>NC_089220.1:72445070-73645070 GCF_963924675.1 Phocoena phocoena
CCCCACTTTACAGCTTTCTTTCTCTCAAGTGAAAGCTTAGTTTATTTATTGAATTATGGAACAGAGAATTTAGTCAATTCTGGCTTGAAAATGTAGATCAGTCCTCTGAACAATGTTCTAGGAATTAATTAAATTGAATTCCAAGTTATTTCTTGCCCATATGTAACTCATACTTGTCTGACCTTTTTTTATAAATGAACATCGAGAAGATATTGCTAGCTTTCACTGAAAAACAATGTGCTTGCTTATACGTATACAGAAGCACTCTAAGTCTTTCAGAGAAACTTGTATCATTAACTCTCAATAGTTCTGTGAGACATGAGCCAGATTCCTCTTTGAAACGATAACAAAGAAGTCAGCTCTGAAAATCTCTTGATTAGGAAAATAACACCCTAAATCTTTCAATAGGCACGAATGTGGTTTCTTTCCAGCGAGCTATTTCAACTTTGAAGTTCCATCTTCTTTGTCTTACTGGAATTGTTTCTGTTCTTAAACAAAGATTCATTTCTGCCACTAATTATGACTTCAGGCAAGTCATGTAATGTCTCTGCATCTGAAATTTCTTATCTGTAAAGTGAATGAGGATTTCCGGTTAAAAATGGAAATCTGACATGCCTAGAAAATGAAAGTAGAAGAGTGTTAAAGGTATAAACCCATAAAAACAGAGTATGGAAGAGGAGACAACAGAAGACAGGAGATGTCAACCACATTGCGGAGGATGAAAAGCAGATAGACAAGTGGTACCTGACTGCAGGCAAGCAAAATGCAAACAAACTGGCTGCAGAGGAGAAAGTCAGAAGCCCGCGGATTGTGGGAAACTAAATCCACCCCCATCCACGTTCTAACATCCAGAACTGTAATATGTTACCTTACATGGCAAAAGGGACTTTGCAGATGAAATTAAGTTAAGGATCTTGAGATGGAGATAGTGGCCTGGATTATCCAGGTGGAGACAGGAGAGGCAGAGCGAGATGTGATGAGGGAAGCAGAGGTTGGAGTGATGAGGGGCCGTAAGCCAAGGAATGCAAGCAGCCTCTATAAGCCAGAGAAAGCAAGGAGATGTATTCTGCCCTGGAGCCACCAGAAGGAATGCAGCCCTGCCAACACCTTGCTTGTAGCCCCATTAAGGTTCACTTTGGACTTCTGACCTCCAGAACTGTAAGATAATAAATCTGTGTCTTTTTAGGCCACTAAGTTTGTGGTAATTTGTTACACCAGAAATAGGAAACTAATACACAAATTTACACCTCAGAATTTAGGGTAGACTCAGGAGCTAGGAGCAGCACACACCACTAAAGATGGGTTGAGGGATAGGAAGAAAATGGGGCCAATTGAAAGTCTATATGTGGAAGACGTGGACCCCCAGTTCTCCTCTCACCCTATGTAGCCAGGTGACAACCCTTACCCCATCACCACAGAAGCACGACGTGGGTTTTTGTTTTTGTTTTTTTGCGGTACGCGGGCCTCTCACTGTTGTGGCCTCTCCCGTTGCGGAGAACAGGCTCCAGATGCACAGGCTCAGCGGCCATGGCTCACGGGCCCAGCCGCTCCATGGCATGTGGGATCTTCCCGGACCGGGGCACGAACCCGCGTCCCCTGAATCGGCAGGCGGACTCTCAACCACTGCGCCACCAGGGAAGCCCTAGCACGACGTTTTATGTTCTAGAAAAATAAGATAAGGAAGCCTCCAAATGTGGGAAAACCAGGCACAGTGGAGGGAAAGAGTGAACCACTAGGCCGAAAGCCATCTGCATACTGAACAGTGGTGACACTAGCCCCTTCCCCAGACACGCAATCCCACAACACAAGCCACCAAAGGGTTTCTCTCTACAGATGCCAGGACAGGACCCTTCAGGAGATCATTTGGTTCCTGCCCTGTACCCCGACAGAAGCCCAGCAGCTGAGGGGCTCCAGCTATGCACACCGTTTTCACATAGTGTCTGGGCACTTCATACTTCGATACACATGAGCAGACAAGACTCAAGATGTTTGCGATTGTGGGCCTGGGCTTACATCCTGATTCCAACATTTACTAAGTGTGTGACTGCGGACAGGTTTATTAGCCTTTCTTCAGCTCACTATTCTTATCTGTTAAATAGAACGGTAAGATTTCTACTTCATAAGGTTGTTGTAAAGATTAAATGAGATTCTAGATGCAAAGCATTCAGAATCATCAGTAGAGTGAGAAAAGATAAAATCCAGAACACACACACACACACACACACACACACACACATAAGGAATTCAGGTGGAAAAGAGATAATGTAAGGATACAAAGAAAATTCAAAAAAAAAATACCCCTTTAATATCCTCAGATGAAGTGAGAAGAGTATGCTATGGCGGGGGGGTGGAGATCAGGGAACAGCTCTTAAAAATTAAAGATATGATAGCAGAAACAAAAATGTCCATAGACTGGGTAGAAAATAAATTTTAAATATTCTCCCAGAAAGTAGAATAAGATAAAAAGATGGACAATATAAGAAAAATGTAAGGAAATCAGTCATAAAGCATATCTGCCAAGTGGTAGTGGTATTTTGGGGGATAAAATTTTGCACCTTGAACCAGAACAGCATAATCTGTATATAAACTTCATATAACACAAGACACCAAATATACTGTTCCCATTCCTCTCCCTGGTTCCCATTTCCTTTAAGCTTTAATCAAGAAATACTTAGGAGCTATATCTTTCTTATCCTTTCAGTCTAATTCATTTCAGACAGCCTCGGACCAACATTTCATTTATATTTAATTTCCATTTTAAAGGTGAAAGAGAAGGTGAGCAAGGAAAAGGATAAGTCAAAACTATAGTTTCAATAAACCACATATACTGCACAATTTGTGTTCAAATTTTTCAATTCATCTTTCACTTATATGTTATTGGTCTGTGTATTCCCAGACACGTTTCGTCCAATCTGCACCTGAGTATTACCTGCATTCTTATAACCTGCTTTCCACCCCTTTTAGCTAATTTGTTTCTTACTAGCTATATTAGCTCATTCTCCCATAAAGAATGGGATGGCGAAAAAAATTAAAAGGGAAGTTTAGAAATTGTTGAGATTCAGAGGATTCTGTGATTCTATGTGGGTCATATTCTTATCAGCTTCTATAAAATTGAGCCTGAAATGGTCAGCCTCAGTCATGGCCTTTTTATACAGGTATTGAGCCCTTTCAATGACCCTGTATAGATTTATATAAACTTTAGTTACATTTAATTATACCAGCATTTAACCAAATGAAAATTGGTTAAAAATAAACAAATGCCAAGAGCTATTTTAATTTTATTTTTAACAAAAATAAGCTTTTAACAAAGCAAATAAAAAGATATCTGTAAAGACAGTGAGAAGTTGGGCTCCCAACCCTGGGTGTTTATCTTACTTTAAGGATAGAAGCCTCAGATCATACTTGGCACCAGCTAGCAGCACTGCTTTTTGTTTTCCCTTCACCTGAGGTATTTTCAATTATTGTGCAATATAAGAACCACCTGGGGGGCTTCCCTGGTGGCGCAGTGGTTGAGAGTCCGCCTGCAGAAGCAGGGGACACAGGTTCGTGCCCCGGTCCGGGAAGATCCCACATGCTGCGGAGCGGCTGGGCCCGTGAGCCATGGCCGCTGAGCCTACGCGTCCGGAGCCTGTGCTCCGCAACGGGAGAGGCCACAACAGTGAGAGGCCCGCGTACCGCAAAAAAAAAAAAAAAAAAAAAAAAAAAAAGAACCACCTGGTATCCCTAGCAGAAATAAATAAAATAATCAAGAGAGAAAACACCAGACTTTAACAAATGAGAATTTAATAATTGCGGGTGGATTTATAACAGCTTTTTCTCCTGCATTCATTATCACCATGATTAATCAGAAGAAGCTCTCTCAACACATTTAAGTGTTCCTGCTGAATATAACATGTCATTTAAATTTTACCTTCAAGGCAAAAATCCCAGAGCAGCTAATACAAGCAACGACAGAGAAATTGCCACCAAAACTCATTCTATATTTGAGAATGGACAGACCAAATATACCAAAATAAAAGTATGCCAAACTTACATAAGGACCGTACACAGAAAGGTTCTTGATATGTGATGTCCCTCAACCCTGCCAGACCGCAAAACACCACCCTGGCCCCTCTCCCTGAAACCTAACCCGCAACCAAGCTGACTTTGGTCAATGGCACCATCTAGTGGTAGCTACAAAGACTGCCCCAAATCATCTCATTGCTTCCCCAGGAGATCATACAGTGATTCCACTCTTTCCATACGTGTAACTCTGTGTATTTTATCTAAGTCATTTCTATCTTTAGGAGTAGAAAATTTTTTATAATATTCAAAGTAATACTTATTGGATTGTGTTTTTTATACTGAAGTAAAACCTTAACAAGTATAGAAGATTCAGATACAAAATACGCAAATTAAAATGAATTCTAACACAAACCCATCATCCCAAATAACCACCAATGGGCTTCCCTGTTAAGATGGAAGGTTTAATACATACATATAATTTCACTTCCTCATCCAACCCCATTAAACTACAATAAAGGGATTTTTTTTTAAGACATAAATCCACAAGGATAGGAAGTACTGAAGAAAACAGTGACATAATTTTAGAAGATGGAAAACAGATCATGAGACAAAACTGACTTACAGGCCCAAGGCAGGGGAACCTGAAGTTAATAATGATTTGCATATTGTAAATTCCAGCTACAGCTGGAACTGTGAGCAATGGAGACAGAGGCTAAAATAAGGAAAAATCTATTACAGTTGTTTGAGCAACAATTAGACCCTTTCCCCGCAGCATGCTGACAAATGACTGTCTCTTCCTAATACCAGCAGAATCCTCGAGTTTTATCTTTAGGAGGGTGAGCCAGGGTTTCTGAACCTTGGACAGACTGGGGCACAGTTGAAGCACTGGGTACCATACATAAAAGGTAATTAAGGTACCAAAGGCATATTGAATTCTTTGCTCTAGATGCTGAGACCTTCAGCCCCCTGGCTTTACTTTCCCACGACTTTGGAAGCCAGACCTCTACTCCCCAAGCAGGAGCCAACCAGGGCCAGCTTCTCTGGGTAACCTCAGAGAACAAGGTAACAAGGACAAAAGGGTCAAATCACCCTACATTAAAACTCAAAACCCCACACATTCAATAAGAACTGTAGGCTCACTTTTAATACTGAGCAGACATCCAAGGATCAATGAACATTTGATGAAATCAGTTAACAGGGAAGATAAAGACAAAAACAAACAGGAAAAAATAACTTAGAATAGAGATTTTTCAGAGAGAAAAAAAGCTTACAATCAATCTATGGTTAATATCCTCAGAATAAGGAGATATTACATCCATGAAGCATCACGCTCTTGGAAATTAAAAACATAACAAAAAAATACTTTTAATCAATAGGATAATTAGAAGACACATTTGAGAAAATCACAAGGAAAGTAGAGTAGAAAAAATAAAGAGAGGGAGGGCTTCCCTGGTGGCGCAGTGGTTGAGAGTCCGCCTGCCGATGCAGGGGACACGGGTTCGTGCCCCGGTCCGGGAGGATCCCACATGCCACGGAGGGGCTGGGCCCGTGAGCCATGGCCGCTGAGCCTGCGTGTCCGGAGCCTGTGCTCCACAACGGGAGAGGCCACAACTGTGAGAGGCCCGCATACCGCAAAAAATAAAAAATAAAGAGAGGGAAAAAATTGAAGAACAAATACAGTTGATGTAATATCCAAATATTAGTATAGTCTGAGAAAGAGTTCCAGAGAGCAAAAACAGGGGAGGATATCATAAATGAAACCACTCATGAAAACTCCCCAGGACTAATAGACCTGAGTCTCTACGTTGAAAGGAATCATCAAATGCTCAATAGATGGAAAAAGACCCACTCTAAGTCACATCGTTGTCAACTTTCAAAACACTGAGGACACACAGAAGATCCTAAAGGCTTTCTGGAGTTAAAAGAACAGGTCACATACAAATAATAATAAGCATCAGAATGGTTTCTGACTTATCAGAAATACTAGAACATGAAAGATAATAGAACACCTTCAAAATTCTGAAGGAAATAATTTCCAACATAGATTCATACAAGTCAGGTAGAAAAGTAAATAAAGACATATACAGAGATACAAGATCTCAAATTTATCAAAATTATCTGTCATGTATCCCTTCTCAGGAAATCACAGGTCGTTGTATTCCACCAAAATGCAGAAGTAAACTAAGAGGAATATACAAAACATAAGAAATAATATATCCAACCCGAGAGAACAGTGGAGAGAATTTCCAGGGTGATGTGGAAGGAGGAATCCCAGGATAACTGCTGTACTGCAAATAAGGAGGGAAACTGGTTCAAATTAAACCCATTAGAAAATGTGTGGCCAAAGACGGCATAAGGCCCCATATCAGGAGGCATCTGTTTCTCCAGAGGGAGCAGGCAGACAGAGGTCAGGTCAATGGAACCATCCCTTCACTGATGTTATCCACAATAATGATGGCATAGAGCTGTAACTGAAAGATGGGACTATAAAGAAATATGTTTCTAACGAGGTTTACAATGAAGCCTAACATCATTTTGTTTGTTTGTTTTTACTAAATATCTTGACAAGAGCCTTCCAGTCCTTAGAGACTTCAATACCCATTAAACACAAATTCATCCACATATTTAATTCATATGTGTGTATTAATGCTTACATACCTACAAATGCTAGTATATGCATAGAATTTATCTGGAAAGATACACAAGAAATCTAACATGTGTTAGATTTCTTGTGTATCTAACAAATGGGGAAGGCAGCTGGGTCAGCGGGAGTAAAAATGTGTAAAGGAGAGTCAATTTTAATTACTTTTGTTTTGTCTTTTTTGATTTCTGTAACATGGGCATATATTAAGTGAATAAAACAAGATGTTTCCTCCCCCCAAACAATAAATATTCAGGTGCATTTTCTGCTACTCCCATCTTCCCATCAGCTCTTAAAGTTTTCCTCACTCACCTATACACATTTATTTTTAATGCTTTTCTTCATTCCACTAGCTATTCTTTTTTTTTTTTTTCCCAGTTATCCTAGGGGGGGAAAAATCTTTTCATTTGTAAGGCAGAAGATTATCCTAATTATGGTGGATCACCCTAAGAGTAGTGCTAATGATATTTCCATATGAAGGAAGAGTAAATCCATAAGTTCTGAAGGGAAATTAACCGTAATAGTCATTGCCATTATTTCTGAGGAACTTGCCTTACGAGGCTCAGATAATTCAAATTTTTAAAATAATTTTCATGTATCTCCTCTTTTCCTCTAATTAAGACTACTCTAAGCACAAGCTTTCAAGATTAAGCAACTATTTCTTATTCAAGTCGCTTTCAGCTTTGTTTAATTACTGTACTGCAACAGCCTTGCTTCCCTGTCTCTTACATCTGGGTCCCTGATTCCGGCTGCATCACATCTACAGTAAAGTGAGACAGCTGTTGAGCGTGGTGCTCAGGCAAGCCCATCCTAGAATAGGCAGGAGCTGGAGACCTGTCAGAACAATGGAAGTAACTGAGGAAGCACCTAAAACCATGTTTGGGAAGAAATGATAAAGGTGGATGTGGTATCTTCAGCCTGGAAGTAGGAATAACCAGATGTCCACGTGATGTTTGATGGCAAAAAGGCTCCATAATGAGCAGCAAACAAATGGCCCCATCTGCCAGTGGGAACCGGCATCTAGGAGTCTGGCAGTGAGTGGCAGCAAATAGAGAAGCAAGGCAGGATAGAAAGCATATGAGGGCTAGACGGGGATCAAGTCAGTAACTGGCAAGAAAGAAGAACTAAGTTGCTAGAGCCAGGAACAAGTTCTGATCGGGCCAAAAATCTAGTTGTAAGTCAACAGACTCCTGAAATATAACTCCCTAAAAAGACATTTTACAAAGCATCTAATTTCAGAATCTAATTTAGGAAGAGGAAAAGAGATTTAAATGTTGGAATTAAACGGGTTTAGTCTAAGACCTTGGGGGAAGGAGTTGTAGATATGAGTAGAGGAAGCTAGGCAGGGTGTAAGCATCCTTTTATATCTTTATATCTTTTCATAAAGTGTAGAATTATAATTATTAGAATTCTACATAATTATAGAAAAATGTGTTCCACATTTTAACCCACCAGAGTCACCTCTGAAAACAAACTTTGCAAGTAGAAAATTTCTTATATGTAAGTAGTGTTTACTCTTTTACCATCTACAATGAATTATACGTTAAGAGTTATTTGGAGAATTGTGTTCGGATGGCTTTGCAGGTTGCAATAACTGGGGTGTGCTCCTGGCATCTAGGGTGTGGAGTCCAGTGATTCAGATAGTCCTGCAATAAGCTAGACAGACGTGTGTACATGCACACGTACCTACAATGTCCCACTCAAAGTGCCAGGAGCACCACCATTGTAATATACCAATTATTTTACTTTACCAACATGCTCTCTATGCGTAAATGCAGCCCTGTACAACTTCAAAGCTTCTAAGAGAGACCTTAAAAGTTCTATTGCCTATACTTCTTTACCTGAATTCATTTATCAGTGGTTTAAAAATACGGTAAAACTTCTGGTTAGGTTTTAGACACTTCTTTCATGAGCATTTTATCTAATTATGAATAAACACAGTAGAATCAGCTCAAAGCTATCACGAAAAGCACTACAGAAGAGAGTTTTCTTGATGTTTGTTCCTAATGGTAAAGGAAATGTGCGTGAGAGAATCTAAGGCATCCTCAATGTAATAAACTCATGCAAAGGAACAAGAATCAATGAAAGCAAATCTGCCACGGATCTTGGGTTTGACAAATCACCTCTCAGCTTCACAGCAGGTGGCTGGCTTGGGTTAGCATCCGATCCATGCACCGAAGGAAACGTCTTCAAAATGACTTCCTATGTCATTACCCTCAAGAGAGACTTGTTTATCAGAAAGGCACATTGGTTTTGGAAACAAGAGACGAACATATGTTCTATGATTCCAGGGACTACAGGAGTCCCAGGCACCAGCAGATCAGAATGAACTGTTCACCTAGTTCAGCTCATTAAATTCAACGGAGGTGCTATCTGTACAACAGGATAACAATGCCCATAAATCTACAGTTGGCTGTGGTTGTACTACACAACACATTCACACATGAAGCTTCTCTACAAATCTACCTTGATATGAAGCACATCATCAAGGCCACTGGTTTTTTTTTTTTTTGCAGTACGCGGGCCTCTCACTGTTGTGGCCTCTCCCGTTGCGGAGCACAGGCTCCGGACGCGCAGGCTCAGCGGCCATGGTTCACGGGCCCAGCCGCTCCGCGGCATGTGGGATCTTCCCGGACCGGGGCACGAACCCGCGTCCCCTGCATCGGCAGGCGGACTCTCAACCACTGCGCCACCAGGGAAGCCCAAGGCCACCGTTTTATGCCCGAGCACCATTTAGACAAAGGCATTTCTACTCAACTGTCTTAGAGCGCGATTACTTCAATGAGTGACACACACATGAAGTGCATGGAGTTTTAAACGAATCTGTCTTACAGATTGAACTTTCACAGTCTGAGGTAATATGAGGGGAAAATATGATTCAAATTTTATAGAATTTGGCCAGTCAAAATTGGAGAACAGAATTTTTCACGTCCTTAGGTATTAACTGAAAAATAGACAGTCTGGTTGCCGTCCACCGACCCCACCACCGCACACACATACGCACTACCCACCCCATGTAATCCCTATTCACCTTCCTGGGCCAGGTAAAGTTCAAGTTATCTCTCTCCTTTTCCAGGTCCTGTGCTTATCGTTTTCTCTAACAAGCACTTAGCATATGCTACTCCATTTTACTTGGGTTTTTTTCAAAAAACAAATTTCATATCTTCATTGCCCATACGTAAGGTTTGTTCGTGTTGTATACATAGAAAAACCCCTGTGCAGAGTAAGCACGTAGGTATTTACGCATGAGGGTACTGTGGCTAAGGGACTGGCCCGGCTGCTGAAAGGCAGAATGGAGACTCACGCCAGACTTTCTGATTCCATCTACTGCTTCTAGTTGGGAGCGGGGGAGTGTTGCAGTAGGTGGGGAGGTGGGGTGGGGAGGAAGAGGAGGTTCAACTTAAAAGCTAAAAAGTGAGCTCCTTGAATTTATTTTATTAGAATCTACATCAGTGATTATTTAAAATATGCTGCTCAGTTGCTGTCCGGGCAGGGGCATTTGAAAGTAACCAGAAGACTTTGCTTGGATCAAAGTATCTTTTTTGGGTTGCTGGGTTTTCTTCTTTCCAGCTTTATTTCCTGGTGTATAAGCAAGGAATGCATATACCCATGTATCCTCCACAGAAGCATACATGTGTTACAAGGACAAAGAATTTTCACCGGGAAGAGATCTACGGAAAGGATCAGCCAGAGGTCCAGAAGTATAGGAGTTACGATGACTTTGCCTCCTTGGTTTGCCCAGAACAGTCTCAATTATTCTAATTGTCCTAGAATAATTATTCATGAAGCCCCCTTTTACTCTGAGAGGTATCCTGGTCTAGTCAATAAGTTATAGTCGCTTGATATGTGAGGGTTCTGGGTTTAAACTGGGGCCCATGTTGCTGGAGCCCTTTAGCCTCTCAAAGGTATTAAAGAGGGATGATTGTAAGAGGTAAAACTCACGTCTCCTGACTCCTAATTCAGTGTTTTTTTTTTTCTGGCTGGCCTCTTACAACCGCACGGTTATTGTACCTGAATTTTCTCCTCTAGATTACTTTTGTCTCCCCCCAAAGTTTGAAGACCTTTAATGATCGCTACCATCTCTCGTCATTCTTTCCCTCGATCTTTGGCATCTAGAACCTGCTAAAACCATAGTGAGCAGTTCAATATACGCTCACTGATCGACTGGTAGTCTTCTTAGATAACAAAGGAAATTACATGCTACCATTTTATGTTCTGAAGAGCAAGTTCTTGACATTTGTCAGGGATGAAACCTGAGATCTTCACAACCTGCCCAACTCATTTGTACAGCTGTTTTCCTCCAACTGCTAAACTTTCTCTTCCATCTCTAGTGCCAGCAACTGGATTTCTTTTTAGATCTACTTGCCCAACCACTTCCTGAGTGTGTCTACACATATAACAAGTCATCTGAGATGGCGTTGCTGGGTGGTGAGCAAGGAGTCTCACTTGCCCACCCCTGCACCCTTGGCTCCAAACTGTCCTTCAGCACAGTGATAAGACGTGAGAGACACAGGCTTTAGAGTGGTGGGCTGTGTGGTGCAATTCCAGGTTGCCGTTCTCATCTATGCAACACAGCAGCTCCACTCTTGATTTCCATGAGTCAGAATCACAAATTTCAATTTGCTAATTCCAAACATTCACTAAATATTAAAAATGCAAGCTATATCAACAAGGACCTACTGTACAGCACAGGGAACTCTACTCAGTACTCTATAATAACCTATACGGGAGAAGAATCTGAAAAATATATATATAACTAAGTCACTTTGCTGTACAGCTGAAAATAACACAACATTGTAAATCAAATATACTCCAATATAAACAATATATAAACAAAAATAAAATAAGACAAATTATAATAGGCAAGATTTCATCGTTTTTTCCTAGTTCAGTTTTGGTTCTGTCTGAAAGAAATCTGATTTCTGGCTTAAAAGATCTTTCTTCTCCATAATGCCATAATGGAGAATGCCATAATGCTTTTAAAAATTGTCCACAATCTAGTTCCATTCAAACTTTGATATCAATTTCGTGATGGAGAAGGGAAAAAAAAATCTGGCACCAAATTTTGTCACCTACCTAAGTACTGACGGATTTTGATGGATCTGTTTACATATACCTAGTCCTACGACGTAATGATCACATTATACTAACCTGACACCTCTGTGCTCTTATTGCTGTGAAGTGGCAAAGACTCGCTTGGCATTTATCACAGCCAGGTTTCTAAAAGAAGGATTAAAATGCAAAACACATTTCATTTGAACCAAGTTTAATCTCCAATTACACCTAATTTCACGATTCAGAAATGCTGCTTTTGGTAATTATTAAGTATGACCCCAAAAGCGTTTTAAGCCTATATTTGGGATTAACGTGGAAATGAGTCAAAAAATACAGCTGGCAGAGCTCACGAGAGATGCAGTGATTCACACAAGATACGTATACCCTTCAATTCGGGCAGAACAGGTAGTTACCGTTTAACAGTTTGGTGATTCTTGATGCCTCCTGGTATGTGGCAAGCCAACTTTTAAAAAATTTCTGCATCCAACTCTCTTCACAGAAACTCATAAAGGAAAACCAAATATCCAGCTGTTTTTAAAATACAAAATGCTTAACTGACTGCATGCTTATCAGTTGAAACCACGGACTATTTAGTTGTCAGGGGTTCTCAAGGGCAGATTCTGCAGCTTTGCTGCATTCTTACTCATTAAATGCTTGGTTCAAAAATAGGGCTTCCATCTTTAGAGTTGGGGCTACATTTCTCAAGTGCTTGGCATCCCAAGGGCAATAGCAGAAGTACTTACTGAGAGTTGCTAATAGAAATATAACTAAAAAGAAAACGACCCCACCATTTAATCCCCTGAAAAAACAGAGCTAGATTTGTTGGCAATGCCAAGTGGCATCTTGAAGTCATTCAGCGATTCGGTACCAAAATGTCTCTACGTGAGGGAAAAAGAGAGGCTTTGCGCCTTCATAGTACAAACTGGCTCTCTATAGTGTTGACAAAATCCTAGTGGAGCACTTCCATTTCCCTGTGTAGATGTCACTTCGCTATGCATATACCTCCACTTTCACAGACCATGTTTCCTTAAGGATACCCTCATTGTGACCGGCAGGCAAGATTCTGCCCACATGAGCCAGGATTCACTCTACTTGAGCTGTTTTGTTTATTTTAAATAAACTTTCTGTTAGGAGACAGACAATCTAAGTGTCCATCAACAGATGAATGGATGAAGAAGATGTGGTATATATGTACACAATGGAATTCTACTTGGCTGTAAAAAAAAAAAAGAACAAAATTTTGCCATTTGCAACAACATGGATGGACTTGATGGGCATAATGCTAAGTGAAATAAGTCAGTCATAGAAAGACAAATGTGTGGAATGTGGAATCAAAAAATACAACAAACTAGTGAGTATAACAAAAAAGCAGACTCACAGATACAGAGAACAAAACAGTGGTTACCAGTAGGGAGGGGAGAGGGGCAATAAAGGGATGGGGGAGTGGGAGACACAAACTATTGTTTGTACAGTAGGCTCAAGCATATATTATACAATACAGGGAATATAGCCAATATTTTGTAATAGCTGTAAGTGGAAAGTAACCTTTAAAAATTGTAGAAAATTTTAAAAAATTTTTAATAATTTTAGATTTACAGAAAAGTTACAAAGATAGTAGAGTATTACCATATATGCTTCACCCAGCTGCCCCTAAGGTTATCTTACAAAACCAACGTATATTTGTGAAAATTAAGAACTTAATATTGGCAGAATGCTATTAACGAGAGACTTTATTCCTATTTCACCAGTTTTCCCACTAGCATTCTCTGTCTGTTCTAGGATCCAGTCCAGAACACCACAGTGCATTTAGACAATTTCTCTGGCTTTTCTTGTTCTTCACGATCTTCACACTTTTTCCCTCATTTGTGTTGTCTGATGTTTTCTTATGATTAGACTAAGGTTATGGGTTTTGTGGGAAAATATCACAGAGGTGAGATGCCCTTCTCATAACATCTCTGAGCTGTTTTTGAGCAAGAAATAAAATGGTAAAAGTTCTTACCTTATCCTCCAGCATAAAGATGTAACAGCTTACAAATAAGTGAGTTAAGAAATTGTTTAAACATGAAAAATCACATTTAGCATGAAGTTAGAGTCTAAAGCTAGTCTGTTTGCCTTCAGAGATTTCAACCAAAGGATTACAGCACATCTGTGCATTACAAGCAGTGTTTGAGGTGTTAAAAAATATTTGGTATTAATGACAGAGTACTAAAGCCTACACATGATTGGCTCTATCTATAAACCGGAGTAAATTTAAGAATATCACATAATATACTCTTACTGACTTGCATCTAATATGCTTCCTGGAGTGGGAAAAGATGGGGCAGAGCTACAGGTAATATGCCCATGAAAACGGCTCACATTCATAAAGATGTAGCACATATACAAGCATTAGAATATCATCTGATAGGCTCATTTCCTTTTTAAAAAAGTTGATAATTAACTCTTTAAACCGGTAGTCTCCAAAATGTTTCTTATATCCTTTCATCAAGGTGTTTTAGCATGCACCCTACTTAGCCTGGATTCTTCCCCAAAACAGTCTATAAGACAATGGCATCTGTGCAAGGAATTTGCTTTCAGAAATGATCCCACTAAATGGATCCCACTAAAGGGAACGAAATAAGCGCTGCATAAAGGAAAAGATGGAGGAGTCAAAGGCCAATCCAAAGGTGCACAACTGGGCTGGTTACTATTAAGCATCAATGAGGTCACTCATGTCGGGACCCCGTGAGGGGCCATGCAGAATGTACTTCAGCGTCATCCATCTGGGACACGGGAAAGGCAAGCATTTATCCACTGACCCCTGGCCCACGCTGAGTCAATTTTCTTACACTTCCAGATTTGTGTACGCATCAGAATGACAAGAGAGATAGAAGAAGCCCGGAACTACAGGTGAGAGAGGGATATAGCTGAAGGGGCTGACAGATTATGCCTGTGCACAGCTGGTTGCCACACAACAGCTGGAGTACAAAGGTGAGCTAAGAGTGTATGAGCCAGGACACAAGGAGGGAGGGCTATACGTATATTCATTCCTATATAAATTCATGTGTTACTCTCAACCCATATTAAATATTAGCAAATTAATTGTGTTCTTATTTTCAGTGAAAAATTAATATAAATACAAATGCTAATATTTTCTTCCTACAGCCCAATGAACAGTCTTGCCATCCCCTGCACTGCACACGGACTACTTTGGAGACCACTGATTTAGACTATACAAGATTCTCCTTGAATGATTTTTAATTTGTAACATTTTTATTGGAGTATAATTGCTTTAGAGTGCTGTGTTAGTTTCTGCTATATAACAAAGTGAATCAGCTATATGTATACATATATCCCCATATCCCCTCCGTCTTGCGTCTCCCTCCCACCCTCCCTATCCCACTGCTCTAGGTGGTCACAAAGCACCAAGATGATCTCCCTGTGCTATGCGGCTGCTTCCCACTAGCTATCTATTTTACATCTGATAGTGTAGTTATGTCAGGGCTACTCTCTCACTTCGTCCCAGCTTACCCTTCCCCCTCTCTGTGTCCTCAAGATAATTCTGTACGTCGGTGTCTTTATTCCGGCCCTGGCATTAAGTTCATCAGAACCTTTTTGTTTTTCTTTTTTTAGATTCCATATATATGACCTAGCATATGGTATTTGTTTATCTCTTTCTGACTTACTTCACTCTGTATGACAGACTCTAGGTCCATCCACCACACTACAGATAACTCAATTTTATTTCTTTCTATGGCTGAGTAATATTCCATTGTATATATGTGCCACATTTTCTTTAACCATTCATGTGTCGATGGACACCTAGGTTGCTTCTATGTCCTGGCTATTGTAAATAGTGCTGCAGTGAACATTGTGGTACATGACTCTTTGTGAATTACCATTTTCTCAGGGTATATGGCCAGTAGTGGGATTGCTGGGTCGTATGGTAGTTCTATTTGTAGTTTTTTAAGGAACCTCCATACTGTTCTCCATAGTGGCTGTATCAATTTACATTCCCACCAACAGTGCAAGAGGGTTCCCTTTTCTCCACACCCTCTCCAGCATTTATTTTTGTAGATTTTTTGATGATGGCCACTCTGACCAGTGTGAGGTGATACCTCACTGTAGTTCTGATTTGCTTTTCTCTAATGATTAGTGATATAGAGCATCCTTTCATGTATTTGTTGGCAATCTGTGTATCTTCTTTGGAGAAATGTCTATTTAGATCTTTTGCCCATTTTTGGATTGGGTTGTTTCTTTTTTTGATATTGAGATACATCAGCTGCTTGTATATTTTGGAGATTAATCCTTTGTCAGTTGCTTCGTTTGCAAATATTTTCCCCCATTCTCAGGGTTGTCTTTTGGTCTTGTTTATGGTTTCCATTGCTGTGCAAAGGCTTTTAAGTTTCATTAGGTCCCATTTGTTTATTTTTTATTTTATTTCCATTTCTCTAGGATGTGGGTGAAAAAGGATCTTGCTGTTATTTATGTCAAAGAGTGTTCTGCCTATGCTTTCCTCTAAGAGTTTTATAGCGTCTGGCCTTACATTTAGGTCTCTAATCCATTTTGGGTTTATTTTTATGTATGGTGTTAGGAAGTGTTCTAATTTCATTCTTTTACATGTAGCTGTCCAGTTTTCCCATCACCACTTATTGAAGAGGCTGTCTTTCCTCCATTGTACATTCTTGCCTCCTTTATCAAAAATAAGGTGATCATATGTGTGTGGGTTTATCTCTGGGCTTTGTATCCTGTACCACTGATCTATATTTCTGTTTTTGTGCCAATACCATACTGTCTTGATTACTGTAGCTTTGTAGTATATACTCTGAAGTCCGGGAGCCTGATTCCTCCAGCTCTGTTTTTCATTCTCAAGATTGCTTTGGTTATTTAGGATCTTTCAGGTTTCCATACAAATTGTGAAATTTTTTATTGTACTTCCGTGAAAAATGCCATTGGTAGTTTGATAGGGATTGCATTGAAATCTGTAGATTGGTTTGGGTAGTAGAGTCATTTTCACAATGTTGATTCTTCTAATCCAATAACATGGTATATCTCTCCACCTGTTTGTATCATCTTTAATTTCTTTCATCAGTGTCTTATAGTTTTCTGAATACAGGTCTTTTGTCTCCTTAGGTAGGTTTTTTCCTAGATATTTTATTCTTTTTGTTGCAATGGTAAATGGGAGTGTTTCCTTAATTTCTCTTTCAGATTTTTCATCATTAGTGTATAGGAATGCCAGAGATTTCTTTCAGTCTGTATGTGTCCCTAGGTCTGAAGTGGGTCTCTTGTAGACAGCATATATATGGGTCTTGTTTTTGTATCCATTCAACCAGTCTATGTCTTTTGGTTGGAGCATTTAATCCATTTACATTTAAGGTAATTATCGATATATATTGTTCCTATTACCATTTTCTTAATTGTTTTGGGTTTGTTTTTGTAGGTCTTTTCCTTCTCTTGTGTTTCCTGCCTAGAGAATTTCCTTTAGCATTTGTTGTAAAGCTGGTTTGGTGGTGCTGAATTCTCTTAACTTTTGCTTATCTGTAAGGTTTTAATTTCTCTGTCAAATCTGAATGAGATCCTTGCTGGGTAGAGTAATCTTGGTTGTAGGTTTTTGCCTTTCATCACTTTAATTATGTCCTGCCACTCCCTTCTGCCTTGCAGAGTTTCTGCTGAAAGATCTGCTGTTAACCTTATGGGGGTTCCCTTGTATGTTATTTGTTGCTTTTCCCTTGCTGCTTTTAATACTTTTTCTTTGTATTTAATTTTTGACAGTTTGATTTTTACGTGTCTTGGCGTGTTTTTCCTTGGATTTATCCTGTGTTGGACTCTGTGCTTCCTGGACTTATTTCCTTTCCCATGTTAGGAAAATTTTCAACTATAATATTTTCTCAGGTCCTTTCTTTTTCTCTTCTTCTGGGACCCTTATAATTCGAATGTTGGTATGTTTAATGTTGTCCCAGAGGTCTCTGAGACTGTCCTCAATTCTTTTCAGTCTTTTTTCCTTATTCTGCTCTGCAGTAGTTATGTCCACTATTTTATCTTCCAGGTCACTTATCTGTTCTTCTTCCTCAGTTATTCTGCTATTGATTCCTTCTAGAGAATTTTTAATTTCATTTATTGTGTTGTTCATCATTGTCTGCCTGCTCTTTAGTTCTTGTAGGTCCTTGTTAAACATTTCTTGTATTTTCTCCATTCTATTTCCAAGATTTTGGATCATCCTTACTATAATTATTCTGAATTCTCTTTCTGGTAGACTGCCTATTTCCTCTTCATTTGTTTGGTCTGGTGGGTCTTTACCTTGCTCCTTCATCTGTTGCATATTTCTCTGTCTTCCCAATTTGCTTACCTACTGTGTTTGGGGTCTCCTTTTCACAGGCTGCAGATTTGCAGTTCCTGTGGTTTTTGGTGTCTGCCCCCAGTGGGTAAAGGTGGTTCAGTGGCTTGTGCAGGCTTCCTGGTGGAAGGTACTGGTGGGTGGGGCTGGATTGTGTCTTTCTGCTGGGCAGGGCTGTGTCCAGTGGTGTGTTTTGCGGTGCCTGTGAACTTATCATGATTTTAGGCAGCCTCTCTGCTAATGCATGGGGTTGTGTTCCTGTCTTGCTAGTTGTTTGGCATGGGGCATCCAGCACTGGAGCTTGCTGGCCATTGCGTGGAGCTGGGTCTTAGTGCTGAGACGGAGATCTCTGGGAGACCTCTCGCTGGTTGATACTATGTGGGACCAGGAGGTCTCTGGTGGTCCAATGTCTTGAACTTGGCTCTCCCACCTCAGAGGCTCAGGCCTGACACCAGGTCAGAGCACCAAGACCCCATCAGCCACTTGGCTCAGAATAAAAGGGAGAAAAAAAGAAAGAAAAAACAATTCTTTTAAAATAATAATTAGGGCTTCCCTGGTGGCACAGTGGTTGAGAGTCCACCTGCCAATGCAGGGGACGCGGGTTTGTGCCCCAGTATAGGAAGATCCCACATGCCGCGGAGCGGCTGGGCCCGTGAGCCATGGCCGCTGAGCCTGCGCGTCCGGAGCCCATGCTCCGCAACGGGAGAGGCCACAACAGTGAGAGGCCCGCATACTGCAAAAAAAAAAAAAAAAAAAGAAAGGAAACATAAAATAATAATTAAAATTAAAAAATTATTAAAATAAAAAAATAGAAAAAAAGGAGAGCATCTAAACCAATAAACAAATCCACCAATGATAACAAGTGCTAAAAACTATACTAAGATAAACATAAAAATGAGAAACAATCAGTCACAGATAGCAAACCCCAAGTCTACAGTTGCTCCCAAAGTCCACCTCCTCAATTTTGGGTTGATTCATTGTCTATTCAGGTATTCCACAGATGCAGGGTACCTCAAGTTGATTGTGGGGATTTAATCTGCTGCTCCTGAGGTGGCATGGAAAAATTTCCCTTTCTCCTCTTTGTTCGCACAGCTCCTGGGGTTCAGCTTTGGTTTTGGACACACCTCTGCGTGTAGGTTGCCCTCAGGCTTCTGTTCCCGCCCAGACAGTATGGGGTTTAAGCAGTGGCTGATTAGGAGGCTCTGGCTCACTCAGGCCGAGGGGAGGGAGGGAGGAGTATGGTAGTTATAATCGGAACGCGGGGCAAGCCTGCAGCGGCAGAGGCCAATGTGACGTTGCAACAGCCTGAGGTGCACCATGTTTTCTCCCAGGAATTGTCCCTGGATCATGGGGCCCTGGCAGTGGTGGGCTGCACAGGCTCTGGTGTGCGGGAGCGGGGGGGCGGGGGCGCATGTGGATAGTGACCTGTGCTTGCACACAGGATTCTTGGTGGCTGCAGTAGCAGTGTTAGCGTTTCATGCCCATCTCTGTGGTCCGAGCTGATAGCCACGGCTTGCACCCAAATCTGGAGCTCATTTAGGCAGTGCTCTGCCTTCTGTGGGCAGACATGGAAGGAATCCCCTCTCCTCAAGCACCCTGAAACAATGGTCTCTTGCCTCTTACGCAGTTCCAGACTTTTTCCTGGACTCCCTCCCGGCTAGCTGTGGTGCGCTAGTCCCCTTCAGGCTGTGTTCATGCCACCAACCCCAGTCCTCTCCCTGGGATCCGACCTCTGAAGCCCAAGACTCAGCTCCCAGCCCCCACCTGCCCCGGCGGGTGAGCAGACAAGCCTCTCAGGCTGGTGAGTGCTGGTCGGCCCTGATCCCCTGTGTGGGAATCTCTCCGCTTTGCCCTCTGCACCCTTGTTGCTGCGCTCTCCTCCGTGGCTCCGAATCTTCCCCTGCTCCCATTCCACCGTCTCCACCAGTGAGGGGTTTTCCTAGTGCGTGGAAACTTCTCCTCCTTCACAGCTCCCTCCCAGAGGTGCAGGTCCCGTCCCTATTCTTTTGTCTCTGTTTTTTCTTTTTTCTTCTGCCCTTCCCAGGTACATGAGGATTTTCTTGCCTTTTGGGAAGTCTGAGGTCCTCTGCCAGCATTCAGTAGGTTTTCTGTAGGAGTTGTTCCACATGTAGATGTATTTTTGCTGTATTTGTGGGCAGGAAAGTGATCTCCACATCTTATTCCTCTGCCATCTTGAAGGTCCCCCTCCTTGAAAGATTTTGACTTGGAAGTTTTTCTTGGTTGCTTCAAATAAGACAGTGGAAGAAATTGGAAACAAAGTCCACTTAAGAAGCTCAATTTAATTAGACCATTGACTTCCCTCTTCATTTAACAGGAGTTGCAGTTAATTCCACTTCTCTTGTTAAAAATAATAAAGGTCTAATAATAAGGACCCATGGTATAGTACAGTGGTTCTCAAATCTGAGCATGCATCAAAATTTCCTGTGAACGATAACCATGAAACACACATTGTTGGGCCACAACCTCAGAGCTTCTGATTCAGTAGGTCTAGGGTTAGGCCTGAGAATTTAAATTTTCAACCAGTTTCCAGGAGATGTACACTTGGACAGTCAGGGAAAAATGGGGGCTGTGTGAGAGGAGAGGGGCACACTTTGAAAACCACGGGCCCAGTGGGAGGAGCATGGGCTTCGGCATCAGACAGTCAGGCTTGGGTTTAATCTTCAGCTCTACTATGTGCTATCTTGAACTTCTCTGCTGACCAGCTGTACAATGAGAGTAATTCTCACTGTACAGGGCTGTTGTAAGAAGTAAGGGAGGAGATAATGTTAGCAAGGGGCCCAGTGTCGTGTTGGGCACACCGTAGGTTTCAATAAATCATCATCAGTATAAACAAAACCACTAATATTATGGGTTAGTTCAGGAAATAATGTTAGAACAGCAAAAAGTAATTTAAGAGATTTAACAGTAATTTGGCAGAATGACAGATCTTTCTAGACCAGGTGGGTTTTTTGAAAAATTAAGGATAATACAGAACTGGCAATAAAATTTTGGTGTTCATGATTAGTTAAGGACTGTCTTATTATTATTATTCATGTCTCTAGTTTCTCCTCACTTCACCACTTGCTGTAGACTTTGTGCTGCTGTTAGCTCAGAGTCGGGGGCAGGGAGAGATGGCCTCACAGGCCTGTTCACCAACACGCAGAGAGTGGTTCCAGGGCACTGGGCCACCAGGCAGAATTTCTAGGGGTTGCAAAACCTCTACTGATCTCTCCCCTGCTTTTACAAATATGAGATCATAAAACCTGCCAAATGTCCTCTGGGGTTTAAATGTTTTGAATTTTTAGAATACAAAATATTCAGATTGTCCAGTCTGTCAAGCCATATTTTCAACTCTATCTTTTAAAAAAAAAAGGCCTGTATTCATCTTAAAATTATTTTTACCATATTGATTTGCTCATCTACAAATGTATGCTGCTTAAGTAGTAGTTTAAATGTAAATTTTAATGAATGCTGTGAATCAGTGCCTAATTTGCACATTTTGTTAATTACCTGTGGTTTAGGATTAATCCATCCAAGATGTTCCCTATTACCCTGGGTAATTGAGTTGACCTATTTTCAAATTTTTGCAGCTCAAATAGAATGCATTCTAGTCAATTTTCTTTCCTAATAGAAAAACCATCATTTATTTAAATTGTCTATCAGACATAATTGGAATGTAAAATCTTGGGATGAAAATTGACTTTCAAAGGTCATAGAATGCAGCCCCCTACTCTTGGGTGGACTGTCAAGCCAGCTAGAGAAGAATATATTCCATCTTTTACAGCGCAGAATGCTGTCAAACGTAGCCAAAAGGTGCACCAAGCTGAGGATCAGCCCATTCCTCTCTTCACCATCTGAGTCCTTGATCTAAAGGAAGGTCAACCATAGCTGTTGCCAGTATCAAATATATAAACATACTTACAAATACACCCAGGCACAGCCTACACGCCCCCTCACACACTTAGAGGTTTGCAGTAAAAATTCACACAGCATGAAGCTCACTCCTCCCCACAGTTCTCTTTCTTGGGTACAATTGATGGTCCTTTTATGCCTAGAGCAGAATCAGATGTTCCTCTATGAGATTTCTCCCCGCTCAAAAAAAGAGAAAGAAGTTGACTTTAAATTGTGGTTCATATTCCACATTTAAAAGATTCAGCAGTAGCTTTGCTGTGGACCCTGGTTTGGCAGCGGGGAGTTTTTTTCGACCTATCATGCTCTCTATCTCTTTTTTGTTAAGAACTCTAGATCCACAGTGGAGCAATAGTGCAAGGCAAATGTGATAACCGCTACTATGGAAACAAGAAGCAATAGTTATCTGAGAGCTCCTCTCAGTTTTCCCTCAAGCCTGTTCTGTCAGTTTCGGCAACACTGTACCCCTAGATTGTCTTATAAACCTCTTGCAAGCCTCCATCCTGGAATCTGCCTGTGGCCTGATTTGCCTCTTCCTGTCCACACCCAGGAAACCATATCTACATGTAGGTTCACTTTCTAGGCAAAGGCCTTCTCTTGCCCTCTTTCCACTGAACCGACTCGACCCACTTGTCATCATCCCCTTCTTGCTCAGACTCCCCATTTCGAAGGCTAGTCGTGGCCTAGGGCAGGAGACCTTGCCTCAGACAGACTTTGACTTAATATTAAGCTGCAAATTGAGTGCAGATGTGTGGAGCCTGCCCTTCAGTTTCCCTGCCTGGATCCTGCTTTTCTCGCCCCAGACTTCACCTACCCGGTCCTCCCTATCTTTGTTGTGACAACTCCTTTTTGCCTGTTGCTTAAACCCAAAACCTCAGAGTCATCCTTCCTGCCTCTTCCTCCCACATCACATATCCAACCTAGACACTCAAAATACCGAATGCATTTTGGTGGATTGATACTATGGATACAAATTCTTTCTCTCCTGCTACACAGGTCCCTTTGCAATGTGACTTTACTGCTCTTCTCAAGAGATGGATCTATTTTCCCACCAGTTGTATCTGGACTGCCCTGGTGATTTGTTTGAAAAAATAGGATGTGGCAGAAATATTATGAGACTTGGAGGTGAGGATTTTGCAGCATCACATTCCCTCTCCTGGAACACTGCCCTGAACCCCTACATAAGGGGGCTGGTCTAGTACTGGAGGATGAGCATCTGGGTGGAGGAAAACCAAGGATCCTCAGCATGTGAAGAAACCTGTCTTGGACCTTTAACCCACTCAGCCTTCTAGTGAATGCAGCCACACGAGTACGTCCAGAAGAAACTATCAGGGGAGCCAGCTGGCCAACCACAGAAAAAAGATAATAAATTATTTTAAGCCATGAAGTTTTGGGGTGTGTTACCCACCCACTTCCCACCACCTGCACTGCTGCCATTTTGATTGGAGCCACCAACCAGAATTACCTCAGTAGCTTCTTACTGGGCCTACCTAACTTTTTGCCCTTGGCCCCTACAGTCGCTTATCAATACAGCACCCAAAGTGATCCCTTCAAAACAAAGTTGCCATATGATCCAGCAATCGCATTCCTGGGCATATATCTGGAGAAAACTCTAATTCAAAAAGATTCACATACCCCAATGTTCATAGCAGCACTATTTACAATAGCCTAGACGTGGAAACAACCTAAATGTCCATCAAGAGATGAATGGATAAAGAAGATGTGAAAAAAAAAAAAAAATATATATATATATATATATATATATATATATATGTGATGGAATATTACTCAGCCATAAAAAAGAATGAAATTATGCCATTTGCAGCAACACAGATGTACCTAAAGATAATCACACTGAGTGAAGTAAGTCAGAAAAAGAAAGACAAATATCATATGATATCATGTATATGTGGAATCTAAAAAAAATGATACAAATGAACTTATTTACAAAACAGAAATAGACTCAGACACAGAACACAAATTTATGGTTACCAAAAGGGAAGATATGGGGGATAAATTAGGAGTTTGGGATTAACATATACACACTTCTGTATATAAAATAAACAACGAGGATCTACTGTATAGTACAGGGAACTATACTCAATATCTTGTAATAACCTATAAAGGAAAATAATCTGAAAAAAAATATATATATATAAATGTATAACTGAATCACTTTGCTGTACACTTAAAACTAATACCACATTGTAAATTAACTATACTTCAATATTTTTTAATGAAATAAAAAAATACAAGCCAGATCATGCCACTCCTCTGCTACTAATCTACCAAGGGCTCCTGCTGTACTCAGATTGAAAGCTCAGGTACTTATAATATCCTGCATGGCCCAATAAGGGTTAGCCCCCATCACCTCTCTAACCTCATCTCTTGGAGGCAGAACTCACGGATACAGAGGTCCAACTGTGCTACACTATTTTATATAAGGGACTTGAACATCTTTGGATATGGTCCTGGAACCTGGACTACTGTACTCTCTCTTTTCCACTCAGCTTCCCTCTGTTCCCGAACACGCCAAACACACTTCCGGTGCCTGCAGTGCTACTCTCTCAGATACGTCCATATCTAACTCACTTGCCACCTTCAAATCTTTGCTCAGATATCACCTCCTCAGTGAAGCCCACCCTGACCACCTTATTTAAAATTGCACTTTGCATTTGCATCCTGCCCAGGACTCCTAATCGCTCGTACCCTTCCTGTATCTCTTATCACCTTCCATCATTCTACAGAATTAACTTATTTATTATGCTTTTGTCCGTCTTGCCCCGTGATGGCAGAGATTTATGTCTATTTTCTTCATTAATGCCTGGCATACAAAAGACTAGATAACTGTTTGTTAAATGGATATTCATTATTTACAGGAAAGGTCATCAGGGTCTTTGATAATTCTTAAATCAAAGTTTAACAAATCACAGTGATTTTCAGAAACTCCACAAATGTTTTGTTTGAATTTCCCTTTTAAAATATGCTTCTGGGCTTCCCTGGTGGCGCAGTGGTAGAGAATCCGCCTGCCAATGCAGGGGACACGGGTTTGAGCCCCGGACTGGGAGGATCCCACATGCCGCGGAGCAGCTAGGCCAGTGAGCCACAGCTACTGAGCCTGCGCGTCTGGAGCCTGTGCTCCGCAACAAGAGAAGCCGCGATAGTGAGAGGCCCGCGCACCGCGATGAAGAGTGGCCCCCGCTCGTCGCAACTAGAGAAAGCCCACGCACAGAAACAAAGACCCAACACAGCCAAAAATAAATAAGTAAATAAAATTAAAATATGCTTCTGCCATTTTGGAAAGTGGTATGGAAAATACACACTCAAATATGTTATTGACCGAATTTTGTGTTAATCAAAACAGCCTCCTCATAATTGTCATGAATTGAAGCATGGCAGCTTCCATTTTTCTTCAGTGTTTTCCTATGTTTCCCCTACACACTTTCTGTCCTAAAGCTCCTCAGCCCAGGCGAGCCTCTGCTTTCTCCAGCTAGTCTCCCATCGACCTGCTCTGGCACCTGCTATGCAACTGAGCTTGGGTCCCCAGAGGCAACTGCAAAAGTTGTTCTCTACGGAAACCAGGAACCAGACACAGCATCTGGAAACCAGGAGAAGGCAACTGGAATTCCCAGAATGATGACAGAGGGAAGGACCAGAAGTACCTAGCAGGAAAGCAAACATTCTCCAGGAAAAAAAGAAAGAAAATGGAGCTGATTAACTGACAGATTTGACCAGGTGGAAAATCGTATTGAGAAGCATTTCACAAAACTGTCAGAGTGTGTGGGAGGACCCAGTGTTAAGTTGAAGAAAAGTAGGCTAAAGAAAAAAGAATGAAACAATTATTAACTACAGAAAAAAATGAAGATGCTGTACTTGAGATAAACATCATAAAAATTGGGACTTCCCTGTTGGTGCAGTGGTTAAGAACCCCACATTACAGTCGGCTGATCAACAAAAGTGCCACTAGAGTGTAGTGGGAAAGAAAATTCTTTTCAATAAATGATACTGACTCAAATTAAATTAAAACCCTTTAAAAGAATCCCATAGTATCGAAAGGACAAATAGAGAATGTAAGAGAGACAAAGAAACAGTGTTTAGTGTCTGGGGACCTGCTAGGGACAAGGGCTGCCAGCAGTTGCAGACAAAGTGTGGATTTTGACTCTAAGAAAGGGACTCATTGCATCTGCTTTCTTTTTAAGCCCATCTTTGATTTTTGCAGAAAAAGGACCTGCAGGTGTGTAAAACATTTTCGGTTAAGGAGGGCTCTGGAGGCATTTAGGTGGACATACTTTGCTGAATTTTGGCACGTTTCTTGGTAAATTTTAGCAGTTCTAAGACTTACTATGCTCTCCTCCTAAAGCATTCCTGGGTCCCGGTGATACTAGAAGAAATGCCCCTTATTCAACTTATTTTTTACAATAGTCCTATAAAGGGTAAATACGTTCCAAATCAGACATGTTAACTTCTGTGTATAGCAGGAGTCTTATTACTTTGTGTCTTTCTGAAAGTGACACTATTATTTGCTCAATTTACTTTAACTAATTTTTCTATTATTTAAACCATTTACTGAAGCAGTATGAAATATTCCTTCATTCCAAGTTTAAGGCCCAAGAAAGAATGGTTTCTGCTCTCCTCACCCCATATCTAGGGAATTCCCAATCAAATTGAACAGTATTTTGAGAATTTATCCAAGGAAACGTAGACCTCAAAAAGATTTCAGTCTAAATGATTCTGATTTTTCTCTACCCAAACTCATAAAATTAACTTGGAAACCCTCTTGAACCTCTGCATTATTTCAAATTCTAGTACCTGGTACAGTGCCATGCTCCCTGCATACATTCAGTTAAGTGTTAATTGAATTTAAATTTAATTCAAAGTCTATGAGGGAACTAAATCTACCACATTTTTGTAGCTTTTTGCTTTACACCAAGGAGTCTTTTCCCTAGATGTACTGTAAATTAACTTCAGAACTTAATGTTTAAATGAAGTCAAAGCAACTCAATACACAGCTTGACAAAGCTGAAAATACGTCTCCCTGTGATGATCAAACTGCTGTGGTACCTTTGCAGTAATTCTCCTCAGCAGAAAATCAAATGGATAATAGTCTATGTGTTTAGTATATTCTCTTCATCACAATAACAGCTCTGTTAAAACAGGTTCCAAAGGGAAACGCTATTAAGCATTTCATCAATTCACAGTAACAGTTTAGGGAGAGACTATTCACGGAGGCTTGCGCCACAGAGTGCATTTATAAAACCCAGTAACTGCTCAAATCATCTTTGACTAAACCTGAAATAGTGATGGCAGACTCTCAGCCCTTTTCACAATGGCACCTGGCTTGTTTCCTCTACTTTTGTCTTCACTTGATTTTATTTTTGATGAGCAGCTCATTCTCCAGAACTAATCAACTTCCCGTGAAACAGAAGACAAACTGAATGGGAGAAAGAAGTTCCGCCCATCCAGAGCGCCGCTGAGTAAGACATGGCCTCCTTCGCCCCTCTAAGTTCTTGTTCTGACTCCTCAAGTCTCCTCCAGGTGCCAGGGGAAGGAGAAGGGAGGGAAAGTGTTCTTGCATGGAAGGAGAGGCCCTCTGAGGATGTCAATACGGCCCAAATGGGGCTAGAAAGAATTCCCTCCCGCTGCTTTTCTGGTTCAATATAAAAGGTCAAATATAGAAGAAAGGTATCTCTTCACCCTCAGGAGCACTTTGCCCAAAGAAAATAACTACATGTTCTCACTTTAACCTTAGGCAAAGCAGATGAGGGCAGTCTGCCTTCGAAGAGGACAAGAAAGGAATCTTAGTTAGATACTCCCACCATTTTTATAAGAGTTCCTATAAGTATAATTCAGACTCACCGCTTCATGTAAGGAAAATTGTCAAATATATATATATGTAATTGAGATGTGTCCAAAACTGTGGGCAGCCTCTCGTCTCAACTCGAGCCCACTTAAAGCCAGACCCAAAAACCAATCCAACGCTGTGAACCATCGGTGAGTATTTTAGATTTACTGAAAATTGGGTGAGGCGTCTCGAGAACGGCTACATGGTATACTATTTGTAAAAATGACTTCTAAATCCCTAGGGAATATCTCTGTAGTACCCTCCTGTGGTAGCCAGCCTCCCAGATGGCCCCCAAGGATCTTTATTTCCTGGCATCTATGCCCTTGTGTATTCCCCTCCCACACTGAGTCAGAGCTGGCTCTGAGTGATCAGGAGTGAAAGTGATGGTGTGGTGCTTCTGAGGCTAAATCATAAAAGCCATTATAGCTCCAACGTGGCCTCTAGTATTGCACGTCCTGGGAAAAGCCAGCTACTGCATTACGTAAACACTCAAGCAGCTCCATGGAGGGGCCCACGTGGAGAGCTGAGGGCTCCAACCAAGAGGCAGCACTAACTTACTGACTATGCTAGCTGGTCCCCCAGCCAAGTTTCCAGGTGACTGTAGCCCCAGCCAGCATATAACTGCAACTGACAACTGCCCAACCAAACCTGTCAGAATCTGTAAGCATAATAAATGATTCTTTTGTCACTAAATTTGGGGTGCTTTATACGCAACATTAGATGATTAGGACACTCCCATCTCCAACTTTCCTCTCTGGCTGCCACCGTCTTTTTCCTCGTCACCTTTTCCCCACATGACTTCTGTCCACATCTTTCTGCATCCTGAACCCTCAGAAGCAATGCCACGTCTCCTCCCTGCCCCATCCCTCCATCTCTGCCTTTTTTATGCAGAACCCTGCTCTCTCATTCCTCTCAGTAAATACAGCCATCCCTTCTCTTAAAAATAGTACCTTGGGCTTCCCTGGTGGCGCAGTGGTTGAGCGTCCACCTGCCGAGGTAGGGGACGCGGGTTCGTGCCCCGGTCCGGGAAGATCCCACGTGCTTCGGAGCGGCTGGGCCCGTGAGCCATGGCCGCTGAGGCTGCGCGTCCGGAGCCTGTGCTCCGCAATGGGAGAGGCCACAATAGCGAGAGGCCCACGTACCGCGAAAAAAACTAGTACCTTTTCTCTTTAATAATGTCAAATGATCTCCCCAGTAATTTATTTTCCTTTTACATAGGTGCTAAATCTTACTTTCTTAAATTAAGACTCAGAAATGATGTCACTAGCACTTTCAGGTCCCAAATTTACTAAGGTGAAGTCAGGACTGCTCCTTAAGGCCATCTCATTAAATCAAATTAAAAGTAAATAAGCTGGTGAGTCATCTCATTGAAACTAAAAAATAAACAAACATGAAAGGTTTTTTTTCTTATTTTTCTTTGTGTGTCCTCGTTATGCAGCGCTATTCTCAACTGAGAAATGTGATTTCAGTTACCCTTATTCGTTTCAGCATTTTGTAACTTATCGTGCAATATTTGCCAAGGCTTAAGAAAAATTATTTTGTCCTAATAATAGATCTCTAACCACAGTGTTTGAAACTATTTGTTGTAACTTTTCTGAGTATTGCGGGATTTCTGAAAAATAAATAAATCTTCATGTTTTTGCTCCATTGCTGTATGCTGTATTCAAGGGCCATCTCCCTTGAAAAGTACTTGTAGAGGGAAGAGGATGAATTTATCTCTAAATTGTCCATAAAAAGTTCATTTTCACTTGTGTTAAATTTTTAAGTTACTAGTGCCTAGATTTACTTCCATTATCAAAAATACCTACTACTAGAAATGGAGAGAACTTTCAGCTTCTTTTTCCTCCCACCTTCTCTTGAAACCTTCCCAGCCTGTGGTCTTCTGTGGCAGCCTCCAAGTTCCCACAGCAAGTATCCCCCCAACACCCCTGCTTCATTCAGGATCCCTGTCACTTCACTTCACCATTGTTTGATGCTCTTGTTTGTTTCACTCTATTCCAGAGAAAGAAAAATTGACTGCCTTAGTTTATAATGCATATGAAAATGTTAAAACCAGAATGTTTGTCATTTTTTCTAAATCTCTTTTATTCAGGAAAAAAAAAAAAGAAACATGTTCCTTATTTTGCAGGAAGTGACAGTTTTGTGTGTGTTAAATGACAACATATAATTAAAATCAAATAACGATTCCATGGGCTTATTTTATACCTGCATAAATAAACTCAAAGACACATTTTAGAATTGTTCCAACTCACTCTCCATGCTCTCATGAGCATGCCCTCGTGATTTCCATAATTTCAACCAAATTCCACATCTGTGTAGGTGAAAATGGGAATTCTTACCCAAGTGTTTCAGAGACAGAAAAATGGTCCTCATGGGAGTTTCTTTCCTAATCATTGTGGTCACTCCCTTTCTCTTTTATACAAAACCCATCTAGTTTGTGTGTATTAGTCAGGGCTCTCCAGAGAAACAGAACCAGCAAGATGTATATAGACATACAGAAAGAGACTTATTATGAGGGGCTGGTTCATGCAGTCATGGAGGCTGAGAAGTCCTATGATCTGCCATCTGTAAACTGGAGGCTCAGGGAAGCAAGTGGTCCCTTTCTGAACCCCAAGGCTGGAGAACCAGGGGTGAGAGCCAATGGTGTAAGACCTAATCGAGTACAAAGGAATACAAGCTAGTGGAGAACCAGGACCGCTGATGTCTGGGAGCAGGGGAAGAAGGGTGTCCCAGCTTAGGCAGACAGCTCCAGCCTTCCCATCCTATATGCCCTTTTATTCTCTTCAGGCCCTCATCGGAGGGAGGGCCATCTGCTTTACTCTGTCTACTAATTTAAATGCTAATCTCTTCTAAAAACACCCTCACAGACACACCCAGAAATAATGTTTTACCAACTATCAGGTTATCCCCTTAGCCCAGTCAAACTGACAGATGAAAAGAACCATAATGATGTGTTTTATCATGAAACATGAAAATTCAGATGCCAGTAATGGTAAATTCAAAAGCAGCAATCACCCTGGTGTTAATCCCAAGATTGTTTAAAAAAAGAAAACCATGTCATGTTAGCAGGTCTGTGCAAGGAGAGAAAAGTGAAGAAGAGGGAGAAAGAACATAAATCAAAGCAATCACAATTAGAGCAAAATTCTTGAAAATTTTTTTAACAGTAAAGGGTCCACAACTGTCCTGTCCTGCTGTCCAGTAGAACTTTCTATGATGATGTGGAGTATTAAGTATTTGAAATGTGGTTAGTCCAACTGAGGAACTGAATTATTTAATTTTAATTAATTTAAACTTAAATGTAAATAGCCTTGTGGATATGGGGCCGCTATATTGGCCAACACAGGTTTAAAAGCTAAAAGGGACCTTGTTTTCCTTAGTGTCTACAGGGGTCTGGCCCAGAGTAGTTCTAGAGACACCAAATGGTGAAGAGAGAGCACAAGATGAAACATTTAAAAACATGTTGTAAAGCAATTATACTCCAATTAAAAAAAAAAAAAAACTACCAAAAACAGATGTATTCTGGTCTTGTTTGCTCCATGAGCTTGAGCAAGTTACTTGGCCCGTTGTTTCCTATCTGTGAGTGGGGAGGGTAACTGTCTGGCCCCTTTCATCAATTTCCTATAATTCTCCAAATGATACCACCACCAAGAAAACCCAATATTGTAGTTCAGTCATTCAGGGGTAATGTGCTATTGTTTATTGACTGAGGGTGAGTCCAAAAATGGAAAGCAGGAAGAAAAAGTTTGACTTTACTTAAAACTAGCTCTCTTAAATCAGGATGCCTGGAAGCAAACCATGAGAAGATCTTCATGCTGGTGTTACACTAAGGAAGTGCTCCCAGGAGAAACCAGGAAGAGACCAGGAAGCAGGACAGGAAAGGGGAGAAAGACAAAGTCCCAGCCTTAGCCTGACCCCCAGGACAGCTCTCAAGGGTAAATTACAGCTCAGAGTTTGTCTCAGCTGGAGGCAAGGAAGCTGGACTTTCACAGCCCCCAGTCACAACCTAGGGGCTGCCCCAGAGGATGTAAACTTCCGAGTACTTTCAGCTGTGTGTATGTCTGTGTTTGTATGTTCCCTTGCACACGTACATAAGCATGGATGCTGCAGGCAGTTTGGAGCAGTTCCAGAAGCCAACATAGAGGCAAGAGAGTCATCACAGGGACTGGCCAGGGGAAGGGCACAAAGACATGGTAAAGGGATCCCAGGGATCTGCAGGGTCTGGAGCCCTGGACAGAAAGGGATCCATTAACTAGCAAAGAATGGACAAGGGAGACTTGACAGAGAAATCCTAGAAATGAATACAATGTCTGCATAAAACTGCTGACAGTATGAATAGAAAGAGCATTTAGCTACAGCAATTAGTCAGAGGTGCTCTAGATAAATGCTCTAGGGCTTTTAAGTTTTCCATCTTTTTGGTTAAACTTTCCATATCCCAGAAAAGAAATAAAATGTTTTCGGTTTTAAAGAAGAGTCATTTTGTTTTTCTAGCTCATAAAACAAAGATACCAGGCTTCCCTGATGGCGCAGTGGTTAAGTATCCACCTGCCAATGCAGGGGACATGGGTTTGAGCCCTGGTCCGGGAAGATGCCATATGCCACGGAGCAATTAAGCCAGTGCGCCACAACTACTGAGCCTGCTCTCTAGAGCCTGCGAGCCACAACTACTGAGCCCACACGCCACAACTACCGAAGCCCGCAAGCCTAGAGCCCATGCTCTGCAACGAGAAGCCACCACAATGAGAAGCCTGTGCACCGCAACAAAGAGTAGCCCCTGCTCGCCGCAATTAGAGAGGAAGCCCGCACACAGCAACGAAAACCCAACGCAGCCAAAAAATAAATAAATTTTTTGAAAAACTTAAAAAAACCCCAATAATATCTTATCAATTTAGGAAAGAATATGAAGTTAAACATTAGATTTACTACAGACAAGTCAAACTTGAATGGCCTGTCTACTAAGCACGTTTTGTTTCTGGCCTCTTTCACCTTCAACCTAAAGCAGCTATACTTCCACAGTTTTGTGTTTTCATTGCTTTTTTTCTTAATTAAAAGGATTGTTTCCAGGAAATAATGGAAACTGCTCTGATCTGTTCTCTTGGCCCAATGCTAATTTTTTCCTACCTCTTATTTTGATATAGTAGTACCTCATTCCTGAGTTTACTTTCTCCTCCAACAGCTTAGATGAGAATTTAATATTATATTATTTTTTCTTTGATACGCTGGTGCATTCCTTTAAGAACTATAGGTTGTAAAGAGGTCATGTTTATATTCATACATATTCTTCACAGATTTATACTTTAAAACTACGAACAAAAATGGGAGCAATCACAATTTTACAACAGTTGGTCATGGAGCCTAACAATTTTTCAGATACTTTTAAGACGGAGATAAAAATGAAATACACATATTAATTTAAATGATATCAGCAATGCTTAAAGTTTTTCATTGCTTGAAAAGCAGACTTTAATATCTGATATGTACAATATACTTAATTCCAAGGAATATTTGACCTGAAGTATTATCCTAAATATTAAGTTTACCCAATTTAAGGATTGTACCGCTTCATATTTTAAAAACATTCCCCCAGCAAATTAAGTGAAATTCTAGTAAATAATTTCTATTTTTCTCTTTTCTACATAATTTCTATTATTCTGATTCTATTTTTCATAAAATATTCGCTCCAAGGGAGGAAAAAAAATAAGCTCCGGCATATTTTTGTTTTTTTTATCTCACACTTGAGCTAACTCTTTACAAAGAAAATATCAACATTGGTAGAGTAATAATAACCAAAATAATAACAAATCTCAACAGGTATTAAAAACATTCATTATTTTACTATAAGTATCACAAAGTAAAGTCAAAGTGTCATATGCAGCGTCCAAAAATGTACAAATGTGATTATTTATCTGCATTGAGTTTTTAGCAAATTGCCTGTTTTAACCAGCTCCAAATATCCTTAAAACTTTTTAATTTCCTTTATAATTTCCCTATCCAAATGTTAACCATTATATCCAATATTTTGTTGTTTTGTCCTTTAGCTTTACTATCCCAGGTCCTGACTACACCAATTGCCTTCACAATATCCATATACCTAAGAAAAACCATCTATCAAACTGTGGGATAAATAATAGGAATGGTTAGATACATACGGGATAGTCCTTTCATTATGGAGTCATAAGGTAATGGATGAAAAGGATAGACTGCAGTAAGTCCTACCTAGAGAAATATAACTATCAGGAAAATCCAACCACAGTCTTTAAAAAGGCACAGCTTTTGAGTGACAGGTTGACCTCCCGTTCACACACATGCACGAATACAAGACTGATCGGTATATGGAAAAATACATGTTCAACCTTAATCAGAATTAAAGAAATGCAAGTTTAAAAAATTAGACATAATTTCTTTAACCTTCAGATTGGCACAGATCAAAAAGTTTTAAACTGTAAAAGGTAGAAAAAGTGAAGGGACATAGGCACTCTCATATCCTTCTGTTCAGAGTGTAAGTATGGCAGCTTCATATTTTTAGATACAAATATTCCTTTTCCCAGCAGTTCCTCTATTAGGAATCTGCCTTACAGATATACTCACAAAATTATGTCACGGTATATTTCTGGGCATATTCATCTTGTTATCTGTATAATACCTAAAAATAAATAAATAAAAGCTAGACAAACTACAGATACATACTATAGTATGCAGTATACTCTATACATAGTACATATATTACTACCTGAATATAATCTATAGTATATACACATTAAATACCTACTATATAAATAGATATACTATCAATAGTATATACATATAGATATATAGATATGACTATATATATGTATGGTTAATATATATAGCTGGAATATGTACTATTAATATTTTTAGATAAAGCCTAAAAAATGCATCTGGAGGGTGACTTTAGGTAGAGAAACTAAGCCTGATTTTTTCTTTCTGTTCCATTTAAATATCCAGCATGTACGTATAACTTTTATTTAAAAATGAAAACTCAGAAACAATTCTGGAAGTAGCAGTGGACCACTAGGAAGATGTAGGACACAATCATTCACTCTCAAATATAAGCCCCATAATTATTAAGGGCTGAGATATCAATCTCCTTTGTAATAGAGGCTTCCCCAGTGTTTCCTAGCAATTAACTAATGTCCAATAATGATGTGTCAATTACTAGATTCATCCCATGTGCAGCTTCTGCCACCAAACTAATGGTTTGTTTAACAAATGGCTGATGTCTCCATTAGAGGCTCTTCTGTTTCTAAACTGCATTTGTTGCGTTTGGCAAGTGCCCCAGCATGGGTGTTTGCTTACTGGCACTGCTTGATACCTACAACAGCACAGGTGTGCTCTACAGTGGAGGGCAGTATCAAGGGGCTGTTAGAGAAGGCCCCCAGATTCTGAAAGATCGGGGGGCGCTCAACTGCAGACCAAGCCTACGGCTTAACTGTCTTCCCCTTGTTGGTCTGCCTTTCTCGTCCATCCATCCATCCAGCAGGTGTTCGATGAGCTTACACTATGGGCAGATAATGTTCTGGGTACTAGAAAAGACTAAAACCAATGAAAACCCTGCCTCCTGGAGCTGACATCCTACTAAAATGATGTGTAAAATAAGAAATTAGAAAACAGTTAATTTAGACCATGTTTGATGGTGATAAGTATGTGAAGAAAATAAAAGAGGGAAGGGGTTCAATTTTATGGTCAGGAAAGTCCTCCCTGAGAAGGTGACCTCTGAGTGAAGATCTGAAGGAGGTGATGGAGCAAGCCTGAAGCTACGTGAGAGGAAGAATGTTCCAGGTGATGCAAACAGCAAGGGGGTGAGCCCTTCCATGAGAGTGTGCCTGGAAAGTTGGGGAACAGCAAGGAAGTGAGGAAGAAGAAAGATGAGGTGAAAATAGATAACTGGCTGGCTGGAGAGGCCCACACTAGGTAAGGCCTTATAAATTATCATAAGACCTTGGGCTTTTCCCCTAGGGCAGATGAAAAGACATTGAAAGGTTTGAGCCGTGAAGCAACTTGCAATGACTTACATTTTTAAAGAATCCCTCTCACCCAGTGGTTCTCAAATGGGGGCAATTCCCCACCACCACCACCGGTCAGGGGTTGTTTTGCAATGTCTGGGAACATTTTTGATTGCGTGACTTAGGGCAGGGAGGTGTTACAGACATCCAGTGAGGAAAGATGCTGCCAAGCACCCTCCAACTCCCTGCAACAAAGAATGATGGGGCTCCAAATGTTAACAAGGTGCCTAGGTTGAGAAGAACCGGGCTGCATCATAAACGGAACGTAGGGTGGACCGGGGAGAAAACAAGCAGCAAAATCAATCAGTTCCATGCAGACCAGATGAGAGAGTATGGCTTGGACCAGCCGGTAGAGGTGATGAGAAGCGGTTAGTTTCTAAATGATTTTTGAGCATGGATTCCATATGACTTGTAAATGGTTGGATGCAAAGTACAACGGAAAGGCAGGAGTCAGTAGTGAGGGTGAGGTTTCTGGTCCTACTCTGCCTTTTGAACCTTGTCTTCTCTAATCCTTGTTTTCTTCGCTCACCACACGTCCTGAACTTCCCTGTTCTCCCCATCAATGCTACCAGGCTGCGTCCCACCACATCTGGTTCCACACCATGGCTTCTAACTTTCATCCACTGCATTTCACACCTTTCCCATTCCTCAAACACCGTGCTAGACCACGCCTGCTCAGCCCACACCCAGACCGCCACAACACCATTTTTCATTATATCACACTGTTGATCCAGAGGACTTTGTTCCCCATATCAACTCCCCCCAAAATGGCACAGTAAAAACTCAGTTAATTTCTAAACTTTCTCTTCCATTCACCTTCCATTCCAAGCATACCGACTTTACCATCTCCTGAACGGACCTCGTGTCATTCCCCCCCTCTGGAATTTCCTCTGTCTCTTTACCTCTAAAAATCAGTTTAAAAGCCCAACTGTGCAAAATCTGGCTCAATCAATGCCCATCTTTCTAAAACGGCTTCCGTGTTTAAGCCTGGATAATTCTGTTCACACCTCTACTAGGAAGCTGGCTAGATGACTATTTGGTGGGCTGCTTTGAAAATTATTGTTCCGCTGATTTACTTGTATATGCTAGAATATTCTGCACGTTTGGTAAAGAAAAAAGGATTTTACATTTTTGCACCTTTCCCTGAGATGCTAGATAGAGCTGCTGCCCACACAGAGAAATTAATTAAATGCTTTGACTTACTGACTAATGAAAGAAATGCTGCTATGTTTATTATATAAGAACATTTTGTATAATACAAAAAATTTTAAAGGCACATGGTTGGATAAATGACATAAAATATGCCTACTGAAGGCTCACTTTCTCTCTTCAAACAATAGATTTTCCACCAAAAGAAATAAGAACACAATGCCAAGAGAACTAGAAATGTATTTAGTCAGTCAAATGCTCACGACAGGAAGTGGAGAATACTGATGAAAGCTCATAATAAAGGCATAGGCGTTGTATTCATTTTCACTGTAGGTGCTGTTACCTGGCTAAATGGCTAACCAGGACTGCAGGCACAAATCAACGAAGTTGACATGCCAGGCAGCCTGCCCTAGTCTTTTTCACGAGTGCCCTCAATGGTTTCTGTGGGCACAGTGGTAGCAGGCATTCAATTTCAGCACGAAGATAACCTCAGGTCTCACGCAGCCAGTCTCCTCCGTAGGTAACGCAGCCTCAGATCCGTAGATAATCCTGCTGATAACCTGGCCTCCTCTCCTCCAGTTATCTTGTCCTTCACCTGCTCTGCCACTCACTCCCAAGGCCATCCCTCAGCACTGCCATCGCCAACAAACGCCACTCCACAGCCCCATGGTAGCCTCTTCGTTGGTCTCTCTTCTTCCCCTTTGGCTCCTACACGGTGTGCCGTGAACACAGCAGCCAAGGGATAAAACAGAAGCACTTCTCTCCTGCTCAAAACCTCTCAGTGGCTCCATCTCACTCAAGACACCACACCGAGTCCTTACAATCACCTCCAAGGTCTTACAGGACCCTGACTCCTATTATTTCTCTAATCTCATCTCCTACAACTCCCCCTCACTCACTCTGCTCCAATCACCCTGACCCTTTGGTGTTCTGCCAGCACACCCAGCCTCAAGGCTTCCGTCATCGCCGTTCCCCCTGCTTAAAATGCTCTTCTCCCAAATTACTCACTTCAACGTGAGTGACTCTGACCTTCTGTGCTCGTTCTATTTAATGAAGTTGTACCTCCCCCAATATTCCTCTCCCTCTGCCCCTATTTTTCCATAGAGCACTTGCCAACGTCAGAATTGCAACGTAACTTTTTATTATTTTTATTATTTACTGCCTTCCTCCGCTAAAATGTAAGTTCCATAGGGCAGGGATTTGTGTGTGTTTTCTCCACTCCTATACCGGCAGCATCCAGAACAATGTACGGTGGGAGCTCAATAAATGGCTGCATAGAGGTTGCCTGCGGTGCCTACACTTATGTACTTGCACACACATTTACGTGCACGCACCCGCGTACGCACGCCCATAGTCAAGCGTGCACATGCTTGGGATTACAGCAGCATCGATTGAAGACTAAGAGCCTTCAAAAACCTCCCACTTTCCTCTGGCTCGGTTTTTCACTGTTCACTCCTTAATTCAAAGGCTATGGAAATCGCACCTGCGTAAGGGACAAAATGACCAAGTCAAACTCTCCCTCTGCCGATTCATTTAAGGCAGACTCCACTCCTGAAACGCCCCAGTTTTCCACATACTCACATCTCTAACTTTGCAAAGCCTGATGTTTCAAGCCTTTGCAAGCAGAGATCCAAATAGCGTCCCCATCTACGTGATATAAAGAAATAACTGGCTTCATCTCTGATGGAGTATGGAATTGACTTTTATGCATCAGTCATTCAACCTTGAATTGAATTTTAACAGGCTCTGCAGTGTGTTGAATTGCTCCCGCAAGGATGAGAAGTATACATTCCTTATTAAATGTGTAACAGAACTCAATAAGGCCTGTCATTCTCCACTGCAGAGATGAACTTGAATTAAAGCAGAATTAATTCGGCTAACTTAAGCAGAAGTCTAATACCAAGTTTATTTCAGTTAAGGTAGAAGACAAATACATCAGATTCCTATGCAAAGCTCTGTAGTAGTTCAAACAATAATCTCGGATTCCAAAGGATAGCTGGAACTATGTCAGAATCAAGAATTTTATGACCCCTTTGCAGCCCACAGAAATGCTTAGATGAATGGCATATGTTATTTTTAGAAAGGACCTATTGTTGCAGAAAGGAGCCTATCCTTAAGACAGCTCTGCTGTATACTCTCCAGCAAAGTGGACAGCTGGGGCATGTGTGGAGCAGGCCTCTAACACTTACTGAGCACCTGCTATGAACACCCCGTTACATCCTTTGAACATACGAAGCCTCTTATGTTTCCCTCTCATTTCCCTTTTTATGTCTAATTATGCCTCTGCTTTCTTTAAGGCTCTGCAGGTGTGTGACTCACAACACTTCTACCCCAACGGTCCTCATTCTCCCCTTAGGTCACCTCACTGTTCATTATACCCTGCTATTTGTAGATTTCAGTCTGATTTCATCATTTATGCATTTGCCATGTACCATACCACCACATAGAGTCACACACACAGAGAGTCATGATTCATCTTTCATTAGTGAAACTTACTTAACCTGATGGATTATTATTGTACAGAACTGGTCTTGGGTAACATCTTGAAGTAGCTGCTTTTGGCTTTTACCAAATCCCGCTTTCCCTTATATGAATTCTTCCCACTTCCCCAAAGTGCCAACAACCTTCACAATTCCCCAGCTGTCCAGCACTGTCATGGCTGTTAACCCAGGCCTGCAGTCTGAAGATATCAATCTGAGTCCTTGATCCTTGTCTTTCTCTCCCTCCTACCTACTCTACACAAAGCAGATCTGTTCTGTGTCCTAGTCTCTCTGTGCCTTGGTCTCTGATAAACTAAAACATGTCAACATCAAATGAGTAAGTCTTTTTATCCAAGCAAAATATCTGTAGTATACAGGAAATCATCTAAGCAGTAAATAACCCATTAGGAAGGGGAAAAAGGAAAGAAAGCAGGTCTGAAAATACCAAATAAAACAGCAGAGGTCAGTCCAGAAGCCATCTGGGGGCCAACAAGCTTTCCATAAGTTATCGAACCACATCGCCAGATGACTGCCAACCCACCTCCTTACTGGACCAGCCTTGGCAAACTCGTATCAATGCTCCCTGTCAGCATCGTTTGAAGGCATTTCACCAGAGCCCACCTTTAGGTCCTTACTTCTATGTCCCTGTTACTGAACTCAACAAGTCAGACCTTCAGAAGCATGTGTAGAAAATACCGTCACGGGCTTCCCTGGTGGCGCAGTGGTTGGGAGTCCGCCTGCCGATGCAGGGGACGCGGGTTCGTGCCCCGGTCCAGGAGGATCCCACATGTCGCGGAGCGGCTGGGCCCGTGAGCCATGGCCGCTGAGCCTGCGCGTCCGGAGCCTGTGCTCCGCAACGGGAGAGGCCACGACAGTGAGAGGCCCACGTACCGCAAAAAAAAAAAAAAAGAAAGAAAAAAAGAAAATACCGTCACATTCACTCTAACTTTAAATGGGACTGCTACTAAGTCCTGATAGGGAGACTAGAATCCTAGGGTCATCCTACCCATGCCTAACTGTTCCGCTGGACTTCTGAGAGTGACTTATCCTTGGAATCTCAATTCCTGGACTTTGCCCAGCTTTTTGGACCCCCATTGCCTCTCTCTGAACCCCTAATGCAACTTCTTACCTGCTTCATACTACCCTTTAGATACTAAGTTCTGTTTGGAACTTCTAATCCCTAAAAGGTAGCTTCTTACTCCAATCATTCCAGAACTTGCCCTTCACTTAACAGATAAATCTGCTTCTGGTTCTTGGTCCCTCTACATGTCCCTCTCACGGTAGTTAAGGAAGTGCTACATCCTGCTAGTTCCAGAGAGAACAGTCTTGTCTTCCCTATCAGGGTTCCACTACCATATAAACAAAGATCATGACATAAGACTCTATATAGCATCTTCTCCTCCACTTTGTTCATCTCATTTTCCTATGGTATTCCAAGCACTCTACTACGGAGTACGTTACTGAGAATAGGAATCAGTCCTATTCTTCTGAAATCAGTGAGTTGGGAGATTATTCCAGTGGTCTGGGCATTTGGCCACAATGATGGTAGGCCGTATGGACCATTCATACCAAATTCAGCTAGCCTTGGTCAATAATAGACGATTGCTAAGAAGTGGTAAAGAAGGGGTATGTAAAGATAACAAGATTTGTTCATTTTTTAAAAGTGATCTTAAAGGTTTATTCAAAAAGTTACTCAGAAGTATAGGGCTAGGTGAGAATAAACGCCACACCCATCCAAAGCAAATCCACATAAATCACGTATACCTTACATTCTATGTATCTTTACTCTCTTCAAGGTGCTTTCATATAGGCAAATCTAGTAAAATTTCTATCCCCACTCATTGATCCAGAGTATACCCACAATTTGATCTTGAGAAAAATAGCATGGATTAGGACACTTCCTGACATATCCCATCCCATAGAGCTAAGCCCTGTAAGGATGTTTTCTCCTCTGGGTTTGCTGCCTCACAAGTAGTGCAGGTGATCACAAGCTATTTATCTTTATTTCCAAAGCACTCTGGGAGATCAGAAGAGATGAGCATTGATTAATGCTCTCTACAAAAAGTTCAATAACTGTTTAATCACAGCTTGGAAATAAAGCAATGCTTCTGATCTTTTACAAATTAATTTAACGTGGCATTAAAAATAAAATAGGCCGTAAATTGTGCTGTGCAGGGATAATCAATGGCTCATTATCTTTGTTTCTAGCAAAACGCACTGATTCTTTTAAAGCCATTAATGAGCAGTATTGGGCAGTACACAGCTGCAAATGTGTTCAAGTATTATTGATCCTACATCTATAAAACTAATCTCACCTGGGCAGAATTTAGGAGCAATAATAATGCAAACTCTTCTCAGTTTATACCAAAGAAATAAAGAAGAAAATTTATGTGTATAAGGCAAGATTCTAAGATCACTGGGGGGAAACAATTTCTGAGCGCTTATTCTATTCTGCTGCCGCCACATCCCAGCACTTAATCACTGTTAAACATAAATCTAATAAGATCTCATCAGTGGTGACGAATGAAATGTTAACAGAGTCTTTTCCATATAAGCAAACCATTATGGCAATTCCATAACTCGGATTGATGTTACCACTTGCTTTAGACATTACTGGGACATTATGCACAGATTAGCAATAAGGTTACTTCTATATTCTTTCATATTTTATGACATAGTGCTTACAAATATTTTGCTACTAAAACAGAAACTTTGAGTTAGATTGCTTTCATTGTCCAACTCTGTCAAGTATGTGTTGTCCATGTGTCCAACTGCTCGTTAGATAGCTCCCCCTTGGAGGTCCTTTAAGCTCCTCAAACCTATTATGTCCAAACATCGTGGGCCAGCTCCTAGGGAGGGAGGGTAGCAGTGGAGTCTTGGGACCTAGCTTATGCAGGATGCCAGGGTGTGGGAAGAAGGCAGAACTGACCATTACAGCCTCTTTAGGGGGAGAATGGTGGGAGAATGGAGAATTCCCCACAAATAGAAAGGAGGATGGAGAATGGCAATCTAACCCCTCCACCATGTATCAGATTTTTATGTCTTATTTTCATTACTGCAAAACAGAAGTAAAACTCAACTATTCTCAGGCGATACCAAGGACTGCTTTACAGTGAAACCGTAAGTAATCACCAAGATGTATCATAAAAGGGGGACACGTTTCACTGAAAGCTGCCAGACTGGTTCCCTCCCATGCTTTTGTGGAGCTTCACCAGTTTCGTTAAGCCAGTTCTGAAATGCAAAGATTTAACATCCTCCTTTTACTAACTACCCTCATCTCAAATAGCAGGAACGAGAAATAACAACAATGCAGATAACAAAAGTGTGTAGAAATTGCCAACATTTGTTAACTGTCTTTAAAACCACATCTTGACGTTTCAAACATCTAATCATGTTGCACCTTTCAGGGGGTTTCAGGTTGCTGCCACTAACACTGGCACAGCCTCCTGAGAAAGCTCAGGGAGCGAAAGCAGAATGTGATCTCTCCTCTCAGCATTTCAAGGTCCCAATATGCAGATTAATGCCATCCCCACCTAGCAATGGTATGAAGCAATGTGACAGATTTCACCCCCTTTCCTTGCATGGTGCTTAAAGGAACGTTCTTGCCTACTTCTAATTATAGAACCCCAAATAAAAACTCACTCCCAACATGTCCTCAGAAAGATTGCCAAACTTTCCATCAGCTGTCCAACATATTTGGAGCCAGATGAGGTCAACACTCAGTCACACCTGGCAAGTGTGAATCTGAAAACACCCACATTTCTCAGGAATGGATCAAAAGGGAGGCAAATTCAGAGGGTGAATGAGGCCAAAAGCAGGACCTGAGCCGAGGTAAGACAGTAGGTCCAAACCAGAGGAAGCTCAACATCTCTGAGGCCGAGCTGTGCCCCAGCTAATCCAGGAGGGGGCAGCAGAGTGATAGCCCGGGTCTCCAGCGGTTCCAAGGGGCACACCCAGGATATCAAATGCAGAATTTTTCTCTTTTTCACCTAGTAGCTCCGAAGACAAAGCTATCTTTGCCACTTAGCTGCTTTCAGCCTTTGGACATGTCAGACTCACAGGCAAGGAAACAGGCTAGTGGGAGTTTCTGAGATCATATATACTTGTAAAGACTGTTGGCCTAATCATAAGTTATGATATTTTGGCACAGGCGAGTATAATGCAGATAACTAAGGTCCCAAACCAAGGGTTTAAGCTAAGAACTTTGAATTATAATACATCTACAACCCTTCTCAAACTTTAGTATGAATGAAAATTACGAATCTTGGTGGGTTTTTTTGGTTTTGGGGTGTTTTTTTTTGTGGTACACAGGCCTCTCACTGTTGTGGCCTCTCCCGTTGCGGAGCACAGGCTCTGGACGCGCAGGCTCAGCGGCCATGGCTCACGGGCCCAGCCGCTCTGCGGCATGTGGGATCTTCCCAGACCAGGGCACGAACCCACGTCCCCTGCATCAGCAGGCAGACTCTCGACCACTGCACCACCAGGGAAGCCCACGAATCTTGTTTTTAAAGCACAAGTGCACAAGAAAAAATGCTCATCATGTAGATTAGGAAAATGCAAATCAAAACCTCAGTGAGAGGTTTACCACTTCATACTCACTAGGATGGCTAAAATCAAAACAACAGACAATACCAAGTGTTGACAAGTATGTGGAGAAATTGGATTGTGAAATGGTGTAAGCCACACTGGAAAACAGTGTGGCAGCTCCTCAAAATCTTAAGTACAGAGTTACCATATGACCAAGCAATTCCATTCTTAGCTATATACCTGTGTTTGTCTCCTAGGGCTGCCATAACAAAATACTTCAGACTGGGTGGCATAAAGAACGGAAATTTGTTTTCTCACTGTTCTGGAAGTTCAAGACCAAGGTACCAGCAGGGCTGGATTCTCCTGAGACCTCTGTCACTAGCTTGCAGATGGCTGCCCTCTTACTGCCTCTTCACATGGTTGTCCCTCTGTGCACACACCCCCCTCTAATCTCCTTTTCTTATAAGGACACTGGTCAGATTGGATTAGGGCCCACCCTAAAGGCCTATTTTAACTCAATCACCTCTTTAAAGGCCTGATCTACAAGCACAGTCACATTATGAAACACTGGGGGTTAGAGCTTCAACATACGAATTTGGTGGAGACACAAATAAGAATAGAACACATGTCTACACAAAACCTGTATTTGAATGTTCACAGTAGCCAAAAGTGGAAGCAAACCAAATGTCCCCCAGCTGACAAATGGATAGCGTATATCCACACAGTGGATTATTATTGGGCAATAAAAAGAAATAAAGTACTGATTTATGCTACAACTGTATACTTTATAAGGGTGAGTTTTATGGTCTAAGAATTATTTTTTAATAGATCACTTAAATCGAAAACAGTACATTCTAGGCCTTAATTACAGAGTTTCTGATTCATATCTGCAGAGGGTCCAGAAATCTGCATTTGAAACAAGTGTTTCCACCCCAAAGATTATGTTGAATTATGTTGGAGATATAATAGGCTAAAAAGTTGGTCATGTGGAGGCTACTTTGAATGAATAGTCACCTTCAGGGTCACCCTGAGTGGGAAAGAACTAAAATATACAAACCTGCATTTGAACAGGTGCAGGAACATGTGGGAAGGGAGAAGCTACAGCTTTGAGCCCTGGATGTGCTGGGAAAATAGAGCTCAAATTCAGAGACAGTCAACTCAAGTGCTCGTTCGCTGAGAATTTACATAAAACCAAATATGTACAGTTTAAACAGCAGAAAGTTTTGCACTGGAGAAGAATACAGACTCTGCCCTTCCCAGCTTCAACTCTGAGACAGATAAAAAAAAAAAATTACCACTGTCAAAGAATAATAGAAAAGTTACTTTAGAATAGCAAGGTGGCCCTGGATTTTATCAGCTATTATTGGATTTTTCTAACTATTACTGAGACCATTTGCAGGCACACAATGCCAAGGTGTGGAGTTAAGGTTCAGGTTAAAAATAAGATACAGAATTCAGAATTCTGTCCCTCTTTCTATAAAGAGTATAAGTGTATAAGGCCTGAGTAGCCCTACAAAAGTAATAATCATGTTTCTTCCCAGCACATGTGTTTGATAGAAAGCTAATGAGAGAATGGTCAAATTATATAACCTTTAAATATTATCATAAAAAGAGCAGGCAAACACCACAAACAAATCAATTCATGGAAGACTTTTTCCAGTTCTCAGCAAAAAAGAATTAAGTTGTGGAAAGTGTGATAGCCAGCCTCCCAGATAGCCTCCTGGTATTCCCACTGCTGTATAGCTCCTTCCCACATCGACCAACAGAACACAGCAGAAGTGATGGTGTATCGCCTCCAACATTAGATTGTAAAAGACATCATGGCTTCCAGCTTGGTCACTCTCTTTCTTGTATCACACAGTCTGGGGGAAACCAGCTGCCCTCTCATGAGAAACCCTAGGGACAGGCTCTTAAGGAACTGGGACTCCTGCTAGCAGCCGTCTTGTTAGCAGATCATCCCACCCCAGACAAGCCCTCAGATGCCTGCAGCCCCAGTCAACAGCTTGACTGTAACCTCGTGAAAGATCCGGAGCCAGAATCAGCCAGCTAAGTCACTCTCAGATTCCCAACTCTCAGAAACTGTGTGATAGAAATGTTTATTGTCTTCATCTTCTACATTTGGGGGTAATTAAGTTTGGGGATCATTTTTACAAATCAATAGATAACTAATACAGAAAGTTAATATTGTTTTTTATGCTATACTGTTTTAATCAATTGCACCTAATATTTATTGTCTGCTAGAGAGACAACAAAATATATAAAACAAGTGACTAATGTTATGAATGCAAAAGTCAGGAACCACCATCCATGAGGAGGGCGAGTAATGTGATGGGAGAAGGTTTTGAGTTAGGCAGACCTGGATTCAATTCAGGCTCCACTACTTTCTTGGTGAGTGACCTTGGGCAAGTTTCTTAAACTCTCCTAACATTCAACTGGGGATAATGCCTTCCTCGTGGGACTTTTAGAAAGTTTAAATGATCACATGTGTGAAACACTCAATGCAAAAAGGTGTTCAACAAATGTTGATTTCTCCTCCATCCTTGTTGATGGTTTACTGCAATTTCACTCACCAATAGTGACATAATCATGTTTTCTTCTAGCCAAAGTGTTTCTAGTTAGATATCACAAAATATAACACTCTTTCCTAACATTTTATAGAAAAGAAACTTGACTTCTAGTTACATCAATTGAATTTGTTGAGAATAATTGGATCCTATGACTAACGTGGAACATATTCTCATTCGTTAATCACATACATGTAGCAAGAATAAATAACATATTAAAGTTAACTCCTTAAAATACCAACTTCTTTCCTTAGTCTCACCTTCAGATATGGCCAAATTAATTAATTTATTTAAAAAGTAGAACATATATCTTCTTTTATTATTCATCTGTTTTCAGTAGGGGCAGAAACTATCTTTATATTAGCAATTTTGAGCAAGTATATTAAAAAACTTTTACCTGACATGTAAACATTTTATAAACACTCAGTTTTCACTTCCTCGGCAGGCGTTTTGAGAAGCGCAGGTGGAACCCTCTCTCTCTAGCCCGCCGTGTGGCCTGGGTCCCTGAATCCCGCCTGTTGCTGATGGTCACTAGTGGACATGGCTGCCTGGGACCTGCCCTCCCTCTGGGCGGCTCAGCTCACCCCAGAATCTCACACTCGCTTTATTCATGAGGATATAAATCACCGCAGGTTTATACAGTAAGAAATTTTTTTCACTTGCAGACTTACAGTTTCCAGAAATCAGGAGTGGAGGCCTCTTCTATAACTGCAATGGAAGCTAAACCCTTACTCTTTTCTTTAGGCTTAAGGCTGTCCCTGAACACAATTATTTGCAAAAGTAAGAAGTTCTTAACTCGCTTTAAAATCCTTTCTCTGAATGGAACCTTCATCCATTTAACAAATATTTATTGAGCATGTACCCTCTTCTGGGCACTGAGCTCCTGGGAGACAATTGTGAACTGGACACAACCCACAACCTCAGCTACAGCTCCAAACCACGTGGCTGTCAAAGTACACTCGGGTGTCTGCAGCCACCTGCACACGGGACATGTGAGATGGCCAGATTGAAACTGACAATATATTCCATAGGCTGAAGGACAGAGAACACCTTTGGGTAGCATTCAATGAAATTGTACCCCAATCTCATAATCAGGAAGGCCTGCTCTTTTCTGTACAGCAGAGAAAAGAGCAGAATTCAGTAGAAATTTCAAAAGTCATACCTAAACAAAAGAGCACAAAAAATTTCTTTTTTAGGGAAATGTTTTTTGAAGCAGTTACTTCTCAAAGCATGTTTCTTAGGTTGTAGAACTCTGGGGATTCTTTTTAGAAAGAGGTAAGAGATACAGGCGTCCAGTCTTCAGTTTTCTGCCATGAGAGAAGACTCCCGGTGGAAATTCTTCGGAGAGTTGGTTTCCTCTCACCCACCTGCACTGACTGTCTGCTCTTCTATATGTGTGCATAAGATGCTGCCTAATCCAAGTGTCATGAGAGACAGGTGCCACCTGCCTCATCCAGTCCATGACTCACCTGTGACACATCTAATACTGCCTAGATAATGAGCATTCCAATGGCACAATAGGACTCAAGCTGCTTAACAGCCCATCTGTTCAGCCAGAAATTCACCTCAACTGGATGTGAGAGTAGGATGGGGAAGGCTTAGCAGAGCAGACCCATGTGCTGTGAGGCAGGCTGATTCTAGAGTACTGATGGTGATTTTAAGACTGGTTACTTATTAAAAGGATACATGCTCATCTTGAAATGAATTTAGAGTTTAGAAACTAATACACATGATACACTTAATCTTATATTTTCCCCTATACCATAAACTCTTGTGATATCCACATCACTTGTATCCTCACTCAAGTCTTTGCTCAAATATGATCTTCTCTGGATAAAGAAGATGTGGTACATATACACAATGGACTATTACTCAGCCATAAAAGAAGAATGAAATAATGCCATTTGCAGCAACACGGATGGACCTGGAGATTATCATACTAAGTGAAGTCAGTCAGACAGAAAGACAACTATAATGTGATATTACTTATATGTGGAATCTAAAATGTGATACAAATGAACTTATTTACAAAACGGAAACAGATTCACAGACATAGAAAACTTATGGTTGCCAAAGTGGGGCAGGGGAGGGATAAATTAGAAGTTTGGTATTAACATATACACACTACTATATATAAAATAGATAAACAAGGTCCTACTATATAGCACAGGGAGCTATATTTAACACCTTTTTTTTTTTTTTTTGGCCATGCCTTGCAGCATGTAGGATCTCAGTTTTCTGACTAGGCATCAAACCCATGCCCCCTGCATTGGGAGCATGGAGTCTTAACCACTGGACCACCAGGGAAGCCCCTACATTTAATATCTTGTAATAAACTATAATAAAACAGAATCTAAAATACATATATATGTAGGTATAACTGAATCACTGTGCTGTACACCTAAAATTAATACATTGTAAATCAACCGTATTTCAATAAAACTTTTTTTTTAAATATGATCTTCTCACTGTAGCTTTCCCAAACCACCCCATTTTAAATTGCAGGCCTCTACCCTTGAACATCCTCTACTTCTCCCCTCCTTTATTTTACTCGATAATACTTATCATAATATGCCATCTAATTTATTGATGTGTTTTGTTGAATTTTTAGTTCCAGTAGAATGTAAAATTCTATCGGAAATGAGGATTTATCGCCAATATCTAAAATAGCAACTAAGGCATAATAGTGCTTACTATGGAGAGGCTAGTCAGGAACAACAACAGTAATAAAAAGAAGCAAAACAAAACAAATTGAAAATGAAGATCATCTATGGACTGTGATAAGCGCTAGGAAAGAAATATACAGAGTGATGTCGAAGAATAACAGAGAGGCGGCTTGAAGAAGCGTCTGAGGAGCTGACATTGAAGCTGTGACCTGAAGGATAAACCAGCGATACAAAAGAACAGAAAAAAAATTCCAAGCTGAGCGACAGCCTGGAGTCCGGAGAGGGCCTGCCTTGCTCTCTGCAACAAAAGGAGGCCAGAGAGGCTTGAGGGAGGGAGGTAAGGTTCAAAGGTGCACCAGAGCCAGTGCGTACAGAGCAACGTGCACCAGGTCTAGGGACTCAGAATTTTATTTTAGGTGTAACTGGGGAATAACCTTTTCCTATGACTCCCAATTAAGGCCACGTGTAAACGAGGATAAATGAAAAACTGCCAGCTACAAACACCTAGAAACGCTGGATAAAATGGCAAAAATTTTTTTTCAAAAACTAAGTGCAGCTCTGAACTTAGGATAAATAAAGGGAGAGTCCCAGGTGCTAGGGGGTAAAAGGGTGAATATAGACTTGGAAGTGGCATGTAAGAACATTCTGGTTGCTGGAAAGGTTTTACATTTTGATCTGGGTGATAGTTAAATGAGTGTAGATTTATATAAAATGCAACAAAGTTGTGCACTTATGATTTGTGCACTTCCTATGTGTATTTTATACATTGATAAAATTATTTTAGATAAATAAAAGCAAACAGAGAGGAAAAACAAGGAGGGCAGTTAGAATGCCAACCAATTTTTTAACTGCAACAACAGAAGCTAGTATCCAAAGGAATAATATTTCAATGTGCTAAGAGACAATTTCAGTCTAGAACTCCATATTCTATTAAATCATCATTCAAAAATGTAAACAAAGACATTTTTAGACAAAGATTAAGTTACCAACCACTGATCCTCGCTATGGATAGAATTAAATAAAAAGAAAATTGCATCTAGTAGAAAAGAATAAGAAGAAACAATGACAAGTGGAAAATGTGTTACGGACACCACTGACTTGCCGTCCAGTATCTGGGGTACCATCAAATTAGACAATGATTGAGGTTTGTTGGGCTGAGTTTTTAAATACAAAATTCTCTGTGCCTTTGATTTCTCATCTATAATATAGAGATAATAACTGTACCTTCTGCACACCATAGTTGTAAAGATTAAGTGTGTGTATGTGCATCCTTGGAACAGTGCCCGGCAACAGTGAGCTATTATTACATATTATACATCTGAACCCTTGGTAGAAAGCCTTGCTCTGCTGAACTCTGTCCAAAGAAAGGTTTTTTCAGAAGTGTCATGATTCTTTTTCCTTATATATCACAAATAGCTTATTTTCTACTTAAAGTCTTCAAGATGTTCATTAAACTATTTTTTAAAAGGGTACTGGGAATCCATTGAAGGCTTTCAAGCTGAAGATTAAAAGACTCTGGTTTACATTTTTAAGCGATCTCTGAAACTACTGTGTGGAAAGTAGGCAAGAGGGCAAAAATGCAATCAAGGAAGCCAATTACAGTGTATTTCAAAAGGAAAAGTGGGAACTGATAGCGCCCTATCTGGGCATAAATTAGGGGGAAATGTAGAAAAAAAATAATAAAAACAAAATGTATTAGGATGTAAAATCTGTTACTAAAGAACTATTTTGAAAACACTGGAGTAAAAAGTTAATAACCAGATTCTCAAAAATCAGAAAATGCAACTCTGAAAAGTGTCTCTTATTGGAGTCTAGTATTATTTTTTGTTTATGTAATACTTTTAACAATCCTAGATTTCTATCCAAACTTATCTCCAACTATACAATTGAAGACTGTACAATTCTCACTCTCTTGCCTTTGATCATCTGATTGCATCTCTGCCCTAAACGTTCCCCTCTCTCCCTCCTCTGTACCGCAAGATGCCTTACACATACTATGAAGACTGACTCAGATTTCATCTTCTCCGCCCCAGAGTTTCTGCAGGGGGCATCAATATTTCTTTCCCTGGTTTTCCGAATGGGCTATGTCTACACCATTAATGGACCTGTCCTTACTGTAGTCTACCTTGCCTTATAGTTACTTACATTATCACTCTCCCTGGATTACAAAACTCTTAAAATTAAGGAAAATGTCATATTTGGTCTGCATCCTTTACATCTCCAGCAGAGTAGCTTTACAAATATTAAAAAGACTTGAAGTTGAAGTGAAAAGGGAGTCATCGTAACTGAATGATCTAAACGATGAGACCTCTGAAAAAAAGAACAGAACAATCGTGACTGAGGAGACCTCAGTGCCCAGGAGTTGCAAAAGTTGCCTCTGGTTGCACCATCCCAAGAAGTTTGCCTCTTTGAGTGTCAGTCCTGATTTGTGAAATACTATTTAACCGCCAGATACACATTCCTACTTCCAAGTACCAGAGAGGAGGGAAAAGAAAAGCAGAAAGCAATAAATATTTATTGCCATCGCTGCCTCGGGCACCTTAATTTGGAGATGTTATTCTTATTTAACAGGAAAATGAATGACTGAATGAATCCTTAGTCGTTAGTATCTTGCTATCTTATATTCTATTCCTACATTTTTGTGATTGACAGATTTTGCCCCATGAGGTGCTTCATGGATACTAACATTAGGAATCAGAAAGCATCCATGGAGTACTGAAGAGGGTCCAGCTCAGAGACAAAATAATATAGAATGGAAATAGAAATTGACCTCCTTACATAGAGAGCTTGATGTGCTCTCAGAATCATTGGGATAATGTAGTAGTTTTCAAAGTTCACTTGAGGACAAATGTTGTAGCATCTTGGACAGAATGCGGTAAACGCGTCTGCCAGGGTTCATGTCCTCGCAGGGTGGCTGTTTGAGATTTATCTACAGAACTGTATACGTGCCTTCTCCCAAATAGCCTGAGGCCTAATTAAAAATATGTCAGCTGCTAAATCATGAGGTTAGGGGTAAGATAGGTTTGTCCCAAATGGCACAAACACAATTTTGCAAATTCCCAAAATGGCAGGTTTGGGAAGCCACTCTACTCAACTAAGGCAGACTCCCAATCTGTAAAAACACATTTAGAACCCTCTCCTCTATTCAGCTGCCCATACTTCAGGCAGATCTTTAGTCTCTAAACATGGAAAGTTTAGCTCTCCTACCCAGCGAAGGGAGTCTAAAATAAGCAACTCAAAAAAGAAAGAACAAAAGCAATTTTCTTTTTGAGGCTGAAAACCAGCAAATGGCCCTGTGCTGGCTGGTGTTTAGTGGTATTCTGTGGTGTTCCGTGGACATTGTGTGGCACGCTGGCAGGAACACGCCCCGTCAAGCCATGGTCACCTTTGCCCAGAACATAGTTAACCATTCTGGTCCTCACTTTCCTCATCTATAAAATGGGGATAATAATACTTAACTCACAGTGTGGTTGTTAATGGAAGCGTGTTCAATGAAGTGATCATATTACCAACGTGTGGAGGTGAACGTGTAAAAAGTGTGTTCACCCCTTTTAATGCCCCTCAGCCCCATGCCCCCCCCACCCCTGCAGCAGCTACACTTTCTCTCTCCATTAGAAGAAGAGAAGGTGTAGTAGAACCAGATTACACAGCAGACCATCTGCTCAGCTGTACCAGGCAATGAACTCTAAAGGCTAAAACATGTCTATGAAAACATGGGACATAATTCCATACTCGGTTGGCAAAATGTAAATGGCTCGAACTCACATATGCATTAAAACATGCATGTGGGCTTCCCTGGTGGCGCAGTGGTTGAGAGTCCACCTGCCGATGCAGGGGACACGGGTTCGTGCCCTGGTCTGGGAAGATCCCACATGCCACAGAGCGGCTGGGCCCGTGAGCCATGGCCGCTGAGCCTGCATGTCCAGAGCCTGTGCTCCGCAACGGGAGAGGCCACAGCAGTGAGAGGCCCGCGTACCGCAAAAACAGAAAAAAAAAAAAAAAAAAAGAGGGACAGGGGAAGATTTAGAAAAAGCAAATCAGAACTACCAATTGCTGGAGGTAGGGGAGAAAGAGAAAGAAGAATATATAAGGCTGTGGGGTAGAGAAAAGAATGAATGATAAGAAATGAGATACCCAATGGGAATTTCTGGAAATGCTATGTACATCAAGATGTAAACATCCTCCCTGATCACTCTTATAGAATTTTTATTAAATTCTACATTGCTCATTGGTGAACTTAGACAAGTGCATTTTTATTTTAAGGGAATTTGAAAAGGAAAAAAAGGCCAAATAACAAATAAGTTATAACTCTAGAGGCATACTACATTTGTATTAATAGAAAAGTGGTTTCACTCCACCCTCCATGAAATAGATGTTGAGTAAATACTTAAACATAAGTTTGAAAGGATACCACAGTCCCTGAGGTGCCAACTTGTTTCCTCAATTCAGCTGGTATTTGAAGAAGAGGAGAAACCAGATTAAGACAACACAGAGAGATGCTCAGAGGTCAGACGAGTGTGGAGAGAGGAGAAAGCTGAGAACCCGCTTATCTGCTGGGATTAGTGAGAGGTTGCTAACCTACTTCTACAGGATGGGACAACAAAGGAACATTCACAAAAGCAGGGAGAGAGAGGGAGCTTCAGAAGGCAAAGAAAGTGACTATCAGTGTCAAATGCTTCAGCAAGGTCCGTGAAATCAGAAGAAACAATTCTGTCTGGTGGCAAAAAGCCATCTCAGGAAAGAAATGACCCTTCAAGTGATATCACAGACTAACCGAGAGACCAAAGCAGCTTATGAGAGTCAGGGAGGGGCTCCATCTAAGGCTCGCTTCTTCCATCCTGCATGCTCTCTGTAGGCAAGTCCATCCACTTCTGTGATATCAATGACCTCCTGAAAGATGATCTCCCCAAGTTTATCACCCATCCCCAGACTCTCCCTCCTCCACCTAGCATTCCAACAGCTTGTCAGGTATTTCCACCTGCTCGTCCTATGGGAATCTCCATTTCATTGCATCCAAAATGGAACTGATCATCTTCCTTCCCAAGTGTTCCACCTTTTACTTTCTCTATGAATAGTGCCTACCGTAACACCTGAGAACAGCCTGGATTCCTCCCTTTTTCTCACTTTTCACATAAAACACTAACCAAATGCTAATGGTACTTGTAACCCCTGGATATCTCTTTATCCGCCATCTCCCTTCCTTCCCCTATTCAATCAGTTTTTCAGGTCTTCAACCTTTCCCACCTGTGTTATTGTACCAATTACCTAACTGGTCTCCCTGTCCGGCCTGGCATGGCTCTACATCACTGCCAGAGGGACTCTTCTGAAACACAAATCTAACCTTGTAAATATCTTAGATTCAAATTCCTTCCTTAGCATCAGTAATTAACATGGATTCAAGATAGGAGAAAATCACTTCAGTGCTTTAACTTTCCTTTTGTAAAAAGGGAATCAGCCTGAATTTAACCTACAGCCAAAGAATTTCTGTGATGATTAATTCAATATTGCTTTCTAAAAACTAAGTTTTAATGACTGTAAATGTCAAGGAAACAAGCCTATGATATAAAGCTCAGTTTTAAAGTTTTAACAAGAAGAATCCTAAATTACGTTTTACAGTGTGATACCATCAATGTAAAATGCATAGTAAAAATCATAGGAGAAAATGGTCTAAAGTTTTAATCGCAAGTGCCTCTTAATGATGTACTTACAGACAATTATTTTTTTTTTATAACACAATTTCTCCCTCTCCCACAATGAGCATAGAGTTCTTCAATAATAGAGGCAAAAGAGTCAACTTTTCAAAACCTGAGCTGTCTGAAAGGGGCACTAGTACAAAAGAGAATTCCCAATATTTAAAGCTGCTGTCATAATCCTGGGGAAGGTTGCTGGACGTGATTACTTACTGAACTGTTACAAGGAATTGGTCCTCTCTTTGTACTTCTCCCAGGGTTTATGTCTGGGAGACATGACCAAGGACAGTTCTGAACCATCCCAACACTACCCGGCTAAGGAGGGTGAAAGGATACAGAAGCTGACAGTTAATTAAAGGAGGCTACCATGTGGCAGGCAGGTCCCAACTGTGGTGGGTAACAGTTGTAGCTCTTGTGGGGCCTTGGAATCAAATTCTGAGTAGTAAAGCAGGCACTAAGTGCAATTTATATTGGGACTTTAACAAAATTGCTAAGTGAAGATTCAGCCCGTAATATTCTCTACCAGTTTCATGCACACCATCCAGGGAAATTGAAAAATTACCCCAAAAGGAATCATTTATAGATTCTTTCTTAGAGTCTGGATTTTCATTAAAGGACTAGTTTTTCTACCTGTCTGTATTTTCAGCTTCTTGGCTTCTCTCTTTCAAAGAGAAGTTTCCTTTTAAATGTTTGTACCAAGCAGAAGGGTAGACCCATGCTAATTACATGGGCACAAGGAGATTTCTCCAGCTTGGTTCCTCTCATTTCATACAGTACAATCTGTAGAACAATTGTATAAATAAAATAGACTTTGTAGAAGTAGTCATTAGAAAAGCTCAGTTGCTTTAAGTAAGTGGTTCTCAATCAGGGGCAATTTTGTCTCTGAGAAGATATTTTCATGATCATAACTGAGGAGGTCTTACTGGCATGTAGCGGGTAGAAGCCAACGAACAGGAACCATAAACAAGACGAAAAGACAACCCTCAGAATGGGAGAAAATATTTGCAAATGAAGCAACTGACAAAGGATTAATCTCCAAAATTTACAAGCAGCTCATGCAGCTCAATATCAAAAAATCAAACAACCCAATCCAAAAATGGGAAGAACTAAATAGACATTTCTCCAAAGAAGATATACAGACTACCAACAAACACATGAAAGGATGCTCAACATCACTAATCATTAAAGAAATGCGAATCAAAACTACAATGAGGTATCACCTCACACCAGTCAGAATGGCCACCATCAGAAAATCTACAAACAAAAATTGTTGGAGACGGTGTGGAGAAAAGGGAACCCTCTTGCATTGCTGGTGGGAATGTGAATTGGTTCAGCCACTGTGGAGAACAGTATGGAGGTTCCTTAAAAAACTACAAATAGAACTACCATATGACCCAGCAATCCCACTACTGGGCATATACCCTGAGAAAACCGTAATTCAAAAAGAGTCATGTACCAAAATGTTCATTGCAGCTCTATTTACAATAGCCAGGACATGGAAGCAACCTAAGTGTCCCTCGACAGATGAATGGATAAAGAAGATGTGGCACATATATACAATGGAATATTACCCAGCCATAAAAAGAAACGAAATTGAGTTATTTGTAGTGAGGTGGATGGACCTAGAGTCTGTCATACAGAGTGAAGTAAGTCAGAAAGAGAAAAACAAATACCGTATGCTAACACATATATATGGAATCTAAAAAAAAATGGTTATGAAGAACCTAGGGGTTGGACGGGAAAAAAGACAGACATAGAGAATGGACTTGAGGACATGGGGAGGGGGAAGGGTAAGCTGGGACAAAGTGAGAGAGTGGCATGGACATATATACACTACCAAATGTAAAACAGGTAGCTAGTGGGAAGCAGCCGCATAGCACAGGGAGATCAGCTCGGTGTTTTGTGACCACCTGGAGGGGTGGGATAGGGAGGGAGGGAGGGAGGGAGACGCAAGAGGGAGGAGATATGGGGATATACGTATAGCTGATTCACTTTGTTATAAAGCAGAAACTAACAACAACAACAAAAAAGACATGTACATTTTCATCAAAAAAAAAAACAAACAATTAGGTTCAAATTAGGCTGTGGGTTTATATAGAGTCCCAGGGTGAAAGAAAAGGGATCAAGGAGAAGATGATCAAGACAAAATCCAATTGTCCTCAAATTCCACCTGAATTCATCATCACAAGCGAAGTACATGGACTTTGGAATAAGGAGACCTGGGTTTGAACTCCAACTCTACCATTTAATAATTGACTGTGCAACATATGGTAGGTCATTACTTTGAGTCTCATTTTCCTCCTCTCTTAAGTGGAAATAGTTACATCTACCTCCTAGTAATCTTTTTCATCCCCAAAACACTAAGTGATCAATCAACGTTAGCTTCCTGCTCTCTTCTATATTCAACACTGTAATAGCGATTAGGTCACATACATTTCCTAACACTCTAACTCTATGGAAAATTGTTGAGTCTCAGATCCTCGATTTCCCCATCATTAAGGATATACATAAAGCAAATAGCAAATAATACATTAGCATCTATGTGCCTGGTACTCAGCAAGTGCTCTAAGATGGTAGCTATTGTTACTCTGCAGTAAAGTCTCACAAGTGTTCATCTTCCTGAAGACTCCTTGAACCCCTGTATGCTCTGGTTAACATCTGTGTGCTCCTGCACCAAGTTCACTTCCCTGGATATCACTCCCTTAGAACATCTGAGCATACCACTTATTCCCAGGGAGCCCCTTGGTTCCCAGTGAGAAGAAAGTCCAACCTCTCTCAAATAGATTCTGATTTTCCCCTATCCTGGGACTTGCCAGAATGAGAATTCTAAGTTTTAAATATCAAGCTTTATGTTCACTATGGTACCTAGGCCTTGGTGGACACCTAAATACATCAATACCGACACAGGAACAGGAACCTGGTATCTGGGGCTTTAGATGAGCAAACAGGGCTGTCCTTAGACCTTCTATATCCTTGCTGACCTTGCGTAAAATGATCTCTGAAATGTTGCCTACTTCATTACTTGGGAATTTACCCTTTTTTCTATTTTGACCTTTGTAACGTATTTGAGAGATAGTATAGAACTATACTTCATCTTTTTACGGCTTTTGACCCAGAGCAGTCAAAGCAGCCTCTCAAAGCCGTTGTGCGCGCTATGCCGTGTGGTCAGCTCTACAAAGAGCTTCATCCCTCCTCCAGGTTTGTCCTCTTTCCACCCTTCACTGAAGCACTGAGTTGATTTAGCAAACACTCACAAATCCAGGCAATCTTTTGTCCCAGAAAAAACTTTCTGTGATCTGTCACATCTTTCTACTGCAGTGGTTTCTTGCTGCAGTAGATAAGACGATAGAGTCTAAAAGGAACCCAGAGTGAATTTCTTGTCTTCTTCCATGAACTAATTCCCAGATAATCCTTCAACACTCCTGCCTTATCCTCTGCTCCAAGACACGAATAACATCTCATCCCTCTTTACATACAGCTTGAGGAGCATTTTATCCTCCTGCATTGTACTGTTCACCTATCTTCCCGCGTCGACACCAGTCATATGCTAAGCAGGGCTGGCTCATTTGTTTCCATAAAATGATAGAGCGTAGGGCATGGCCCACTAAAGGTAAGCGATAAATGTTTGCTTAAAAAATCCACCTAAAACATATGTCTATTTGCATGCATAGTGTAATATAGGGAAGCCCTATAGAAAGAAAATATGAACAGAGATGGTTTAGAAATTGATGTAATTATAACACTCATGAATCAAATGGATTGCTATCCAAACTGACTACGGACCAAGAAAGGGCGTCTTGGCCTTTGAGTAATGGAAGGTGGTGATGCCGACCAAAAAACTCAGTCCACAATAAAGGATCCTAAGGCCTATGAGAACTGGCATTGGAGTACCTTGCTTTCTTCCAGGCAGGCCAATTCAAATTAAACGCAGCTCTTACCTGGGGGTGAGATCTTCTGGCTTCATTCTCATGGAACCATGAACCCTGGGTCATCCCTCAGAGGAATAGCTTCTTCGCTGAGGAGCTTGGTCAGTGACACAGTTGAGACTCACTTCTCAATGAGTAGCTCTTGGGACAAGTCCAGACCAGGAGGCGCAGGCATAGCAGCTAAGCAAAAAGAACATCTCTTTTGAAGTTGCCGCAAATGCGCTGAACTTCAGTAAAAGCGAGAAAGGGGAGCAAGAGAAACGCTTCCCGGCTTCACTGTAATACAGTCCTGTATACAGTACTGTAGTGAATGTTGAGGAAGAGTGTATCTGACAAAAGCAGCTCACAGGTCATTCTCAAGAACAGGGATGTCCTGGATAATCAACAATTCCAAGAGGCAAGAGACAGTGGCTTGCCAGTCAGCCTTAGGTACCTGAAATATGTATTGTCGTAATGCCTCAAACTTGAAAACACTCAGTTTTCTGTAGGGAGAGAGACTGTGGGAGCTAAAAACGCTCTTAAGAGTTGATCTGGTTCAAACCTGTCATTTTACAGATGAAGTACCAAAGCCTAGCAGATTAATTCGTCCAAAGTCACTACTGGCTTCGTCTTAAAATTGTATTTATTTAGTTACCCTCCAACTTGGTTCAGAAAATATTTAAGACAGCTGAGCAAAAAATACGTTCAGTTCAACAAGAGGAAATAAATGTTAAATAAGATTAAAGAGCAATGAGCAGGCGAGAGTGAGGTCAGTACACCGTGGAGCCCTATATTCTGGTGAGAAGTGGGCAACAAAATTGGTTCCAAGTTTTCTAATAGCCAATAATACAAAGAAAGAGCCTCAATCTGTTTCATAGTTTGGTGTCTGTAAATTAAGACCCGGTTGCTCAATTATTAATCCTGTACCAAGATCACGGGACAATTTCTCCCTTACATTCTCATAGGGAAAGCCCTGGGATTCACAGATAGGCTGCAGTGTCTCATGGTTCTTTCTGATAATGTCTCCCCACGAAAAATGATAGCACCACACCAAAGAGTAGCTCAATAAAAGGGATTTTTTGGAGGACTAAGATGTTTCAGACACGTAGTTCAATACAGGGACAGTATCTAGAGAATGTAGAGGAATGGATAGACTATATATCCCTAAGGCAAGGCTCAGTAAATAACATTTTTCTCAAACATAATTCTGATAGATGCTGAGTGTTGATTTGTTAATACTTAACCCGTCCCATCCTCACCGTGTTCTCTCTCAACATGGGCCTTCCACTCATCCACTCCATGTTCAAACAAGATCCAAGAGAATTCCTTGATGTCTCCCACTCCGCTGCCACCATATCAGTCGACAGGTTTTATTCATTTTGCTTCCTAGATGTCTCAGAATCAACCAGTTCCCTCCATCCTGAACTTCTATACCAATGGGTCATCGTTTCATCTACCATAGCATTTTCTGCTTCTAATCTTATGTTCTTCCATTCATGGTCCCCACAGAGACCCTGTGACCTTTCCAAATACAACCTGATGGCATCACTCTCCTGCTTAAAACCTTTCAGGGTTCCCCTGGTGCCGTCAGAATAAAATGCCAAGTCCTTCTTAACATGGCAGACCAGGTCCTGCATTGTCTGCTCCCTGACTGTCCCCAGCCTTTTTCACAGTCGCTCTCCTCCTCACTTTCTTTACTGCAGGTGCACAGGTCTTCGGGCAGTTCCAGTAAGTGCTTCATACTTTCCTCCATCAGAACCTCGAAGTCTCCAATTATTCACGTTCATAGTACTTTATTTGCATTTTTCATGTTATAACTAGTTATTTGGGTAATTATACTGTTAAAAATCTCTCTACCCCATGGACTAGAAGCTTCATAAAGTAAAGAACTGCATCTTTCTAGCTCATTGTCGTTCTTCTTATCTAGCATAGCACCAGGCACAGTGCCTGGGACATCTTAAGCATTGAAATACATGAATAAAAAATGGGATAACGAAATGAATAAATAAAAAGTGAATATTAGAGTCTAGCTATTCTGTCTTCCTAGATAAATAGATGATTAGATAGAAATTTTATATGACATGAGAGCCATGTATTGGCAGGCATACTGTACTGGTCTCTTGTGTTTCAGCCCGTCTTCCACGAAAAAGGCACTGACAGCTTTGTTCTGAAAAATCTCTGCAAGGATGTCTACATAGCAAGCAACCTTGGAAGATGGGTTTTTCTCCAATGCAGAGGGCATATTTGTTTCCTGACCAGGGTAATAAACATAATGACTTCCTCTGGAGCAAAGGTTTGGCAACTTGCTAGCAGCCCTCTTATACAATTGAGGGTTTCCTAAATTCAGGGTTTCTCTGACAAGTCTACTGTGTGCACAGCATCCGCCCTCATCGCCCTTCATTGTCTCTAAGGGAGTTAACGGGCCAAGGGAACCAATACAAACATGAAGCTCATGACACTTGCTGTGCCATGACTAATCAAGTTCTTTGTCTCTGACTCAAAAGTCTCATGTCTTCTGCCAGCACCCATGAAACTATGGTTAATTTTTTAGCTTGCAAATAGCACAAAATCTCAGACAATTTTTAAAACCACGTGCTTGAACAACTGTCAGAGCTCAGAGGAGGAGATGTGGAGGCTGAGAACCTCTTGTGAAAATTGGGAAGGCTACGAAAGGCAGTGCTTCCGTTGGTTGTGAATTAGAGATCCTCCTCAAAAGTTAGAGTTTTCACTGACCCATTGACATTTTTTCCAAATACCTCCTAAAAACCATCTTCACTGAGACAAAAAAATATATATAGTATAACTGGCCTCGTATTAGAGTTGGGCCTAAAAAAAAAAATGTAATATCTATTCAATACCAGGATCAGAACCTCTAAACTCTTAAGAGTTATAGTTATGCCCCAACCTTACTCTCATTCCATCCTCTCTGTAATAACCCCAGCCATTTCTTTCAATTCTATATAACACCATTGTAAACATATTTTATAAATAGATGATTGATAAAGAGACAGCATATCCAAACACGGGATAAACACAACATACCACAAAAAATAAATCCAATATACTAAAAGCTCTCCATTTGGAATAGGACAAGAATGTAAGGTGAATTAAAAAATTATAAAGTTGAACAGAGAATGAGTTGATAGCCTTCTCTTTAAACCTCTAGATGCAAAAAAAAAAAAAGACATCTCCAGCAAGTTTAAAAGCTCAAAATTCAATCTTTACTCCCACAGTAAGGTCTGCGTTTTCTGTTTCCCTTTATTTCACGAATAAGCTCCAAAACTTTCAGTGTTCTATGTGAAAGGCAGTGCTTGCTCAAAAGCCAAGAATGAAAGATCTAATTACTGATGGAAACTCACCTGAGAGCACAACCCAGCAAGAGCCGCTAGCGGGGCTCATTTAAAGTCTCCTAACTGTTTTGAGTCAAAGAACTCCCTGACGACTGAGCTGATTACATCAGGATTTCTGACTGCAATGGTCAAAGTAACATCCATAGGATATGACAGGAATTATGATGGATATCTAAAGCACTGCAAGGTGAAGAGTAAAATCACTTTTCTACTGGAGAGTTCTGTTCCATATAAAACTCAGTATAGGTCAACAGTGAAAAGTTAATCTCTTCTCAGCGGAAGTAATGAAGGCATACAACACACAACTCCGCCAGAGAAAAGAAAAAATAGCTTCTGCATATGCAGATTTTCTCCACAGTCTAATTGGAAATTTGTAAATGATACTAAATAATCTGTCAGATTATTAAATGTCCAGATTAACATGGGAAAAAAAGATCACTCTTCATGATATATATAAATTGATTTGAAAAGAGTTTAACAATAAATGTCTTCCAGATATTAAAATATGTCTTCGAAAGTGACCTAAGTTTTGGTGTCATGATAAAAATTTAACTTAAAAAAACAGTGGTTGTGGGAAATTATTATTTTCCTTATTTTTGAACCTATATTTATAGCACCAAGCCTAAAATCTTTTTTAAAAAATACACATTTAAAATGAACACCGGTTAAAGCCAAATGATTTATGAAGCATAATTCTCCACTTCTAAAATGTGGGCAGTGCATTGTGACTTCCTTCCAAAGAGGACGGTGTGGAAAGAGGGGGAAAAATTTGAGTGGGGAACCTGACAAACACTACCTCAGCCAAGTGATCAAGGTTTACATCACTTGTGACAAGTCATGATCTCTCGATATGAGAATGGCACATGGGTCTCCTCCCCAAAACCTACAACCCCAGTCTAATGAATAAAACATCAAACCCCAATTGAAGGACATCTACAAGACACCTGACCGGAATGCCCCCAAATTATCAGAGCCCTCAGAAACAAGGAAAATCTAGAGGTTGGTAAAAGGGTACAAACTTTCAGTTAGATGAAGTAAGGAGATGAATAAGCTCTGAGCATCTAATGGATACCATGGTGACTGTAGCTGATAACACTGAATTGTATAATTAAAATTTGCTAAGAGACTAGAACTTAAGTGTTTTCACCAAAAAAGACAAAGAAAGAAGTCTTTCTCACCCTGTGTATGAAACATGAAAGTAAAATGAAAGTTATATAGTCTAGCGGATAGCAATTCACATCACACAGTGTTCACAAAATAATCATTAGAGGTGCTCCGATTTGCATGTGAATAAGGAAACTAAACTATAGTCCTGAAAGACCAAAAAAAAAAAAAAAACAGAAAAAAAATAAGTCTGAGAAACTTGTCATAACCAAAATGAGCCTAATGAGAAACAATAACTGAACGTAATGTGATATCTTGGATGGGATCCTGGAACAGAAAAATAACATTAGGTGAATACCAAGGAAACCTGAATAAAGCGTGAGCTTTAGTTAATAGTAATGTATCAATATTTGTTCACTAATTTTGACAAAAGTGTCATACTGTAAGATATCAATAATAGGCAGAACTGGGAGTAGGGTATGTGGGAACTCTACTACCTTTGCAATTTTCCTGTAAATCTAAATCTATTCTAAAATACACATTTTTAAAATTATTTTACTGAGTCAAACTTTTCCGAAACACAAGGCTACAAATATCTGAAGCCAGACTTGATGCTAAGTCAGTAGTGATATGACTACATCCATGCAAGCTAATTATAAAGTACTCATATTCCCACAGAGCTAGACAGCATCTAAAAGCAAGACAAAAGATTACAGATTAACAACCAACGAATAAGAATGCACCTATATATACAAAATCTTCCATGTCACGTCTGACTAGCATCTTCTACGTTTTAATTTTTCTAGCAAAAATATGTTCTCAAAATGGAAGCCACTGTTTTACTCTTCCTGGTAAATACCAAGCACTGACCTCAGTTGACAGCAAAAAATAAAGTATGCAGGGCTAATAAGGTATGAATTAGGAATAAAAGGTTACCCTTCTCTTTCAAAAAAACTGCTCCTATACATGGTACCTAAAAATCCTTTGCCCAGGGTATAAAGGATCTCATAACTAAAGAGATTTAATTGCAAATTCTTTCTGATTCATAGTAAACCTAAATTTCTACTCAAGCCTAAATGACTGGCAAGGGTTGTTTTGCTTCCACGGCTTGGCAGTAGCCTTTCATGAAGACATGGATTGAGATGAGAAAAAGGAAATAAAGGAGGGAAAGAGTGTACTATTCATACTGTAACTCAGCAGCTCAGCTATGTTTGTATTTATATATATTTCATATACACTGAAATGATGTTATAATTGGTATTTAGGGTGCCAATAAATCTCATGAGTTAAATGAAGTCTCGTGAGATATATTGAGAAGCTAAATACCAATTAAAACATCACTTCAGTACAAAAATATGTACTGATTTTCAAACACTGCATTATAAGCAACTAACTTTGGAAGCCAGACCACGTGTAAAATGTTGCCTACTGATAGACATTCATACCAGGAATTTTACATGTTGCATCCACTTATAACATTTGAGTAATGCTATATCTCTCCTCATCTTCACAGAAGCTCTATTAAAGTACCAACACTATCTGTCCTAAGGAAAAGATTAAGATAAACTAACCTCTGGTTGCAGAGTTGCCCCATAATAGTATTTACAATAGGGAAGGACTCGTTTCTAACAAAAAGGAGGGACTGCTTAAATGACCATTTACATCTGTGTGTCGGTATATTATACAATCATTAGAATGGCCATAGAAAAACGTTTGATGTCAGGGGAAAATGTTTATGACATTGTGAATGGGGGTCAATTGCCTATCTGTTCTCAGATCACTCCCCATCATTCTCAGCTCTGTTCCATCTCACAGAGAACTGTATTTCCTTGCCCCGTGGCATCCAGTATTTCCAGAGAATGAAAGGCACGGGTAGAAAGAGTCTGAGTATAGCCTACAAATGTCAGCAGTGCACTCAGATCACCTGGGGTTCCTTGTTCATGGTTTCTGTGTGTACCTCACCCAACTCCCACTAGCTTCCATGTGACTTCATTCCAAGGGAACCCCTGCAATTATTTTCTGGAAAACTGTTTAAGCTCTTGGAGCCCACTTTGCCTCTAGAGCAAAGAGCTGGAAATGCCTGGGAATTTACTTGTGGAGGCAGGGGGAGGGGGTCACCCTTCACCAATGACGGAGATGGCTGGGGGTAATAACACCCAGCTCCTTTGCTTCAGGAGAACTGAGGCACAGTTTACACTCCAGATGTTTCCTCCAGGATCCAGCTATAGTCACCCTCTGAGGAACTTTGCCTGGCTTTCACCCCTCTCTCTCATCCTGCCTCTCCCACCCTCTTATGGCACTACCCCAGGAGCACTCCTGCAATAATTTATTATACATAAATCCCTGCCCCAGGAGGACTCAATCTAAGATCATAGAATGGAAGCAGCCAGGGTATTTCTTCCCCTCTCCCGCTGGCTCCAGGGTTGTCCCCAGCAACAGCTGCTCTCCTCCATGGCCCCAGCTCCTGTTAGTTGGACCCCACTGCGGTTGTCCAAAGCAAGCACACTCAAGTCCCCAGTGCTAAGGTTACGGCATTGTTCAAAAGAGCAGGGCTGTGAGATCTGGGATGGGGATATTTGGGTGTCTCAGATAAAACTGAGAAATCTTGAACCTCCCTAAGCTCTTGGGCCTCCATTACCATTACCATTTCAGAGTAAACAGGGACTGAAGTTTCAGAAATAAACTTGTCCCCACGTTATTGCCTCATCTTATGTAGCCCGTGACTGAGAAGCAGCAGGCCTAACGGAATAGGAGAATGGTTTATAAGACTCGCTGAGGTTGGTGTAATATGTTTTAAGCCAGAGACAGATACAAGGGGCTATTTCTCCCATTGCCAGTTACACATAGACCTGAAATTAAAAGATGGGGTGGTAGAAGTGGCATTTTTCACCATTACACATCATGTTCCATCATTGCAACCTTGCATTATGATGGTTTATAGATCTTAATTCCCAAGGGAAGAAGGTTTCCAATAAAAGGTACACAATCATCCCATTAAATTAGAAGTTAAAACTGCCATCTGGCCGTTTTGGACTCCTCACGCCATTGAGTTAACAGGCAGAGGAGGAGTTACTGTACTAGCTGTGATGATTTATTCAATCTGCCAAAGGGAAATTGCACTGCTGCTACACAATAGGGGCAGAACAGTCTGTACCAGAACCCAGAAGATGCACCAGGACACCGGGCAGTACTTCCACGACCAGCAGTGAAAGTCAGTGGAAGATTACGACCCAATCAAGGCAAGACCACTAAAGACTCCCACGATTCAGGAAGAAAGATTCCAATCAGTCCACCAAAAAAAGAACCCAGATAGGGCGTGCCCACGTGTAGGAGAACATGGGATGGATAGTGGAAGAAGAAAATGATCAACGTCAACTATGGCCTCGTGATCAGTTACAGAAATGAAGGCTGTAGCAGCTATGCACAGTTTCATTATAAACATGCTTATATATATTAACAAAATACCTATTTTTACCTTTTGCTTCCTGTCCTATTCTGTTTGAGGAGCATTGGTGAGCCATAATTTTGTGACTTAATTCTCAAATAACCTGACCACAAATAGGAGTATCCAAAATTAATGGAGGGGGCCTCTCACTTGCTCTGCCATTCAACATACTGACTCTTGGTCCAGGCTGCGTCCAGGTGAGGGATGAAAGAAGGAAGTGTAGCAGGACTGAGGGAAACCCCTCGGAGGCCATCAGGGCTTTATGACCAGCAGCAGCTGTCTACAGCTGGGGGAGAGGGAGGGAGCTCAGAAAGCCCCACAAGGTGCAGGTGCCTGGGGCCATGAGAAGCCTGGGGGTGGGGTAGGAGGAGGGAGGACACAACTCCCAGGCACTCCAGGTCCTCAGGGAGCAGGAAGCAGCAGCCATCAAAGACGAGGAGATGCAGGAGAGTTGAGGGAGACGTTCCCTGCAGGGGAAACCCCCAGAGAGAAATGGCAGGGCAGGTCTGAGTACTCAATTTTTACTTAAAGCTCTCACTCTCTTTGAGAAGCAAATCATCATCTAGGAGATGGACCAGGAATATACTCCTTTATCAGTCACTGTGAGATCTTGAATATCATCCAGTGATCAAATCTTTGTCACTGGATTCATCTCATGGCGCCCAGGTCCCTCTTCTCAGAAGGGGTTCTCTCATGGGAGGTGTATCAGGTACTCCAAGATACCTACCCATGTCTAATCCCAACCCCTTTTACTTTCCTAATAGAATTCCCATGATCTGCCCTCCTCTGGGCATCATGTGCTCTAAGGAAGCCTAGACCCACCAGTAGCCCCAAGGGACAAACGGACAGGCCTAAGCCAATCATGGAGGTCCCAGTCCCCTTGCCAGTGACTGGTTTAGCCATAGGCACGTGAGGCACTTGTGTCCTCTGAAACATGAGATGTCTGCTATCAGCTTCCTGGAAAAGGTTTCTTCACTCTTAAGACGACACACCTGAAGAGAGGTGGTCTCTTCAAGTATGGACATATCTGGCAATGACCCCTGGAAGTGTTGCAGCCCTCTTACAATTATGAGGGGAGCATGTCTGAGCGCAAATCCAAAAGGCTAAGGATGGCAGAGCAGAAAGACAGGACATGGAGTCTTAATGATGTAATTTATCCATTAAATTAGCCAGTGCTGGCCCTGCCCTATCCTTGGTTTGTAAGATGCTAAATATCCTTGTTTCAGTGGATTACATTTGGAGTTTTCTGTTGCCTGTAGCCAAAAGCATCCTAATTGATATAGGAAGTATCTCACACTTTCTCCTGATGGCTGGCATTTTACTGGAGTTTTTAATGCTAGTTATTCTAACAAATGACCCTCAGATCTCAGTGGTTTAACACAAAAGTGCATTGTCGCTTCACGATCAGATGTTTGGCAGATGACCTTTTCTGTGTGGTTCAGGGATTCTTGCTTCTTCTGTTTTATGGTCCTAGTATCCGTCGGTGTTGCCTTGAAGTTATCTGTTGGATCCTCTGCATTTAACTCACTGAGAAGATACGGAAAATGGCAGAAGATGCTTAGGAGCCAGATCTGCCCAGGTGGTTGGATCAGCCCCACGTTTTCTAGGCATGTCCAGTGCATTTGTCAGGTTTGCCTTTTCTACACATAACAGAAACCCAAATACACTAGCATTAGCAAACTGAGTTCATTTATTTTCCACCAAAAAAATCCAAAAATGGCAACTTAGCACTAATACAACTATACCAAGATGCCACCAAGGTCCTAGGATCCTTCAATCTTTCCAGTCTACCATCCTTGGCACGCATCTTTCTTCTTCATGCTTCCAAAATGGTGTTACACTTCAAGGGATTAGAGTAGTACACTAAGTTCCAGACAGGGAGGAGGAGAAAGGAGAAAGGGCTAAAGCATGTGCCACTTCTGCCTCTTCTTGAGGGAAAAAGTTTTCCTGGAAACCTTACCCAGTAGACTTTCGCTTACCTTTCATTGGCCAGAACTACGTTCTCTAGCAAGGGAGTTTGTGTAACAAGTATCTAACTAGTACCTTGCCACACTGAACAAAAGTGGGCTTCTATAACTAAGGAAGAAGGCAGGATGGGTTCAGAGTAGGCAACTTTGAGCATGTGTCTCACCCGGACACACCAGGTGTCCAGAGCTTTAGCTGAGATCTCTAGGACACTGATTTGATTTTTTTTCTCCACCACCTTTAAAGGCCTGTAACTCTACAGTCCAAGCAATGAAAATAAACACCCTCTGAAAATAAACACCCTCGTCTTCTTTAATGTCCACGTGTTGAAGGAACTAAAGATTTCAGATTTGCTACCTCGCATAAGATATACGACTCATTTCCTCTTTGAGTCAGACAGGAGTTTGATCAGAGATAGAATAACATAGGGTGGGGTCCCAGAGTCATTTATTTTCAGCCCAGACACTTTCTGCTATACTCTATTCACAGTTTCCTGATCTAGGAATGAGATTTGATGGACTGTGTCTATAACTCTGGTTAGCAAGAACAGGAAATGGCAGTTCTGATCTCCCTGAGAACTCACAGAAAATTGAGGAGAGGCCTCTGGGGTACGCACGTAAAGGCAGCACTTAAGATGCAACTTTGAAGTGGGGGAGGGGCTGAGAGCACCACTTTGCATCTGCTCATATGTTTTTTCACTCACCTAACACATTTTTAAAAATATTTTCCATTATGCGTAAAATCGATATTAGGTAATTTGAAAATACCAAAATATATTAGGCACAAACCCACCTTCAAAGATTTTATAAAATAGAGAGCATATATGTACCAGAATAACAATACAAATTAAATTGTGATAAGCACGGCTGTATACTAAGAAGTACAAAGGACTGAAAAAAAAACCCACTTCCTCTGTGGGTGTTTAGAAAGGTGATTACGCATGCATCTGGGTCCTAAGCATGGGTAGAATTTTGGTAGATGGCTATAGGGAAGAGGAAGTTCAAGTGGAGGAAAAACATAAGTATGTAAGCCAAGTCTCCCAAAAAAGTGGAGAACTCTAGGTTTAGAAAATCTAGAAGATACCTAGAAAATAAAGTTGTCAACATAGGTTGAGACCAAGTTATGAGACCACAGAAGCCTACATCTTACATGATTTGTATATATCCAACTGACCTGGGTTGTAAAACTGGCAAGAAGTTTTGGCTTTCTGTTTTTGTTTTTTTGAAAGTTACACTTCTAAGGGGCAGAGAAAAAATTTAGAATTATAAGTTTTCTAAAGTGAATGTTCTAAGAAAAGGGAGGTCAGGGCCTGGAGTCAGGAAGAAGCCTGCCTCAAGTTTAGTCAAGTTGAAGGGAACATTAAGGCTCTCTTGGTCCTATCTGAAAAAATAAACTGGGGTCTATGGGTCACATGGAACCATAACACTGAGCTGAAACATAGTTACAAAATTCTGTATCTTTTTAGTATTCATATTTAGGGAGTTGAACATTTTAAATTAAATATAACAGGTTTTTGTAACAATAGCTTTATACTTAAACTTGAAGTGTATCTCTGTTCTCAGAATTCATTACATCAACGCACGTTCCTAACTGCATGCCAACCCGCCTGCAACACTGGGGGTACAAAGACAGCACCAAAAGCAGAATCACTCTTCATTTCACCTGTTCCTAAAAACCTTAAGAATTGTGTGTTTACTTGGCATCGATACCAGCATGGCTGTATCTTGCTGTCACTCATCTCGAAGAAATTAATGGCATTAGTATAACCAGTGCTACCCTCCTACCAGTAAAATCCCAAGTTGCTAATGTGAAGGTGGGAAATTGAAGATTATTTTCCTAATTGCTAACTACTCTGATGCAAACATAGAATGAGCTGCTTTCTTCAAGTGTCAATGAAAATATCATCTCAGACATATAATTTGAATGATTCATAAGGCACACTGAAAGTCTGCCCTTGCTCAAAGGCAAAGAAAAAATTTTATAAAGGAAGAGTTAAATAGGTAGAAGTAGGGATAAAAATAGGTTCTCAAACAAAATATTGGGTGGCAGGAGGTTATGGTAAGAGACACTTCCTCCTAAACAACAATTTTTCTTCAGGATCACTTGATTCTTTCAGAATACGTCTGAAATTTTCCACTTATTTTCTGCTTCTTCCAACAGCATGGATGAAAGGCACAGTAAGATTTGGTATAGACAGCATTTCCAAGATATATTTATGTAAATGTCACTTGAAGAAAAATCCTGTATTCCCAGAGCAAGAAAATTAACCCCCAATCTTACTGAATATTTAGCCTATATTTACCTTTCAAGATTAGGTATTGGAGGAACATATCATGTTTAATTCCACAGAAGTATTCTTAATGACATTTAAATCATTCCTTATTCCTCCTATACCTATTAACAATTTCTCAGATAATTTTATGAACGAATCTGATGATTCTCAGAGATTATTTATAAGGAATTTTCAAAGCCATGCATCAGGAAGACAAAAGAAGTATTGCATTGCTTTTTGGAGAGATTTTCTAAATGAGTGGAGAAGAGTCAAAAGCTTGAATTTCACTGTTTTATGAAAAGAAAATAACCTATTAAGGCAAATTATTTAAGAATTAGAAATTAAGTTCAAAATAACTACAGGTTTGCCTCAGAATGGGAGAAGATATTTGCAAATGAAGCAACTGACAAAGGATTAATCTCCAAAATATACAAGCAGCTCATGCAGCTCAATATCAAAAAAACAAACAACCCAATCCAAAAATGGGCAGAAGATCTAAATAGACATTTCTCCAAAGAAAATATACAGATCGCCAACAACAGGAAAGGATGCTCAACATCACTAATCATTAGAGAAATGCAAATCAAAACTACAATGAGGTATCACCTCACACCAGTCAGAATGGCCATCATCAAAAAATCTACAAACAATAAATGCTGGAGAGGGTGTGGAGAAAAGGGAACCCTCTTGCACTGTTGGTGGGAAGGTAAATTGATACAGCCACTATGGAGAACAGTATGGAGGTTCCTTAAAAAACTACAAATAGAACTACCATACGACCCAGCAATCCCACTACTGGTCATATACCCTGAGAAAACCATAATTCAAAAAGAGTCATGTACCACATTGTTCATTGCAGCTCTATTTACAATAGCCAGGACATGGAAGCAACCTAAGTGTCCATCGACAGATGAATGGATAAAGAAGATGTGGCACATATATACAATGGAATATTACTCAGCCATAAAAAGAAACAAAATTGAGTTATTTGTAGGGAGGTGGATGGACCTAGAGTCTGTCATACAGAGTGAAGTAAGTCAGAAAGAGAAAAACAAATACCGTATGCTAACACATATATATGGAATCTAAAAAAAAAAAAAAGGTTCTGAAGAAACTAGGGATAGGACAGGAATAAAGACGCAGACATAGAGAATGGACTTGAGGACATGGGGAGGGGGAAGGGTAAGCTGGGACTAAGTGAGAAAGTAGCATTGACATATCTACACTACCAAATGTAAAATAGCTAGCTAGCGGGAAGCAGCTGCATCATGGAGAGATCAGCTCGGTGCTTTGTGTCCACCTAGAGGGGTGGGATAGGGAGGGTGGGAGGGAGACGCAAGAGGGAGGGGATATAGGAATATATGTATACATATAGCTGATTCACATTGCTATACAGCAGAAACTAACACACCATTGTAAAGCAATTATACTCCAATAAAGATGTTTAAAAAAGAAATAAATAACTGCAGGTTTGGTTTGATTTAGTGTCAGCCATCTAAAAGATAGATGGGGCCAGTTATCAGATGGAAGCCATGTGTTTCTTTATTTTTCTTTCAAAAATAAGAAATAGCAACAAAAAAAATAAGCAGAAGACTAAAACAAAGTGAAAGTGAGAAGTTAAAGAGGTGAGTGCCTAAGCTGGCTTTGCAAAAGGGTTTCTGCTGGACCTGAAGCCCTCGTTTTTCTGCTTTGAAGTCTGCGTAAGTTTTAAGGGATAAGGCAAAGCAAGTGCAACGTAAGGAACCTTATAAGAGATTCTCCTCCGTAAACCTGAAATTACAATGGGTTTCACCCCCAATGTAAGGGGGAAAAAAGAGATACCTCAGGCATAAAAATAAAAGTCTCAATCTTGGCACTGGAAAACAGAGAAAGGGTTTCCCTGAGAACTTGTAACCACAATCCAGACTTCATAGATGTTAGCAAGCCAAATCATGCAACCTGTGTGATCCACCAAAACTCAGTTGAGAATTCACAGTGATTCTGCATTGGCACTTACCTAAATGTAACTAGCAGAGGCAAACACAAATTATCTCTGGAGACCTAAAGAATATTCCCTTAGATAAAACCAATATTAGCAGCTCAAGTCAAAAACTACAAAACATACAAGGAAACAACACTGTAGGCAAAAATTTAAAAATAACAAATGTTAGATGGTCACCTAATCTATGACAAAGGAGGCAAGAATATACAATGGAGAAAAGACAGCCTCTTCAATAAGTGGTGCTGGGAAAACTGAACAGCTGCATGTAAAAGAATGAAATTAGAACATTACCTAACACCATACACAAAAATAAACTCAGAATGGATTAAAGACCTAAATTAAGGCTGGATTCTATAACACTCTTAGAGGAAAACAGGCAGAACACCCTTTCACATAAATTGCAGCAGGATCTTTTTCAATCCACCTCCTAGAGTCATGAAAATAAAAAATAATGGGACCTAATTAAACTTAAAAGCTTTTACATAGCAAAGGAAACCATAAACAAAGAGAGAACCCTCAGAATGGGCGAAAATATTTGCAAACGAAGCAACTGACAAGGGATTAATCTCCAAAATATACAAACAGCTTATACAACTCAATATAAAAAAAAAAATCAGAAAATGGGCATAAGACCTGAATAGACATTTCCCCAGAGAAGACATAGAGATGGCTAACAAGCACATGAAAATCTGCTCAACTTTCAGAGAAATGCAAATCAAAACTACAATGAGGCATCACCACACACTGGTCAGAATGGCCATCATTAAAAAGTCTACAAGCAATAAATGCTGGAGAGGCTGGAGAGCAAAGTGAACTCTCCTACACTGTTGGTGAGAATGTAAATTGGTACAGCTACTATGGAGAACAGTATGGACATTCCTTTAAAAAACTAAAAATAGAGTTACCATATGATCCAGCAATCCCAATCCTGGACATATATCTAGAGAAAACCATAATTCAAAAAGATACATGCACCCCAATGTTCATTGCAGCACTATTTACAATAGCCAGGACATGGAACAACTTAAATGTTCATCAACAGAGGAATGGATAAAGAAGATGTGGTACATATATACAATGGAACATTACTCAGCCATAAAAAAGAATAAAATAATGCCATTTGCAGCAACATGGATGGACATACAGATTGTCATACTAAGTGAAATAAGTCAGACAGAGAAAGACAACTAGTATAAGATATCACTTATATGTGGGATCTAAAAAAAGGGTACAAATGAACTTATCTATAAAATAGAAATAGAGTTACAGATGTAAAAAACAAACTTATGGCTATTGGGGAAAGGGGAGGAAGGATAAATTGGGAGATTGGGATTGACATATACACACTACTATGTATAAAATAGATAACTGATAAGGATCTCCTGTATAACACAGGAAGCTCTCCTCAATACTCTGTAATTGCCTACATGGTGGAAAAAGAATCTAAAACAAGAATGGATATATGTATAACTGATTCACTTTGCTGTACACCTGAATCTGACACAATATTGTAAATCAACTGTACTCCAAAAAAAAAACAAAACAACCAGCAACAACAACAAATGTTAGGATCAGACCTGCAAAGAATTTGAGGTTTTGAAATTATCAGAATACTACTATTCTACACAGAATATTAAATAACTATTACAATATGTGTACAGAAATAAAGGGGAAGTTGAAAATATGAGCCAGGAAATTATAAGGAATGGAAAATACATATGAAAACAACAGAATTTCTAGAAATGAAAATATCGTTAAAATGTGACACTCAAGGGATGGTTTCAGCCTACTAGACACTGCCAGAGAGAAACAATGAACTGAAAGATGAATCCAAATGAATTATTCAGAACACGGCATGAAAGACAAAGACGTGAATATTATTTGTCAAAAGAGATTAAGGAAATGGAAAAAAGATGGAAAAACATAGTAGTTCCAGAAAAATAAAATAAAATAGGAAGAATTTAGAAGAATATTAAAACAGATAATGGATGAGAATTTTCTGGAATTTTTTAGTCTCCCAACATTAGATCCAGAAAGTCCAATACCAAGCATGCTAAAGAAAAAAAGTATGTAAATATTTATAAATATATTAAGTACACTACATACAAATCTACACAATTAGATACACCACTGTGGAAAACTACAGGACACCAATGATTAGGAGATCTTAAATTCAGCTAAGGAGATAAAATAGATCACCTTGATGGTAAACAGCTACAACTAAAAGCTAGAAACCAAATATGTTCGATGTGCTAGGAAAAAAAAAAAAAAGGAGAACACTACAGTTCTAGAACTCTTTAACCAGTGATGAAACGTTCCAATATTGAAGGCAAAATAGGTACATTTCAAGAAGAATAAAAACGGAATTTGCTTCTGCAAACCTGCACTAAATTCTAAAGGATTTCTAGAAAGATGGAAAATTATCACAAATAAAAAGGTGTAAGGTGCTAGAAGTAATGAAGAGCAAAGACAGTGTTAAATATGGACACAGATCTAGATGAACATGATATAAAGCACTAATTACAAAGCCTTTTAGGATTCTCTTAATATAGAATTTAAATATATAATAAAGGAGCATATAAATGAGAGGGGGATAAATTGAGTTACAATGTTGTATAAACCTTGTATTGTTCTGGAGGAGGGTTAAGGTTTTGATTAACAGAATTTTATAAATCAGGAAATCATGTTGAAATCTATATGGAAATCAGTAAAACAAACAGACTGTAGAAATTCTAAGCTAGTGAAGAAGGAAAGTAAGGTCATAAAAGACATAATCAACCCCCAAAAAAAGGAAGTAAAGAAGAGAACATAGCCCAGGAAACATATTTAGGGGGAAATATATAAATATATAAATACATGTAAAAGTTAAGGATGTATAATACATAAAAGTATAGAAACAAAAACAGAGAACAAATTGGACAACAGTACAAAATGTTAGATTTAATCCAAATGTCCATCATTACATTCAATGTCAGTAGACTAAATTCTACAGTTAAGACAAAAGTTATAAAAATGGGTATTAAAAATACAGCATGCATGTGTGTATCCGTACATGTATAATCTAAAATATGAACATACAGAAAAATTCAAAGGTAAAAGTAGCAAAAGATAAGTACTAACAAAGTTGGTGAGGCAATATGCAAAATGAACAAAGTAAAAATTAAAATTACAAAAGGTAAAGGTAGTGACAGAAGTTTTAAATCACCAGGATTTATAGTAATCCTATGTTTGCATGCACCTAATAAAATTATTTCCAAATATATAAAGCAAAAATTGCCAATACTACAAGAAGAAAGAGAAAATTCCACCATAACAATGGGACTTTTAAAAACACCTTTCTTGCTGATCGGTAGAGAAAACAAGAATGGCCCCAAAACAAAACAAAAGAAGATGCTCAAGCTGACTGGTATTGGGTGGGGGGCGGATACCAGATAAAGCTATAGCAAGATACAATTTCACACCCACATGTTTAGCAGAAATTTAAAAGTCAAACAACAGGACATGGCACAAAAGGAACTCTCATCTACTTGCAATTGCTTAGAAAAATGTGGCGTGTGCATCCTTTTAATCCAACAATTACACTCCGGGAAAAAAGACCTTAAAGAAACATCTGCATATGTGTATCAGAAGATTAGTTCATGAATATGTATTTCAGCATTTTTCAAAATCCCAAAAGTAGAAGCAGTAGAAAGGATAAACCGTGGTATAAACAAAGAAAAATTATAAAGCAATGAAAACAAAGGAAACAATGGAAACACAGCAACAACCAGACAATGAGAGGGTCTCAAAAACTGAACACTGAGGAAAAGATGCCAATCATAGAAGAGAACATGGATTATGATTCCATTGAAAGTTTAAAGCAGGTGAAACTAAAGAATATGCATGTGGAGTGTGACTGTGTGTGTTTGTGTGTGTGCACACGTGCGTGTATTGCAATCCACTACCTGGATTGCACTGGGCCCCCTAACTGTGTCAACTAGCATAACCCAGGACAATCAGAGCATCTGATAGTGACAGCCAAGATACCAGACAAGGGCTGACAGAACCCAAGCCCCAGCACTTTGGTCCATGCTCCACAATTGCCCCAAGTAATATAGGCAGCAATGAAATCTGAATTTGAAATTCAAAGAAGGAATTGAAACTCTGAAATAGTTCACAAGACGTGGCCTAGAAACAAAAGCTGTAAGGTGTTGGAAAGCCCCGGGAACTCATCGCATTCTCTCCCTCAAATCCTCCAATTATTCCTCAGAATTAAATACCAGTTCCTTAACATTCTGAACTCAATCCACTATGGCTAAACAAAACAGGCCACTTTTACTCTCCAACTCCACACTTTCTCCATCCCTTGTTTTTGTGACATTTGTCACCTCTCTAAAATTCTTTTTGCTGCATCTCATAATGTCAAAATCCCACTGATCACTCAAGGTGATCACACAAATTAAATGTTGCTCTGTGAAACTTTCCCCTGTTCTCCTGGTTAAAAGTAACCTCTGAACTTGCAAGACAGTAAGAACCTCTATAGTGATACATAGCATTCTCTCCTGTATTACAGCTTAATGGAAGACCGGGGTAGAGAGCCTGGTCTCCCAGGGAGACAGATGTCCTGTCATTCTATTTCCATGCACACCTGCTACGCCTCCTGGCAGATGTGGCAAACCAGACTTTAGTTATGATAGATGCAGGGATTGATGTTCCCGAACAAAGAGGAGTAATAAAGATTGGTCCACTCTATCCTCGCTGGGTGGGAAGAATATAAACTCTGAAAGTTAAAGTTACGGGTTGCAAAACTCTAAGACCCAGTGAGCCAGCTATCCCAGCCTTCTCATTTAATTGAAAATTGAATATGCCAGGCTATCAGTATATGACTTTAAAGAAAGATATGGAAATGCTAATGGTCTTCTCAACATCAGAGACGAGCAGAGCAGTGATGTCGGTAACAGAAAACTACATGAAACTGTCCACAAAGGCACTGAAATAGGGATTGAGGTCACCAAGGGGCAGTGAGTGATGGTGCTTTTCTCAGCAAAGGCAAACAGACTTCAACACCCAGTTCTGTTAACAGTTCTCAGATGTTTAGTCAAATTAGGCTAATACACGCAGGACAGGTGGGCTTCTTTTGAAACTCTGAATATGCGAGTTAGATGTGAAGCTGCAAAAGAATGAAGACTGAAAAGAAGTGGCCATTATCTAACGTTTCTCCACCTCCTTTATGTACAGAGCCAACCGTCTTATTATGAAAGCTACACAGGCTCAACTGTCAAGAATGAAATGGCGTTGCCAGATCTTAACCCAAGAATCACTACGTTGTTTTCAAACACCAATTGTATTTCATTAGAGACTGTCCAGAGAGAGTGAGTGTGACATACTGTGCTGTTAATTTGTAGCTGTTAATCTGATCCCATTCTTTCTGCAGTAACCAAAAAGTTGCCTAAAACCTCTACAATCTAGCTCTCTCAAGTTAGGCCTGCTCCTGTGAATGGCAAGAGTCTCATGGGAGCAGGAGTGTTTAGGGGACGGATACCAGCCTGTAGAGCACAGATGTAATACAAGACATGAACTTGGCATTTTGCTTTATTCTACCTGGCACCAGCCCTGTGCACTCTCCCCAGACAATAAAAGTTGAGTGCATTCATCTCACTCCTGATCAGAGTCATCAGCCAAACCTACATGAGCTCACAGAGTTGACATATTAAATAACATCACAGCTGCCAGATTATTAGGACTAATCATTGCCACGTCCAAGGTGATCCAAGTCCTGCTTGGGTGTTGGCTGCAACACATCTACCGGTTGCAACTAAATTCTCTTTGGGAAATCTCATGCTGCAGAGGTGGGTAGAAGATTCAGTGCATCATTACATTTAATGAAACTGATTTCAGATATGAAATTGCCCCAAGAACTATAATCAAATATGTTGCTTTCATTTATGTCACTCACCTGCTTCAAAATCAGCTCAAAAATAAGACTCCACATTTTTTAAAGATTTTAAAAATATTTTTAAATTGAGATTATTATGTTGACATTTGTTTCTCATTCCATATCATCTTCAGCCAAGCTCTGAGCACTTACAGTTCTCTGACTAATTGTTGGGAGCTTAGTCAGAAGCATCTGGAACACCGGTGGTGGAAGAGTTTGCTGCAACACTTGTCGTAACTGCTGTGGCTGTCCACACACAAGCAGTTGCATTTGTCTGATGGTCCACACGCTTCTCATATTCACCTTGAGCTAGTAACTCTTCACCAAGTTGTATTTCTTCAAGGAAGAATTTCTGAACAGCTTCAGCACCTTTAAGGTCAGGTAATTAATTTATTTACACGTCACGTAACATTTTTTATAAAGCAGATAAACCTACGTAATCATTAAAAATAATCATGAACACAGGATCTTGGAAAGTCCAACTCTCTCCTTGGCAAGCTTGTTTCTTTCTTCCGAGGTCACAACTAGTGAGCAGTGGAGTGGCGATTCAAACCCAGGCAGCCCAGGTAGCGCAAATTTCAGCACATGTGTACTCAAATATTACACCGCCTCTATATACTGTACAGAAGTGAAGACATGCCCGTCAATACAAAAGGCACCTCGGACATAAGCAGTCGGCATTCATAGGACCTTCTCCATCAGACTGCACATTTATTGATAGTTCCTATGTTTCAATAGCAACTAAAACTTAGGCAAAGACCGTTAAAATAAGTGTTTGACAATGTAAAGTGGATTATGAATTACCTTTGTTGAAAATGAGAAAGGGGAATGTTGGTGGTGTTTGCGTATTAATTGCCATAACATTTATCTAATTTAGTCAGTATAAAAGACTAGATACTCTTAGAATTAAAAATATATGTAAATGTGCCGTGGAGCGGCTGGGCCCGTGAGCCATGGCCGCTGAGCCTGCGCGTCCGGAGCCTGTGCTCCGCAACGGGAGAGGCCACAACATTGAGAGGCCCGCGTAACGCAAAAAAAAAAAAAAAAAAAAAAAAATATATGTAAATGGATCAATGTCCAGAATGGTGGTGTTGAGGACCATGGACCTTCTCGCCATGGATACAACCATTCAGCTGCTGAAAATTTCATTCCTGGAAATTGTCCTAAGGGCACATAGCAAGTGGAAAAAGTCCACTTAAGAAAACCTGCTAAATCTCAGTAAGAACATTTGAGCCGCAACTTGCTCTTATCTCCCCCACACACCCACTCCCAATTCATTTGTCAGTATTGCTCCAGAATCTGCGTCCTACCTCCCCACCTAGATCATCAGTTCCTGGAGATTATCAGTTCCTTGAGAGCATGTTTTTGTTGTTGTTTTTTTAAATTATGTCTCTCATATGTTCTAGACTGCTGTAATAGAAAAAGGTTCCAAACAAATATTTTCTGAACAAGATGACTTCCAGAGGCACCTATCCAAAGGCAAGACCAGGGATTTACAGTTGGGAGAATTCTGCTATCGTTCTGGCTCTTGGGGTAACACAGAACCATAATGGATAAAGCTGCTATCCTCCCCAAAGTGAGGAATCTTCTCTAAACATACCCAGGCTGTTGGAAATAGGCTCACTCCTCTGAGAACGAGAGGTCAAATGGTGAGAACTCCACGTGGAGGAGACATAAGTTAGCGTGGATTCCAATTCACTGATACAAAGGAAAGCTAAGCCCCTAATAACTAAGTATGAAACTGTGCACTTTTCCATATAGGCTTCTTCTTTAACACAGGCTTGTGTTGTCTGTGGAGTCCTGGTTCTTGTGTGCGTCAGATAAACTGATTTCACAACAGCGGTATCAGTGAAGCATTGGAGAACCACTGGGCTCTTTGTTTAGCGCCCCTTTGTGTAACGCATGGCCTCTCCAAGGCAGAGGCTGTAATGACCTCGTTTTTCAGCTGCTGGTGGAGTCATCCAGGAGCACTTTCAAACGGCCGCTGGAGAAAATCATGATCACCACGTGTGTCTTCCTATGGTGAAACTAATTTGAAAGGAATTCAAAGGAATTTGGTGAGGTTCACTCACATGTCAAATTAGTCCCTCCCGAAGTGAAAGAGTAGCGTTTACATATATACACTACGAAGTGTAAAACGGATGGCTAGCGGCAGGCTGCTGCATAGCACAGGGAGATCAGCTCGATGCTTTGTGAAGACCTAGAGGGGTGGGATAGGGACGGTGGGAGGGAGCTCAGGAGGGAGGGGATATGGGGATGTACGCATGCATGTGGCTGATTCATTTTCTAGTACAGCAGAGACTGGTACAACATTGTAAAGCAATTATACTCCAATAAAGATGTAAAAAATAAAATAAACTAGCTGCACCACTTGCAAAAAAGAAAAAAAGAGCCCCTCCGTAGGAAAAAAGAATGTTCAAACACAGATAAGGATTACATGAGCTTGTACTAGGAGAGGAAACGAACCCCTAAGAGAGGAGCAGAGTGGCCTTAGGCAACATCTACTCCTTGGAGGAGCCCAGTGTGCCCAAGGCTGCCTGGGAGGCTGCAGTGCTATGCGGGTGACCAACGTGATTTGCCATGTTTTCCCAGGGCACTGCCACATCATGGGGCAAGAGTTTGATTGGACAGGAGAGGCTCTCCTGAGAGACTGAAAGACAAGCTCGTCTCTGATGAGTGAATTTCAACATGAAGAGGAGAGTTGAGTCTGTTTCTCTGGCAGACACCATATGTTGACCAACATACTTTCATCAATTTCATTTTCTTTGCCCACCGCCCTACAGAGGCTAAAGGAGCTAAATGCTCCACCTGCACTGTTCTGGCCAGTGAAAGGTAAAGGAAAGTCTTCTAGAATCTGGAAAGGATTGTTTTTCTTAATGAAAGAATCAACTATGGCTGGTGCCACCCCCTTTATCCTTCCTGCATTGAAAGGGGGTGCTACCACAAAGTAAAAGATCCAGAAAATAACTCTGACACCACTGAGCCACTGAACCAACCCCAGCAGGCACCTACTTCCAGACTTCTCGTTGTGAGACAAAAATAAAGGTCTTTTTATTAGTCCACTGTTGGTCAGGATTTGTATTTCTTGCAGCAGAAGGCATTCACAACTAATTCTATTGCTGTACCAGGATGGAGACAAGACTGCTTATAATTGTGACAGGAGACTTAGGCTTTCTACAAAGGAATGTGGAAAGTCATTGTGGAACTCATGTCACAATTGCTTTATTTCCCCACACATACCACTCTATTAGGCAACACATGAGAAGTCACTGGTACTAGGCAACACACAAACTTATTACTGTGAACAGCCCTGCCACAGAGCAGGGCAGTTATCGCTTCTAATGATTGCTCAGCCTCTGTGTAGACGTACGACAATGGCTAATACCCCCAGTTTGTCTTCAAGACTCTCAGCTTGTAGTTTAAAGCCTTTTGCCTAAAGTTCATTTTCTATGTGGTCAACAAACTGGAAAAAGCTGGAGTCTACACTAGAAACAGTAAGTCTCATTCCTCAAAACAGGGTAAATTTAAATCCTGATAGTAGTGGATATTTGTCTCCAGATCAGCTCCATCAATATCATCTGGGAATTTGTTAGAAATGCAAGTTCTAAGGTCCCTACTGACAGAATTACATGCTATAAGTTTGAGAGCCATTTCCCTATAGCACAAGGGTGTATCAGGTGAAATGCTCTCCTCCTACTTTCATGTTTTCCTTTTCTTCCCACCTTCTTCTAATCTACTTTTTTCCTTCTCTTCTGTTAATGTTAAGTGTCTTCAGATGTTATCCTAATCCATCATTTGGTCTTATTACCAAGAGGGTCATTGACATCACACTAAGGCTCATGGGAGATTTTCCACTTATAGATCAGAAATAGGTAACTCAAAAGTCCAGCCCTCCAAGTATTTAACTAAAGACTGTCAAACCCGGGTGGGTAGCAGAGTGAAAAGTCCCAGTCCATGTCCGTCCGTCTGAACCCCCACTAAAGACATTGAACCCTTTTCTTCATTTAATCCATCCTAAATGCTGGGTCTTTCTTCTCATTTCTCATTCCCTTCTGTCTTAGTTCCTTCAGGCTGCTTTAGCCAAAATACCATACACTGACTGGCTTTGAACAGAAATGTATTCCTCACAGTTCTAGAGGCTGGGAAGTCCAAGATCAAGATGCTGGCAGATTCAGTGTCTGGTGAGGGTCCACTCCGTGGTTTACTGTGTCAGAGGGGGTGAGAGCTCTTTCTAGAGTTTTCTATAAGGACACTAATCCCATTCATGAAGACTCCACCCTCATGACCAGATCACCTCCCAAAGACCCCACCTCCCTCCAAATAGCATCACCTGTGGGTTACTATCTCAACATGTGAGTTTGCAGGGACACAAACATTCAGGCCATAATGCTTTTTTTCTCTTCACTTAGTAGTCAATCCTCTTTCACTTCATTTTCAAAGTATCTCCTACCATTTCAATCTCAAATTATCATCTTTGCTTCTGTCTAAACCTCATGCTATTTTCATTTCTTTCTGCTAGGAGAGTGAAAGCTGAGCTTCGATGAGCTGTGGGTATATATCCTAGAGATTCAGTCTAATTATCTTGTGCTAAAGACAAGGTATTAGTGTCATCCGTTTTTAATTGGCTGTCACCAGTCACAGAATGTCCTATTTGAAGAAGTAAGCTCGGCATGAACCCCTCCCCCACCCCTAGCTCCCTTTTACTAACCTCTAATTTATGTAAATGTACACCAAATTGAGTTGATATGCTCCCCACTGTGCATCCCCCTAGCAGATTTTTCGAACAGATATCCTCATGTATTCTCTTTGTCTCTTAAAGACTTTTGAAAATGTGATTTTGATTTTGCGTTCTTTAGAATGTCATCTAACACCATGCCTCCACCCTGAGACACAAAAGAGCGTGGAGAAAAAAATCAAAGCCATGAGACTCCCCCCCACCCCGAGTCTGGGTGTATAGCAAAGTTCTCCCCAGTACTAATCAAGTGCCCTTATTTAAGCAACTAAAAACACTTTTTTAAAGTGCTACAGGGCTTCCCTGGTGGCGCAGTGGTTGAGAGTCCGCCTGCCGATGCAGGGGACACGGGTTTGTGCCCCGGTCCGGGAGGATCCCACCTGCCGCGCAGCGACTAGGCCCGTGAGCCATGGGCACTGAGCCTGGGCGTCCGGAGCCTGTGCTCCGCAACGGGAGAGGCCACACAGTAAGAGGCCCGCGTACCGCAAAAAAAAAAAAAAAAAAAAAAAAAGTGCTATAGGACAGACATCTCGTCAGGTGGCAACTGTTTAAAGAACATTGAAGGGCTTAATGGAAGTGATGCCTATGTGTCTGTATGTCCTCTTCTATGAGCAAAGCTACACTCTGCTAACCTTTATGTTCTCCTTTTTCCTTTGGTCCTGATATTTTTTCTATTTCTATTTTATTATTCTCTTTGAAACCAGCACAAATCCTCTTTGGAAAAAACACGTGAAATCCATGAACTATTCGTAAAAAGTTATAATAGTATTCTATTACGTTTAGGAATAATTCAATGGTAATAACAGCATCATTTATATAGTGATTTTAACTTTTCTAAGCATCTCATTATTTTTTTTGAAGGATACTTAACAGTAAATTCAGCAGCAGGAACTGCCATCTCTTAATGGACGAGGAATTAAAACCTAGAACATGATCCAAACACAATTCAAATAACAATAACAAACACACCAGCAGCAGCCGCTTAGCACATTTGCTAACGGGGACTTAAACTCAGGTCCCCGGACTCCAAATCTCACACTGTTGTCTCTGTACATAATATCCCTCTCTAGTGCCCCTGACACAAAGTAACTAAGTTACCGAGTTACCAGGAAGAAGAAATAATTCAAGCCCAAGCCCATGATACATTTCATTAGCCACTAGCATAGAACAGAATATTTACTTAGTTGCTCAATTCTGTTGAGGAAGTGTGGACAAGAGAGAGGTAGGACAAAGTAATGGAAAATAGTCGTCTTGGATCCACTCAGTGGCAGACCCAAGACTAATTACGTTACCTCATCAGGTTGGTTTTGCACCACGCACAGCAAGCCAAAACATTGAGGTGCCGAGGTTCGCGGCAGAGAGGGTTTATTCACAAGGCGGCCAAGCGAGCAAACGGCAAAACCTCAGCCCCGCCTCCCAGAACGCAAGCGGCTATGGGTATTATGGGATGAGGAATAAAGCAGCAGGTGGTCTGAGGCGTGGGGAGCGTGGAGAGCCTGGAGAAACATGATTGAAAAAGCGCCCTAATCCTCGTTCTGCGCAGGCGTAACTAAGCTACAGGCCTCTGCACGTGCAAACTGGAGGAGCGTAACATGCTCTGAGGGTGGAGTTTTTGGCCCTCGAATGTCAAAAGGTCACCAAGGATGCTCATGTGTGCCCATTTGGAAGGTTGGGTCGGTCATCCTGTCCAGCCTTAACCAGCTCAGCTCAAACTAGACACACCTGACTCCAAGTTCCTGGAAAACAACTCAGGCTAACATCTTGTTGAGGGCCCCATGTCAAGTAGAGGACATGCAAGTCTTTTGTAGATGACCTTGATTAGTGAAGGCTGGTGAAATGGATTTGACTAATGATTACCCACGGTTTCAATTACCACTCTTACGGTGCACTGGGAATGCCCAGTTCCTCTCATTTTAACACATTTCTCTGCCTCCCACTCTAACATATGAACTTGGACTAGCTCATTGAGCTCTGTGAACCTTGATGGCCGTTGCCTATAAGATAATGTTCCTGGACTAGATGACCTCTAAGGTCCCTGTATCCTAATAGTTTCTGCTTCTATGAATGAGAGGTTGGCAGTTCCTTTGAACAGTTTCTTTAAAAGTAACAATGCAAAAAGCAATGCTCAGTGCTCATCAGGTTGGGTCTGACCAATTGTAGCTCAGTGCACCCTTTGTGTGCAGTGAACTCACCTGTAGCGCATATATCTTAGTCCTCATGGAAAGATATTCTGGTCCATGGACCACACTTTGGGAAATATTTATCCTCTCCTTTAAACGCTAATCTGGAATTTGGTGATTCACTTGAGTAATACCTGCTTCCAGTGGGTGTAGCTGGTTCCATTAGTTATCTTAGTTCCAGATGAAAATATTAATTGTTTTGTTAAAAATGTTTTTAACATTTTTATTTGCCAATGAAGTAAACAAATTTTCTATTTCTAACAATGACCTTAGTAAAATATATATACTAATAAACCACCTGAAGAGAATGAATTAGCTACTGAAAGATTAGAGAGAAATTTAATATTACTTTAAATGCATTTTCTAAGATTTTCACAAATATTAAAAGGCAGTTTATTATAATAAAGATTCTCAATCTCAACTTCAATATCAATTCATTATAAAAATAATAAAGTTAACTAATTTTGAACAATCTTACTTATTGAAATAAGGGTTTGATTGGCCTATATAAGAAATGACAACACCTCAAAGTAAAACTTTGTGAATGAACTTAATCATTATAAACATGTAAGCAAAAAGAGAAAATGGGGAACAAAATATTTAACACTAAAGGTTCGGGGACAGGGAATTCCCCAAAACAAAGTAAATCCCTATAGTACTAAAGGGATAGTGTAGAGTTCAGTAAAGGATGGTAAATAATAAAAAATCAACTGATACACATCCAGTATAACTCACCAGACATGAGTAAAGCATAATGTTCTGGGAGAAAGAATGCTACAGAGCTATAGAGTATCCTAAACCCAGTCTTCTGGGACATTTAATTTTTTATCACCCTAAACAATTTTCCATATATACAATGGAAATCAGTGGAAAAGTAAAACCCTTGTCCTTGACTTTATCATAATAACTGATGTGTTTCCCATGAGGTTTCTAACTTAATATTTTTGAAGCAACACAATTGTTCTTCTAAATAGTCTTAATTTTTTTTTTTTTTTTTTTTTTTTTGCGGTACGTGGGCCTCTCATTGTTGCAGCCTCTCCCGTTGCGGAGCACAGGCTCCAGACACACAGGCTCAGCGGCCGTGGCTCACGGGCCCAGCCGCTCCATGGCATGTGGGATCCTCCCGGACCGGGGCACAAACCCGCGTCCCCTGCATCAGCAGGCGGACTCTCAACCACTGTGCCACTAGGGAAGTCCTAAATAGTCTTAATTTTTTTAAAGAAATACTTATTATTTCATCTATGACCAAACCCAAATTAATAGATTTTGATTTTGAAAGGAAAAAATATTTCCAAAGAAGGCTTTAGACCTTGTGATCTAACAGAACAGTGCTTGGGCCATAGTAGATGCTTAATTACATTTTCTTGAATAAATAAATGAAGACAGTACCCACTCAGGAAACTATATTTCTTGTTTCATCATCACTTTTCTTTGTCAATTAATTCAGTTTCTTAATTATTATTCTCTACCACATGGAAGGAAAGAAGTTACCATGATGGACAAAAATAGTTAATAGATAAGTTGCTGTCTTTAAAAAGATGAAAAATAAGAAATTAAGACAAATACATAAATTATAACAGAAGATAGACTAGGGTAGGTGCCTACTAAAAGGTACAAACATGGGCTTCCCTGGTGGCGCAGTGGTTGAGAGTCCGCCTGCCGATTCAGGGGACGCGGGTTCGTGCCCCGGTCCAGGAAGATCCCACATGCCGCGGAGCGGCTGGGCCCGTGAGGCGTGGCCGCTGAGCCTGCGCGTCCGGAGCCTGTGCTCCGCAACAGGAGAGGCCACAGCAGTGAGAGGCCCGTGTACAGCAAAAAAAAAAAAAAAAAAAAAAAAAAAAAGGTACAAACATAACTTAATGCAGGTTAGAAATGAGAAGATATTTTTTTTCAAGTAGGGAAAGTATTTTATGGAGGCTATCTTACTGGATATACATCCTGAGGGACTGGTGGAATTTGAACAGGTGGAGAAAAGATGAGATGAAATAGGACACATATGAGTTTTTAAATTGCCAAATAGAAAAAATATATATATATCCAAACAAATACCAGTTAGAAAATAAACAGAGACAACACAATCTACGCAGCAAAATATTGTACAATAAAATGAAATATTTAGGCATAAGCTAAGCAAAATATATTCAAAACCTATATGAGAAAAATATTTAAAGACTCCTAAAGGGCACACAAGTAGACTTGAACAAATAGACCTTCATTCCATGTTCTTAGATGTGTCATCATGAATACGTCATCTTCTTCATAAATTATATTAAATACACTAAATAAATGTATGTTAAATACATTTATAAATGTAATGTGATCTCAAAAAAAACCCAGTCCATTTTGACTGGTCTAGGATAGTAGTGGGGTACAGCTTGGCAGGTTTGGAGTCTCTGGGTGGCTGGGTTTCAGAGGAGAGGGTCTCTGAAGATGGCTGAATGGAATTGGCACAAAGAGCTCCAGCCTAGGAAACCCAGCGACGGCCACTCTGTTTGAGAGAGTGGAGTCATCCACTGACCAGGGTCGCCCCAGCCAGGACTGGATCTGCTTCACCACAAACTTCACTGCAGCAGGCTGAGCCACGTGGAGAAATGAAGAACCGGAATCCAACAACACAAGAGTGGCAGCCAGCAATGGCAACCTCAGGGGTTTTCCACCCTTGAAAGTGGAACTCTTATTTAGACTTAAAAAGCCCCTCTGAGTTCTCAATCCAGGAGAAAGGGGGAAAAGGACAAGAGCGTGGTGACGCCCACTCTGCCATCTGCTAGGAGGGCTTAAACAAGTTTTAACCTGTTTGAATTGTAATTATCTGAACTAGTCTAACCTATTGGGTGTGGAGGGTGAGGGGAGGAGGAGACAGGACCACTGCCTTAGTAGAAAAAACTCTGAAGTTGCTTTATCAGAAAGTCTCCTGGGAACACCTGTGCGGAGTAGGGCAGTGGAACTGGGCAGTGGGGTGTTGAGCTGGGACACCAATCCCACGGAGACTCTGGAGCTGTGATGGCCCTGTAGCGTTGCTCCAACTGAACCAAGGAAGCCACGCCTTTGTTCCCTCAGTTGGCCGGTTATTGGCGTGGGTTGTGTACCCTCAGACAAGGCAGCTCCCTTCTGCAGGTAGAGGGTTAGGCTCACAGAAGGACTCAGGTGGGAGCCATCAGCAGCCAACACATCAGGTATCTAGGAGAAGGAATGGCTTGTTTCTGAAGCGGATCTGGGTGGTGCCCCACAGCATCCTTTCCTTTATGAGATCAGTGTTTCTGCACATCTCTGTATCCCACACAAATTTTAACCCAGTGATCTGCACATTTTAGATAGTAATTATGTATTGATACTCACAGAGATTCTGAGACTGGAGACAAATGGAATAATCAGATCATTAAGAGTGATAGGGGAGCCAGGGGAGGAAGTTGGTTTGAGAAGAAAACAGATGATGATGAGGGTGGCTCATTTTGGACAAATTGAATTTAAAGTGACAATGGTGCAGCTAGGTAAAGGTGTTCAAAAGGGGTTAAAAATGTAGGATAATAGTTTGGGGGATGCTCCAGTCTTACACAACAGAATTTATGACATTTTTTTCTCGGTTCTTAAGTGGAAAAAACATCTGGGGGTAGAAGGTAGATTAGTGGATAAATATTTCCACTTAATATTTTTTTAAAGAAGATGCAATATAGTTAAAATAAGCATCAAGGGTATCCTTGCAGGGAAAAACAAAGTAAAGGTTATGACCAGAGGGGGGCTAAGGGATAATTCTACTCCATCCGTCTTGGGATTCAGGCTGTATAAGCAAACAGTATAATAGGGTTATATGTACAACAATAACCCCAATCTCAGTGCTGTAAGCCCTCACGCATGTAGAGTAGAAGGTGTCAGCTTTTTTATATAGAAGTCCTCTCCCTAAATATTCCAAAATTTTCAAAAGTGCCCACACATAGCATTTAAATGGCCCCCACGCCTCACCAGGCCTGGGCCCTTGATGAAATCACTTTATCAGATTCTCCAAGAGTGGGGAGGGGACAAGAGCGGGTGTCCAGTGAGGGAAGAGTTAATCAAACACCATCAGAGCCACTACTTACAGCTCAGCCATCCTCTTGCTCCAGTTCTCTACTGATGCTGGCCTCGGACCTCTGCCATCCTACAGATGTCCATTTGGGACCAGTGGCCCCCAAATATCTGTGGCTTATCATTCTCTCCAGTGAGTAGAGAAATTCTTTCCCTTTTCTGGTTCACCTCCTCACAGATGATTTCAGAGTAGAGCTGTTTTGAACCTAAGAGAATAGTCATTTTTCCTTCCCAGAGCTCATGAGCACTTGCCCAGTTAGGTTTATCTTCCATGAGCACCTAGAGGACCTTGCTGGTGGAGGGAGGGGACCTTTACTGCACAGGTGGCGTCTCAGAGTCCCAGCCAGGCTATTCCTTTCCATACCTGTTAATGATCCATTGTCCTATTTATCATTACCTTGTCTCAGTTCCCATTTTCTGCCTCTACCTCTTCCCATGGCTTCCTTTGATCCTTACAGCTACCCAAAGTGCCCCAAAGTATGACTCTCACAGTCATGTCCCTAATTTGGCGCATCAAGACTGACTCTGCTAGTTTCCTCGCACCAGGCAAGTTCCACTTACAAACAAAAAGTACAATCAATTTTCAATACGAAGAGATAATGTCTGAAAGCCTGGGGATAGCAGTTAAACCCATTGAAAATCAATAAAAAGCCCTTGAAAGGCCACCATTCTCATTCATGACATTTTTCTTAAGGCTGGATGTCCCATAGCACCAGGCAGTCAGGTAATGGGATTGATTTTTATATGACTCTGGCTTAGGAACATGCAACCATTATAGGGAAGGTGGAGGGCCTGAGGAGAAAAGAGAAAAATGAATTTTCTTTGCCTTCTCTCTGGCACAGCTCCACAATTCTTTTGTAGGAAATAACTTCTGCACATATAGGATCAGGAAGCAGGTTTTTCAGCCACTACATCTGAGTGCTTGGTACCCAACCCAGATACTCCAGGAACTGACCATATTCCCACCTCTGCCACTAATGTACACTATTGGGTGCCCTCACTTAACCTGTGTGGATAGAATATTAAGAGAAAGATACCAGCCCATTATAAGTCAGCACCATGTTTGATTTAATGTAATAAAGTAGGTAAGTGATTCAAAAAACTACAGAAAAATTTTAAATGAGAGTTATCTCAAAGGGATTTATGAAATCACTAAAAATTTTCAGAAAACAATTTTCAGTCCTATCCAGGGATAAGCTTAACAAAGCCTTCCCTCTAGTCAAGCAGAACACAGGGGAAGGACAAACTGCTTACCTTGCATCCAAGAGACTGGCTCTGGTCAGTTCTATTGAATGTGAATCCAGGTATTGCCCTTCCACAGCTGGCCACGAATTTTTACAACCATCTTTTTTTGCTGCCTCTACTTGGGTTAACCTTTGACATGGGACTCCTCTGGCCTTGAACTCCATCTCCCAGGTCACATCTTTATCAGGCTGTCTTTGACGTCTGTCCTGAAGACCTCTCTCTCATGAATAAGCAGCCAAAGTCCATCGTACTCTGACTTCCATACCCATGGTTATGATGAAAACATTCGTTTGAACAAACATGGAAGAGTCAGAAACATTTTTAGGAAGGCAGGAGTCTGTAAGAGCTAGCAAATTATGACACTGTATCAACTCAAAAATGTTATTCTAAGAATAAAACCCAGAACAGATAACTCAACTCTTCTTCCAAAAAGTAACTCTGGAGAATGTCTGAATGTAAGAGACATTTAAAAAATAAATATTTGGGTGATTACCCACTACCACTACTCTGTGCGGTACCCGATATGCAACTTTACATTCCAGTCAGATGGAAGCTTCTTTTTTTTTTTTTTAAAGCTTTTTTTTTTTAAATTAATTAATTTATTTTTTGTCTGTGTTGGGCCTTCATTTCTGTGCAAGGGCTTTCTCTACTTGCAGCAAGCGGGGGCCACTCTTCATCGCGGTGCATGGGCCTCTCACTATCGCGGCCTCTCTTGTTGCGGAGCACAGGCTCCAGACGCGCAGGCTCAGTAGTTGTGGCTCACGGGCCTAGTTGCTCCGCGACATGTGGGATCCTCCCAGACCAGGGCTCGAACCCGTGTCCCCTGCATTGGCAGGCAGATTCTCAACCACTGCGCCACCAGGGAAGCCCGGAAGCTTCTTGAGCTAGTATTTGACTTCTGCACCTTCTTTTTTACGCGAACCATACAGACAATCCCCAACTTACAGAGAAATCACTGCTTCTTCCCCTGCTTACCTTTCGCTCTCCCATCCCTCCCTGCTAGAGCCCATCTCAACTAGCAGCCTTTCTGAACTGCCTGAATCTGACCTCTGCTGCTGCTAGGGCAGAGTTGTAAAGTGTGTTGGTGCTCTTGGGTGCAGAAGTGAAGGGAGGGATTTAAGAAGTTTTCAGAGCTATGTGTATCAGTTGGAAGTATTCATTTTCAATCAAACCAAAAACCTTAGTAACAAGAGATTTGTTGTTTTCTTAACAAGAAGTCCAAAGGTAGGTGGCCTTAAGAGTGGTCCACGCACTCAGTGATTTCATCAAGGATCCAGGTTTTCTCTTTAGATTCTGCTAGTGCTTTGAGGTACTTCTCTCCAAATAGTTCCTCATCACTGTATCCAGCCAGTGTCCCGGGTCAAGTCTGTGTACGGTAATTTTCTCCTAATAGGGTGACCTCGTCCTAGGCAGTATACTGAGAGGCAAAGGGTGGTCACTGATCTCTGATTCTTAAGACCCTTGACACGCAAGTGTGAAGAGCAGTGATCAGCCAATCATTTATGGTACTCAAAGAAGGTGAGTTAACACCTAAGTAGGGATGAAGAGAGGAATACAAAAGAAATAAAAGGCTAGATTAGATTACTACACAGATTAGTAAGAGTCATAAGAGGTACCAACAGGGTTTCAGAGGACAGAGAGAGAGAGCTGGTTGGGGAAAGCAGGAGGGCTTCTGCAGCAGGTGGCCTCTGGGTTGGACTTCAAGGTGTGAGTAGGATGGAAACGTGAGCTGAAGCAAGAGGGGCGTTATGCAGAGCCTTGGATGTTAGACTGCAGACATTATATTTATAAAGGCACAAAACAAGGCATTAAAAGTTGCTGATGATAAGAGACATAATAAAATTTTGCCAAAAAGCGATGGACGTAAACAGTGGATGGAGAACACCAAATTCAAGAGGTTCACTCAGGAGGAGATTCAACAATTCAGAGAGAGAGCGAGGCGCTGATCTTCTAACAGTGAGACCAGACCATGAGGAGACAGACTCTTCAGGCCCTGGCACTGACCAGATGTGCAGGAAAGAGAAAGGAAGGGAAGGGGAGGGGTGGGGCACCACGCATAGAAACCTAGAGAATGCCCAGTTCAGGAGGAAGGTTATATTCTCCCCACATAGGTCACACGGCAGAGAGGTTACTTGAGGGCAAACTGTGTCCTATTCACTATCATCATCCCCAGTGTCTCCCGTGGTGCACATAGACACTTACATATCATTGAATGACTAAATAAAGCTAAAGGGGGCAAAAATTAAAAAGGGAAGGAAAAATCCAAAAGAAACAGAGTAATGCAATATCTCTGTAAGGAAAGAAACAAATAATTGGAAGGGTAAAGTTGTCTGTGGTATCATTTCCCACATCAAGATGAAAAAAAGGATGAGGACTGAATGAAAGCTCCTGGATTTGGGAATTCATTCTGCATCTCTAAGAACAAACTTAGCAGATTCAAAAGAACAGTAAGGGTAGAGCCCACACTTCAGTCAGTTAACTGGAAACCATCAGTTCAAAAGGAAAAAAAAAGTGCAGATAAGTGAGATACTCTCGGCTTTAAAGAATTTCAACTTTAGAAAGGAGGAATGATAGTGATTGCTCAAGTCACAGAGTCAAGGAAAATTTTTACTTAACGTAGAATTTCCTGAAAAGTGCTCGTAGATATTAATAAACATTACAGAAAAAAAACAAAAGGGAGACGGTGGGGTTTATGGTAAAATAATTTGGGGATATACTGAGTGAGCAAAGGTAAACGGATTTCTTTCCAGCATTGCGGAACTTCTCAGAATGTTTAACAAACTACAAGGGAGTTCTAAATATTCAAAAGGGAGATAACAGTAGATAGACACTCAAAATTATTGACAAAGCAGTTCTTTTGTCCACTGTGGACCTTCCAAATCTAGTATTAGGTAGCTAGGCTTTAGAAAACATGTTTTAAATGAAAGGGGAGAGAATTTTATAAGCCAAGGAGAAATAGGCAGTAAAAAGGGAGAGGTTAAGGAAGCACTAGATAAAGGGGTACCTTATGGGAGAAGGTCCAGAAAATATAAGAGGGACAGAGTGAGCAGGTGGAGGAGGGAAGGATGCTCTCTCCTCAGCTGTCTGAGAGACAAGAAGAGAGAGGGAGAGAAGAAGCTGTCAACAAAGTTTATAGGGAAAAAAGAAAGCTGAGGCAGTTCAGAACAGAAGGCTTCATTCTTTAAAAAAAAAAAGTTAAATGTGTGGAAAGGGCAAAGGGCAGGGTTGGCTAAGGGAAGAAAAAGCATGAAGCCGGGGGTACCTTGAAGATGGCGGAAGAGTAGGACGCGGAGATCGCCTTCCTCCCCACGGATACACCAGAAATACATCCACACGTGGAACAACTCCTACAGAACTCCTACTGAAGGCTGGCAGAAGACCTCAGACCTCCCAAAAGGCAAGAAACTCCCCACGTACCTGGGTAGGGCAAAAGAAAAAAAGAAAAAACAGAGACAAAAGAATAAGGATGGCACCTGCACCAGTGGGAGGGAGCTGTGAAGGAGGAAAAGTTTCCACACACTAGGAAGCCCCTCCGCGGTCGGAGACTGCGGGAGGCGGAGGCGGGAGTTTCGGGACCGCGGAGTGGTGCACAGCGACGGGTGCGGAGGGCAAAGCGGGGAGATTCCTGCACAGACGATCGGTGCCGACCAGCACTCACCAACCCGAGAGGCTTGTCTGCTCACCCGCCGGGGCGGGCGGGGCTGCGAGCTGAGGCTCAGGTTTTGGTTTTGGACGGAGCTCAGGGAGAGGACTGGGGTTGGCGGCTTGAACATAGCCTGAAGGGGTTAGTGCACCACGACTAGCCGGGAGGGAGTTCGGGGGAAAAGCCTGCACCGGCCGAAGAGGCAAGAGACTTTTTCTTCCCTCTTTGTCTCCTGGTGCGCGAGGAGAGGGGTTTAAGAGCGCTGCTTAAAGGATCTCCAGAGACGGGCGCGAGCCGCGGCTAAAAGCGCAAACCCCAGAGACGGGCGCGAGCCGCGGCTAAAAGCGCAAACCCCAGAGACGGGCGCGAGCCGCGGCTAAAAGCGCGAACCCCAGAGACGGGCGGGAGCCGCGGCTGAAAGCGCAAACCCGAGACGGGCGCGAGCCGCGGCTAAAGCCGCGGACCCCAGAGACGGGCGGGAGACGCTGGGGCTGCTGCTGCCGCCACCAAGGGGCCTGTGTGCGAGCACAGGTCACTCTCCACACCCCTCTTCCGCGGAGCCTGTGCAGCCCGCCACTGCCAGGTTCCTGGGATCCAGGGACAACTTCCCCGGGACAACGCACGGCGGGCCTCAGGCTGGTGCAACGTCACGCCGGCCTCTGCCGCAACGTCACACCGCCTCTGCCGCCGCAGGCCCGCCCCGCACGCAGTGCCCCGCCTTCCCCCATCCCCCAACCCCGGACCTGAGTGAGCCGGAGGCCCCGAATCAGCGGCTCCTTTAACCCCGTCCTGTCTGAGCGAAAAAACAGACGCCCTCCAGCGACCTTCGCGCAGGGGCAGGGCCGGGTACAAAGCTGAGCTCCTGTGAGCTGTGAGAGCAGGGAGGAGAGGGGGAGGTCTCTCCCGGCAGCCGCGGAGGCGGCGGATTGAAGCTCCACAATCAACTTGATGTGCCCTGCATTGTGGAATACCTGAATAGACAGGGAGTGATCCCAAATTGAAGAGGTGGAATTTAGGAGCGAGATCTATGATTTTTTTTTCCTTTTCCTCTTTTTGTGAATGTGTGCGTGTATGCTTCTGTGTGAGATCTTGTCTGTATACTCCTGCTTCCACCATTTGTCCTAGGGCTCTATCCGTCCATGATTTTTTTTAAAAATTCTTTTTCTTAATAATTAAGTTTAATTGTAATAACTTTATTATACTTTACCTTCGTTCTTTCTTTCCTTCCTTCCTTCCTTCCTTTAGACAACGAATCACCCCAAATTGAGGAGGTGGTCTCTGAGAGCAAGATTTATGATTTTTCCCCCTTTAACTCTTTTTGTGAAGGTGTATGTGTAGGCTTCTGTGTAAGATTTTCTCTGTATAGCTTTGCTTCCAACATTTGTCCTAAGGTTCTATCCGTCCCTTTTTTTTTTTCCTAAATATTTTTTAATTCAATAACTATATTATACTTTATTTTATTTTTACTGTATCATCTTTCTTTCTGTCTTTTTTCCTTCTTTCCGTCCTTCCTTCCTTCCTCCCTCCCTCCCTCCCTCCTTTCTTTCCTTCTTTGCTTCTTTCTTCCTTCCTTCCTTTCCTCCTTTCCTTCTTTCTTTACTCATACTTCTACTAATTCTCTCTACTTTTTCTCCCTTTTATTCTGAGCTGTGTGGATGAAAGGCTCTTGGTGCTCCAGCCAGGAGTCAGGGCTCTGCCTCTGAGGTAGGAGAGCCAACTTCAGGACACTGGTCAACAAGAGACCTCCCAGCTCCACATAATATTTAACGGTGGAAATCTCCCAGAGACCTCCATCTTAACACCAGCACCCAGCTTCACTCAACGACCAGCAAGCCACAGTGCTGGACAACCTATGCCAAACAACTAGCAAAACAGGAACACAATCCCACCCATTAGCAGAGAGGCTGCCTAAAATCATAATAAGGCCACAGACACCCCAAAACACACCACCAGACGTGAACCTGCCCACTAGACAGACAAGATCCAGCCTCATCCAGCACAACACAGGCACTAGTCCCCTCCACCAGGAAGCCTACACAACCCACTGAAACAACCTTAGCCACTGGAGACAGACATCAAAAACAACGGGAACTACGAAAGTGCAGCCTGCAAAAAGGAGACCCCAAACACAGTAAGATAAGCAAAATGAGAAGACAGAAAAACACACAGCAGATGAAGGAGCAAGATAAAAACCCACCAGACCTAACAAATGAAGAGGAAATAGGCAATCTACCTGAAAAAGAATTCAGAATAATGATAGTAAGGATGATCCGAAATCTTGGAAGTAGAATGGACAAAATGCAAGAAACAGTTAACAAGGACCTACAAGAACTAAAGATGAAACAAGCAACGATGAACAATGCAATAAATGAAATTAAAACCACTCTAGATAGGATCAATAGCAGAATAACTGAGGCAGAAGAACGGATAAGTGACCTGGAAGATAAAGTAGTGGAAATAACTACTGCCGAGCAGAATAAAGAAAAAAGAATGAAAAGAACTGAGGACAGTCTCAGAGACCTCTGGGACAACATGAAACGCACCAACATTCGAATTATAGGGGTTCCAGAAGAAGAAGAAAGAAAGAAAGGGACTGAGAAAATATTTGAAGAGATTATAGTTGAAAACTTCCCTAATATGGGAAAGGAAATAGTTAATCAAGTCCAGGAAGCACAGAGAGTCCCATACAGGATAAATACAAGGAGAAACACGCCAAGACACATATTAATCAAACTGTCAAAAATTAAATACAAAGAAAGCATATTAAAAGCAGCAAGGGAAAAACAACAAATAACACACAAGGGAATCCCCATAAGGTTAACAGCTGATCTCTCAGCAGAAACCCTACAAGCCAGAAGGGAGTGGCAGGACATACTGAAAGCGATGAAGGAGAAAAGCCTGCAACCAAGACTACTCTACCCAGCAAGGATCTCATTCACATTTGATGGAGAAATTAAAACCTTTACAGACAAGCAAAAGCTGAGAGAGTTCAGCACCACCAAACCAGCTTTACAACAAATGCTAAAGGAACTTCTCTAGACACGAAACACAAGAGAAGGAAACGACCTATAGTAGCGAACCCAAAACAATATATAAAATGGGAATAGGAACATACATATCGATAATTACCTTAAATGTAAATGGACTAAACGCTCCCACCAAAAGACACAGATTGGCTGAATGGATACAAAAACAAGACCCTTATATATGCTGTCTACAAGAGACCCACTTCAGACCTAGAGACACATACAGGCTGAAAGTAAGGGGATGGAAAAAGATATTCCATGCAAATGGAAACCAAAAGAAAGCTGGAGTAGCAATTCTCATATCAGACAAAATAGACTTTAAAATAAGGACTATTAAAAGGGACAAAGAAGGACACTACATAATGATCAAGGGATCGATCCAAGAAGAAGATATAACAATTGTAAATATTTATGCACCCAACATAGGAGCACCTCAATACATAAGGCAAATACTAACAACCATAAAAGGGGAGATCAACAGTAACACATTCATAGTAGGGGACTTTAACACCCCACTTTCACCCATGGACAGATCATCCAAAATGAAAATAAATAAGGAAACACAAGCTTTAAATGATACATTAAACAAGATGGGCTTAATTGATATTTATAGGACACTCCATCCAAAAACAACAGAATACACATTTTTCTCAAGTGCTCATGGAACATTCTCCAGGATAGATCATATCTTGGGTCACAAATCAAGCCTTGGTAAATTTAAGAAAACTGAAATTGTATCAAGTATCTTTTCTGACCACAACGCCATGAGACTAGATATCAATTACAGGAAAAGAGCTGTAAAAAATACAAACACATGGAGGCTAAACAATACACTACTTAATAATGAAGTGATCACTGAAGAAATCAAAGAGGAAATAAAAAAATACCTAGAAACAAATGACAATAGAGACACAACGACCCAAAACCTATGGGATGCAGCAAAAGCAGTTCTAAGGGGGAAGTTTATAGCAATACAAGCCCACCTTAAGAAGCAGGAAACATCTCGAATAAACAACCTAACCTTGCACCTAAAGCAATTAGAGAAAGAAGAACAAAAAAACCCCAAAGCTAGCAGAAGGAAAGAAATCATAAAAATCAGATCAGAAATAAATGAAAAAGAAATGAAGGAGACGATAGCAAAGATCAATAAAACTAAAAGCTGGTTCTTTGAGAAGATAAACAAAATAGATAAACCGCTAGCCAGACTCATCAAGAAAAAAAGGGAGAAGACTCAAATCAATAGAATTAGAAATGAAAAAGGAGAAGTAACAACTGACACTGCAGAAATAAAAAAAATCATGAGAGATTACTACAAGCAACTCTATGCCAATAAAATGGACAATCTGGAAGAAATGGACAAATTCTTAGAAATGCACAACCTGCCAAGACTGAATCAGGAAGAAATAGAAAATATGAACAGACCAATCACAAGCACTGAAATTGAAACTGTGATTAAAAACCTTCCAACAAACAAAAGCCCAGGACCAGATGGCTTCACAGGTGAATTCTATCAAACGTTTAGAGAAGAGCTAACACCTATCCTTCTCGAACTCTTCCAAAATATAGCAGAGGGAGGAACACTCCCAAATTCCTTCTATGAGGCCACCATCACCTTGATACCAAAACCAGACAAGGATGTCACAAAGAAAGAAAACTACAGGCCGATATCACTGATGAACATAGATGCAAAAATCCTCAACAAAATACTAGCAAACAGAATCCAACAGCACATTAAAAGGATCATACACCATGATCAAGTGGGGTTTATTCCAGGAATGCAAGGATTCTTCAATATACGCAAATCTATCAATGTGATAAACCATATTAACAAATTGAAGGAGAAAAACCATATGATCATCTCAATAGATGCAGAGAAAGCTTTCGACAAAATTCAACACCCATTTATGATAAAAACCCTCCAGAAAGTAGGCATAGAGGGAACTTTCCTCAACATAATAAAAGCCATATATGACAAGCCCACAGCAAACATCATCCTCAATGGTGAAAAACTGAAAGCATTTCCACTAAGATCAGGAAAAAGACAAGGTTGCCCACTCTCACCACTCTTATTCAACATAGTTTTGGAAGTTTTAGCCACAGCAATCAGAGAAGAAAAGGAAATAAAAGGAATCCAAATCGGAAAAGAAGAAGTAAAGCTGTCACTGTTTGCAGATGACATGATACTATACATAGAGAATCCTAAAGATGCTACCAGAAAACTACTAGAGCTAATCAATGAATTTGGTAAAGTAGCAGGATACAAAATTAATGCACAGAAATCTCTGGCATTCCTATATACTAATGATGAAAAATCTGAAAGTGAAATCAAGAAAACACTCCCATTTACCATTGCAACAAAAAGAATAAAATATCTAGGAATAAACCTACCTAAGGAGACGAAAGACCTGTATGCAGAAAATTATAAGACACTGATGAAAGAAATTAAAGATGATACAAATAGATGGAGAGATATACCATGTTCTTGGATGGGAAGAATCAACATTGTGAAAATGACTCTACTACCCAAAGCAATCTACAGATTCAATGCAATCCCTATCAAACTACCACTGGCATTTTTCACAGAACTAGAACAAAAAATTTCGCAATTTGTATGGAAACACAAAAGACCCCGAATAGCCAAAGCAATCTTGAGAACGAAAAAAGGAGCTGGAGGAATCAGGCTCCCTGACTTCAGACTATATTACAAAGCAACAGTAATCAAGACAGTATGGTACTGGCACAAAAACAGAAAGATAGATCAGTGGAACAGGATAGAAAGCCCAGAGATAAACCCACGCACATATGGACACCTTATCTTTGATAAAGGAGGCAGGAATGTACAGTGGAGAAAGGACAGCCTCTTCAATAAATGGTGCTGGGAAAACTGGACAGGTACATGTAAAAGTATGAGATTAGATCACTCCCTAACACCATACACAAAAATAAGCTCAAAATGGATTAAAGACCTAAATGTAAGGCCAGAAACTATCAAACTCTTAGAAGAAAACATAGGAAGAACACTCTATGACATAAATCACAGCAAGATCCTTTCTGACCCACCTCCTAGAGTAATGGAAATAAAAACAAAAATAAACAAATGGGACCTAATGAAACTTCAAAGCTTTTGCACAGCAAAGGAAACCATAACCAAGACCAAAAGACAACCCTCAGAATGGGAGAAAACATTTGCAAATGAAGCAACTGACAAAGGATTAATCTCCAAAATTTACAAGCAGCTCATGCAGCTCAATAACAAAAAAACAAACAACCCCATCCAAAAATGGGCAGAAGACCTAAATAGACATTTCTCCAAAGAAGATATACAGAATGCCAACAAACACATGAAAGAATGCTCAACATCATTAATCATTAGAGAAATGCAAATCAAAACTACAATGAGATATCATCTCACACCAGTCAGAATGGCCATCATCAAAAAATCTATAAGCAATAAATGCTGGAGAGGGTGTGGAGAAAAGGGGACACTCTTGCACTGCTGGTGGGAATGTGAAATGGTTCAGCCACTATGGAGAACAGTATGGAGGTTCCTTAAAAAACTACAAATAGAATTACCATATGACCCAGCAATCCCACTACTGGGCATATACCCTGAGAAAACCAAAATTCAAAAAGAGTCATGTACCAAAATGTTCATTGCAGCTCTATTTACAATAGCCCGGAGATGGAAACAACCTAAGCGCCCATCATCGGATGAATGGATAAAGAAGATGTGGCACATATACACAATGGAATATTACTCAGCCTTAAAAAGAAATGAAACTGAGCTATTTGTAATGAGATGGATAGACCTAGAGTCTGTCATACAGAGTGAAGTAAGTCAGAAAGAAAAAGACAAATACCGTATGCTAACACATATATATGGAATTTAAGGGGAAAAAATGTCATGAAGAACCTAGGGGTAAGACAGGAATAAAGACGCAGACCTACTGGAGAACGGACTTGAGGATATGGGGAGGGGGAAGGGTGAGTTTTGACAGGGCGAGAGAGAGTCATGGACATATACACACTAACAAACGTAGTAAGGTAGATAGCTGGGGGGAAGCAGCCGCAAGGCACAGGGATATTAGCTCGGTGCTTTGTGACAGCCTGGAAGGGTGGGATGGGGAGACTGGGAGGGAGGGAGACGCAAGAGGGAAGACATATGGGAACATATGTATATGTATAGCTGATTCACTTTGTTATAAAGCAGAAACTAACACACCATTGTAAAGCAATTATACCCCAATAAAGATGTTTAAAAAAAAAAAAAAGAAAGAAAAAGCATGAAGCCACTGACCTGGGAGGGGCACCAGGGAAAAGATGTGAAGAAGGGAGGTGGGACAATATTAGTTTCCAAAATATGTTTTTATTAACTGTTGAAATTATAATTATACATAAACGTTGACCTAAAATTTCACTTTAATGGAATTTTCTCCATAGATATATTTGCATAAGTCTGTAGGATGTTTGTTACACCATTGTTTTTGTTTTTTGTTTTTAAATTTTTGGCCACACCACACGGCATGTGGGATTTTAGTTCCCCAACCAGGGATCAAACCTGCACCCCCTGCAGTGGAAGCGTGGATTCTTAACCACTAGACCACCAGGGAAGTCCCTGTTACACCATTGTTTATAGTAGCAGAAAAAGATTTTTAAATAACTATATGGGAATTAATTAAGAGGAGGTGATATATTAGGCCACATCCTTACATCAAAACACTAAGTAGCATACAATAAGAATGTATGGACTTGGGAGGAGTCAAGATGGCGGTGTGGAAGGATGCAGAGTTCGCGTCTCCCCACAACTAGGGCACCTGCCAGACTCTGGTGGGGGACCCCGATGCCCAAGGAAACAGGAAGAACCCCCAAGCTAACCAGTAGGACATGGGGGGACTGAGGGGGGAGGATAAGTGGAGGCTGGACAACACCGGTGCCCCTGAGGGGAGGCTGAGAGTGGGGAGGGGTTCCCACACCTGGAGGGACTCTCAGGGGCTTGGATCAGCGGGGAACGGGCCCAGAATTTTCCCTGCCCAATCGGCTGGGGAAGTCAGCTCAGCTCCCGGGCCAGGTCCTACACCCTCAGAGGTCCCCTCCGGGCTGAGTTGGTCCTAGGGGGCGTAGAAGAGAGGCCAGGAGAGAACAGAAGAGACAGGCATGAGGGGCCCTCTGGGACTCGAAGAGCAGGAGAGGAGTTGGGGGCATTTGCTCCACCCACTGGGACCCGGGGAGCCTGCTAAGCTCCCAGGCCAATCTCCCGCCCTACAAATCCCTCTCCAGGCCACGTGGGTCCTGAGGGCATAGGAGGGAGGGCAGGAGATCAGGAGAGGCACATGGGAGGGGCCCCTCAGGACTGGAGGAGCTCTGCCTACTGAAGCCCAGGCAGCCTGCTGGGCTCCCAGGTGGGGACCCCTGCCCTCTGAGACTAGACCCCTGCCCTCTGTTCTGTTGAGCCTAAACCCCACCCTCCCACACACTGACCTACCCGCCTTTTCCAGTCCTGTGGGTACTAAGCATAGGCCTCTCCTACCTCCCAAACCTCACCTCTGCATTGGCCCCACCCTCCACAACCAAGGCCTTTTCCAGCATCTTTTTTTGTTTGTTTGTTTCTCCTCCTCTTTTTTACTATTGTGGTTCTGTTTTACCTTCTGGTTGTTGTTTCATCTATATTTTTAGTTTTATATTTTTTGTATCATAGCTGTTAGTTTCCTAGTCTAATTTTATTTTGTTATTGTTCTCCTTTTTTTTTTTTTTTTGCCAACCTGAACAGCTTGTAGGGTCTTGGTTCATGAGCCAGGGGCCAGGCTAAAGCTCCTGTGGAGGGAGCTCCAAGTCTGAACCACTGAACTAACAGAGAAACTCAGACCCCAGGGAATATGCATCAGAGTGAGGTCTCCCAGATGTCCTCATCTCAACACCAAGGCCCAGCTCTACCCAACAGCCTACAAACTGTGGTGTTGGAAGCCTCAGGCCAAACAACCAGTAAGACAGGAACACAATCCCACTCATTTAAAAAAAGGGGAAAAAAATGAGACAGGAAAAAAATATGTCATAGAAAAAGGAGCAAGGTAAAAACCTACAAGACCAAATAAATGAAGAGGAAATGGGCAATCCACCTGAAAAAGAATTCAGAGTAATAATAGTAAAGATGATCCAGAATCTCAGAAATAGAATAGAGGCACAGATAGAGAAAATACAAGAAATGTTTAACAAAGATCTAGAAGAACTAAAGAACAAACAAACGGAGATGAACAACACAATAACTGAAATGAAAAATACACTAGAAGGAATCGATAACAGAATAACTGAGGCAGAAGCATGAATAAGTGAGCTGGAAGACAAAATGGTGGAAATATCTGTCAAGGAGCAGAATAAAGAAAAAAGAATGAAGAGAATTGAAGACAGCATAAGAGACCTCTGGGACAACACTAAACACACCAACATTTGAATTATAGGTGTCCCAGAAGCAGAAGAGAAAAAGAAAGGGCCTGAGAAAATATTTGAAGAGATTATAGTGGAAAACTTCCCTAACATGAGGAAGGAAATAGTCACCCAAGTCCAGGAAACACAGAGTCCCATATAGGATAAACCCTAGGAGAAGCACACTAAGACACATATTAATCAAACTAACAAAAATTAAATTCAAAGAAAAAATATTAAAAGCAGCAAGGGAAAAAAATAACATACAAAGGAATACACATAAGATTATCAGCTGACCTTTCAGCAGAAACTCAGCAGGCCAGAAGAGAGGGGCAGGATATACTTAAAGTGATGAGAGAGAAAAACTTACAACCAAGATTACTTTACCCAGCAAGGATCTCATTCAGATTCGACAGAGAAATCAAAAGCTTTTCAGACGAGCAAAAGCAAGAAAATTCAGCACCACCAAACCATCTTTACAACAAATGCTAAAGAAAATTCTGGAGGTGGGAAACACAAGAGAAGAAAAAGACCCACAAAAACAAACCCAAAACAATTAAGAAAATGGTAATAGGAACATACATATTGAGAATAACCTTGAATGTAAGTGGATTAAATGTCCCAACCAAAAGACACAGACTGGCTGAATGGATATAAAAACAAGACCCATATATATGCTATCTACAAGAGACCAACTTCAGACTTAAGGACACATACAGACTGAAAGTGAGGGGATGGAAAAAGATATTCCATGCAAATGGAAATCAAAAGAAAGCTGGAGTAGCAATACTCGTATCAGATAAAATAGACTAAAATAAAGACTGTTACAAGAGATAAGGAAGGACACTACATAATGACCAAGGGATCAATCCAAGAAGAAGATATAACAATTATAAATGCTTATGCACCCAACATAGGAGCACTTCAATACATAAGGCAAATGCTAACAAACATGAAAGGGGAAATTGCCAGTAACACAATCATAGTATGGAACTTTAACACCCAACTGACACTAATGGACAGACGATCCAAACAGAAAAATAAATAAGGAAACACCAGCACTAAATGACACAACAGACCAGATAGATTTAATTGATATTTATAGAATATTCCACCTGAAAGTGGCAGAATACACTCTATTCTCAAGTGCACACAGAACATTCTCCCAGATAGATCACATCCTAGGTCACAAATCAGGCCCTGGAAAATTTAAGAAAATTGAAATCATATCAAGCATCTTTTCTGACCACAATGCTATGAGATTGGAAATCAATTACAGGAAAAAAACTGTAAAAACCACAAACATAGGCTAAACAGTGCACTACTAAATAACCAAGAAATCACTGAAGAAATCAAAGAACAAATTTTAAAAATACATAGAAACAAATGACAACGAAAACACAATGACCCAAAACCTATGGGATGCAGCAAAAGCAGTTCTAAGAGGGAAGTTTATAGCAATTAAATCTCACCTCAAGAAACAAGGAAAATCTCAAATAAATAATCTAACCCTACACCTAAAGCAACTAGAGAAAGAAGAGCAAAGAAAACCCAAAGTCAGGAGAAGGAAAGAAATCATAAAGACCAGAACAGAAATAAATGAAATAGAAACAAAGAAAACAATAGCAAAGATCAATAAAACTAAAAACTTGTTCTTTGAGAGGATAAACAAAATTGATAAACTCTTAGCCAGACTCATCAAGAAAAAAAGGGAGAGGACCCAAATCAATAAAATTAGAAATGAAAAAGGAGAAATCACAACTGACACTGCAGAAATACAAAGGATTATAAGAGAGTACTACAAACAACCATATGCCAGTAAAATGGACAACCACAAAGAAATGGACAAATTCTTGGAAAGGTACAATTTTCCAAGACTGAACCGGGAAGAATTAGAAAATATAAACAGACCTATCATAAGTAATGAAATTGAAACTGTAATTAAAAATCTTCCAACAAACAAAAGTTCAGGACCAGATGGCTTCACAGATGAGTTCTATCAAATATTTACAGAAGAGCTAACACCAAGCCTTCTCAAATTCTTCCCAAAAATTGCAGAGGGAGGAACACTCCCAAATTCATTCTACAAAGCCACCATCACCCTGAAACCAAAACCAGAAAAAGTTACTACAAAAAAAGAAAATTAGAGACTGATATCACTGATGAACATAGATGCAAAAATCCTGAACAAAATACTAGCAAACAGAATCCAACAACATATTAAAAGGATCATAAACCATGATCAAGTAGGATTTATCCCAGGAATGCAAGTATTCTTCAATATATGCAAATCAACCAATGTGATGCACCATATCAAAAAATTAAGGAATAAAAACCATATGATCATCTCAATAGATGCATAAAAAACTTTTGACAAAATTCAACACCAACTTATGATAAAAACTCTCCAGAAAATGGGTATAGAGGGAAACTACCTCAACATAATAAAGGCCAAATATGACTAACCCACTGCAAGCATAATACTCAATGGTAAAAAATTGAAAGCATTTCCACTAAGATCAGGAACAAGACAAGGATGTCTACTCTTGCCACTATTATTCAACATAGTTTTGGAAGTCCTAGCCATGGCAATCAGGGAAGAAAAAGAAATAAATGGAATCCAAATTGGAAAGGAGAAGTAAAACTGTCACTGTCTGCAGATGACATGACTCTATATACAGAAAATCCTAAAAATGCCACCAGAAAACTACTAAAACTAATCAATGAATTTGGTAAGGTTGCAGGATACAAAATTAATGCACAGAAATCTCTTGCATTCCTATACACTAACAACGAAAAATCAGAAAGAGGGATTAAGGAAACAATTCCACTTACCATCTCAATAAAAAGAATAAAATACCTTGGAATAAAGCTACCTAAGGAGGCAAAAGACTTGTACTCAGAAAACTATAAAACACAGATGAAAGAAATCAAAGATGACAAAAACAGATGGAGAAATATACCACATTCTTGGATTGGAAGAATCAATATTGTGAAAATGACTTTACTACCCAAAGCAATCTACAGATTCAATGCAATCCCTATCAAACTACCAATGGCATTCTTCACAGAATTAGAACAAAAAATTTTACAATTTGTATGGAAACACAAAAGACCCCGAATAGCCAAAGCAATCTTGAGAAAGAAAAACCGAGCTGGAGGAATCAGGCTCCCTGACTTCAAGCTATACTACAAAACTACAGTAGTCAAGACAGTATGGTACTGGCACACAAACAGATATATAGAGGAATGGAACAGGATACAAAGCCCAGAGATAAACCCACACACCTATGGTCAGCTAATTTATGACAAAGGAGGCAAGAACATACAATGGAGAAAAAGTCTCTTCAATAAGTGGTGCTGGGAAAACTGGACAGCTACATGTAAAAGAATGAAATTAGAACACTCCCTAATACCATATACAAAAATAAACTCCAAATGGATTAAAGACCTAAATGTAAGACCAGACACTATAAAACCCTTAGAGGAAAACATAGTAAAAACACTCTTTGACATAAGCCACAGCAAGATGTTTTTTGACCCACCTCCTAGAATAATGGACATAAAAACAAATATAAACAAATGGGACCTAATGAAACTTAAAAGCTTTTGCACAGCAAAGGAAACTATAAATAAGAGGAAAAGACCACCCACAGAATGGGAGAAAATATTTGCAAATGAAATAACAGATAAAAGATTAACCTCCAAAATATACAGACAGCTCATGGAGCTCAATATCAAAGAAAAAAAGAATTCAATTAAAAAATGAGCAGAAGACCTAAATAGACATTTCACCAAAGAAGACATACAGATGGCCCAGAGGCACAGGAAAAGCTCCTCAACATCACTAATTATTAGAGAAATGCAAATCAAAACTACAATGAGGTATCACCTCACACCAGTCAGAATGGCCATTATAAAAAAATCTAGAAACAATAAATGCTGGAGAGGGTGTGGAGAAAAGGGAACCCTCCTACACTGTTGGTGGGAATGTAAATTGATACAACCACTATGGAGGACAGTATGGAGGTTCCTTAAAAAACTAAAAATAGAACTACCATATGACCCAGCAATCCCACTACTGAGAAAACCATAATTCAAAAATAGACATGTACCATAATGTTCATTGCAGCACTATTTACAATACCCAGGACATGGAAGCAACCTAAATGCCCATTGACAGTTGAATGGATAAAGAAGATGTGGCACATATATACAATGGAATATTACTCAGCCATAAAAGGAAATGAAATTGAGTTATTTGTAGTGAGGTGGATGGACCTAGAGTCTGTCATACAGAGTGAAGTAAGTCAGAAAGAGAAAAACAAATACTGTATGCTAACACATATATATGGAATCTAAAAAAAAAAAAGGTACAGATCAACCTAGTGGCAGGAAAGGCATAAAGACATAGATATAGAGAATGGACTTGAGGAAATGGGTGGGGAGGGGGAAGCTGGGGCTAAGTGAGAGTAGCATCGACATATATACACTACCACATGTAAAATAGTTAGCTAGTGGCAAGCAGCAGCATAGCACAGGGAGATCAGCTTGGCGCTTTGCAATAACCTAGAGGGGTGGGATAGGGAGGATGGGAGGGCGGCTCAAGAGGGAGAGGATATGGGGATATATGTATACATATAGCTGATTCACTTTGTTGTACAACAGAAACTAACACAGTATTGTGAAGCAATTATACTCCAGTAAAGATCTATTTTAAAAAAAGAATGTATGGACTTGAAAAAATTTTAAATGGAACTACCATATGATCCAGCAATTTTACTCCTGGGTATATATCAAAGAAAAGAAAAATACTAATTCAAAAAGATACATGCACCCCAATGTTCATAACAGCACAATAGATATGACATGGAAACAATCAAAGTGTTCATCAACAGATGAATGTATAAGAAGACATGGTGTATATATACAATGGGATATTACTCAGCCATAAAAAAAGAACAAAATTTTGCCACTTACAACAGCACAGACGGACCTGGAGGGTAGTATGTTTAGTGAAATAAGTCAGACAGAGAAAGACAAATACTGTGTGTTGTCACTTATATGTTGAATCTAAAAAATAAAATAAGCAAATGAATATAACAAAACAGAAACAGACTCGTAATTACAGAGAACAGTTACCAGTACGGAGAGAGGGAGGGGGAGGGACAAGATAGGGGAAGGAGATCAAGAGGTACAACTACTAGGTAAAAAATAAATAAAATACAATGATGTAATGCACAGCTGAGGGAATATAGCCAATATTTTATAATGACTTTATATGGAGTATAACCTACAAAAATATCGAATCACTGCTGTACACCTGAAACTAATATAATGTAAACCAACTGTATTTCAACTTTAAAAGTACTGACTTACACAGATGTCCAAGATGTTTTATTAGATGACTAGATCAATTTATAGAATAATATGTATGGTATGAACTCATGTGAAAAACGTGTGTGTGTCTGTGTGTGTGTGCGCACGTGTGTGTGCATACAGACAAAAATAGCTGGAGGTTGCACATTAAAGTAGATACTTAGGGCTTCCCTGGTGGCGCAGTGGTTGAGAGTCCGCCTGCCGATGCAGGGGACACGGGTTTGTGCCCCGGTCCGGGAAGATCCCACATGCCGCGGAGTGGCTGGGCCCGTGAGCCATGGCCGCTGAGCCTGTGTGTCTGGAGCCTGTGCTCCACAACGGGAGAGGCCACAACAGTGAGAGGCCCGCGTACTGCAAAAAAAAAAGTAGATACTTGTAGGCTGTAGGTTTGAAGGAACCCAGGCTGGTAAGGAAGGGAGAGTTTTTACTTTTTACTTAACATCTCTCTGAATTTTTTACAGTGGGCACATAGTACATGTATAACTTTGGTTATAGTTTGTTTCTTTCTGGGCTGAAACTCTTGAAACCCTCCTTCTCCTCTGCAGCACGACACTGCCCCTAAGCTCCCAAGAACCTCCTCCTCCTGCTGACAGTTCACATTTGTGGCTCCAGGAAAGTTACTAACCCCTCCTGGGTCTCTGATCTTCAGTAGATTATCACAAAAGTCTCATCCAACTCTAAGTCTGATTCCAATTCTATAGCAAACAGACCAGAAAGTGCCATGCTGGGATGAAAACAAAACATTAACTGCAAAGGGAAAACAAGTTTTGGTTTCCAATAAATAACTTAAAATGGATTCCTGGAACATAAGCATATTTTTAAGTGAAGCCTGATCACGTGTGACTAAAAAATAGTGAAAATACAGATTTGGAAATTATTTTTATAGAAACACAATGTTGTGTACATTTTCCTTTTATTATTTTTCTTCTCTGAACTCATAGTTTCTCTCTCATTTCTCTTTTATTTATTTTAATGGAGGAATTCATTGTCTCATATTCACTTTTCATAAAATCCAATCCAACTTTGCTGCTACAATCAGAGTGCACATATTTCTTACAACCACTAGGGGTCAGACTACTACATTAATACAAACCTATCCCAACTTGAAAAGTAGCGTTCACTGTTTGAGGACTGTGCCAACATCTTTTCCTGCATAAGAACAGAAGACTGGTCATTTAAATTAAACATTACAAACAAAAGATAATGAGGAAGAATGCATTCGGCCAAAGACACTCAGAAAGTTGAAACTATCATACATAATGAATAGTATATGATAAAGTAGTTTCATCCTTAATAAAAATTTCAATTATTCACTTGCTCTTTCCGGTTGGCGAGATCTTATTCCAATCTAAGTGGGTTCAGATTGGAGAATTAATCATTGAGCTGGGAAAGTGCTAAGAGAGCAGAAACAACTAAAATTATAAAACATGTCAGCAAAAAAGAAGACATCCTTATTGTTAAAGGATGGACTGCGTGAATGGCAGAGGATTGAGATGCATGGCAGAAACATTTCTCCAATGGATTTCAGCCATGTAATAATAAATCTGAACCATTTTACAGCAATGAAAGCATTCACGGATATGGGCAAAAGGCAGCCCAAGACTGGGCCTCTGTTCCTGTCCCAGGTCTGCTACAAACTGACCCTTTGGCCTTGAACGAGCAACTTGTCTTCTCTTAATCATGAAGAAGTAAGATTATATGATTTGCAAAGAAACTGCAAGCCCAAAAATTAAACAGATTTACTTGGAATTGTATTTATTTATAGAGAAGAAAAGAAAGCAAGGGAAAATGTGCGAAAGTTTTATTTTTCCAATTTAATTTAATTTATTTTTTATACAGCAGGTTCTTATTGGGTAGCTATTTTATACATATTAGTGTATATATGTCAATCCCAACTGCCCAATTCATCCCACCACCACCCCCACCACCCCGCTTTCCCCCCTTGGTGTCCATACATTTGTTCTCTACATCTGTGTCTCTATTTCTGCCTTGCAAACGAGTTCATATGTACCATTTTTCTAGATTCCACATATATGTGTTTATAAACGATATTTGTGTTTCTCTTTCTGACTTACTTCACTCTGAATGACAGTCTCTAGGTCCATCCACATGTCTACAAATAACCCAATTTCATTCCTTTTTATGGCTGAGTAATATTCCATTGTGTATATGTACCACATCTTCTTTATCCATTCATCTGTCGATGGGTATTTAGGTTGCTTCCATGACCTGACTGTTGTAAACAGTGCTGCAATGAATATTGGGGTGCACATGTTTCTTTGAATTATGGTTTTCTCAGGGTATATGCCCAATAGTGGGATTGTTGGGTCATATGGTAATTCTGTTTTTAGTTTTTTAAGGAACCTCCATACTGTTCTCCATAGTGGTTGTATCAAATTCCATTCTAACCAATAGTGTAAGAGGGTTCCATATTCTCCACACACTCTTCAGCATTTGTTGTTTGTAGATTTTCTGATGATGCCCATTCTAACTGGTGAGGGTGATATCTCATTATAATTTTGATTTGCACTTCTCTAATAAATAGTGATGATGAACAGCTTTTCTTGTGCCTCTTGTTCATCTGTATGTCTTCTTTGGAGAAATGTCTGTTTAGGTCTTCTGCCCATTTTTTCATTGAGTTGTTTGTTTTTTGAATATTGAGCTCCATGAGCTCTTTATATATTTTGGAGAATAATCCTTTGTCCATTGATTCATTTGCAAATATTTTCTCCCATTCTGAGGGCTGTCTTTTCGTCTTGCTTATAGTTGCCTTTGCTGTGCAAAAGCTTTTAATTTTCATTAGGTATCATTTGTTTATTTTTGTTTTTATTTCCATTGCTCTAGGTGGTGGGTCAAAAAAGATCTTCCTGTGATTTACGTCAAAGAGTGTTCTTCCTATGTTTTCCTCTAAGGGTTTTATAGTGTCCAGTCTTACATTTAGGTCTTTAATACATTTTGAGTTTATTTTTGTGTATGGTGTTAGGGAATGTTCTAATTTCATTCTTTCACATGTGGCTGTCCAGTTTTCCCAGCACCACTTATTGAAGAGACTGTCTTTTCTCCATTATATATCCTTGCCTCCTTTGTCATAGATTAGTTGACCATAGGTGTGTGGGTTTACCTCTGGGCTTTATATCCTGTTCCATTGATCTGTTTCTGTTTTTGTGCCAGTACCCTATTGCCTTGATTACTGTAGATTTGCAGTATAGTCTGAAGTTAGGGAGTCTGATTCCTCCAGCTCTGCTTTTTTCCCTCAAGACTGCTTTGGCTATTTGGGGTCTTTTTGGTCTCCACACAAATTTTAAGATTTTTTGTTCTAGTTCTGTAAAAAATGCCATTGGTAATTTGATAGGGATTGCATTGAATCTGTAGATTGCTTTGGGTAGTAGAGTCATTTTCACAATATTGATTCTTCCAATCCAAGAACGTGGTATATTTCTCCATCTGTTTGTGTGATCTTTGATTTCTTTCATCAGTGTCTTATAGTTTTCTGCATACAGGTCTTTTACCTCCTTAGGTAGGTTGATTCCTAGGTATTTTATTCTTTTTGTTGCATTGGTAAATGGGATTTTTTCCTTAATTTCTCTTTCTGATTTTTCGTTGTTAGTGTATAGGAATGCAAGAGATTTCTGTGCATTAATTTTGTATCCAGCAACCTTACCAAATTCATTGATTAGTTTTAGTAGTTTTCTGGTGGCATTTTAAGGATTTTCTGTATATAGAATCATGTCATCTGCAGACAGTGACAGTTTTACTTCTCCTTTCCAATTTGGATTCCATTTATTTATTTTTCTTCTCCGATTGCCGTGGCTAGGACTTCCAAAACTGTGTTGAATAATAGTGGCAAGAGTGGACATCCTTGCCTTGTTCCTGATCTTAGAGGAAATACTTTCAGTTTTTCACCATTAAGAATGATGTTTGTTGTGGGTTTGTCGTATATGGTCTTTATTATGTTGAGGTAGTTTCCCTCTATGCCCACTTACTGGAGAGTTTTTATCATAAATGGGAGTTGAATTTTATCACAAGCTTTTTCTGCATCTATTGAGATGATCATATGGTTTTCATTCTTCCTTGTGTTAATATGGTATATTACATTGATTGATTTGCGTATATTGAAGAATCCTTGCATCCCTGGCATAAATCCCACTTGATCATGGTGTATGATCCTTTTAATATGTTGTTAGATTCTGTTTGCTAGTATTTTGTTCAGGATTTCTGCATCTATATTCATCAGTGATATTGGTCTGTAATTTTCTTTTTTTGTAGTATCTTTGTCTGGTTTTGGTGTCAGGGTGATGGTGGCCTTGTGGAATGAGTTTGGGAGTGTTCCTTCCTCTGCAATTTTTTGGAAGAGTTTGAGAAGGATGGGTGTAATCTCTTCTCTAAATGTTTGATGGTATTCACCTCTGAAGCCATCTGGTCCTGGACTTTTGCTTGTTGGAAGATTTTTAATCACAGTTCCAATTTCATTACTTGTGATTGGTCTGTTCATATTTTCTATTTCTTCCTGGTTCAGCCTTGGAAGGTTATACCTTTCTAAGAATTTGTCTGTTTCTTCCAGGTTGCCCATTTTATTGGCATAGAGTTGCTGTAGTAGTCTCTTATGATCCTTTGTATTTCTGCAGTGTCTGTTGTAACTTCTTTTTCATTTCTAATTTTATTGATTTAAGTCCGCTCCCTCTTTTTCTTGATGAGACTGGTGAAAGGTTTATTCATTTTGTTTATCTTCTCAAAGAACCAGCTTTTAATTTTATTGATCTTTGCTATTATTTTTTTTGTTTCTATTTCATTTATTTCTGCTCTGATCTTTATGATTTCTTTCCTTCAACTAACTTTGGGTTTTGTTTGTTCTTCTTTCTCTTGTTCATTTAGGTGTAAGGTTAGATTGTTTATTTGAGATTTGTTTTATTTCTTGAGGTAGGTTTGTATTTCTATAAAGTTCCCTCTTGCTGCATACCATAGGTTTTGGGTTATTGTTTTTTCGTTGTCATTTGTCTCTAGGTATGTTTTGATTTCCTCTTTGATTTCTTCAGTGATCTCTTGGTTATTTAGTAATGTATTGTTTAGCCTCCATGTGTTTGTGTTTTTTACATTTTTTTCCCCTGCAACTGACTTCTAATTGCATAACATTGTGGTCAGAAAAGATGCTTGATATGATTTCAATTTTCTTAAATTTACCAAGGCTTGATTTGTGACCCAAGATGTGATCTATCCTGGACAATGTTCCATGTGCACTTGAGAAGAAATTCTAATCTGCTGTTTTCAGATGGAATGTCCTATAAATATCAATTAAACCTATCTGGTCTATTGTGTCATTTAAAGCTTCTGTTTCCTTATTTATTTTCATTTTGGATGATCTGTCCATTGGTGTAATTGAGGTGTTAAAGTCCCCCACTATTATTGTGTTACTTTCGATTTCCTCTTTTAGAGCTGTTAGCAGTTGCCTTATGTATTGAGGTGTTCCTATGTTGGGTGCATATATATTTATAATTATAATATCTTCTTGGATTGATCCCTTGATCATTATGTAGTGTCCTTCCTCGTCTCTTGTAACATTCTTTATTTTAAAGTCTATTTTATCTAATATGAGTATAGCTACTCCAGCTTTCTTTTGATTTCCATTTGCATGGAATATCTTTTTCCATCCCCTCACTTTCAGTCTGTATGTGTCCCTAGGTCTGAAGTGGGTCTCTTGTAGACAGCATATAGATGGGTCTTGTTTTTGTATCCATTCAGCGAGCCTGTGTCTTTTGGTTGGAGGTTTTTTTTTTTCTTTTGGTGGTACGCGGACCTCTCACTGTTGTGGCCTCTCCCATTGCGGAGCAACAGGCTCCATGCGCAGGCTCAGCGGCCATGGCTCACGGGCCCAGCCGCTCCGCGGCATGTGGGATCTTCCCGGACCGGGGCACGAACCCGTGTCCCCTGCATCGGCAGGCGGACTCTCAACCACTGCGCCACCAGGGAAGCCCTGGCTGGAGCATTTAATCCATTCACATTTAAGGTAATTATTGACATGTATATTCATATTATCATTTTCTTAATTGTTTCGGGTTTGTTTTTGTAGGTCCTTTTCTTCTCTTGTGTTTCCCACTTCGAGAAATTCCTTTAGCATTTGTTGTAGAGCTGGTTTTGTGGTGCTGAATTCTCTTAGCTTTTCCTTGTCTGTAAAGTATTGATTTCTCTGTCGAATCTGAATGAGATCCTTGCTGGGTAGAGCAATTTCGGTTGTAGGTTCTTCGCTTTCATCACTTTAAATATATCATGCCACTTCCTTCTGGCTTGTAGAGTTTCTGCTGAGAAATCAGCTGTTAACCTTATGGGTGTTCCCTTGTGTGTTATTTGTCATTTTTTCCTTGTTGCTTTTAATAATTTTTATTTGTCTTTAATTCTTGTCAGTTTGATTATTTTCTGTCTCAGCATGTTTCTCCTTGGATTTATCTTGCCTGGGAATCTCTGTGCTTCCTGGACTTAGGTGGCTATTTGCTTTCCCATGTTAGGGAAGCTCTCGACTATAATCTCTTCAAATATTTTCTCCTTCTCTCTCTCTTCTTCTGGGACCCCTATAATGCAGATGTTGGTGCGTTTAATGTTGTCCCAGAGGTCTCTTAGGCTCTCTTCATTTCTTTTAATTCTTTTTTCTTTATTCTATTCCATGGCAGTGAATTCCACCATTCTGTCTTCCAGGTCACTTATCCATTCTTCTGCCTCAATTATGCTGCTGTCGATTCCTTCTAGTGTATTTTTCATTTTAGCTATTGTATTGTTCATCTCTGTTTGTTTGCTCTTTAATTCTTCTAGGTGTTTGTTAAACACTTCTTGCATCCTCTCGATCTTTGTCTCCATTCTTTTTCTGAGGTCCTGGATCATCTTCACTATCGTTATTCTGAACTCTTTTTCTGGAAAGTTGCCTACCTCCACTTCATTTAGTTGTTTTTCTGGGGTTTTATCTTGTCCTTTCATCTGGTACATACTCCTCTGCCTTTTCTTCTTGTCTGTCTTTCTGTGATTGTGGTTTTCATTCCACCGGCTGCAGGATTGTAGTTCTTGCTTCTGCTGTCTGCCCTCTGGTGGATGAGGCTATCTAAGAGGCTTGTGGAAACTTCCTGATGGGAGGGACTGGTGGTGGGTAGAGCTGGGTGTTGCTCTGGTGAGCAGAGCTCAGTAAAACTTTAATCCGCTTGTCTGCTGATGGGTGGGGCTGAATTCCCTCCTGTTGGTTGTTTGGCCTGAGATGGCCCAGCACTGGAGCCTACAGGCTCTTTGGTGGGGCTAATGGCGGACTCCAGGAGGGCTTTCACCAAGGAGTACTTCCCAGAACTTCTGCTGCCAGTGTCCTTGTCTCCATGGTGAGCCACAGCCACACCCCGCTTCTGCAGGAGACCCTCCAACACTAGCAGGTAGGTCTGGTTCAGTCTCCTATGGGGTCAATGCTCCTTCCCCCTGGGTCCTGATGCGCACACTACTTTGTGTGTGCCCTCCAAGAGTGGAGTCTCTGTTTCCCCCAGTCCTGTCAAAGTCCTGCAGTCAAATCCCGCCAGCCTTCAAAGTCTGACTGTCTAGGAATTCCTCCTCCCTTTGCCAGATCCCCAGGTTGGGAAGCCTGACGTGGGGCTCAGAACCTTCACTCCAGTTGGTGGACTTCTGTGGTATAAGTGTTCTCCAGTTTGTGAGTCACCCACCCAGCAATTATGGGATTTGATTTTATTTTGATTGCGCCCTTCCTACTGTCTCACTGTAGCTTCTCCTTTGTCTTTGGCTATAGGGTATCTGTTTTGGTGAGTTCCAGTGTCTTCCTCTCGATGATTGTTCAGTGGTTAGGTGTGATTCTGGTGCTCTTGCAAGAGGGAGTGAGCGCATGTCCTCCCAAAGTTTTAAAAAGGAAGGTTTTGACTGTCAATATACATTATTTCAATTTTTCACCATTAAAAAAATCGTGGAAAAAACTGAGATCATACATCATGTCCATTGTCAGACAGAGTTAAAGTAATGAATAAAAAGTCAAACTGAAACAGGAGGGAAGGAGGCAGGGCACAACCTTTGAAAGAATACATAGTCTGAGGACATGATATAAACTGATTAGAACCAAATGGATCCAAGATGGCAGAGAAGTCAACTTTTTCCACTAGACCTTGAGCCTCAGTATATGCTCACATCAGCAAGATAAATGACACAGCCACAGGTGCCATGACATTTCCAAGACTGACCATAACGATCAAAAAGTGGGCAGTGGTCCAATTCCTGGAAATCCCCGCCCCTTCCTAAAATACCTGGAATACTCCTCCCACTCATTAGCCTATGAAATTACTCAATCCTATAAAAACTGACAACCCCATACCTTGGTGCCTTTCTCACCTTCTGAGATGGCCCACACTCTGTCTGTGGAGTGTGTTTCTCCCAAGCCCTTTCTCAGCTTCTGAGATGACCTACACCACTCTGTCTGTGGAGTGTGTTTCTCTATAAATAAATCCACTTCTTACCTATCACTTAGTCTCTCACTGAATTCTTTCTGTGATGAGATGTCAAGAACCTGCGCTTCATTAAGTCCTGAAACCAGGTACGTGATCTCAGTTGGAAGATTGTGGGTTTTGGCCAGGTTCAAGTCCCAGTAAGGGTTTTGCCTGGGTTCAAGTCCCAGCACGTGGGTTCAAGTCCCAATCTGAGGTGCGTGTTTTCAAAACCTGAATTTATTTGCATTTTTAATGACAAAGTATTCTAAAGTAAATACTCTAAGCATATATGTGAAAATATATGCAGATCATTCTCTGGAATGATAAACTAGAAATTCAGAAGTGATTACTTGTTGGGATGGGGTAGAATTGTATGGATGTGGGTTTGGGGAGAATGGGTATAAGAAGATAAGGTGTATTTCTTCATATGTTGTTTTGATTTTTTTACCCATGTGAATCAATTACCTATTTTTTAAATTTTTAATTAACTTAAGAACTTCATAGATGGGACCAAAATGTGTGTCAATACAAAAACAAACACAACTGAAAATCCGTCATGATTGGAATGGGCATTAGGAATAGGTATAGGGATATATGTTGCTAATATAAGCTGGTAATATAAGAGGGATATTGTGTTTTAAAAGGGCTGCATCAAATTACCTCAACCAAATTAACCATGTAAAAATGGTCATATCCAAAGGTTCTATCTGACAGTTTTATCACCTGGTCCCCAAACCCTCACTGAGCTGCTTGTCCCTGACCCTCTATCTCCAGAGGGGCACTAAATCAGAACAAGTACTATTTTATCCCCCTTTCTTTCTTTACAAACACACACGCACACACACACTTATATACATGCACCCACAAACATTTTCTTAGCAAACTATCATGAATGTTAACCTATGTAAATAAGCAATGGAGAGGGTTACAAGCAACTCAGTTCTACAAAAAGCTGAACCCTGAATCCCAGATTTCCTAACTTACAGGTTTAATGAAATTCCTATAAAAATTCCAGCAAGATAATCTGCAAACCTAGACAAGATTATCTTAAAATTTAAATGGAATGGCAAAGGATCTAGAATAGGTAAAACAATCTTGAATATAAAGAAGTAAGTAGGAGAAATCAGTGCACTTGATTTCCACTTATTATGTAACTACAGTAATCAAGACTTTATGGTATTGATGGAGAGATAGACACATAGCTCAGTGAGATAAAATGGAGAACACAGAAATACACCCACAGGTAAGTCTAATTTATTTTTGACAAAGGTGCAAAGCCAATTCAGTGGAGGAAAGATAACCTTTTCAAAAACCAGTGCTGGAATAATTGGACACCCATAGGCCAAAAAGATGAACCTCGACCTAAACTTCATACATTAAACAAAATTAGCTCAAAATGTATTAAAGACTTTAGAAAAAAAAACCACAAAAGAGAAACTCTTCCAGATCTAAGACAAGGCAAAAATTTCTTAAAGTTGACACCAAAGCACAATTCATAAGAAAAAAACCTGATATATTGGACTTCATCAGAATTAAAATGTTTGTTCTGTGGAAGACCATATTAAGAGGATAAAGAGAAAAACTACGGATTGGGAGAAAATATTTTCAAACCATATATCTGACAAAGGACTGGTGTTTAGAATAAATTTTTTTTAAAAAGTCTCAAAACTCAACAATAAAAAAATCCAGTTAAAAGATGGGCAAAAGACAGGAACAGACATATTATTGAAGAGGATTTACAGATGGCAAATAAGCACATGAAAAGATGCTTAACATCATTAACCATTAAGGAAATGCAAATTAAAACCTCACTAAAATATCATTACATATCAGAATGGCTAAAATAAAAAATTATGACTACACCAAATTCTGGCAAGGAAGTAAAGAAACTGGGCCTCATACATTGCTGATTAGAATGTAAAATGCCCAGAGAAAAGAAAACATATATTCACATAAAAACCTGTACAAGAATGTTTTTATCTACTTTGTAATAGCCTAAAACTAAGCATGGCCCAGACGTCCTTCAATGGGTGAATGGATACACAAACTCTGGCATATCAATATCATGTGATACTACTCAGTAATAAAAAGGAATGTTGCAGTAATAAATGCAACAACTTGGATGCACCTCCAGAGAATTATGCTGAGTCAAAAAAGCCAATCCCAAAAGGTTATGTACTATGATTCTACTCACATAACATTCTTGAAATGAAAAAACTATTGAAGCAAGAACAGATTAGCGAGTGCCAGGGATTAAGAATAGGGTTGGGGAAGTTGGCAAGAGGCGGAGGGGTGGGGGTGGGGGGGCGAAGGAAAGTTATAAAAGGGCAACCCAAGGATCCTATGGTGATGAAATCTTCTGTATCTTAATTGTATCCATGTCAGTATCCTGATTGCAATATCGCACTACAGTTCTGCAACTTGTGTTGTATAGTTACCGTTGGGGGAACAATGAGTAAACTGGTACATGGAATTGCTCTGCATTATTTCTTACAACTGCATATGAATCTATAATGATGTCAAAATGGTTAATTTAGTTCAATAAATATATACATACATACAAACTATGGCCTCAAGTTCAGTTACAGAAACAAGGTCAGTAGCAGCTACTTATACTTTTCGCCACTAGTTATGTATGTGTGTATTCGTGTATGTGTGCTCAGGTGATTAAGCTATTGTCTATAAGTTCTAAATCTTCTCTTGTCTCTACTTTGTGTTTCCAGGACTGGGACTCTACAAATGACATTTCCACTTTTTTAGCTTCTTCCCTCCTAAGCCACCAACAGGGGGTGACATAAGGAGCCTAAGCCTGGAGGAGAATGAAGAGCCTTCCTCCTTCTCATTGGCTTTCCCTGGGCTTACCCTCTGTTTCATGTTCCCCTGCACATCACACAATGACATGTCTTCTTCACCTAAGAGTATCAAGTCCTTCCGGTAGCAGCAGCTGAATCCAGTTTGCATTTCTCAACGCTTTTGCAAAACCAGTCACATAGAACAGATGTCAGCACACTTTGGCTGTTGAAGGCCAGAGAGTAAATATTTGAGACTTTGCTGGCCAGTCTCTGTAGCAGCTACTCAACTCTGCCATCGTAGCATGACAACAGCCAGAGATAGTAAATGAATGAGCATGGCAAAGTATAACTTGATTGGGCCTTCCCTGGTGGCGCAGTGGTCGAGAGTCCGCCTGCCGATGCAGGGGACACGGGTTCGTGCCCCGGTCCGGGAAGATCCCACATGCCACGGAGCGGCTGGGCCCGTGAGCCATGGCCGCTGAGCCTGCGCGTCCGGAGCCTGTGCTCCACAATGGGAGAGGCCACAGCAGTGAGAGGCCCACATACCGCAAAAAAAAAAAAAAAAAAAAAAAAAAAAAGGATAACTTGATTTATAGACACCAAAATCTGAATTTCATATAATTTTCATGTCTCACAAAATATTATTATTGTTATGGGTTAAATTGTACCCAAGAGAAACACTGAAGCCCTAACCCCCTGTTCCTGTGAATGTAGTCTTATTTAGAAATAAGGTTTTAGCAGATATGATCGAGATAAGATGAGGTTGTTAGGTGGGTCCTAATCCAATATGACTGGTGTCCTTATAAGAGAGGAAAACATCATGTAAAGACACAGACACACAGAGAGGAGAGTGCTATGTGGAGATAGAGGCAGAGACTGGAGTTTAGCAACTGCAGGGCCAGGACTGCCAAGGCCTGACGGTCACCTGCAGAAGCTAGAAAGAAGCGAGGAAGGGTCCTGCCCAGAGTCGCAGATGGAGGAGAGTCCCGTGACAACTTGATTTTGGATTTCTAGCCTCCACACTGTGAGAGCATACATTTCTGTTATTTTAAGCCACCCAGTTTGTGAAACTTTATTACAGTGGCCTTAGGAAAATAATACAATTATTCTTCTGATTTTTCTCCAGCTATTTAAAAATGTAAAAAACATTACTACAGACCATACCAAAAAAAAAATAATAAGTTGGTTTTAGCCTATGAGTCATAATTTGCAGACCCCTGTCATACAGCCTCCCTGACCCAGAGACACCAACACCAAGCAAGTCATGCCCCCTAAGGTCTAAGTTTTAGCTCCACACTACTAAATTGTAGTAATTCCAACCTCTTTTCCTTTTCCTCCACTCTTGGGGGAAGGTAGCTACTTTTTATAATTCTTGCTTTCATTATACCTTACTGCCCTCTTTTTCTCCTTCAGTTATCTAGCTACTAACTTTATATCTAGTTAACATTGATTTGTATTAAGTTCTCATGGTTGAAATAACTGTGATTTCTGTCTGCCAACTGGACACTGACTGATATAATTTTCTTTTTAAAAAATTCTTCAAGGGCTTCCCTGGTGGCACAGTGGTTAAGAATACGCCTGTCAATGCATGGGACACGGGTTTGAGCCCTGGCCCAGGAAGATCCCACATGCCGTGGAGCAGCTAAGCCCATGAGCCACAACTACTGAGATTTCACTCTAGAGCCCGTGAGCTACAACTACTGAGCCCGTGTGCCACAACTACTGAAGCCTATGCGCCTAGAGCCTGTGCTCCACAAGAGAAGCCATGACAATGAGAAGCCTGCGCACCACAACGAAGAGCAGCCCCTGTTTGCCGCCACTAGAGAAAGCCCGTGTACAGCAACGAAGACCCAACACAGCCAAAAATAAAAACAAATAAATAAATAAATAAATTTATTTTAAAAATTCATCAAGATTTTGCATGAAGTACACTGACCTTCAAGGCTTTTTGCATGTCTTGGTAATTATTAAATTTAGTTAATTAAGACAACTCTTTGCAGAGTTGGAATTTCTGACATAATAATTGCATAATTTATTTGTCATAAACTTTAATTAATAATCATTCTCGCTTAATAGACTTATTCCTCTGAGGATCCCCAAGTGCTTTAGAAGAACTAAGGAATTAATACCATATTACATTGAAGTAGGGACAAAGCTGCCAGTGTCTTATAAAGTTTAATGTACACCTACCTTTCAACCCAGCAATTCCATTCTAGGTATTTTCCCAAGAGAAACAAAAACATATGTTCAAAAAAAAAAGACTTGCACAAAATATTCACAGAAGCCTTATTTATAACAGCCCAAATCTGGCAACAACCCAAATGTCCACTAATGGATAAACAAAAGTATACCCATATAATGAAATACTACTCATCAATAAAAAGGAATGAATGACTGATACACAGAAGAACATGGTTAAATCTCAAGAACATTTTGTTGAGTAAAAGAGATGAGACACAAAACAGTGTATATGATTTTGTTTATATGAAGTCCAAGACCAGGTAAGACTAATCTATGATGATAGAAATCAGAAGAACTGTTTTCTTGGAGCAGGAGAAGAATATTGACTAGAAAGGGGCAGAAGGAAATGTTAGGGGCGATAGAAATATATCTTGACTGGGGTGAGGGTTACAGAGACATATATTTGTCAAAGCTCGTTGATCTGCACTCTTAATGTGTGCATTTCACTTTATGTAAATTTTACTTTAAAATTTTATGGGTAAGTAAAAGGAAAAACTTAAGGCACAGTTGATGTATAATTTTCAGACCTGAAATCCATAGCGTAACCCTTGAAATTGCAGACCCTAAACTTTTAGAAGACAAACACCAAAACAGTCTTGTTAATTTTACATATATTTTAACATGATGTGACATATATGTTAACCCAGTTATGTGTTAGTGTTGGAAGCACAAGTATTTTTCAAATATATGAAGCAGGCATGGCTTTCAAACAAACTCCATGTAAGTAACTCAAATTTGACCTTCCCTCCCTCCCCTCAATCTCTTCCTTCTTTACTTTCTTCTTTCCTGCTCTTCCTCCTTGTTAAGAGCCTTAACAAGGTGTTCACAGAGTCATACGTTTCTGTAAAATTTTGTAGAAGGTAAAATATTGACTACAATAGGTAAAAAACACTGTCTCTTCCCATTTTGCATTTTCCCTAGATCACATTTCCCTCTATGTCATGTTGGTGAGAGTAGCTGCAGACATTCTGGGGATTCGGCTATGTTGAGTTGGTAGATTTATGTCATCTGCAGCCCCTTTCTTGTATAGTTGATGCTAGCCATCTTGTGTAGGCATGACTTCCTGGAATACTTCTGCCCAACTTCCCAACATGCCCTCAACTCAGAGATTCAGGACCAGAGGTCATATTGCAAAATGAGTGTTTCCTGAGGCAGCCCTACCAGAAGTCTGTGGGTAGTGGAGGAAGAAAGAGTTAGAAGTATACCAAGGTAGAGGCTGACCTATAAAGAATTCTTCCAATCACCACATGTATAAATTTGGCAATAGGAGATTCAATTGTCATCAACAATTAGTCAAAACAGAAGCTCATTATTCTCAAGAATGTAGTCAAAAAAAAAAAGAAAAGAATAGTTAATAATGCAGAGTATACAATTATAAATGTACAATTTATACAATTTTTTAATTTTCTGGTAGAAATCATTTGACCTATCATTTGTTAGAATTCTTGTGTTTTCAAAATGCAAACCTATAAAGGTATTTTAAACTATTGAATATATTTATGTGTGAAGTTGCAAATTTATGCATTTCAAGTATCAATAAGTTTTAATTTTGAAATCAACCAGGCAGATGAAAGTCTTATTTCTTATTTTATAACAATAATTACAAAATTATTGTCATACAAAGAGGTGATCAAAGATACACAGCCAAGAGAGTGTAGAAGAAAAGTTTTCTTAAGTGTGACAAGCCATTAATAAAATTGGACATTGTGATGTTTGTGGTATTTGTTCACATTTTAAAAATTGGAATTTGTTATTTCTTGTTTCATTTTAAATAAATATTCATTTTAAAACCTAATTTTGTATTTTAAGGAAGGCCACCAAATTTTATAAACTTCAGGTCCCAGCTGAGTCCATTCCTAGATGGGGCAACCAAAACAATGTCGGCAATCAAAACAGACAAAAATAAATAAATGAAACCAGGCAAATGAAGAAATAAATATGTAGAGGAATAAACAACCAGTAAGCAAGGGCCCTAAAGAAGGGCAAGTCAGGAATGGAGGTAATTTCACAGCCCTGTTCTAAGAAATACTGTTTTTCTCTTATTAACTCTTACTTAGTTATATATTTCTTCCTCTGTGATCTCAAACTCTTGTAATAAAAAAACCTTAAAATCTTAAATACAGTATGAGAGATTCTGAGGGATTTTTTTCTCACCAGATTTTGGTTCCCAACAAACATCATCAAAATCAAATGACTCACTGAAGGGAAGTATTCTCTCCCTTTGGGAAAAGAATAAATCTAAACATTTTTCATCTGCCTAAAGATTATTTCAATGGCATCAACAATTTTAATAATTTAATCTGCTTATAAAATATTGTCTACCACAGAACGTGCTGGGCAGTGTGTTAGGACTGACTCAATTTAAGAATTTCTATCCACCAAACAGTCAATTGCAAGTTTAAGTGTGACCAAAACTCAACAGTCATTTTCTTTCATCTAGCCCACAGATATCAGGAGTAACTTGCTATATCCAGCCATTTTGGGGTAACTTTTGCCTTTAGTCATGTATGACTAAGTATTCCTTTTTAAATTTTAACCTAAGAGCACCCAAAAAATTATTGCCATTGTGTGTGTGTTTTTAAGAAAACTCAGAGAATAAATTGGAAATAACCTTCATGCTCATTAATAAGGAAATTTATTAAATAATTATGGAAACGTGCGGTTCCTTTTTTCTTTTTTAATGAGGTACAATTAAACAAAGTGGCATGAAAATTTTTCCTAGATATAATATTGTTATAAAAAAGTCACAAAAAGGTAGTCATAGTATGATCTCACATGTTAAAAATCTATAAATATGTGTAAAGAAATAAAACTCACCTAAATATTATCAAATACATAGAGAAAAGATCCAGAAGGATCCATCTAAATTATGGAAGTGGTTAACTGCAAAGGAATGTTAAAAAGAAGGTAGACATAAGAGGATTTGTGCTTGAATTTTCTAATCAGCACAAAATCCCTGTTTTTGGAACAATGCTTGACAGAGGTAGATACTGAGTAAATAGTTGTCAAATGAATTAATGGTTAATGAATTAATGGATTCTATTACATTAAAACAAAAAAATAAGTGTAAGAAAACACAAATAAGTAAAAACAGATGGAAACTACCTAAAATCTGCTACACAAAGAACTGTTTACATTTTGCTGTGCACTCATATACCAACATCTTTATTCTTCTTATGAATATACTATATTAAAACAATACACAATATTTTGTAAATTTTTTTTCCAACTAAAAATACCAGGGCAGGGCTTCCCTGGTGGCCAGTGGTTGGGAGTCTGCCTGCCAATGCAGGGGACATGGGTTCGGGCCCTGGTCTGGGAAGATCCCACATGCCACGGAGCAACTAAGCCCGCGTGCCACAACTACTGAAGCCTGCTCGCCTAGAGCCCGTGCTCCGCAACAAGAGAAGCCACCACAATGAGAAGCCCGCGCACCACAACAAAGAGTAGCCCCCCTCACCGCAACTACAGAAACCTCGCACGCAGCAACAAACACCCAACACAGCCAAAAATAAATAAATTTATTTTAAAAAATTCCAGGACATCTTTCCATGTCTTTCCATGTATATACTATATACTGGGAAGTAACTTGAGCACTTTGTCCCACAATGCTCTGGCTTGGGGTCAGCCCAAATGTGTTTCTAAGGGACATAGACACCCTAGAGGAGCTCCAGTACCAGCAGAGGGCATGGCCCTCCTCCAGAGGCTGACACAGAAGAGACCAAACCAGATCTGCCTGGCTCCCTGTGGCCTAATTTCCCTAAGCTCATTTTAACTGTCAGATCACCACAACCCCAATAGCCAGCTTCCCCTCACACGAACAGGCTCAGCTCAGGCAGCTGTGTTCACGGTGATATAAGGCCTATAATTAAAACAATGAGACCCCCAGGAGCTCAGCCCTGCACTGACCATGCTGGGAGGAGCCCTTAAGGAGTCCCAGTTGAAAAAGAAAGGACAATGGTGAAAAACCTAAAAACTGCATTTTGAGGAATCTTGAAGGAACTAAGAGCGTTCAGCCAAGAAGACAGAAGGCATGGTAGGCATCTTCTAGAATTTGAAGGAAGAAGATGTATGAATGATGTCAACCATTCCAGAGATAACCAGGTGGCAGAATTAGAAGCAGTGAGTAAAGCTCACATAAGGCAGATGTCTTAGTCTGGTTTCCTTAGAAAACAGACTTTAAGGCAAAGCTTAGGTCTGACTGTTTTATTTGGGGGTGCCTTTCTCGAGAAAAAAAGTAAAGGAAAAGAGATGTGAAGGACTGGGAGTTTGGGATTAGCAGATGCAAACTTCTATATATAGGATGGATAAACAACAAGGTCCTACGGTATAACCCAGGGAACTATAATCAATATCCTAATGACGATTGACTGAGGACAGCAATTAACATGATGGGTGCTTTTCTCATCATCCCCTTTCCATTACGATAAACCATAACAGAAAAGAATATATGTATCAATATGTATGTATAACTGAGTCACTTTGCTGTACAGCAGAAATTAACGCTGTAAGTCAACTATACTCCAATAATTTTTTTTTTTTTTAATGAGAGATGTGAGGCAGGGAAGAAGGGAGAGCAAATACAAGGTAGTACGTTACCAAGCTGCCCACAGTTTCCAAAAACCACAGCTGGTCATACAGGACGGTTCTGGAGAGGTGGGTGGACCAATGCACTCTAGCACAGGAAGAAAAGCTAGCAATTTATCTTCTGGATCCGTCCTGTCTCTTATCTCTCCCCATATAGATACCCCTACACTTCTTAGTGACCTTCCTCGGCCCCTTCCGGGGCACTGAGACAGCCAGAGCCCCCGTGGGTCCAGTGGAATCAGACCTGGGTACTGGAGCTGCCCCAGCTCCCCCCATAGTGAGCGTGACAAAGGCTGTGTCGAAGCCCAGCTTTGACCCCAAGGAAGGTCAGAGACAACTCTAGGGTGAAAAGACAAAGTGACCACAATGGCAGCAGAGGCCAAGACTTTACAACTCAGGAGTGGCAGGAAGCGGGACTGGCGGCCAAGGGCTGGGGGCCAGACAACGCTGAGAGGATGCAGGTTGGTCCACAGAGGCATCAGTACAGCAGATCTTAGTGAGATGTTATTTTCTGACATTCAAAACCATTCAGTAATGGAAAAGTCCAGTGCTTCTCAAACATTAAGTGAATACATATACCTGGGGGTCTTGTCAAATGAAGATTCTGATTCAGCAAGTCTGGGGTGAGGCCTGAGATTCGGTATTTCTAACTAACTCCAAGTGTTACCCTGCTGCTCTCAAACCACCACTTTGAATATTCTGTGGGTGGTCTGCTTCATAAAGTTCTGAGTTTGACATCCCTAGATGTGTTAGCAGATCCCACATTGATTGACCTCCTGTCACAAAAAGTCAAGGATTTCACAGAAAATTCTGAGTGGGGTAAAAGACCATTATAGAACCTTCCAAATCTAAGGTTTTGATTTATTTCCAAAACCAGATAAATACTAAACCAACGATGAATGATAACATAATTAACAAAGAAAAAAATGTCTCGCTTTCATTGTCTTCATTACTCGCTCTTCAATGACGCCTTATCAGACCCAGAGCAAAATTAACCCAGACCCTGACTGAAATTTCGAGTTTTCTCTGATGACGATTGACTGAGGACAGATGTAACTCAGTCAGTAATTAACATGATGGATGCTTTTCTCATCATCCCCTTTCTAATATCCTTCCTCATCCACAAGGTGAGGAAATGCAAATGTGTTAAAACGTATAGACAAGACATCATCTAAGATCACTAGAGACTTTCTCCTTCAGAGATTTATGGAATTCTGAGTTAAATTCAGAGTAAAAACGCTATCATTTTACTTCATTCCCTGACAGATAAAACCCAAAATAAAATCTCCTCAATCCAGAACCTTAGGAGACGGGAGTTTCTGGATAGCTGAGTTTTCTAGAGAGATGAAAGTCAATGCTTTAGAGCTACATATATTTTTCTTTTTTATTCTAATTATACATAGCCACTTAGACCTGCTTACAAATCTGAATTACAAATAGTTTTCTCTTTACTTCTCAATTAATTTCTCAAAGTCATATTATCTAATATCAGTCTTATATTATCTAACATTATCTAATATCAGCCTCCTCCCCACATACACACTGTCCCCAAGTGCTGGGCTTCCATACTCTAGAGAAAGTGCCACTCAGCTTTCACTCTCGAGTCCAGATTGGATTCGAGCTGCCACTGCTTCTCTCTGCCACATGGTGGCAATGTTGAAAACTGATTCTCCCTGCGAGTGCGCCCACTGCTGAAAGGAGCCTTGGTGGTCTAGACTCCTGTGAAGATTTCCGGGGTTCCCTGAGAAAGGGCAATCCCATCTCCCAGTGCTGAGCTCAGCCACACAGTTGCAGCTCTTCGTTCCCAGCTTAGTTTCAAATGTCTTTATAGTCTTAATGGCTTCACATTATCATTAACTAATACCTCAGGGCATAATATGTAAGGACTGAGGCCCATTACCCCATCTCGACTGGATGTGAATCTGTTTTAATTTGCTAGGGTTGCCATAATAAAGTACCATAGGTTGGGTGGCTCAAACAGCAGACATTTATTTTCTCACAGTTCTCGAGGCTAGAAGTCTGAGATTGATTAGGTGACAGCAGGGTCGTTTCCTTTTCAGGGCTATGAGGGAAGGATCTGTCCTAGGCGTCTCTCCTAGGCTGGTAGGTGGTCATCTTTTCCCTATGTCTTCACATGGTCTATCCCTCTATGCATGTCTCTGTGTCCAAATTTCCTCTTCTTATAAGGATAGCAGTCATGTTGAACAAGGACACACCCCAATGATCTCACTGTAATTTCATTACCGCTGTAAAGATCCTACCTCCAAATAAGGTCACATTCTGAGGTACTGGGGGTTAGGAGTTCAACATATGAACTGGGGGGCTAGGGGGATAGGGAGGACACAATTCAGCCCATAACAAAATCCATAATTTAAAGAGTTTTTTTCATCATTTTTAAGTTTTGGGTCAACATGGTGTCATATGTGATCAGCTCTGCCACTGACCTTGCATTTTTAACTAATACTACCTTTATTATATGGTTCATAACAGAAGTCTTATTTCTATTAATTTTTTATTTTTATACAATTTTGAAAGTTTACTTTCCATTTACAATTGTTACAAACTATTGGCTCTATTCCCTGGGTTTTGCATTACATCCTTGAGTCTATCTTACACCCAATAGTTTGTACCCCTGTACTGCCCCTCCCCCACTGGTAGCCACTAGTTTGTTCTTTACAAATAGAAGTCTTTTAAGACCCCTTCTCACTTAACCAAGCTCATATAAACTGCAAAATGTCCCAAGATACTGGAAGAAACTAGCGAATGGTACCAGGGCTCTGCAACCTCCACCTGTCCCCCAGGGTACCGTGACCGGTTGACATCCAGACCAGTTGAGGGCAATACTGATTCCTTTACTGCCTAGAGTAAAACTCCAATTCATTCTCTTTTATATATTAAACAAATATATGAGTTCTAACATCTTTTTCCTGCATACCAATGGATTGTCTTGTGGCTGTTATTGTCCCACTCAGGAGACCTCTGATCTGGACCACACTTTGGAGGAACTACCCACACATTTTCAAATTCCGACTGGGAAAGTTATTTGTAAGAAGGGCCTTTGGCTATGAGTAGGCTGTGAAATCATGTTGTAGTCCAATCACATCAAAAGGGCTCGCAGAGTTTATGATTCTCACATTCTCTTTTCATCATCTCGTATACACAGGTATTTAATTGCTCCCTGAGGTTTAAGGCAGTGGACTGAGAATAAAATGGGCCCCAGCAGCACGTCATTAGCTCTGTGGATGATGCCATCCCATCCACATAGTTGGGGGCATTTGGTGAAAATGTCATTCAGAAGATGTCAACGCTGCCTGAAGCATCATTTGATCGAATTTGTATAGTAATGTGATAGGAACTGCATTCTTCACAAAAGTCACAAGGCGATAATGATGACGGGGGGTGGGGTTGAAAGATGCCAAATATTCTGTCCAATTCAATCAGGCAAACAGACAGATTAATGCATTCAGTGCTGCGGGCATCGACCTCAGCAGAGGAAATGGCAACGTTACCTTTTTCCTAAAGAACTGCAGGGGTAAAATCTCCTACTGTTTGTAATGAATTTGGCCAAGTGTATTCTAGCTCTGGAGGCCTAAGCGAGCCATCAAAAGAGCAACAATGCAGTGGCCAATGGTCTATTTAGAGGAAATCCAGAGCCTACCAAAGGGAAAGGGGCCCTCTCCATGAGAGCAAGAAGAAACGTCATGCCAAGTTGCCCCTACAGTTCTCAGAGCTGGTGCTGCCTGCTGCCCAATTGCAAAAACATCAGGAAAAGCCAGTTACATGGAGACCATGTTTGATGTTTTTCATCCTCAAAGTGCATTCCAAACTGGCACAAAGTAATTACTTTCTCCGATTCTGGGTAGAAAGCAAATAGCATGGGTGGGCATTACAACTGAATCTAATCATGGCACAGCAAAAGTAGAGGGCCTTGGTTCTCTGTGACCAAGTGATCCTTGCCTCATAGGCTCCCCCACCTCACTAACCTACTTCCCAAGCACACCATGGTGCTGTGTGTCCATGATTTTTATTGGTAGTTGCTGGATTAGCTCATGTCTCTGCTCTATACAACTGTCTCACTCCAGCCACCTTGATTAGGGCCGCTCTTTCACTGCACATATTTCTACAATAATACATATTATCTTATTACATTCTGACTTTAAAAAAAAAAGGCCAGCCTCCCTTACTAGACTATAAGTTCATTAAAATCAGGGACCATGTCTAATCGCTGTATTTCCAGTGAAAACATAGATCTTGGCACTTACTAGGTACTCTATAAATATTCGGGTACATAATAAATAACGACCAGATCCGTTGTTAAAAATCAGCAAAGCTTCAAAAGGGCTTTGTTCAAAAGGGCTTTGCTTCAAAGTCCCTAATGTTGTTATACACATGGTCTCATGGACCCCTCACAATAAACCTGTGAATTCTTTCTTGATATTCTCATTCTAAAGATGGGAAACGTGCTCAGAGGAGAGAAGTGGTTTGCACAACATCTCAGAACTTGTAGCAACAGAAGCAGGACTTCCAGCCAGAATCTCTGATGCCAAAATTAGTCAATGCTGTTTTACTACTTTATAGAAATCCGTGCCCTCTAGGTGGTTAAAGAAGGAGGCACTTGTGCCCAGTGGTTTGAGAAACAGGAGTGAAATTCTGGTTCTATAGATGAGAAGATCAGTACGTGTGAGTTTCTTTTTTATACTGAAGAATACCTAGAAGGGTAGCCAGGTATTCTGTGCAATGAATGAATGAGCAAAATGCCAGACTTGACGACATTAGCAATTCTCATCCAACAATACATCTTAGCACTGGCCTCAGGTGTGGCCTAAAACGTCCAGATCAGTCCTGAAGGGCTTTGGAACTGATTCTGAGAGAAATTACGTGTGAGGTAAATGAGTTCTCATTAAAATTGAGATTTTGCCCCGCCAAATGGGCATTGCATTAGTTCATCTTATGATTGCCACCTCTGTCTTGAGTTCCTCAAGAAACTGTAAAAAAAATAAGTATGAGGCCCTGCCTGCCCAATAATCACTCCTTTGTAGTACCCTGAGGATTCTGGACAGATCTTCTGGGGTCGGGGTATTGAGAGATCTCAAGAAGAGAGGCTTTGAAGACACATAGACCTGGAATGGAATCTTGGTTTTTTTTCTCACTGCCTACGTGATGCTGGGAAAATTCCTTAACCTCGCCACACTTCATCTGTAAAACTGGGTTGATGCTAATGTCTACCTCATACGGTTTTTGTGAGAATTAAATCAAGTGAAACTTAGGTAGTAACTCAACCGGTGTTTGTTAACTTAGAGTCCTAGGGCCTCTGAAGGCCCTCAGATTTTCTTAAAATCCAAAAAGTCTATGATAATGTAGGTTTGTGTTTTCATTTTGATGATCATCTAACTATACATAGTCATGCAAACATAGCTCACGTCATCTGGATGAATGTGAGGTTCCAAAGGGTTCCTATGTATTTGTGTTTACAATCAGATATACAGCGACCCAAGGACAAATGATGTTACCATACGTTGTGCAAGACTTTTGTAGCAATTTGAACAGAGACAAGTCATGGGAGAATTGAGTCGTTTTATGGCACATGACTGTTGAAAAGCTAAACATCCAAGTGCCTGTGATGTTGCGGTCCAGTGCCATATTCATGTTCCCAATAAATAAGCACTAGGCATCCTCTCCTTAAAGGATACTTTCTGGTTTTCAGTGTGGGAGTGTGCACTCTAAGTTAACCAACCCATTAAAGGTTTAAACATGACTTTATTGTTAAAATAGCAAAAGAATGATAATGAAAATGACTACGATATAAATAACGATTGGCAGGCATTAAAATAAAGAGAAAACAGTCATGAGTAAGACGTAATTATGCCGACGGAGGGGGATGAAGATGGCAGAGTAGGAGGACATGGAGCTCACCTCCCTCCACAAACACATCAAAAATATGTCTAATGTGGAAAATTCTCATGGAAAACTAACTGGAAACTAGCAGAAGAACTGCTATACGACCAAAGCTGTAAGAAAGACCTCCACATAACCAGGACCAGGGAGGATGGATAAAAAAGGCACTGTGGGGACCTGAGCTCCTAGGAGGGATCCGTAAGGAGGAGAGGGTCTGCACAGGCAGACCTTCATCCTGGGGAATGAGCAGGTCGAGCCACAATCTGGGCATCCCAATCCTGGGGTCCTGCGCAGAGGAGACAAGCCCCCTTGCCTGCTGGGAAATCCACTGCGACACTGAAACAGATAGAAGGGGTAGAGAAGGCTAGACTCTACTCATGAGGCGTGCACACATGCTGGCTTGCTAACAATCAGGGCGGAGAGAGCCTTGCACTGGTGGCTGCTACCTTGCTGCACTTTCCAACCTGAAGGGGTGAAACATCTCAGCCTCACCCACTCCACAACACAGTCTGGCATGAAATCTGGGCAGAGACTCAGTCTAGCTGTGCAGAGACAGACTGGGGCACCTGGGGTGTGATCTGGGTGCAACTACAGAGACCATTGTCAGTAAACACACAGGGCAGCAGGTATAGCCAGGGGGACATCATCAGCATGTACACAGAGCAGCACCACAAGAGTGCATAGCAGCTATATGCCAGATCTCGGGCAGACAGGCCCTGGGAGGGGACTCATCTAGCTACACAGAGACAGCCCAGAGGGCTTATCCAGCAACTAATCCAGCTAATTATGGCCTAGTTGGGGTGGCAACGGCCATTGTCAGTGTGCTCAGGAGTACCAGGCAATTTTTTTTTTCTTTTTTTGCAGTACGCGGGCCTCTCACTTTTGTGGCCTCTCCCGTTGCGGAGCACAGGCTCCGGACGCGCAGGCTCAGCAGCCATGGCTCACGGGCCCAGCCGCTCTGCGTCATGTGGGATCTTCCCGGACCGGGGCACGAACCCGTGTCTCCTGCATCGGCAGGCGGATCCTCAAACACTGCGCCACCAGGGAAGCCCAGGAGTACTTAGCAATTTGTCTCCCAGCAAAAGCACCTCAACTCTGCCCACTCCACACCACAGCTTAGCACTGGATCTGGGGCAGACAGGTCCCAGGAGAAGACTGCCACAGAGACAGCCCAGATATCAGGCAGCAGCGCAGACACCTCAATTGCTGCAGCCACAATGTTCTGACCCCATCCCCAGCCCACTCTACACCATAGCCTTGCACTAGATCTGAGATGAGCACACAGGAAAAGGAACGGGACCTTGGGTTGCTTCTGAGCAGAACCACAGATGCCTACACAGGTGGTGCATATGTCCTCTGTGACTGTATGGGTCTCACTTACTTCAGTGGTCACCTCCTTTGGGGCAGGGCGTGTACCCAAGGGCAATGGAACCTGATTGAACCCAACCCTCAGGGCTTCTACTCCAACAGCTGGGAGTAGACCCCGCCCCTGACAGGGCAGTGACAGCCAGGGAGCAGAGAGGAAGCTTAGCCTTTCATTCAGCAAGGCTCTAGATACTACAACACCAATTGCACTCCCTATCAAGGGGAAAATGGCAGCACACCCTGAGGAAAGACGTGATTGGCATCACCAAAACCAGCCCTCACACCAAAAACATTGGATGCACACAGTCTACACAGGGATGCTCCCACATAAAAACACTCCTTCCAGACCATAGTAGATAACTGTTTCTCCTAAATTCATAGAGACAGAGAAGGTTAAGTAAAATGAAAAGGCAGAGGAACTACTCCCAATTGAAAGAACAAGAGAAATCCCCTGAAAGAAAAAATAACAAAACGGAGCTCACTAGTCTATTAGACTTCAAGTTGAAAAAGGAGGTAGTAGAAATACTAACTGAATTAAGAATGATTATCAATAGAAATGCAGATCATTGCAACAAGTAACTAGAAATTATAAAAATTGAACCAATCAAAAATAGACAATTCAATTGCTGAGATAAAGACCAATCTAGAAGCAATGAATAGAAGACTAAATGACACAAAAGAACAAATAAATGATCTGAAAGATAGAATAATGGAACTCACCTAATCAGAATGCCAGACAGTAAGACAAACTTAAAAAATGAAAGCAACATACAAGATCTATGGGATAATATAAAATGTACCAACCCACGCATAATAGGGGTTCCAGAAGGAGAAGACAGAGAGAACAGGACTGAAAATGTATTTGAAAAAATTATGGTTAAAAACTGCCCAAACTGGGACTTCCCTGGTGGTCCAGTGGTTAAGAATCCGCCTTCCAATGCAGGGGATGCAGGTTCAATCCCTCGTCAGGGAATTAAGATCCTACATGCAATGGGGCAACTAAGCTCATGCACCGCAACTACTGAGCCCACACACTCTAGAGCCTGCACGCCACAACTAGAGAGAAGCCCACGTGCCACAATGAAGAGCCCACATGCCACAATGCAAGATCCTGCATGCTGCAACAAAGATCCCACATGCCAAAATTAAGACCTGACGCAGCCAAATAAATAAATATGGGCTTCTCTGGTGGCACAGTGGTTAAGAATCTGCCTGCCAAACGCAGGGGACACAGCTTTGAGCTCTGGTCTGGGAAGATCCCACATGCTGTGGAGCAACTAAGCCCACGAGCCACAACTACTGAGCCCACGTGCTAAAACTACTGAAGCCCACACTCCTAGAGCCCATGCTCCACAACAAGAGAAGCCACCGCAATGAGAAGGCTGTGCACCTCAACGAAGAGTATCCCCTGCTCGCTGCAACTAGAGAAAGCCCACGTGCAGCAATGAAGACCCAACGCAGCCAAAAATAAATAAATAAACAAAAATTTTTAAAGGTGACATTTAAAATATATATATATATTTTTTTTTAACTGCCCAAACCTAAAGAAGAAAATAGATACCCAGGTATAGGAAGCACAGAGGGTCCCAAACAGGACAAACCCAAGATGACCCTCACCAAGACATATCATAATCAAAATGACAAAAGTGAAAGATAGAGGATCCTAAAGACACAAGAAAAAAAAAGAGTCAATTACAAGGGAACCCCCCCATAAGGCTATCAGCTGATTTCTCTGCAGAAACTCTGCAGGCCAGAAGGGAGTAGCATGATATGTTCAAACTCCTGAAAGGGAAAAACCCACAACCTAGGATACTCTACCCAACAAGATTATCATTTAGAATAGAAGGAGAAGTAAAGAACTTCTCAGGAATAAGCAAAAACTAAAAAAAAAAAAAAATTCAGCAATACTTAACCAACACTAAAAGAAATATTTTAGAGTCTTCTCTAAATAGAAAAGAGGCAAGAATCTATAGGAGAGGGAAAATAACAATAGAAAAGGCAAATATATAAAAATACTGAAGAGCACTTACATAAGCCAGTACATAGATTAAAAAACAATTTAAAAAATTATAAAAGCAATTATAACTACAATGAACAGTAAAAGGATAAGTATGAAGATGTAAAATAGGATATCAAAATCACAAAATGTGAGGGAGGAGAGTATAAAAATGTAGATCTTTTAGAATGTGTTTGACTTGAATGACTATCAGTTGAAAGCAAGTAGATATAGTTATGAGTCAACATACTTGAACTCCATGGTAACCACTGTTCAAAATTATACAATAGATTCACAAAAACCAAAAAGAAAGGAACTCAAGCATAATACAAAAGAAAACCATCAAACCACAAAAAGGAAAAATAAAAAGAAGAAATGAACAAAGAAGAACTACAAAAACAACTGGAAAACAAGGATTAAAGTGGCAATAAGTACATACTATCAATAGCCACTTTAAATGTCAATGGACTAAACGCTCTGATCAAAAGACAGAGTGGCAGATTGTATTTTTTTTTTTTAATCTACAATATGCTGCCTATAAGAGACTTACGTCAGGGCAAAATACACAGACTGGAAGTTGGGGGATGGAAGGATATATTTCATGCAAATGGAAATGACAAGAAAGTGGGGTAGCAATACTCATATCAGAAAAAAACAAAGGCCATAAAGAAATACAAAGAAGGGCATTATATAATGATAAAGGGATCAATACAAGAAGAGGAAATTATACTCGTTAACACATATGCACCCAGTATAGGAGCACCTAAATATATAAAACAAATACTAACAGACATAAAGGGAGAAACTGACAATAATATCAATACAATAATAGTAGAAGACTTCAACACCCCATGGATATCAATGGACAGATCATCCAGACAGAAAATCAATAAAACAACAGAAGTCCTAAATGATGCAATAGACCAATTGGACTTAATTTATATCTATAGGACACTACTTCCAAAAAAATAAAAACAGAATACACATTCTTTTCAAGCACACATGGAACATTCTCTAGGATAGATCACATACTAGGTCACAAAGCAAGCCTCAACAAATTTAAGAGGATAGAAATTATTTCAAGCACCTTTTCTTACCACAATGATATGAAACTAGAAATCAACCACAGAAAGAAAAACGGGGAAAGAAGAAACAAATGGGGATTATACAACATGATATGAAAAACACAAAGGGTCAATGATAAAATCAAAGGAAAACATCAGAAAATACCTCAAGACAAATGAAAATGAAACACAACCTTACAAAACCTATAGGATGCAGCAAAAACAGTTCTAAGAGGGACTTTCATAGTGCTACAGGCCTTCCTCAAGAAAGAAGGAAAATCTCAAATAAACAACCTAAACTACTACCTAAAAAAACTAGAAAAAGAAGAACAAACAAAACCTATAGTCAGCAAAAGGAAGGAAATATAAAGATCAGAGAGGAAACAAATAAAACAGAGATTTAAAAAAACAGAAAAAAATCTATAAAACCAAGCTGGTTTTTTTTTTTTTTTGAAAAGATAAACAAAATCAACCATCCTCTAGCCAGGCTCACCAAGAAGAAAAACGAGAGAGTCCAAATAAATAAAATAAGGAATGAAAGGGGAGAAAAAAACCCCAATACCACAGAAATACAACAAAAAAAAGAGAGAATACTATGAACAGTTATATGCCAACAAACTGGACAACCTAGAAGATATGGACAAGTTTATAGAAACATACAGCCTGCCAAAACCGAGTCAAGAAAAAATAGATAATTTGAACAGACCAATAACTAGAAATGAAATAGAATCTGAAATTTAATCTGCAAACAAAAGCCCAGGACTAGATGACTTCACTGGGGAATTCTAACAAACATACAAAGAAGAACTCATACCTATCCTTCTCAAACTAATCCAAAAAATTGAAGAGGAAGAAGCACTCCCAAATTCATTCTATGAAGACACCATCACACTAATGCCAGAATCAGACAAAGACACTACAAAAGAAATATAATTACAGGTCAAAATCTTTGATGTATATAAATGCAAAAATCCTCAACAAATTATTAGCAAATGAAGTCCATGAATACATAAAAAGGATAATATACCATGATGAAGTTAGATTCACTCCAGTTTCACAACGGTGATGCAACATACACAAATCAAGCAAGGTAATGTACCACATTAACAAAAGGAAAGACAAAAACCACATGAACATCTCAACAGATGCAGAAAAAAACAGTTGACAATTTTCCAAATCCATTCATGACAAAAAACTCTCACAGAAGTGGGTATAGAGGGAACATATCTCAACATAATAAAAGCCATTTATGACAAACCCACAGCCAACATAATACTCAATAGTGAAAAGCTGAGAGTCTTCCTGCTAAATTTAGGAACAAGACAAGGATGCCCACTCTCACCACTTCTATTCAACATAGTATTGGAAGTCCTAGCCACATCAATCAGACAAGAAAAAGAAATAAAAGGTATCCAAATTGGAGGAGAAAGAGGTAAAACTGTCACTATTTGCAGATGACACGACACTCTATTTAGAGAACACTAAATTCTCCACACAAAAACTATTAGAAGGAATTCAGCAAAACAGCAGGATACAAGATTAATATACAGAAATTTGTTGCCTTTCTATACACTAATAATGAAATATCAGAAAGAGAAAGTAAAAAAAAAAATAATCCCACAAAACCATGTAAAAAATAATACCTAGGAAAAAACTTAACCAAGGAGGTCAAAGACCTATACACTGAAAACTATAAAATATTGATAAAGGAAACTCAATATGATTCAGAGAAATGGAAAGATATCTCATGCTCTTGGATTGGAAGAATTAATATTGTTAAAATGGCAATACTACCAAAAACAATCTAAAGATTTAATACAATTCCTATCAAAGTACCCATGACATTTTTCATAAAACTAGAAATAACAATCCTAAAATTTGTATGGAATCACAAAAGGCCCAGAATTTTCAAATCATTCCTTAGGAAAAAGAACAAAGCTGGAGCCATAACCATTTCAGATTTCAAACTATACTACAAAACTACAGTAATCAAAACAGTATGGTACTGGCACAAAAACAAACAAATAGATCAATGGAACAGAATAGAGAGCCCAGAAATAAACCCACACACTTATGGTCAATTAATTCTTGACAAAGGAGGCAAGAATATACCATGGAGAAAACACAGCCTCTTCAACAAGTGGTGTTGGGAAAGCTGGACAGCTATATGTAAATCAATGAAATTAGAACACTTCCTCACACCATATACAAAAAAACCTCAAAATGATTTAAAGACTTAAATATAAAACAGGACACAATAAAACTCCTAGAAGAGAACATAGGCAAAACATTCTCTGACATAAATCATAGCAATATTTTCTTAGATCAGTCTCCCAAGGCAAAAGAAAATAAAAGCAAAAATAAACAAATGAGACCTAATTAAACCTAAGAGCTTTTATACAGCAAAGGAAATCATAAACAAAATGAAAAGACAGCCTACAGAATGGGAGAAAATATTTGCAAATCATGCAACTGACAAGGGGTTAAAATCCAAAATACACAGACTGCTCATACAAAAGAATACTGCAAAAACAAGCAACTCAATCAAAAAATGAGACCTAAATAGACATTATTCCAAAGAAGACATACAGATGGACAACAGGCACAAGAAACAATGCTCAGTATTGCTAATTATTAGAGAAATGCAAGTGAAAACCATCATAAGGTATCACCTCACACCAGTCAGAATGGCTATTATCAAAATGTCTACAAATAATAAATGCTGGAGAGGGTGTAGAGAAAAGGGAACCCTCCTACACTGTTGTTGGGAATGTAAATTAGAGCAGCCACTATGGAAAACAATATTGAGGTTCCTTTAAAAACTAAAAAGTAGAGCTACCATATGATCCAGCAATCCCACTCCTGTGTATATATCCAGAAAAAATGAAAACTCTAATTCATAAAGATACATGCACTCAATCTTCACAGCAGCTCTATTTACAATAGCCAAGACATGGAAAGAACCCAAGTGCCCATCAATAGACACAGATTGGCTTAAGAAGATGTGGAATACATATCTACAATGGAATATTACACAGTTGTAAAAAAGAATGAAATATTGCCATTTGCAGCAACATGGATGGACCTAGAGAATATTATACTTCATGAAGTGATTCAGACAAAGACAAATACTATATGATATCACTTATATATGGAATCTAAAAATAATACAAATGAATTTATATACAAAACAGAAACAGATGCACAGACATAGAAAACACACTTATGCTTACCAAAGGGGAGAGGGAAGGAGGGAGGGACAAATTAGGAGTATGAGATTAACAGATAAAAACTATTGTAAATAAAATAGATAAGCAACAAGGATTTACTGTACAGCACAGGGAATTATATTTTATACCTTGTAATAACCTATAATAGAATATAATCTGAAAAATATATATAATTATGAAAATGCATCTTTCTATTAATGTATCCAGCATTGACAATTTAAATTAAACCAATATATCCTCTATAATGTCTTTAATTTGAAATATTTGATTGTAGTTTTGTTTATATTTAATATGTAATCTTTTGTGCTTTCATGATTTCTATACACATATGTATAGTTTTATATTTTACATTTTTTTGGCATTTAAAATTTTTTTTCTTTTTTTTAACATCTTTATTGGTGTATAATTGCTTTACAATGGTGTGTTAGTTTCTGCTTTACAACAAAGTGAATCAGCTATACATAAACATATATCCCAGTATCCCCTCCCTCTTGCGTCTGCCTCCCACACTCCCTATCCCACCCCTCTAGGTGATAACAAAGCACCGAGCTGATCTCCCTGTGCTATGCGGCTGCTTCCCACTAGTTATTTATTTTACATTTGGTAGGGTATATATGTCCATGCCACTCTCTCACTTCATCCCAGCTTACCCTTCCCCATCCCTGTGTCTTCAAGTCCATTCTCTACGTCTGCATCTTTATTCCTGGTCTGCCCCTAGGTTCTTCGGAACCTTTTTTTTTTTTTTTTAAGATTCCAAATATATGTGTTAGCATACGGTATTTGTTTTTCTCTTTCTGACTTACTTCAGTATGACAGGCTCGAGGTCCACCCACCTAACTATGAATATCTCAATTTCGTTTCTTTTTATGGCTGAGTAATATTCCATTGTATATATGTGCCACATCTTCTTTATCCATTCCTGTCGATGGATACTTAGGTTGCTTTCATGTTCTGGCTATTGTAAACAGAGCTGCAATGAAGATTGTGGTACATGACTCTTTTTGAATTACGGTTTTCTCAGGGTATATGCTCAGTAGTGGGATTGCTGGGTCGGATGGTAGTTCTATTTGTAGTTTTTTAAGGAACCTCCATACTGTTCTCCATAGTGGCTGTATCAATTTACATTCCCACCAACAGTGCAAGAGGATACTCTTTTCTCCACATCCTCTCCAGCATTTATTGTTTGTAGATTTTTTGATGATGACCATTCTGACTGGTGTGAGGTGATAACTAATTGTAGTTTTGATTTGCATTTCTCTAATGATTAGTGATGTTGAGCATCCTTTCATGTGTTTGTTGTCAATCCGTATATCATCTTTTGAGAAATATCTATTTAGGTCTTCTGACCATTTTAGGATTGGGTTGTTTGCTTTTTTGATATTGAGCTGCATGAGCTGCTTGTAAATTTTGGAGATTAATCCTTTGTCACTTGCTTCATTTGCAAATATTTTCTCCCATTCTGAGGGTTGCCTTATCATCGTGTTTATGGTTTCCTTTGCTCTGCAAAAGCTTTTAAGTTTCTTTAGGTCCCATTTGTTTATTTTTGTTTTTATTTCCATTTTTCTAGGAGGTGGGTCAAAAAGGATCTTGCTGTGATTTATGTCATAGAGTGTTCTGCCTATATTTTCCTCTAAGAGTTTTATAGTGCCTCGCCTTACATTTAGGTCTTTATCCATCTTGAGTTTATTTTTGTGTATGGTATTAGGGAGTGTTCTAATCTCATTCTTTTACATGTAGTTGTCCAGTTTTCCAAGCACCACTTATTGAAGAGGCTGTCTTTTCTCCTCTGTCTTTTCTCCATTGTATATTCTTGCCTCCTTTATTAAAAATAAGGTCACCATATGTGTGTGGATTTATCTCTGGGTTTTCTGTCCTGTTCCACTGATCTATATTTCTGTTTTTGTGCCAGTACCATACTGTATTGAATACTGTAACCTTGTAGTATAGTCTGAAGTCAGGGAGCCTGATTCCGCCAGCTCCATTTTTCTTTCTCAAGAATGCTTTGGCTATTCAGGGTCTTTTGTGTTTCCATACAAATTGTGAATTTTTTTTTGTTCTAGTTCTGTGAAAACTGCCATTGGTAGTTTGATAGGGATTGCATTGAATCTGTAGATTGCTTTGGGTAGTAGTGTCATTTTCACAATGTCGATTCTTCCAATCCAAGAACTTGGTATATCTCTCCATCTGTTTGTATCATCTTTAATTTCTTTCATCAGTGTCTTATAGTTTTCTGCATACAGGTTTTTTGTCTCCTTAGGTAGGTTTATTCCCAGGTATTTTATTATTTTTGTTGCAGTGGTAAATGGGAGTGTTTCCTTAATTTCTCTTTCAGATTTTTCATCATTGGTTATAGGAATGCAAAAGATTTCTGTGCATTAATTTTGTATCCTGCTACTTTACCAAATTCATTGATTAGTTTTAGTAGTTTTCTGGTAGCATCTTTAGAATTCTCTATATATAATATCATGTCATCTTCAAACAGTGACAGCTTTACTTCTTCTTTTCTGATTTAGAGTCCCTTTATTTCTTTTTCTTCTCTGATTGCTGTGGCTAGGACTTCCAAAACTGTGTTAAATAATAGTGGTGAGAGTGGACAACCTTGCCTTGTTCCTGATCTTAGTGGAAATGGTTTCACTTTTTAACCACTGAGAATGATGTTGGCTGTGGGTTTGTCATATATTGCCTTTATTATGTTGAGGTAAGTTCCCTCTATGCCTACTTTCTGGAGGGTTTTTATCATAAATGGGTGTTGAATTTTGTCGAAAGCTTTTTCTGCATCTATTGAGATGATCATATTGTTTTTATCCTTCAGTTTGTTAATATGGTGTATCACAATGATTGATTTGTGTATATTGAAGAATCCTTGCATTCCTGGGATAAACCCCACTTGATCACAGTGTATAATCCTTTTAATGTGCTGTTGGATTCGTTTGCTAGTATTTTGTGGAGGATTTTTGCATCTGTGTTCATCAGTGATACTGGTCTGTAGTTTTCTTTCTTTGTGACATCTTTGTCTGGTGTTGGTATCGGGGTGATGGTGGCCTCATAGAATGAGTTTGGGAGTGTTCCTTCCTCTGCTGTATTTTGGAAGAATTTGAGAAAGATAGGTGTTAGCTCTTCTCTAAATGTTTGGTAGAATTCACCTGTGAAGCCATCTGGTCCTGGGCTTTTGTTTGTTGGAAGATGTTTAATCACTGTCTCAATTTCAGTGCTTGTGATTGGTCTGTTTATATTTTCTTTTTATTCCTGGTTCAGTGTTGGAAGGTTGTGCTTTTCTAAGAATGTGTTCATTTCTTCCAGGTTGTCCATTTTATTGGCATATAGTTGCTTGTAGTAATCTCTCATGATCCTTTGTATTTCTGCAGTTTCAGTTGTTACCTCCCCTTTTTCATTTCTAATTCTATTGATTTGAGTCTTCTCCCTTTTTTTCTTGATGAGTCTGGCTAATGGTTTATCAATTTTGTTTATCTTCTCAAAGAACCACCTTTTAGTTTTATTGATCTTTGCTATTGTTTCCTTCTTTTCTTTTTCATTTATATCTGATCTGATCTTTATGATTTCTTTCCTTCTGCTAACTTTGGGGGTTATTTTTTTCTTCTTTCTCTAATTGCTTTAGGTGTAAGGTTAGGTTGTGTATTTGAGATGTTTCTTTTTTCTTGAGGTAGGATTGTACTGCTATAAACTTCCCTCTTAGAACTGTTTTTGCTGCATCCCATAGGTTTTGGGCCGTCATGTTTTTGTTGCCATTTGTTTCTAGGTATAATTTGATTTCCTCTTTGATTTCTTCAGTGATATTTTGGTTATTTAGTAGTGTATTTTTTAGCCTCCATGTGTTTGTATGTTTTACAGATTTTTTCCTGTAATTGATATCTAGTCTCATAGCTTTGTGGTTGGAAACGATACTTGATAAGATTTAAATTTTCTTAAATTTACCAAGGCTCGATTTATGACCTAAGGTATGACCTATCCTGGAGAATGTTCCATGAGCACTTGTGAAGAAAGTGTATTCTGTTGTTTTGGGATGGAATGTCCTATAAATATCAATTAAGTCCACCTTGCTTAATGTGTCATTTAAAGCTTGTGTTTCCTTATTTTTTTTTTGGATGATATGTCCATTGGTGACAGTGGCGTGTTAAAGTCCCCTACTATGATTCTGTTACTGTCGATTTCCCCTTTTATGGCTGTTAGTATTTGCCTTATGTATTGAGGTATTCCTATGTTGGATGCATAAATATTTACAATTGTTACATCTTCTTCTTGGATTGATCAATATGTAGTGTCCTTCTTTGCCTCTTGTAACAGTCTTTATTTTAAAGTCTATTTTGTCTGATATGAGAATTGCTACTCCAGCTTTCTTTTGATTTCCATTTGCATGGAATATCTTTTTCCATCCCCTCACTTTCAGTTTGTATGTGTCCATAGGTCTGACTTGGGTCTCTTGTAGACAGCAATATATATGGATTTTATTTTTGTATCCATTCAGCCAGTCTATGTCTTTTGGTTGGAGCATTTAATCCATTTACATTTAAGGTAATTATCCATATGCATGTTCCTATTACCATTTTCTTAATTGTTTTTGGTTTGTTAATTTAGGTCTTTTCCTTCTCTTGTGTTTCCTGCCTGGAGAAGTTCCTTTAACCTTTGTTTTAAAGCTGGTTTTGTGGTGCTGAATTCTCTTAGCTTTTGCTTATCTGTAAGGTTTTTAATTTCTCCGTCGAATCCGAGTGAGATCCTTGCTGGGTAGAGTAATCTTGGTTGTAGGTTTTTCCCTTTCATCTCTTTAAACATGTCTTGCAACTCCCTTCTGGCTTGCAGAGTTTCTGCTGAAAGATCATCTGTTAACCTTATGGGGATTCCCTTGTATGTTATTTGCTGTTTCTCCCTTGCTGCTTCTAATATTTTTTCTTTGTATTTAATTTTTGATAGTTTGATTATTATGTGTCTTGGCATGTTTCTCCTTGGATTTATCCTGTATGGAACTCTCTGTGCTTCTTGGACTTGATTAACTGTTTCCTTTCCCATATTAGAGAAGTTTTCAACTAAAATCTCTTAAGTGTTTCCTCAGTCCCTTTTTCTCTTCTTCTGAGACCCCTATAATTCGAAAGTTGGTGTGTTTCATGTTGTTCCAGAGGTCTATGAGACTGTCCTCAATTCTTTTCATTCCTTTTTCTGCCCTGCCATAGTTATTTCCACTATTTTATCTTCCAGGTCACTTGTCTGTTCGTCTGCCTCAGTTATTCTGCTATTGATTCCTTCTAGAGAATTTTAAATTTCATTTACTGTGTTGTTCATCACTGTTATTTGCTCTTTAGTTCTCCTAGGTCTTTGTTAAACGTTTCTTGTATTTTTTCCATTCTATTTCCAAGATTTTGGATCATCTTTACTATCATTACTCTGAATTCTTTTTCAGGTAGACTGCCTATTTCCTATTCATTCGTTAGGTCTGGTGGGTTTTTATCTTGCTCCTTCACCTGCTGTGTGTTTCTCTGTATTCTCATTTTGCTTAACTTACTGTGTTTGGGGTCTCCTTTTGCAGGCTGCAGGTTTGTAGTTCCCATTGTTTTTGGTGTCTGCCCCCAGTGGCTAAGGTTGGTTCAGTGGGTTGTGTAGGCTTCCTGGTGGAGGGGACTGGTTCCTGTGTTCTGGAGGATGAGGCTGGATCGTGTCTTTCTAATGGGCAGGACCACGTCTGGTGGTGTGTTTTGGGGTGGCTGTGACCTTATTATGATTTTAGGCAGCCTCTCTGCTAGTGGGTGGGGATGTGCTCCTGTCTTGATAGTTGTTTGGCATAGGGTGTCCAGCACCATAGCTTGCTGGTCGTTGAGTGGAGCTGGGTCTTAGCGTTGAGATGGAGATGTCTGGGAGAGCTTTTGCCGCTTGATACTACATGGAGCCGGGAGGTCTCTCGTGGACCAATGTCCTGAAGTTGGCTCTCCCACCTCAGAGGCACATGCCTGACACTGGGCTGGAGCATCAAGACTCTGTCAGCCACACGGCTCAGAAGAAAAGGGAGAAATAAAGAAAGCAAGAAAAAAAAAATAAAAGTTATTAAAATAAAAAAGTTTTTAATTATTAAAAATTAATTTTTAAAATTTTAAAATAAAAGAAAGAAGAGAGCGACCAAACCAAAAAACAAATCCAACAATGATAACAAGTGCTGAAAACTATACTTAAAAAAAAAAAACCTCCCCCCCAAAACAAAAGGAAAGACAGAACCCTAGGAGAATGGTAAAAGCAAAGCTATACAGACAAAATCACACAAAGAAGCATACAGATACACACTCACAAAAAGAGAAAAAGGAAAAATATATATATATTGTTGTTCCCAAAGTCCACCTCCTCAATTTGGGATGATTCTTTGTCTATTCATGTATTCCACAGATGCAGGGTACATCAAGTTGATTGTGGAGCTTTGTGGAGCTTTAATCCGCTGCTTCTGAGGCTGCTGGGAGAGATTTCCCTTTCTCTTCTTTGTTCTCACAGCTCCCAGGGGCTCAGCTTTGGATTTGGCCCCGCCTCTACGTGTAGGTCGCCTGAGGGCGTCTGTTCTTCGCTCAGACAGGACGGGGTTAAAGGAACAGCTGATTCGGGGGCTCTGGCTCACTCAGGCCGGGGGGCAGGGAGGGGCATGGAGTGCGGGGCGGGCCTGCAGAGGCAGAGGCCGACGTGACGTTGCACCAGCCTGAGGCGAGCCGTGCGTTCTCCCGGGTAAGTTGTCCCTGGATCATGGGACCCTGGCAGTGGCTGGCTGCACAGGCTCCCCAGAAGGGGGGTGTGGATAGTGACCTGTGCTCGCACACAGGCTTCTTGGTGGCGGCAGCAGCAGCCTTAGCGTCCCATGCCCGTCTCTGGGATCCGCACTGATAGCCGCGGCTCGCGCCCGTCTCTGGAGCTCGTTTAGGCAGTGTTCTGAATCCCCTCTCCTCGCGCACCCTGAAACAATGGTCTCTTGCCTCTTAGGCAAGTCCAGACCTTTTCCCGGACTCCCTCCTTTCTAGCTGTGGCGCACTAGCCCCCTGCAGGCTGTGTTCACGCCGCCAACCGCAGTCCTCTCCTTGGGATCTGACCTCCGAAGCCGCAGCCTAGCTCCCAGCCCCCGCCCGCCCCGGCGGGTGAGCAGACAAGCCTGTCGGGCTGGTGAGTGCTGGTCGGCACCCATACTCTGTGCGGCAATCTCTCCTCTTTGCCCTCCACACCCCTATTGCTGCGCTCTCCTCCGTGGCTCCGAAGTTTCCCCCCTCCACCCGTGTCTCCGCCCGTGAAGGGGCTTCCTACTGTGTGGGAAACCTTTCCTCCTTCACAGCTCCCTCCCAGAGGTGCAGGTCCCATCCTTTTTCTTTTGCCCTACCCAGGTACGTGGGGGAGTTTCTTGCCTTTTGGGAAGTCTGAGGTCTTCTGCCAGCATTCAGTAGGTGTTCTGTAGGAGTTGTTCCACATGTAGATGTATTTCTGATGTATTTGTGGGGAGGAATGCGATCTCCACGTCTCACTCCTCCGCCATCTTGAAGGTCTCCTATATTTTACATATTTAATGCATTTTATAGAATGATATGATGTAATGCTCTAGGTCGGCAAGAATTTATTTCCTTTCAAAGGGATCTGTGTACACCCAAGGTTACTCAGGTCAGACACTGAACCAGACAGCTCTTCCAGGTCTTAAATTTTCTAATAAGAAACTAATGACTTCAGGGTGCAGGTGGGAGGGAGGGGAGCCATGGGGTGACCTCAGTTCATTATAAGACTTTTCATTATAATTATTATACAGTTTTCTCTCTGCTTTTCCATAAGGATTAAGAAAAGACAGCAGAAATATTCCAGATGATCAAGCATGGAATGCTATTATGCAAATTCAAAACTATAAAGGGAAGCATCTCACACTTGGCATGATTATATCTCATTACTCAGAAATCAGTAAACAGGGAAAGAGGTAGAAGTTACCACATAGTCAAATAAGGACTGTCTTACCTGTGGAGGATTCATCACAAAACTGCTTTTAGTATTTGTAAACTACAAAGTCCATACACTGGAGTATATTAACCCAATGGCTTTATTGCTGGAAACGAGCTGAAAAGTGTCTCTAAGTAACCGATACCAGCTCCTGTTTTCTCCAAGCCAAAACAATGACAAAGGCATTTCTTTTCAAATTCCCAGGGAGGGTGGGAAGGAGATGAGTTTTCTTACTGTGTAGTTTTGTTTTTGGTTTTTTTTTTGCGGTATGTGGGCCTCACTGTTGTGGCCTCTCCCGTTGCGGAGCACAGGCTCCGGACGCGCAGGCTCAGCGGCCATGGCTCATGGGCCCAGCTGCTTCGCGGCATGTGGGATCTTCCCGGACCGGGGCACAAACCCGTGTCCCCTGAATCGGCAGGCGGACTCTCAACCACTGCGCCACCAGGGAAGCCCCTACCGTGTAGTATTTACTCTTAGGTCGGCATACTCTTTGCCTCCGTCAAAGAGCATCACATCCTCCTTTCATTTAAATTCCCTGCTTTGGTGATCCTGTGATTTCAAACAGAGGAGACAGAAGTGACAGTAATAGTGGGGCAGCGTCTCCACTCTGTAACCTGTATGCTAAGTTAAAATCTTGTTGATTCAAGTAAAAACAGGTTTCCAAATTGTGCAGTCAGACACAGAATGTCATAGGTGTGTGGTTAGACTAGTTGGGCCATGCTAGGGAAACACCACCATGAAGGGCAGGCTGCCTTGGACTAGCCCCAGAGTGGCCTGCTGGTGACACTATATCTCACATGCTTTCTCCCTCCTTTTAGTTATAGCATGAATGGATCTTCTCAAATAAGTGAAATATTATGGACTAGAGGAGAGCATCCAACCCCAAACAGCAAATACACAGCATGACCACAGATGCTTGGTGGGCGAGCTTGGCCCTATACCCACCATAGTGACTCACGACAGCAATCTGTGTCTCTTTCTCAAACATATAAACTCAAGGTTGACGTTGAGAGTCAGTTGCGACAGATGTAATGGGAAGACAGTAATGACAGCTTTATTCTTTGAGCAGTTACTGGGTCCCAGGAAATCCTGTAACAGGTTACACCTGTTATCTCATTTAATCCTACAACAAGATAGATACAATTAGTATTCTCATATTCCAGACAAGAAAACTGAGGCCCAGAGAGGTTAGGTAAAGTGCCCAAGGTCATACAGAGAATAAGCCAGAATTCTAACTCAAGCAGCCTTATTCCAGGACTTCAGCTAAGCCACTCTGCTGTAAACAGAGACAGAATTGTTGAGTCATGAGAGGATTAAGGCACTAGAGGAACAAACCAGGAAGAAACTCCTGCAGCTGGGCAAGCGATGAGTCAGCCTGGCCTGCCGTTCCTGATCTTGAATCACACTCCACGCTCCCAGACCACATCCCAGTTCCTGGATGCCTTGCTGTGCCACAGAGGTTGGTCACACATATCCTGATTGTGCAACATTTCCTGGGTTCCCATGAAACCTGATTTCTTATTCCCACAAATATTCTTGTGGTAAGCCTTCTCCGTTGCTGTGGATAAGCTGGGGAAATCCACTTTCTTGTTTCTCAAAAGCCGAACACTGAGGCAAACTGGAAACTATTATCTAGCAGTGGTTCTCAAACTTTAGATACATCAGAATCACCTACAGGCCTTGTTAAGCCGGATTACTGGGCTCCACCCCCTGAGCTACTGATTCACTAGGCCTGGGTTGGGGCCCAAGAGTTTGCATTTCTAACAAGTTCTCTGGTGATACTGATGCTGCAGATCCAAGGACCACACTTTGAGAACCGCTGATCTAGAGCCTTGCTCCCCAACGTGTGGAGAGCAGGCAGGTTGAGTGTGTGTCTGATGCGGGAATGGTTTAAATCTCCTGTGATTCTGATGTGCGGCCAAGGTTGTGAACCACTGACACAGAGCTGTTGACTTCAGCTGACCTGCTGACATTTTCTCTTGCCCCACGCTCATTTACAAAGTGTATTCTTCTAGAAGGGAAAAGAGCAGTCACTATAGTATTTATTAAACTGACAGAAGAGAAGAAAAAGTGGAAATGACTTTATGCCTGAAATCTCCACTTTGGCCAAGTTCAGCTTCAAGTTGTAAGTAATTGAAGAGTAAAGAGAGACCAACTAAATAAAATCATGTTTAAATCCAGCAACTATTACTGCAGCACTGGTCTGCAGCAGACAGATAGAAAAATACGCTCTTCCCAAATGAGCATTTGTTCTCAGAAGGAAGTGCTTCACTGCAGCCCCATTTCCCTGTGAAGCACTATTCCTCCCCTACCTTTTTATGTGTTTGTTTAGTTTTGTTTTTTATTTTGATTATTTTATTTTTTTAATGTATTTATTTTATTTATTTATTTTTTGCCACGTTGGGTCTTCGTTGGTGCGCACAGGCTTTCTCTAGTTGCGGCGAGTGGGGGCTACTCTTTGTTGAGGTGTGCAGGCTTCTCATCGCAGTGGCTTCTCTTGTTGCAGAGCATGGGCTCTAGGTGCATGAGCTTCAGTAGTTGTGGCACATGGGCTTAGTTGTTCCATGGCATGTGGGAACTTCCCGGGCAAGGGCTCGAACCTGTGTCCCCTGTGCTGGCAGTCGGATTCTTAACCACAGTGCCACCAGGGAAGTCCCTAGTTTTGGTTTTTAATAAGATGTGTGACTTTAGACAAGTTATCCAAATTCTCTGTACCTCAAGTTTCTCAACTGAAAATGGAGATGGATCCCTAGCTCCACAGAATGTGGAGACTGCGTGGGATTCTATACAAGGTGGCCGGCATATGCCTGACTGTACAGGGAAAGCACAGTAAATGGTCTACCTGGGAGAATTCCTCAATTAAGAGCTTTAAAGATTAGGTAGCTGATGATCTGTAATACCCCCCTGAGCACCTGCTCATCTCATTTTAATAAGGAGAGTGTGTTCGGCCTTCTACAGGAAGTCACAGATACTTCAGCCAGCAAGGTTGGAGGAAAGACTAGATCTGGACCAAGAAGGCTGGTCAGCAGGTGCTCAAAAGCCAACCACTGAAATCATGAATCAGAAAGGCTTCCTGCAGCTCCAGGCACAGGATGGGCAGCAGCAGGCACCTCCCTAAATCTTGCTGTAGTCAGAGAATTCGGGATATGAGCCCACTCAGAAAGGGTAGGGTGTAGCATTTCAAGAACTGTTTTCATCACCAGGAGAGTGAAGTAGGTTGTGAAAAGGCAAATATTTCTGTAGACTCTCTTGAGAGATAGTTTTGACACAGAAAATATAAAGGAGAAGGGGTTGGCATGAGCAGTGAAACATGCCTCCTTCGAGCTTGTTTCCTTCCAGCCTCTCCCTTATCCTCCATCTTCTGAGCTCTGAGATGGGTGGTATTTAAGAAGGCATCTCTCCTAATAGATGTTTTGTAAGGCCTCAGAGGCATTTCCAAGTTGGAGTCAATATACTTTGTATACTGAGGAGATTCTGCAGTAAACTAATTAGCAGTCTGCAACTAGTTAATTAAGAGATACTGCAGTACCTTGGCTCAGGCATTAAGCAACTCTAGCTGATAAGCCGGAAATTGGCAAGTAAGAGGATTGACAGTACACAAGGGGATTATGTGTCACTCACTTAGGAATATGTTTTTCCAAGCGGTAGATGAACGTAGCCTAAAGGAGATCATATGGGTGGGATCTTCATGAGGCTCCGTAATTGTCAGAAAAGCAGGGATTTCCAACTCTTGGGAAATGCAGCAGTAAACAGAGTTCTCCCTAAATTTCATTCTGTTTTCCCTCTTTCTATCACCACAAGACCTAGTTTATTGAAGTCAAGGAGGGCATTAAGACTCAGAGATCTTTGGGTATGCCACCTGGCAGGGTCATAATTAACATAGACCCTGTGCAGATTTTTTAAAGGTGCCCATTTCTCTGGCTAGCCAGAGCCTGTTACCAAACCAAACTCGGGTCCACTTGCCCACCATGCAACAAAGCCAATCTACTGACACTGGGTTGTGATGAAGGAAAGTACAGTGTTTATTGCAGGACCCAGCAAGGAGTATGGGCAGTTAAGGCTCAAAAGACACAAGCCCCCCAACGGCTTTCAGAGAATGGTTTTTAAAGGCAACATTTGGAGTGAGGGTTACAGAGTACATAACTTTCTTCTGATTGGTTGGTGATGAGGTAACAGGGTGCTGTTTCGGGAAACTTAACCATCAACCTTCTGGTTCCAGCCAGTCTGGGGTCTACATGGTTGTGGTCAGCATGTAGTCACCATCCTCCACGTGGATGTGGTTCTTACTTTCTGCAGAACAACTCAAAGGTCCTGCTCGGTTTCTAGCCCTTGGCCTTGCTCTAACATCTGGCCTAGTGAGTAGGATCTGGACTGGACTCCAGCTATACTCACCCTTTGGGAATGCACCTGCAGCCTGCATAACTGTAGGCAGGGACCTCACCTTCCACCCCCAGCCCAGATCAAAGGAAGACTAGAGTTTGGAGGGGGAGCCCTCCTGCAGAAGGGACCAGATTATCTCTCCCCACCCTCGAAGGGAAGGAACGTTCCCAAAGCCAAGCCTTATCTGCTACTCACCCACAATGCAAGTTCTCTGGTGCCTTGAGTGCTAGCAAAAGGCTCCTCACACCCAGAAATTCCCCAAGAGACACTGGCTATTCTCCAAGCTAAGAATCACCTCTTGGTGAGTGGAGTGGGAAGTAGGAAATATTATCAGCATCTGGGAGGGCTTTACATATGCCCACCTGGAGACTATGATGTGTGACCGCCCCTCTCATTGGCACATTTAACTCTCCCACTACCCCCACCATGGTTTTCAGATTCCTATCTGATGAGGTAATGGTGAAAGATATATAAATGTGAAGAGGATCAAAGCAGAAAAAAATGTTTGGAAATTACAGATAGCCCTTTAAGTCAAAACTCTGGGACGTCTGAATGGTTTGCTCTCTGTCCCAAGAAGTTTCCGCTATTCAATGCCATTCTTTCTTATTGTGTGCTCCAATGACTCCTTGCATAAGAATCACTTGGGGCACATATCTAAAATACATCCCAGGCCTACTCAGTCAGAATTACTGGGAGCAGAGCTGGAAATCTACATTTTTTAACAAGGTCCCCAGGTGACTTTTATGTATTTTAAGGTTTGTGTATGAGTAATCTACTAGGACAGGTAGCTTATCTGGTGAATATTTTTATTCATCTCATTTATCTGCTTATGACTTTCACATTTAGAGAGTGGAACCTGAGTCCCCAGTGTCATTTACACAGATATCTATTAGCCTAAACCTAGCATAATGTAGTTCTACTTCGTTGTATTCACAGAACAGCAACCTAACTTGCAATGGCCATAAATAATCAATCATAGGCTTTGACTAAGCAGTTACCATTGAACTTATATGGCCTCAAACGTCCAGTTCTAACACGGCCCTAAAACCAATCCTATCTCAAGTAGATGCCTTATTATCTTACGTGTAGTCCCAGCCATTTGTTTCTAACTCTTGAGACAGTGCTGAGAAGGAGCTCTTTGCTGGAAAGAAGAGTGAAGAGACAGATGGAGTTGAAGGGGAGAAAGATGAATAGGTGAAACTCTCACATTGAGCAGCGCAATCCACTTCCTGGCCACATTCAGAACCTCTTTCTTTGTGCCCAGAGGGAACTGTGTAAAGTTAAAGGGTCAGACCAAGAAGACAACTTACAGTAAAGTAGACAGGTTATATTAGGTTCTTTCCCATTTCTGCTGTAGCAAATTACCACAAACTTGATTTTTTTCCATATCTACCTTTTAACACTTACTTTTTAAAGAAGATAAATGAGAGGAAGTCAGTTATGTGTACAAGTGGAAGAAAATGAACCTCTTTGTCATTATTATCTGAGTTTAATTTCATCCATATACTACATGCCAATGACATCTCAGGTGCATTGACTATTATTTATCCATGAAAAATTTCACGAAAGTTTTGCATGTATTTTAGCAGCTATTATAAAGAATCTTACAGTGTCATGAACACACTAAGCATTAAAATGTAAATTGAGGGGAAGAGAAAGTTAAAAAAATTGCTTCAGGGGAAAAATAAGAGGTCATTCTGAAGTATAGAGTCAAAAGTATTGCTGAAGAATAGATAGTAATGCTACTAGGAACACTGGCTGGAGTATACTGGTATGTAGGAGAAACTGGATTCTTGTTCTACCAGCAGCAGTTCTGCCAGGAGCAGATTTTAGTGGCTCTCCTGAGTGGAGCAAATTTCAGCATATGTCTGTATTTCTGTGTAGACACTGGTCCAGAGTCACCCATGACCTCAACCATTCTCTGCCTCTGGCCCAGAAAGATAATGGTCTACTACTGACTGTTCTTCACTTTTACTTTATGAGTTTATTTTAACTTGTGAGAATAATAAATGCTTGATGTATCTTCCCAAAACTCAAAGCATGAAGAAATGTGTGAAGAGTGAAGGTCACTGTATCCGCCCCTTCCTCATTCTACCTTCTCTCCTCCAAAATAACCACTAAATGGTATGTGTCCTCCCTGACCTTTTCCCATGTACATTGTATACCTTTTTTTGTTGTTCTCATTAACTCAATATATCCTGGGTACCCTCCCATGTAAGTATATGCAGTTCAACCACATTTTTAAATGGCTTCATTGTACTCCTTAGGGAGAAATGCACCGTAATTGTTTAACTCTTTTTTTATGAATAGATATTTGCTTGGTTTCAGTTTTCTATTTTTAAGCAGTGTTGGAGTAAATACCATTGTACACATATCCTTGCACACTTACATGGTTATTTCTGTGAGAAACATGCCAAAGAGGAGATTTCAGGGTAGATTTTAATTCATGTTGCCCACTTCCATGCCTACCAACAACAAATTAGAGTTCCATCTTCTCTATATTCTCAAAGAAACTGGATCTTAAGATACTTATAATTTTCCCCTACATGATGGCATGAAAATAATATCTAATGTGGTTCCTTTGATTTGCTTTTACCTGATCAGTTATAAGGTTGAGCGTTTTCTCATATTTTATCATAGTGTTTCCTTTTTTTATATATATATTTCCAGGTTTTTTTTATTTTTAACATCTTTATTGGAGTATAATTGCTTTACAATGGTTTGTTAGTTTCTGCTTTATAACAAAGTGAATCAGTTATACATATACATATGTTCCCATATCTCTTCCCTCTTGCGTCTCCCTCCCTCCCACCCTCCCTATCCCACCCCTCCAGGTGGTCAGAAAGCACCGAGCCGATATCCCTGTGCCATGCGGCTGCTTCCCACTAGCTATCTACCTTATGTTTGTTAGTGTATATATGTCCATGCCTCTCTCTCGCTTTGTCACAGCTCACCCTTCCCCCCCCATATCCTCAAGTCTGTTCTCTAGTAGGTCTGTGTCTTTATTCCTGTTTTACCCCTAGGTTCTTCATGACATTTTGTTTTTTCTTAAATTCCATATATATGTGTTAGCATACGGTATCTGTCTCTCTTTCTGACTTACTTCACTCTGTATGACAGACTCTAGGTCTATCCACCTCATTACAAATAGCTCAGTTTCGTTTCTTTTTATGGCTGAGTAATATTCCATTGTATATATGTGCCACATCTTCTTTATCCATTCATCCGATGCATAGTGTTTCCTTTAAAGACTATTAGGGTCCTGAGGATCCTTTGGAAGATGGCTGTGGTCATTGACAGACAGTATATGACAACCTGGAGTGAATCTGGAACATAGCAAGCTAAGATTCTGGGAAAATGGGAAAGAACCATCCTTCAGATTCCTAATTAGAAAGCTCCCTATCTATCCGTAGGCTTCCTCTTTTCTCTCTGTGAACTAACAAGAGGCTTATGGGCAGTCAATCAGTAGTTCTCACCCTGCAGGTCATCAAGGTTGGGAAATGTCTTTGATTTTTCCAACACTCACCTTCTGGAAGGGCAACTGGTCAGCAATCCCTGAGGAACCCCCAAAATGGCATAAAAGAAAGACTATGGATTTAGAGTCAGTCAAGCCTATATCCTCTACTTAATAAAGTCATCATCTTGATCAAATCACTAAACCTTTCTGTGAAGAGTGCTCCCAGGAATGCTGCAAGAATCCGAGTACAAGGAGTATTAGACGCTCAATAAGTGTAAGAATTCCTTACCTTTTTTCATCTCCTCTGCCTAGGCCCTTTGAAGTCCTAGAGTCTGTCCCTCTACCCACAGGGCATCGGTGCCAGCCGGCACAGACTTGCCCCCTGCTCGAGTCGTGGACTAGGGCTTGCTGTTTGGTCTCTGCCCAGCCAGCCGATTTTGCCAAAGGTTGGGCTTTGGTCCTTGCTCTTTCTCTACCTTATATTTAGAAAGATTTTCTTGAAGGACACTATTCTTCCTCATTGTCTCCTCATCCTTTCCCTATAGTTTAAAAGCCTCATCCCCTTCCTCTGGATTTCAGAACCTGCCTGACACTAACCCAGAACTACCACTCCCAAGTTTGGATTTGGACTTGACCTGCAATTAGGCACCTTCCCCCCCTCATAATTTAGTCTCCGATATAAATGGATATAAACCCTACGTCCTTAACCCCCAATCTCACCTCCTGTTCCTGCTCTACCGCAGTTTTTCCTTTGCTAGAATAAGACATTGCAAAGCAGTCTCTAACAGCCTCCCAGGAGCAAATGCTCAAGGCTTATCTAGGTTCTAGCAGGTGATGCTGATGAACAGAAGGAAGTAAAGTTGCCCAGAGAGAACGACTTGCCTCTCACTCTTCTGTTTCTCTTTCTTACCTATTGGCTTTCATACAGCCACTCGCAGCACAAGAAGCTTCCCCTTCTCCCCAAATTGGAACAATTGGGGGATAAAGATCAGACAGAGCTAACTGGATAAATCAGCACACATATCCCATACTGCATGCCAGGGACAGGGGTGGAAAACAAAAATCGCCACTAACACTCTATAGCTTTGAGACCACTTAGAGACCTAAGCAAAGCTTTCATCTTTTTACAACTGCATCTGCCGCTTTTCTGAAACATATGTATATCTGATTGCCAGAATAGCAGAGGCACAATGTTAAACATTCTGCTTTTATTAATGAAACTCCTATCAGGACTTCTTACTCAGTGTTATTACTAAGGCCATTAGTGTCCTTAAGTATGAAACAATTATAAGGAATGAAAATGTTAATATATTTTACACAGTTGCTATCTGTGCTAGTTAGGATATAGTTCAGCTGTTTAAACAGAGACTCAATCACAATGGCTGAAAACAAGATAGAAGGTTATTTCTCCCATTAAAGTTCCACGTGACAGGTTCAGCAGGGAGAAGCTGTACCCCACAAGATCATCCAGGGACCTAGGCTCCTATCTTACTGTTCTGTCATTCCTTAGAGTGTTGTTCTTGTCCTCATGGTCAAAATTGGCTTACCAACTACCGCATCATATATCAGCCTATGGAAAGGGAGAAAAAGGACATAGGGGGCAAGTAGCTTTCTTTTGGGACGATGTTCTGGAAGTGGCATCCATCACTTCTGCTCGCATGCACTGGCTGGAACTTGCTTGTGTGGCCACACCTTGCCAAGGGAAACTGGAAATGTCATTTCTAGTTGAGATCTTGGACCTCAGGTGCTTCTGTTACCAAAATTCCATCATACCATATATACAATTTTTAGCCTACCTTTTCATTTAATATTTTAACAATCATTGCCTCATGTCATTAATAAATTTTCATGAACAGCATCTTTATTGATTACATAGTGGTTCTATATATGAAGTATTTCCCTATTGTCAAACATGTAGGTTGTTTCCAATTTGGGGATTGGAATCTTTTGACTATGTAAAATACTTGGGCACAGTCCGCAATTACCTCTTTCCAAAGACAAGCCTTGAAGCCCCCAGTGCACGCACGGGCACGCGCGCACACACACACACACACACACTCACACCCCGCATCCCAACACCGTCACTCACTCACGCTTCCAGGCTGTGGTCTCTGCCTCACTCTGTCACACTGACAATCCCAATTCCATGCACTACCACCACCAATTATGTCTGAACATTCCCCACACTGCATCACACATCTGGCCCAGTTTCTACTAAGACCTATAGTCTCTAATCAAGACTGAAGAGAAAAGAAAGGAAAGAGGAGGTAAGCCCTGATCTGGCTGCCTAAAAAATATTGTCCTCATGCAGAAAGGAATGTGGTTACCTGACTTTCTGGTTAGAAGCCCTGAGCTAGGAACAGGCTATGACTGTAACAGAGAGCTTTTTCCTCTCTTCTGCCAGATGATGTGTACTTTGCCAAGACAGAGGGTGGAATAAATAGAGTCCACGACTGTGCTTCTCAGTCCAACACCACTGATGTGGCAGTCTGTGGAAATCCTCCCAGAGTCCAGCATACGATTGTCCTGTATACTGATTATCAGAACGGCTGCAATTAAAAACCGAAAAAAGCACTTGTACATTTTCAAAGGGATTTTCATGGAATGTTAGGAGAAGACCGATAAGGTATCTCTCGCATGACTTATATTAAACTGGAAGTCTAGGTAATGTCTAATTTTTTTTTTTTTTTTTTTGTAGTACGCGGGCCTCTCGCTGTTGTGGCCTCTCCCGTTGCGGAGCACAGGCTCCGGACGCGCAGGCTCAGCGGCCATGGCTCACGGGCCCAGCCACTCCGCGGCACGTGGGATCTTCCCGGACCGGGGCACGAACCCGTGTCCCCTGCATCAGCAGGCGGACTCTCAACCACTGCGCCACCAGGGAAGCCCGGTAATGTCTAATTTTAAATTTGCTTTTTTTAGCATGAAGTAAGAGGTATTATACACCTTTTTGGACATTTTGTTCTATCTTAATTTTGTTGTCTCAGAATTATTATGAGTGTTTTCAAATGTATTTTAATATTTTAAAATCAATTCCACTTTAATTAATATACTTTTATGGTCTATAGTTAGAAGATTAACCACTTTTGAGGTCCAATAATTAAGGACTTAACTTGCAGAATTTCTTTGACAAATTAAAAAGCAGATTGAACATGTAAATGTTTTTGGAACTTAGGCTGAATATTCTCTAGTGAAAATATGAACTATCCTTCTGAAGTGCCCAGGGAAAGCATGTCCCTGGTCCTCCCAACTGCTAAGTATCTCCCAACCTCTGTTACTCTTCCTGCATCTACTCAGCTTCCTTGGTGAATTAAATGGAAGTCCACTTTAGTAAAGCTACTTCAAAACTATATCCTGACCACCCTCAACCCCGGATCTTTCCATCTTGAAACAAAGGGAAATGACCTCTTTTCTCATTGTTTTATTTAAAAGGACTACAAACTCATGAAAATACTGCATGTTACTTTAGAGTCACGCCAGCCACATTTTTACTGGTTTGGAGATTCACTGGGAAGAGAATGAGCTGTTGGCCAGATAATGAGCTCTTGGCCAAATCCCCTCGTGTGTCCCAATGTGTTACCATGTCCTAAACATGCGTTCAATGAGGCTTCTATTGTGGCTAACATCCAGCATGCCCAGAACTGAAGCCAACTTAGTCATTTCTTCAATCTCTTCCAGATCTGGCTGGGCTCGATAGCCAGGAGGCAGGGATAGAGCAGCCTGAGAATAATTAGGTGGGGAAAATATTTACTATGATAAACAAGGTGTTGATGTGGCAAGCTAACCAAAATATCCCTTGTCAGGGACATGATGACAAACTGTGTCTCTCTCCGAGTCCTCTTGTCCACCTATTGTTTGAGTGATTATCTCTAATTTCATCTCAGCACTTAGTGTTCTTCACAAATTGGTGACCTCAGAATTCATGCCAGGATATTCTTGGTTATACTGGGAATCTAAGATATTCTTATTATCATTATGCTTTCAGAGACATTGATTTCTATGATACCGAACATGTTAGGAACTGGCATGTCTATGAAACCAAAACTTACAAACCCTGTCTTGTTTCGGGTAGCATGAGAATAGTCAAGGGATAAATTGCTCTCTGATAAAACTACTCTTTATTACCACAGGGACTCTCTGCAGCGCACAGATACAGATGCTCTAAAGTAATAAAGTCACTAGTGTTCACGCGCTGCACCCCGTGGCGTATGTAAAGGTGAAGTAAAATGATGTACAAATACATAAAATTTTTAAACGACTTCGCAGGAAGATGGTTAAAAGCTTCCAAGGTTCTCGGTTTATAAAATCAAGTTTTAAAAAGTTTTAGTACATCAACAAATGTTTTAGTGCATCGGTAAGACCTAGCCTGGTAACTAATGAATCTGGAGGATTCAATCTAGGCAGAACTATCTTTTTTTCACGGTATTTTAAAGGACATTAAATCTCTGATGTTCCCAGATTATGCTTTAGAAGAGTTCAAAGAAATGGCTTTGATAGAGACGGCTTTGAATGTGGACTGATGATCGTTTCTAAGAAGAAACTTGAAAGTAGGTGGAGGCAGTGACAGCAAAGAGCAAACGTACGTCCAGGAGCCTGTAAGCAAGGTCAGGCTTTAAACGTGGCAAGAGTCCTGCCTCATAGGAACCTTAGAACAAGAACAAGTTAGAATGCTAGCTGCAGAAGCAGAGAAATGTCCAAGCTATCCTGCAGGACTTCTAATACCCATGTAGTTGTCGATAAGATGGGTTCATCCAGAGGAGATATGAAGGGGAGATTAAATAATTTTTCTGTTGAAGAAGTAGTTTTAGAAACTCCTAGGAGATGAAGTGTGCTGACCTGAATTTAATTCATGAACCTGACCTAACTCTGAGCCAGCCATAGGCTCACTGGGTTGCAAGAGGCCTTAGAGGTCATGTAGTCTAAGTACCTACATCAGTGTTCCCTGGAAGGCAGACTGCTAAACAGCTGGATCAAGATCCTCCTTGGGTGATATTTTAAAATATAGATGCCCAGGCCATACCATGGGGCCTTCTAATTCAGTTGGTCTAGAATGACGCCCAAGCATGTCTACTTTCAACAAGCTCCACTGTTGGAAAAGCAACTTGGAAAGAGAGGGATGGATCAGGCTGATAGAGCTCAGGGCCCAGGAACCTGGCCCACCTGCCACTTGGATGCAGGTACTTGGATGAATTTCCAGGCAGGAAGTCACACCAAGGGGCTATCAGATGGGTTGCCCAAGCAAGAGGCTAGGGCATGGTGATCCCTAGTGATCCAAGTAGACGGCAGGCAGGCAGAGGCCAGCAGCTCCCTTCAAAAGTCTGGAAGGAGGCATAGTCAGAGCTAAGGCCAGGTTCAGAGACAGATACTCAGTCTTGAAAGTTATCAGAATCTGAGGAGGTTATCCACACCGGAACACAGGCATGGAAGGACCAAAGAGGTCCATGGAGGTGGGCGAAGCTGGGACTTGGTCACGAGAATAGGGCAGAAGCCCAGTCTTTAACACTAAGACAGAACCAAGGGGAATTCATGTTTGCTGAACACTTTTTCTCTGGGAAGTACAGCCTGTCTCCTATCCTCCTCCCTGTGTTACCCTAACACATGCTGATTTAATCCCCTCTTAATAGGTGAGGTGAATTTGCAAGGTGATCACGAGCTAATTTTTATCTCTCTGGGCCACTACATCATCATCTTTAAAATGAGTGGAAAAATTCTTACGCCACAGTCTAGAAAGGATAAAACACGACAGTATAGTCTAAAAGGAATTTCATAGTTTCTAAAAGGAAATCCTTAATTTATGTGGTACTATTTTGCAAGACAGTGTGTTCAAAAACCTACCAGGACCTTCTATATCCAGTTAACCTCCCTATCTAGCTTTCTTTTTTTTTTTTTTTGCGGTACGCGGGCCTCTCACTGTTGTGGCCTCTCTCGTTGTGGAGCACAAGATCCGGACGCGCAGGCTCAGCGGCCATGGCTCACGGGCCCAGCCACTCCACGGCATGTGGGATCCTCCCGGACCAGGGCACGAACCCGTGTCCCCTGCATCGGCAGGCGGACTCTCAACCACTGCGCCACCAGGGGAGCCCCATGGTCTCTGTTCTTGACCAAGCAGTCTGTCACTCAAGGCTAAACTTAAACCCCAAGAAGTGCAGGGCTGCTCTAGGCTTCACTGGATCAAAGTAACACCAAAAAATTTATTGAAGTACATCACAGTTTGGAAACCAAATAGAGAATCAATAAGAATGCATCATTATCCCTTGCCTTTGAGGCAAATAGGAAAATGGGGGAGTTCACTGAAAACTTAACTGGAGTCTTCTCCCAGGAAGACAGGAGCTGAGCCTCACTTTTTAAAAGTCAGAAGCATGAAAACAAATAGTAATACATGCTTTAGGAAAATCACTCTGAACTTTGGTTTTAACTCTGTTTAACTCTAGAGATGGTGTTTTAGGACAAACAAGTCAAAGTCTGTCCAGTTCTCATCTCTGAATCTTTCCTCTCTTCCTGGCGAGGGCCTCTTCACCCACACCTGCGGCCCTGGCTCCTCCAGGAAGAATTTAAAACTCCTAGCCTCACATTCTCTGACTGAGGATTGTCACGACTTACGCTACTTTGGCCCTGACCTTATAGTCAGTTTCAAAAACTAAGAGATGATTGTTGGATAAATATATAGGTAAGTTTATATAATTATACACATGTGCACAGACTTATGTATCTGTATAGATCAATTTGCCTATCTATCAATATAACTATATCTGTATGTCAGTCACCTGGTAGGTGATGTGTCACAGTTTAACAAACATTTATAAAATGCCTACTGTGCACCAGCCTCTGTATTAGGCACTAGAGAAAAAATATAGTCAATATTATGCACTTAGATGTTACCTCATTTGGTCAGAGTAACCCTGTTACACCATTGTTATTTTGTACAGAATGGAAAGAGAGACCAGGGACACCCAAAGAAATTAAATAATTTGTTCAAGGTTATAGAGAAAGTAAGTGGTAGATGCCTCTGTCCCCAAAACACAAACACATCTGGCCTCCATGTGTTGCTTCTGAGCCTTTCCAAGATCTAGTCTTCCACTTTGATCCTGTTTCTAGCAGTTCAACCAACCTATGGATCCGTTTCCTGATTCCTCTCCCAATAACCCTTAAATTTATTTCTGAACTCCCACACTGATAGGGGGAGCTTCCCTAGGGATTGAAATTCTTCCACTAAACTCCAGGTGGCGCTCTGTCACTAGAGGCCATGCACGCCAGCTGCTGGCTGCTGGGCCCTTTGCATCTGTTGTAACCCTTGTTTAAGGAGGAGAAAGCCACAGTGCTGGCTCCATTGTTCCATCAAGACCAATGTTATTCCAGTGGTGACCTCCCTGATGCTCCCGGCTTCACCAGATGACATCATTGCTTGTCTCCTCGCCCTCTAGATACCACGCTCTGCCTAGCAGCCTGCACGCCCTCTCAGACCTCCTAGGCCTGCCTGTGTGTGTTCTAGGTCTTTACCTCCCCATGTGTGCCCCATCCCCAGGTGGTTAGTCAACTCATGCCTGACTACGCCCCAAGATATAATAGGAAGTACCATAACTGTATTCAATTCTCCTGCAGCTCAGTTTGTCAGTAAATAACAGCACATAAAATGTCAAGGGACTTCCCTGATGGTGCAGTGGTTAGGAATCCACCTGCCAATGTAGGGGACACGGGTTCGAGCCCTGGTCCGGGAAGATCCCACATGCCGCGGAACAACTAAGCCCGTGTGCCACAACTATTGAAGCCCACGCGCCTAGAGCCCGTGCTCCGCGACAAGAGAAGCCACTGCAATGAGAAGCCTGTGCACCACAAAGAAGAGTAGCCCCCGCTCGCCGCAACTAGAGAAAGCCTGCACGCAGCAACAAAGACCCAATGCAACCAAAAATAAATTAAAAAAAAAAAAATGTCAGGAAAGAAAGGGGGTCCACACTAGAGGAGAGAGGACTGGCAGGCTGGAGGGAATAATCTGAATTAATCTCTCTCATACACCTACACACACACACACACACACACACACACACACACACACAGTCTCTCTCTTTCACATATACAAATACAGTTTCTGTCTCCTTCTCTCTCTCTCTCTCTCCTCATTCTCTTTGTCTGTCTGTCTGTCTCTCTCTCTTTCTCTCAGTTAAATTTCTATAGAACTGAAGTTCAGAGCAAGGAGTTCTCACCCAGAGCCACAATGAAGGGGTCAGAGTGACTTATGAATCCAGTGAGGCTAAAGCTATTAGGCCTCTCACTCTCGCTGGCCTCTCTGAGCACCAGGGATATGCTATGAGTGTTCTAAGTGGTAAAAGGAAGCCAGGCTACAACAGGAAGCATTTCATGTAAGCTTTTCTGATAAACTGCCTAAAGAGATCTCTGAAGAAAGAAACATAAATTTCCAAGGAGCCATGCTGTGATTTATTTTCTCATTCTAAACAAGTATTTACCTTTTTACCCGTTAGTATTGATAATTTTGTAGTATATTAGGAAAGCTCCCCAAATTGAATAAGCTATGGGCACCACAAAACTGAGACCCGCTCCTGGGAGGGAGAATACTGATACCAAAGAAGGAAGAAAATTCAAAAGTTGTGCTGAGATCCGAAATGCGGGAGGAGACTCTCAAGTGTCAGCCCAGCACAGGGAGCAAAGGCAGTCAGGGAAGGTGATGCATACAGTCTGGAATCCAGGAGTCTAGTTACAAGCAAAATGGGAGGGATTCAAAGAATTGCTAGAGTATTGTAGCTTGCCGTTAGGAGTCCCAGTCAGGGGAGAGGCCAATGGGAGGGGTGATGGTGTAGAATGGTCAGGGCAAGGCGTGGTGTCAGGGGTCCAATCAAGGGCGCTGGGATTGATGGCAAGGCTGCAGTCCAAGCAGAGGAGACCAGGACACAAGTGCTATTGCACAGACTGGGCAGACATGGTGGGGGAGGGGAGGGGAAAGCCCTTGACCAGTGGGCACACAGGCGCCGTTGTTGCCTCACCCTGAGACATCGCACCCCAGTAGTGCAGTTGGACACCTTACACGTTTGTAGGCTGCATCAGGGACTCCTCAGAGAGGATGCGGTGCTAAATTAGCAGGATTGGGGGAGGCAGGCAATGGCAGGCCAGGAAGCATGATAAACAGTAGAATCTCACCTATGAAATGGGGATACGAATATTACTAACCATCTCGGAACATTGTTGGGATGGTTCAGTCAACGATGTAGGTAGAATGGAAAGCCTGGTGCCTTATTCAATCCTGGAGAACCACTCAAGCTTTCTGGAATGCGATTCTACCTTGAATATGGTCAGAAGAAAGGAGTTAAAAGCATCCTGGTATGAGAGTCGCAAATTGATTCAAGGAACTAACACAATAAGGAAAGAGCAGCTAATTTTACTTCAAAAAAGAAATCGCCAATAGAATGCAAAAATGCAGCTTATGTGTTTCCTTATTGATTTAATGAATTCCTTGGTAAATTTCTATCTGCTTAGTTGGTTAGTGATTGGTTAGTCTTTCCTTATGGTAACAGTAATAGTTTTCCATATAGTAATGACTACCATTACTGTATTTTATTTTCTCAATTGATATTGTACTCTAATACCACTCTGTTTCCTTGTGTTGTGGGAAAAATTAGAAAATTTCTTTCCGTTTCAACAGTTTACCAGGTGTTTGTGCCCCTCCCCCAACTTCCCCTCATTCCGGAATGCGGAGTGTCCTGAGTTGACTCGCTGATATCTATACATAGATAAAGTCTCCTGGGTGTCTGGTCCATCACTCAGAGATCCTGCCCTCATGAGGACATGTTGATCCCCAGCCCTGAGACCTGTCACCAAGGCCTTTGGAAGTGATCTTATCCCCATCTGAAAAGCTAGATTCCAGTTCTATCTCATCACAAAAGGTTGGGTCTCAGCCTTTCAACAGAGCTGTTTAGACCAAAGCAAAGCAAGAGATACATGGTTACAGTTAAGCTGCCAAAGGACGTCAGAAGGTTAGAGGCTGGGATTTTTATTCAGTTCAGATGTGGACCCTTTTGCCTTCCTCTGAGGGGAAAAATGTTTACTATTATTAAGGAAAATTTTCTACTAACTGCAGTCGTGTACAAAGCGCCCACAGAAAATACTTTGAATGCACGAGTTTTCTCTCAGGGAAGAATATTTATTGTTTCAGAGGAGGGAAAGGAGTCAGTCATACATTTTCTCCCACCTACCCTAGCACCCACGGTTAAGGGAATTAATTAGGTTTTACTGAATCTCCATGACAAAGCAATCCTTGCTGGACCTCTCCAATTCCCATCAATCTAGAGATTATATCACCAGAAGGAGTGGTAGTAAATGCTCAAGAGACAACACAGGTGAAAATGGGCTGAAGTCTGGAATCACCAATTGCTGTCTAAATCTGTGGGCTCTGGGAGTCTTCCTAAATTGTATCCATAAGCCATAGCAAGATTAAGCCATGCTTAAATCTCCCCATCCTTTCTTTTAATTGATAAATTGAAATTCTTTTTGAAAGACAGGAAATATTTACCCTAGCTCTTATTTATTTAAATAGAGACATCGCTTGCAGAAAGAAGCAAATGCAAGTGAAAACACAGCTACCATCACTATATATCATTTTCTAAAATGATTTACAACACAACACAGCATAAATAACATCAAAATTAAAAGAGGATCATCAACTCAATAAAGGCAAAGCCAAATCATTGCTCTTTAGTAAATGTTTGCTAGAACCTCAAAAATGTACATGAAGTGGAAAAGTTCGGAAATACAACAGCTGTACAGAATTCAGCTTAGTGCTTTGTATTTAGTATGTGCCGAATAAAATTTTACTAAATTTTTCACCTACAACTCTAATGACCAAGACACATTTACATGATCTGAGGTGAAGTCCGTGCAGCTTTGACATAATTCAGTTAATTCAGCATTATAAACGCCGTGACTAATCTGCCAAAATTATACTATCAATCCCTCCTTATTTATCTAGTTGATTTATCAACCCCACATTCCATTTTGTGTCTGACCTCAGAATGACATACAAACATAATGAAAGTGAAAATTGAGGACACCTGCAGATATGGTTCACAATCTAAATCCATGACAGTGTGGGCATCGAGAATAGAAGAGCTCATGCCATGTGTTCTCCAGGGATCAAGGTGGCAACAGGTTGTCCCTGCAGCCAAGCCCTCACATTTGAAGGAGGAAACTGTCAAACTGTGATTCCTCTGGGCAACTCTTTGCTCTGCTGTAGAGAAAATCCAATTAGGGCAAGTACATTGATTCTTGCCCTAATAGATATGGATTATCTGCCAGGCATGGCCTCCTTCTAGGTGCACTGCAGAGAAAAGCCAACAGATATTCTTCTCACACCAGGCTGCTAGCTTAATCTATTACTTTACATAGTGTCCAGGGCAGCCCCTGATTAATATGGTTCAGCCGGTTTAGGAATCCGGTTGGAGAGTGGGGGAATACTGCTGCCGTGCTCTTCAAAGAATCCTGACTCTGAGATAGCAGAAAAAGAAAGGGTGCTTTAGAAAAAAATAGGAACAGAAAAATTGTCGGTAGAGATGAATATTTCTAAGTGTTCGTACAACAGGCAGACCTCCCTTCCTGCCCACTTGAGATCTTTCAGTGGTTGGCTTTGAAGTTAATTTTTATCTTGGGCTTCTTAGACCTCCATCAGTAAGACGGGATGACTTTACAAGGAGAACTGGTCCTGCTAGCTTTGAGCGGCTTCTGTGTAATTTTAGGCAACAAGGAACACGCTCCACAATGCAGTGTGGGAGGGAGAGCACCTGACTGTGAGTCACAAGACCGGGGTCTGGTGGAGCCTCCACCGACAACAACAGAGTCTCCATCTGGGTCGATTTCTGCATCTTCAACATGGGGTTGATGGGCTACTTTCTGCCATATCCAAAGGAAGTACCTTGGGAAAATATTCTAAGAGAGTTCAAACAATTTATAATTTTTTGGAAGAGAAACAGAGACTGTTAAGGTAAGCCAAGGGGCATAGGCTCTTTGCACATGGAGGTGGAGAATGGAGCAGTTAGTCAAACAGTTACTACAAAAACCACTCGGGCCTGCCACAGAGAAGGGCAAACAATACTTACGCACTTACCAACACTTATCTCACTAACCTGAGAATTTCAGATCAAAGGAAATTCTTGATCTGATTAATTACCTGAAGTACCCAGATAATTCCCTTAAAAATCTCAATTTCACATCGGTAGGGATAACCTCAATAAGGACAATATTCTCTTTTAAGGAATGAGACACTAGACCTAAAACCATTTCTCTCCCATTGAATTTCATGTCTGAGGAAGACAAGTATTATGCCATTTTCACCCAAATGGAACCTTAAGACTTCTGAAGACCACAGGAGCTATCTGGAATGTAGCTAAGAGGTTAAGATTCAGACTCTTCCAGAAAGCCTCTCTTCAAGTCATCCCTCTAGGGTGACAGACTGAACCCTGGGGGTTTCTGGGTGATCCTTGCACAGCATTAAACTTTAGTCCCCTGGTTGTGCTGCTAAGAGATATACATCAAGATTGCAATAAATTGCAATCCTTCAGGCTTAGATGAGCTTGGGGGGATTTTATTGTGGTCCTTAGTCTAATTTCTGGAAAGAGTTTGTGAAAGTTCTTCTTAAACCAATAGATAGGATGAGAGAAAGATACACCAACTTTGTACATTCAATTTAAAATTTATTGGGGGAGGGAAAGGGAAATAATTCTCTCACTGTATCTTACTCTTTGATTCCAGAAATGAATCTACATTCTTAATTTTTCAAAGATATTTGAGACATACGACTACATATACATATATTTCTCAATTTATGGCTACCCTTAATTGTTGCTATAACTCAGGTGTGTCATTTAGCATTCCTTAAGACAAATTCCTTATCTTCATAAGGTAGGTCATTTTAATAATGCATAAAAGTTATTGAGAATTTTAATCCAAAACCTGTATTTCTGTTACAGCTTTACAGTAGCCTTGCGTAGAAGACAGGCAGTGCTTCATATTTATGACTACAAGATGTTAAATGTAACTTCCCGAGTATAACCTAGTTGCCTAGGAAAAATAAAATGCTGCTTCTAGAAGCACCTCTGTTAAAAGTGTCTTATGTTGAGGAGAAATTGACCGAACCAATGTGACAGTGCAAAAAAAAAAAAAAAGTGACACTACAAACTCCATACCTAATGATACTACTACTTGATAAGACTTGGGCTCTGAGTGTCAGCCTTCCATGGCTCCTGTAATCTGTCACATTCACCACCAAGTCTCATAACCTTGGGAATCCAACCTTTCTTATAATTTATTGTATAAGTCTTAACCTGCACAGAGATCAGTCTCCCCTTTGGCCTAACGTTCTGTCCTTTCATCCAAGCAGTGGTTTTGCCCTTCCCCTAAGAGACAGGCTCTCCCTTCAGCTGCTGAATCAGGCCAAACAACCCTACACCCACCTCTCCCACCCTCAGGAGAGCACACTTGTGCTGGGTTCATCCTGGACCCTGATTCAGAGCAGGAACAACCCAATATTACACAGGAAACCACAGCAGCAAGAGAGAGAGAGAAAAAAAGTCTCCTGGCCTACAGTGCCCTAGCCCTGTTCAGTAAGGTTTTCTTAAAGATACAACTTGAAGCACACTAAGAATCCAGCATTACATGTAACGCCCAGAATTCCAGACCAACAAACACTGATTCATTTTACAGATTCAAGGAAAAACAGGATGCAGGAGGATATGTGAAAAGCAAGGATCTTGTTCAAAAATATAATGTTCTGACTGCAGAAAGTAAGTCAAAGCAACATGACTGTACATCAGGTTTCATAATTCTTAATATCTGAGGAAAAATACCTTCTTAGACCTACACGACTCCAAATTAAATATATAGGTATATATGTAAATCTCTATGTATATGTATATCTTGACCCCTTATAGTTGAATATCAGGCTTAAACAGGGCTTAGCACACAAGCTCAAACACTGGCCTACAGGCCCATTAAATCAGTATTGATATTTGCAAGATCTAAACAAAATGAGAAGAAAAATTTAGTGTGTGTGTGTGTGTGTGTGTGTGTATCGTTGTAAGCTTTCTCTTTTCCTTACCCAAAAAAACTTACTCTTTATTATGTCCTTCCTGGGTTTTTTTTTTTTTGGTAAAATTATCTCTCTTTTATGAAATGATGCTCATGGTAGAAAATGGTTTTGCTTTTTTGATGTTGCTTGGTGTGTTTTTCATTTGGCAAAATACAATGTTGAAAACTTGATATGAGTGTCCAAGTTTGGGGAGTAGCATAGGTATTTTACTGATCCTTGAAATCCTTACGTCTGGGACGTAAGACCCAGACCACATACAGCGGAGTCGATCTGATGTTTAAATGCTTCTTAATAACCCGCACTCATCAGTCCTAGTTCTGGCTCCTGCAGCCACGTGGTTGCCCTTCTTCCACATGAAAGCCCTTTTTATAGTTGAAGACAGTTCCTGTGCTGCCCCTAAAATCTTTTTTGTTCACAATAAAAACAAAAACCAAAAATAACACCTTTTATTTTCTTCAACTATCCTTTTGAGCCAGACCTCTAAAAAGAGCTTGTCAAGAGGAAGCAAAAACTTGAAAGAAATATGTATATACTGTTGTTATTATTTTTATTATCATTTAAAGAAGGAGTCACATCTTTTCTATGTTTTATAAACGAGGAAACTGAATCCAAGTGGTTAAGAGACAATCGAGATCAAAGAGCTTGTAAGTTACATTCGGAATATGGTAAAACAATATGCCTTGCCCTTGATAAATGTATGCATGAAGACCAAGGACACAGAGAGTAGCAGATGTATATAAATTAATTCAACAAACATTTTCATCGTGTAAACTACACCATGCCTCACTATAGCAGCAAGCTTACAAAGAACATGGAAGCGTCCCTGCTTTTGAAGAGCTCACAATCATGACACAGTATGTGAATGAAACAGTGAAAGTAGGGACTTCCCTGGTGGCGCGGTGGTTAAGAATCCGCCTGCCAATGCAGGGGACACGGGTTCGAGCCTTGCTCCGGGAAGATCCCACATGCGGCGGAGCAACTAAGCCCGTGCACCACAACTACTGAGCCTGCGCTCTAGGGCCTGCGAGCCACAACTACTGAGTCCACGTGCCACAACTACTGACGCCCGCCCACCTAGAGCCTGTGCTCCACAACAAGAGCAGCCACCAACCACAATGAGAAGTCTGCGCACCGCACCGAAGAGTAGCCCCTGCTCACCGCAACTAGAGAAAGCCCACATGCAGCAACGAAGCTCTAACGCAGCCAAAAATAAATTTATAACAACAACAAAAATATCAGAAAAGTATTTTAAAAAAACAGTGAAAGTATGAAAAAAAATTGCCTGAGAAAATAGGAACAAAAACAACTAAGTGAAAGTATGAAAAAAATTGCATGAGATAATAGGAACAAAAACAACTAACCTGACTTGGGAGAGCTGGAAAGTCACAAGAGAGGACGTGATATTTAGGCTAAGGCCATGAAGGATGAGTAGAAGTTTGCCGAGGAGCATGAACCATTACCTAAGATATTTCCTACAGAAGGAAGAGCATGTTTGGAGGGGAGATATGAAGAGTTCAGTTCCAGAGTTGAACTTCAGGTAACTTGGAGACATCCAAACAGAATAGCCAAGAGGCAATTACACCATGGAAAAGAAAACTGAATAAACAGACTTAGGAGGTGCCTGCATATAGACTGTAGAGCTGGAAAAAAACTTTTTCACTCTTCTACTAAATTGCAAAATGCTTTGTATAAAAGCTTAGAATGAATTACTTTTAGCTCTATGATCCAAGAGGGTTTTCTTTTCTGAATCCTGGTGCAGAAACCCATTTTCACTGGTAGTGATGAAATGAGAAAGAGAATAGGGAAAGTATCCTCTAAAGGGGTGAGTTTCAACAGTGTGAGAATAAAGTTATTCACCATCAAACTGTCTCTTTAACTCATAGCTACATACTGTTAATCTACAGCCAATGGGTTCTCAGGGCTTAGAGAATATTTACTGTAGTTTGTCATTCTAGCAAAACAGAAGTGAAGGTTTAGCCTTAGCTTTGAAATCCCTTAATATTGCCTGCCTAAAATTATTTCCAGGTAAATATGGAAGTGACTTCTGGAGACTGATAAGCACTCTGATTTTTTTTTTCCACCCTAGCAGAGATAGGTAGCTTGGTTTAGGTCTCCGTAGATTTGAAGCATGTCTGAGAGATACCGACGTACAGATTTGCCATCATTAACTCTGTCTTTAAAGGCAGATGGGTGGTGGGACAGAGAAGGCTGCCAAGGAGCCACTGTGTGCCAAGAAGCATCACTCTGATAACTGTTTCGTTAAAGTGAAGGGAGCTGGCTTATACCAGGGTTACTCTGCTGTGAGAAAGGCTGCACACAACAGGCTGCACCTGCATGAGACGGTTCTGGCAGGATCTCTTCAGCCTGGTGTTCGCTGAGCCTGCCTCCTGCATGCTCCGTCCAACAACCACAAATTCCACTCCTGGTGTCTCCTGGAATGGAAGCTTGGACCTCATCATCTTAGCTTTAGCTACACTTACACACAATGCCATGCACATCGTAGTAGCTCCGTAATTATTTTCTGTTTGATGATAAACGCGGCCAACAACAGTCACAAATTTAAAAAAATAAATTGGAGTCAACCCCACCTAGCAACACTGCCTGCCCACACGCTTAGGATCCATATGTGGAGGTCTTCAGAAGACACGATCCAGAAAATTTCCTGCCGGCATTGTTTGCTCCTTCCTTCTTACGCATCCCTTGAAAGTTTCAACTTGAAATTTTGAATACTAACCTGGATAACCAATTGGGCTTATTTTAACCTCTAATACTACATTTCAACTTACTGAACAAAATGATCTCTCTCTGTCCTGAGGCTTCTATTTTGAGTTTTCTCTTGGCACCATTTAAGCATGCACTTAAAACTGGGATTTTTTTGAGCTTGGATGAGATGCAGAATAATTTTCTGTTATGCATGAGTGAGAGGCAGGAAAAATATTTCAGAGAAAGAAAGCTCTCTCTAAGTGGTTGTAAGAATAATTTTGGATAGAACTGATAGAGAATTTAATTTTAGCAGCATTAATATGTGGAACAAAATACTAAAATATCGCTTCCCTTCTTTGTGGTATATTGCTAATCACACGTAACACCTGTGATTAATATATATTTTAGTTGCATCTAAAGAATTCTCATCTATATGCCTGCATTAAGAGCCTCCATTAAAAATACAGAGCTTCAAAATCAAAAAACCCAAGACTTAGATACAATCCATTCAAGAATATTGTTCTCTGGGGCTGCTGTTGGTCAGCCTCTCTCCAGTTTAATCTGTCTTTCAGCAAAAATGCCAAGATAGTTCCAGGGAATATTACACTCAAAAATATTGCTTCTATATATATTGGCAGGAAGCATGTCTGGGAAGGAAAATCATCTTGTCCTAGAAGGCTGCAGAAACTGTCCTGTGAAAAACAATGAAGTAAATCCAACGTGGCAAACCAAAACAATGAAAGTAAAGGTGCATTTTATAAAGGCTTTCAAAGCAAATTTGGTTTCCTTTTGAAAATTTTTGAGTCCTGCATAGACTCTACTCCTTAAGGCTGGAAAAGAAATAATTTCTCTCTCTCTTGTTATGAACCCTTCAGAGGAAAATCTGAGCAATAATTTGTGGTATTGTGGGATAATCCATTTTAAAACTAATTGTGAAAGCAAGGCCATAATTTAAAGAAAATCAATGGATAGGTTCCCAGGGAGCTAATCCTGGAACTGATGTATTCCTTGTTCTCTTTCTCCTTGACTTCGTTGTCCCACTAAACACAGCTGGAAATCTTTGCCCCCTGAGCCTCTGGTCACAGCACTTCCCTTATTCTTTTCTTTCCTCCCCATCTTCACTCTGATCATTAATTCACATCAAGGTCTCCGCTTATGTAAAGTTATGAGAATCCATCTCTTGAATTTTCCACGGCAAATCTAATGCCCAAAGCCGTACACATCATCTTCTATCCCAAACCTGGTGTCCCTGGGACTGCTGCAGTTCTGGCAAGGCACACACACCTTTCCAATGACACAGGCGGCTAAGTTTCTCCCACTTATGCCCTGTTATCCAGTTAGACATCAACTTTTCTAAATTCTTCCACTGTAATATTACCTAACAATGTTTATTTCTGGGTGATGGGATTTTACAATAAATACATATTAATCATTTAAACACACACACATTGCATCTTTAATATACATATAGGCAAACATTTTCCTACATAGCCGTATCTTGTGCCTGTCTCTTCTTATCTCAATACTAAGCTTTGTGTTTCTCTTTACTTCATTCCTAAGCTCATCTCAGTTGTCCTCAAAACCTCACTTCTGACTTGGTTAAGAAGATGGAAGGCTTCCAAAGTGTGTTTTCCCTATTTCCATTCTTACAAACCTCAGAATTTCCCAGGATACTCAAATATTCCTCCCTTGTGTTTTCTAATTGGCCTTGATTCTTTGCCTTTATATATGTTCTTGGATTTTGGCCCATCGATTGAATATCTCCTATCTCTCTCTGGCATCTTCCACCTCTTTCTGGAAGAAAAAAAAAAAAAAATCAACTTCTCCTGTACCCACAACATTCCCATAAGTCATCTGAGAAAAAAGGGCCTTTTTTAGCTGTGCTAATCTCTCAAGCTACCAGGCCAATCCCTCTTTCCCTCACACCATTCTTGTTGAGAGAGGTTTGCTTTCCCTCCCTAACTTCCCACTGATTCCTCAACCCGCTGTACTATTTTCAGTTTTTAGCACCCTACTGAAATAGCTGTCTTGAAAATTATCATTTAACTCCCCCAAAACAAATGCAGTAGCCTCACTGCAGTTCTTAGCCTTCTTGGCTTCTCTAATACATTTGTCACCACCAACAACCCCCTGATTCTCAAAATTCTCTCCTCCCTTGGCCCTGCGGCTCTCCAGTCCTCTGAGTTCCTTTCTATTTTCTTGACACATATCAGATTTCCCTTTCTGGCATGTCTTCCTCTTTCTATCCCTTAAATATAGATTTCCCCCAAGGTCCCATTGTTAACCCCTTACCTTCTCTCTATATATTCTTTTTCAGGTCCATTCATTGGCTCACATGTGACTGGCTAGCAAATTTGTATCTCTTACTTCTGTCTTGAAATGAAGATTCGGTTTCTAACCACTTGCCAGACAGCTCTAATTGGTCTCTTGCAGGCACCTCAAACTCAACTGTCCAAAATGTAGCATAACGTCCTCCCTATAAATTTCCTGTCCTTGCCTGAAGTTACTGTTTCATCCATATTCTTCCATGTTAAAAAAAGATCAAATGGGATTGTTCTATTTACTCAACTGTTTCTTCATAGATATTTTAAGTGATCCTCACTACTGGAATATCTTTCTTCTTTCTTTCCAGCAATCCAGATGCTGTGCAACTTTTCAGATCTTGATGTCGAGTCCCTACTGTACTACGACCTGACCACTTCTCTCCTCTGACACCTGTGTCACTTAGGGTCCATTGCTGTGATTGAACATTTAACAATTTATTACTTGTGACTCATTTATTTTTGTATCATATTTTCTTTAACTTTTTATGTGTCTATATTTCATTTACTCAATTAGATTGTAATTTATTTCAAAGCATGGTTCATTTATTACCTTTCCTCAATCTGTCTCCCTCATTCGTGTGTTAAAAACATGTTTGCGGGTATGAACTATATGCCACACACAATGTTAGATACTGGAGAAAAATATATATGACATATTCCAGGTCATAGAGGAATTTACCATCCAATGGAAGAGCCAGAAATAAAAATAAATAGGTATAACAATGTGATGAATGTGTGTTAGAGCTTTGTGTGGTCTACTTTGGGAAAACAAGAAAGAATGGCCTTGAGGGATTAAAAATGATCCCAGAAGACACTACCTGGCTTTATTCTCAAAGGAGGAATAATAGTTAAGAAGGTGGACAAAAATGAAAGGGCATTCCAGACAGAGCAAATATAAATAGTTAAGGAAAAAGATAGTTTATTTGTAGGACACAAGTAACGAGGTATGAGTAGACTGGGGAAGTGACAGGACTTTGGAAAGACAAGAATCACCAAAGGTTTTAAATATCAAACTAAGAGGTTGACTCAATCCTGGAGACAATGAAAAGCCATGGGGAGATTTTTTAATATAGCTTTTTATTTAAGTCAGACATACAGACAGGTACATAACTCATACATCCGCAGCTCAATCAATTTTCACAGAGCAAACATACCTATTTAGCCAACACCTAGATTTAGAAACACTACCAGAACCCATGGAAAGATTTGAACCAATGGAAATATATTATCAGACTTGCACTTTGAAAGATCTTTCTGGTGCATTGGAGGAAGAAACTGTTTGGCAGGGATTTTTTTCCCCGAAGTTCCTGAATCATTTCTTCTCCCTTCCTTGAGATAGAGCCCTGAAGCTAATTTGCGAGGTAAATACCACTCACTTCTCCAAAGGGTCTCTCCAGATCAAGATGTCCAGAGCGGCCCGTGAGCCCAGACCCAACAAATTAAGCACCAAGAGGGATTCCCCTCTGCCCTTCCTCAAAGGTCCCCCAGCAAATTAGATGAATTCATCCAGGTGAGCTGCTGCAGCCCACTGCATCACCTGTTGGGAACTGGAGGAACCCAAAGGGGTTAGGCAAGAGGTCCTGCCAGAGTTGCCAGAATGCGTTACCTGAAAACCAGGTTCACCTCTTAGTGGGTGTTGAGCCAAAGGACACAACAAAGCCAAGGAGCAGGAGAAGGAAGGATTTATTACTTGCAGCAAGTAAGGAGAACACTGGGGATCTTTCCCAAAGCAGTGTCTCCTGTTTGACAGGGATTTAGATTGTAAAAGCACAAACTCATAAAGGCTTTAAAGTAGTGGCATTGTGAATGGAGAGGAAATATTTAAGAGGCAGAATCAATAAGATGAGAGGCAGTCTTTCAATAGACCATTATGCCCATATGTACCAATAATGCCCATATGGGGCAGCTCACTCTCTGGTTCTTTTGCAAAGACCCTGTTTAGTCAGGGTTCTCCAGAGAGGCAGAACCAATAAGGGTGTGTGTGAGTGTGCGTGTGTGTGTATGTGTGTAGGAGGCAAGGAGGGAGGGAGAGAGAGAGAGAAGGGAAGAGATTTTTATTATAAGGAATTGGTTCACATGATTATGCAGCTATGGAGGCCGAAAGGTCCCAAGATCTGTAGTGATCACCTGGAGACCCAGGAGAACTGAAGGTATAAATTTTCTCTAAGACTGAAGGGCTGAGAACCAGAGAGCTGATGGTATAATCCAGTTTGAAAGCGGGCAGGCTCAAGACCCAGTTCTAAGGCAGGAAAAGACTGATGTCCCAGCGCAAGGTAGTCAGGCAAGAGGAGTTCCCTCTTACTCAGGAGAAGGTGTCTTTTCTTTCTATTCATGCCTCCACCTGATTGTATGTGATCCACCCACTATAGAGAGGACAGTCTCCTTTACTCTGTCTGCAGATTCAAATGTTCATCTCATTCAAAAACACCCTCCCAGACACACCGAGAATAACATTTGACAAAATGTCTGGGTACCGCACGGCCCTAGCAAGTCGACACATAGAATTAACCATCATAGAACCCTCTCTGCTGGTTGTTCCTTGAAAGAGCAGTAGAAGAATTGGGCTCTGTGCCTTTCTTCTTGTTCTGCCTCTGTTGCTGGCTGTGTTTTTCTTTGACATATTCTTTCTTTAGATGGTCTAGCAGCCTTTCTCTCTCTTTAGAGTAACTTTCAATAACTACTCTTGTCGCTTAACCACCTCTACATCAGTTCCCATGATTAGGAGACTCATATTATCCACCCATCCACACTCCCATACTAGCGGGTTGGCCAAAAAGTTCCTTCAGTTTTTGAGTAAAAACAAAAGACACATTTTTAATTTTCACCAAGAACTTTATTGAACAACATATTCACCGTTTTGTTCCGCTACCTTCTGCCATTTTTCAGGCAACTTCGTAATTCCATCTTCCCGAAGCTGTTCCAGGTGCCTTTTACAGTCTTTCTGGGAATTGAACTTTTTCCATTAAGAGAATTTTATAAAGACCAAAATAAATGGAAATCCAAAGGTGCAATGTCTGGTGAATAAGGCAGATGAATCAGAACTTCCCAGCCAAGTTGTAACTGTCTTTGCTTGGTCATCAAAGAAACATGCGGTCTTGTGTTATCCTGATGGAAGATTATGTGTTTTCTGTTGATAATTCTGGGCACTTTTCATTGAGTGCTGCTTTCACTTGGTCTCATTGAGAGCAGTACTTGTTGGAATTAATCATTTGGTTTTCCGGAAGGAGCTCATAAGAGAGGACTCCCTTCCAATCCCACCCTATACACAACATCACCTTCTTTGGATGAAGACCGGCCTTTGCTGTGGTTGGTGGTGGTTCATTTCGCTTGCCCCATGATCACTTCCATTCCACACTATTGTACAGTATCCACTTTTCATCACTTGTCACAATTTGTTTTAAAAACGAAATGTTTTCATTACATTTAGGCAGAGAATTGCATGTGGAAATACTGTCAAGAAGGTTTTCTTCCCTTAATTTATGTGGAACCCAAACATCAAAGCGATTAACATAAGCAAGCTGGTGCCAATGATTTTCAACACTTGATTTGGATATTTTGAGTATGTCGTCTATCTCCCGCGTGGTATAACGTTGATGGTTCTCAATTAATGTCTGGATTAGATCGCTATCAACTTCAAATGGTCTACCCGACCGTGGAGCATCCGTCCAGCGAGAAAGCTCCAGCATGAAACTTCACAAACCACTTTTTAAAATTTATTTATTTATTTAGTTAGTTATTTATGTCTGCATTGGGTCTTCGTCTCTGCGCGGGTTTTCTTTAGTTGCGGCGAGCGAGGGCTACTCTTCGTTGTGGTGTGGGCTTCTCTCATTGCGGTGGCTTCCCTTGTTGCAGAGCATGGGCTCTAGGCACGCAGGCTTCAGTAGTTGTGGCACATGGGCTCAGTAGTTGTGGCTCACGGGCTGTAGAGCGCAGGCTCAGTAGTTGTGGCACACGGGCTTAGTTGCTCCGTGGCATGTGAGATCTTCCAGGGCCAGGGCTCAAACCCATGTCCCCTGTATTGGCAGGCAGACTCTTAACCACTGCGCCACCAGGGAAGTCCCGCAAACCCTTTTGACATGTTCGATCCGTCACAGCACCTTCTCCATACACTGAACAAATCTTTTCTTGTGTTTCAATTGCGTTTTTACCTTTCTTGAAATAATAAAGCATACTATGCCGAAAATGTTGCTTTTTTCTTCCATCTTCTGTATTAAAATGGCTACACAAAAATTCACCAATTTTGATAATTTTTTTAAAAATGCACACTATCACAGCTGTCTTAATACAATCTAACAAAATTGTTTCAAATGAAGTTAAAGAAAACTAAGTGCTACTAGAGTCATCTTACGGAAAAAACTGAATGAACTTTTCGGCCCACCCAACACTTCTATCTGGTATACATGCCAAATGATATAATAATTATTATTATTAATATGTATATTATTATAATAAGGATAATAAGAGAAAGGATATATAGAAAACAGAGGAAGTAATACATGTGTGAAAACATAGTGCCCTTTCTTAGCTGTAAATCAGTTTTTAAAATGTTTATTGCTATGAATCTGAACAGGTAAAATATATTTAGTTTACCGCTTCCAGTTTTTTAAAATTTATTTTATTACTCAAAGTAAAGGCATTGTCCAGGGCCTTTGCACATGCAGTTCTCTTTATCTGAACATTTTTTCCAGGTTTATTGAGATACAATTGACATATAACATTGTATAAGTTTAAGGTGTACAATGTAATAACATTATGTAAGTATTGTGATATTACTTCTATTTTAATTATCTGTTTAATTTATCTTAAAATATCTTGGGCTTCCCTGGTGGCCCAGTGGTTGGGAGTCCGCCTGCCGATGCAGGGGACGCGGGTTCGTGCCCCGGTCCGGGAAGATCCCGCATGCCGCGGAACGACTGGGCCCGTGAGCCGTGGCTGCTGAGCCTGCGCGTCCGGAGCCTGTGCTCCGCAGCGGGAGAGGCCACAACCGTGAGAGGCCCGCGTACCACACACACAAAATATATATATATATATCTTGACCTCAGCTGCTCTCTCTCTCTCTTTTTTTTAAATTTCTCTAGCCTTCTTATTTCTTCTTGGTAAATTTTTAACTTTTATCATGCCTGGAAAAAGCTCTGGAATGAAACACACTCAGTGATGGCCGTTCTGGAACACTACTCTCCTTGGTTGTCTGCCTGCTTATCTGACCACTGTTTTTAGCTTTCTCCTCCAGTACTCTCTTTCCCACTCCCTAAATATTCATGCCTGTAAGCTTCTCTCTTTGGCTCTTAGCTCTTCTCAGTTCGTGGTTCTCCTTGAATAACTAATCTACTTTCATTGCTTCAACAGAGTGTTAGGGTCCTCTGAGAAGCAAAATCCAAGACGCAAAGGAAAGTAAGAAGGGAGCTGGTAGAGGCTGAAAAGCTGCCAGACTGCGATGCCAGTCGGAACCTAAGTGAGGCACAGAGAGGGAGGGAAAGTCGGGTGGAAGCATCCTGGAGTGCTGTGCGATTCTGTGAATGTTTGCCAAAGTCACTGGAGAGTCCGCAAACCAGTCACTTATCAGAGGAGCCCCCATTTCCCTTCTGCACCCATTCATTGCCTGGGAGCTGTGCGTGGGAAAGTTGGCCTCCGTACAAATACGGGAAGTATTTCAAAGTGTAGCAGCTGGAGCCATTGGTCAATTACACTCCCTACAGTCAGTGATATAAGGAGAGCATTGCACAGCTGCCACAAACCACCACCCCACAATTCTCAAACTCTAATCTCCAGCCCTGGCTTCTATTCTAAGCATCAGAATCATAATCTTTTTTTTTTTTTTTTTTTTTTTTTTGCGTTACGCGGGCCTCCCACTGTTGTGGCCTCTCCCGTTGCGGAGCACAGGCTCCGGACGCGCAGGCTCAGCGGCCATGGCTCACAGTCCTAGCCGCTCCGCGGCATGTGGGATCTTCCCGGACCGGGGCACGAACCCGTGTCCCCTGCATCGGCAGGCGGACTCTCAACCACTGCGCCACCAGGGAAGCCCCAGAATCACAATCTTAATTTGCCACCAATTCTCTTCAACAGATGCCCCATATGAACCTCATTAATGTGTACAATAAATCATTATTGAGTCCCTATTGTATGCCAGACATTGTGCTCTTCTGAAGAAGCTGGACAAGGGGATAAACATGTCATAAATAAATTATGTCACCTGTTCTCTCAACAAGTATTGATTGTGTACCTATTGTATACCAGGCACTGGGGCAAGGTCCAGAGCTACAACAGTGACTAAAACATGATATGTGCCCTGAGGACCTCACAGTACAGTTGGATAAGCTGAATTAAAACCCACATAATTATCATACAATGTAATATGTGTAATAGGAAAGGCATAATCTATGTCTTGAAGTATAAATAGGAGGTGTCCACATGGATAAGGGGAAGGGCAGGGTTTCTTAGGTTCTTAACGGCATTAGCAAAGATGCATTGACAAGTAAAAGCATGGTGTGGGAGGAACTACATGGTCTTATTGTTGTAATTGTCTATTTTGATAAGTTAAGTGAAAAATAATAAATACCGGAGTTGCATGTTTGCCAAGTAAATGAAAGACTATGGAGGGAGAAAGGAGGTATGGGAAAGATATTTAAGAGATACAATTGTGAGGATTTGGCGACAGACTGGATTTAGGATGGCAGAAAAGAAGAATCTTCCCAATCTCAGGATGTCCAACCCCTGTCTCACCTCCTATATTTTATCTCTCCCTGCTACCATCATGCACAAAGATGCTCCAGTTGGAAACTTCAGTGAGATCCCAACCCAGAGCCTGGCAGGCATGTGATAAATGCATAATGAGCAAACTACTTCGTATCTGTGAATCCAAAACACGAACTGGCATCATTGCCTATATCACCAGCGTTCTTAGCTGCAACCACAGAATCCATTCCAGAGAGCTTCAGCAGAAAAAGGATTTATTAAAGGGTATTAGGTAGCTCATAGGAAAAAAAGACAGAGCTGGAGAATGACAGGAGGCTAAATTTTCATGACCAAACCACAGAACTGGTCTGAGGAGGAAATGGCTCCCACCACCTCCAATGCTAAGTGTTAAACCTTGCAACTTGACCGAAATGGCTGCTAGAGCTGGTACCAGGGCCACTTCTGTGTCAGGCATTTGGCCTGCCCAACACTGCTGCGGCAACCACTATCAAAACTGGGTACCACCCACAGCAGCAACAACCAGAGTCACACGTGGAGCCTGTCTCCTTTGGTTCTGGTATCAGTGGGTGTATCTTGTGTGGGTGTCACTGACTGGTGGAACCTGGATCACTTGCTTGAGTTTCAGCTGCAAAGGAGACTGAGGCGCTTGAGTTTTGTTTTCAAAGTCAGAAATTCTATGTTGGAGAAGTGGGGTTCTTAATGTGGGAAATTTCCCAATAGAGGAAGTAGTCAAGCTATGACGGGCAGCTCTACGCGTGATGTGCATAGCTTCACGCGTCTTGTGATTTTTATGTAAGAATGAATTTTGATGCCTATTTAGAAAAGGCGCCAAGCAGACTGTCCCAAGTTAAAAAAGGAATAATCCCTACCTTGAAGCACACATTTCTGAAGCTTAGACTTCTTGAAAGGGTGTGAGACCATTTCGTACTGCAAACACAGGTAGTCTCACAAGTTTTGATTGCAACTAACGTGACATTTTTTTACATAAATGGTTAGGCCTATGTTCCACAAAATACATTCCCCTTTTCCAGGCTTACAGATTAGCTGATAATTTCTTCCATTTAGTGGGTTCCTTTATCTTAGATTGAATAACAGTCTGTTTTCTTCTTCCTTCTTCAAATTGAACAGTTTGGGAGTGCTGTGTATCATTCTGCCAGCTACCACTGCTAGTTCTTGAATAAAATTTGCTCAGATGTTTTATGGTCTAAACAGGTACTTCCAGTAGAACTTTCTGTGATGATAGGAATGTTCTAAGTCTGTGCTGTCTGGTCAGAAGGCACTACTGTAGTCGCAGGAAGCTATGGAGCCCTTGAAATATGACTGGTGACTCTATGGGACTGGATTTTTTATTTTATTTAATTTTAATTAATCTAAATTGACATTTAAATAGCTACATATGAATAGTAGCTAGTGAGTTGGACAATGTAGGTATAAACCTTCAATATTAGAAAATGACCTTGAATATTAAAAAATGATCCTAAGCTCTTCAATCCCCAACATTCTTTCCTTTACCTCTATTTATGCAAAATATTACTAGCCCTGCTATCTGGAGTTGGGTCAGTTTCCTTTCTTTACATTTTATTGACAGTCTTGACCTAGACTTGAATAACTGTCTTCATTATTGGAATCAGTCAGAACTGGACACACTCCAAGTATTATAACCTCTGGATGATCTAGATAAGTGTGTAAAGGCCTCCTTGATCCATTCATTTCCAGCAGAAAATGAATTCAGTGATTAACAGTGAAGTGTGATTATACAAGCACATTCTGGGAAAGGTTATATATATACGTTTTAACAATAGAGGGACAGATTATTCATACTGATTACAGGTGTGTCTTTAAAATCTAGTTATAGGGGAAAATGGCTAAATACTATCAGTGCAAATATGCATCATGATGACTGTAGGATTAACCAAGTGACCTTTAACGAAAATAAATACATAATGATGGAACTAAACTAATCACAATTTATGCTAAAAAAAGAGAATGAAAATAAACGCCAAGTCTACATCTCATCTGTGTTGCAATTGTCCTACGAAGTAACTATCACTCACAGGCAGGCTCAGTAAGAACCTGCTACAAATCCATCAATGCATGGCCGCCAGAATTCATAGCAAAACATAGGATTTTAGTTTAGTTTAGTTTATAAAATTTTAGAACTCACTTGAGAGGACAGTCAAATTGAATACAAATTTACCGTCCACGTAAATTGTATCATTCACCTGGAAAAACTGAAGGAAGGTCGCGCTTTGCTTTCGATTGGTTCACAGCCCAAAGGACTCTCACACTTTGAGAATCCCCTCTCTAGTCATTGAACTTAGACTCTTTGTTCTCTGACACCGTGTTCCTCCATATGGGTCATAGTCTGCCGAATTTAAATAGATAAACAAGCAGATAAATAAGTAAGGATCAGTTACATGATGTTTAACTGGACTGGATATTAAAAGGCATTCATATCTACATTGAGATTTTCCTCATCGTTCTAAAATATAATCATTTCCATCGTGAAAGCCCTCTTGATCCTTACACATGAAATCAGGGGGAAACAAAGTAAAGGAAATTGGAAAGCTGAGAGGGGTCAACAAGAAGGTCCTTTGGAGCGTGGAGAAAGTCATCAAAGCAGATGTAACCTCCCAAGTATACCTGAGTCCAGGTCTGTCCTGTGACATTCTTAAGGGAAATCAGATCTCCCAGACAGAAAATCATTCACTTATTCAACAGTATTTACCTGGTCCTGCTTAGCAACCTTATCCTAGATGTATGAAAACAGAAAAGCTTAAACACTACCTTCCAGGGATTACAATCTATTCAGTGAGACTAATTCATCAGACTCATTCTGAACCTAAAGTGATAAAATATAGTTCATCTTAGCATTAGGCAATGCTCTTATTTTTTAGGGTGGCATGTCACATCCAAATATTCCAGAAGTTTCTATTCATTTAACTATTTTTGTATTATTATAGTACTGAATAAAAACAGGTTAAGAAATCATTTATCCACAGCAATAATGTTAACAGCATTATGATAATTATGGTGATAATTCTATGAAAAATAAATATGTAAGCCATCCCTAAACATCCAAAAAATTCATAAGTCATGTGGAAATCAGATTCTCTTATTTTTGAAGAGCAATGTAAAAGTCAATGTATCAAGAAGAATAGTTCCACCACCTGAGGTGGAGATCTTCTCTAGGAAAATAGAACATTAAACTAATCTTAATATTTCTATGAACCAAAAATAAAAAGATAGTGTGTCCAATCTGAAACATAAGCAAAAGATTTGTTTAACCCTCCTGAATCTAAGTTCCTCCAGCCAACTCAATAGTGTGAACTACCTGTAAGCCTTTTCACGCAACAGATCTTTTCAGTGCCTGGAAGTAGAGAAGACTAAACCAATAAATTAATTTTAATGCTTCACATTATCCCCGGGAAAATCCTTAGAAAGTTTTCTGTGACACATCCATGATAGATTCCAAACTATACTGTTAGTATGGTACAAACTCATTTATACAAATAGATTATAACTTAACATGATTTCTGTATTTAAAAACATGGATATCCACAAGTCCAGAGGGACCACTCCTCATACACTCACACATGACGTAAATTCCAGCTTTGGAAGTAGTCACAAGCAAATCTTTTCAGCCCTTCTTCCATATACATTCAGATTCTACAGAGGTTATCTCCAAAGAGAGGTGCTCAGACCCCTGAGGAGTGTATGAGAAGAAAATATTAGAATACCTACTTACGTGTATACAAAAAATAAGAAATAGATTGTTACTAATATCTTCCATACTAGGTCCCTCACTTGGTTCACTTGTTAGATGGTCACATGAGTGTACAACACCACAGGTCTCCAGAGGGAAGTAGAGGAGTTCCATGATACCAAAGGATTGGTATTGGCAACCTCACCCAATCTCTGCTTCTAGCAAACTTCAGTAAGTTGTAGTTTACATGTGCTAAGTGTAATTAAAAGTATTTTATCTTCATTAGTAGACTCCCAGGCACTGGAGTCTAGCTGTTAAAAGGAGAGTCTCTAAAGCCAAAATGGCTAGGGTCAGATCCTGCCTGACTTTGAACAAGTTTCTTGTTAACTTGTCTCTGCCTTAGTTAATCTCATCTGTAAAATGGGAATGAAACTGAATTGATAATGTATGTAATTATGAGATTAACTGAGTTAATATTTGTAAAGCGCTTAAAACAGTGCCTGGAGAATAGTAAGCTCCATATAAATCTCTGTTAAATAAATATGTACTCATGAGACAAGGAGTGTCTGTGAAAATATTTTGTGCTGCAGAGAGGTTCATGGTTACCCCATGGCAAAACATTTCAAACTCTTGTCAAACTTAAAGGTGAATTATATAGTTTTCTTTTGCAGAGAAGAAATGTTTTCCAAATTTGCTGATCTTTTCTGTGAGGATCTGGGGGAGACAAGTAGAGAAACCCCAATTGCCCATCCAGACAGGTCAGTCAAAGACAAGAGGCAGACAATAATCAGGATGGATGTGCCCCCGTCAATATCCTGTTTGATCAATGTGGAGCATCCTAGTAGATATGAAAAAAAAGAAAATTTGCTTAACTTTTCTGTGATAAATGCCGGTCCGTAGTAAGCCTCCTACAAATATTAAGACAAAACAAAATGAAATGAATCTGTCCCATCAAGGTGGAGGTGAGATTTTAGCAATAAGTAAGAAAGTAACTGCTTCTTTTTGAGTACCATGGAAACAGCCTTCTGAAAATGGGTGTTTAAAAATGTTTAGATCAGTGTGTGATTTTGTTTGAAAATGATGTATCATTCATTAACATTTTTATTTCTACACACACAAAAAATCTTGGAAACAGAATTTTCTAACTCATTACAAAAATATGGAGTTGCCTTGGAGTTTGGAAATGTTTGAAAAAACTTAAAAAGCAAAAAACATCCCATTTATACTTCATATTTTTATTTATTTTTAAGTAGTGTTTCTTTTATCTTTGTCACATTCTTTTTAAATTTTACCTTTATGTATGCTTTATGCCCATAATATGTTTGTCAAGAAGGAATATGTATATAATTCGTAAATAAATAATTAAGGGTTATATGATGAAAATATTTTTACTGCTATGGGTCCATGATTTAAAAAAAAAGAGAGACTACCATTCTACTACCTAGAAATGGTCATTCTTGAGCACCTGCTGGGTGACAGAAATTTATCATATTAACCTTACTTAATCTTCACGATAAGTCTAAGAGACAGGCACTTACATCATTCCTATTTTACAGAATAGAAAACTAAGGTTAAAAGAAGGAAAATAATTTCCCTGAAGTCATAGAGCATGCAAGTGATTGAATCGGGATTGGAACACGGTTTTATCTGGCTCCAAGGACATAATGGTAACCATGCTGCTTCTCCACTTTCCTAAATACAGAAGGATGGTGCTGACACCACACAGCAAAATAACTTGAACAGAATAATAGCAGAAAATTCAGACTGGTTAACCTAAAGAAAAGATATTTTGGTTACATATATACAGACAGTCTTTAACTTTCAAATGGTTTGTGCTCTAAACTGGGAAATCATTTGTCAGGAATGTAAATAGAAAGCATTTTCTTACAGAAACAAAACTAAAGATAGCAGCTGAATTTCTGGAATATACACAATCCTATTCTTCTCATAACATGTCTGAATTATTAGATATTAGCAGTGAGAAATAGCAGAAAACCAAACTTCTGCAAATGTCAGCAACTGAGCACACACATAGAATCAGAATATTGCCGCTTAAGGAAAAACACGTTCTAAGGGACTATGATAAGGTATAGGGAAATTCTGTGCATGTTTCCAAAGCAATAGTTCCTTCTTTTCATGGACTTCAGAAGTTAATGGTATCAGTTCTGTACAAAGCCTAATTTAACTTCAAAGTATATAAATTTAATGTTCTTGATAGAGGTGTATAATTAGTGTTCTCTTACTTTTATCAGAATTGATTAAGTCTGTTTTCTGAGCTAAGGAAGAATGGGCAAATGGGCAGAGAGAAAGAAAGAGGGGTTGAGAGCTCAATTTTCCTGAGATAAAGTTAGCAGAAAAAGAGAATAGGAAGATTAGCAATGACGTGTATATTTGTAAAAAACACTGTCTTCAGTAAAAATAGCATGGGCTGGAGAAAAGAGACACAGCATGGCAAGTGCTCATTCAAACCCATTCACTGTGGTTCTGCTAGGCGCCAATTTTGCTGTTATATTATAATCTTGTTTAATGTTTTTGGATGAGGTAGGCCCTCCTTCCCCTGAGATTGCCAGGAGCTTGGTTGCTCCAGGGCAGTTTGGTTGTGGTGGTGACTGGGATGGATAGGCATCAGATGTCTTGAAGGACAGATGTCAGGTATGTCGATTGCAAGAACATTCTCAAGGTGGCTTTGAGAGCAGAGAATGACTAACGACCAAATTATGAGTCCAGAGTTTTTAATTCAAGAAGCACTTAAGATGCAGCATTATTCTTTTGGGCAATGAATTAAATTCAGCAACCTCCACTGAGAGAAATATTCAACTAATCACTCTGTGAAATCTCCCAGGATTCTCTAGCTCCAAAGAGGAAGAACATTAGAATTGGAATACTTTTCAGAGAATAATTCATTCTCATCTTTACGAGGAAAATGTTTTCTATATTTTCGGTCAGCTTCCCTAGATTGTTGTACTTAGAAATACACTGGGTACACTGGCTACTCTCCTCTTACTAACAATACACTTTTTTATTTTTTTTTGACTTAAACAAGAAATTTATTTTCTCACAGTTCTGGAGCCTAGAAATCCAAGGTAGCGGTCAGCAGGTTTGGTTTCTCCTGAGGCCTCTCTCCTTGGCTTGCAGATAGCTGTCCTCTCACTGTGTCCTCCCATGACCTTTTCTCTGTACATGTGATCCCCTGTGTCTCTCTTCTTATGGATCAGGGCTCCACCATAATGGACTCATTTAAACTTAATCACCTCTTTAAAGACATTTTTTTTCCAGTCTAATTGAGATATAATTGACATATAGCACTGCATAAGTCTAAGGTATGCAGCGTAATGATTTGACTTCATACATCATGAAATGATTATCAATAAGTTTAGTGAACATCCATCATCTCATATGGATACAAATTAAAGAAACATTTAAGTGTATTTTTCCATGTGGTAAGGACTCAGATTTACTCTCAACAAATTTTGTATATAACATAGAGCTGTGTTAATTATTTTTATCATGTTGTACGTTACACCCTAGGACTTATTTATCTTATAACTGGAAGTTCGTACTTTTTGACTGCCTTCATTCAATTCCCCATCCCCCTCCCCCTGGCTGCTGGAAAACACAAATCTAACCTTTTTCTGACTTTTTTTTGTTTCTTTGTTTTTGAAATATAATTGACCTACAACACCGTCTTAGTTTCTGTTATACAACAGAGTGATTCAATATTTCTATACATTTCAAAATGATCACCACATTAAATTGAATTACCATCTGTCACCATACAAAGATATTACATAATCATTGACTATATTCCCTATACTGTACATTTCATACCCATGACCCATTTATCTTGCAGTTTGAAATCTGTAACCTCTTAATCTCCCTCACCTATTTCTTTCCTTCCTTCACCCCTCCCCCTGGCAACCACTGTTTGTTCTCTGTATTTATGACTCTGTTTCTGTTTTGTTTTGTTTGTTCATTTGTTTTGTTTTGTTTCTAGAGTCCACATATAAGTGAAATTCACATGTAAGTGAAATCTGTCTGATTTATTTCACTTACTATAATACCCCTGGGTCCATCCTTATTATCTCAAATGGCAATATTTCATTCTTTTATATGGCTCAGTAATATTCAGTTTATATATATATATATTTATTTATATCACATCTTCTTTATCCATTCACCTATTGATGGACACTTAGGTTGCTTCCAAATCTTGGCTATTGTAAAGAATGCTGCTATAAACATAGGGGTGCATGTATCTTTTTGAATTAGTGTTTTTGTTTTCTTCAGATAAATACCCAGGAGTAGAATTGCTGGATTGTATAGTTGTTCTATTTTTAATTTTTTGAGGCATCTCCATACTCTTTTCCATCATGGCTGCACCAGTTTACCTTCCCACCAATACTGTACTAGAGTTCCTTTTTCTCCACATCCTTGCCAACACTTGTTATTTGTTGTCTTTTTGATAATAGCCACTCTGACAGGTGTGAGGTGATATCTCATTGTGGTTCTGATTTACATTTCCTTGATGATTAGTGATGGTGAGTGTCATTTCATGTGTCTGTTGTCCATCTGTATGTCTTCTTTGGAAAAATGTCTCTTCATATGCTCTGCTCATTTTTCAATCAGGTTGTTAGGAACTTTGGGTTTTTTGTTTGGTTGTTTTTTGACGTTGAGTTTTATGAGTTTTTTTGTATATTTTTGGATATTAACCCTTTATTGGATATATCATTTACAAATGTCTTCTATTCAGTAGGTGGCCTTTTCATTTTGTTGATAGTTTCCTTCACTGGGCAAAAGCTTTTTAGTTTGATATAGTCCCACTTGTCTAGTTTTGCTTTTGTCTCCCTTGCCTGAGGAGACAAATCCCCCCTCCCCAAATATTACTAAGACTGATGTCAAAGAGTACACTGCCTGTTTTTTCCTCTAGAAGTTTTATGGATAAAAATTTTCAACAAAATGAGTATAGCGGGAACATACTTCAACATAATAAAGGCCACAGATGATAAGCTCATAGTTAACATCATACTTAATGGGGAAAAGCTGAAAGCACTTCCTCCAAGATCAGGAATAAGATAAGAATGCCCACTCTTGCCACTTTTATTCAACATAGTATTGGAAGTCCTAGCCACAGCAATGAGGCAAGAAAAGGAAATAAAAGAATCCAAATTGGAAAGGACAAAGTAAAACTATCACTGTTAGCAGATGACATGATACTATACAGAGAACATCCTAAAGACACCACCGAAAAACTACTAGAACTCATCAACTTTGATAAAGTTGCAGGATACAAAACTGATATACAGAAATCTGTTGCCTTTCTCTACACTTAACAATGAACTATCAGAAAGAGAAATTAAAAAAACAATCCCATTTACAATCACATCAGGAAGAATAAAATACCTAAGAATAAATCTAACTAAGGAGATAAAAAACCTCTAGTCAGAAAACTGTAAGACACTGATAAAAGAAATTGAAAAGGATACAAACAGATGGAAAGATATACCATGTTCATGGATTAGAAGAATTAAAATTCTTAAAATGACCATGCTACCCAAAGGAATCTACAGATTTAATGCAATCCCTATCAAAATACAAATGGCATTTTTCATAGAACTACAACAAATAATTCTGAAATTTGTATGGAAGTGCAAAAGACCCTGAATAGCCAAAATAATCTTGAGAGAAGAACAAACATTGAGGTATCATGCTCCCTGATTTTACACTATACCAGAAAGCTATAGTAATCAAAACGGTTTGGTAGTGGCACAAAAATAAACACATAGATCAATGGAACAGAATACAGAGCCCAGAAATGAAGCCACACTTATATGAACATTTAATCTACAACAAAGGAGGTAAGAATATACAGTGGGGGAAAGACAGCCTCTTCAAAAAATGGTGTTGGGAAAACTGGAAAATTACATGCCAAAGAATCAAACTGGACCACTTTCTCACACCATATTCAAAAATAAATCCAAAATGGATTAAAGACTTAAATGTAAGAACTGAAACTATCAAACTTCTAGAAGAACACAATACTCTTTTAAATTCATTGTAGTTTAACTTCTTGGTCCTCACCCTCTCTAACCTTAAGATAGGGCATAAATTGATATTACTCGCCTCCTTCCTTTTGAAACTCTTGTCTCTCACTGAACTCTTATCGCTCTCCTTCTACTTTTTAAAATGCCTCATTTCTGTCTGTCTATGACTTTATATCTGCAGCACTTCTAAATTTAAATATCTTCTAACATTCTTCTTTCAGCTTTATTTGTTCCTTAAACCCTCCCATGGGGTGTCATCCATACACAACTTGAACAATTACCACCATTGAACAAATCTCCATATGCAGTTGACCCCTGAACAACATGGATATGAACTGTTGGGTCCACTTACTTGTGGATTTTTTTCTATAAATATTTACTACAGGATCTGAAGTTGATTGAATCCATGGATGCAGGACCATGGATACAGAGGGCCAACTATAAAGCTATACATGGATTTTGACTGCATGCAGGGTCAGTGTCCCTAACCCCTAAGTTGCTCAAGGGTCAAATGTTTATCTCTGTCTCCCCCTCTTTATATCTCTTGACCCCTAAAGTCCCAGGACTTGACATCCATGCTTGATAGTAATTCAAATTGCTAAATCCAGTAGGTTCTATTTCCTCAGTGGTTTTCCCTTCCAATCTCTCTATCCAGTCCTACTGCTACATTGGCAACTTGGGAACAATCATTATTTCCATCCTGAACTATTAGATAGCAACCCAAATACTTCCCTACTTCCAGTTTTCCTCTGTGGATTTTTATTTATTTTTTTTTTTTACTCAAGTTGCCTTCTGCAAGCATATTCTACATATAATATCCTTGTTCAAAAACACTTAATGGCCCTGAGAAGAACCTAGCCAGGCTACGTGGGAATCCTGACCCAGGTAATAAATGGGTGCCGTTTTAAGCTGCTAAATTTGTGGTGATTTGTTGCACAGAAATAGAAAAATAACACACTCTTCAAGACATGGCAGCTAACATCCCCTAGAGTGAGCAGTCCAAGAGACAGCAAGGAGGTAGCCACAGTGCTTTTCTATGGAAAAACGATGAACAGTCTATTGGTTAGAAGTCACTAAGACCAACCCACACTCAAGGGGAAAAACACTAAGCTTCACTTCTTGGAGCAAGAAATATCAAAGAATTTGTGGATATATTTAAAAGCCACCATAATAATAATTAATGTCTTCTTATTTTTACTATGCTAAACAATAGTTCATTTAATACAAAAAAAAATAGGTAGCATTTTTACGCACATTTTGTAGATGAGGAAACTGAAGCACAGAGAAATTAAATAATTTTCCTAAGGTCATGGCTAGTAGCTGGCTGTGTTGGATGCCAGTCCCAAAATCTTAACTCCAAAGACACTGTGTTAATTTTGGCAATGCAGTTAAAAAATAAGCTTCATAATAAAATCTGTAAACAAAATACTAAAATATTTGCCAATGAAAATATACCTGGCTGAATTCATAATTAGTTCAATGACCATTTCTTTCTAATTAGGGGTGACCAATTAATGACTGAAGTGTACCTGGAAGGGAAAATAGAGTGGTTTGTTTAGAATTATATCTTCTACAATGTTCTCTAAAATATTTTATTAATGCTTTGAATGTCAACATCAAAAGCATGCTTACCAAATTAATGAATGGCAAGAAGATAGTAGAAAAGCCAGTATACCAGACCACAGAATCAGGATCCTAAATGTGCTCATAGTATATAATTATAGGACAAATCTAACACAATGAAATTTTTAAATGATAAATTTAGAAGTTCAGCATTTGAGTACTGGATTGGGAAAACTGACTTAATATTTGCACTCCCCAAAACAATTTTAGGCAGGTGTTAATTGACCTTAAGCTTAATATATGTTAAGTTGGTGACGTGCCTGCCAGAACCTGAATAGAACCTCAGGCTGTATTAGAAGCAGGAGTGATGGTACTTAGACCAGACCTAGAGAAACAAATCTGGTATTGATTGCTACACTGACATAGGAATGCAGGAATTTACAGAGAACAGATGAATAGTAATTGCAGGAGTCTTAAAAAGCATGTCATAAAAGAAACAATTAAAGCAACGAGGAATATCTAAATTAGAAAAGAGAAGCAAAAAAGGAGAACATATTTCCTGACTTAAATACTAGAAGAGCTGATATGAAAAAAAATCATTTTAGTAGGCAGAACTAAAATAAATAGATAGACATTGTGGGCAGGCAGATTTTCAATCAATACAAGAACTCTAAAAATTTTAGTCATCTAACAGCAGTCCAGGCTGTCTTAGAAGTTGGTGACTTCTGAGTCACTAGAGGAATTCCAAAAGAGACTGAATGGCCTCTTGTTAGGTGCTGTAGGAAAGATCCATTTTGTAGACAGAAAGCTGGAAAAAATTACTTCTAAATCACCTTCAGACTCTCAGTGTCTTCAGTTCTATCCTGCAAGTCCTTGATACCTCCTCAACCTTAACTTCCATCATTTGGCCTACTAAACCATGGCCCCCAGGCAAGCGTGGCTACTCCCTGTTCCCCGTAACAACCACCTTTTATTTCTTCGCTCTGTAATTTTTCTCATCTTCTTCCCTTCACTTAGATCGACTCCGTTAGCATCTTATGTGATTGCCAGAATCACACTCATCCTTGAAGGTCAAGTACAAAGCCTCAGCATCCCCGATGCTTTCTCCAATAACTAATTATCCTCTTCACTTCCTTAGCGCCATGTTCACCTCTCTTACATAGCTTTTTTGACACTCTGTCTTGTATTAGACATTTTTATTAGCTATCTTTATTCCCTATAAAATTGAAAGCTACTTGAAGGCAAATGACCATCTATGCTCATTTCAGCATTTCTGTTCGGTGTGAAGTATGACTGCCAATAACAACCTTAATAAGACATGCTTATTAAACTGGATGTGGCAGAGTTACCTCACGAAATCAATAGCAGTACTGGAAGAATAATTTAAATATATTTTTCTGATTAAACATACTTCTGAAGTGGAATATTTGTGCCTTTTTCATTGATCCTACTATTCTTTTTTTTTTTTTTTGGCCTGATTTTTCAAACTGTGGTACGATACCTGGCATTTACCATTTTAACCATGTTAAAGTGTATAGCAGCATTTAGCACAGTGTTGTATAATCATCGCCACTAAGTAGTTCCAGAACTTTTTCATCATCCAAAAATGCAACCCATACCCCTTTTTTTTTTTTTTTTTTTTTTTTTTTTGCGGTACGCGGGCCTCTCACCGCTATGGCCTCTCCCGCTGCGGAGCACAGGCTCCAGACGCGCAAGCCCAGCGGCCGTGGCTCAAGGGCCCAGCTGCTCCGCGGCACGTGGGATCTTCCCGGACCAGGGCACGAACCTGTGTTCCCTGCATCGGCAGGCGGACTCTCAACCACTGTGCCACCAGGGAAGCCCTGGTCAAACCTTTTAAACGCTTATCAAAGAAAACATGTCTCCCCTTTGTGAACTCCACTCCTACAACAAAGTCTCAGCATGTGGGTCATCTATTCATTTTATGAGTCACAACAGTATCGACACTAGTAAAGTCTAATTTCTTATAAGTCCTTAAATCCTAGGAACATTTCCCATTATATTTTGTGTGTGGTAAAATTATAATGACACCAGGATGTCTGTTGGGAAGATATGTTTATTGTGAATATGACATCTGATCTAGAGTCAAGGTTTTTCATTGACTCAGCTATCAAGAGTAATAAAATGACTTGTTCTTTTAACTTGTAACTTGCAGCCAGAAACTCATTGCCTTTACTAAAGGATGCATTACAAAAACTTGAATTAGGAACACTAAATATTTTTTCAATAAGATTTCTTTTTAAAGAAAAGATACTAGAATCTGAAATATATTTTTAAAATACTTTTTTTAAAGAAAAAAATGAGTATATTAACTTTCAAGTGGGAATAGACCTAGGACAGAAAGTGGCTGAAGAGGTATTCCTTTCAGAGCCCACAGCATACTTTTTAAAAGCTAGGGGTCAAGGCCCTAGCAGACAGAATTGTGATTCTATTCCAGAAAGAGGCCTGCTTTGGGCCAGTTCCAGATGGTGAGTGCTGTGATGGGGTGGATTTGAATCTAATCCAGTCCAGTTAGCTCTGGAAACTATGACAGTTCCATGCCCAGTGTATTGGGGCTCTTTTCAATTCCTGTTTCAAACAGGCTCAAGTCCACACCTGGGGCTGAACTCAGTTTTTCAGAAACATTTACTTCACTAATGGATTTCTTTCTTCCCTTTCTCCCTTCCTTCCTTCCTTTCGATTAATAAATACGCTTTTTTTTTTCTTTCCCATGGCCCACTGTGCTAGACACTCTAGAGGATATAAAGAAGGTTCTGGTGAATCTCAAGCCTCAAGCAGGATGGATTAGACTCATGCAAACATACTTGTACAGTGTAAACAGACCTGCTAAGAGCCAAAGGGAAGATCCAGGTAAATGAGTGGGAGATGCCTCTGGCTGACAGAATCAGTAAAGATTTCCACAGAGCAGGAATTTCAGACAGCTCAGAGAAAAACAGGGTAGGATTTAGATACGCAGAGATGAGGCCTGCAGATTGGAGTAAGAAAGGGCATCCAGGACAAAGGAAATAGATTTCACCATTAAAGTGCCTTTTATTTTCTCCTTGTCTTTCTTGGCTAGGTGTCCTAGGGCAGTGCTCCTTAAACTTTAATGTACAAATGAATTACAGTCTTGTAATTCACCAGGTCTGGGTAGACAGGAATCTGCATTTCTAACAAGCTCCCAAGTAATGCTGAAGCTGCTAGTCTGAAAAGTGCACTTTGATTAGCAAAGTCCTGAGCTGCATGTTTCCAAGGTGAGGCAGCAGCAACAGGGAATTACAGGGCCACCTATGGCTGGGCAGGTCTGCATGGCCTGAAAAGCTTCTGGGGACACAGCAGCAAGAGCTTCTTTCACTGTTAGTCTTTGGCAGGGCTCAGGGGCCATAACAAACAGAAGGAAAAGAGCTGCTGGATGCAATAGAGATGACCTGTCCTCAGACTGTGAATGGATTGCATCATTCTATCCTCCAAACTAGCAGCACAGAGACTTGGGGAGAGATAGCAGCTCTGTGTGACCAGGCAGAAGAAGGGATTCTTTGTTCGCTCAAAGCCTAGCAGCTTTTCTGGATCTTGGTGGAGAAAGTCATTTGAAAACAAAAATAGGTCTTTCAAAAACATTGCTGAATAAAGGAAGGAGGAATTAGGATGATTCAGTCTACCAAACTCTGAACATAACACAACAAACCAGGTCTGAGTTAAGGTGGGAACTCTGTTGCAGCAAAAGGTGATCGTAATTGTCTTAGCGGACTTTTATTTTTCGGCTATATACTTCCAGATTTTTAATTCAAGCAAGTCAAGAGATAAGAGGAGTCATACTTGACTATTTGTGATTGAAATTCAGAACTAGTCACTGTTTAAACTTATGTGTCTGTATAATGTCTTAGTAAATCCTGAGTCCTAACTTAATAAGTACAAATGATGAAATCGCTAAACTTTTAATACCCCTTCTCCATCCCCCCGCTTCCCACCTTAGGCCTTTTCTTTGGAAATATAGTAATAGGTGGCAACAGTAGGACACCTGGACAGGAGAAGGTGGAAATTTTGTAAAAAGCACTTTCTATATAAGTAAAATTGTTTTTGTGAAAACAGGAATGCTATACTGCATCTATGGGGATAAAATATGATTGCTATAGCAGAGGCAGTGCTTCTTAGAAACAGCTCAGATTGGAAATCTAAAACACTCTTTTGGTTTCCCCCTCCCATTTTTCTGGAAGTTACCAAGATGGGTTGGAAGTAATATTTATTCAGCCCTTGCTGTGGGCCAGGTACTGTGCTTAGTGTATTACATATGTATTCCCATTTAATTCTCTAACTGAAGCCATAAGTGGATAGTAATATGCATTTTTTGGAGATAAGAAATGTAGTATTTAGACTTTGCCCAAGGTTATAAACAAGAAGGAGTTGAAGCAGAGGTTCAAACTCGATCTGTCTAAAATAAAATTCATGTCCTTTCTCCCATGGCCTGCAGTAGTTTAATAAAAGAGCAACCAAGTCCGGAATGTAACCAAGTCTTGTTGCAAGACTAAAACTTCTTTGGTTTCATTTCTTTCAAGAAACTGTTTCTTGTTTTAGCCTATGTCTTATCTATATGTTGGTATATGAAAGCTGAAGCAGCTTAGGGGATAAAGTAGTATCATTAGAGAAGCAGAAAGAAGCTCCGAGGAAAACAGAAGACCAATAAATATGAAAGGGAAGAATGAGAAGGACAGTTTGCCATGCCTCTCAGTAATGTTCTCTTACAGTGAATGGCAGTGGACTCCGTCCCACCATATTTCATGTCAATAGTTAATATTTACCCTGGCTCTCAAAAACATAGGAGAGAAAGAAACCAGAAGCTTAGTAAATTAGGGACAGAGTGTTGTCCCACGGCAACTCAGTCAAAATAAGGCCAACTGGCCCGAGGCAGGGGAACACAATCAGATTCACAGGTTGCATCAGACCGAAATTCTCCGGACCACCCAGTTCCAGAAACTGCCCTGGAGACACTCCGGACCACCCAGTTCCAGAAATTGCCCTGGAGACATTCCGGACCACCCAGTTCCAGGAACTGACCTGGGGACTTTGAACCCAGCCCAGCCTTCCTGTCTTTCGAGGGGCGGGACTAACGGTCCCCCAGGATACCGGAAAAGACCACCAAATAAGGAATACCCTGCGCCCTCCCAGATTCACCACACCCCTTTCCCTTCTTCCCCTATAAAATCTTGCCCAACCCTCGCCCGGGTGCGACTTCTCTGGTCCCTTTCTCTCGGACCAGTGAACCTCGCCCAGGAGCGCTCCCTAATAAAGCTCACTTGAAGCTTTCCTCTGTTTCGCGGTACCGTTTGTTAAGATCCAACCTTACAAACTCCAGTTATAAACCGGCTAGAAACCTTAAAAAGTAAAAGCACGAACCAAGACTAATTGTGTGGGAAACAGAATAGGATCCCAAGCATAAGCTCCACTAGCCCACTGAATTCTGCAGGTCTTCCAGACCCCACCATATCCATGTCACTGGAAATGAGAGGTTTTATTCCCAATCTACAAATGATACATACATGCAAGAGCCACAGACCTATCCTAGCCTGGGGATGCTCACTGCTATTGCCAGGGGAACCACTGTGGCAAGTGTAAAAACCCCCCAAACTTCAAAAGAAACCATAGTGTTGAAGAAGGAGGATGGAAAGAAATTATAAACTATAGAATGATAGGGAACAGAACTAAAAAAAGTTCCTTGTCCTCAATATATTGTTTCTACCCCTCACGACCAGAATTGTTTCTTTTGTCACTTTTCATTCTCTGGAATTTTATTATGGAAATGTCCCTTTGGGACCACAAAGTACTCTTAAAATTACATATATCTTTGGGAAGGTTGATAGTCTTCCACAGATAAGTGTGATTTAGTTTAATCAAGTTATTTTATTTAGTTCTAACTTGTAGTATACTAAAGGAATACTGATTTTTAACACTAGAAAGCAACAGCCAATCTGGGTGAGATAGGGGTATGCAGTAAAGACACCTAGGAGGTGTTTGGGGAGAATAGTGGGGAAAAAGGCACAAAAGGAGCTAAAGATTATTTTTACCTATTTTCAGACCAACCAAGACTGGTGCTGTACTCATCAACAGAGGAAGAGAAATGTCCTCCTTTCTGACCCTTTTGTACAGACTGGGCCCAACTCTGGTACCATTAAAACCCACAAATATTAAATAGGCTTCTCTGAACTGGTTTAGTGACACAGCTCTTGTGGGAAAATGAATGGTATGCCAACCAACTTAAAGGAAAGAGCCTTTCAGGTCTAAAAACAATGTATCATTTTTGGTTGATTGAACCATATGAAATTGCCAATATTCAAGTAACTGTGACCAAAAGAAATGGCAGTTTCATATGGATCAACCTAAAAGCTGATAAACTGAGACTTACCTGAAGTCACATGGTTGGAATGAAGAATTTAGAACGCTGTCAGTTATGCTGTATAGAAGGATTTTTTTTTTTTAATGCAGATTTTGCTAGACTTGAAGACATACTGTGACTGATGATGCTATACCATAGTGATGCTCTTAAAGACAGTGATTTATAGGGCTCCCCTGGTGGCGCAGTGGTTGAGAGTCAGCCTGCCGATGCACGGGACGCGGGTTTGTGCCCTGGTCCGGGAAGATCCAACGTGCTGCGGAGCGGCTGGGCCCGTGAGCCATGGCCGCTGGGCCTGCGCGTCCGGAGCCTGTGCTCCGCAGCCGCAGAGGCCACAGCGGTGAGAGGCCCGCGTACCGCAAAAAAAAAAAAAAAAAGGCAGTGATTTATAATGCACAATTCCCTAGATCAAGCTCTCTTTGTCCATGTCACTTCATTCCAACTGTTATTTAGACAGTACCTCCTTCTACAGCCCTGGGCAACCTAGGATATCTAAACCTGTGGGTGTTTTAGGTTGAGGTTGACAGTGGGCGTTATGGGTTTCAGGAGAACTCTAGGTGAACTCAATTTTTTCTTGTACCACTCAATGCTCAGAAGGAGGGTTTCACCGCGTGATCTGGTGTCCTTATGACCATGAGTTGACATGTGCCATAAGAGAAAACTGCTCTCATGGTTTCCTTTTCTATTCCAAAATATAATAGTCATTTAAAAGTCTGTAATTTGGTATCTAGATGAGCTATATAAGGTATTTTTCAATTCTATAGTTTTATGATCAGACTTTAAGGAAAAAAGCCAACTATGCTTGCTCTCATGCTCATCGGGTATTTATGTAATTATATGCAAGAAACTGATAACAATAGTAGTTCTTGGGGAGAGAAACTTGCTTTTTTCTCTTTACTGGGCTTTTTTTGCATTGAGCTTCTTTTTAATATCATGTATTATTTACTACTACTAAAAATATTTAAAAAACAAATACAATTAATTTAAAATTTAAGTAGACAAAGCATTTTACTTTAGAAGTACAGAGTCCCTCCCTTAACAAATGTTTACATCCTGTTCTTGCTCTTCTGTACAACCTTATCACTGTTGTGATTATTTTTTCACAGGGCCTCTCCCTGTTGTGGCCTCTCCCGTTGCGGAGCACAGGCTCCGGACGCGCAGGCTCAGTGGCCATGGCTCACGGGGCCCAACCACTCCGCGGCATGTGGGATCTTCCCGGACCGGGCACGAACCCGTGTCCCCTGCATCGGCAGGCGGACTCTCAACCACTGCGCCACCAGGGAAGCCCCACTGTTGTGATTTTTAAAAGTAATTCTCAGGAACTGTGGGAGGTGGAACAGAGATACCGAAGATTTTGATGATGGAAATTGCTATTTATGCTGCAAATATTTCTAATTACCTATTATGTGATAGGTCCTCGGCTAGGTACTTCCTCCTTTCCATAACTTCTGGAAAGCTTATGTAAACACCAGGCATTTTTTTTTCTTTGAGAGTTCTGCATGCTTAAAATGCTTCCCATAGATAAGCAGTGGTCTGTTCTTCCTGAATGCAGCAACCAATGAGCTCACCTGCAGGGAGTATCCCCCAGGGCACTGAGGGAAGTCCCAGGTGTCTGGCTGAGGCAGGACTACACCATGACCTGTAGGTGAGCTAGAGGGTAGTCATGGAGCAGGGTGGGGTGGGGGATCTGCAATACTGAGAAAATAAAAGGTAAAAAGGAAGATTAAAAAAAGGAAGGTGGTAGAAGGGAGGTGACAATAGAAACTAGTACAGGGACTTTTTTTCCTTCCAGTTTTACTGAGATAGGATTGACATATAGTACTGTGTATGTCTAAGGTATACAGCATAATGATTTGACTTAATCATGAAAGGATTATCACAGTAAATTCAGTGAACATCCATCATCTCATATGGGTACAGAATTCTTTGTGATTAAGAACTCTTAGGATTTGCTCCCTTAACAACTTTCATATATAATGTGTAGCAGTATTAATTATATTTATCATGTTTTACATTACATACCTAGTACTTATTTGTCTTATAACTGAGAGTTTGTGCCTCTTGAATACCTTCATCCAATTCCCCTTCCCCCCACCCCTGGCCTCTGGTAATCACAAATCTGATCTCTTTTTCTATGAGTTTGTTTCTGAAGTATAATTGATCTATAACACTATGTTGGTTCCTGTTACACAACATAGTGATTTGCTATTTCTATACATTTCAAAATGATCACCATGATAAGTCTGGTTACCATCTGTCACCATCCTAAGATATTACATAGTTATTGACTATATTCCCCACACTGTACATTTCATACCTGTGACTCGTTTATTTTGCAACTAGAAGTTTGTACCTCTTAATCTCCCTCACCTATTTCTTTCTATACAGGGACATTTTAATTCACAAAATCGTTAAATTACCCAAAAGCTGATTCTGAAGACTTGTAACAGAATCCTAAACACAGAGAGAGAGCTTGCTAAATCAAAGATGCTTACTACTTAAGACAATTTTTGTAAAGCTATAGAGCTTCCTTGTTTAAATTCAGATTTCATATAGATGATGTGTAGATAAGAACAATGCCTTATATTTGCTTAAATTCTCAGTTTTCAAAGCCCTTAGACATACATTGCTGCTCTAAATCCTCTCAAAAAACGCTGAGAACTGTTTTCCATTTCACAGATGACAAAAGTGCAGGTTAGAAGTGGAGCCATTTGCCCACGGAAACCTGGTAGAAAATGGCTGAGGCTTAGATGCAGCAGCCCTACCTGTTGGCGTTAAGCTAGCCCTACCACAAGAAATAAGCAGAGACACATGAATTTATTAGGGAAATCCCTCTGACTTCCAAAAAAACCACAACCATGAATATGCCCTAGGTATCCCCATTTCTCCCATTCTCCCCCTCCAAACCACCTTCCTGGGTCTGCAGTCCAGCCCATCTTCCTAGAGTTCAGTTCTGATTGTCACTTTCTCCCCCCCCCCCCCCCCCCGGCATCTGCGAGCTCCACACAGCCTACAAAATGAGGTTCAGGTTCTACAAAATGGCACCCAAGTCCTCTGCCTCAGCCCCCATCCACTACTCCAGCTCTCTTTCCCATGTCAGTATGGTGTTTCTTGCCCCTTATATTTTTAATCAAGCAGACCGGGGTACCACCATCTGACACCCCAGCAGGGCCTGGGCTAGGATGAGGCGGGCTACACAGTTTAACGGGACATCAAAGAACCCAATCATCAAGATAAATGTTTTAATGCAGTATTTTAAAAATTAATACAAAAAATGAAAAATATCAAAATTTAAAATAAAGACAGGGTCATATTACTGGTTTTCCCTTTTTTCCTTTTTCAGACTCCAAAAATGCCTCAGCAGAGTTCTGTTATGGATCCTACGGTGACTTTCCACTTGGGTACTTTTATTAAAGATGTTTCCCAAGAGTCAGTTCTCACACCCCTTTCCACATTAGTATCAGTATCTTCTCTTCTTGAATGCCTCAGCATTTATCTGTAACCCTCTTCTGTCTGGAAAACCTACTTCCCTTAGTAACTGGTCGTACTTTGATGGCAATCTGAATCATCTCGGATACTCGCCAGCGCCTTCCCAAAGCACAGTGGGCACTCAGCTGCTCTTTGGTAAAAGAACGCAGAAATCACAGTCCTCACACTGGCTGGCTGTGGGGTTGGGCAGAGAAGGAACTCAAATATATTTTGTTTGGTCCTGAGTGCTTTTTAAAATCTGAATTAGTTATCAAGATTGAAAAACCAGGATATTTTACATTAAAAAAAATCGAAATCTCTGTCATTTCTTGAAAAAAAAAATCAGAAACTCTACCAAAGCAGGCCCCAATTCTTCCAGGATACCAACGGGAGTTTGCAGCCCAGTGGCTCTGCCTTCAGAACTCTCTCCAGTTCGCCGCCTGCTACCCGTTTCACTCACTCACATTGCCGGCCAGGCCCTATTCGCTCTTTTTTGGCGACCCTAGGCTTGAAGCAACGAGTGCACTGGATAAAACCAATCTGCTGGGTCCACTTGTTTTCTCGGGGAGAATAATGTTTCCTTGTTGTCCTTTCTAGGCTTGCAGAGGCTCACAGAAGCAGCTCGCCTTTCTCACCCACAAACTTCCCACGACCCGTGAAACTTGCAAGGCCCTCCTCCTTCACTGTTTCTCCCCCGCCCTTTGCTCCAGGGTCCCCTCCCCGGCACCGGCCCTTCCCTCCCTCCCCCACCCAAGGCGCTCCGGAGCTCGGGGCGGGTCCCCGGCCCCCAGCTCGGCCATCTGCCCCGGCCCAGGGCGCTGGGGCTCGCCCACGGCGGCACTGGGCATGCTCAGAGGCGGCCGCACGGGCAGCTTCGCTTCGCAGGCGCTAGCACTCGGCGGCGGGCGGGCGCGCGGCTGCAGCTGGAGCTCCAGCGCCCGGAGTTGGAGTTGCCGGGAGTTTCCCCCCCTCCCCCTTGCGCGCGGCAGCTGGAGCCGGCGCGGCAGCCGCGAGCGGCGGCTACCCAGCACCCGGGCCGGCCGAGCCTTGTCCGGAGCCCCGCGCGGGGCAGCTCCTGGGGAGGAGCCTTGCGGGCTGGGACGCGTGCAGCGCACTGGCACTGCCGGGGCACGAACCGGGCTGCAAGGTAGGGCCGGGGCGTGGGGAACCAGGCGAGTGAGGCAGAGGCCAGGCCGGGGGTTGCGGAGGGTGGAGGATGCGGCTGCAGAAGCTGCGGCGTTTGGGGTGCCCAGCGCTGGGTCTGAGGCGCGTGGCCGGGTCGGGGACGCCGCTGCGGGGCAGAGGGAGTAGGCAGGCGCCCAGGGAGATGCTTTCAAGTTGGCGGGCGACGGGAGAGGGGGCCGCGCGCTCGGGCGCAGCTGCGTTGTGCGCGCCGAGAGGGACTCGGGTCCCTGGTTCTCCCCAAACCTGGGACCCGATGTGCGGGCAGGGCTGGGCAAGCCGCAGAGCCGAGCAGTTTCATCCGAGAAAGTTGAGGATGGAGCCCTTCTTTCCTCACTGTGTCCGCGGTAGGATAGCCCCGCGGGTGCCGCCCCGAGGCCCCCAGTGTGGAGGAGCTGCGCCCCTGGGCTAAGTTCCTCCGCCCCCGGCTGAAATCTACGAATCACCCAGATCTTCGCTTCCCTGGCTGGCTTCTAGGAAAATCATTCCTGCCAAATCTGAGGTAGGCTGTCCGGGCGGGAATGGCTCCCTGCCTCCGGGACGCTTAGCTGGGCGACGCCCCCTTCTCAACCTCAGACGTGGCCAAGGGCGCCCGGTTCTGAGTTAGTGCTTACGGTGCGCACTGGAATGGAGCCTCACACACATGGCGGGGAACGTGGGGTAGGTGGATGGCCTGATTTTTCCTCTAGTCTTTTCTCAGCTTTACAACACCCCACCAACCCCACCCGGCTCATCTTCGCAGAGGACAGGACCTGGAGGGGAAGGCCAGGTGGAGAGTTTGGGTTGACATACTGTTCCTTAGGAGAGGATACCTGGGCTGTATCTGGCTTGGGCTCCAGCCCCAGGACTTCATAACGAGCCCTCTCCCCTTTCGGTTATTCTTCCTCAGGGGCCGGGTGGGAAGGAGTAGGGGCGGTGGGTCCACAAGAATGTCCACGTCGTCCCACCATCTCCTAAGAGTGCGTTCCAGGGGACCCCAGGACCCTGGAACTGGCGTTACGTGGATTACGAGAATGTGGAGGATGCTGACCGTTCTCCTAGCTCCACTTTTTTCACTTCTTGTTTTGAGTTTTGGGGTTTTGCCTGCACACGAGTCAGAGCTGCTCTGTCATAACCGGGGGGGGTGGAGGAGCTTCAGCCTGGCAGTGAGCCGCTGTTCACCTCCGAGGCTGCTAGTGGGAATTGGTCCAGAAATGATTATGCAGGCTAGAAATATGCCTCTTTTTTTCCCCCCGTCTTTTGGCTGAACACCTTGGCTGTTGGGTTTGTGTGTTAAGATCTTAAAGGAGAACCCACACACTGCTCAAGTACTATGTTTTAGGGAATCACCATTTCTGCTACATGTTCTTCTCTTTGCTTTTTTCCTGAGGGTGGGGGTGGGAATCTGCTTTGGGGCAGATTTCCAAATGTGGAAATCACCTGGTGTTGGTACACAGGTTCTAGAGTGAGATAGACCTGAGGTCAAGATTTAGGTTTACAGTCGGATTACTATGCTAACTGACAAATTGTTGGACACTAATGAGCTTCAGTTTTCTTTTCTGTCAAATGGGGATAATAGTGGCCTTATCTCCCTTCATTGCAGGGTTGTTGTGAGACTTGGGGGAGATAATGGGCATCAGAAGTGCTAAGAAAACTTTAAAGCACCAATTTGTGTTTTCCTGTGGCTGTGCTCTTTACTCAGTTTTTTTTTTTTTGAATTAACTACTTCTTTTAAATGTAACAAGCTGCCTGAATCTTCTCTCCTCCACCCACTCCTTACCAAAAGGTTTGGTTTCTCAGGGCTTTGGAAGTCGCTCTTTATCTTCTTTTTTCTCTTCCCTTAAATCCATCTCTCTTTTGATTTTAAGGGTTGAGGCTCCAGTCCTTGTATTTATCTGAAGGAGGCAGCGAGGTGTAGTTTAGGAGATGGGAGCGTGGTGGGGTGCCTCATCAATGTTCAGAATCCTGGGCCCCAGAACTGACATGTTAACAAGGCCCCAGTTTGAGATCCAAGGTTGATGAAGGAGTCAGCAGACCTGGGGCTGGAGCTCTGGCATGATCTCTAACAGTGACCTTGAACTAGGGACTCAACCCCTCATTAGTGGAATCAGACTGTGAGCTTGAGGGCCAATGCTGATCAGAGGCAAGAACAGGTGAGATGTCTCTCACTCAGTTAATAAGGGATTAATCTGGCTCCTGACCCCTCCTCCCCCCCAGGTGCTGCACCTTCCCTGATCCTAGGGTAGTGGTTCTCAAACCGGAGCATCAGAGTCCCCCTGAGGGCTTGTTACATCACAGCTAGCTGGGCCGCATTGCCAGAGCCTCTGATGCTCTGCGTCTAGCGTGAGGGGAAGGGGGTCCAAGAATTTGCATCTCTAACTAGTTCCAGGTGATGAGTGCTGCTGGTCCAGCGACCATGCCTATAGAATCATTGACTTAGGGGGTGAGAGAGAGTAGGAGAGGGTGTTTGTTCAGAGACACCATTATTTTAACAGGTCATGTATGGAGGCAGGGTTTCTTCAGGCCGTTTTAGGAACTTGCCTGAGGCATTTTCTATTTCTGATACCTGTGCCACTTCTCATTGTCCAGTGTAGATAATTCTGATTGCTTTTCAAATGAATGAATTTTACACAAAAGTTCCCCCTTCTTTTCATACTGTGAAATACTTAGCCTCTGGTCTCCAGGATACTCTTGGATAGGCTGAGATTGGTGACCTTGATATTGATAAATCCAGCAACTACCCTATTTCCTTTCTTTGGGGATCTCAGACGTTTGTGGAGAGGAGGTTTCGAGAAGTTCTGGCAGCTTAAACCTTAAGATTGGAGAACAGGGGTCTTCCCTGGTGGTGCAGTGGTTGAGAGTCTGCCTGCCGATGCAGGGAACACGGGTTCGTGCCCTGGTCCGGGAAGATCCCACATGCCGCGGAGCGGCTGGGCCCGTGAGCCATGGCCGCTGAGCCTGTGCTCCGCAATGGGAGAGGCCACAACAGTGAGAGGCCCGTGTACTGCAAAATAAAACAGAAAAAAGATTGGAGAACAGGTGAATCACTTATGAGCAAGATTAAAAAGAATTTGCAATGTGGTGTCTTTGAAGGGACAGCTTACGTAGGCCTTGGGGGAGGTGACAGATGTCCTGTGGTGGTCAGCTCTGGTGAAGGCCTTCCATTCCTTCTAGAGGATGGTAGTGTTGGCTGTAACTGGGGGAGACCCTCCATCACTCTCTGAGGGCTGGGAAGCCCAACTTTTTGGAGCAGCTGTGCAGTATCAGTGCTGCTCTGTGTAGCTGAGTTTATAATCGAGCACTGTTTGGGCACAACCCAACTTTAATCTCTTCCTTGCCCCCTAAGCTATGGTCCGGGGCTGACAGTTCACCATGACTTAAGGTGGCCTAGGTTGTGGCCTTGAATTTTAGCTGCTTTGTATCAGAGAGGCTTCGGGAACCTGCTGGAGTCAGGAAGATTCCCGAGATGATATTCGAGGGCAGAAATAAGGTTTACGTAGCACCCAAGTGGACTGTGTGTCCAAGGGGCTCTTGTGTTGCTGTACCAAATGGAGTCCAGCTGACTGTCAGGCTTTATCTCAGCTTTCCATTTGTGCTTTGTTTTCGTTTTCAAGTGATTAGCACTAGAGAAACCTATCAGTAAATCAGAAACCTATTCAAAAACTCAAGTGTACCACTTAGTGTTCTAGCAGATAAATCTGCAAGGCCCATGCCTGTCTTCCTGACCATAATCAGCCCTCAGTAGACACAGCCTTCAGCTTGAAATTCTTTAGATGCACTAATCACTGATATAAATGGTTTCTCCTACTTAACACGAGTACAGAAAATTCCTATTTTAAAATTCTTTTCCATAACTTGATATTTATATTTTGGGTGTTACCCCTACTTTTTGCTGGGAGGATTTCTTTTCCAGGGTGGGGAAGCTTCTTATCACTGTTATTCACTTTTTTCAGCACATGACCACTTGATACCTTGGCTCCCTTGGCTAAATTTGTTGTGAAACAGTCATTTTGATAACTTTATTTCTCTTGCATCATCAGGGCTGTTACTGGGTCCTAGAGAGTCATGGTCAGTTCCTGGAAGGCTCTTTTCCTCAACTGTCCTAGAGGATTCTTTTAAAATAACACTCAGTTTATACTGTACTAGCTTATTTCTAAGATCCATTTGTTTTTCTTTTCACATTTCATCATCTTCCAATTTCAAAAATCTAGATGGGTCTGAAAAATTATGAACCCATTTAATGTATGGTTTCTTTCTTCTCTTCCTGTAACCTGTTATGTTAATAGTGGCTTCCAATGAATGGCATCCTAAAACAAAGCAAGTTTGGTTCCTGACCTGGGTAGAAAATGTGGTTCCTGCTGTCCAGCTGATAGAATTGAGCAGCCATCCAATTAGCTCAGCAGTTCCCGGAGTACGGGGAAAATACTGTTCGGTGGATGTTAATAGGTGTGCTCTTGTAAAGGTCAAATCAATTTGGAAGCGCTGCCTGTCATTTTCCCCTGTCTCAGAGATTCTCACTGTGTTCATCATTGTATGGAAGACTCTGAGAAGGACTGCAGTTAACCATATCAGCAACAAGAAACTGAGTTCTATTTATTTAACCAGACATTTCCCAGAGCATTTTGAGGTTATGTGCGTAGCTTCTAGGACTGCTTTACTGAATCAGCACATCCCAGCAGTTCTAATACATTATTTAACACCATCTGTGGGTAGGGTGGTTTCACCTGGTCTATCTCTAAAATATAGGGGCATTCATAAACTATGGATATTGATGCATGGACTGTACAGGTGGTTACTGTTTATTTCAGAGTAGAGAGAGGCCATTTGAAGCTGTGCTGGCTGAGGAAGCCTATATGGATGGGCTAGACTATGAAAACTCTGGTAACGATGCGTAGCAATTCTGTAGAGAGGAGAAAGGGTGTTTTAGGTTGCTGGTGTTAGGGAGCAGAAGTGTGAAGTCGTACTTGTGCCTGCGTATAAATAAATACCTTTCAGAGCACATAAGACAAGCGATGTGCCTAGCACAGAGTGAGACTGTGTGAATCTGTGGCAGTGGTCAAAGAACCTGTCGTCAAGTTCTTTCTTGATTCTGTAAATTCACTGAAGTAGCAGATGAGTTCTCGTGACCACAGGAGAGCTTGTTGTGGGTAAAGGGGGGCACAGCACCCAAGTTGAAAGCAAGGAGGGGTGCATGGGACAGAAAGAGAGAAAGTGCTCCCAGGCTTTCAGAGGGTAGTGGTTCCAGGTACAGAGGGATTAATTCAAATGTATGTCCGGCTGAAGAATGTTGGGTATTTGGGGGAAGAGCTTTCCAGGAAGAGGGGAACTTGACTGGAGTTTCAAGAATAAGCAAGAACTCTTATAACTCAACAATAAAAAGGCAAATAACCCAATTTATAAAGGAGCCAAGGGGCTTCCCTGGTGGCGCAGTGGTTAAGAATCCACCTGCCAGGGGACACGGGTTCGAGCCCTGGTCTGGGAAGATTCCACACGCTGCGGAGCAACTAAGCCCGTGCGCCACAACTACTGAGCCTGCGCTCTAGAGCCCGCGAGCCACAACTACTGAGCCTGCGTGCCACAGCTACTGAAGCCCGAGCGCCTAGAGCCCGTGCTCTGCAACAAGAGAAGCCACTGCAATGAGAAGCCCGCGCACCGCAACGAAGAGCAGCCCCTGCTCGCTGCAACTAGAGAAAGCCCACGTGCAGCAACGAAGACCCAACGCAGCCAGAAATACACAAATGAAACAAATAAATTTATTAAAAAAAGGGGCCAAGGATTTAAATATACATTTGTCTTTTCAGGTAAAATATACAAATGGCCAATAAGGGGATGAAAAGATGCTCAACGTTATTAGTCCTTGGGGAAATACAAATCAAAACCTCAGTGAGGTACCACTTCACACCCATCAGGATGGCTTTGATCAAAAAGATGTATAATGTTGGCGAGGATGTGTCAGAACCCTCCTGCATTACACTGTTGGTGGGAATGGAAGATAGCGCAGCTGCTTTGGAAAACAGGCAGTTCCTCCTCAAAATGTTAAACATCAGGGTAGCCCATGACCGATTCCACTTTTTGACAAATCCAAAAAGTTACATTAGTGGTTGCCAAGAGCTGGGGGGCAGGGCAAGAGGAATGGGAGTGACTGTTGATGGGCATGGGATTTCTTTTGGGGGTGATGAAAATATTCTGGAATGGGTGCACAACTTTGAATACATTAAAACATTGTGAATACATTAAAACTACTAAAGTGTACACTGTAAAAGGGTGACTTTTATAGTGAATATCTCAACTAAAAGAAAAACAGTAAGAATGCCACTGTGGGTAGAGTGAAAGGAGAATAATAAGAAAAACGTGGAGAGAGAGATGCAGGAATAGGCTATCAGTTTCAGGGCAAATTTTCTGCTCTTGGGTAAAAAAAAAGGTATCTAGATAATTCCTTTCTCCTTGTTTATCTTTGGATCTTTTAGGATTTTTCTGTTACTCTTTCATCCCAAAGTCCTTCCTCTGAATTAAGAGGGTCGTGTGCCAAGTTGCTTCTGAGTCAGTGGAATCGTTTTCATGGCAAATACCCTGTGACCTTCAGAGAGGAGTGTGTTTCTGGGCTTTGCTCTGGGGACTAACTCCATATTTAGGCTTCGTTGCTGTGATCCACTAGAGGGCAGTGGGCAGGGCTGACTGGACAGCTTATGTTTAGCTTCTCCCTTAAGATTTGACTGTGGTAGACGTTTTAGCATCATCTTCTAAGTTGTTAGTGGAACTGTGTCAAGACTGTCCTTAAACAAAATCTCTGGGGTTTCCCTGGTGGCGCAGTGGTTAAGAGTCCGCCTGCCGATGCAGGGGACACGGGTTCGTGCCCCGGGCCAGGAAGATTCCAACATGCCGCAGAGCGGCTGCGCCCGTGAGCCATGGCTGCTGAGCCTGCGCGTCCGGAGCCTGTGCTCCGCAACGGGAGAGGCCAGAACAGTGAGAGGCCCGCGTACCGCAAAAAAAAAAAAAAAAAAAGTCTCTGTATTAAACAGGATTCATGTGGTACTTGGCACTACACGAGCATCAGTGTATTTGGGTGCAAGAGTCATGATGCTAAATGGGGTTAAACACCACTGGAACAGTTCCCTTGGTGGAGACTTTCTACCCCCTTTAACAGTGTAGTGTAGCCTAGCTGTGCTTCTCCAGCTCGTGGACAAGAGCACTTGGGGATCTTGTTAAGGTGCTGATTCTGATTCAGTAGGGGTTGGGGGCTGGGATTCTGCACTTATAACAAACTCCCACTGATACATGTGCTGCCAGCCCGTGGATCATTCTGTGAGTAGAAGCTAATACGGTGTGAAGATGGCAATGGAGTGGGACAGAGCTGAATGTGAAATGTGGCTCTACCATTAATTCGTTGTGGGAACTCGGGTGGGGTAGTTAACACCTGAGCCATGGTTTTCTTATCTGTAAGATCAGAGGGAGACCTAGCTTGTAGAAAAGTACCTAATATGATGCACCTGGAATGTTTAATGTTCTTTGCCTTCTCCTTCCCACAAGGGCTAAGAATCCCACGGTTAGGACTAAGGAAAAAGTATATGGAAGAAAGCCAAGAGCTTCGAAAAGTTTTCTGATTTGTGTGGGTGAGGTTGGGGTAGGGGGAGAGGCTGTAGGGAAGAAGGGCATGAATCATCCTCAGGACAAGGTAAATTTGCATATTGATTCTTAAATTACTATGGTTTTGGTAAAGTCACAGAGCTAGTCTCAGCTGAGTCTGGCTGACTTTCAGTCAAGGTGTTGGGTCTTTTTCTTTTTAATTTATTTTATTATTTTTGGCTGTGTTGGGTCTTCGTTGCTGCACATGGGCTTTCTCTAGTTGTGGCGAGCGGGGGCTACTCTTCGTTGCGGTGCGCGGGCTTCTCATTGCGGTGGCTTCTCTTGTTGGGGAGCACGGGCTGTAGGCACACGGGCTTCAGTAGTTGTGGCACATGGGCTCAGTAGCTGTGGCTCGCGGGGGTAGTTGCTCTGTGGCATGTGGGATCTTCCCGGACCAGGGCTCGAACCCATGTCCCCTGCACGGGCAGGTGGATTCTTAAGCACTGCATCACCAGGGAAGTCCAAGGTGTTGGGTCTTGAATCTGCTATCATGGAGTTGGTTTCTTTTTGACCAGAAAGGCAGCCCTGGGCTGCTCAGTTGGTGCTAAGGTTCCTTCGTATGGTGGTCTCGGCCCATCCTTGCCTGGCTGCCTTCCCCCCTCACTTACTGATTTTCATCTCTTATGCAGACGGGAGGCGATAAAGCGACCTAAAATGCACACCGTTGAGTTTCATTCACAGCGGGAGTGAACGTTTCTTGGGATTAGGTTGAAAATATTTGCTTCATTGTTGGCTGTAGAAAATCTGGGCATTTCATTCGTTTACCTTCGGTGAGTCTATTAAACTCTGGAAAGGTTTGGTTGAATTAGATGAATGGGAAACAGTGGAAGAGGAAGAATTGGGAGCTAAATCCTGGCACCTGGACCCTGGGTCACTGCCTTCACCAAGCCTCAGTTTCCTCTGCTGTTATTTGGGACCAGTTCCTGCTGGCCGGCCTGCCTCATGGGCTTGGTTTGAGGCTCAAATGAATAGCACCTGTGAGGGCACCCTAAGATGACAGGCCTCTGTAAAGTATGGACCATCGCTCAGCACTGCTTAGGCAAGGGCATTGTCTCAGGGTTACGGTGGCCTGTTAACTTTTGTTCTCTTTCTGTCTCCTTTGTCATCATCCAAAGTGGGAAGAAATAAGAGATTGTGTTTTGTTTCAGTGAAGTTGATGGATCCTTTTCATTTTCCCCCCGGGGAAAAAATTACACACAGTTTGTAAGATTTGAACAAAGCCTCAAGTGCAGTAAATCAAACGAGTTTCCAGTCTTCACAGCCTGAAATTCACTGCTTTCCTAAGGATGGTAATTTTGCCCTATTTCACCTTGTTTGACTGTTTTGTGGATTGGCAGGTGTGGGTCTTTAGTGCCCAATGGCTCTGAAGAAAAGGGCCACTTTGTTACAGAGCCGGGGCTAAGTATTTAAACCCACGCTGTGCCAACATTAGTAATCAAAGAGAAGATATCAGAGTTGAAGCCGAATACGCTAGGCCTCACCGGTACAGCACTGTCCTTCCCGACGGTGGAAGTGGGAATGATCTCAGGCGAGTGAATACGTGTGTTACCCTGTAATCACCTTTCATAACCACTGTTGGTCAGAGAGGTGGTATGTCAGTGCTGGTCTTTGTTTTTCGACTTCCTAGGAATATGTCGCCTCACACAGTCCAGGGTGACAGCCAGCAGTATCTAGTGGTTGAGAAGTTAATATTATTCCTGAAGAATTTAATCTACCCTATCATTAAGTAGCAATAAGGAGCTGGGTGTCCCTGAAGTAAGTCCTTTTAAAATTAAATCCTTATGCAACTGTAACAGTAGTTTAAAAAATAAGTTGAAGGTAGAAATTTGGTGCTTATATAAAGAGCTCAGTGCTGATAAAGTGGACATTTCTCCCAGTTTCATCCACTGGAAAGTGAGACTTTCTCCTTTTGATCAGATCCTTTTCTGACCTTGCCAACCACACACTCGCTGGTCTGTCTGGTGGTTGACTTTTCAAAATGGAACAGGGAATGCTGAACTCAGACATCTTGTTTATGAACAGCCTTGCTTTCAAACCCACCCCACCCCAGACTGTGAACTCCTCCAGAGACCGGGATCTGTGTGTGTGTGTCTGGCATGTAGGAGAGAATCAGTAAAAATACGTTGAGCTGGACAGCTGCTTTCTTCTGGGATTCCCCCTTCCTGTCTATTAATTTTTCTGTTCGTATATTATTTGAATAATGTTTCCCTAGAGGTGATTAGGCGCTTCCATAGTACATGGTTCTAAGCACTTTACAGATACTGATCGCTTTCATCCTCCCAACAGCTGTCAGGGGTAGGTACTATTACTTATCCCTATTTTACAGTTCAAAAAACAGGCATGGAGAGGTCCTGTTGATACCAGCCAGAGTTCTTGGCCTTCATTAATCAATAGAAATTGATAAGAGGCCAGAAAAGAAATTCAGGTAAGGCTTTACTGGGGCCCCTGCTGCAACGGCGGGGGGAGAGAAAACAAGTAACAGTTTCCCTTGTTCACTCCCCAAGGGGGAGACGAGCTGGTTCCTTACATGGCGTGAGGGTTGGGCAGGAGGGGGGCTTAGGCGGTCTGCCCACCCCTTTGGTGGTGTTGAGTGCAGGGGGCATGCCCAGTATCCTATTTCTGCTCCTCCCACCCTGTTTTTCCTCTGGCTTCTTCAGAAGTGGCGCTTGGGTCTTTGGTCTTTTTGTATCTTGTCCATAATTTGCCCCGACTGTGCTTTCATGTAGTTATTTTTAGTCCCTTATAGTTTCTTTGCATTCTGTTGCTCAAGGAGGTGTTTGTCCAGGTGCAAGCACTGCAGCAAAGGGTCCCAGGTCCCAGCCTGTCTCAACGTGACTTGTGTAAGACCCCAAAGCTGCCGCGTAGAGAGCTACAGGTGAACCAGGTACCCCAGTTTCAGGGTTCCTGCTCTCATGGACAAGACAAGCTTGGCTAAGCTTCAGTAGACACCCCTCTCCTGCCTGCCCAGTGCTCCAATATTACCTTTCTCCCCACCCCCACCCCCGTCCCACCCCGGCTTTCCTGAGCGCTGCAGAGAAATGAGGGCAGGCACACCTTTTCTGTCTTCCCTTCTCCCTGCCTCCTTTGTCCTCTGCCCTTTCCTGCCCACTCCCAAGTTCCAGGAAAATGTGACCCTGGATTTGGAAAACAGGTACAGCACCACGGCCCACTCGTATGGGCCCCGCCTTGTGGGGTGGCCGTTCACAGAGGGGTTGTTAGAATGAACTCCACTACCTGGGTGAGGCTATGACCTTCAGCCCTGGGCCTCTCAGTTTGTCAGGTGACCTAGGTCACTGCCTCTCAAACCTTTAAGTGCAGGTGAATCTCCTGGGCATCCTGTTAAGGCACAGGTTCTGATTCACTGGGACCGAGGTGGGGGGGCCTGGGATTCTTCTCACAGGCTTCCAGGAACGTCGAGGCTGCTTGTCCTTGACCCAGGGCTCTAAAGGAGCCCTGAGTCTGTGCGAGGTCAAGCCTGCTATTCCAAACACTGTCTTGCCTGAACAGGCCTGATTCCTAACCCAGGGCCCAGAGGAGACTTAAGACATCTAGAGAGAGAGACCCACCAAGATTGGAAGTCTCATGAAGGCGGAAGCTTGAGACAGAATGAGAGCATAACTGAGAGTAAAGGAAATTTGATGCTTCCGAAAGGAAGCGTGTGTATCATTTTCAAACGGGACCTGGACAGTGTTCTCTTTATGATGGAAAGCTTATTACAGAGTGGCTCTAGTGATCCAGCAGAGAGAATACAAAGTACAATAACTCCTGTTTGAGTTGATATGAAATTTCACAAAGAACCTATGCTACTGGCCCCTAAAACTCTTGAAAGTAACCCCCCGAAGCTCCTCAAAATCTCCCTGAGTCTCCCCAGGTTCTGCCTGCTTTCCAGCTGCATCTGCTACGGTAGGTGCCACAGTCCTAGGAACCAATGTTGGGATACCAATGGTACAGATGCGAGGTGCTCTCCTATCTCATCTGAGTCTCCTAATTACCCAGCTGTTTTTGATCGATGAGCAGTGAGACTCAGGGAGTCAAACTCCCTCGGAGCTACAGGCTCAGAAGTGATGGAGCTGGGAGCAGGCACGGCGAGGCAGTGTGGCCTGGTGTCTCTTGCTCTTCTTACCCGGCCTGACTGCTTAATTAAATCAGTGTGCCCTGTTTGTCTTTGCAAGGAGGAGGCATCCAGGTGGGTTTGCTTTGTAAAAGAAAATGACTTTTTTGAAGGTTAACATAGAAACAGGCACAGATTCCACGGGTGCAGTGTAGTGAACTTCTGTTCCAAGAGCACACCCATTTATTCTTAACACAGCTCAAGCGAGGAAGAGCCACCAGCACCCTGGAATCTCTCCTCCGGTGTGTCCCCTCCCATTACTTCCTCCTCCATGGTACCGCTGTCCTGACTTCTAAGACTGTAGATCACCTCTGCCTGTTTTTGAGTTTTACATAAATACACTCGTCCTTTTGTATTCTTTTATGTCTAACTCCTTTTCCTCAACATTGTAAGATTCATCCATGTTGTGCGTGCAGCAGTAGCTGGATTATGTTCCATCATATAAATACACTGCGATTACTGATTATGGACATTCGAATTGTTTCCCGTTTTCGGCTTTACGAATAATGCTGCTGTGAACATCCATGTGTATATGTTTTTGGTGGTGCCCATAGGTATGCATCTCTGGTGTGTGTGTATGTGGGTCTTTCTGTAATGCCTGGTTCCTTGGATGTGACTATGTTTGCCTTTAGTAGATAACGCCAAAGACTTTTCCAGTATGGCCATTCCAATTTATAGTCCCATCTGGTGTGAGTGAGCGTTCCATTACTCCACATTCTTGCCAATACTTACTTTGATAGGTCATTGTTTTTTCAATTTTATTTATTTATTTATTTTTGGCTGTGTTGGGTCTTCGTTTCTGTGCGAGAGCTTTCTCTAGTTGCGGCGAGTGGGGGCCACTCTTCTTCGTGGTGTGCAGGCCTCTCACTGTCGTGGCCCCTCTTGTTGCGGAGCACAAGCTCCAGATGCGCAGGCTCAGTAGTTGAGGCTCACGGGCCTAGTTGCTCCACGGCATGTGGGATCTTCCCAGGCCAGGGCTCGAACCCGTGTCCCCTGCGTTGGCAGGCAGATTTTCAACCGCTGCGCCACCAGGGAAGCCCCTGATAGGTCATTTTAATCTTAGCCTTTCTGATGTTGTATAGAGGTCTCGCATTATGATTTTCATTTGCATTTCTCTTATCACCATTGGAAGCTTAGTGTCTTTGCCTGTATATTTGGCATTTGGATATCTGCTTTTGTGAAGTGCCTGTTCAAGTCTCTTGCCTATTTTTCAGTTGTGTTGTTTGTTTCGCTTTTAAAAACAGTGAAGAATCCTTGAAATCTATAGTGATGGGAATCACCTGTGAGTGAGATCGGATTATATTCTCAGAGGTAATTTCTGAAGATCCCCTCCTACAGGAGGCCCAGCAGGCTGAGGGGGGCTGAAGATAGGCAGAGGCATAAAACCCTTAGCAGGGAACTTGCTGCAAAGTTGAGGAGCCGCGGGCTCTGTGGCTCAGGGCAATTGTCAAGTTGTGAGATCACCTGAAAGCTTGAAAGCACTTCACTTCTAAATGTTTGCCTTTTACAGACCGTCACTCTGGAAGATTGTAGACCAACTCCAAAAGTATTGCTGAAAACATTTTTGGAATTGCTTTGAGTATATTGTTTTGGATATTTTTAGTTGCTTTCAAAATGTCCTTTGAGAATGTATTTGATTTGGGGAAACAACAGCAGACCTCTCAGAACCCAGCCCAGTGAATAAGGAGGGTGCTTCATGGGTGACTTAAACAAAACATTATTTGTAAGGCTTGCCTGTAGGGGGATGGAAGGTGAGCAGGAAGGAGGAAAGCACTGCACTAAATGCCGGAGTTTCCTGATCTCTTTTCATCTTTATAGTAACCTATGAAGTACTAACTGTTGTGAGTATTCCTACTTTGTAGATGAAAAGTCAGACTTAGAAAGGGAAAGACAGCGTGATTGAGGAGTCAAACCTAGCTCTGTCTTACTTGAGGGCCACTAGTACCCTTTCCTTTTCCCCACCCTGCCTCGCCTCTGATGAGTGTTAGAGGAATCAAAATTGTTGCAGCCAGAACACCGTGTGCTGATGGCAAAGGTCTGGTTTCCACCCTGTCCTGTTATAGACCCTGGGATCTGGGTGGGTCCTCTTCCTGGTGGGGGTAGGGAGAGGAGAGGAGAACTCAGGCTTCAGGGCACTCATTTCCAAACACAATTCCTGGGCTTCCCTGGTGGCGCAGTGGTTAAGAATCCGCCTGCCAATGCAGGGGACACAGGTTCGAGCCCTGGTCCAGGAAGACCCCACATGCTGTGGAGCAACTAAGCCCGTGAGCCTCAACTACTGAGCCTGCGCATCTGGAGCCCACTAACCACAACTACTGAAGCCCACATGCCACAACTACTGAAGCCCTTGCACCTAGAGCCCGTGTTCTCAACAAGAGAAGCCACTGCAATGAGAAGCCCGCGCACCGCAACGAAGAGTAGCCCCCGCTCACCACTACTAGAGGAAGCCCGCATGCAGCAAGGAAGACCCAACGCAGCCAAAAGTAAATAAATAAAAAAATTTATAAAAAAACCCCCACGATTCCTGTGGCTCCTGCTGTTTAGGGGAGCGGCTGAGGGCCTTTCAGTATCCTGGCCCATGTCCTGCCCAGGATAGTCTGACCTGTAGGCTTTACTTTGCTCTTCCTTTTTTTTTTTTTTTCTCACGGTACGCGGGCCTCTCACTGTTGTGGCCTCTCCCGTTGCGGAGCGCAGGCTCCAGACGCGCAGGCTCAGCGGCCATGGCGCACGGGCCCAGCCGCTCCGCAGCATGTGGGATCTTTCCGTTCGTGTCCCCTGCATTGGCAGGCGGACTCTCAACCATAGCGCCACCAGGGAAGCCCTGCTCTTTTAAGTGGCTGGCAAGCCACCCAGGAAATGCTCTAGGATGTATTCATGAATATTGTCACTGTTGGAAACTTTATTCTATGTAGAGAGTCTTTCTCCAGATGAGCACTTACAGAAAATCTGACCGGAAGAGGCAGAATGTTGCTGAATTCTTTAATATTCATTCATTCCTGATCTTAAGAGAAAAATCACCCATAAGTTTTCTCTGAAACAGTTGATTAATGGCTTCGGTGTGTAATGAAGACCTTCAGAAATGATTCCTGAAAAGAGTGTCCTGGGTGGATTGCTTTCAGATAGACCCTGGGGAATCCAGCCGGCCCTGAGATGTGAAGGGCCTGGGAGAGACACAGAAATACACTTGGCCATCGCAGAGGCTTGTTCTCACCCTTCCTGTCTCATGGACCCCAACAAGCTGACCCCCTTCCACTGAGCTTTGGAATGTTGTCTCAAAGTTGAGTACCCAGAACGTAGAAACTACAACCTATTTTTCTGTCTCAAAGCAGTAAAGAAGCCTCTGGACTTCTTTTGAGACTGCACGGTAGAATGGTTTCTTTATTCTTAGCACCTTAGATCCTGCGTTGCCTTGCTTTTCAGGGCAAAGCTCTGGGCTGTGGGTAATCAGATAACCAAACTATTTCCTAAACAAATTAGAATTTGATTTCATTCATAGCCACACAGCTTTCCCTACATAAAATGAGGCATCTGAGAAAAAAAATGTGAGGACATTTTAATGAAAACTTCTCCTGGTAAGATACTCATTTTCCTATCACATTTAATTCCTGTAGAGTATTCTAGAGCAGGTGTGAAGAGCCAGGTGTTGCCCTCATCCCCCAGTGACTGTGGATACCTGATACAGCATCTTTACCTGTTTCCTAGCAGATTATATGATCCCATGCATGTGTGCAGGTTGAACACCTCAGATTTGGACTTGGCTGGGGGACATGGGAACTTATTCACTTCCTGCCAAAAGAAAGAAACTTACAAGTAGTGCTTTGTGTTTTGAATTTTACAGTGCACTGAGTAAACACAAGTTATGCATTGTGATGGGAGGAGTAAAAAGGTCCGCCACGTCTTTATTTTTTGAGTGGGTGTAACTAAATGACTAGGTCCTGGATGTGTTACTAAGATGTAGGTCACAGTCTCCGGCAGACCGACAGTAAACATTTCTCACCTGTGTTATCTTACAGCTGCAGGTGTCTAAAGTTCTTTTTATCCTAAAATGTTTTCCTCGAAGGTTTTTTGTTTTGATTTGTCTTAATAAGCCTCTTGCTTTGGGAATAAGGAGCTCACTTCAGTGAATACCTAAGGCTTTCTTAATTCCCTTATGTTACAGATGAGGACACCAAGGCTGTACAGTTCTACCATGAATCAGTAGTAAACCAAGGACTCTTTAATTCCAGGCTTTTGTTTCTCAACTCACTGTGATTTTCTAGAACTGTAAGATATTCCTAAGATTCTTTGTTTTAAAATCTAGCTTTCAGTTTAAGGTCATTGTCTCTTAGCAGTTGTTTCCTTGCTTTATGGTAACCAAAGCTTTAAAATGATCCAGTACAAGGGGAGAACCAAGCCATGACTTTCTCTTGTTCTACAATTAATATAAACATTTATAGCTGTATAAATAATATTTACTGAATTTGACACTATTATTTGTATGTATGAATAAATAATTTTGAAGTATACCAATATTTTATGGCTGATCTGGTCAAATTTCCACTTGGAGGAGGCTGTGTCTGTGTTGAAACACACTGTCCTTTCTCTGTTATCTTGGCCTTTGTGAAGGATGAATCCTCGGACTCATGATTTTTCACCCTGAGTTTGTGTAGGAAATCAGGATGTGTCTAATTATCATATAGGGTGTCAGGAAATTCTCATAACAGTTCATTTAAATCCACTTAAATTAAAAATAAAGAACACATTATATAGCAACAGAGGTTTTCTTGTTTTTTTTTCTTTTAAAGAGGAGATCAGACTCTGTGAACCAGTTGAGCAGTTTCAGAACTCGTGGGGATTACTGCTTTAAAGGCCCAGGAGGAGTGGATAAGAAGCTGTCAGCTCTGTCAGTCCTCACTGTGCCCTGGTATATTGATGCTCTCTGTGACTGTTGATCTATGACCTATTTCTCTCTAAAAGCTGTCTATTTGAAATCAGTTCTCTCTTCTTCTGCCCAGCTCGGTGAGCATGTCTTTTTTTCTGTGCTGCTCTTGGAGCTGACCCTCAGGATGGAGAACCTTTGACAGAATAACATCTTATCCTCAACTCAAGGTCTCAAAGTCATGATTAACTGGCAGATGCTGGCTTCAATAAAAAAAAAAAAACAAACACACCAAGACACTAGTGCTTAGAATCCACAGGGCTTATGGGGTAAGAGTAAGGGTACTAAGAGAAGAGTTGGAAAACATGTTGTGCAGAGGTGGCCAGGCTCTCCTGGTGAGTTGATGAGTACCTTGGCTCCCTTTGCCCATGTGTCTGCCCCCTGTCCTTCCTTTTCTCCCACCTGTGGGGGTGGGGTGCTGTCTTAGGTGCTGAGCTCAGACAGGCACAGAAGACTGGTCTTTGGGGACTAGGGTGTGTCGACCTTTGCTTCTCTATTGGCCATCTCCATCCTTCTGTCCCAGCTTTCTCTCTCCATTATCATTTGATACTATTCTGGATGGCATGAAGTACCCTGGTAGCATCATTCGTTTTCATTCTTTTGTCCTTAAATGCCCTTCTCCTCCTGTCTGTCTTGTATCTTTGCAATCACTCTTCAGACACCAGCTCTTTGAAACCTTCTGTGACCACTGAACTTGTACCCTGAGGTAGAGTTGGTCTGTGCTATTCCTGTGCCGCATATAACTTATGCTCAAGTGTGATTATTTGCTTGCATGTCTCGACTGAACATTTGAGGGATGGGACTGTGACTTGTACATCTTGTATCTTAGCATGGTGCCTGGTGTATGATAGGTACCCAAAAGAGGGTGGATGGATGGGTGGATGGATGGGTGGATGGATGGGTGGGGCACATTCAAAGAAAACTTCTGAGAAAGGAGAGAGCATATTTTCAGCTGGGATACATGGGAAAAGCTCTAGGTGGGGACAGGAGTTGCTTATACTACATAGTTACTGAAAAAGCTGTATATATAGTAGAGGATAGAAGTATGTGCTACGGAGAATGAGCTGTGCCTTTTTTTTTTTTTTTTCCGAGTAGAAACCACGTAATTGGCAAGAGATGACATTGCAGTCATTTGGCTTTCCTTCTTAAAAGCTCTGGGATTTTTACTGAAAGATCCAGTTTCTTATGTGTAAAATGATATCCTATAATGTAGGTTCTATTTTTTTTTTTTTTTTTTTTTTTTTTTTTGCGGTACGCGGGCCTCTCACTGTTGTGGCCGCTCCCATTGCGGAGCACAGGCTCTGGACGCGCAGGCTCAGCGGCCATGGCTCACGGGCCCAGCCGCTCCACGGCATGTGGGATCTTTGCAGACCGGGGCACGAACCCGTGTTCCCTGCATCGGCAGGCAGACTCTCAACCACTGTGCCACCAGGGAAGTCCCTGTAGGTTCTATTTTTAATGTGAGGATCAATTGAGACTTTCAAAGGGCTCAACACCCTGCCTTGTCTGTCGTGAGGGCTCAGTAGGGTAAATGGTAGCTCTTGCTATTACCATCGGCCTCTGATAGAATTGTCTGATATTGTCTGGTAGAATTGAGGTGCCTGGTATAAATGTTCTCCCACTCCCTGAATAAGAAATGTAGATTCATAGGTAACCACAAAATGTGTGTCCGGGTGTTAGGATTCACTGGAAATGGGATTATGTCATCTCTTTTGTCTTCCTACTTACTTAGTACTTCTTTTTAGAAAGAAAGGCACTTATCAGTTTCTTAGGAAAGCACTTGGTTCTAAAACAAATTTTTCACGCAAGGCATTCATGGGAGTCTTTCTAGTTGTTTAAAAAATATATGTGATATATGTTTATATATTATTTGCAAAAAGTGTAATTCTTTCCTGACGTTCTAGAGAGCAGGGGACATGCATTGCTATTTCTATTTTGATAGGGAAGCAAGTTGTGTTGATTTGGCTGATGAATGCCATTGTTTGTATGTGTACATTTCTGCCCCCACTATTGGAGATACATTTAGAAATCAGTGGTAGGAGTTTCTAATAGTATTTCTTTACACAGTCATTCATACGTTCATTTCCTGCGCTGCTTTTCTTTCCTGGTCTTGCAGTGCTGGATCCGGCGGTTATTACTGTTTTTTTCCCCCTTAACGTTCTTAGAAGCTACTACAGTTGCCAGTGATAAAGACTCTTTGCATGTGCCTCTGAACCCCTTCTTCTCAGAATATTTTATAGCCTATGTTGCTGTTTGGGTACATGGCCAGTTTTATTTGTTGCCTAATATAGGTCAGTCCTGCCATAGTGAATTTCTGAGCAGATGAGAAAATGAATGGGAGCCATCTACACACATCTGGTGATGTGGACCCCCCATCCTTTCTCTCTAATTCCAAGATGCTCAGAAAGCTCTTGTAGCCCATTTGGCGGCAAGACCTCCCTTGAGCAAGAGTCTATTTATATTCATTTATCTTGTTTAGTGTGGTTATCCGTCAGTTTTGCTGCAGAGGTATTACTGTGTTTGAGTATGAGGTGCTGACCTACACTTTACGGGGAGCATAAAGTACATGTTACATTTCTAGAATGTTAAAACTTTTGCATTCCAAAACACATTTGGCTGTATGGGATTTGGGTAAGAGATGTGGGCCTGTAGTATTTTTATTAGGGCCTCTAAGCCTTTTTTTTTTTTTTTTTTTTTTTTTTTGCGGTACTCAGGCCTCTCACTGTTGTGGCCTCTCCCGTTGCGGAGCACAGGCTCCAGACACGCAGGCTCAGCGGCCATGGCTCACGGGCCCAGCTGCTCCGCGGCATGTGGGATCCTCCCAGACTGGGGCACGAACCCGTGTCCCCTGCATCGGCAGGCGGACTCTCAACCACTGCGCCACCAGGGAAGCCCTAAGCCTTTTTTTTTTTTTGACAGTCTTCCCTTGAGATTCTCTCCTGGGTACCAGCTTTGTGTGGCATGCAAATGAGGACCTCCTTTGTCTGTCACTCAAGCAGTATTTAATGAGCTGCTGTGGCTTTGTGCTAGGAATTGGGAAGAATGAGGCATTGGCTCTTTTTGCCCTGGAGAAGCTCAGAGACTCATAATGGTGCGGAAGGTGCTCTATTAGCCAATCTGTGGATTCCTGCCTGTGGTGGGATAATCACAGCCCAAAACTTCACCAACATTGCAAAGGTAAAGAAATGTGGAAGAGAATGTGATCAAGGAGCAGTTGTGTGTTTGCTGTGGTCTTTGAAAAGTAAAGCCAGAGATGGGGCTGCAGAGGAGCCAGTTTTTGAAGAGACTTATCTACCAAGCTAAATAGTTAAGAATTTATCCTTTGGCAGTAAAGATTCTTTAAACCTGGGAATGAATGATTGGGTTCGCATTTTAGTAAGAGCCCTCTGACGTTATCTTAAGGGACCACCCAAAGAAGTCATTGAAATATTCTGGACAATAGTCCTGTAATACTTACATTGTATAGTGCTTTAGGGTTTGCAAAAGATTTCTCCAGCCTTAATTTCTTTTGCAGTAGCCTTGGGGGATGGGTAGGTAATAACTAAGGAAACATTTCAAGAAGTGACTCGCCCAAGGTCATATCCAGCAACCAGCTGTACCAGCTCTCCTAATTCTATATTCGTTCCTGCTTGAACATGATATTAAAACATTTTAATATACTGTCCAGATACTGAGCATACTTAAAGGTAATCTGCCACCAGCGTATCTTTTATACTTGTACTTGATTAGACTGTCAGCTCCTTGAGGACTTGCAGTGTTAAATTTGATAAGCTCACAATAGGCACCACCAAGAATTTGCTAAACTTTCTTCTCCAGAGCAAGCACAGTCCTAGGAAGAAGAAACATTTGTGAAAACAGAGGGACTGTCGTTTTTCTTGTTGTATATCTCATCATGCGTACTTATTAGGCAGTTTCTATGTTTAGGACACAGCACTAAGTGCTGTGGGAATACAAAATGCAAAACAGTTAGATTTAAATTTTTTTAAAAAGTCATGAATTAAGCCTGTTCTGTCCTATTCAGATCTCACACCAAATTTCTTGGCTTTTTGTAACAAATTTCCTTTTTAAAGGATGTTAGGTGTTGAAATCAAAAGGCTTCTTGCACAGACTGACTGGAACTATTAGGCTTATACATTTGCTTTGCAATCATTAGGTATATAACACGGCACATTTCCAGGTGGTTATCTTTGAAACAAAGAAAGAAACAAAACCATTAAATAGGCATATTTTATTATGAAAGAATGAAAGTTTTACCTTGACTAGATGCCCAGTAATATCACCTCACAAGTGAAAATCATCTTGTGATTCATACTTAAAATCAGTAGTCAACTGTAAGTTTTGTGTCAACCCTATTGAATTAGCACTGAAATTAATGATGTAATCTTTTTCTTACACACCTGGCATATATGCTAGCAGTATTTCCTAGGCTGTCTAGGCGTTAGGGAAAAGTCAAGGTCTAAGTTATTCTCAGTCTTAAGAATCCATGTCAGTTTTAAAGCATTTATTGAGTTGATTCAATTCTGATTTCTTTTACCACCTTTGTATCAGAAAAGCTTAGCGGGCCCCAGAAGAAATTCTAGAGGTCATTCAGACCCAGGGGCTAGACTGGGGGAAAGACAAATTAGGAAACTGATCCCTGTGGGTTCAAGTCCATTCTTCATCTTGTTAATTATAACTTTGGTCAAGTGTTTGAGCCTCTGGTTCCTTATCTGAAATGAAAAATGAGGCTTATGATAATGTTTTTCAAAGATTCTAAGACATACTTTTTTATCTTAAAACAAGATGTGTTTTTGTTTTTGTTTTTTGCAGTACGAGGGCCTCTCACTGCTGAGGCTTCTCCGTTGCGGAGCACAGGCTCCGGATGCGCAGGCTCAGCGGCCATGGCTCACGGGCCCAGCCGCTCTGCGGCATGTGGGATCCTCCCGGCCCGGGGCACGAACCCGTGTCCCCTGCATCGGCAGGCGGACTGTCAACCACCTGCGCCACCAGGGAAGCCCAAGATGTGTTTTATAGTGCATTATATGTTATGGTTTAATTTGTGGCGTTTTTGTTTAATATAGTGGTGCATAAAATGATGTATCTTAGAATCAGTGATTTCTTAGATTTGATGAAATATGGTAATAATTTGCCTTACCAACCTCCTGAGTTGTTGTCAGGATCAAATCAGATATGTTTACTAGAAAACTACCGCTGTGCCAACTAACATGCAAACAAAAGCACCTTCCAAGGTCCCTGGACAATTTTTCTGCCTTTGGTATTTCTGGGTTTTTAAAATAAATTTTATTTACTTAATTATTTATTTTTGGTTGCGATGGGTCTTTTGTTGCTGCGCACAACGTAGGGCCACTCTACGTTGCTGTGCACGGGCTTTTCTAGTTGTAGCGAGCAGGGGCCACTCTACGTTGCTGTGTGCGGGCTTCTCATTGCGGTGGCTTCTCTAGTTGCGGAGCAAGGGTTCTATGTGCACAGGCTCAGTAGTTGTGGCTTGCAGGCTGTAGAGCGCAGGCTCAGTAGCTGTGGCGCATGGGCTTAGTTGCTCCGCGGCATGTGGGATCTTCCTGGACCAGGGCTCGAATCTGTGTCCCCTGCATTGGCAGGTGGATTCTTAACCACTGTGCCACTAGGGATTTCTATGTGTCTTAAAAAAAAAACTGGGAAGAGTTGGAAAATGAAAATTGCAAATCTATATGAATTAAGATATCAAATGTCTTCTTAAATATTTGAAGTAACAACAGAATTTCAGTTGACTTACACTTGGACTTCCTGAAAGATTTTATTTTTCTTTCAAGCAGTACCTCAGTCATGTTGGTCTTATCTCCCCTTACTTTTCCCTCCACCTCCCTGCCCCTAATTAAGAGTGCTGAGTAAGGCCAGCTTTGGATGGGAGAGGAATGTGGGGTGAGAAGATCATTAATTTCATTTTGGGCACATTGAATTTGAGATGAGTTTGAGGCATCCAAGTGAAGATGTTGAGTAGGCAGTTGAATTTGTGAGTCAGAGATAAAAAAATGTGGCATTTGGGTTATAGAAATGGTAGATGAAGGCTTGAGCTTGGATGAGATCACCTAGGAAACGAGAAAGCAGGATTGGGACCGGAGGTTGACAAGCCACCTTCAGCCAGCAAACCTGTTTTATTTGGCCTATGCAGTGTTTTTAAAATATTTGAACAAGTTGCTGTAGCATGTTTATGGGTTTTTGGCTGCCCCAAGTATTTGTCTTTTGATGGCAGCACCCTAGTTTCCTTTTAAGAAATTCCCTATCCTCCAGTCTCAGACCTTAGCCTTAGGTAAAGTTCTTCCCCTGACTCTGAATGAAGCATGTGACTCAGGGCTGGCCAATCATTCCTGAATCGTCTGGCCACAATGGTTGGTTCAAGAATGGCCTTCTAATCCAAGCTGGTCTAATCAGAGGGAATTTTGAGACTGGGGGTGGGAGGTAGAGGAAACTCCAGGAAGAGAATCTTTCTCGTTTTCTGCTTAAACCTGGCAGGTTGTGGTCTGGAGGTCTAGCAATGGCCTTGCTGCCATAGGGTAGATCTTATCTGAGAATTAGGGACACGAAGAATCCAGATAGAGAAACTGGCCCTGATCGTGTTGATTAAACCCTGTGGCAAGCTGTACTTCTAGGCTTTGCGGTTAAATGAGCCAATAAATTCTCCTTTTGGAGTAACCCAGGATTTCTTTTATTCACACCAGAAAGAAATCTTAATTGCCAAGATTTAAAAATCGTGAGTTTTCATTTATATATCAGGACTTTGGCTTGAGCTAAGTAATTGTTGTTTTAGTAGGAACATCTGCTCTCCATTTTATTATAGTCTGTACCTCTCCCTACTGTCATCTGACCCTGATGCTTCAGGTCTGTTGCCAGCTATCCTGTCGGTTCTGCTGTGCTTTAAATTGTAGACCTGAGGGGGAAGTTAAAGTCAACTTTGTTTCCCTTAATTGTATTAACTTGCTTGTCCCTGTGGGTAGTTGGGCTTTTGGCTGCTGATATAGAGTGAAAAGGGAAGGAGACCTAGATCCAAGCTTTGAAGAGTTTGAACCCTGGAAGAATAGGCAGAGGAGGATAAGCTTGCAAAGAGAAGGAAGCCATGGCGGCCGGAAGAACATTGATTGTAGAGGCCAAAGCGAGGAGGGTTTCAGGGAGAAATTGATCAACATGGCCAGATACTGTCAGGACGTCAAATAAGAGATAGAATGAAAAAAAAAAATTCTCATTTGAATTTGGCAACAAAGAGATCATTATTGATCCAGCCGGGAGCTGTTTCAGTGAGTGATGGAGCCATGCTAGGTTGGAATGGGTTGAAAAATGAATGGGAGATGGAAAAATGGGAGATATCCAAGGAGGACAATTTTTATTTTTCCTGTGAAGGAAGCAAAGAAATAAAGCACTAGCTGGAGACGTGAGGTTGACGGTAGAAAGCTTTAAAAATAGGATTCGAGTGTGTTGAATTGTTGATGGGAAAGATCTAGTTGAAAGGGAGAAGCTGGTTGAATAGACAGGAGAGAAGAGACAAGGGGTAATTGATTATATGAGTCTGAGAAGGTGGGGTGAAGTGGGATCTAAAGCCCAGTGGAGAGATTGACCTTGGGGGAGAGGAGGGAACAGGATGCAACAGGAGGGCAGAAGCTGAAGGTCAGTAGTAAGTTAGTCTGATAATGAGAAGGTGCTGTGTCATGGGTTCCATTTCTGTTAGGAGGCAAGGTGATCTGGGAATGGAGGTGATGGTGGTGTGGATGTCAGAAGGGGTGGCCCTTTGAAAGTGAAATAAGAGTTGAGGAGAGTGGGAGAAAGAGTGGGTGGGATCACCCAGCATTGTGGAGGACTGACTCGTTAGTGGTTGGCGCTCATGAATGTTGAATGACTCTCGGCAGTGCCTAGGTGCTCAGTTGTGGGCACAGACAGAGCTACCATAGGTATCAGCTATGGGGTTTGGCAGAAGAGGAAGGACAAAAGGGTGAGCAAGGTAACTTGAGGGCATTTGTCAAGGGTGTTATGGGATGTGCTCTATGGAGATGTTGGCCTTTAGAAAGGCCAGTAAGAAGGGACATGAAATGAAACTTCAGATGAGGCCCAAATGGTTGATCACAATGAAGGGGATTTTAATGAGGCAGCCGAAGCTGAGGTTATTGTAGTCAGAGGAGGGATGCTGGGTGGTGAGTCTTGGGTGGAGTGCTGGAGAGGTTTTGTTGGAGGTGAGGCAGGCAAGGGAACAGAGACCAGAGTGTCGATGGATCTTGGATATTCAGGTCTCCCTTGCTCATTGCAGGACTAAGACCGGAAAGGAGAATTTTGGTCAGGGTTCAACGTCATTTGTATCTGGGTTGGCTGTTTAATAAGAATAGGTTATCCATTTCCTCTTAACCTCCTTCCCTTTGATTTCAATGGAAGAGTATATTGAAGTGGTTTGGGGCCTACCTCTGTTTTTTGCAATATGTCTAGAGAGTGATATTAGGAAAACTGTGTCTTTAATCACTTTTGGTACAGAAAATGTAAATCATTTAAACCTCTTGAGTTCATAGACTTTTCAGTTGCCGGAATGATTTGGTGCTCTTTTGCCTTCCATAGTCATGTTACTTCTGAAGGTGACTGATGGTGTAATCAAAACCTTTACGAGGAGCCCATGTTTAACTGGATCCCTCGTGGCTCTCACTATGATGAGCTTTGAAGGCAGGGTAAGTAGGAAGCTATATCAGAGACATCTGTTGTTATTTGTAACGTGTGTCGTGCTTTGGCAGTAACAGAACCTGAGCAGGCCCATCAGTCGGTGGTTTATAAGCAGTAATCCGAGAGCTCAAAAAGTTCTTCTCTGAATGGTAAGGCATTGGAGCCAGCATTTCTTATATGTGAGAGGGGAAAAAGGTTTGGAAGTCTCACCAAGGGGGGAAAAAAAAACTTGGGATTTGCGTTTAATAAGTTGCTAAATCTTATCATCTCAAAACATCTGAAGGTTGTGATAAAAATCCTCACCAAGTAATCAGGATGCAGCAGTCTAGAGTCTTCAAAAAAAAATTCAAGCGTGTAGGCTTTCAGATACAGCATCTATTTGTTACTGATTCTGAACAGATTAGATAAGCGACAGAGCACAGGGAAAGACGACTCAGATATCTGCCACAGAATGAAGTGTCTTACAGCCCAGAGCAGCTCTGCTGCCAGCCAGCCACCACTCTGCTCTCTGTAGGGCTGTTTCCTTATTCTTCCCCGAGGAACCTGTTTATTCATCCCTACTCTTACCTGTACTTTGCCCCATCCCAAGGCCTGTCCTTCCCTTTCTCCATCTCACATCCATTTTCCCCTGTCTAGTGAGGCCAAAGCCAAGTCCAAAATGATACTAGATCTTTCCTTTTTCTGACTCCTTTGTGTATATTGTTTGTGTATCTTAGTAAGTTGGCTCTTTCATAGACTTACAGATTGTTAAGTTTGTGAGAAACCTTGGATATTTTTTTTTTTCTCAAACTATTCGCAAAACAAGAATCACTTTACCCGACTCAAGGCTTAACAGTCTGCAAGTTCCTTTAGATCCTGGTGTATTCAAGAGTCTGGAGACTTGGGTCCTCCTGTCTGGGACTTCAGGCCTTTAAGGATTGCTTCATTTTTCTCCAATAAAGAGAGCAAAGCGTTGCTGATGAGCATGGCATGTCCTTGACATCTGCTGTTTTATACTGTTTTCCCAAAAGCAATAGTTCGGACCCTGCCTTGATCATTTTTTCTTGCTCTCTAAATAACTAAACCACCTGCTTTGTCCTTAAAATTTCTTTTGAAAGGCTTAGTTCATTCTCGACATAAGTCTTCTTGTGGCTTATTAATTCCTCCTGTACTTTTGTGTACATCTTTACCTCCTGTTGTAAAGCTTATAAAGTGGGAGGTGAGGTGTAAGTCTACCAAGCATTGCTTCTTGGGCTCAACAGAGCGGAGGGGGCTGAGTTAAATTGTAGCCAAGGAGCCCTTTCCTCCTTAAGGTCCTTTAAAGTCTCAGATGACTTTGTAAACTGCCAAGAGCATTGCCTGGGACGGGGTAGGCCATTAACCGTAGCTATTCTTATTGGGCCTAGGTGGCTGGTCAGAAAGATCCCACATTAAAGAAGTTTATCACTTAAGAACTAATCTCCTACATGAAGTGAACCTCAGCATTTTCATGTCGTGGTAGTTCTCTATACTGAGGCCAAAGCGTAAATGGGGACTTCAGAATCACAGAGTGTTACAGCTGGCGGGAAATAGATGTCAGCATCTAAAATATTATGTAGAAGGAAACTGAGGTCTGGAGAAGATTGATAACCGTCCACAGGCCATATAGTTTATATTGGTACCCTGGGACCTGGATGCAGCTCTCTGGGCTCTGGAACCAGGATTTTCCTAGCAGACCAAGGTGTATGACTCTGAAAATTCACTCTTGAGGGAGGAATGTGGAAAGGGATAGTGTCCGGAGGGTACCCTAACCCTGGGTGGCGATATCAAATAATAGCATAAATTTAGAGGTTTAGCCCCGGATATTTCAGCGCATTACTCCTCTCAGATGGTTGTCCTCTATGTCTGCTCCTTTTTAGGTAAATTCTGGGTCAGTACTTTGGAAAACCAGGAGGGTGTGGGGTTCTAGGAATAATGAGAGCCTCCCATAATATTAAAGGTCACAGCTTTGACAATGCATTTGGAAAAGACAGAAAAGATGGTCTCAGAGAAGCCTTCAGGCTTTGTGGTAAACTCGGGTTCTAGTGCATTGCTGCCGAGGCCTGGGGTGGGCGCTCAGCATTTAGCTGTGTAAGGACTGAGTTGCAGGTGAGCACGAAGCCCCTGGCAGTGGCTGGGGTCTGAGATATATGGAGAAATTCTGGGAGTCCTGCTTGTGTACACTGCGGGAAGGATGCGAGAATAAAAAAGTAATACCAAAAAAAGAAAAAAAAAAAAGTAATGCAGCACCACGATGACAAAACAGAAAGGAATCCATCCAAAGGTTAGGGGAAGAATGTGTTTTCTGGAATTACTGACGTGGGAGCAGAGGATAATGGGGTTGTATGTTGTTGAGAAATCCTGTGTTTCTTTACTTGGGGAGAAGAGCTGCTAGTGACCCACAGCCAGGAGAATTTGGAAAGAGGGAAAGTTCAGGGGTGGATGTCTGAGCAGGCAGAAGAAGCACTGAGTTTGAGCTAGTGGATGACAAACTGAGGTTCAGACCCACGCGGTTTGGTTTCACAGCTGGAAATCTCAACTGCTGTGCTGTCTGTCTGCCCCTGCTCAGCTGCCCGCTGTGATCCAAGCCCTGGGAGAAGCAGCCAGGTCCAGTTTAAGTCTCCTGCTTCCTGGTGTCCCCCAGGGATTCCTTAGAGCCTAGTAAGTCGTTGAGATATATGATGGCCCAGGGCCACCCTTAGTCAAATGGCCATGATTTTTAGGTCCCCATGGAGTCTTGATCTTTTAACGCACTTGCATCCTTTCCTTAGACCATCAATCTTATATCTTGGTAACTGAGCACCAACTGGTTTTCTCTGCCCTTTGGAGGTCTTTAGTTAAACTTGGCTCAACCCAGAGCCTTCTCGTGATTCCACACATTCCTGTGTCTTCCTTGTTCACGCCTCCCTCTGCCTCTGAGCGTCTGTGTCCTAAAGTGCTCTCTGTGTCACTCACGTGCGTTCTGAGTGCAACACTTTTTCCCACGCAGTTTCCCCGGGAAACCGAGTCCCATCAGATGGGCTTTTGTGAAGACTCAAAGAGTCACAGTTTGACATATGTGATCTTTCCCCAGCGTTACTGATTCCACCCCTCCTTCATGTTCTTTCTCACTCGAGTGTCAAAGTTCTATCCACATAGGGGCAGCTGTGGGACGAGTCCTCACTTTATACCTTAACAGCTAGCACAAATAAATACTGCCTATTTTCTGAGAATTCTGGTGCATAAAAGATTTGTCCCATTACGTTCACTTCAGCTTGGGTACAAATATATACAGAGATACCTAGGCCTTTGACTATGCCATTACTGGACTATTTCATATTAATTGCTACTAAATCTTTTACCGCTTAGCACTGTACAGCTGGACAGCACTCACCTCAGATTTCTTTATCTCCTTTATCTGCCAACTTCTCTTAAATGCAAGACATGAACTTTGCTTTCAGTTCTCATACCAGTTCCCATGTTTTTAGAACCTAAAGCATGTGTGAATCTCATTCCATTTCCCCTTTCTGACTCCTTGTAGCCTAGAATATAATGATCTTGGGTTTTGTTTTTTTTTTTCATGTCCTCTTTCACATCCAGGAGTCTCCCTGATAGTACAACACACCTAGAATTTTCTTTTGAGTAAAAGCTGTGTATGACATGTGAATATTCTTAAGACTTGTGTTCCTTTCTCTAGAATCATGTGAATTTCTCCCCATCATTCTTATTGGCATAGATTGTCTGAATGACTTATTTTCTCAAAAGAGCCATGAGTGACTTAGTGGAATTGGAAACTGATCCCCAGTTCAAAGGCATCTGGTGGGGATTGGGGAGTGACTGTCTCTAATTCTGAGGATTGCCTAGGATCTCAGACACTGTGAAATATTTTTTCTAGGTTCAGGGAGTTAGGAATCTGCTACCATTCATAAAGTAAAGGGAAATCGAACTGCATCCTTGTTTTTGCTTTTTTGTTTGTTCCTAGACAAAAAGTTTATTTCTGCTCTGGGGAAAGTAGAAGAGTCCAGGTTTAAAATAGATTACAGTATTCACTGATGAGGCTAAAGAATTAGAAGTTTGTAAAATCTTTGTTTCTTGGATGAAAAAAGGAAAAAAGGGAGAGGATAGAGTAGAAAAAAGGTGTATTAAGTTATAATAGCAGTAGTAGGTAGCATTTATAGAGCATGTATGTGTTAGGTACTGTCCTAGGAATTTTTCCATTTCTCATCTCAGTATAGCCCTATGACACTCCCACTCTTTATTTTATACAAGAGGAACCCATGCTGCACAGAGAGGTTAAACAGCTTACTCAAAGTCTCACAGCTAATAAATGTCAGATTGGTGATTTTCACGTTGGCAATGTAGTCGAAGTCTCACACTCTTTAACTTCAAGGTTACAATGCTGTATGTTGAGTCATTTTAACTTTTTCCCTCGCTTTGAGTACAGCCTCCCACAGTATATATAAAGCACAGCAGAAGTGCCAGTTTCAGCTTCTTTTTCTTGTTGTTGTTTGTTTATTTAATGGCAGGGTTAAAAAAAAGGCAGTGTGCTGTCTAAGTCAAGTTTAATTAGACCCGTGTGGAAAACATAGCAATCATCGATGCCAATTTCCAATGTTTTTCTTTTTTCATGTTCAATTATTAATAGATACGGCACACATATTCTTTCATTTTCTAAGTGAAATGATTGAAGCAGGCGTAGGATTCTAAGCTGTTGCCTAGTTGTTTTTTTTTTTAAGAATCTTCATCTGAAAGGAACATTTTCTCTAAAAAAGAAAAAAAAATCTGTTTTTGTTTGTGGGACGCATCTTCCCTTGGAGAATATGGTATTACCAGGTGTGGAATCTTGGCATTAAACTAAATTTCCCTTTCTCTTTCCTGAACTGATGGAAAGGAGGGGGGTGGGTTGGGGGAGGGGAGGGGTGGTGGTGGGATATACATATACATAGATGTATATAGATGCACATCTCCAGACCTGTCCAGTATCTGGAAAGAAGGTCTTTCATTAGGTCCCAGACACCCCTGTTTGTCCCCAGCTTCCTGTGCTGAAACTGAGGTTTTAGAAGAATCTCAAGAGATTTTCTTGGGCTAGGTTGTCCAGACGGGGTTTTTTTAAAAATAGCATCTCTCCTTTATTTTATAGAGGAAAAGATAATGAAGAGTATCTCCCCTTTCCCAAATATAAAAAGGATGTTTTTCTGTTGCTTTCATAATTGAATTAAAAATCCCTCCATGATAGTTTTTAATATTTTCTTCACGATTATAATGTTCTTCCTTTATCTGAGCCATGGAAAGGTTCACAGAAATATAACATAGAAAATATTCTTACTATTTAAAAAGAACTGTCTACAGAGTTTTGGTATTATAGATGATTTAAAAATAGTTTATTAGGTGTCTTCCCACATTTAATACAGTAATTGCAGAAAATTTGGGAAATTCAGAGAAATAGATGCAAAGAAAAGCAGATTCTCGTGGTCCCTATACCCGGGAGAATAAACAACTACAACAAAAGCCTTAAACTTACTGTTTTCATGTGTGTTCTTTTTTTTTTTTTTTTTTTTTTGCGGTACGCGGGCCTCTCACTGTTGTGGCCTCTCCCGTTGCAGAGCAACAGGCTCCAGACGCGCAGGCTCAGCGGCCATGGCTCACAGGCCCAGCCGCTCCGCGGCATGTGGGATCTTTGCAGACTGGGGCACGAACCCGCGTCCCCTGCACCGGCAGGCGGACTCTCAACCACTGCGCCACCAGGGAAGCCCTCATGTGTGTTCTTTATCTGTGAAGAGTTTTTACACCTTTCTCTGTGTTGAGTTTTTGTTTCTTGGTTAGGATCATACTCTAAATGCAGTGTTGTTTCCTGCTCTGTTGGAAAGATGTCTCAGGTTCAGAGACAGCGGATTCAGGGCTTCTTTGCTGAACCTACCCTGTCAGAGGTCAGCTGGCAGCCTGGGTCATGGAGTGCCTCAAAGACTTGCTGTGTGGTCCATGCTACTGAGTGCTGGGCGGCAGAGAGGACCTGCCTTCCCAGCTCACAGAATCGCTGGAGAAGACAAGCAGATGTTTTCATGGCCACTTCTGTTTTTTTGGAGTGGAAAATTTCAAACATACAGAAATAGAACATTACAATGGACCCTGTGTGCCTTTCTCTCAGCTTCAACAATGGTCAATTTATAGCCATCTTTCTTCATTTAGATCCCAACCTCTTTTCCCACACCCTGGACTATTTTGAAGCAAATCCCTAACATCCTATTATTTCACTAGTAAGTATTTCTATACACATCTCTGAAAGAAAAGGACTCTTCCTTTTCATCCTGTAATATTATCATACTTTAAGAACTTCTGTAATATAATCAAATATGAAATATCTAGTCAGGGCTGAGATTTATCTGTTTTCTTTTTTTTGGGTTTGTTTGTATCAGGATCCAAAATAAGGCCCAGACATTGCAATTGATAGACATGCCTCTTCAGTACCTTTCAGTCTGTAGGTTCACCCTTCACTATCTTTTCCTTGCAATTTATTTTTTGCCAAACCAGACCATTTATTCTGGTCTCTTGGCTGGATTTTGCCAATAACATCCCGCAGAGTTAAATGTTAAGTGTTCCTGTGTTTAACATATTCCTTTAGCCACCAAATTCCTTGGGAATTGGTAGTCACATCTAGAGGCTGGGTCAGATTCTATTTCCAGTTTTTGTCAAGAATACTCTAAGTATGTTCCCTCTGTGTGTGTGTGTGTGTGAGTGTGTGTGTGAGAGAGAGACAGAGAAGGAGAGAAAGAGAGGGATGTGAACAGTTAACGGTGACCCTTGCTGCCTAATCGATTGATTAGGGGTTTCAAAATCTTCATTGCCATCATTTCTTCATTTATTAACTGGAATACTTGAATAAAGAGAAACTTCTTCTAATCAGCTACTTGGTTCTCCTGGGTAAAATTTATGTAGGAAAGGCAGGAAATATGTCTGATTCTTTCTCTTTATTTACCAGTTTTTAAAGTAATTACGGTTGACCCTTGAACAACATGGGGGTTAGGGGTGCTGATCCTTCATGAAGTTGAAAATTTACATATAACTTGCAGTCCGACCCTCCCCATTGGTGGGTTCAACCAACAGCAGATTGTGTTGCATTGTAGTATTTACTACTGAAAGAAACCCACATATAAGTGGATCCGCACAGTTCAAACCCATGTTGTTCAAGGGTCAACTGTTGTTGGCTCCATTAGCCAGCTAATTAGTAATGTCCTCAAAAGGTAGCCATTGAGAGAGAGTGAGAGAGGTATGTGACTCATGAAGAATTCATGAATGAAAAAATATTGGTGTTTTAATCCATTGCATTTATTCTTGACACTAAATTTGTCCCGTCTTTGGCCAGTGGGAGTCCCTTGGTGCTGGCTCCTGGATCCTCTTGATATGATTCTAGTGGTCTTTGACAGCTTCTCTGCTTTCTGTATGTTAAGATATTCGAGGCCAGTGGTTCTCAAAGTATAATGTGAGGGTGCCTGAGGGTTCCCAAGACCCTTTGAAGGGGTCTGTGAAGTCAAAACAGTTTTCATTGTGGTACTAAGACATTGTTTACCTCTTTTATTTTCTCATGTGTTTAGTGGAGTTTTCTAGAGGCTACATGTTGGCTCTTGGAATGTGTGTATATTCTTGTTTTCTAGAATTTGAGTCTTCAATAATCTCTAAGAATGTAAAGGGGTCCTAAGACCAAAAAACTTGAACTGCTGCTCTAGGCTCGTTTTTTAACATTTCTTGCCATGTACATGGAATCACTGGTGACCTTGTAAATCAGCTCCCTTTTTTGTTAACTCTTTTATTATGTGGGTGTGATCTGCTCCAAATCTCAAAGCTAATAAATAGCAAAACCAGAATTTGAACCTAGATTTTTATGCAGTAGTTTTTTTCCCTGTAAAACAATCACTGATGTCCAAAATTTATGATTAATTAAAGCTTAGAAATTGTAAACACTGCCCGAAATGCCAGACATGTACATTTTAGAGGCCACCAAACAAAATTAGCAGTTCTTTTTCTCCAACGGAATGGCTGTCAAAAAGGGAAAAACAGATGTAGAGGCAGGATGAGTGGTTGCTATAGCTCCATGATATAATGTAAAACTATGCACTGAATATGTTGTTTTTCTGGTCACAGTAAGGAAATTCAGAATGCAGTAGTAACTCATTAGCATGGCAGCTTTTAAAGATTTCAGTCATCTGGCGAAAAGCCTGCTTGGCCCGTGGAATTCAATAATGGCTCATGCGGGCTTCCCTGGTGGCACAGTGGTTAAGAATCCCTGCCAATGCAAGGGACACGGGTTCAAGCCCTGGCCGGGGAAGATCCCACAAGCCGCGGAGCAACTAAGCCCGTGCGCCACAACTACTGATCCTGAGCTCTAGAGCCCGCGCACCACAACTACTGAGCCCACGTGCCACAACTACTGAAGCCTGCGCGCCTAGAGCCTGTGCTCCGCAGTAAGAGAAGCCATGACAACGAGAAACCCGCGCACCGCAACGGAGAGTACCCCTGCTCACGGCAACTAGAGAAAGCCCACGCACGGCAACGAAGACCCAACACAGCCAAAAATATTAATTAATTAATTAATTAAAAAAATAATGGCTCATGCGTTTCCCACTAATTTCTGAACCCAGGTACCAATGGATTGCTTGACCATGTAGCTTAGAAATACCTTTTTTTCATCTTGTAGTTCGTTGAATCAAATCCTGCAAGAAAACATCCTGCAGTTTTCAGATAATGGTGCCTTAAGCCTGGAACATTAATTTTTCCATCACTAGTTTGGGATTAGCAGATGCAAACTATTATATATAAAATGGGTAAACAACAAGGTCCTACTGTATAGCACAGAGAACTATATTCAATATCCTGTGATAAACCATAATGGAAAAGAATATGAAAAAGAATATATATTTGTTTAAATGAATCACTTTTCTGTACAGAAGAAATTAACAACATTGTAAATCAACTATACTTCAATCAAATTATAAATAAATAAAATAATTTTTCCATCACTGAATAGTATACAAACCTCTAAAAGATGGTTGTGGTTCAGGTGGGGAGTGAGGCAAAGAATTTGTCCAGAGTTTCAGGACTCTCAGTAAAATGCAGATGTCTTTGTTGGAAAGTAGATTTTGAAGACTAGTATGTTTTTTTCTTTATGAGCAAACTCATTTTCCACTGGAGCCTTGCTTGTGATTTTTCTCGACATTAAATGTCATAGCAAAATGATTTAAATATCTGCTCTAGGTGACTGGTTGCATTTAGATTTATGGATTTGTAAAGTCAGGTGCCTGGGCTTTTCTAGCAAGTCATTCATTGACGTTGCTGAAGATAGTTTTAGAATACATGCAAGTTAGAGTAAAGGTAGTGTTTCATAGGGATGGGCAGTACCATGGGTCATGTCAAAATTTTATTTTCTTTCATATTTGCCACTTTGACCAAATTGCAAAAAAAAATTTTTTTTTTAAATTTTATGTTCAGTTCACTGAACAGTCCTGTCTCCATATGCTCACTGAACCACAGCATGTGGTTTATGATGTAGCAAGCCTTGAACTTATGGCTGGGGAATGTCAGGAATTTTGGGTTCTGGTGTCATTGAGGAAAATGGCCCCGCCTTTCTAGACTTTGGTTTCCTGTTTAGAAAGTTCTGTTCCTTCATAAGGACCTTGAAGTTCTAGGAGGGAAGGTGCTGTGTGTGTGGAGTTTTCCATGAAGTGCAGCCCTAACGAAAAGGCTGAGTTAAAGGTAGGTGAATGCTTTATAAAAACATGTTTTACATATATATGAGATATTTATTAGTTTATGCCACACTTATTTATTTACTTAAGTATGAATTAGCCCCAGGCAATTTGAAGTCAGATTTTAAATTCAGGTTTTGTTTACTTAATGCCCTTCTTTCTCTTAAGGAGGAATAGAAAAGCTTAGGAAGTGGAAATTGAAATTGATTTGAATTGCCTGAACAGGCTTACTGGAGAATCATTTTATTGAGGTGAAAATGAGGGCCAGATTATTTTTGTCTTGCTGTGTGTCTGATTCCAAGCAACTATGGAGTAGTGCATAAATCTCATTCCAAGCCTCGGGGAGAATATCCATCATAAGGTGAGCCAGAATGTAACAACTCTTTGTGATGGCTACTTTGGCTAAAAATCTCTAATGGTGAGAACTCAGAATTACACGAGTGCATTTGGATGTGGGATCGATTATACTGATGATTCCCACGAGGAAAAGGAAACTCTTTTAGGCTCTCCCAGTGTGTTTTTGCAGCTCTGAAGACCTCTTGCCTGTTCCCCCAAAGCTCAGTGAGCCACTGTTGGGAGCAGTTGTGTTCTGTACTCTTGAGGTGAAGCTGGACTGGTGTGAAAAGTGGGGATAGCCTATTAAAACAGCATTTCTCTCTGGGGGGGTGCTTTTACTCTTTCAAGAAAAGATAAGTAGTGGCCTTGACTGATCTGTAACATACAGTGGCAGTCACTGCTGCTTAAATTTAAGATCATGTGATGTTCAAATGTGTGGTATTTTGATTTGGTAGTAAGTGCAGGTTTTTTGTGTGTGATGTCATTTTTGCATGAAGAGTCTATATGTGGGTGCTTTGGAGCCCAGTAACAGAAACCAGCGGGACTGGAAAAGCTGCTCTGTTTAGTTGAGGGTCAATACCAAGTTGGAGTGAGTTCTCAGAGAGTATGTGACACTGTGGCCATGCCATGTTCCTTAGTGAGTGGGATTGGGCTTGTTGGGTTTCTGTTTCACTGAGGGGGGAGAGCTTTTGTGTGCATTTGACTATGCTCCATGATATGTGGAACATGACATTTGTGGACTTAGGTCTGGGGAAAAATGTGGTTTAATTTTTTATTGCATAGTTTTGTATAATTTGTGTAATTTTTCTCTCTGTCGCTTTGAGAAGCAAGTAGAAAAATGGAAAAGCAAAGAACTCAAGTGATCTGCAAATGAGATTAAGAGGAAAAAAGTCTCCAGGAAATAAGATACGTGTATGTTTAAGTTTTAGAACATCAGGTATTAAACCCAGTGATGGAGAATTCTCTACTGGGAGTTCCCTAGTAGCTTAGTGGTTAGGATTCCAGGGTTTCACTATCATGGCCTGGGTTCAGTCCCTGGTCGGGGAACTGAGATCCTGCAAGCACGTGGTGGGCCAAAAAAAAAAAAAAAGATTTCTCTATTTACCAAACTATTTTGAAATTTCACTTTCTAAAAAAATTTTTTTATTGAAGTGTAGTTGATTTTCTGCTGTATAGCAAAGTGATTCAGTTATACATATCTATGTTCTTTTTCATATTCTTTTCCATTATGATTTATTACAGGCTATTGAATATAGTTCCCTGTGCTATACAGTAGGGCCTTGTTGTTTATCTATTTTATATATAACAGTTTGTATCTGCTAATCCCAAACCCCTAAGTTAGAAATTTCACTTTTTCATTGTTGTCTGACTTAACTCGATGTCTTGAAAAGTCTTATTTTTAAAGTTGTTTAAAGTTGTTCTGAAGTCAAAACAAAACAAATTTGCTAGAAACAATCTTGGCTATCATCTAGTGTACCTCTGTACTTGCTGAAGAATCTATCCAGTCGCTCACGGAGAAAGTTATATCTGAGTCTCATTATTCCCCATGCCTAGCACTAGATTTAACACATAATACATACTGGCTGGCTGGTGGGCTGACTAGGGTAGTACTTACTTTAAAAAGAAAAAAACAAAACAAAAACAAAACTTGACACAAACCTTTTGGCCAGAATGTACTTGAATAGAGTCTTAGTGGAAAATTTGAAAAGTATGGTTAAGGGTATGAGAGCAACTCTTCTGGGCTTCCCTGGTGGCGCAGTGGTTGAGAGTCCGCCTGCCGATGCAGGGGACACAGCTTCGTGCCCCCGTCTGGGAAGATCTCACATGCCGCGGAGCAGCTAGGCCCGTGAGCCATGGCCGCTGAGCCTGCGCGTCCGGAGCCCGTGCTCCGCAACGGGAGAGGCCACAACAGTGAGAGTTTTGGGATTTAGAAACTTTGCCCTTCTTCAATGAATTGTTAGATCCTAATGTCTTTAGAATGTAAATTCTAAAAACTTCTGATGTGTAAAATGTATAAAAACATTTTGGTGCGTAAAATATCATTTGTGTTACACATTTTCAAGCTGGTAGTCTTTTTACCATTACTTTGTGAGTATTATTTAATTACTATTTGAGAATCAACAGAAGAATGAATGAACAAGGATCATCGTTCCCGATAGACACTGTCCCATATGCCAAAAATTAAATATAATGCGGATTTTAAAGTTCAAACAAGAGTTTGGTAAATTAATATTAACATTCAGTGATTTCTTAACAACCTAAAGGAGTTTATTTTATCAGGTCATGACCATGTTTGGAAAGCTGAGAATTTGAACTTGAACCATACTTTTTCTTCCTTTAAGTGAATTGTGGCTACTTCCCATGGGTAGAGCTGGGTCTAGGATCTGATCATTTTGCTCATGTGAGACTCAGGAAAATTGGTTTCTGAAGCTGTTTGAAGGAATTTCCCATCCTCCTATTTGGTTTCATGCTTCAGGTACTGGTGCCGGCTCCATGGGCAAGTGTCTAGAGTGGAGAGGGAGCAAGGCCTGCACATGTGGTCCTTGTTTGGTGAAAGGCTGCCCAACGTGTGTCCACTCCTGGAGATTCTGTCCATTCTCAGTTTATTTGGGGACTTTAAGATGGCATGATAATAACTTGGGTTTCTAGAAACCCTGCTTTATGACCTAACAAATGTGTTGTCTGTGAGATCTCTTTTTGAGATGTTCTCACTAGGTCAGAAGAATCTAACCATGCTGGAGTATTGCAGGGATCATTTCTTTCGTGGCTAAAATCTTCAGATTTGGAGAAAAGAATCCAAATATCTTCTTTATTTCATCCATTCCTTCCACAAATGTTTATTGAGTATGTCTGGTGTGCCAGGCACTCTTCTAGGTGCTAGACAACATGGACATAATTCCTTGTCCTTATAGAGCTTCTCGTTGGGAGAAAGGCACACAAATAAATATGTCAGATGGCGATATGAGCTCTGGAGAAAATTAAAACAGGGATGGGAGATAGGAATAGGGCTGAGGGAACCGTATTAGGACCTGGGGTCTTGCACTACTTCCGGGAACTGAGTAGACCCACAGGCATGAAACAGCCCAGTCCTTTTCTGTTTTGTGGCTGATCCTGCTGTCACCTTATTGCCAGCATTGTCACTGTCACAGTCGGAAGGCGTTCATCTCACACTATTAGCAAGATTGTGTACAGAATGAGTCATATGAATGAGTCCCCAAGACTGGCAGCCCTTATGTGGACACATGCAGAGGACTTATAGATGACAAATTTTTCAAATGACGGTATTCATTCAGCAAATATTTACTGAATGATGGTATATAGACAAGGCATTGTGGGGAATAACAAGATAAATCATGTATATACCTTGCCAACAGAATGTATGGTCTAGTATATTTGTATGTAGTAGATCATTTGCAAGCCAGCGATTCCACATTTGAGATAGACCACGAAAAGTCCATAGCGTATGCTGATTTGGTCTTTTGCTGAGGCATGGTTTTTCAGTCAACTGCTTTGGGAGGTGGGTATGGGGTAACTAACCTAAGAGTGGTGGATTAGCAGTTGCCCGGTGTCCAAATTCCAGGGCAGCACTGTTTCTACCCCTCGTTTAATGTGTAAAATGCACATCTGAAGTGAAATACGCTTTCTTTGTGAGAGATTGCTCTGAGAAAAAAAGCCAACTTCTAGCGCTGGTGATGAAAGTGCCAATCCTAAGGCGTGATGATTCTTAGCCAGAAAATGGAATCATTGAGGGTCTCAAGGAAATACCAAGCATTTTGCTCCCTTTATAAGGGGAAATCACGTACTATACTAGTATTTTGCCAGCTTGGAGATGAGCCCCTCATGAGTGTATTATTTGGGTGGATCTTGATAAGGTCCCTAAGGAAAGTGTGGACGTGGGAGGGTTTATCCCCCTTGTCTGAAGGTGCCTCTCAGAGGAAGCTAAGCAAAGCTTCTTCATGAGCTGCTTCACCTGCGTCGTAATATCCAGTTATTCCCATTCCTTCCAAGTAAAGGGTGACCCATCTTTGTGTGAGGCTCCCTGGCATTTATTACACAGATGGGATCAAAAGTTTACTGTATAAAACATAGTTTTATATATGTATGTGTGTGTGATATATATACATATATATACACACACACACACACGCACACATATGTACAGACATGCATCCATACATATCCACAGAGAGCAAGGGAAAGCTTGGGAGGGGAGGGAAAAGTCATAAAATACAGTGGCCGAGGCTGTAGGTTAGTCACCAAAACCCACATTTCCCTCTTCCTGAGCCCACAGCAAGAATGCATTTTCCAAGCTCCCTTGCACTTAAGTGCGACAGGTAACTGAGTTCTAGCCAATAGCGTGACCCTGATAAAGATGGCAGAGCCTTGCAGCCTGAATCCCTGTTTCAGTGTGAATAAGAGGAAGACCTCATTCACCCCTTTCCCAGGCACAAAGTTCTGAGGTGTTTGAGCCATAATATATTTTGAGGTCTGTTTCAGCAGTGACTAGCCTTCCCTTACTAATACTGATTCTCTGTGTGGTAAATGAGAGAGGCAAAAACCACAGTTTCAGGGCTTTACTCTTACTTCATTGGGACCGTGGACCCAGTTGTTGCTACCTGAATGTCAGAATCAGTGCTCTTGGAAGGGGGTGGTTATTGTGCTTATAGGTTCAGGCTGTGTGCTTATTACTGCACTCACCATTCAGTGCTTACAGAGAGCTACGGTTCTTCTTGTAGCCCCAGTGCCTGAGGGTAGAGTGCTAGCTGACCCTGATTTTTTTTTTTCCTCTTGTCCACAAATATTTTAGTTGACCAGACCACCTCAAACGGTACTCTCAGCTGGAGGTAACAAAAAACTCAAGTCAAAGAGAACAAACAGGTGGTTGCCAGAGGGGAGGGGGTGGGAAGAGGAAAGAAATGGGTGAGGGAGACTGAGGTGCAAATTTCCACTTGAAAAATAAATGAGTCACAGGCATGAAATGTACAGTGTGGAGAATATAGTAAGTAACTATGTGATGTATTTGTAAGGTAACTAGATATTGCGGTAATCATTTTGAAATGTGCAAAACTATTGAATCACTATGTTGTGTAACAAGAACTAACATGGTGCTGTAGGTCAATTAGACTTCAAAAACAAACAAACTCATAGAAAAAGAGATCAGATTTGTGGTTATCAGAGGTGGGGAGTGGGGAGGTGGAATTGTCAAAAGGTACAAGCTTCCAGTTATAGGATAAATAAATACTAGGGATGTAATGTACAACATGATAAGTGTAATTAACACTTCTGTATGTTATGTATGAAAGTTGAGAGTAAAACCTAAGAGTTCTCATCACAAGAAAAATACATTTTTTTCTATTTCTTTAATTTTGTATCTGTATGAGATGATGGATGTTCACCAAACTTATTGTGATAAGTCAAATCGTTATGCTGTACGCCTTAAACTTATACAGTGCTATATGTCAATTATATCTCAACAAAACTGGAAGAAAAAAATCGAGTGGATTTCCTATAGGAATAAACCGTTTTTCACCAGTTAGTGATTTTATTAAGAGCTGAGTGGTACATTTGACTTCAGGTGCTGTTTGTCTGTGACTCTTAATCCAGTCAGACCTTCATCCACAGATTGGCACACCTCAGCTATCTTTGTATTCTTTCCCTAGTCCTCTACCCCAGAGCATAGCACAATGCTTTATATATTATGTGTGGCTAAATAAATGTTTGATGAATTAATTAATTACTTAAATCTCTTATGCTGGAAGAGCTTCTTGAGCTAGTTTCATGCTCAGTGAATAGTTCTTTCCATGGTGAACATCACTCCTGCTACGGATGTGTTGCTGTCAATTCACGTGATGTTTCATCTTGTTTAAGTTTGTGATGCTGGCCTTAGCCGATAACAGGAGTCACCCAGCATGAGGTTTGAGAAGGGAGAGAGGTGATGGGCTAAATGGTTGCTATATGAGTGTAGTAGCATGTGTCTTGACCTGGTTCCAAAGGTACTTGTAGGGTTCGTGTCTGGTAGATGATACTGAGGCACATTCGTATGCTTTTCTTGGCAAAAGAGTCCTCTCATGTTATTATATGTACTGTGCCGCTTGATTTAATAGAAGAACAACAGATTAGTTTTTATCTGCCTGGTAACTAGGTTTGTATCTTGGGTCTTGCTTGACTCAGCAAAGGTTCTAGAGAATTCTCTGTAAAGAGATACATGCACATTCATAATTAGGCTTGTTTCCCCTAATACAATTACAGCTGAAATCTTTCCCTCAGGGATTTATGCTCCTTCTTAAGAGCACGTTTTAATATCGGTAACACAACAGAAGGATGACTTAACAGTATTGAGGACACTAATGGCTAGGAAGGAAATTAGGCGTTTCATCAGCATATCTTCGTTTGAGCAGCAGTGGGGTTACCTTCCATGTCTTTCTTCACTGGTCCTTCCTTCCTTTCCAGCTGAGAGGTGACTTTGAAAGAAGCTGGCCAGAGCTTTTCTCTGATCTTGCTCTCCTCAATTCTTTTGTCAGTTTATGATCCTTTTGCCAAAAGTCAGTGAAGCAAAAGATCATCTTCACATCTTTGATTGTTTGACCCTTACATTCAAGAATCTGCGATGTGAACATTTCAGTGCGGACTTACTTGTTGCTAAACTTCAGCTGGCTTGGCGAAGATGGGGAAACCATTGTTTCTTTAACAGGACTTAGGAAGTCACAAGAACTCAATTGTATAGGCTTCCCTGTCATAAGTTACTTAAATTGGAAGCATTTATGTTGGAAATATGCAGCTGATTATCTTCTCTCAAGGTAGTCTGTGATGATTAATAGCAAAGAAGTTAAATTTTTTCTGCATCTCAATTCACTGGCCTAAATGACATTATAGAGGCCTGAAAATACTGGTCCAGTCTCATCTACTTAAAGGAATTAGTTGTGCAGAATGTTTTTACCACAACTGTATGTTGGGTTATAAGAAAAGCAACTAGTTTGTAATGTGGATAAATTAGTGCTGTCTCTAACCTTGAATGGTATTGTGATCCCACCTTTTACAGTGGTTTAAATGGTGTTGCTTCAAGTGGTAGCCTGAGAAACTAGCTCAGTCCAGAGACCTAACAGAAGGTACATGTTTGAACAGGGAATAATGATTAATAAGTTCAAGAATATTTATTGCTTGATTGTGGAAGATAATGCTACCCTCTGCTTTCATTATAGTCACTATGATGGAAAAATAAAAAAATCATCACCCCTAAAGGCCTACTTACCTTACTTCCTATCGACTGACACAACCTGCCCCACATTCAACAGAAAATTACAAGGCATGCCAACAGGTAAGAAAGAGCACAGTCTAGAGAGACAACATAATAAGCAGAAATCGGACTCTCTTATGACACAGGCGTTAGAACTATCAGACAAGGAAATTAAATGAATTGTGATATGTCAAGGGTTATAATGGAAGAAGACAACATGCAAGAACAGATGGGTAATGTAAGCAGAGAGATTGAAACTCAGAGAAATAATTACAAGAAAATGCTAGAAATCAAAAACATAGTAACAAAAATGGAAAGTAACTTTGACGGACTTGTACGTAGGCTTGACACTGACAAAGAAAGAAACAGTGAACTTGAAGATAGATCAATGGAAACTTTCCAAACTTAAATGCAAAGAGAAAAAATAATTTAAAAAAAGAATAGAACATACAAAGTATGTGGAACAATATAAAAAGGCATAGCACATGTGCCATGCCAGAAGGAGAAAAGAAAGGAGCAGAAGAAATATCTGAAAACTAATGACAGACACCAAACCACATGTCCAGGAAGCTTGAGATGAATATTGGGTTGGCCAAAAAGTTCATTTGGGTTTTTCCATAAGATGTTACAGAAAAATCTGAATGAACTTTTTGGCCAACCCGATACCTGCGGGTTCTCCCCATACCCCACACCAAATACGTGTTGTTGTTTTTTTCCCACACCAATTCTCCAGTTCTCTGACACCAACTTGGGTCTCCAGCAGTTCAATTCAATTCTGACACTAGTTCTTGGAGTTAGTGCAGACCCTACTGGTTAAGGGCTCAGTCCCACAAGTCTGTCCCCACTTCAGATGCGAGCCACAAATGGGGTGCTCAAGGCTACCCACATTTCTGCACAGCCAATGACAAATTCTGGGCTCCCACGACCCTAACCCCCTGAGGTTGGATCATTCGCTAAAACAATTCACAGAACTGAGGAAAAGTGCTATGCTTACTATTACCAGTTTATTATAAAGGGTACAACTCAGGTGGAAGAGATGCACAGAGCAAGCTGTATGTGGGGAGGTGGGGGCACAGAGCTTCCATGCCTTCTCCAGGTGTGCCACCCTCCTAGCACCTTTGTATGTTCACCAACCTAGAAGTTTTCTAAAACTTCATTTTTAGAGGTTTTTTATGGAGGTTTCATTATGTAGGCATGATGGACTAAATCACTGGCCACTGGTGATTCAATCTCTAACCCCTCTCTCCTCCCTGGAGGCCAGGAAAGGAGGGCTGCTGAAAATTCCAACCCTCTAATCATGCCTTGGTCTTTGTAGCAAGCAGCCCCCATCCTAAAGCTCTCTTCCTAAGGGTCCACAGGAGTCACCTTATTAGCATAAACTCAGGTATGGCTGGAAAGGGCTTTTTATGAATAACGAGACACTCCTGTTACTCCTATCACTCTGGCAATTTCAAGAGTTTTAGGAGTTCTGTGCCAGGAACCAGGGGCAAAGACCAAATATATACTTTCCACTACATCACAGTACCCACCCGTACTGCCCCCCCCCAAAAAAACAAAAACAAAACACACACACACACACACACACACACACACACACACACACAGAGTAAGGCATGTCTTATACAAACTGCAGAAAACAAAAGACAGAGAAAATCCTGAAGGAAGCCAGAGGGGAAAAAGAACACCTTGCCTGTGGAGGAACAAGGATAGGAATTACAGTGGCTTCTTGCTCATCAGAAACCATGCAAGCAAGGGGAGTGAAATCTTCAGAATGTTGAAAGAAAAGAACTTTTTCATTGAAACCAACAACCTTAATTGAATTTCTGTGCTCCCATCTGGGATATAAACAGGAAAGAGTAAAGAGTAAACCGTGAATGCTGCCCTCAAGCAGCTCCTAGGTGGGCTGAGAAAGAAACGTAGATGCTGCATGGGTTTACATAAAGTCACATCCCTTCTCCGGGCCTCATTTCTTAATCTGTTAAATGAGAGTGTTGGACTAGATTAGTGGCCTTTTATGCTTTTATTTTTCCCTTTAGAAATAGAACTTTTATTCAAAGGATCTCGTCTTTAAGTTGGGAGCAAATAAAACAGGTAACAGTGGAACTGTTCTATTTGAGCTAGAATAGTTGATGGGTGGGAAGTGATGCTGAGGCTTCCCCCTCCCCATCCTCAACGAGGCTCCTGTGGGGACTCTGTGGGACCCCCAGGGCACTGGGGGAGCACTGGTGGAAAACTCTAGCCTAGCAGGACAGGGGAGCCCTTTCAGGTCTGAAGACTCTATAGCCAAGCCACTAAGCTAGTTGGATGACAGTGTTTCCTTCACCTTTAGATGTGTCTCTCTTTTGGCCTAATTTCTTCCCTACCTAAAGTTCTATGTACATCCATGTTCAGTGTCTTTTCTCATCATACCTAAAGGGCTTCTCCACTTTAGGCCCATCTTCTTGCCATTTTTCTTCTCTCATATCTCTTGTTTCTTATCGATTTTTTTTCCACTTTAATTTGTGTGAGTTGACTGGCCTTTTTAGGATACAAAGAAAGTTATGAGAAGTAACACTTATTGAGTGACCACGGTGGGTGCTGTTCTAAACAGCTTGTGTAAATGATCTCATTTCATCCTCATGATACTTCATGAGGCAGGTATTAATATCATGATTATTTTACAGTTGAGGAGACCAAAGCAGGCACAAAGAGGCAAATAATGCATTGAGGTCAAAGAGTAAGAGTTGTCAGAACTGCAGCTGGCGTGTAGGTGAGCCCTTCCACCTAACTGGGGCCTAAACTTTTTTACTTTCACTTTTTTAGTTGTTAATTCTCAGGAAGGGTGTGCTCACACTCATTCATGTCTTGATAGCTCTAGAGCTATGTCTCTGCTTCCTTTCCTGCCCCCTTCCCTTTTTTTGAAAAGAGACAAGCAAAGAAACCCTATGTGATGCCAAGAACAAGATAACTAAGGTTTAACTGAAACTCACGAGAGAAGTGGTTTGGGGATTGTTGTTCTGAGTGGCTTTCTCAGGATGGGACAGAGGGAAACGAAGCTGAGAGTTTCAGGTGTAGCAAGACCATTTAGGCTGACAGTTGCAAGTTGACCAAGGAGTTGGCTGTGAGGAAGGAAGGCAAGGGGAGAGGGGGTAGGGCCAGCACTAGCCCATTGTCAAAGTCAGGAGAGAGTAGAGTAACGATGGAAAGTGGAGACAGCTTCCTATTTTGAAAAGCTAAACAGCTTTTAGGTAATGATTTCTCCTTTTGTGCTGCGGTGCAATTTTAACATATTAAGTGTTGTATGAAAACTATTCTATTAATTGTATTAAGAATAGTCTTGGGCTTCCCTGGTGGCGCAGTGGTTGAGAGTCCGCCTGCCGATGCAGGGGACACGGGTTCGTGCCCCGGTCCCGGAAGATCCCACATGCCATAGAGCGGCTGGGCCCGTGAGCCATGGCCGCTGAGCCTGCGCATCCGGAGCCTGTGCTCCGCGGCGGGGAGAGGCCACGGCAGTGAGAGGCCCGCGTACCGCAAAAAAAAAAAAAAAAAAAAAGTCTTAATATAATTAGCTGAACATAATAAGAAATGTGCCATCTTTGATCTGTGCTAAAGTATATTGTTGCTACCAAGAAGAGATCAAGGCAAAAAGTAAATGGTTAACCAAATTCCTGAGGACAAAAACCTTTGAACTGCAAAATGTTATGAATGTTTACTTAGCAGAAACAAGTCTACTAAATGGCCAAGAAGCATTACAAGAAATTAACCTAGAAGCTTTTGGCGAATGTTCGACCTATTTCATCATAAATAAATTTAAAGTGTGAAAGATAAGTTTTGGGAAGTAAAATTCATGTAGATCTATTACTTTTACCTATAAAGTTACAAAACTTTAGGAAAAGTTAGCCATTTCTCTTATTATTTAAACTATTTGGGATGGGGGCAAGACTGAGTTCCAAATATGGAAACACATTTCCAATATATAAAATCTATATAGCGAGATCAATAGAAAGATATTTACCTCATTGAAGCATTTTTCTTTTCCATTTACTGAGTTCTGAAAGTACTGTTCAGGTTTATGACATACTTGATTTAAAGCAGGTTCTGAAATCTGGTGTGTGTGAGGTTTTTGAAAGGAAAGCAATAAAGTGTATTGGGATCTTATACACAGTTTACTTTAGAACAGATGTTGGAAACCAGGTAGGCCTTCTAAAAGGGGAAAGTATGGGTCGATAAACATCCAGGAGAGTTCAATCACTGTATTTCTTTTTTTTTAAATAAATTTCTTTGCTTATTTTTTAGCTGCATTAGGTTTTCGTTGCTGGGTGCGGGCTTTCTCTAGTTGTGGCAAATGGGGGCTACTGTTCATTGCAGTGTGCAAGCTTTTCTCATTGCGGTGGCTTCTCGTTGCGGAGAACGTGCTCTAGGCTCACAGGCTTCAGTAGTTGTGGCCCACGGGCTCAGTAGTTGTGGCTTGCGGGCTCTAGAGCGCAGGCTCAGTAGTTGTGGTGCACAGGCTTAGTTGTTCCGCAGCATGTGGGATCTTCCTGGGCCAGGGCTCGAACCTGTGTCCCCTGCATTGACAGGCGGATTCTTAACCACTGCGCCACCAGGGAAGTCCCAGTCACTATATTTCTAAGGTAGTTTTATCCAGGTGGTTTGCCTGTGGATAAATCCCAAAGATATGTTTTATTCCCAAGAAGCTTATTTTTCAAGAGCTGCTTGATAATTTGGATACCCCTAGAAGAAAAATAATTCTTTTTACTTATTTTGGGAGTCCATGGAAACTAAGGATAATAATTTCTGTAAAATTTCTGCAGTGCTGGAGATCGGGTTTAGCAGCCCCGGGGCAAAATCGTACCTTCTTTAAGAAGCATTCCCACATCTCCCTTGTAGGAATTAATCTACACCTTCTTATTTATGGATTTGTTCACTCATCCAACAAGTTATTATTGAAAACCTGCTATGTGAGATTAAAACTGGGAGCAAGATAAACATAGTACCTGTCTTCCCAGAATCCGTGGTTTTGTGGGAATACAGAGTAAAGGCAGAGTTAACAGGCAGTATCATTACTGCTATAATGGGTGAAGTTAGGCTGCAGGCAAATCTGAGAAGAATTCCTGGAGAAGGTGTCATGTAAACTAAGTAGGAGCTAACTGGATGAACAGAGAGGATCAGGGACACCATATACAAAGCTGGGGACAGCTTCGTGAAGGGAATGAAGGAGGGGAGTGGTTCAGAAATGGAAAGGAGTTCAGAGTGGTTGAAGCCTGGAACATGAGAAGGAGGAAGGAGTGGCAAGGGGAGAAGCTAGAGAGAGAAACAGTGGCTCTAGAACCCTGAGAGCCGTAGTGGGTTTCACTTTCCTGATGGCACTGGTGAGCCAATGAGGTGATGGCAGATGCTCTATAAGCATCACAGTGGCGGCTGTGTAGGGAGTGCATTGGGAGGCACGAGGTTATCACCGTTCAAGGTCCAAGAGGTAAGCAACTCCGTCCCAGAATCCCATGTTTGGGGTTGATTTTCTGGGAACTAGTCCTGGTGCCATGTACTGCATCAGCCCGGATCCAGTCAGAAAATAGATGCCAGGCTGATATTTCAGATACAGGTGATCTGACGTAGGGAATTGGAGACACAAGGTGTCGGAGGGCTGGAAGAATAACTAGTGGAAGCAGAGGTAACAGAGATTTGTAACTTCAGGAAACTGGCTGCTGTCCCTGGGGGTGGGAGGAGCAAAAGGGAATGGGTGTGGTTAACTAAACCTAGAAACTCAGAGGGGCCACCATACAGCTGACGGGCCAACTGCCAAGGAGTTGCGTGGGCCTCTGGGGAGGGACTTACTTTATGGCCGCTGCTCCCACCATCCAGGGGGGTCCACGGCTAGTATATAGAGTGCTAAAAACACGGGGAACTGGAATAGCTGCTACTGTGAAGTCCGACAGCAGCTGGAAAACGGGAGAGTTCCTTCTCCCCACCTCTGCCTTCCGATCTGTCAGTGGCTCGCAATGGCAGAATTGAACAAGAAACCAGTTGCAAGGGAGTCTGGAAGATGGAGTTTGCAGATTTCTAGCTCCAGCATCATAAAGCAGAGTACGGAAGGGTGGGCTTGGGCCAAGACGGCTGGTAAATAATCTGCCCCCAGGTATTTGAGAAAAGTAACTCTAGCTCTACGGTGGGAAGTGGGTTGGAGGGAGGCAAACCGGGATATTGGTTGATCCATTCAGAGGTTGTTATCAAGACAGGAGATGATGGCTGCCTGACTGAGGGCAAGGACAGAGAGAGAAAAAGAAGTGGGTAGATGCGGAGAAATTTAGAATGTGGAATTGAACAGAGTTTGGCAACTGATATATTGTGAGGGATGAGGGCATAGATCAGAGGGAATAAAGGAGGAGGAGGGAAGGAGGAGGCTTGTGTTTCTGGTTTCTGACATAGGAACATGGAAACTGTTTAGGGGAAGATGATTCATTCAATTTTGGACTGTTGAGTCTGACGTGTCTGTGGTTCATCCAGGTGGAAATTCATTGTGGATGCCTGGGAAGAAGATGTAGATGTGATTTGTTTTCAGCCTATAAGTTTTAGGAATGAATGAAATTGCCAAGGGAGACTATAGACGGCAGAGACAAGAGAGCTGTAGGCCAGAACCCGGAGGGGTAACAGCATTTTAGGAACGAACAAGGTAGTGGAGACAAGTTTGTGAAGGCGACTGTGAAACAGTGGTCAGAGAGGTTGGAAGAAAACCAGAGCACGTGATGTCCCAGAGATCAGGGAGGAGTGTTGGAAAAGAAGGTCGTGGTCAACAGTTCAGGCGCTCTGAGGTTTACTGTTGGATGTTTTTGGTGCTTCTATACCATACTCATCAAGTCTGCCTGTTTTTCATTGTTACTTATGGGTGGTTGTCCTCTAGAATAGTGTGGGCCTGGGACACTGCAGCACATCCCTCAGCATCTGGCATTGCTGTTTTGCACATGAGTATATCTGTGATGTGTGTTTGTTGCATTGGGTTATTATAGGTATCTGCAAACTCCAGCTTGTGGATTGGCCATTTGATCTTGTAAATAAAGTTTTATTGGAACACAGGCTGCCCATTCATTTATCTGTTGCGTGTGATTGCTTTCATGCTGTAACAGCAGATCTGGGGAGTTGTGACTGAGACCCTATGGCCTGCAAAACCTAAATTATTTACTATGTGACTCTGTTTGCTGATCCCTGCATTGTGGTCTTGAAGCTGTTTTATGTAAGCTGGTAAGATTGTATCTTTGAATTTCTTTTTTTAAAAAAATCCGCTTAATATATTTAGGGAGAATATGGAGCATAGAACATGCCTTCTCTGGGTTGGTCATGGTCTTGTTTTTGGTATGAAGGCAGCAGAGCCAAGGGGAAGAAAAGTTAGCAGATGGTCACAGCAGTCTCTTCAGCACGACTGTGGGGCTGAGTAGTACCCTTATAAGGAAACCTGCCAGCCCAGGGATGGTGGGACAAGAGGAGCGTGGACCTTAAAGGCATGCGTTTAAGACAGGCCTTTTCAGCCCTGTGATGTACCAGCCACTGTGCTAGGTGCCTACATTCTCCAGTAGCTCAGAATCTGGTTGGAGACACCCACCAATTGCCTATAATATGCCAGACACAGTGATAAAGCTGCACATGTGGTACCTAAGAGGGGCAGCTAGCCCAGCCTGAGGAGAAGCAGCGGGAGGAAGAATGGCCACACCGGGAGGAGGCCACCAGGGCCACCAGGGCCTCGGGTGCCGCCCCGCCACGTGGGAGCTGGGAGTGGGTGTGGAGGGGAGGAGGCTGAGCCGGGAGGTCTACCAGCTCTGGAGTCGGAAGTTCTGTGTGAGAAGTAGGGCCCTTGAGGCTGTGCAGGCATGGAGACGAGTGGAGACAAGGCAGTTCTCAGAGGTCTACTTGTCTGTCACCGAAGTTTGTCTTCTAGGCATTCTTTTATTTTTTAGCTGACATATTTAGTGTGGTTTGCATTTGTGGGAATCATAACCTTGAATTGGTTGGGCTTTTTTTCCCCCTCTTACATAAAGTACAGACGTCATCTTGCATTAATATGTCTTTTGACTGGATTTGTCTTGCCTTTAGGGATGATGAAAGCTCAGTGAACATAAAAAAAAGCTCAGGTTAACATAGGCAAGGAAAGTTTTCTGTTTATTTAGAACTGTGAACTTGCTGTCATTCTACTATCCACACCCCTCGGTAACAACAAATTACACATTCACAGTGATCTGACTGTGTTCCCCCAATGGCTTGTGTGAACTGATTGGGCAGGTGTTAGGCCTATTATATGAATAAAGAAAGTGAGATACATACTTAGATTTTAAGTTGCTTGCCAGTGTTCATTGCTTCCAGTAAGTCCTTTTGTTTGCCTGTAAGAGCAACTCATTCCAATTAGTTCAGGAAAATAGGAGTTTTTCATTACCTTGCTTACGAACCAGAAAAGTGGGTGTACGCAAGAGGCTCTGAGTGTTTCCTTTCCTTTTCTCTGTCTACTTTATCTGTCTGTCTCTCTCTCTCCCTCTCCTTCTCTCCGCATATCTGCACCATTCTTTCCTCAATCTACAGGTCAGTTTTCTCTCTAAGTTTGCCTTACATGAATCTGTCTTTCAGCCTCTCTCTGCATCATAAATGACAGTTAAAGCTTCAGCTTCCACTGCTATTTGGGTCATTCACTGTTTTCTTTCAGAATCTGATTGGCCCAGCTTCTCTTTTTAAGTGAGGCCATATTGTAGCTAGATTGACTCTTCCTGGGTCAAGGGCCTTTCCTGTTCCACTCAGCTTGGACTGGGAAGGTGTACCCATGTGGTTCATAAAAGCAGGCGGTTGGGTAGCTCCCCTGAGAACCATAAAGTGAGAAGCAAGGCATCTTGAGTTGTGACCTGTCCTGTACATCCCTTCCCTGCCTAGCTCATAACTCACTTCCTACATATAGTTCCAAAGATGCCCTCTACTAATGTAACCCAATCCTCATAGGTAAAACCACACATTCATTTACCCCTTTCCTAACAGGAAGCACCCCAAAGTCATAGTCAGCTGCTGCTACATTGAGAAGCAGTCATGGGACCCCATCATCCAATCTGAATCCACAGCTCTCAGTGATGTCCATTTCAACTCTGGTTCTCTCACGATGCAGTCTAGCCATTCTGAAACCCATAGACTAAATGTTATGTGTAACACCCAACACACCCTGTGGACAATGGTGGAGACTCTCTTAATGCTCATTTAGAAAAAAAAAGGGAAAAGAAGTTTCCACCCTTTAATCTAGCTGCGAGATACATACATTGGTCACCAGCTCAGCCTGTATTCTGTCTAGTAGACTAGAGCCCACATCTGGTGATGGGCAGCCTCCTGTTGGTATGGCGAGGCCAGATGCTTGGATAATAGTAAGAGGTATTGGAGGAGCCGGGACTGCTAAGCCTTTGGCTTGCTGCCTTTCTTCTTCTATGAAATGAGTCCCCCGATCTGTAAACAACTACTCTAGAGATATTGTCTTTGGCTGTTGATTGACCTGGGTCTTTGGAAACACCATGGAATCTTCTATTTTCTTCCTATGCCTTTCCTTCTATTTTTCTTCTCTGTGTCTTGTTAAAGTCTGGTTGTGGAGGTTTCTGGTTTTTTTATGAGTTCTTTAGTAGTTAATGATGTGACACAGAATAAAACTGTCAGCTGAGTGGCTACATCTCAAGCCAGAATCTTTTTGGATTTTTTTTTCCATTCAACTCCTGTTAAGAGTTTAGAGCACTCTAATTCTGTAACAGATAGAGTAGGTATCTATGGGGCTGGGCTTCTGTAATCAAGCTTGTTTATTACTGAGCATTCTTTCTTGGCTAATTTCCATGTGGTTTCTGGGTTAATTGCATAGAAAAAAAGAAAAAAGAAAGATTTCATTTTCCGCACTGTATTGACATGACTTCTGCATTTGCGTTTAATCATTTGCACTTCTTCTGTCTCAGTCCGTACAGTGAGCTGTCTTTATATTTACATACCACTGAGAACCGTATGATAAATGAGGGGTAGAATTAGAACGGAGGAAATCAGCATAGTTATTTTGTAAATAACTAAGTATCAAGGGATGCTGCAGCCATCAAACAACACCAAATAACTTCAAACTAATTAAGGCACTGGAGTATTTTTTTAAACATATGTTATTCAGTCTTAATTTAGCTGTAAAAGTTCCTGTTCCCTAACCTGTCCTCTTTCTCTTCAGAGCTTCCCAGCTTCTGCTGGGTTGGGTGGGGCTCACCAATGAGAAATGGATACAGCTATCCAGAACCACAGGAGGATTTCTGTGTTATAGGAGCATACACACATGCACATACATATAGAATTAACAGACCCCGTTTATAATGATGTGCAGTGCTAGGTATTTCACACAGGGTGTGAGACAGATGGTGACTGTCCTGGGAATGATGGTTTAGCATCGTGTCATTTACTGCTGTCTAGGTACTTTTGAGGTGAATACAGACATCTAAGAAGTCTGCTGCAGGGGCTATGAGCAAAAGGCCAGATTTAAACATTCTTTTAAAAAAACAAAATGCAGGTCTTAAATGTTTAAGCTCTCTTCACGAAGCCAGGGGTTTCTTAGGACAGCAGCGGTTATTGAGAGCCCCCTGCAGTTCTGGGCCTCTTCCGGTGAAGCCTCCTGCCCGTGCCTGTCCTGCCTCTCACGTGCATGTCTCCAGTCTAGCACAAACTAGTAGACACTCAAGGAAATGCCTGGTCAAAAGCAGGAAAACATGGCTAGGTTTGAAGGTTTGGGCCTTCAAATTTCTGTGGAACACTGACTCTTTACGATTTATATTGAGATTAAATATGATATCCGTGAAAGAAAACTACCAGGCTGGTGTTTTAAGAGAACCAATCAAATAGGTAAACATCCTTGAATATGCACTTTTGCCCACTTGTTTGATGATTTCCTTCGTATTCCTAGGAGTAGAATTGCTGTGTGCCGATTTTCAGAGCTTTTGATAAATATACCAGAAGTGTCCTCCAGTTGGCTGTGTGTGAGGCTGCAGGAGTACCCACCTTCCACGTTTCACCTCGTTTGTATTTGTGGCTCCAGAGCCTGGTGGCACTTTCTCAGAGCAGTTGGCTTGCTGGGAGAGGTGAGAATAGAACGTGTATATAAACTTCTGAGATGACAGAGTGATGTGAACATTGGCTTGTTTTTGTTTATTTTGATACCCTTGGTTTAATTCCCCCAGATTCATGTGATGATTTCTTGATATCAGCTTTACTTTCCCTTGGGCAGTAACATTTTTTTTTAAACTGTGCTCCCTCTGCCTTATGGGCTCTTAGAAACTTTCCCAGTCATGCTAATTAATTTAGTATCTACATCAGGTTATTCATACTCAATAACCATACAGAAATAAATTGGCCAACAGGCCAGATATAAGAAAAGCAGGGCAATTTGGATGATGGTCAACTGATATTAAGCCTCGGTTTGGGCAATAAAATAGACAGTGGTGGGGATGATGAATTTGAGACTGTGGACCGTGGTCAGTGGTGGGGGGAGGGGGGGCTGCTGGGAGAAGACTGTAGGACTACTTAATGTTGCTGAATCTTCAGGAGAAACTAGAAATCGGTTTCACATAAAATATGCATTTTTTTCTTTTTCTTTTTTTTTTTGACATCTTTGAGTATAGTTGCTTTACAATGGTGTGTTAGTTTGTGCTGTATAACAAAGTGAATCAGCTATATGTATACATATATCCCCATATCTCCTCCCTCTTGCATGTCCCTCCCACCCTCCCTATCCCACCCCTCTAGGTGGTCACAAAGCAACGACCTGATCTCCCTGTGCTATGCGGCTGCTTCCCACTAGCTATCTGTTTTACATTTGGTAGTGTATATATGTCCATGTCACACTCTCACTTCGTCCCAGCTTACCCTTCCCCATCCCTGTGTCCTCCAGTCCATTCTCTATGTCTGTGTCTTTATTCCTGTCCTACCCCTAGGTTCTCCATAACCATTTTATTTTAAGATTCCATATATATGTGTTAGCTTATGGTATTTGTTTTTCTCTTTCTGACTTACTTCACTCTGTATGACAGTCTCTAGGTCCATCCACCTCACTACAAATAACTCAATTTCATTTCCTTTTATGGCTGGGTAATATTCCATTGTATATATGTGCCACATCTTCTTTATCCATTCATCTGTCGATGGACACTTAGATTGCTTCCATGTCCTGGCTCTTGTAAATAGAGCTGCAATGAACTTGTGGTACATGACTCTTTTTGAATTATGGTTTTCTCAGGGTATATGCCCAGGAGTGGGATGCTGGATCGTATGGTAGTTCTATTTTTAGTTTTTTAAGGAACCTCCATACTGTTCTCCATAGTGGCTGCATCAATTTACATTCCCACGAACAGTGCAAGAGGGTTCCCTTTTTTCCACACCCTCTCCAGCATTAATTTTTTGTAGATTTTTTGATGATGGCCATTCTGACTGGTGTGAGGTGATACCTCATTGTAGTTTTGATTTGCATTTCTCTAATGATTAGTGATGTTGAGCATCCTTTCATGTGTTTGTTGGCAATCTGTATATCTTCTTTGGAGAAATGTCTGTTTAGGTCTTCTACCCGTTTTTGATATTGAGCTGCATGAGCTGCTTGTAACGTTTGGAGGTTAATCCTTTGTCAGTTGCTTCATTTGCAAATATTTTCTCCCATTTTGAGGGCTGTCTTTTTGTCTTGTTTATGGTTTCTTTTGCTGTGCAAAAGCTTTGAAGTTTCATTAGGTCCCATTTGTTTATTTTTGTTTTTACTTCCATTTCTCTAGGAGATGGGTCAAAGGATCTTGGGGAGTTTTATAGTGTCTGGCCTTACATTTAGGTCTTTAATCCATTTTGAGTTTATTTTTGTGTATGGTGTTAGGGAGTGTTCTAATTTCATTCTTTTACATGTAGCTATCCAGTTTTCCCAGCCCCACTTATTGAAGAGGCTGTCTTTTCTCCATTGTATATTCTTGCCTCCTTTATCAAAAATAAGATGACCATATGTGCGTGGGTTTATCTCTGAGCTTTCTATCCTGTTCCATTGATCTGTATTTCTGTTTTTGTGTCAGTACCATATTGTCTTGATGACTATAGCTTTGTAGGATAGTCTGAAGTCCGGGAGCCTGATTCCTCCAGCTCCGTTTTTCTTTCTCAAGATTGCTTTGGCTATTCGGGGTATTTTGTGTTTCCTTACAAATTGTGAATTTTTTTGTTCTAGTTCTGTGAGAACTGCCAGTGGTAGTTTGATAGGGATTGCATTGAATCTGTAGATTGCTTTGGGTAGTAGAGTCATTTTCACAATGTTGATTCTTCCAAGAACGTGGTATATCTCTCCATCTATTTGTATCATCTTTAATTTCTTTCATCAGTGTCTTATAATATTCTGCATTCAGGTCTTTTGTCTCCTTAGGTAGGTTTATTCCTAGATATTTTATTCATTTTGTTGCAATGGTAAATGGGAGTGTTTTCTTGATTTCACTTTCAGATTTTTCATCATTAGTGTATAGGAATGCCAGAGATTTCTCTGCATTAATTTTGTATCCTGCTGCTGTACCAAATTCATTGATTAGCTCTAGTAGTTTTCAGGTAGCATCTCTAGGATTCTCTATGTATAGTATCATGTCATCTGCAAGCAGTGACAACTTTACTTCTTCTTTTCCAATTTGGATTCCTTTTATTTCTTTTTTGTCTCTGATTGCTGTGGCTAAAACTTCCAAAGCTATGTTGAATAATAGTGGTGAGAGTGGGCAACCTTATCTCGTTCCTGATCTTAGAGGAAATGGTTTCAGTTTAAAATACGTGTTTTTAAAATGTACATGGGCCAAGAACATTTATTCTTGCAAAACTACCTCAGGTCTGTCCACCCCCACTTCAGTGAACAGGTGGGGATGTACCTTTTAAAAGTTCACCTTTCACCTTCCTTCCTCCCACCAACCCCCATAAGACTTAGTACCAAATGGACATCTGAGGAGTTTATATTTGTCTCAGATACCTTTTTTCTGTAACAGCTTCTCTGACCATGTTTCCTCCCATCCATGTACCAAGAGTTGCCCTTTGTTGTTCTGAAAGCGTGTAGGGTCTGTGCAGAAGTGAGTATGTCCCTCCAGGGAGTCCTCTGCATTCACCTTAGGTCCGGCTGTGCCCGTCTGTCTTGAAGCATTCAGGGCACACCCCTGGCACAGATCCCAGGTGGAAGTCCAAGCACGTGTCAGGTGACTCAGAGTTAACAGCTTCCATGGCTTTCCATCAAAGTGGATCTCCCTGCATAATCCGTGCAGGTCGACCTAAATAAATTCTTTAATTACATCTCAAGGACAGGCTTAGCAGAGTAAGTAGCTCCTGATCACCAGCCTCTGAAGGATTAAAATACCTGCCTCTTCTGCTGCTGTGAAGCAGCGGCTTCAGACTCCTCGTTTGGTCCAGGGTGGCCCGTTTCCTTGTGCTTCTCCTCGACTAGACTCTTTCCATTGGATGGATCTAACTGGTCTGGAATCTCCATCCCTTGTACAAAGCCCACGTCACGGAAATTACTCAGTAAATGTGTGAAGAAGGATAGGTCCTGTCCCACCGTGGAATTTCTTCGTTACCTCTGATAATAAGGAATAATGTGTTTGGAGCAGAAATGGTCATCAGAGCTGGATGGTTGTCCTCTTAGAAGGCTTGGAGAGCTTGAGCTGCGCATGATGTATTTCCCCGTCTGACCGTGAGTGGTGAATGATAGTGACTGTTATTCATCAGCCCCTTGCTTGATTGCTGAACCCAGGGGACCAGTCTTGATTAATTTCTTCTCAAATGCTGCATAGAATTGCCTGCTTGTTGATTGTTCTTCTTCTCCACTAGGATGTAAACTCTGTGAGGGAAAGGACTGCTTTGACCTTAGTGTCCTCCGTGTCTAGGACAGTGTTGCCTATTGGATAAGTGAGGCTGTGTCTTATCCCAGCTCTGCTCCTTGTGTGTGCCTTTTCTTGCCCTTTTTTTCTTTAAATGTCTACACGACCCTGCGTCTCTCCGGTGTAGCAGCACTGCGTCCACATTGGGGCAGACTTCAGTTAGCTCTGTCGTTCTTTTCCTGTGTAAGCTGGCAGTTCCATATGGTGAGGCAGAGAGGTGCGATGGAAACAGGACAGGACTGCGGGAAGAAAACCCGTCTCTCTTCTGGCTGAGTCTAGCAGAGCCATCCAGGTTTTTCCCTTCTCTGAGCCTTATGCTCTTTACCTGTCTGGGAGAGATGATGATACCTCCCTCATAAATTGGGCAGATGAAATAAGATGACACTGGAAGTAAGCTTTGTAAGATACTCTGTGACGTGTATATGCTTTTGCAGGTATAAGCTGACGTGCTTACATGCCCGTCTGCCTTTCAAGGACCAGGGCACCCCAGGTAAAAGCAGGCTGACCCAGGGAGCTGTTTTCCTCCTCCTTCATCCTTCACAACAGTCTTGTGAAGTGGGTGGCACTACCCCCATCTTAAAATTGAAGGTACGGCTCTCAGAGATCTAGAATTTTACTCAAAATTATTCGTCAAGTAAAGGCAAAGACAGAGCTCAGACCTGATCATCTGATTGCAAACCTAGCCTTCTTTTCACCACCCAACATCTAGAAGATTGAGTGGGGGGTAGTGACCACTATGCCCTGTTCCTGGATTCTGGAGCTGGATTACGTGTGCTTGAACGTCTGTGTAATTTGTTAATGTGTGATACTATAAACTTGTGCTAGTATTAACCTGAGTTAGTATTAGAGTAGTGTTCAATTTTCAATTGATAGATTTTTCTTCCCTATCAAACACTGCGAAGTTAGTTATTTGCTGGAACATGCTGACTCAGAAAGGGGTTGACATTGAATGACAGAAGAACTGATCGAATGAGGCAGAATCTGCATTTGCATATGGACCTTGCGTCTGACCTGGATTTGTAGGCTATTCTGTGGCATCCCCAGTGCATAGAACGGGGATGCCTGCCTACCCACCGATCCATCCCTCTCACGTGGAGATTTCACTGTTGATTGGATGGTGGATCCTAACCAAGGCATTCTAGTTTGTTGCTTCTGGGGAGTCTCAAGTGAACCTGTAGAGAACTCTTCGGTTACCCAACGGGACCTTGTGCAGCTGCGTGTGGAAGTCAGGATAATTTCGGCATTTCTGAGAGCATTTTAATAGAGCACTGATTACAGATTGCAGGCACCTGGTGGTGTTTTTGTACTGAGCCTGAAGGGTGCAGTTCCAAAGACAAGAACTGGACTTGACAGATTCCTGTTTTCCTCCCCTGTTGTTTCCAGGGCCTGGAATAAGTGCTGAGAAACCTTTATAAGAGCTGATCCAGGCTCTTGGTGTGCTTAGCATTGTGATTCCAGGAGACCCCCCAGTCCAGAGCATTAATTCCCAGACTGGTAATAGACTTGTGCCTTTGCCCAGGGCATGTTCTCCTTCCAGTGGCTCAGAGCACTGAGACGGTAGGAGGGGCTCCTGTTAGTTGGGGTCAGCACAGAGCCCTGTGGCTTGGGACTTGGCCAGAACAATTCTGTGCTTCTTGGACTGTCTCAACCTGTTCCATTTGGGCAGGCCATCATTGCTTTTGGCCTCGACAGCCAAATGAGAAAACATAAACTGTGAAACTTCAAGGGAATAGAAGGTGATAGCCAAAAGTTGAGGTTTAGAAATCTATGGGCTAGGGATATTCTAGTCCAACACTTAATTCCATGCCAATTCATGAGAAAAAGGATGAATCTGAGAAGAGTCGCCACTGTAATAAATGATATTTTTCTCTCTTTCCCTCTCCCTTCTGACATACCACCTATTCTCACCTTCCACAAACTTGGGATTGCTATCATAACTTCGCAGTTATGTGGAGAGCATCGCGGTAAGGTGGAGAATAGTGGTTAGCCCTCATCTTGGCCTTGCTACTCTTTCGTTGTATGATTTGGGAATTACCCTCTGGATTTCAGTTTTCTTATGATTTGAGGAAGAGAATTGGATGAGCTAGACAATCACTATATCACTTCCAGCTGTTACGTGTGTACGCTTAAGAATGCTAACATACGAACTTGCACACATCTTTCAACTGAAGTATAAGCTGCTGGTGGGTAGGGCCCCCAAAATTGGTCAAGCAGTGGTTGTTGGTTGGCTCATTTGGAAGGTCTTGCTGAGATCCTACTCAGTAAAGTCAAGTGGATAGAATTCCTCTTGCCAAGCGTTTCAAATGTGTGAAGCCAGGGGCACTGCTGTTAGGGAAGCAGCTAAGGTTGCTTGAAGCCTTGGCAGTGGAAGACAGAAGACACAGAAAGAGTATGGGGTAGGAGGTAACAAGGAGGGTCCCAGTTGTGCTTTTGAAATACCAGAGGGGGGTAATACAGCAAAGGAAGTGGAAAGAGGAGTTTTCCCTGAGAACCAGCAGAAACCTTTGAAATATGTGCCTTTCATTTTTAAGCCTTTTCCGGTTTGGAAAATAGCCTGCAAGGTTCATAAAACTGCCTGGTGGCAGCCATCCAAGGTCCTCCCAGGAGTTGACTCCTGTTATAAACAGCTGGTCTCCAAAGGAGGGTGGCAAACAGCTGTGATGAGGCTTTGGTGGGCATTGTCCTGTTTGTGGAGATAGAGCTTTATCACAGCCTCTCTGCTAATGCATTCTGAACTCCCCAGTTTTCATCTGTGGAATCAAAACAAGCTCTATTCTAACTAGATTACGTGATCCTCTCTGCCAGTATCACAGCATGACCCGCACACCCAAGATGAGCAGATATCCAGAAAGAAGGACTTCAAACTCCAGCCTGACCCGTTATCTTTGTAGTAGCTGGGCAGGGATGATAAGAGTATCTTGTCCACCCCAAAGCAAGGCCGATCAGAGGCAACACTGTGAAGCAGATGAAATTGTCTTGATTTACCTGGAATGTATTTCTATCTCATCTCTTCCTACCTTTTTCATTTCTTCAATAGGAGATAGGGAGAGCAAAGACTACGAGGATCACGCTTCCCAGGTTCACATCCTAGCTCTGCCCTTGAAAAGCTGCACGATCTCGAGTAACTGACTTAACTACTCTGAGCTTTAGTTTCCTCATCTATAAAATGGAATCTCACCCTCCTCTCTCCCACGTAAAAATGTATGAATGAGGACTTCCAGATACCAAAGTCACACGTTTAAGTGTACGCATCTCCCGTCGGAATTTGAGGTGCTGACGGGAAAAGCCTTTGGAGGCTGGGAGGGAATCATTTTCAGCACCATTCAGATTCCAGTGCACAGGCACAAAATCATGAACTTGATTGTTGGGGAGACTGATTAAAGTTGAAATGACAATCCTTGGCTTGATCCGTATGGGAAGAGTTTAATGACCTTATTGAAAATCGCATTTGTGAAATTGAGCCATTGAAGGACAGAGTCCTTAGTCTTTTAAGTTGACAGTGTAAATATGTATAACAGGGCTTCTGGATGTATCACATTTCTTCTGCGCCCCTCATTGCTGTGAAGGACTTCATGTCAGAGTATAACACTGATAAAATGTCAATTACAGAAAACGAATTGAAACTCTCTCAAGAAATTATAAAGAGATGATATTCTCCAAATGAGGGATTCAAGTAGGAAATATTCTCAGAATTGATGATTTAGAGACTATTTTGAGAAGTTTTCTCTGATTTTTAGAAAATATATAACTTGTTTCAACTACTTTTTTGGGTTTGTAGGTTTCATACACTAAAAATTGGAGGGTCTTTTTAAAGGTTTATTACCTTTTTAGTGTTATATTCCAGGTCTGTTCTAAAACAGAAATAGCTGAATCAAGAGAATTTATAATTTACCTAAGATTTGAGTTAACAGATATTGATATAAAAGGCTTATTTTATGCTTGCTGGAGGATTTGTTCATTGATTTGTTTGTTTTTAATGGTTGATATGTTCGGTCTTTATTTTTTAATCCAAAACTTCTGTTGTAAACTTCTGTATACATCAAAAAGAGAAAACACCTGAACCACACTGTCTTCCACTTCCTTTCATGTGTGGGTTCAGTGTCTCCCCCGTTGTTTTATCTTCAGCGTAAGTAGAAGAAGCACGCTAATTCAGCAATCAGTACAGAGCGTGGCACGCAATTAAAATGTTTATTTTCATGTTGTCAGTCTTCGTGTGGCTTGGTCCATATTTGGTTAGAATAGATTTGTCTATAATGAGTGTCGTTAGTAAACAATGCTCTCAGGCCAACATATTGTTTTGTTAGTTTGCCAGCTAGCTGTTGGGCACCACAATGACATGAGTACTCGAAAATTGGGGGATGCCAACAATTGGAGCTCCTTTTGGTTCATTTTCCCTTATAACCCTTTGTTCTTTCTTTGATATGCTTAAACTCATTTTTAAGGCCTGCCTCACACTTTGGATCAATAATTCTGTCATAATCCAGTGAGTGCACCCCCAGCCTGCCCTTCCCTTTGGTACTTTATTTCTCCCCATCACTGTCGAGTCGGTATACGGGTACTGTAGGAGCAACTTAGCTGATCCTGGAAATTTAAACTTGTGAATGTGGAGGTTCTATTACAGAATAAATCCCTCAACAAATCCTCCAAATGGTGTATTCCCAGCAGCCTTTTTTTGTTCTTGGTAATGTTATTTTTCGGCTTTGTCATATCATCTGTTAAAGTTAGGAAGTGATCGACAAGGTGGCTAAAAAGTCCACCCACCACGTAAATAAACTTGTGTAAACACAGGTCTTGTGGTCTGGGTGCAGAGAAGGGTTTGTTCTTTGGATATTAAGCCTACAAGAAGAATGTGCTTACTGAACATATAAACAAGGAAAGAGGAGATGACAATAGTCTAGATTTATAATTAAAGCAGACATGAGTCACCGGCTTGGAGGATCCTGTGAACATAATGTCTCATACAAGAGGAGGGTTAGTATATACACGGAAGAGAAAGCCAGCCAGGTCTTATGGTATTTGGTAGCCTGATGGTAAAAAAGAGCTTCTTTTCCTTCCTCAAGGAGCTAAGGGTCATGACCAGGGTTGCCGTGTGTGGCTGTGCTGCTTTTGCACTGCTCCAGGGATTGTGTCCAAGCGAACAGGTGCAAGTGGACATCTGGCTGGCATTCTGCTCACCAGGTCGTGGGTCCCGGCATGGAGCTGCATTTGCTCAGAGGAAAGGTGACGTTTTCTTCTCACCAAAATCACTTCCAGGCCTTGTGGTAATCATTCACAACATCTGCTCTCCTTTCTCACAACTCCTTGAAGGTGGAAATGTATCCGCTTTCACCTTTGGGATTCCCAACACCATGCCTGGACTGGAGTTGAAAAGAGAGTAGGGCAGACTGATAATTGGATCTCAATAAAATAAATTTTGATATATCTTCCAGTTTGGGGAGAGAGAGTGTACCTCAAAAACAAATTTTTTTAAGGAACACTGTAGTCGAGTTATAGTGGAATAAGAATACTGCCCTGTAGAATCTTAGACCTATTTTTCTTTGTTTCAAAACCCAGACATAATCATATTAACATTTTGGCAGACTTTTTTCTGGAAATCTCTTTATGCATATCAGTACACACATATACGTTTACATTCATGAGCTCATTTTCTGTTCTGTAACTTCCTTGTTTTCACTCTGTATTATTTCAAGTTAGTATCTGTAGATCTTTGCCATGATTTTGAAAGATTGTGTGATATCCATTGGGTTGAAGGGCTATACTGCATTTTAACAATGTAGATTGAATATTGATGGGTATTTAGGTTGTTTATAATGTTTTGCTCTTAAAAATGGATCTGAAGTAAGCATGCATCATGTATAATACACACAACATTTCCTTTTTCTCTCGTAGTGGAGTTGCTGGTTCTAGAGGTTTCAGTTCAAATACTAATCTCTGTAAGAGAGGAATTATAACTTCTTCATAATCCTGTGACCAATAGGGGTGGGTTAAAAATGCCATAGTTAACCATTCATAAACGCACATACCTAAAGATTCTAATTTACAAAAAGAGCAAGCTTTGGAAGATGCATTTAGCAGCTGTCTTGATTGTATACTTGGGATTGCATGGAGGTGTTTTGTAAATCATGAAGTGCTGTACAAACCTCAGTGACTCATTACTAGAGCTTTACAGAGCATCTGCCATGTACTCTCAAAAAAGGTTTACGGAGTCTTTATTTTATAAATAATTCATTAAATACAGAGAAAAAAACAAAAACCCAGAGACAGTGGATCTGGACCTGGTTGTACAGTGGAATAAATCAAAGTTATCATCAAGAAAACAAATCCCAGACCTTGCCGCCACAGGTACCCTGAATCTGTGTGAACAAGACCCGGGCACCCCCAGTTGATGTTGATATACACAGTCTTTGTTTGGAATTCCCCCTTTAATATATTTTTTTGGTCTATCTCCAAATATTTTTCTAGCAGAATAGAGAATATTTTTAGCTTTTATACGTATACTTAAAATTTTAATTTTTCCTGTTTGTAAGTTTCTGGCTCTTTCTAGGGTATTTTTAGCAGATTTGCTGTATGACATTGACTTAGTCTCAATCTTTGTAAATCTTGGGAAATCTTAAGTATGGGTTCTTGGTCTGCCATCCCCTTCTGGTTTTATACCATTGGCAAGCCCCTTCCTTAGCCCTTGCTGTTTCTACCAGAAAGAATGATGAACTCGTAGTGATTGCAATTTTCAACTTTGAATGGTATCACCAGATTAAAGTTATCTGTCTAGTCTAGTGGCATATCTAACTCCCATTTTAATTTCTATTTATAAGAACTTTTAGTTGAGAGTAATAGTTGAAGTACATGGAAAAATTGGCTGGTAGGTTGAAACTTTCGTCTAATTGATTTATCCTCATGCTTACATGCTATGGATGGACTAAAGTTTTCATCTTGAGAACTGTCTTATCCAAGAGTAAAGTTGTCTAAGTCGAAGTAGAATTGCATATTTATAATAATCAGTAACCCTTACTTGCGTAAATTTTTATAAAGTAGCTAAATTGACCTCAAATTATCTCATTGGTCTTCATTTATGGAACAAGAAAAAATAAAATTGATTTTTATTGCCTAACAAGTTGCATATTTTCTGGCTACTAAGTGAAGTTTTTGGATTTTGGAGTACAGTTAACATTTTTAGATTATCTCTAAGTTTAATGACTGTGTAATAACATCTGACTTGTAACCTTTAGTACTTAAATACTGTGGAGTTTAAGGGAAGCAATTTAACATTTCTCTACTTCGGCCTCAGTATTTATAACATCCCCCAGTTCCTTGTCAAGGTAATTGTGTTTCTCTTTCAGGACATGAGGCATGGAGTAGAAACAGTTGAATACAGGTATACCTGAAGCATATTTACCCTTTAGAGTATTTACCTTGGACAGTATAGGGGGACAATGGTAGCAAGATGGGAGTGGTACTAGAACCCTTTTAGGAGGCATCCAGATCTTTCAAACCAGGGACGATGGGGATCCGAATTAAGGGAGAGGATGTGAGGATGAAGAGGATCTGGTGGTGCCCAGAAATATTAAATTGGATCTACAGAACTTGGTCATTGGTTAGTTGTTATGGGGACTTGGAGGGTTGGAGAGACAAGACTGAGTCTAAATTAACTCTTAGTGGAAATGCTCACTTGCCAGCTAGACACATGGATTTAAAACCAGGAAGGCAATGGGATCTGGGTGCACGATTAGTGTCATCCAATTAAAGGCGAGAGTCAAGTTGTATTTGTAGAATTTCGGAAACAAAGTGGCAATGTAGAGAAGTCCTATCTTAAAGAATAACCTTATTTCTAAGTTATTTGAGGTCACCTCACTAGAGTTCCCATGCACTAGTTAGAGACCAGCTGATTCTCCCCAAAAGTGTTCTGGGATGATATCCTGTTTGCTGTTAACTTGCAGAATTCTGAAACTTGATATCGGCTGGTTTTGAGTGCATCTACCTCAGGGTTGAGTCATAGTAACTAGTTTAAGAGGGTGACGTCTAAAACCAGGCATTCTGGTTACTTGCTGGCAATGGGAATATAATCGTCATACAGTCCAGATTACTTGTGTTGGCATAGCCAGTGCTATACCATGATCAGAAGATTGCATGTGAAGCGTGGCAAGTGAATGAGGTTAGAGACTCTGTTATCTAATAATATTAAGCGAAATAAATGGCGCCTCTGTTTCACCAGAGGTGGCGCTTACCTCTCAGGTGAGAAATATTTAAGCCCTGTCACCCCCACCGCCTTAGACCCACCTGCAGGATGGTGAGTGCACCACCACAGGTCATCTGCGGTTTTAATGAGTTCCTACCACTCCTCCTTGTCTCTTGACCACAGAGGACACGTGTCAGTTCAAGTACTGGAAATGGAAAATGTTAGTGTTGGAATGCAAAAACATCTTACCTCTCTACCCCTTAACTTACGTACTTCATCTGCCTCCTCCGTGAGGTCCTTGGAGTTTACAACTCCTCCTGGAGAGGAGGATAGTAGGTGCAGGGCCATCTCACTACCATAACAGTGTACTGACAAAAGTGGTTATGGGTTAGATGGCTTAAAGGGAGAAGAAGATAGATGAAAAAGCTTGAGGGAGAGGAAAGCTAACTGTGATTAGTTTCCAAAACTACCACTTAAGGCAGCCAGCTGCTTTGACTTGCAAATCATATTGTAGGTTGGTTTCTTGGATGGGAAAGCTTTGTAATTATAGCCTTTAGAAGCTGTGGACCAGGAAGAGAGAAAACTTCCATGGGTTGTAGGGGAGGAAAAATAGTTTTCCCTTTACTCTTCTGAGTTCTTAGCTGAGACCCCTGTAATAAAAGACAGATTAACAAGAGAAAACCAATCAGAAGTTTATTAACATGTATACCTTGTGTATACATGGGAGATACCCCGGGAAAAATGAATAATTCCCAAGGTGGCTTAGAATTCAGGATTAAATACCGTATTATTAGGGAAGGGGGATGGGGTGTAGACCTCTTAGGGGAGAGAAAAAGATTTTTAGAGAAGATGAATGGGCCCTTACAAGACTAGATAGGAGGTGTGACAGTTTGTGACAGAGTGTGTCTGAGTGTGGTGTCGACTTCTAGTCTACTGTCCTGTGACAAGAATCAGTCTTTGGTGGATGAAACTCCTGGAGAGGGGATTTATAACAACTGAGTTCCTTTTGGAGGATCTGTCTTTAGACAGATAAAGGGAATTCAGAGAAAGCCTGTCCCTACATTTGCTGTTTTTCAGATACCTTTGGCTCAAAACAATCAATATACTAAAGCAGAATATTTCGGGGCGGCATGTCCTGCTCCCCTTCAGGGGGATGTAGGTTGGAGTAACTGTGGTCAGTGGTGTACCACCGCTGTGCATTCATCTTGTTTTCCTTACAAAGAGGTCCAGCTGTGGGCTGGACATTGATTTACCAGTAGGAAGATCTAAGACCTGAGAAATCTGCTTGGTTGAATGGAGAGAAAAAGTCCTGTACATTCTCTTCCTGTATTCTCTCCTGAGAATACACTCCTTTCCGTCCCCACAGTTCCTCCTTAGTTAGGCTGTCAGCTTTTCACTTAGATGTCAGGATGGCTGCAGTTAGAGAGTTGTTTAAACTACAGATCCCAAGATTCTTATTTGGTGGGGGTAAAGGAGGGGCCCAGGGGTCTGCATTTTTGAAAAGCTCTCCTTGCCGAGTTCAGATGTGCAGTCAGGTTTGGGAGACACTCATAGATTACTTCCATGAAGCTACATTAGCACCCCTTTTACGTTCTGATTCTTTCTCTTCTAATCCACTGTCCATTCCCGTTTCCAGGTGGCATCAGAAACATACACGCGTGCTCCCAGGCTTGTTAGTATCCTTGGCCTGGACAAAAACTTTAGACAATTTCCCATAAAAATGAGCCTGATTGGGCTTCCCTGGTGGCGCATGGTTGAGAGTCCGCCTGCCGACGCAGGGGACGCGACGCGGGTTCGTGCCCCGGTCCGGGAAGATCCCACATGCCGCGGAGCGGCTGGGCCCGTGAGCCATGGCCGCTGAGCCTGCGCGTCCCGAGCCTGTGCTCCGCAACGGGAGAGGCCACAACAGTGAGAGGCCCGCGTACCGCCAAAAAAAAAAAAGAGCCTGATAGTCTCTTGCGAGTGAGTTTCCTGAGGGTGAAACCTATAAATAGCTCATCCTGATAACACTTTATACAGAGCCCTCCATATGTTAAACTGTTTTTCCATATTTAGAGGGTTTCATACCCGTGAGTGAGAAAAGCAAAGCTTTGGTAAATAAAATCGAGTTTCTTTTTTACAAATACCTTCTGTTATGGATGGCTACATTTACTTAGTTTCTGCAAGTTCAGAGGGTCTTTTATTTCTCATATCTTAGTAGGAGAGTTAATAAAAATTTTCCACTTTAAGCATTCATTATGATTCAGGCACCAGAATAAGTGATTTGCATGCATTGTTTCGTCTAATTCTTTCAGTGCTTCCACGAATTAGGTGAAGCTTTCTCCATGTTGCAGTGAGTAAACCGAGGGTCTGAATTTTAAGAGATTTACCCACATACAGGTCTTCAGTTTTGGAAATAAGATTTGAACCCAAGTTTGTCTGATTCCAAACTTGTGGTCGGTGAAGTTACTGGTTTTATTTTTCCTCTTTTTTTCTCTCTCTTGTTCTTGGATGCTGAATATCCATACAAAAAAAACAGCAAAAGGCCATTTCCATTTCTTACCAGTTTTTCAAAAGAAGAGCAAGATTTCCTGAAAATTTAGTAGCACATGCATGTTGTTCCTTTTCTTTTTTTTTCTCTGACAGATTTTGCATAATACAATGATAAATCTCTATTTCTTTTAACCACAAGTTTTGAAAAATGTGAATTTGAGTTGGAAAAGCAAAAGCCTTGTCACAGTTGGGAAGGCGCTGGTTAGAGAATGCCTGATGAGTTTGGGAAGATGACTTTCTTTCTACATTGTTTTTATCGGACGTTTGAAGCCACTGTGCTACCACTGGCTTTCTCTTTCATGTGTCCCCAAATGCTGAGAGGTGAGAGGCCTTGGGGCTAGAAAAGAACTAGTTTCTCTCTTTTTTAAAAAAAAAAGTCCCTGTAAATTATAACACCCTGCATAGCAAAGTCATGGGGTAAATCGCAGTGGGGGAAATTCTGTTCGCTAACTTCTAGGAAATCACAGGGTGTCAGTTAGAGGTCAGCACGTTGAGAAACTCCGTCATCATTTTGTACTCAGCTAGTAGGAAGAACCTGATGGCAATGATAAAATGGCATGATCTGGGCATAGATCTATAATGTATAGGTAGAGGTATAGATAGATAATAAACACCAACACTATTTATTCTTTATTCTTGCTGCCACTAAGAAAACCTACTACAGAACTGAAACCACGAGAAATTTCTTTAACCAGGGGAAGGTTCTTTTTTAATATACCTCTTTCCTACCATGAGGTTACAGGTGTGGGACCAGTTACAGGTGGACAGCTGTGTGGGCAGCATTTGTGAATCTTGCATTGGGAAGGATGTTTCGCGGTCTTGCATCATAAATCATCTGGATGTAAGGGAAACCTTTGATGTAGTCAGTAGTCAACTCCTGGAGAGCAGGGAGCATATCTTAGTTATTTCTTATATCTCTATACTGAGCATTGAGGTGGCACGTAATAGGTGTTGGTTTACCAACTGGCTTGATTTTACAGTAGGTTGACCAGCTCTTTGAGCTACTGTTACCATATATAGCTGTGCTGTTGATCCCTCTGCAGGATCTCTGAATGCTCTGTACAGCCTGCATGACCAACCCATTGGCCTTCTCTGCACCTTTAGTTCTGATTTGTTATTTGCTTGAGCAAATGTTGGTTACTGCTTGAGACATAGACTCTGACTAGGCTGATGGAATAGGAAACATTTACTCAAGTTGCAGCTGAGTTTTTGGATGATAGAGGGTTAAAATTCAGATTGACCTTGAATATAAAGGACACAAATAAGCAGAATCAAGACCTTTAGGGAAGTACAACTTGGGAAAACTAAATATAACATGGGGACTGTGTATATGTAAATTTGAAGGGTGGGGGCGGACTCTTTGGGAGTCAGCAACACGATGCTTTATTTTCTTAATTATTGGGCACGCACTGCCAGTTAACCACAGGAGCATAACATGTGGGAACTGCTGGGTAACATTTCCAAAATACTTGGCATTAGTCAGACATTTTTTTAGAATTCTGTGTCCACTTTGGTTGAAGGAAACTGTGGAGAATTTGGCGAGGGTCCAGAGCATGGCAATGAGAGGCAGAGGAGCAATGGAAAATAGGACCCGTTGAAAGAGGCTAATAAATAAGGATTAATTACGTAGCCTGATCCAAAGCAGCTGAAGGGTGATTAAATTAATGGTCTTCTGTTGCATATATAGTTATTATGTGGAAGATGATATAATTATTTCTGCTATGAATAGAATTAGGGAAATGGGTTTACATTAGAGTTAAAGGAGATTTTGAAGTTGCATAAAGAACTCTTGACTTTAAAGATTTTTAGACAGTGGAAAGATCTCAGCTGGAAATGTGAAATCATGGTCCTTACAGGATGGGAATGGGGTGGGTGCCACTTGCCTGTTAGAGTCAGGTGCAGCTGGGATAGAGACTGACACACTTTCTAGATCTCATTTTGTGCTGCTCATCTCACATTGCGTTTGTCATTTTCAGCGAGTAAATCTGTATTCTTTTTATGTTTGAGTTTTTTCACAGTTATTACAAATGTAAAGGCCTTTTAATGATTCTATGATGCATTTCAAGCAAGTGAGAGGTTAAACCACAAATTGAAAATTACTTCTTGTGTGAATCAACTTGCTGCTCATTCTTTTTTTTTTATTTTAGTTGATTTACAGTGTTCTAGGTGTACAGCAAAGTGATCCAGTTACACATATATATGTATTTTCCATTATAGGGTCTTACAAGATATTGAATATAGTTCCCTGTGCTATAGAGTAGGTCCTTGTTGTTTATCTAATTTTATATATAGTAGTGTTGTTTCTGTTAATCCCAGATTTCCAATTTATCCCTCCCTACCCTTTCCCCTTTGGTAACCATAAGTTTGTTTTCTATGTCTATGAGTCTGTTTATGTTTTATAAATAAGTTCATTTATATCATTTATTGACATTCCACATATGTGATATCGTATGATATTTGTCCTTCTCTGACTTACTTCACATGGTATGATAATCTCTAGGTCCGTCCATATTGCTGCAAATGGCATTATTTCATTGTTTTTTATGGCTGAGTAGTATTCCATTATGTGTGTACACCACATCTTCTTTATCCATTCATCTATGGATAGACGTTTACATTGCTTCCATGTCTTGACTATTGTAAATAGTATTGCTGTGAACGTTGGGGTGCATGTATCTTTTTGAAATAGAGTTTTCATCTTTTCTGGCTGTTTGCCCAGGAGTGGGATTGCTGGTTCATATCTGCTGCTCATTCTTATACGAGCCCTTGTAATACTGCCAATTCCAGCTTGCCTTTTCTTTTTCTTTAGAAAACTCACTGCGTGCCCTGCTTGCTCGGTCAACAATGAGTGCCAAGTCTGCCATCAGCAAGGAAATTTTTGCACCTCTTGATGAAAGGATGCTGGGAGCTGTCCAAGTCAAGAGGAGGACAAAGAAAAAGATCCCTTTCTTGGCAACTGGAGGTCAAGGCGAATATTTAACTTACATCTGCCTGTCAGGTAATGGAAATCAGATATGAATATCATTAAAACAACTTCTGTTTTAAAGCCGTTAATTTAAAGGGGTCCAGGAGGGTTATAGCCCAAGGTTTGGATGCACCTGCCTTGCCATTCCTTTCCTGTTTCTCTGTTACCTTCTTTGATCCTTATTTGCTCGTGGCACCTTGGCTTTTGATGTTGCCTAGTATGGAAAGGTAATGAAGTGCAATTTTAATGTCCTTTCAGTTTCACTAAGAGCATCTGTAAGGGGTTTGGCAAACACTTCTGTTTGTCCATACTTTTCCTTCACTAGGGCCTTGACAGAAAGTGGGCTATCCTCTGAGATTTTTTGTTTTAGAACACTTCCTGGTATTTGCATAATTGTTACTACCAGCAGCCTGAGTTTCATTGACTTTTCTTTTTCTTAAGAGTTGCCAATAATCAGTAATAGTTGGTCTCAAGATAAATATCGACACTGTATGGAATGTGAGAAAGTAGACTCAGCTCATAGATCACAGCTTTGCCTGACAGCTGTTCCTTGTCAGGAAGAGACATCTGTTCTATTAAGCTTAGAATTCTGTGGGATTACTTTTTTTCTCTTTCCGTTTGTGATTGTAGGATATCTGTGGGACTTACTGTGAATTCATACCAAGTGTTTTGAGATGAAATTTGGATAAGTTTTCCATGGAACTATGGGTGATGCTAACCTGAGCACCTGGAGCATTTGTAATATTTCTGATATTTCTTGTAACTGGGCAATGGAGGAATTAGGCTTACCGTAATTCATCTTTTTTCCAATTTTCTTCAGTTGTGGCTTGGGAATAAAACTTTATTTTTAGACCCATTTTTAGCTTTTTTTTTTTTTTTAATTAAGCCTCAGATCATTTGTTTATCAGAATTTATTTCAAGGTGGAAATAGCTTTTTTTCCAGAAAGAACATGTAGAGATAATAATAGGACTGTATCTTAGTTTAAAATAAAATGGAAATATAACCCTTTGGTAAGAATGCCTTTTCAATGGTTAGAATGAGAATTGACCTTGAAATATTCGTCTCTCTTAAATCCCAAGTAACGGTTAGGTTAATAAGATTTGGTGACTGTTGGAAGACATTTGCATTCCTTTAGTGTGCTGAGCAATGCTTGCCATATAATAGGGGCTCAGTTAATAGCTAAAGAAGTAGCCTTTCCTAATACCTTCCTAGTATTTTGTTAATGAGGTTCAGGTCTTAAAAATATTTCCACATCTTTAAATTTGAATTCTAGAGTTTTCGCTTATACCAATAATGAATAGAATGCATTAAAAGAAATTTTGTTTTGTATTTGGGCTGAGCTGAACATGGGATGAGCAGGGACACACACTATTCTAATTAACCTCCATTCTCTCAATGTTTCATTGAGATTTCTTGAAGACAGGCAGTTGCAGAAAAGGTGGATGAAGAAAAGGGCCGTTTTGTTTGCCTTTTAGGCACGTGTTATTGTCAGCCTCTTTCTGACTGATCATGAGGTCTGCAAGAGTGATATGGGGCCTCTAATTCCCTCTCCCGGTGAAAGAGCATGACCATTTCCCCTGCCATACGAGATAATGACCGGGGACTTACTGGATAACTGCATCTCCTTTACAAATCACCAAGACCTTCAGGTTTAAAGCCTGCGACTATGAGAATTACTTTTCTGTTGCATTCTAATGGAGGACAGTCTTGAGTTCTGAAAGTCTTCATCCTTTTCATGGGCTTGAATTTTGAGAGGATAGGTTGACAAAGCAGATCTGACATTTAAGCAGCTGATTTAATGGAAACTGGGGCAGGAGAAGGCCAGGCAACTTTGACACCCACAGTGTTTTTGCAGTTTGATTTTTCTTGTAATCGAGAAAGAAGCAGCCACCTTTATTTTCGAACTCATGAAAAGCGTAGAGGCCTATCAGTACATCTTTGATAAGATGTTGCTTTAATTAACAAGTAATTGATTAATTACGCACATATTTATTAAGTACTTTTTATGTGCTGAGCACTCTTGGTGCTGGGGGTTCAGTTAGGAGAAAAACTCATGAAGCTTACCTTGTTTGTTGGGGAAGGAGCAGTAGACATTAATATTTTATTCACTAAAATAAACATAATTATTAACTGGGAAATGGTTAAAGAGGAAAAATATAGTGATGTGAAAGCATGTGTGAGGAGGATTTGACCTGGTTGGGAGAACCCAGAGCTGCAAGAAAAGTAGGGCCTCACTGGTTCTGAAAAGAAATGGTGTGGGTGCAGGGAGCATTCCAGGCAGAGGAAGGGCGGCTTCTTTGAAAGATGAACTGGATTCTGAGTTCCTCCGTGTCTCCTGTTTAGTCTTTGTAGCTCAACTCACATAGGAGGCTGTGAAGTGAAAGCAGAGCCCTGGAATGACAGCTGTCCCTTCCTGCTATCAGTGTGAACCTCCTGTGCTTTCTGGGAGTCCGAACTCTTGTGGTTTGGATGATGAAAACCGGCTCTCCATTTTGAATAGGCAAAATTTGTCCAAATTAGGGCAGTGTCTGCAAATAATTTTTAACCACTTTTCAAACAGCATAAAGAGTTATATTCTTTTTTTAAAGAGAACAGTATCAAAGCTTTAAAAGTTTGCCAACATATGCATGTAAGCATGGGTGTTTTATATATCCAGTATCTTTTAGTAATGATTCTTTGTGTGAATTTTTTTCCACCAGTATTTGGCAGAGTTTATAATCTGAGAGGGAGAGGCCTGTGATCATGAAACTTATTATTTTCAGAGCGGGTTGTATATTCTCTAGGGGGATCCAAAATGGTGCTGGAGCAAAGGAAACAAGATCTTTCTTGAGTTATTTAGCTATAATTGTGTAAGGAGAGAAATAACCTCTCCAATTCATCCATGGAGCTTTGGGATAGAATTTGATTGTTTCTCATTGGACTTCCTGGCTGGCTTCTTGAATGGTATGCAGATACTTACATACTGAGAGGCCTCTGTGATTAACATTCTTAAAGCATTGGTTTCCAGTTTCTCTTTTCAGCAATGACTAAAATTAAAAAGGCTGACAATACCAAGTGTTGGCAGGCATGTGGAGCAATTTGAGCTCTCATACTTTGCTGGTGGGAATGTAAAAATGATAGAATTGCTTTGGTAAACAATTTGACAGTTGTTTATAAAGTCAAACTTGCATTTATATGACTCAACAAGTCTGTTCCTAGGCATTTACCCAAGAGAAATAAAAACATATGTCCACATAAAGACATGTACATAGAGTTTCATAACAGTTTTATTTATAATAACCAAAAATCAGAACTCAGATGTCCATCTATATGTGAGTGAATAAAATTATTTTTTTTAACTATGCAGTGGAATGCTACCTGGTTATTAAATGAACTACTAATACATGCAGCAACATGGATGGATCTCAAAAGCCTTGTGTTATGTGTGAAAAAAATGGAAAAGATGGCATGATGTATGATTCTATTTATATGAAATTCTAGAATGGACAGAACTTAAGCTATAGTGACAGAAAGCCCATTGGTGGTTGCCAGGGGGTGGAGTTGGTGATTGATTGCAAAGGAGCATGAGGGGATTTCTTGCAGTGGTGTAAGGGTTCTATATGTTGGTTGTGGTGGTGCTTACTTGGGTGTATCACAAGTAACCACCAACTCATCAAACTACACACTTAAAATGGGTGCATTTTATTACATGTAAATATATCTTGGTAAAATTGATTCTAAAAAATGTCTTACAGAATCACTTGTGGGATGATCATAAGAATTAATTAACCTTCTTAGTCTGCTCCATAAGATGGACAGAGGCTAGCCCTCTCCCTTAAAGGTATGAGAAGTTATCCTAGATGGCCTTTTGAGTCCTCAGACAGAAGCAGCTGTGTATCATGTAAACCTGTGTTTCCATCTATCTGATCTGTGTCTCCATAGTTCCTTATAGCACCCGGCACATTGCTGAGTATAGACACAATAGATGCTTAAATGGAAGATGCTATGTAAATGGATAGCTTACTAAATACCTGATGATAGTATGGACTTTATTTATAACTTAGAGCTGTTAACTCATTCAAACTGTAAAGCAAGCTCTGCCTACAACTATTTGTATAATCAGTTGCCCCCTCCATGAAATTTGGGTCTATAATACTACACTAGACACTGTCCGTGGAGAGTGTTTCTCTCTAAATAAGTGCACTTCTTACCTATCAAAAAAAAAAAAATACTACAGTAGAAGCATGCTAAGAAGTTAATATCAATTTGCTATTAGAGGCCAGTTACCTACTGAACATTCCATAATTTCCTGTTTAAAATCTATTTTCCTGATCCTGTTTTAATTCAGTATGCATGATGTATAATGCTACCCTTCATATACGTAAATGGATAAAAATCTTTCATTGGCTGCTCCCCATAGAAGGAGCATGAAGAAACTTCAGTTTTTGTAATTAATACACTCTCTTACATAAACTTTAATTTTTGTGATTAAAACATTCTCTGTTCTTAAAACAGAGAATCTTAATCTTTTCAGAATGATTTTAGATTTGTAGAGAGCAAAATTTTATTATTAAAAAAAAGTTCTGGGCTTCCCTGGTGGTGCAGTGGTTGAGAGTCTGCCTGCCGATGCAGGGGACACGGGTTTGTGCCCCGGTCCGGGAAGATCCCACATGCCACGGAGCGGCTGGGTCCGTGAGCCATGGCCGCTGAGCCTGCGCGTCCGGAGCCTGTGCTCCACAGCGGGAGAGGCCACAACAGTGAGAGGCCCGCGTACCGTAAAAAAAAAAAAAAAAAGTTCTGAGTGATCTTTGATGAAACCATTTATGTAAATGGATCCCCATGGAAGGTAATGATGGGGATTAGGAGGCTAGGACTTGGCAATACTGTTCTTTATCTCCGTAGTTCCCAGTCCTGGGTGTTCCTTAGAATAACCTCTAGAATTTTATGGATGGCCTGGTTCCACCTAGGCCCTACTAATGCAGCACTAGGGGTAGTGGGGAAACTTACCTGTATCTTGAAAGTGTCATTCATGAGATACTGAAGCTAAGGTTGAGAAGTTTCACTGTCTTGGGGAGTTATGCTCTGCGTTGTCTTATTGCTGTACTTGACATAATGATATATATATGGTACTCAATTCTATCAAAAGAATACATCTTAGTCCTTTTCTTTTTGACTAGCCATGGTCAAAGCTCTGAATTTTTCTGGGCTTCAATTCAGTTGACAAGTTCAAAGCTTCTTTTAGGCCCTGAGGTTCTAGGATTCTGAACCCCCTTGGAAATTTTATAGCAAATTTCATACATAATCATATAGGGAGAAATTCAGGTTGTTAATAATCCAAATGGACATTCAAACCAATTATGAGGGTTTGAGGACATTTTTTATAGGTTGCTATTGGATTAGCGTAACCAAAGGTAATTGTCAGAGATCTGGCATAAGAAATTCTTTTTATCTACTTTCTAAAGTCAGACAGGATCTCATTACAAGGTCTATAAATATTAGAAGAGAGAGAAGGAAAAAATACATGACAGATGAAATTTGACCTTGATAGAAATGGTTTATTCAGGAGTGGTGAGCTGACTTTCTAAGAGTTTTTCTCCAGGAAAAATGAAGAAATCCACAGTGAACTCAGAGATGGACAAAGGTATTAGTAGTGAAAGAAGAAATACAAAACAACTGTAATAATGATATATATGTTATTATACTTTGTTATAGAAATAGTAAATATTGAAAATACCAATCTTTCAGATATTATGTAGAAGAAAATAAAAATCATCCTGTGTATGTTTTATTATTTGTTTTAATTCCAGTTAATCCTCACAAGATCCCTATCCCTATCCCAATTGGGTGGTATATTCTTTTCCCAGATAAAGGCACCAGTGTTCATCAGAGAGGTCGTGATGTCCCAGGGTCACCACTTTTGAAGTAACAGAAATCCACCCAGTCCTTGTGGCCCCATTGGCCATGCTTGTAGTGCCACAGCACCTCATTTTTTCTGACGTAGGTCAGGAGGGCTTGTGGTGTAGAGTGAGCCATATTTTAAGGAACAGGTTTCTCCCTAACTCTTCAAAATTCATAAAGACGTTGAACAGTTTTGACCTGTACTGTGTCTTCTATCTCATTTCTGAGGTTATTGAGTAATAGACTCTCCTCCATTTGGAACATACATCAGGGTAAGCTTTTTTTTTTTTTTTTTTTTTTTTGCGGTATGCGGACCTCTCACTGTTGTGGCCTCTCCCGTTGCGGAGCACAGGCTCAGCGGCCATGGCTCACGGGCCCAGCCACCCCCATGGCATGTGGGATCTTCCCGGACCGGGGCTCGAACCCGTGTCCCTTGAATCTGCAGGCGGACTCTCAACCCCTGCGCCACCAGGGAAGCCCAGGGTAAGCTTTTTATCTCTTTATTATAGAGATTTGGTATGTAAATCCAGCCCTAAAACTTTAAGTAGCTCTAGAAGACAGTGCAATCAAAAACAATTATTTCCAGTGCCATGATCATATGATTCTTTGTACATCCTTTTTTATTTTAGAAAAATATAATATCTTCTATTATATTTTACAGTGAGAATTTGGCCCTTTTGTGACATGTGCATAGACACACTGGATTAAAACATTTGCAATGATATCCTTGGTTACATGAAGTTAAAAGTAGAGAGGGTTTTCTTCTGCACTGTTTTCTGGCTCAGCGGATGTTGCCACCAGGTGTCACTTGTAAATGACCTTCAGTGTAGCGCCTGCCATGAACCCATCACATGCTTCAGTGCTCAATAAGGTTAGAGAAGCACCAGTCCCCCTATGAATTAGGAGTAGTAATAATACTAATAGTAGTAATAGTATTTATTGAGTTCTTATATTGGGCATGGTTTTATGCCCTTTACATATATTAACTCATTTAATCCTTATGACAATGAGGTAGATAACAGTACCATCCTCATTTTGTAGATGAGGAAACTGAGCATACGGAATTCGATTGGCTGGTCCAAGGTCATCAGTTTGTGAGTTACAAAACAGAGATTTAAACCCAGGTGCTTTGATTCTAGGCTTGTATTGCCTTAGACACTGTGCTCCTCTGTCTGTCTGTCTCTTAGGCATAAGAGTTATATGAGAGAGGACTTTCCAAACCAAGCATCTTTTCTCACACTCCCTCGTACATCTTTAGAGATAATCACATTTCACGATTACTCTACTTTCCTACCAGTTTATGCTTGGTTGGTTTTGGCTGGGAGGTGACAGTCCTCTACACCAGTATCTAGGCTGTTAAGGAAGCCCCACAGGAGAATGAGAGTGTCAGCGGATGTATTCGAGTCAATTAGAATACAATTAGAGAAAATCAATTCTCCGGGGAAATTCTGAGAGGCTCCTGACAAGGACACCGCCATGTATGAACTTTTCTTCAGTTATGCAGTAAAAAAAAAAAAAAAAAAGTAGATGCCTTAAAATTGTTTTAGAGTTTCCTTGATGGTTCTAGATCTCTTCCTGAGAAAACTGGTAGTAATAATATTTGTCTTTTCTAAAGCCTTGTGAATAGGAGACTCCAAAAATGGAGAACAAAGCACTTAACAGATGTGATGTCACTTAATCCTCACAACAGCTTTGTGATGTGGCTTTTGTTGTCATTTCTACTTTCCATGAAATAGCCAAGGTTTAAAGTGGGCGGGTACACTGCACAGGGGCAGACAGCTAGATGGTGGTAAGGCTGAGGCTCAAATCTGGGTCCCTCTCCCTCCCAAGTGTGCACTCTTTAAAATTTTTTTTCAGGACAGGCCTGGACCCGAGAAAATGACCTCTCCCCTTCCTTAAAAACAATGTGACAACATGCCTTGTGCAAAGCGTTTCAATCTCCAGGGATTTAGAGGATGTACTGTTGACCACCTTAGCTTTTCTAGTGGTTTAGCACGCCAACAGAATTTTCTTTTTCCATTCTCTCATGTACGTGTTCCAATACTAAAACCAGATGGAAACAAGGGAAAACTCTTAACAGAGGCTAGTGCCAAAACATTTCCTTTAAAAAGGAAACTCCATCTGTGCTCTCTCCCACCACACAGCCCACTGTGAAGAGCAGGGATTTCACAGCTGATTCACTTATTTTCGTTTTGATTAGTTTTGACTAATTGCAAAGGTAAAGCAAGTGGAGGTTCGGGAGATTGCAAACTAAGGCAGCTCTCCTTCTGGGATGTTGCTGGCAAGGTGCTGGGAACCTGGCCAATGTCCTAAACAGTAGCCTAGCAGTAGACAGGGTTTTGATTCATGCCCATGCGTTCTTTGGTGTTCGTGGTTTTTACCCCTTTTAGATGTTAGTGCTCTTTGCTGTTGTATTTCGCGTTAAACATCATCAGGGGTTCATTCATCAGTAAGTTGCAGTCAGAGGCGCTTGGGTCTCTATTGCTCCAGACCTTCTCCCAGCCCAGCTGTGCAGAACACGGGCGCAGGCATAAGACTGACTTGGGGTAAAATACTAGCTTGTACTAGGTCTTTCAAGTCTTTGATACTCGGTTTTCTCATCTGTAAAATGGAAATAATATCCATATCCCAAGGGCCTTTTGAGGATTAACTGAACTCGTGTGTGTGTGTGTGTGTGTGTGTGTGTGTGTGTGTGTGTGTGTGTGTAAGTCCTGATTCCTAGAAAGTACTCAGATTTATGAACAGTATTATTACCTTGTCACTAAATGGGACATCCACCTGTTATTGCCATACAAATGTAATTCCTCTGCAGATTTTAGAAAACATGTGAATGTATGTCTGATAGGCTTCTGTGACCCGTGTCATGTGAGACAAAAATCCCATGAAAACCCAGATTTGTCTTGGGATTTTCCTACCTCCCCTTCCATACTTTTTCCCTTTCCCTCTCAAGTTCACTTTCTCCTCCCCTCTGTGTCCCCCGCTTGCCAGGGATCTCAAGGTCATTCTGACTCCCAGTTTCTAAACCTAGCTTCTCTTAATTCTCTGTTCCAAATTATACCGCCCCACGCAAACTGCAATACTAGGGGGAAGCCCACTGCTCTTCTATTTCTGAGCGTTTGAAGACGTTCACTCTGATCTCATGAGTATTTGCACATTGTTGGGTATATTGGCTGCGGGGGACCTGTGTTCAGGTCTCTTTATCCCCTTTTGTGGGGAGTTAGAACTGGCTTAGTGGAGTTCCTGTCCCTGAAATGGGAGATGTTATTTTCCTACACCTGTCCTCACTGATCAAAAGAAAAATTGAAGCAAAATAAAACCAAACATCCTTTGGGGTCAGTCAAGTGCACTGTTAAGCAAACAGCAGAAGTGGGAGAGGCTGGTACAAATGCCTGGACCCAGCTTTTCAGCCCAGATCAAGTTCTTGTTTGCCCAGCTCTTTCCTGTTACTTTTCCTTTAGAGAGAGAGAGAATGAATACGAGTGATATTTCCATGCCAGTTACAGTCATGCTAAACCACACGCAGAATTTTCCAGAAGAAACTATAAATGACCACGAGGACAGTGAGGTTGCTTGAGACTAGATGACCAGTTCGTTAGGGTGTCTAGACTTGCTCGCATTTCTCCCTGGTCTCCCCTGTCATCTCCATGATAGCACTTAGCATTGCCAGGTTGTATTTGTCAGTCTGCTTTCTGTTTACCTCCCCAGACTGCCATTCCCTAGAGGGCAGGGTCCATGTTGTACACACCTCATCCCTTTGTGGAACAGATGAAGTGTCTGGGGGAAAATCAGGCAAAATCCCCTTTGGCTGCGACTGCTGGCTCGGGCTCACTGTCTGGGCGGGCTGGAGCTCCCGCCTGTGAGCTGGAGTGGTTTTTTTTCCTTTGGTTTTGTTTTGTTTGTTTGTTTGTTTAAGATGCTGCTGGGTGGTCTTTGCATTCCCTTGGAATTCATCAGGTTACTGAGCAGGAGTTTTTATTCTACCTAACAGCCCAGTTACCAAGAAGAAAGCGTAGATTTCTCTGATTTATTCAGACTTGAAGAATCATCAAAAATGAGCCATTTATAAATGCTTCTGTTGTAACCTACAGTGGGATGCCGTTATCTCAAATTTTTGAAGCACTTAAGTGTTTCTCCTGATGAAAGAGTTCACATTACAGGGGAATAAATGATCATTTAATGAGCATCGAATATATCGAAACTCTCCCTGAATGGTCTTTTCTCACAGCAGTCGTTTTCAGTTCTACACATTTCCTTAAAGTTGGCTTTCAAGGGAAAAATGGAAACTCTATTTTTATTAAAAATCTCTGAGGATATTCATACTGTCTCCCCCTCCCCCGTACACACCGTTTTAACACAAATTATTTTTTATTCACCGCATGTGGCTCCCATGTAGCTTAGGTTGTAGACCCCATGCCCAACTACATTTTGATGTTTATATCGGTTTAAAAAATTATGCTTCTTTGAGAAGCTACAGCAGCTTGGCAAGTGGATTTGAGATGACAAGAATATATCCAGCCTTGATTCCTGGAGATCTCAGTTTCCATTTTCATAAGAGGAAGCAACAGAATTGAGAGTTGTCCTTTTTGGTTTTCCAGCTAATATGACTAAGCACAGATACATAAGTTTTTTCTCTGGTTAGAATCCTTTCCACCTTGTGGGTAGGTAAGAGTCAACTGGTTTTGGATCCATGAATTTTCAACTGTATTTCTCCCTATAAATGTAAATGTGTTATCAAAAACATAAAATGCCACCAAAAAGAGAAAAAAAATGGGAAAAATCATGTAAAAATTGTGACATTGGCTGTTTTGGTTTCACATTTTTTTTTAATACCCCTCCCCCTTTATAATATTCTAGGTACAATTTTGTCTTCTCTTTTCATTTTTATGGTAACAAAAACGTTAATTTTTTATACAGTCTTTATGAGGTTAATTTTAATGGCTTCTTGGGTGCCATAGAGTATTTAACCATGCATCTGTTGCTTGATATTTTGTTTTTTCAATTTTCACAGTGAGAAATAAGGAACTTGGTCTTGCCTTTTTAGAAAATACCCCTCTTACAGGTGAGGAGATTGAGGCACACGCATAACTTGTAAGAGGAAGCCTCCACACTGCTCCTGAGTGGTAGGAGCAAGTGGAATCTCAGTGCTCTGTGGGCTAAAATAAGCTTATCTCAAAGCCCACGTCTGCCAGAACGCCTTAAAAGTAAAATGTCCTATGAGTTTGTATGCTTAATAGCTGGTTAGTCATCTCTATGATATTTAAGATAGCTCTAGATCAAGTTCTTTGAGGTTCATATGATGCCCGCTCCCTTTAGGATTGGGACGTTAGGCGATTTTCATGTCGTTTGCAGGTGTTCGTGCGTGTGTGTGTGCAACTGTGTTTACAGAAAAAGAAGGCATGTGTCTTACCTAGAGTCAGCCCTCATGTTCCTTCGAAGAGGTGGCTCTTCGCCACGTCTTTTTGGTCTGTTTCACGTACTAATTCATTCGACATCTTCTATACTGTTGTTAGATGAGGGACGGGGGAAGTGGTAAATGTCAACCAAACATATGATGCTTTTTTTCCTAGCTCAGTGCATTTCCTTAATCATTCACATATGACATTATATCAGATCCAACATTTGAACCTGTGGAGCAAATAGGATGAGGGAAGTTAACTTCTGAGGAATTTTCTTTCAGAACTCTAGATTTTTATATAGCTAGGAGAATCCTTAGTCATTCTCAAATACATCACCAACTTTTATATGAAAAATGAGGCCCAGGGGCTTGGATGGCTTGGCTGACATCGCAGAACCGCTGCAGCCAGGCAAAAGAAGGAAGAAAACATGCCCTGGGGGCGTCCCTGGGGGTGCAGTGGTTGAGAGTCCACCTGCCGATGCAGGGGACACGGGTTCGTGCCCCGGTCCGGGAAGATCCCACATGCCGTGGAGCGGCTGGGCCCGTGAGCCATGGCCGCTGAGCTTGTGCGTCCGGAGCCTGTGCTCCGCAACGAGAGATGAGATTCGTAGCTAAACTGAATTGGAGGATATATCTCTGTGCCTTTCCTTTTCACTTGTACCACTCACTCCTGGGAAGAACCTGTCGGCTGCCGATCAAGGAAGTGGCTCTGTCCGTTCTAGGGTCTGGGTATTGTAAGAAACTGGACGTGGGTTACCTGTAACAGCCAAGTGTGCAGGCTTATCTCACTTCTCTGTCCCTTCCTCCTGGGCTTGGGGACCCATATAGTGGAGACTGCCCAGTGAGAGTGTTTTCGAGGGGAAAAGCCAAAATGTCATTGTCTCTAAATGCGCTGCACTGCCTGATCTATTGGGCTAAGAGAAGAAAATGTTAGAATTTCTATTTAAAATATAATTGTTTTCTAATTTATATCTTTACTGTATGTTTTATAATTGCCGTAATATTTTAGAGCCGTAGTCCAAGTCTGCAACTTACAAGCATGCATATATTGGCAGTTAATACTCATAATTTTTTATTGAGGGGCTGCATAGTCAGAAATGGTTGGAGGGCTTCCCTGGTGGCGCAGTGGTTAAGAATCCGCCTGCCAATGCAGGGGACATGGGTTCGAGCCCTGGTCTGGGAAGATCCCACATGCCGCGGAGTGACTAAGCCCGTGCACCACAACTACTGAGCCTGAGCTCTAGAGCCCGCTAGCCACAACTAGTGAGCCCGTGTGCTACAACTACTGAAGCCCTTGCACCTAGAGCCTGTGCTCCGCAACAAGAGAAGCCACCGTAATGAGAAGCCCACACACCACAACAAAGAGTAGCCCACGCTCGCTGCAACTAGAGAAAGCCCGCACACAGCAACAAGGACCCAATGCAGCCAAAAATAAATAAATAAAAATTAGTTAATTAAAAATGCTTTAAAAAAAAATGGTTGAAGGGCCCCAGCTAGAGTCATGGGGGATGGAAGCTTTTGCTACAGTAACAACAACTTCTGGCGGGTGGACTGTAAATGATTGTTGTAAAATTTCTGGCTTTAAGACGTAGTTGCCCCAAGCAGTGAGCATAAAACTGCCCTTTGGAATCAACCTAAGCCCCACTCCTGCCCCTAACCCACCCCCAGTGATTCCACGGCTTTCCGGAAGGCAGAGAGCCAGCTGCTGTGCGAACTAAGTGTCCTAACACAGGTGAGGGGCCTGGCACAGTGCTTGGCGCTTGGTAGTTGCAAATGATGGCTCTCCTTTTGGAAACTGAGATCTGGCGGAGATAGTTATCTGTTTCAGTTCTAATGTTTGGTTTGATTTGGACTGGCTGTAAACAACTGTGGCTTTGCTTTTAGTACACTATCATCAGGTCCGACATGGTTGATTTAGTTCTGAAGCTTCTTGGCCTTTTGTACTGTTTAAAAAAGGGAAACCTACATTTCCTTTCTGGACCTGACGTTTATTGATTCATCCAGGGGAGCCTCATTCTTTGCTGATAGAGCAATGTCCTTGGTTCCCGTATGAGCAATTCTGTTTGTTAGTGCATTTCCTCTTTTGTACATAATTATTTTTCTTTGTCAATTGTTATACTTCATAGGTTAGGGTTGTAGAGACCATTTACTTCGAGCATGGCTGTGTCACCCTTCTTTGAGACAGAAATTTTTGAACTTAAATTCAAATACTAGGTCTCCGAAAGGCATTCAGCTGTGCCACATCTTACACAGACATAAGTCAGAATATTCCCTTTTCCATGGAATTCGGACCTATTAAAAGTATCACTTTTGTTTCCAGAAATAGCATAGTTCTGAGATTGGGTTGCCTTTGACTCTGTGAGTGTGTATTTCAGAGATCGTGTTTACCCTCCGTTCCCCTTTCTCTATGGCTCCTCGCTTCAGGGGTCCTTTTCAGCTCCTCTTAGGTACTAATACCCTTTGCAGCCCATCGCAATTGGCCACTGTTCCCTCACTCATACTACTGAAAACACAGTTCCTCAGAGTGACTGCTCTGAGATGTTAGGAGAGAAATACTATAATTTATGAAAACCTTTACAGATGGATATGTAAGCTGAATACCTTCCCTGAGGGCATTTGTATTTGCAAAACATGGCAACCCCTCTAAGACTAGTGATGCTGGTGGTGGTAGTAACACTGAGGGCATTTATTGAACAATTCCTATCACCCATTTTGTACCTTCTCAGATATTATATCTGGGGTTGATACGCACAATGGATAAACATGTGTTTATCAGGATGTCCTGTTTTGATCATTATTCCATAGTGCTTATTTCCTCATGTCCATGTTGGAGGCATTCATTTGTTCAACGTTAATACTTAAGGACTCTTGCTTGGAACCTTTTTGTGTGGTGACAGTTTTTACCTTGAATTTTAGAGGACAGCCTGTTAAATGGACTTTGATTTCATTTAATTTGGCCGCTGTTGGTTTTTGCATTTTAACAAAAAGTGTTGCAGAAAAAAACACAACTTGATACTGAGGAGCCTTGCATCACTCGCTTTCATAAAGTGACTTCCTGACCAAGGGCACTTAGTATTATAAATGCCTACTTCAGTTTCAAAAAGTGTGTTTGTGGTGTTTTTTTTTTTTAAAAATCACTGTTAGCCAGCCTTACAGATAAAATTCTCTGGCTTTGAGACCGTGATGTGATAGGGATCTTGTTGCCAAGATTTTTCTACATAATATTTCAAACTCGCTTCCTTCCAAAATCTAATTTTATTCTGAGCTACAGTATAGCTCTGTGAATGTTGAGGTCAGAGGAAGAAAGGAATCTTCTTCCTCTGAGCATAAAACGAGCTCTTTGAATCTGGACTGGGGATACCATACAGGTCACAAGCAAGGGGGGAGAGTCTTGCAGCAATGAGTTTAAATTTCCCTGTGACCAGTTTAATTTTCGCCTGGAGGTAAGAATAGGATGGTGATACTTAAAGTCTTTTGAGGATACAGCGCTTGGCATCATACAGTGTAGTTAGTACTATCATAAATACGTTGGTCTGTGCAGTATTGGAAACAAGATTTGGATTGGAATGACTTACTTACACTTATGAGTTGGATTACTCTAATTTTAGCCTAACCACACTGAGTCCAGTTAGAACTTTTAAGTTTTACTTTGATGAGAGGTGCTCTGTAGAGCATCATTTTCCGAAGTCTCTAATGGGTCTTGAAAAGATAAGAGGTGTCTGTGTTATGTTGACAAGTCAGGTGCACCGACCGTGTTGGCGAGAAGTTGCAGAAGCCCTTCTGATTTGAGGCTTTTTGTCACGCATAGTGTAACGAGTGGGGAAAACCTAGGGCCCAGAAATGGCTAATCAAGTGTTGGTTCTGTGTGTATAATCTGTTTCATCCATTTCCAGTATCAAAGTGACCAGAAGTAACCCTGCATAAGGGCAGAAGTTTTGGGGACAGAAAAAATACGGATTTCAATCTTGGTTCTACTACAGACTAGTCGTATAACCTGTGTAACCTACAGAGAATCAGCTTGGCCTTTCTGAGCCTGAGTTCCCACTTATGTAAAATGGTGGTTTAAAATAGCTCTCTTGGTAGACTATTATGAGAACTGAAAACATTGTATGAGATGAGATATACCTATATCTATCTATCTATATATATATATATATAAACCACCTTGCTTGGCCCCAGAATATAATAAATGTTAGTTTCTTCATCATCCTCATCTGACATTTGGAAGTGTTCTTCTGCTGGTGACAAGGCGTAAGAGTCATTAGTCATCTGTCATAGACTGAACTAGGAAAGGCAAGAAAGCAGCAGCTGGTGACTTTGCACATTCCTCCAACAGGAATGGAAATCTGTGGAGGGGCCAAAGAGGGTTTCTAGTCCAAGGAACTTGACACACATTAGGAGCCTGATCACAAGTTTTGTCACTGCCACATTGACTTGTATAACAGTATCCATTCTGAAGATGAAAAGTATCCATTTTTTCTGAAGAGCAAATAAGTGACAAGTTTCAGTTTAAAGCGAGGAGGTTGGATGATACGTAACATCATTAAATATGCTGGAAGGTTTGGTGTGGTGAAAACACAGGAGGGCTCAGGCACAGCTCTGTTCGAAGCTCAGCCGTGTCCCTTTCTAGCTGGGGTCACAGAACGCACCTGACCCCTGTGAGTCACGTTTCTCAGCTACGCAGTGGGGGTACAATTCATATGTGGGCTTGGTGTGCAAGTTAAACAAGGCCACCTGCCAAGAGCCTGGCACACCAGAGACCTCAGTGAATGCTGGTTGACAGCACACTAAGCTTAGTGTGTGTGGGTGTGTGTCTGTGTGTTTGTGTACACGCACAGAATCGTGCAAAATGCAGCTCCATCCTAAGAGAGCTTAAGAGCCCTGAGGATATCTCGAATGCTTAAACAGCAGTACATTCAAGGGAAGAAAACAGTGGGACCCACCCGACTGCTTTATGGCTATGCTGCCTGTTGACACCAAGTGCCGTGGCCCTGGCATTAGCATGAGTGTCGTCTCTGTTAAGAGCTAAGTTCCAGTATCTTGTTTGGAAGGAATAGTCAATCCGTGTGTTACAGGAACAAAGCACACAGACACCTGCTTGGTCGTTCAGCGTGAGTTTTTTTTTTTAAGCTGATATACTGTCCATTTTAATTTTCTTCTTCTTAAAATGTCATTGTTTGGGTGGAGAGCCTTAAACCCCCGCAGGCAGCAGGCAGCCTTCACAAGTCTGTACACAGCCATGGCTTTAAGCTGGGCCACCAGTCTCCAAAGAGCTTGGATTCCCTGCAGTTTGATAACACGCTTTAAAGATATAAAAGAAACCTCTGAAAACCAACTTCTGGTTTATCATTCTATTTTCTCCATGTTCATTTTTATGCAAGCTACTGCCATTCATTTGGATGTTTTTTCTACCATTAAAAGCTTTCAGAGTGAAAGCCTGCCTCTGACGACTTAGTCTGTAGCATTTCAACTGTGTCCCTGATGAGGTATCACTCCCTTCATCCCAGTAGGCAGCAGCGAAGCCCTGTACTGTTGGTGTGCCAGCCTTTGTAACTTGGTCCTAGCTCCTTACTGAGGGCTTGTTCTTTTCTGTGTAACTCCAGTCTATTCAAAGGTGCCATGTTTTTTTTGTTTTCTCCCTTAATTCCATTGACCCACATGATCAAATACCTGGTAGGCAATGGTTTCTTCGTGTTCAGTTACCCAGTTGTTTGTCAGTTGGAAATTAAACTCTCTCTTGTGCTTTTGGAGGCGCATGGGGATCGGTAGCTAGTAGCTGCCTCATATAGTGGAGAAAAGAACTGGGCCTTGGCAGTCAAACAGGCTTGGGTTTGAGTCTTGCACTGATACCTGCTGTGTGATGTTGAGCAAGTGCCTTCTCTTCTCTGAGCCTTGGTTTCCTAGGTAATAAAGATGAACGTCCGGTGTGGTTGTGAAGATTAGAGGTGATATGTGTGAAGCACCTGGTATGTTTCCTGGCACGTACTAGGTGGGTTGCATGGCAGCTGCTGCTACTGTCGTTGTTGTCTCCTGGCTGTCCACCTGGTTGGTTTGGAGCCCTGGCCCTGGTCTCTGTGGAGAAGAACTTGCTGAGGGAAGCGGGGCCAGATCCTGGAACCACCTGCAGGCTGAGAAATGCTGTGCCTGGAGGAGCAGCCTGACCACAGCCACCGACTGCCCTTCATAGGCCTTATGCCCAGCTTGCTTCCACTGAGGGCTATGACTCCATCTCACTTTGCCATTTGGGCTTAATGTCTAATTGTTCCTGGTGGTGAGAGTTCCATGCTACCAGTTCACCCCGTAGACGTGTCCAGAGTGGCTGGGGTACCTACATTCCAACCTGTTTGTCCTTATCAGCAAAGGAGGCAGCCAGGACCCCAGGGGCCAGATCCAAAAATAGAATAAACTTTAACCCTTTCCCTTCCACCTGCGTGATGAAGATGGAGAAGGTATGGCAGGATGGGTGGCTCTTGTGGCAGCTGGAGCGGAAGAGTTTGGACGCGTGGCTTGTGGGAGCTTTGGCATCAGACATGGGACTCCCATGTCGAGTGGGGCACCAGCCCCCAGGGGGGTCGATCACTTTAACGTCTGTCCACTAGGCGTCCCACTAGTCCTTTGACCATTTGGAAGGGGGTGACCAGTTAGGCATCTTACTAAGGATGTTACTCTCCCTTCCTGCCACATTCAACTTGATTTTTATAGACCAATAGCTGAGCATAAAAGAACTTTTCAGATGGGAACAGCAATACAAATAACATTAATTGAACACTTACTATATGCCAGTTACTGTTCCAAGCAGCTTACATGCATGATCTTATTTAATCCACACACATATATATGGATTAAATATATATACACATATACATTTATATTGAATATCTATCTATCTGTACCTCTACTCTTCCCAGAGAGGCATGGTTGCTTGTTATCCCCTTGCTCAGATGAGGGAAGTGAGCAACGGGGAGGTCCAGTAACTTGCCTAACATCACAGAGCCAGTAAGTATTGGAGCAGGGACTCAAACCAGATCCTTCTGCCTCCAGAGCCTGAGCACTTAACCTCCATGCTTCCTGAAACCACTGCTTTCTGTGTCAGGCTGTGTCCCTCTCCTCAGAGAATATTCCTCTGTCACCAGAAGCTAAGAGGGAATTGTTGATCATTTATTTTAGCGCCACTGTTGCACTGCCTTATAGCAACCTCATTTTATAGGAAAGATGACCCATGTCCCCAACACACACACACACACACACACACACACACACACACACACACACACGCAGAGGTTGTAAATTACCGTGGGACCCAGATAGCACTTGGTCTCTCCTCGCCTGTCTCCTGCTCATACCTGTTCCATGTCTGTGACCCTGGGTCAGGGTCAGCTCACATGCAGATCTCAGTGCTCCGTTAGACCTTCACTTAGGGTGATTCACTTAGCAGAGGGCATTAGTGAGCAGTGTAGACACCGTGAAGTTTCCTTAGTAGAGGGGGGAGAGGGTGTTTACCTCATGTACTGACAGCGGGTAACGCACCCTCTGTTCCCCACGGGACTTCTCTCTCAAAGCCGCCTTTTTATGAAGAGTGTAGGGCTCTGTTTAGAGGACCTCCTCTCCTCCTCAGCCTGCTCTCCCCTGCCATCAGGTAGAGCAATTCAGGACTTCTTCAGGTGCTGCCCCCTCCCCTTGCTTAACCAAACCCATTTGAAGACTCGCCCAAACCCATCTTAACCCAAAATGGAGATCAAACAACCCTAGTCATTATTAGGACCTATCCTCCTTAGGAAGCAGTTAGGGTTTGAAATAACTTTATTTCCCTGGTTGTTCCCTGAGTTAAGGAGATTTGGCAACCCCTCCCATGCATGCCGGAAATGTAGATGGGCCGGTTTTCTTTGGAAAAGAACTGGCTACTTTCATGTCTAAGTTCCCTTTCTTCTTGGGAGTCGGCAGCCTTTGCAAGGATGCTCAGCCCCCACTGGGACCCACTCTCTTTTCCAGCCCTCTCTGAGGCCCCGCCACCCCACCCAAGGAGAGCAAGTAGTACTTACTACACACGCCACATCTTCATGCCCTTAGCCTTTTCTCTGTCTTTTCTGAAGATGCTAACCTCTGCTATGAGTATCAGTGATTCTAAGCCTTAGGGCCACCATTTAGCTCAAGTTACTTTTTCATTCATTCAATAAATATTTATTGAGATCTTACTGTGGACCAAAAATTGATTAACACGGTCAACTGTATTTATGGTGTTGAGATGGAGAGACAGCCATAAATAATCAGCTATAAAATATTGAGTTGGTTACTATGCAAGAGAACATAGAGCAGAACTATATGTCTTCAGGAGGAAGCGAGTGACTAACTGGGATGTGATGGTAGGAAAAGAGTTTACTTAGGGGTCTTGGGAAGGGGCGGGGAACCGAGGGGCTACAGGCAAACATTCTCTGCTCCATGTGACAGAAGGGAGCAAGCCAACCTTGAGAAACAGAAAGAAGGCCAGTGTGACTACAGCACAGTAAACAGAGGGAGCATCATGGACCGGAGGACCAATAGTGGCTCCCAAAGGTATGTCCACATCCTCATGCCAGGAACCTGTGAATTTTACCTTATTTGGAAAAAGGTTCTTTGCAGATGTAATTAAGCATTTTGAGATAAGGAGATTACCCGAGATTATCTTGGTGAGGCTTAAATGCTACCTCACATGTCTTTATGAGAGTGGCAAAGGTAGATCAGATACAGACGAGGCAGAGATTGGGTGATGCGACCACAAGTCAAGGAGTGTTGGCAACCTCTGAAGCTGGAAGAGGCAAGGAACAGGTTTTCCCCAAGAACCTTTGGCAAGAGCATGGCCTGCTGACACCTAAGTTTTGGACTTCTGGCCTCCAGAACCGTGAGAGAATAAACGTACCTTGTTTTAAGCCCCATGGTTTGTAGTAATTTGTTATGTCAGCTGTGGGCTGTTCCCCTCTAACATTCTGTATTATCAGCACTCAGGATTTTAGACATTTAGACAAAGCCCATTCCTTTAGACACAAAGGAATGCTATCAGAGGTGCAGAAGACATTATTCTTACCTTCATGCTGTCTGTCAGAAATTTCATAGAAATTTAAGCAGGAACAGGTCTGTCCATTGAGCATTTTGCATGTGCTTGCAAATATATGAAGAAATAAAATATGTTTGGGGGTATTTCCTTACTCTTAGAAACTTCATGGTATGGCTTCCTCCTCTGAGCTAGAGTGTCCTTTGGTCATATCATTTCTTGTTGTGCTTGTTTGACAAAATTTGTTGATAGCATTAAACAAACCAAGAGGGAAAATGTACCTTTTTCTACCTATGCTTCGTGAGATGAGGTACCCGTCTAGTTCATAGTGTATTTTTCTTGAGTTACAATACTTCAAAATCTTGCAACCCAGAACTTTGTTCTAATGGTAGAGTCTTAACTGTGGGGTCAGGGTTAAATTTTCATGATTCAGAACATTAAATGCTGCTTGCAGAGCATGAATAGTCACAGTCCTGCCACTTCAGAAATTCAGTTTTGTCTAGAATAACTCAAAAAAAGAAATATAAAATGATATTTGGGTTTAACCAGGTAAAATCTTCAGATTTGCTTTTGGATGTGCAGAATATTAGGAATGAACTTTATGGAAGCTTAGAAAACATTTGGTAGAAAAATGTCTGTGGTATTAATAGGTGAATATAATATGAATATAATACATGAGAACTATGCTGACATGTATTATTTACGTGCATTTACTTAAATAGGCCATTTGGCCTACAGGCTTGCAATAAGCTTATTATTTTTCTGAATGGGATTTTCTACTTATTTTTTTAAAATTTTTCATGGAAAATTATAAATATGCAACAGTAGAGGGAAGAGTATAATGAACCCTATGTACCCATCATCGACCTTCAACAGTTAACTCTCCTGGCCAATCCTGTTGCATTTATTTCCCATCTACTTCCCCTCACTGAATCATTTTTATGTAAGTCATCTCATTTCATTCTTAAATATTTCGATATATATATATTCAAAAGACAGAGGCCTTTAAAAAAAACAGTCAAAATACCAATATCATAACAACAAATTCCTTAATATCATCAAAGATTGAGTCAGTGTTCACCTTTCCCATTTGCCCCATATAGATTTACCTCTCATATATATAAATTCAAATAAAGGGGGAAATTTGAATGAACTGTAAAAACTATGATTTTCATATCTCATCCATATCCATACATGTTTTTATGCAACTCTAATTAGAATCCAGATAAGGCCTAAACAGTACAATTGCTAATCTCTTAATAGCTTAAATTTATATTTCCATACGAAAAAGTGTACAGATTATCAATGTATAGCCCAGTGAATTTTCACAACGAGAACACTGCATTGTAACCAGCACCCAGATCAAGAAGCCAAATATTATCAACTCCTCAGAAGCTCCCTGTGTCCCTCTCTTCAATACCTCCCACCCCACAAGATAACCGTGATTTTTATTTCTAGCACCACAGTTTAGATTTGCCTGTCTATGAACTTACGAAATCCTAGAGCATGTACTAGTTAGTCCTTTGTTTCTTCCTCTCAGTATTGTTTGTGAGATTGATTCACCCATCCTGTTGCATATAGCTGTAGTTTGTCATTCTCATTACCGAGTACCATTCTATTGTAAAAACTATACCCCAGTTTTTCATTCTATTTTTTGTTTTGTTTTGTTTTTAACTGAAGTTTAATTGATTTACAATATTGTGTTAGTTTCAGGTGTACAGCAAAGTGATTCATATTTATATAAATATGTGTGTGTGTGTGTATATATATATACACACACACATATATATATATATATATATTCTTTTTCAGATTCTTTTCCCTTATAGGTTATTAGAAAATATTGAGTATAGTTCCCTGTGCTATACAGTAGGTCCATGTTGATTATCTATTTTATATATAATAGTGCATATATGTTAATCCTGAACTCCTCATTTATCCCTCCCCCCCGACCCCTGAACCAATGAACATGAGAGGAGAAGAGTAAAAATGCAGGATATTTGAAATGCATTTCATTCTGTTTTTAATGGACGTTTGGACTTTTTCCAGGTTTTTAATTATTACAAATAGTGCTGCTATGAACATTCTTGTATGTGTCTTTTGGTGACTGTATACCTACATATTCCTGTTAGGTATGTACCAGGAATATGATTACTATGTACAAGAGTATGTACCTCTTCAGCTTCAGTATATCTGCCAAACAGGTTTCCAAGAGGTAGTACCAACTTACACTCTCAACAGCAGTAGATAAACTGCCAGTCCCACTACATATGGGGTCATTATGAATTATAAATTACTTAGTTGGCATGTAGGGTTCCTAAATGTATTTTTGCAGTTGAAAATTGACAGGTGTAAGAAAGATATTTCTTCTAAATCTTAGATATAGAACGTAGAAAACACATTACTATTTTTATTAAGCTGAAATTTTAAGGAAATGGATTTTGGCCACATTAAAGGCAATTTTCTCATTCATTCTACATCTGAGAAATATTTCCCATTTATAAAATATCCAACTCTGAGAGGGCAGACAGCAGAAGCAAGAAAAACTACAATCCTGCAGCCTGTGGAACAAAAACCGCATTCACAGAAAGATAGACAAGATGAAAAGGCAGAGGGCTATGTCCCATAAAACCCCAGAAAAACAAGTAAATGAAGTGGAGATAGGCAACCTTCCAGAAAAAGAATTCAGAATAATGATAATGAAGATGATCCAGGACCTCAGAAAAAGAATCGAGGCAAAGATCAAGAAGATGTAAGAAATGTTTAACAAAGACCTGGAAGTATTAAAGAACAAACAAACAGAGATGAACAATACAATAACTGAAATGAAGACTACACTAGAAGGAATCAATAGGAGAATAACTGAGGCAGAAGAACAGATAAGTGACCTGGAAGACAGAATGGTGAAATTCACTGCTGCAGAACAGAATAAAGGAAAAAGAATGAAAAGAAATGAGGACAGCCTAAGAGACCTCTGGGACAACATTAAATGCAACAACATTTGCATTATAGGGGTCCCAGAAGGAGAAGAGAGAGAGAAAGGACCTGAGAAAATATTTGAAGAGATTATAGTCAAAAACTTCCCTAACATGGGAAAGGAAATAGCAACCCAAGTCCAGGAAGCGCAGAGAGACCCATACAGGATAAACCCAAGGAGAAACATGCTGAGACACATAGTAATCAAACTGTCAAAAATTAAAGACAAAGAAAAATTATTGAAAGCAGCAAGGGAAAGACGACAAATAACATAAAAGGGAACTCCCATAAGGTTAACAGCTGATTTCTCAGCAGAAACTCTACAAGCCAGAAGGGAGTGGCATGATATACTTAAACTGATGAAAGGGAAGAACCTACAACCAAGATTACCCTACCCGGCAAGGATCTCATTCAGACTCGATGGAGAAATCAAAAGCTTTACAAACAAGCAAAAGCTAAGAGAATTCAGCACCACCAAACCAGCTCTACAACAAATGCTAAAGGAACTTCTCTAAGTGGGAAACACAAGAGAAGAAAAGGACGTACAAAACCAACCCCAAAACAATTAAGAAAATGGTCCTAGGGACATACATATTGATAATTACCTTAAACATGAATGGATTAAATGCTCCAACCAAACGACACAGGCTTGCTGACTGGATACAAAAACAAGACCCATCTATATGCTGTGTACAAGAGACCCACTTCGCATACAGAAACACATACAGACTGAAAGTGAGTGGATGGAAAAAGATATTCCATGCAAATGGAAATCAAAAGAAAGCTGGAGTCACAATACTCATATCAGATAAAATAGATTTTAAAATACATAATGTTACAACAAACAATGAAGGACACTACATAATGATCAAGGGATCAATCCAAGAAGATATAACAATTATATGTGCATCCAACATAGGAGCACTTCAATACATAAGGCAACTGCTAACAGCTGTAAAAGAGGAAATCGACAGTAACACAATAATAGTGGGGGACTTTAACACCTCACTCACACCAATGGACAGATCATCCAGACAGATAATTAATAAGGAAACACAAGCTTTAAATGACATGATAGACCAGATAGATTTAAGTGATATTTATAGGATATTCCATACAAAAACAGCAGATTACACTTTCTTCTCAAGTGCACATGGAACATTCTCCAGGATAGATCACATCTTGGGTCACAAATCAAGCCTCAGTAAATTTCAGAAAATTGAAATCATATCAAGCATCTTTTCTGACCACAACGTTATGAGAGTAGAAATGAATTACAGGGAAATAAACGTAGAAATGACAAACACATGGAGGGTAAAAGATACATTACTAAATAACCAAGAGATCACTGAAGAAATCAAAGAGGAAAACAAAAAATACCTAGAGACAAATGACAATGAAAACCCAATGATCCAAAACCTATGGGATGCAGCAAAAGCAGTTTTAAGAGGGAAGTTTATAGCTATACAAGCCTACCTCAAGAAACAAGAAAAATCTCAAATGAACAATCCAACCGTGCACCTAAAGGAACTAGAGAAAGAAGAACAAAAAAAACCCAAAGTTAGCAGAAGGAAAGAATTCATAAGATCAGGGCAGAAATAAATGAAATAGAAACAAAGAAAACAGAAGCAAAGATCAATAAAACTAAGAGCTGGTTCTTTGAGAAGATAAACAAAATTAATAAACCATTAGCCAGATACATCAAGAAAAAGAGGGAGAGGACTCAAATCAATAAAATTAGAAACGAAAAAGGAGGAGTTACAACAGACACCTCAGAAATACAGAGCATTGTAAGAGACTACTACAAGCAACTCTGTGCCAATAAAATGGAAAACCTGGAAGAAATGGACATATTCTTAGACAGGTATAACCTTCCAAGACTGAACCAGGAAGAAACAGAAAATATGAACAGACCAATCACAAGTAATGAAATTCAAACTGTGATTAAAAATCTTCCAACAAACAGAAGTCCAGGACCAGATGGCTTCACAGGTGAATTCTATCAAACATTTAGAGAAGAGCTAACACCCATCCTTCTCAAACTGTTCCAAACAATTGCAGAGGAAGGAACACTCCCAAACTCATTCTATGAGGCCACCATCACCCTGATACCAAAACCAGACAAAGATACTACAAAAAAAAAAAATTACAGACCAATATCACTGATGAATATAGGTGCAAAAATTCTCAACAAAATACTAGCAAACAGAATCCAACAATACATTAAAAGGATCATGCACCATGATCAAGTGGGATTTATCCCAGGGATGCAAGGATTCAATATACGTAAATCAATCAATGTGATAGACCATATTAACAAATTGAAGAATAAAAGCCATATGATCATTTCAATAGATGCAGAAAAAGCGTTTGACAAAATTCAACACCCATTTATCATAAAAACTCTCCAGAAAGTGGGCATTGAGGGAACCTATCTCAACATAATAAAGGCCACATATGACAAACCCACAGCAAACATCATTCTCAATGGTGAAAGACTGAAAGCATTTCCTCTAAGATCAGGAATGAGACAAGGATGTTCACTCTCACCACTGTTATTCAGCATAGTTTTGGGAGTCCTAACAACGGCAATCAGAGAAGAAAAAAATAAAAGGAATAAAAACTGGAAAAGAAGAAGTAAAACTGTCACTCTTTGCAGATGACATGATACTATACATAGAGAATCCTAAAGATGCCACCAGAAAACTACTAGAGCTAATCGGTGAATTTGGTAAAGTTGCAGGATACAAAATTAATGCACAGAAATCTCTTGCATTCCTATACAGTAATGATGAAAAATCTGAAAGAGATATTAAGGAAACACTCCCATTTATCATTCCAACAAAAAGAATAAAATACCTAGGAATAAACCTACCTAGGGAGACAAATGACCTGTATGCAGAAAACTATAAGACACTGATAAAAGAAATTAAAGATGATACCAACAGATGGAGAGATATACCATGTTCTTGGATTGGAAGAATCAATATTGTGAAAATGACTATGCTACCCAAAGCAATCTACAAATTCAATGCAATCCCTATCAAATTACCAATGGCATTTTTTACAGAACTAGAACAAAACATCTTAAAATTTGTATGGAGACACAAAAGACCCCGAATAGCCAAAGCAATCTTGGGAAAGAAAAACGGAGCTGGAGGAATCAGACTCCCTGACTTCAGACTATACTACAAAGCTACGGTAATCAAGACAATATGGTACTGGAACAAAGATGGAAGCATAGATCAATGGAACAAGATAGAAAGTCCAGAGATAAACCCACACATCTATGGTCAACTAATCTGTGACAGAGGAGGCAAGGATATACAATGGAGAAAAGACAGTCTCTTCAATAAGTGTTGCTGGGAAAACTGGACAGCTACATGTAAAAGAATGAAATTAGAGCACTCCCTAACACCATACACAAAAATAAACTCAAAATGGATTAGAGACCTAGATGTAAGACCGGATACTATAAAACCCTTAGAGGAAAACATAGGAAGAACTCTCTTTGACATAAATCACAGCAAGATCTTTTTTGATCTACCTCCTAGAGTAATGGAAATAAAAACAAAAATAAACAAATGGGACCTAATGAAAGTTCAAAGCTCATGCACAGCAAAGGAAACCATAAACAAGAAGAAAAGCCAACCCTCAGAATGGGAGAAATATGTGCCAATGAATCAATAGAGAAAGAATTAATCTCCAAAATATATAAACAGCTCATGTAGCTCAGTATTAAGAAAAACAACCCAATCCAAAAATGGGCAGAAGACCTAAATAGACATTTCTCCAAAGAAGACATACAGATGGCGAAGAAGCACATGAAAAGCTGCTCAACATCACTAATGATTAGAGAAATGCAATTCAAAACTACAATGAGGTATCACCTCACACCAGTTAGAATGGGCATCATCAGAAAATCTACAAACAACAAATGCTGGAGAGGGTGTGGAGGAAAGGAAACCCTCTTGCACTGTTGGTGAGCATGTAAATTGATACAGCCACTATGGAGAACAGTATGGAGGTTCCTTAAAAAAGTAAAAATAGAATTACCATATGACCCAGCAATCCCACTACTGGGCATATACCCAGAGAAAACCATATTTCCAAAAGACACATGCACCCCAGTGTTCAATGCAGCACTATTTATAATAGCCAGGTTATGGAAGCAACCTAAATGCCCATTGACAGATGAATGGATAAAGAAGTTGTGGTACATATATACAATGGAATATTACTCAGCTATAAAAGAGAATGAAATTGGGTCATTTGCAGAGACGTGGATGGATCTAGAGACTGTCATACAGAGTGAAGTCAGAAAGAGAAAAACAAATATCGTATATTAACGCATATATGTGGAACCTAGAAAAATGGTACAGATGAACCAGCTTGCAGGGCAGAAATAGAGACACAGATGTAGAGAACAATCATATGGACACCAAGTGGGGAAAGCGGGGTGGGAGTGGGGGTGGGATGAATTGGGCGATTGGGATTGACATGTATACACTGATAGGTATAAAATTGATGACTAATAAGAACCTGCCATATAAAAAAATAAAATTTGAAAGTTTTTTAAAAAAAATATCGAACTGTATTTATAACCATCTTGTCTGGATATATATCTATTTCAATGTGATGAAAATGGAGAATTGTTTGCCATGATTCCTTTGGGAAGAACTCTTAGAAATCTGGGGCATCTCAGTCTTTTCAAGGTCAAGTAGTGCTTAACCCAAGTACCCCCTTTTCACCCCTTTAGTTGTCTGTTTCACTCTTCTGTGGAATCCTTTTTAGTTTCTTCATTTCTCTGAAACTATGAAGGTTAAGTAAAACTTCAAACTTGGGAAGAGAGAATCACTACTAAGTTTAGAGAAGAAGCTTACCTTCTACCCTATGCATTTTATACTTCTGTTAGCATTTTTAAATAAAACATATTAGATGTCAAAATAATGGCATTGTGTGGTGAGGTATCCAGCTGTATGTAACCAGCTTTTAACTATAGCTAAAATATGTTCCCTCTGATGCTTATACTCTGTGCTCTTTCCTTTGGAATTTAGTTCTAATTCAGATGGAATCATGCCTTTCCCCCTATAATTACTTTTAGTTCTTTCCTTATCTTTCTTTTCTTTTTAATAAATTTATTTATTTAATTTATTTTTTTTTGGCTGCGTTGGGTCTTCATTGCTGTGTGCGGGCTTTCTCTAGTTGTGGCGAGCAGGGGCTACTCTTTGTTGTGGTACATAAGCTTCTTATTGCAGTGGCTTCTCTTGTTGCGGAGCACAGGCTCTAGGCACGCGGGCTTCAGTAGTTATGGCACGTGGACTCAGTAGTTGTGGCTCAGGCTCTAGAGCACAGGCTCAGTAGCTGTGGCGCATGGGCTTAGTTGCTCCGGGGCATGTGGGATCTTCCCAGATCAGGGCTCAAACCCGCATCCCTTGCATTGGCAGGCAGATTCTTAACCACTGCGCCACAAGGGAAGCCCTCCTTATCTTTGCATTTGCTCTGTGTGCGCTCCCCTTCCCCACTGATGTCATCAGCTCTGGACACTGGCCATCAATAAGTCATGCACCAAGGTAGTAGGAAGAAGGTAGGATCAGTTTTAGGATGACCACTAGATCTTGTTCTCCACTTTAAGCTATGGAACACATTTCTGTCACATGGCAAAGACCCATCTCCTTCAGCACTTAGGAGTCTGTGTGATATTTTTGAGTAATTTATAACCGATCGCTTTTGCGATTGTTATGTGAGACACAATCGGTAATACTTTTTTATTTCTCCGAGACAGGGATTTCTCTTTTCCTCTATCACCTTCTATTAATTTTTAAAAGTCTTGTTAAGGATGAACTATACACTTTATTGGTCTCTGGTTAATCAGGGACAGCCCCTGCCAAGGTGGCAGCGAAAGAGGAGAAAGTGGTAATTAGGAATCATTGAAGGTGCTGTCTAGGTGCTCGTGGGCAGAAGGCAGTTCTCATTTGGTTTTTCTATTTCAAGAGAGTTCTCTAAGGTCAAAAAATCTACCATATGAGAGTAACGTCAGGTGGTCCCTCTTTGGGCCAGTAACAGAGAGTCTGTTACTGACTATGAGACAGTTCAGTGGCACAGGGCTTCCCAGTGCCTGCCCCAGAGCCTGAGCTCTTGGCACTTCCCAGAGATTCTTTATGTAAAGCACCCGATCCCCGCCGACTTTGAGAGGTAGGCTCAAAGTTTCATTAAAGGGCATATAACATCCAGGCTTTTCATCACCATTAGAGTCTCCCCTCAGAGATTCTTTGGGTCTAAGTGCAGGGCTGAGCCATTGCCTAGGAGTCTCAGCAAAGCCCTGCCCTTTTATCAGGCTCCACTGTGGGTTCAAAAATGGATCTTCACAAATTTTAGGACTTTTTCAAAGTGTGAGTCCTTTTCAAGCATTTTTCCTGTCTCCAGAGGAAGTGAGATCTGGCACCTTTTCTCACTTCCACTTTCAGGGATGTAGCACTTTGTGCCTTTTGTTTAATACTGGGGCAAAGGATACTGCATAGAGAGACTTTATTTTTTATATTAAATGAAGGTTTTTTTTTTTCAGACTGGAGACTGATCTGACTTAAGAAGCTGTTAGTCATTAGTGAAAATCTGAGTGATCTTCTTGAAAGCAGAAATCAATCTGTGTAGACATATGAGCTTATCTAATGAGATGGTACTTCTGATTATTGATCCTTATAAATCGAAGTACATCTTGGGAAGTGGCATGTGGGGAGAAGGTGTTCCCTTTCAAGAAGCCTGTTTGGCAGGTGATGATATCATCCTGTAATTGAGCAGTGTGTGGATTTGGACTTTATTTTGGTCATTAAACTTTAGCTATAATATTATACATTCTTATCACTGCCTATTTACTGTTATGTAGAATAGCCCACTCCCCAGTCTTCATATTTAGTCAGTTTCCCCCACGTGTAAAGAATGTTCAGGGTCTAAGAATACAAGTTTTGTTTGTGGAAACATCTCTGTTTTGTGTAGCTGATGTGTGAATAATATTCTTCCTCCCAGTTCTGGCTTCTTCCCGCTGTAGTTGGCAGTTACTTTTCTGGTTGGTAATTGGTCTTTGTGTGTCATTCTTGGACATGTGTACACCATGCCTCCTTGGCATTCTGTCAGAATTGTTCTGGATTTTCTCATTACTTCTCCATCACTGTCTCTGTCACCACTTCATGCTTCTCAGTTCCTGTTTTCTTCAAAGACCCATCTGTGTTGCCTTCTGTGAACTGTGCCTGTCATGGCTGTCACTCCTGTCTGAGCATAGCCACAGCTTCTTGTTCAAACTAGTTTGGTCCCAGAGAGTCAGAATAACTGTGAATTCTTTTGCTTTCCCTTCACATATGGAGCTCTATATTATTAATACTGTGTTCTCCCTTTACTTTCTATTTCAGAAGACCTGTTTCACCTTGTTAATCAAGGTTAGATTATTTGGGGAGACTTTTACTGATAGATGGGGCCCCTTTCTGTTTATTAGTTAATAAGCTCTTGACTTTGATAGTGATCTGCTATGACTTCTGTACTTTCTTAGGTTGTTACTTATGAGCAATTTCTTGGTTACCCGTATCACGTAAATTCTTAAGTTACAGAGCTCTAGTCTCTCGATCCAACTACCAAAAATCCTGGCCCCATTCATCTTTCTCTTCTTGCCTCCTTTCAAAGGCTAGCCCTTCCCTCTGTGTCATCTGTATCCCATACCTTCTTACTTTCTCAAGGACTATGCTCTTCTGGCTGTCTTCTCTCCATCCAGCTCTAGGAAGCTGTTCTCATAGGTACACCTACATGTTTTCATGTCTTCCATTTAAAAAATAATCCTTTTATGACGCCAGACCTCCTGCCAACCTTTCCTCTTAGCCTCTTTTCCCTGGAGAGATATCTGCACTTGTTTTGGGTACTTGTTAATTCACCCTTTAGCCTACTACAGTCTGGCCAAGACCTTCCCCACTTGACTTCTGCTCCTGACAAGGTTGTGCGGAGTCCCTGTGCTAACCCACTGGCCAGCTTTCCCCTCCTCTTCACCTCATCTCTTAGTAGTTTTCAACACAGTTGACATCTCTCTGCCTTAAAATCATTTCTCTCTTGGCTATCCTCCCACCCCATCACTAACTGTTGTTTCTGTCGCCACTGCAGATCTCCTGTACCTTAATTCTTAAATTTGGAGACTCTCAGGCTCTGCCCTGGGGTCCTCTGCTATTATACTTCCTCTCTTTCTCTACATTCTTAGTGCTCTGATCAGTAAGTGTTAGGGATGATTATTTCTAATCTTTATACGGTATTTATGACAATAAGAATTTACATAAACTGCCCAGAATACAGAAAATATTCCATAAATGGTGCTGTTACATACTTTTTAATCTTTGTTTCTCTCATAAACTTGTATATCGAGTAGACTCCACTATTCGTTAAAGGAAAGAATAGTTGAATTTATCTTTCTTTGGTTTCAGACATTCAATATCTTGGTTTCCTATTAGGTGTCAATTGCCACACACTCTCTCTAAGAAGACATATATCCAGTCCACCAGACATTGGGGCAAACATTTTAAGATAATTTTTGTTTTGACCCATCTACCTTTATTGGTCTACTCTCTTGACTTCACCCATTTTGATTGTTCCCAAATCCAGTGTGCATCCCTGAAAGTCATGTAGTTACTAATTTTAGAAAAAAATTATGTTTCTAATTAAGATGCTTTTGAGAAGAGTTCAGTGAGTTAGTATAAGTTTGTAACATACATAAAGCCCTTAGAACAATACCTAGCACCTAGTCAATGTCTGGTAAAGGTCAGCCACTATTTTTTTAATTCTTATTATTTGGCAACATAGGGAACTCCTTGAGGGAAGGGCAAATCCATCTGTTTATGGACGTTGTGGCAGTGATGGTCTGACTTTCCTTCTCTGTAGGGTAGGGTTTTCAAGTATTGTCCAAAGGCTGACCAGTTGAGGACAATGCGAGATATGCAGAAAATAGCAGATTCCTGGGCTCTACTTCATCAGACTTACCATACCAGGATCTGTCAAAGTGGGAACTAGGAATCCGCTTGTTAAAACAAGTTTTCCTGGTTGGTTCTTAAACAAAGTCAAGTTTGAGAATTATTTTTGTACCCAATAAATTGTGAGTCCTTGGAGGTACAATATCTTTCGAAACATCATCCATGGTGTAGTTACTTAATAAATGTTTTGTGGAATTATAGACCTTAGAGAGCATTGGTTCCATTGCCCTCGTGTTGCCAACAGGAAGTAGGAGCCTAGTGAGAAGAATCTCCTTCCCCAAGATCAGATCGTTTGCTAGTGATTGAATCAGAGCTGAGGCTCAGGCTTTCTGGCTCCCAGTTTTGTTTACTTTCCACATTCCACCCAAGCTCCCCACACCCACATAATGGCTCAGAGGTTTTCCAATGTGCCTTCCATTAGGCAGTGGAGGGACTGTCCTAGGGGAAAGTAGATGAAGGAGAAAGAAAATGTGAGAGAAGACAGAGTGTTCTAAAGGAAAAGAAAAAGAGAACCCAAGAAGATGGCTGGGATTTTGTAAGAAGACCATAGGTTTTTTTTGTTTTGTTTTTTTGTTTTTTGCGGTACGAGGGCTTCCCACCACTGTGGCCTCTCCCGTTGCGGAGCACAGGCTCCGGACGCGCAGGCTCAGCGGCCATGGCTCACAGGCCCAGCTGCTCCGCAGCATGTGGGATCTTCCGGGACCGGGGCACGAACCCGCGTCCCCTGCATTGGCAGGCAGACCCCCAACCACTGTGCCACCAGGGAAGCCCAAAGACCATAGGTTTTGATGATAGGAGGGTTTAGGGGAAACAAGAAAGGAGGTTATATATAAATATAGAGAGCAGAGTAAAGGTAGGAGAAACTGGGATAGGACTGTAATGGGTAAGTGTTCAAGTTTCATGCTCGAAGTGTTCACAGTGCAGTGTAGTGATGAGAGCCCTGGATTGAAGACTGGTTTCAAACTCTTCAGCAACTCAGACTCCTGGACAAGATTCCCAAGCTCCTTCTAGTTCCAGCCTCTCCAGCTTTGATCTGAATGTGATAAAGTGACCAGTGCATTATGGTCGATTCAAGGCACCCTCGGGTTTTCACTGGGGAAAACGATGGGCTCCAAAGGAAACCCTCCCCCATATTCCTAATGCCCTCCCCACATGTGCCTGAGCATGGCTGATGGGGCAAGGATTCTACGACTGTGATGCATTTTAAAGTAACTTTAATTAGAACTTTTTCATGGGGGTGTTTAAAGCAAGAAGAATAACAGCTGTGTTTATCTACCTCTGCCTGAGAGCGAGGCTTCCCGCCCATGTTGGAGGTGGTTATACCCTTGGCTGCTCTTGGTGGTGGTCAGCATGTCCATGATTGATGATGACCAGACCTTCTGTGCGATGGCAGAACTCCATAGGGTTCCTCCTGCTTTTACTATTACTCATCTTCAAATAAAAAAAAAAAAAGAATTGTCAGGCTCCTTTTACTCATTCGTTCCTTGAATTGACAGCTTTTTGTTGCATACTCTGGCCTCTTCTTGGGGAGGAAACTACATTTTGACTGGCTAAAGAAAGATGGAGAAAGGCCATGGCAAAAAAAGAAAGAGAAAAAGCCCTAATTTCTGTTCAAAATGTGTTTGGAGGGAAAACAAAGCATGTAAGAAATTCATGTTGGGCTTCCCTGGTGGCGCAGTGGTTAAGAATCCACCTGCCAATGCAGGGGACACGGGTTCAAGCCCTGGTCCGGGAAGATACTGCATGCCACGGATCAACTAAGCCCATGTGCCACAACTACTGAGCCTGTGCTCTAGAGCCCGTGAGCCACAACCACTGCGCCCTTGTACCACAACTGCTGAAGCCCGTGTGCCTAGAGCCTATGCTCTGCAACGAGAAGCCACTGCAATGAGAAGCCCGTGCACCGCACCGAAGAGCAGCCCCTGCTTGCTGCAACTAGAGAAAGCCTGTGTGCAGCAACGAAGACCCAACGCAGAAGAATAAATTAACTAATTTTAAAAAAAAGAAGAAATTCGTGTTGCTTAATATAAAAGAGCAACAAATGAATTTCATTGACTATATACATAAATAACAATGTTGAATCACCAAGTTACAAGTTTTTTTAAGTAAGAAAACAGGTGTTCATTCCAGTTCATTGGTACTTTTAAGTCAAAGCTGGAGTCCCTGCTGTTCAAAATTTTTAATGATTTTTTTTTTTAAATGTTGAGCCTTCTTTTAAATTTATTGATTTTTATTTTTGGCTGTGTTGGCTTTTTCTGGTTGTGGCACGCGGGGGCCATTCTTCATCACCGTGCGCGGGCCTCTCACTGTCGTGGCCTCTCTTGTTGCGGAGCACAGGCTCCAGACACGCAGGCTCAGTAGTTGTGGCTCACGGGCCTAGTCGCTCCGCGGCATGTGGGATCTTCCCAGACCAGGGCTCGAACCCGTGTCCCCTGCATTAGCAGGCAGATTCTCAACCTCTGCGCCACCAGGGAAGCCCGAATGATTTTTACTTAAAGGTCAAGCTAGAGGCATTATACGAACCAGTGAAACCAATTTTTATTCCTTTCTAAATCTTATAATCCAATTATATAGTAGTGCATTGTGCTGAATATATTCAGCTCAGTAGTGAAGAAAAACTGGTCTTTATTATCCGTAGCAATTAAGTTTTCAAATGTCCTTGACTTCAGAAGGAAACCTGGCAGTTTTCATTAAGTGTACCTTTTTAACAAAGAATTCAGGATTTAATTACTGAATGTCATAAGGAACATAGAACAGATGTAAAAAATGTAAGGTTTTGATTCTGATGGAACTTTGAGAATAAGTCATTTATCAGTTAAGATTCCGTTCACCTGCACATAATGAAAAACCTGAATAAACAGTGGCTTCAACAGATTGGGAATGCGTTTTTTCATCTAGGCGTCCAGGGTGGGTATCACCACTCTTCCACCTTTTAGCTCTGCCAGAGTTGCCTTGTGATTGCAAGAGGAATGGGCCACCTGCAGGGTCACACCTGCCTTTCTGGAAGGCAGAAGGGTCAAACCAGGAGACAAAAGGAGCAAGCCAGCTTTCAAAGAGTTCTCCCAGAAACCCAGGTGACCAGCAAGTGCATTTCATTGGTCAAGACTCAGTCGCATAGCCGCGCTCAGCCTTGAGTGAGGCTGAAAACACAGTGCCACCTTCCCATCGCCAAAATCAGGGTTCTGTTGAGAAGAAAATGTATATTAGCTGGGCTACTAATAGCCCTGTCATTCCCTGGAGAGTGAACGTACACATTTTCTGAAAGGGTCTTCACCATAAAGAACGGATTCTAATTAACTTACGATTTTTCTCTGACACTTCTTTCACTTGTTTTCTTCTCTGGGCCGTGTCACTTTCCTCTTTACTAGTAAAGGTACCCATCTTGATGTTTCTTCAGTTCAAAAACAATTAAATATGCACTTAGCTATTGGTCTGTGAATTGGCACAAGTCACCCCATTACCTTTTGTGGAGATTCCTGCCATTTGTGAGTAATTGACTTGCACTTTTCGTGGTCTTCACAGCACTCGCTACCTGCCCTCACATCAAGGGTGGCTGTGTTCAGTAAACGCTGAATAAAAATGAAAACTGTCAGTGATCAACTGTCAGTGATAAAAGCATGAGGACAAGATAACTGACCGTTGGATTCTGGCCATTTCATTATTCTTGGGAAGAGGGTGAGAGAATACCGTTCATGCATTGTGATGACAGTTTTCTGCAGAACACACTGTCTCCCACCCACTGTGGCCCCTGAGGGTCCTTAATCTCGTCCCCTCCGTGGTGGGACTGTATGTGGCAGATACCACTGTCACCACTGGGGAGTTTTCTCGCACACTCACCTCCTCTTTCCCACCTTCACCCAACGAGGGTGAGCGATTTCCAGGTAATCTACTGGTGTCACCCTTCTGCCTCCTCTGGATGGAGTTGGCAATGTGCATTCGGTTATCTAGTCTGCTTTGAAATATGGTTCTAATTTTCTCCAATAAATATGAGGCCCAGATGGTACCACTTGTGTGCCTTTGGTCCTTTGGTCTCATTACCACTCTTAAGACCTCCACCGAAGGGATCGAAAATGGTTCAAGACCTATTTGAAGAGTTGGTTTCTTCTGCTTATTCTGCTTCCCTTCATTTTCTTTCAGGAATCCTGTCAAAAATCCATCCTGCAGTTTCATTGAATCATTGCTCTTTACAAGTTGACTGTGTTCCCAACCCCAGATTTTCATTCTCTCCTCTTCTCAGCAGCCAATCTCTTCACAGTCTCATTTCTCAAACACAGGATGAGTTGAGATAAGCCCCGTCCCCAGACAGATGTGCAGATGTACAGCATGGAAGCCTGGACCTGTACTCATGGGCTCTCAGAGACTGAGGAAGTATTACCTCATTCATTAATTTGTACAAGTCTCTGGGACTGGTGGTCCCTGAGTTAAGTACATATGATGGCACTCTCTCAGGCAGAGGAAGTAGCCAAGGAAGAGGGAGGACTGAGACAAAAAAGCGTAGACACCTAGGAGTAGGTAGGGGGGTGCACCAGGTGGAGGGCTCCTGGCCTGACCCCAAGGGGCAGAACCTATTGCTGGGCTCTGTATTCATGGCAGTGAACCTGGAGTAGCTAGTGGATACAGAGTCTAGTCCGTAATGGCCCCTGGACAAAAGTTGGGACTCCATTTAGAATTATAAGCTTCTAATGATCTGTTGTTTGCTTATTTCTTTATTATTCACAACCCTCTGACACTCATATTATAATGGCCACTCTTTTCCTTAACCCCACGCACAACCTTCATGTCTGTGTCAGCTGTATGGATTAATCTGATGAACTTGCATATTTTTCCATCTTCCTTTATTTGCATTTCCTATTTCTGTACTCATCTGAATTTGGTGAGTCCTTCCAACTTCCCCTCACATGTCTGTCCCAGATCCCTGCTTGAGTGCCCCAGCCTGATTGGATGCCCCTCACCTGTACTCAGTGTCCTTGTGCATCCTAGTCACATTGTCCTGTAGTTTAGGTTTGCTTGTCTTCCCTCCTCCTAGATGGCAGGACTTTGAGGTTAGTGGCTATATGTTATTCAGCATCTTAAACACAGTGTCTAACCTGGTGTCTGACAGAAGGTGTTTGCTCAGTACTGTTAGCTGAATTAATGGATAAAGCCTAAAGAAACTGGTTCTGTTTTCAGATGTCATAGCTGCATTTTTCATCTCTCCAATTCACATAATAGATCCTACTTGCCAGGTCCCTGTATGATTACTTAGCTTCACTGTCTCTTTGGGTTTGGGGTGAGGTGGAGTGGAGTGGGGGAAGTTGCTGTGGGAAGAGAGAGGAAGGGCATTGATTTCAGAAAAAGGTTTGCTTGCAGGTCAGCAGGTCTCTGACATGCACCAGCATAAAAATCGACCTACGGTCCTTATCAGTCTACAGACAGCCTGTTTACTGAAAGGTCAAAAATGAGGCATCGAGCATCACGGCAGGAGAGCAATAATGAAAAGCAGCCGATGACAGATTCAGGATAAAGGGAAGATGAACATCATCTTAACCACAGACTGTACAAACACTTCATGCATTTCTCACCCATGGACCCACCATCTGGCTGAATGCCTTCAATATGAATGTCCATTTTCCACAATCACAATTCTGAGCTACACTTTGTTTGCCTTGTCCCTTTCAGCAATCGTATTTCCCACTAAGGTTACGTGTGCCTATGTGAAGGTAAGAGTTTTGGAACTGGAACCATCCTTCTCCATTCCTTCTAGATACCAGATCTTGTCATTTTATCTTATATTGGGAACCATCCCAGTAAAACTCATCCTTTTTACCCCAGTTGGGTGTTTTTCTTCTCCAGGTACCAATGGGATAGACAGGCAGGTCATCCTCCAAAGTTAATCTCTAGCGCTTACATTGCTCTCTCAGCTTTATAAAAACATGACTATCTCAAAAAGACAGCAATATTTGGGGACTGGAGTATAGGAGGTCAGTAATGACATACCTTTTTAAGGTACTGGGCAAACAGGCAACAGAACCCCTCTCTTTCTAAAGGATGTGGATGGGGCCTCAGTTTGCTGTATTCTGTAATATAAAGGTCTAGAGATGTGCTGTCCTGTATGGCAGCAACAAGCTATATGTGACTTTGAACACTTGTAATTAAAACTAGTCCCCGGGCTTCCCTGGTGGCGCAGTGATTGAGAGTCCGCCTGCCGATGCAGGGGACACGGGTTCGTGCCCCGGTCCAGGAGGATCCCACATGCCGCGGAGCGGCTGGGCCCGTGAGCCATGGCCACTGAGCCTGCGCGTCTGGAGCCTGTGCGCCACAACAGTGAGAGGCCCGCGTCCCGCAAAAAAAAAGAAAAAACTACTCCCAATTAAGTTGTGTTGTAAGTCTAATATATACACCAGATTTTGAAGATTTAGTACAAAAGAAAAGGATATGAAATAACAACCTTTTTATGTGTATTACATGTTGGGTTAATTAAGATAAATTATTAATGGCATCTGTTACTCTTTAATATAGCTGTTAGAAAATGAATGTTGTCCACATTTTATTCTATCGGACAGTGAAGCTCTAGTGTTGTAACATCATGAAACAGTGCACATGCAGTATACATAGTAGGAATTCAATAAACCTATCTTGATAGCTCTGACTTAGAGATAATGGCCATTCCCACCTTCAGAACAACAGAAAGTTCCTCATCTTCCCTTCTCAGATTAGCCCAACAAAGCTGTAACTCCAAGGGTACATATATCTAATTGAACCTTTTGCTAAAATCTTTCATTTATGTCTGTTGTTTCCAGAGGAGACCATTGCTTTTCAGTTGCCTAACTGAGCATCTAGGGTTGGAGTTAAGACTTCCCAAACTAGAATAGAAGTCAGGAAGATACTCAGACACCAAGAGCCGGAATTACGTTCATCCATATGGTCTGCTGATGCAGTATCTCTGTTGCCTTGGCCACCAGATCGCCACGAGGGGACGTAAATGTTATTAGGCAAATGCAGCAAAACATCTTGGTATTTAGCTTAATCTAAATTAATCGTACCTCTTTAGACAAAGGCAAAATAAGTGCAATGTGGTTATTTTCTTTTCATATAATGTTGAGATGTAATTAATTTACTGCCTTTCAATCCCTCGTACCCACCTAATTTTTTTCAGTTCTGGGTTAGTGGCACTTTCTGGGTCCTTGAAGTTGACCACTTAAGTGTCCTTTTTCCCCTGGACACCAACAGCCTGCTTTGTTAGTTCACCAGTGAGGCTTATTTGAGCATGTTGAACAAGTGTTTATGCAGAAACTGGGCTAGACCATGTCTTAAATCAGCATGGTGACTTTTCTAATAGGAATGTCTGGGTAATGGGGAGAGGACTTGATGGTTAGGGGTTTTGTGAAACCTTTTGGGTGTGGTTCACCACGGAGGTGCTTTTTGTTCTGTTTCCAGGAAGGCCAGGGCTGACTTGCCCCCATTAGGAGCAAATAATATTTAAAAATTCAAACATCATTCCTTGTAATGCAGTTTAGTTCTGGTATAATGAGCAAACTTTGTTTTGTACTTTTTCCCCTTTTCTTATTAACAGCTGAAAGAGTGACTTCCTCTGGCCCTTAGAATCCGGAAGGGGATTTGGTGTAGACATCAATTTTTAAATGCCTTAGAAATGGAGGACCAGTGTCTAATGTAAAATGGACAGGGCTCTTGTGGTGGGGTGTCATTTTTCTTAGCAGAGATAAAGTGTGAAGTTAAGTATTACAATCATAAAATCATCAAAGAAGAGAGAAATGGAATCTTTTGAAAGACTGAATCTTTGCATGACTGTGTTAGCTGGTATAGAGATATTAGGAGATAAGCAGTCCTCAGCGCTGGTAAGCAGGGCACAGCATCTGATGAAGCAGCTCTCCTGCGGTTACCTGTTCACACATTGTGGTTAATATTACTACTTCTATTTTTTTTTTTTTTCTTTTTCCTTCCTTTTTGCGGTACACGGGCCTCTCACTGCTGTGGCCTCTCCCGTTGCGGAACACAGGCTCCGGACGGGCAGGCTCAGCGGCCATGGCTCACGGGCCCAGCCGCTCCGCGGCATGTGGGATCCTCCTGGACCGAGGCACGAACCCGTGTCCCCTGCATCGGCAGGCGGACTCTCAACCACTGCACCACCAGGGAAGCCCACCACTTCTATTTTTTAAAAAAGTGCTGAGATTGTCATGCTCCCTGCGTATTTTGTGTTTTCAGTCCAACAGCCAAATACGAGAATCTAGCCCTGATGTTCTCCTTTCTAAAGTTTTATGTGATTTCCATTGCCTGATACGATGTGTGCACTGTAGATAAACAAGATGAATTATTTTCTTGCCCACGTAAAGCTAGGCAGAATTTTTGTATATAATTTTACATCTAATTAACGTGTTAACTGCATTTGTAAAGTGGTAAAGTATAAGTGATTTTTGATTGGCAGTTCTAAAATGCCTTCCATCCATAAAGCCCAGAACACTAGAAGCAAAATAATTACCCAAATCTCTGAAAACCTGAACGTACACAGGCAATATTCTTACATCTCAGCCAAATGGCTATGTGCACACACAGATACACACACAGGGACTCTGAAGCTTAATGTCACATGGTAATATTTAAAGACAAAACTTATAGCCAGGAAAATAATTGCTTAATTATTATCATGTTTCTGGGTGTTCACATGTTTAAAACATATCAGCTATAGTCAGAAATGGTAATATAAATTACTTTGTTTCCTATATTTCTAAGATGTATTTTTTTTTTTTTTTACATTTTATTCTGCAGTTGGGGTATATCTTAGAGTCTGTGACATCTTTAAATTGTTATCAGCCAGGTGGCCGTCGTGACATAATTGTGATTGCTGTGCAGGCTGGATATAACTGCCCATATTGTCATCACGCCATTTAAGGTAGATGGGATTTAACTGCCCTGGAAGCTGCCTTCAAAAAGATTATGCCATTCAGTGTATATATAAAGGCACAGGAACAGAGCAACGTGATATGTGATAAGTCTGAGTCTAAAAGAGCTCTTTCAGAAAGTATGAAATAGAAGAGTGTGGTCAAAAAGCATTGTGTCACGGTTTAACTGATAATTTCTTTACTTATTTCGAGTTACATTAATAACAGTACATCTCGATAATCAGTAGTGACCTGGATATGATGAAAACCAAAATCAAAATATGAGATCAGGGCCTTTGCGAAGCCAACGTAGATTTTTCTCCTTTACATTCTTTCTGTGGGTATATTTTCCATTTCTCCATCTCACTACAAACTAGTGATCTCTTCCGTCTGAGGCAGTGTTGCTGACTCAGCATCCAGAGAGCATGCCTCTCTGGTTTTGGTGCATCTGATGTATCCCTTGAGTGAGCTAAGGAACAATCCACCTGCGTTCTTTTGCCCATAGTCTGTGTTTGCGTGTGTGTGTGTGTGTGTGTGTGTGTGTACAATAGTGTTGAAAAGGCAAATGGCCAGTGTTCAAGTCGAGTTGGGACTAATGAAACAGAGAAAGCCATTAGACTCCCAAATGGCCCTAAGTCTTGACTGTGACCTAACACAGGTCTCTAGCCGACAGAGCTAATCTGCTACAGATACAAAAACTAAGCTAAGGGCCTCCCTGGTGGCGCAGTGGTTGAGAGTCCACCTGCCGATGCAGGGGACACAGGTTCGTGCCCCGGTCGGGGAAAATCCCACATGCCGCGGAGCGGCTGGGCCCGTGAGCCATGGCCGCTGAGCCTGCGCGTCCGGAGCCTGTGCTCTGCAACGGGAGAGGCCACAACAGTGAGAGGCCCGCGTACCACACACACACACAAAAAAAAACTAAGCTAAGTTCAAAGACATGTGGTCCTATCCAACCTAAAGCTACTTGTAAATGAAAGGAAGCCTCACATGTGCTCTGTGACTCTATATGCATTCTACTGTTTTTCTTGTTTGTTTGAGACTCCAGGGCTGGGTCTCTCCTGTGAAAGTAGATATGAATGAGAGTTGCCAAGTTGTTTCTGTCTGGTCCATGCATGGATGCTAAGTTGTTTTGTGGTATGTGTTTATCAGGAAATGATTATTTCCACGGACGGTGCAACATTTGAGAAGAAACCCTTTCTAGGTGGAGATACGTCAACTAATCTTGGATTTCAAGGAAAGACTTCAAAGAAAAAGCAATCTAGTATAATTCTATTCTAGTTTATTCTAATTCTGTAATTCTATAATTCCAAGCTTATTATAATTCCATAATTGTGTATTCTAAAAGTAGAAGTTTTATATTTTTATGGACATGTTTACTCTTATGTTTTCAGACAGTACTATTTTTTTGTATGCAAAGCCCATCCGACTTCATCTTGGATTATCTTAAATTTCACTTCCTCTTGCAATTTGTTTACTGCATGTACTTCCACAGTTTTCTTTTTCCTGTTAAAATTCAGATCATTCTTACTTGTTTTGCTTTAGTTTGACTTTTGATGAGCTCTTTTTCACATGAATCATGCATATGGACTTTTTTTTCCTAGTTTTGTTTTTTTTATCTGTTCTCTTTTTTTTTTGGGGGGGGGGCATTTTACCTTCAGTTCATTTTCAACTTTATTTTCTACCTTTTCTGCATCTTCTACCCTTTTCTCCATTGCCCAAAATTTATTTCCTTAATTTGGAGATTCCTATATTGTCAACGTTGTCCAGCAATATCTATCTCCAGTGGAGAGGCTCTGCAGGAAACATTACGGTAAAATGGTTTATTGCTTTGAGAAATTGAGTGCACATAAAAATCCTACATTTGCCCTTTCCACTTTTTCATATTTACTAAATGAGTTTCATTCAATGCTATATTTGAATATCATTTTTTGTAAAATACAGCTCTAAATGGTACAGAATTTCTCTCTGGGAAGATGAATCTCTTAGAGAGGTTTCCATCCTTTCTTTTTGTGTCCCCTGCTCTTACACCCATCCCACTGTCCTACTCACCATACTCCAGTACCTGAAACATGGCAGGTATTCTGCAAATAGGGTTGAATGAGTGAGTCTGTCTTTAAAATGTATTTTTTTTCCTTCCCCTCAAAAGAAAGAAGCCCAACTGTGCCAGGAGAAGTTTGGTGGAAGCTCTTAGGAATGAGGGAGAAAATGGGCAGTAACTCTTAGCATCCGACTTTTTCATCTTGGGTTGGGGAAGTTGGTTAAACAGTAGCTTTCTGAGGATGTGCAATATGCTTACACAAGAAGGTATTCATTTTTATACTTCCAGGTGATTTCTTTTAATTACTTTTATTCAAATATCAGTGTAATAACCATTTAAAAGTTTTCTTGTGAAAGAGCCAAAATCCTTAATCCTGTTACTCAAACTCACACTTTTCAGCCCTTGTCCATGTTCTTTCATACAGTTGTGATTTTAGTAAACCAACCCTTCTCTGTATCTGAGTAGGATGTCTCAAGAAATGTTCTCTTTCATGTTACTGGTTAATTGTGATGGAAGACATTCTGGGTGTGATCACCAGAATAATGAAGTGATTTATTTAGTTCATAGAGAATAAGGCACAGAGCATCCCCCCTCCCCCCAACAGTCATCGTGAAAGAATTTATTTTCAAGACTATTACATGCAGGTAAAAGTTGTGTTCATAAAATCTGTGTTGTAACTAGCACGATGCTCGTCTCAAGAACGTGTGGTCAAGATTTCATTATAAAGGATATGCTTTATTTTTTTTAAGGAAATGGGGCTTTTCTTCAGAAACTACAAGTTCAGGGGACAAATGAAAAATACATGAAAAAAAATACTTTCCACAATTTTAGGAAAATGCAGGTGCAGTGAGATCTGAGACCAGCGCGGACTGTGTTATCTCCGAGTGATTTGTCATGGTCCTGCTCTACCTGAGCAAGTGTGATTAGCCATCAGAGGAACACATCACAGCCTAAAGTGGATTTGGTTTCAAAAGTGGATTCGTCCTGTGCTAACGGAAGCATAGCAGGTCTTGAAGAAACCAAACAATATTTCTGTACCTATGGCCTGGGGAATATTTGTAGGTTCGAGTGCCTCTAAAAGTTCAGCCTTGCACGTTGAAGACACAGCTATGTTCTTTTTCGTATAGTAATGAAGTGCAGCTTTGTGTGAGTAGAAGGGTACATATTTTCTGCATTGTCTAGAAGCCATTTTGATGTGACACTTGCTAGCATTTCTGCCAGACTACACTTTTCTAAGGGCTGGGATCCAAGGGGAGGAAGGGAAAAGTTCTTCAGTGGAACGTGTTTTCATTCCAGCTTATTGAACGATGCCCAGGGTGAAGCAGAGGTCACTCGCCCATCCTTTGTAGAACTTTTTTTTCTCCCCTTCAGCCTTTTCAAGCTGGTACAGTCTATAACGTTTTGTTGCTGGTATAAATATCTAATTTGAAGAAATTCCACTTGTGCTGTACATTCTCCTAGTACTAAGAATCTAAATGCGAAACCAGACAGATGTTTATCAGCTTCCTGGGAAGTTCAACAGTAAAATTTCCTGAAACTGCCGATGTGGGCACAAATGCTTTTTAGAACTGCCAGCTACTACTTGAAACCTCTGCAGTCTCTGGTTAGAGACAAAATAATTTGTTGTCCCAGAAAAGGAATGGTTTGGACTAGATGTTGTCTTAAGGGAACAGAGATGTTCAGAAATCCAGCCTGTGTGTCTCACACCTTAAAGTGATGGACGGGAAACAGTTTCAGCTCTGTGCAGGTGTGTGGAAAGAGGGAACGAAGGTGTTTGCCATTGCAGTGTCTACGGTGTCCAAGGAATGGAAAGATTGAAAGGCTTCTGAGAACTCTTTGATTTTGGAACAACTTTTTTCTGAAAGGCCTATGACTTACCAAAGAGAACAATTTTCCCCAAACTTAGAGATTTTATCCAAAATAGCCAGTCTCTTCTTGGGATAGGTGACGAGATTTGTGAAGAATAGATTTTTTTTTGGAGGCCTGTGTTCACTCTGTTTTGGAGCGTATTCTTTTCTGCTGGGTTTCAGGGTAAGGTTTGGAAACCTGCAGGGCATATTTCCCTTTGTTGCTCTGCTGAACTTTTACCTGATATCTTCTGTCATCCATTGGCCTTGTAGAATGCCACACTATTTTTCTTTTTTTTTAATCTAGTGTCTATGTTGGGTTTTAGTTTCCAACCCAAGGGAACTACGTGGATTGATATTCAGAGGGCTTTCATTTTTCAGTAAATTTAAAGAACACTTAAAAACCCTATTCTCTTCTGAACACCCATGTACCAGAATACTAGAAATGTTTAAAAATCTGGGAGTGCATGGTCTCAAGTACCTTTGAAACAAACAAATCAAAATAAACAGTGATCAGATATGAGGACTGCCAGCCTGGCTTGGAAGCTCTGAGCTGGTGATTGCATGTTTTTGCTTCAATCACCAAGATACTAATTTATTTCAGCTATGCCTTTCTTGTTTCTATGTATAGGTTTATCAGTATCTGAAGTGACTGCTTATAAACTGGAAAGTGGTGTCAAAAGCCGGGTAGGTTATCCAGTTCTAATCCGTGTTCACAGTGTGGGGTTGCTAATAGGCTAATAAGCTAGTAGGAAAAGAAATAATGAGTTTATGAGCTAGAGACACCATTAAAATTGTAAATGAGCAACTTAGCATATGGCTGTGATGAGAATAAAAACGGAAATTGAGGAAAAAATAAAACACAAAACAAACCCCAACACGTGGTTTGTTTAGAAGCATTGACAGGGAGCAAGGTTAAATGGGAATCTCTACATTCCAGAACATTCTTTCCCAGCTTTCCAGTCATTTCCGTGGTGCTGGGGCCTAAACCCTCCTGTTCCCCTATGTACTTGTACATAGTTTTTAATTTTCCAGTTGTTAGTGATGCGTATTTGTATCGATTAGGTCTGGTTTTCTAAGGAAAGTGAGAAGTCTGTAGGGTGCTGACAGATCACTCTGGTTAGGGCTTGATTATTCTAAATTCGGGGGAACTCTCTTGCGATAGGCAGGGCACCTCAAGGCACCTCTGTGTTTCAGTTTTCTACTCTCTCTTCACCCGTCCCTCCACTCACTTGTGCGCAGAGGCGTAACAACGTCGGGTAGTAATTCAAAGGCTGTCTGTGCAGTAAATGAATATTAGTGAGAATTAAGCCCCGGATTCATTATAGTTCTCCAGAACTAGAGAAAAAGGACTTTTTGTTAAGTTGCAAATATAAAGATTTGGGAATATTTCATTTTAAATGTTAATACAGCACAATGAAGGGAGAGAAACTATAATAAAGATAAATAAGCCCCAAACATAGCTGGTTGACATTTCTGCTAATGTCACCCAAAGGAAAGCTACTGCAGTTCATCCCTTGGACCAAGAAGGACTATAGGTCTGACGCAGCACAGAAGCGGGTGAAAAGGACAACGTCAGGAGTGATTTAGAAAATAAATAAACAGTTCTTTGAAGCTGTCTTTAGAGAAAAGGTTATTGCAATGTATAATAGTTAGAAAAACTTTCTCTGGAAATCAAGATTTGAGTGATAACACTCGTTAAAGGATTTTGAGCATAACATGCCCTTGCCTTTGGCAATTATAGATACCGTGAAAAATATTCTCGCTTGTTTCACTCGACTCTATTTCAGAAGGATGTCAACACAGCCCAGAGGCCAAGGAGGAAGCACCCTCAGCCACTGAGAACCAAAGATTAAGATTTGAGCGAAGATGGATTGTGCAGCCAGGAGGGTGGGAGCGGAAGGACCCTCCAAGGGCGTCCAGGGACCAGGGCTGGGTGTGGAAGCGCAGAAACCCCCGAGGCGGCCTCCATCACTCACGCACATCAGCCCTGCGTTCATAAACATTCTTCTTCAGTGGTGGCTCACAAAACGCCTAATTCTTCACACGAGCCTGGATATCATACAGCACTTCCTCCATTATGGTTTCCTTATACCTCTAATCTTCAGTTGTAGTATTCTACACACAAGCTTTAACTTGTTCTTGTCCACCAAAAACCTTGAATTTCACCCACTATTTTAAAATTAGGGAACCAGCGTTGGCTAGTAGCAATCAGAAACTTTATTTTTAAAAAAGAAAATAGGGCTTCCCTGGTGGCGCAGTGGTTGAGAGTCCGCCTGCCGATGCAGGGGACACGGATTCGTGCCCCGGTCCGGGAAGATCCCACATGCCGCGGAGCGGCTGGGCCCGTGAGCCATGGCCGCTGAGCCTGCGCGTCCGGAGCCTGTGCTCCGCAACGGGAGGGGCCACAACAGTGAGAGGCCCGCATACTGCAAAAAAAAAGAAAGAAAAGAAAAGAAAATAGCAGACGGGCTAACCTTTCCAGAGTACACGCTCCGTCTGTTCCAGGTAATATTCCAAGTGTTGCATGTGTATTAGCTCCTTTGATGGCATGGTTCAGATTATTACCTCCCTTTTAAAGATGAGGAGCCAGGTGTGGAAAGGTGAAGTAACTTGGCCACATTTATGCAGTGGTTAGTGTGGAACTGGAATAGGAACGGAGGGCCGGGTTTTGTGTTCTGATCCGTTGTGCTATCCTTTCCTATTGGCAAATGACTAGATCCGCATTGGAAATCGTTGTTTGTTTGTTTGTTTTTAATTTTTTAAATTAAATACAGTTGATTTACAATATTGTGTTAGTTTCAGATGTACAATAAAGTGATTCAGATATATATATGTGTATGTGTGTGTATGTTTGTACGTATATACACACATATTCTTTTTTAGTTTCTTTTCCATTATAGGTTATTACAAGATATTGAGCATAGTTCCCTGTACTATACAGTAGGTCCTTGTTGGTTATCTATTTTACATATGGTAGTGTGTATATTTTAATCCCAAATTTCTAATTTATCCCCCACCCCTTTCCCCGTTGGTAACCATGAGTTTGGAAATTGTTTTTTAAATCTTAATTTAGCATTTATTTATTTACAGCGCTACTCTCCAGCTCTAGGTATGAACACACCAAAAAATGGTAGCAGAGTACTAATAGAGTTCCTTAGCCTATATGTTTTTCTCAACAATCACAGGGAGTAAAAATGTGTGAAATCTCACCTCTTTGACTTGCCTGACATTACTTGTTACTTGCCTGAATGAAAGGCCATGAGATAGACTAACCCCACGGTTCCTACCTGGAGGAAGCGGTATCCGTACCTGACTAGGCAGAGCAGTGTTGTGAACCCAGGGGCATCTAGAGAAGCAATTTCAGAAAGTGGGTTTAATCTCCCCTATTAGGCCCTCACTTCTTGTCCTGATTTTCACCACCTACTCTCAGTTCCCATTGTGTTCTAGCCCCTTTTAGCAAGAACTTTTTTCCTTTCCTTTTTTCCTTTCCTTCCCTTTCCTTTTTTCATCAGGACTTTGCTAGACTGGTGGGAAATCGAATAAATGCTTGCTTGTTTGTTTATGCAAAGAAGAAAAGTGGAAAGAAACAAGCATAAAAGCTCCTTGCCAAAAATTGAATACAACTAGGCAGGCAGCAGAGCAGAAATATCTGAGAATGTATCAGAGCCCTCCCTGAGGAAATATTTCCATTGTAACAGTACTGTTGCGTCTTTGTTTTACGCCTAAGCCACTCAGAAACGCTTGCCCCTTACCGGTTTTCTAGGTGACACAGTCTAGGGGACTTCTGACAGGGCCGAGGTGAAATGCTGATTTTTTCGTGTTGTGAGGTAACTTCCAAACAAGTCAGAGAGTTGCTTTTCAGTTGGATTCTTCTCTCTTACCCTCTTTAATGTAGGGAAAGGATGGAGATTATAAAATTTCTTTCTGGGGGGGTACTCGCAGGTTATGGAATAATGTAAAAACCTGTGTGTGACCTTATTCAGTGTTTCTAAAGTCAATTAATTAAGCAATTACTACAGTTTTGCTTGGTCCATGTATGTGGCTCTGTTATACTTTAAAAGTAGAATTGCTTGGGCTTCCCTGGTGGCGCAGTGGTTGAGAGTCCGCCTGCCGATGCAGGGGACACGGGTTCGTGCCCCGGTCCGGGAAGATCCCACATGCCGCGGAGCGGCTGGGCCCGTGAGCCATGGCCGCTGAGCCTGTGTGTCTGGAGCCTGTGCTCCGCAACGGAAGAGGCCACAGCAGTGAGAGGCCCGCGTACCGCAAAGAAAAAAAAAAAAGTAGAATTGCTTCTGAGAAATGACTCAAAAATCCTATGGAGCTGAGAAGCATCTGAGTGTAGAGAAATGCTGAGACCCCTTGTCCTTGGTATTTCCTCCGGGACAGGGCAGCTCCCAGGACTGAACCAGAAGGTTCCCATCTCCCTCTGCTATTGTAGTTTTACGATTATGGAAGCAAATACCTGAGTAGCAGTGACATCTTCTTAACAGTGTTTTCTGGCCCATGTTACTTCCGTTGTTTTGCTTCTGTAATTGCTTATGCCTGGAATGGAATTAGTTGTATAAAGTCTCTAGTAATGGCAGGAAATATTCTGATCTTCAGGGTACCTAGGGTCTTTGTGTTCATCTGATTGCAGTGTGCTTCGTGTGCCGCTGACACCTGGGCACAGGCTGTCTTCTTTATCTAGGTGTGTCTTGTAGTGAGCAGAGAAGGACTCTTGGGATTGTTGTCTAAACCACATTTTGTGAATAATTAAATGAAAATGCTTTTAGGGGAATTCACCATTTAGTGATATTCTATTGTGAATTCACTTTTAAGGGCAAGTCTTACCTCTATGTCATTCCGTATCTCTCTACCTGTCACGTGTTAACGAAGGTGGGGTGCATTCGTGACTGCGTGTAGTTTCTCAAATTGAGTACCCTACCCTGAAAGCAGCGCTGTACTGAAACCTGCTAACTGAATGGGCGGGAGAGTATCTTGGTACAATGGTATCCACTTTTAATTTTTTTTGCATCTTTATTGGAGTATAATTGCTTTACAATGGTGTGTTAGTTTCTGCTTTATAACAAAGTGAATCAGTTATACATACACATACATCCCCATATCTCCTTCCTCTTGCGTCTCCCTCCCACCCTCCCTATCCCACCCCTCTAGGTGGTCACAAAGCACCGAGCTGATCTCCCTGTGCTATGCGGCTGCTTCCCACTCGCTCTCTACCTTATGTTTGGTAGTGTATATATGTCCATGCCTCTCTCTCGCTTTGTCACAGCTTACCCTTCCCCCTCCCCATATCCTCAAGTCCGTTCTCTAGTAGGTCTGTGTCTTTATGCGGTAAACACGTGCTTGCCTTATTGAAGTCTTCGAGGAAATTGATAGGTGAAGAGATGGCTAGTGAGAATGTAGAAACACCAGATAGGGCGCAGAGTTAATGAATAAGAACTAAAAGTAGGTCATTGACTATTGCCACATTTACTTTTTTCTAACTACTCCCTTGGAGTTTGAGATTTTATCTACTTCTAAGTGAACTCAAAGGCCTGTAGTAATTTGAAATTTTTTCCAAGACAAAATTGCATTGTTGGGTTAGAAATGAGTCCCTTAGCTCATTGTGAGGGTGCCTGTCAACCACTCAGCATCTCCATTTCAGTATAGCTTGAGTCTCTGTTTATCCCAGAATAAGAAGAACATTTTCTGAGCCATTTTCACAAAAATGCAAGACTGCTAATGCAGCAGAGTGAAGAAGTAGAATAAAATGATGGTCCACACACAGATGGAAACTTGATATTTGATAGCTGGCAGTGCAGGTCAGTGGAGCAAGGATGAGCTGACTGTTCAATAATTGGAACCATGACATTCGATTATGTTTGATGAGAAGATAGTGGACCTTTAGCTCACACCAAAACCAAAAATCAATTCAAGGTAGACTAAACATCTAAATGTAAAAAGCAGAGCCTTAAAGCTTTTAGTGGAAAATATGTAGGAGTCTGTATTTACTTTCTCAGGGTAAAGAAGGATTTCCTAAATGACTAGAGAAAGGACAGATCATAAGGGAAAAGATTAATTTGACTATGTTAACATGAAAAGCTTTTGTGCACAGAAAAGCACCATCAACAAAATGAAAAGATCGCTGCATTCAAGGAAAAGATATTTGCAACTTTGTGTAACTGACAAAGGACTAGAATAGAAGAAGAATTTTCCACAAATCAATAAGAACAGCCCAGTAGAAAGTGGACAAAGCCTTGGGGCAGGTAGGTCAAAGAAGAGGAACTGCGCATCAGCAGTAAGCATGAAAGATGCTCAGCCTCTCTAGTCACCAGGAAAATGTAAATGAAATGCCATTTCACACTCACCAGGCTTGAAAAAGTTTTTGAAATTTGGTAGCACAAGCATTGGTGAAGGTATAGAGCAATGGGAGGTCTAACACCTTGTGAATGGAAATGTAAATCAATTCAACCACCTTGGAGAACCATTTGGCAACAGGTCCTTAAGTGTAAGATATGTTTATAGGGCTCGGCTACTAGCTACACCCTTGAGGAACGGACATGTTCATAAGGAAACATGAAAAAGAATTTTCAGGGCAACATTGTTTGTAATATTGAAAAATTGAGCATAGGAAAATGGGTGAATACATTGTGCTATTTTAATGAAATGGGATACTATACAGCAGTGACAGTAACTAAAGCTACAGGAATCAAGATGAATAAACTTCACAAACCTAATGTTGAGCAAAAATAGCTAGTTGTGGGAGGAAATATTTCCTGTGCTTCCATTTACATAAAGTTTACAAACATAAAAAATCTTACATATTGTGTGCAGTTAGTAACATATGAGTATAATGACATGCAGAGGCATTATTAACATCAAATTCAGGGTTTTGGTCACCGTTGTCGGGGACAGGGGAAATGTGATCAGGAATGGATACATGAGGTGCTTGCTATGGATTATTTCTTATATTGAATGTCAGAAATATTGCATATTAAAATTAAGCAAAAAGAAGGAATATTTCTTAACTAAGGGATAGGAATCAGATTAAAGATTAAGACACTAAACTCCAGATAGCTCAAATCTGTGTCATAAGTCCATCATTGAACTGGACATGCCATTCTTTCATTTAAATTCATTAATGGTCAGAATCTACTTCTCCATCTAAAGTACGTGTTCATTAGTTAAAAGTGCTCTCAACACTGCGTCTGCTCTCACCTATCAGAGCTATCAATGCTGTTATTTTTCCTCTCTTTAAAATACATCACCAAGGGCTCATTTTCCTCTTGCCACAGTCAGGCTATTATGTCTGTAAAGATAATCTCTTTCCCTTTCTTATTTCTGACCTTCCCCGTACTAAATCTTCATGGCTAGAATTCTGCTTGTTTTTAACATTCTTCCTAGAATGCATCTTTTTTTCTATAGGCTTCTAATTCCTTTATGTCCGCAGGAATGCTGCCCTTTCCAGCCGCAGCCTGGACACAAGATAAATGCATCCTTCCACTTGAGACGTTCTTTGTTTTACACTTCTGCCCAGAGAGCACATATGACCAGGAATCAAAAGGTGGTCGGGGGCTTCCCTGGTGGCGCAGTGGTTGAGAGTCCGCATGCCGATGCAGGGGACATGGGTTCGTGCCCCGGTCCGGGAGGAGCCCACATGCCTCAGGGCCCGTGAGCCATGGCCGCTGAGCCTGCGCATCTGGAGCCTGTGCTCCGCAATGGGAGAGGCCACAACAGTGAGAGGCCCGCGTACCGCAAAAAAAAAAAAAAAGGTGGTCAGGTCTGCTCCTGGTTCCCCCACATACTGACTGCCTGGCTTTGCAGATATCACTTAGTACCTCTGAGCCTCATTTTTCTTCTCTCTAAAAGTTAGGGAATTGATTTTGATGAGCTCTAAAGTGACCTTCAGGTCTGGAATTGTGTGCTAATTTTCCATCTGGAGAGAGGGAAGTGTGAGGGAGAGGAATTGAGGGGAGAAGGCAGAAAGAGATGAAAAAAGGACAGAGGACCTAATAGAGGGGTTGGAGGGTGGCTCATTCTGGTGAGATGACTGCTGAGAGAGTAAAGGAAGAAACCTAAGAAATCCAATTGTAAAAAGGAAGACCCAGGTAAACTCCTGAGGGGTGAAAGGAGTCTTGGCACGGCCCGGAACATGATGTCCTGAAGAAGCAGGATGAAGATGGAGGAATGTGGGAGTCCACTGGATGTCTTACCAAGTAAGGGTGATGGTGGGGGGTAGGCAGCAGAAAGCAGGGAGCACGGGGACCAAGTGATAGTGTGGGAAGGGGGGTGGCGACTTTGAAACAAGAAATAGCTGAGATGTAAGAGGAAGGGTTGGAGCTTCTGAGCCATGTTCTTATTTTAAAATATAATAGGAAGGGCAGTAGTCAATAAAGTAGGTTAAAATAGGCAGATGGGGGCGATTTCCTTCCTATGAGAAAATGACTGTAATTTGCTGCCTGACATTCCTGAGCTGTTGGGGACTCTGTGCGTGTGCCTGGGCACCATTGATCTTTGTTCTGGAGTGAACAGGGATAGGCCTTCTGCTGGTAGCAAAAAGGGATAACAAGTTCCTGTTACTTTAATGCCAGTTAATTTTAAACCTTGAATTGGTCTAGCCACCTACCCTGTTACAGTGAAATTGCATTTAAACAAAAAGAAACAACTTACACAGGATACCACTTGACAGCCAGAAAAAAAGGATATTATATAGATTGAATTAAGCCAATGCATGTTGGCATGTGTTTGCAAATATTGGAAAATTTCAGTGAAATTACTTTTCTTAGGCCATAACTATAAATTCCTTCATGGAGATCCCATTTTGCTCTCAGCACCTTATTAAACTGTTAAAGAGCCATCAGATAGATTCCTGGTGGAGCTGGGAATATATAGCTCACACCAGGTTTGCTTTGTTCAGTGGATGAGAACAGCAGTCATTGTTACCATGCACTGAGAGCTGGTATGTACAGCATCGTATTAATTAAGTGCTTTACAAATATTTCTTTGAATCCTCACCACATCTCTGTGAGGTAAGTAGTACTATTTCCACTTTACGGACAGGAAAAATGAATTTTCAGAAGATGGTACAACTTGTCTACTGAGTGGCAGTGACGAAAAGGCAGAGCCTCTTTGAAACTGGGTCTCTCTGATTCCAAAGCCAGATTTATTAAGTACTAAGCCTCGCCTCCGGTGCCGTGTGTCTGTTGTGCCATCAGCAATGCATCCCACGTGCCAGATTTCTAGATCCTCTGGTGGTCATGGCATGTGCTTGTCTGCTGAGCTCATTTTCCTGTTTCCCGGAAATGAGTGAAACAGACCATATTGGTGGGAAAAGACAGTCTCCAGTTATAAACAGGTTGCTTGGCAAACCCTTCATAATATAAAAATTTAGATGTCTTAGGACATTTGATACTGAAGGTGAGAAACTGTGCGACGGTCGGGGCTTGAAGGGTCTGACACTGAGGGAGGCGTTGGGATTGACTGTCAGGTGAAGAAGAGGGAGACCGGGCTTATTGAGGTCCTCCGGGAGCCGTGTGACTCCACCGGGGCAGAGGCCTGGCTGGTTAACAGAATTTTTCCAATTCAGATAAGATTTAGTGTATTAATCAGGGTTCTCCAGAGAAATAGTTCCGGTAGGATATATATAGATAAATATGGAGAGATTTATTATGAGGGATTGGCTCATTTATGGAGCCAGTTATGGAGGCTAAGTCCCGTGATTTGTTATCTGCAAGCTGGAGGCCCAGGGAAGGAGGTGGTGAAGTTCCAGTTCAAACCTGAGAAAAGGCCTGACAACCAGGAGCATTGATATCAGAGGACAGGAAAAGATGGCTGTCCCAGCTCAGGGAGAGAGCATATTCACCCTTCTTCCACCTTTGTGTTCTCTTCAGGCCCTCAGTGGGTTGGTTGACACCCACCCGCGTTGGTGAGGGCGATGTGCTTCACTCAGTCTGCCCCTTCCAATGCTTACGTCTTCCTGAGACACACGTGTGCACACACACACACCCACCCACACCCAGAAATAATGTTTTACTGGCTACTTGGGCATCCCTTAGCCCAGTCAAGTTGACACATAAAATCAACCATCACGTATGGCGAACATTTTATTAAAAATAAAAAAAAAAAACAGAAAGGAGAATAGCTAGAAATGTGCACTTAACTCAGGAGCCTTGAGTTTCATTCTCATTAAACTAGAAAAAGGATAAACTATTACCAGCAAGGAAGTATATAGCACAACCCCTGAGCAATCACCTCCTCTCTTTGGAAGCAATAAAGAGAAAATGTTAAGTAGTGTTGATCAAACATTAAAAATTGTTGAAGATTTTAATGAGCAAATGTTTTTAAACTGCTAAAAACATTAAAGATGCCTTGTAAATGATAGTCTTGTTATTTTTCTAAAAATGGCCACATTTAACACACCTTCTTTGAAACCTAATTTAGCGTACAAACACCAGACATTTACATAGCTTCCTCCAGTGTGTTTTGGGTATTGAGGTCCTAATTTCTTTGCTTTCTTTGCTTTTCTGAATACCAGGCACAAGTACACTCATGAGTTTCAAGACTGGTTTGTGGTGCCTTTTGATACCTGGCTGCTGTTTGATATTCTGTTCCCTTAAATTGGAAAGACCAAGAGCTACATAAGAATTTTTAAAGTTTCTAGATATCAAAATCTTTGGGAAGCTAAATGTTTTTGAGGGTTTCTCTCCTCTCATTTTCCTTTATATTCCCTATTAGGACACAAATGAAGCTTCTATCGTGTTCCATTTGACCTCACTTGTCTCTCTTAGGTGTTGTTACCTGAGCAGCTATTTTTCTTCTTATTACAAGCATACCTTCAAAATTTCAGCTCTTGGGCACTGTAAGCAAGTCAAAATTTATAAAAGATGAATCTCATTTTTCCCCACACACCCACCCCATCCTTAACAATGTACCCATGCGTACACGGACGCATACACAGGCACACCACGCCCGTTCTCCCACTCCTGTTTTTCCTAACAAGTATACATTTATTTAATTAACCAAATTACTATTTTACACAAAAGAGACTGAAGGGTATTAGCAGAGTCACAGGTGTGAGACGTATTCACAGGTTTGTTAAAATCATCGTAGATGGGATAATTCGCTCCTAATTTCCAAGTAGGAGCAGAATTTAACCTGACTTGAGGGCAATGTGGTTAAAAAAAAAAAAATCCCATTGACTCTTTCTGAAGAGATATAATTCTTCTTTAATGGAGTCTGATGAGCCTTAAAGGTAACTTAAAATCTGTTTCAGGGGGTTATTTTGCATTTATTCATGAGTTGTTGAAACATCCAAAATGTTTTTGTGAAGAACTAGGAAATGAAACACCATACATTCCTGCCAATGTATTTGTTATGGGGTAGTTTTTCTTTTCCTAGAAACCTTTCTTCCTTCTCTTTTCTTTTTTTTTTTTTAAAGTTTTTATTTTATATTGGAGTATAGCCGATTAAAAATGTTGTGGTAGTTTCAGGTGCACAGCAAAGGGACTCAGCCATACATATGCATGTATCCATCCTCCCCCATCTTCCTTCTGTTTAATATGATCTACGAGTTACTGTATGATGCACCCATGTCAGAAGGAGATTTGTTAATGAGGTTATTTTAAGCATGTGAGGCAGAAATTGCCCTGAAAGTACTTGATTTCTGAGTGTGTTTGTTGCATAAGTAAAAGGCAGGCAACACGGGCAGCCCTGACACATCGCACCCCGAGCAGCGGGTCTTCGGAAGGAGGGAGTCAGGCTGTGGGAGGTGACACAGCCTCCGTCATGGCAACAGCAGCCTTCTCATCGGGAGCACATACTTAGATTCGGAGCACTTGCTGTCCTCCCCGTGTGGGAGCTTGAGCCTACGGCCTCGGAGTTGAAAAGCACGCATTACTTCATAGTGCAGTTGGGAAGTTCCTTTCTTTCAAGCACTTAGTTTAGAATAAAATGGGAACTTAATATTTAAACCAAGTATTTGGCAATGAATGTTCACACGTGAGATGTTATGATTTTGCTTTCCCGTGTTTGATCTGTCAATATTCCGTGGTGGTCCTGGGTGAGAATGTGCTGTCACAGGGTAGCAGACAGTATCAGAATGATGCATAATTCAGTCTCTATTATAATAAAGCATTTGTATTGAATAGATAAATCCTTATTCTTCAGCAACTTGACTACCAATTTTAGAGTATTTTCATTAAGTGAAACTTTTTTTCCTTTCTTTCACTTCACCAACTAAACAAGATTTCCCATGGGTTAGACATCTATGCCTACAGTTAAGTTTTTTGTTTGGTTGGTTTTTTTGTTAAGAACTAATTACACCATTTTTAGAAATTAAATGTGTACGTGATTCTTAGGACTATCAGTGGCTTCCTCTCGTCACCAACACCCCATAATTCCAGCTCCTTTGACAGTGACTGTAGGTTAGTATGGACACCATTTAAATAAAACCATCAGGGGCCATTCTTTTGTCCCCTTATTGCTGCCTACCTTTTTTTTTTTTTTAAAAGAATAGCTTTATTGATATATGTTATAGACCATGGAGTTCACCTATTCAGAGTGTATGATTCCATTTTTTAATATATTCACAGACTTATGAAAGTATCGCTATCTCTACACAACTCTTTTTATCACACCCCCTTCCCCCAAAAATCATACCCCTTAATAGCCACTCCTCACCTCCCACCATCCCCTGGCAACCAGTAATTTACTTTCTGTGTCTGTAGATTTACCTATACTAGACATTTCATATAATAGAAAGATACAGTCTTTTTGACTGACTGCTTTTATTTAGTATAATTTCTTTTAATATAGCGTAATGTTTTACAAGGAATGAAATACTGATATATGCTACAACATGAATATCCATGTTGTAGCATATATCAGTATTTCATTCCTTTCTATTGCTGCGTAATATATACCATTGTATGACTGTACCTCAACTTGTTTATTAATTCATCAGCTGATGGACATTTGAGTCAGTGGTAAGCAGAACGATAGTACCCAAAGATGCCCATGTTCTTATTCCCAGACCTGTGCAAAGGGGACTTTGCCAATATAGTTAAGGTCAAGGACCTTTTGAGACGAGATTACCCTCGGTTAGCTGGTGCACCTACTCTAATCACATGAGTCCCTCAAAGTGGACAGCCTTTCATGTCTTTTGTCAAAGGACTGTGGGAAAAGAGTCAAAGAGATGCAATATTGCTGCCTGTGAAGATAGAGGAAGGAAAATTCCATGAGCCAAGGAAGTGGGTGGATCCTCGAAGCTGGAAAAAGCAAAGAAATGGGGGCTTCCCTGGTGGCGCAGTGGTTGAGAGTCCGCCTGCCGATGCAGGGGACAGCCCCGGTCCGGGAAGATCCCACATGCCGCTGAGCGGCTGGGCCCGTGAGCCATGGCCGCTGAGCCTGCGCGTCCGGAGCCTGTGTTCCGCAACGGGAGAGGCCACAACAGTGAGAGGCCCGCGTACCGCAAAAAAAAAAAAAAAAAAAAAAAGCAAAGAAATGGAATTCTCCCCAAGTCCTTCCAGGAAGGAGTGAGACCTGTAGTCTGTAATATAATAAACTCGTGATGCTTTAAGCTATTAAATTTGTGGTAATTTGTTACAGCAGCAACAGAAAATGAATATAGGTTTGTGTCCACTTTGGGGCTTTCATGACCAGTACTGCTATGAACATTTGTGTTCAAGTATGTGTGAGGACACATGCCTTCATTTTTCTCGGGTATCTACCTAGGAGTGAAATTGCTGGGTCATATGGTAACTGTAAGTATAACATTTTAAGGAACTGCCAGACAGTTTTCCAGGTTGGCTGCACCATTTTGCTTTCCCATCAGCAAATATTTCCATTTCTCTACATCCTCACTAACACTTCTTATTATCTGTCCTTTTGATTTTAGTCATCCCAGTGGATGTCAAGTGGTATCTCATTATAGTTTTGATTTGTGTTTTCCTAATGACTAATAATGTTGAGTGTCTTTTCGTGTGCTCATTAGCTGTTTGTAGAAATGGCTTTATAGAAACGTCTATTCAATCTTTATAGAAATGTCTATTCAAATCTTTTGTTGATTTTTAACCTTGCGTTGTCTTTGTATTATTTAGTTGTTCTTTATATTCTGGATACAAGTCCCTTTTTAGAGCCACGGTTAGCATATATTTTCTCCCAGTCGGTGGGTTGTCTTCTCACTTTACTGATAGTGTCCTTTTGAGCACAAAATGTTTTAATTTTGATGAAGTCCAATTTATTTTTTCCTTTTATCTCATATGCTTTTAGTGTCTTATCTAAGAAACTAGTGCCTAAGCCGACATCACAAACATTTATAACAAGATTTTTTGAGCATTACCTCTTACTTTGAGATCTGTGATCCATTTTGCGTTAGTTTTTGTGTGTAGTATGGGGTAGGTATCCAGCTTCATTCTTCTGCATGTGGATATCCAGTTGTTCCGGGGCTTAGATACAGTTAATTTTTAATTGGAAATGTTAACCCCCATAGTTTACCTTTGGGTGTTTCCCATGCCGCCGGTGTTTGGGGAGGGCTGCTGCTGTGGCTGTGTTCCATGGTTGGAATTCACCATGCTGGTGACAGGCTTTTCTTACAGGCTTCAGTGAAGAATGTATAAGGAGTCTCCTGTTCCCAGATGCGTTGCAATACCTTGTCAAAATGTGTGCGAAATTTAGGAAATCAAACACACTTTTGGCTACCTCGTCCTTTCCACTTTTCCTCTAGTCTTTGTTTCATTCCTGATGGTATTGGATTTTTTTCTACAAAATCATTACACGAGTTGCCATGATCGGGAAGCCTATTGAAGAAAAGGATTTTAATATTACCATTTCCTCACTAATTTAGAGTTGCTCAACTGTTTAAGCCCTTGGAAATTATCAAGTGCACCAGGGGCCCGAATGCATTTTATTCCTCCTCTTCTGGTTTCCTTATGCTCTGCTTCCTGGGCAGAGACGGATTCTTCTCAGCTATTCCTAAACCATAGGATTGCTCTGTGCCATCCCTAGTTTATTCACGTTAGGACGTCTCTGGAAAGGAATTGTGGCGTGGGAATGGCCATGTGTGTGTCCAGGAGTTAACTACTTCTGATTTCTAAGTTGGAGAGATCCTTATTCTGGAAAGAACTGGTTCCCTAAAGTAGTGCTTCTCAAATTTGAATGTGCATCTAAGTCAGTGGCTTGGACATACATACTACCAAATGTAAAATAGATAGCTAGTGGGAAGCAGCCGCATAGCACAGGGAGATCAGCTCGGTGCTTTGTGACCACCTAGAGGGGTGAGATAGGGAGGGTGGGAGGGAGGGAGAGGCAAGAGGGAAGAGATATGGGAACATATGTATATGTATAGCTGATTCACTTAGTTATAAAGCAGAAACTAACACACCATTGTAAAGCAATTATACTCCAATAAAGATGTTAAAAAACAAAAAAATGAATTCGAATTCAGTATATCCAGGTAGAGCCTGAGATTCCACATTTCGTCCGTGCAGAATCTCACAGGGGTGCTGATACTATTGGCCCATGAACCACATTTTGAGAAGTCAGGTCCCCCAGGATCCAAGACTCTAGGGGGAATTCAGGAACTGGTAAACTTTGGATGTATTTTAATCTAGACCCTGAGTTTTCCCTTAAGTTTTCTAGAAAGCAAAACAAAATTTTTTTAATAAAACAAAATATTTCTCCCGTACCCTTCAAAACAAGTCTATTTCAGATACACTCCAGCAGCTGCAGTCAGGTAGAAGTTCAGTTTCTTGAAGAAATGAAAATTTGCCTTTAGAATAATCAGAAATTTTGCTGTGGCTAGTTACATAGTTGCAAAGCCTGGATTTATATGCTCCAGGTGATGTCAGGGTGACATATCTGGAGGGTCTTTTGGTGTATTATGCACGTCATGCCTTACAAAGGTGTTACATGACTTATGCTTTGAGAAGAGCGCCCATCTGGCTGTTTTCGTGATAAATTTCCCCCAGGCGATTTACGAATGACGTGGAGGTAAGAGTTGGATCCCTCTAATTGGTCAATTTTACTTTTCTCTAGGTTCAGTTAAGCTTTCATAGCAATTTAGACAAGTGTCATCTGATTCCTTTATCATGAAACCCGCATCTAACCAAAGTCCAGGGCTTGAAAGACCTTGTATGTTACATTTCTTGGGAGTGATTTTACCTTAATTCATTCAGTGAAAGGCTGATCTCTCTGTGATCAGCGTGTATATCTATTAGAGTCTTTCAGTTTTTGCTGGTAGTTACTTCAAAATCAAAGTTGTAACTGCATTAGCTATCATAGTTAAAACACAATGATTTTTATAAAACATCTGTCTGCTGAATGCTATTAAGAAATGAGTTTTGAAATGTCAGTGAATTTCTGAAAGTATAAACCATATTTTTAGGTTCTTTTAGGATTATTGCAGTTTTCTTTTAGGTTCTTTTTTTTTTGAATTTTAGAATTTTATTGTTTTATACAGCAGGTTCATATTAGTCATCCATTTTATACATATTAGTGTATACATGTCAATCCCAATTGCCCAATTGACCACACTACCACCATCCCCTCCACTTCCCCCCCTTGGCGTACATATGTTTGTTCTCTATATCTGTGTCTCTATTTCTGCCCTGAAAACAAGTTCATCTGTACCATTTTTCTGGGTTCCACATATATGCGTTAATATACAATGTTTGTTTTTCTCTTGCTCACTTACTTCATTCTGTATGACAGTCTCTAGATCCATCCATGTCTCTACAAATGACCCAATTTCGTTCCTTTTTATGGCTGAGTAATATTCCATTGTATATACGTACCACATCTTCTTTATCCATTCGTCTGTCGATGGGCATTTAGGTTGCTTTCATGACCTGGTTATTGTAAATAGTGCTGCAATGAACATTGGGGTGCCTGTGTCTTTTTGAACTATAGTTTTCTCAGGGTATATGCCCAGTAGTGGTATTGCTGGGTCATATGGTAATTCTATTTTTAGTTTTATAAGCAACCTCCATACTGTTCTCCATAGTGGCTGTATCAATTTACATTCCCACCAACAGTGCAAGAGGGTTCCCTTTTCTCCACACCCTCTCCAGCATTTGTTGTTTGTAGGTTTTCTAATGATGCCCATTCTAAATGGTGTGAGGAGATACCTCATTGTAGTTTTGATATGCATTTCTCTAATAATTAGTGATGTTGAGCAGCTTTCCATGTGCCTCTTGGCCGTCTGTATGTCTTCTTTGGAGAAGTGTCTATTTAGGTCTTCTGCCCATTTTTTGATTGGGTTGTTTGTTATTTTAATATTGAGATGCATTAGCTGTTTATATATTTTGGAGATTAATCCTTTGTCCGTTGATTCATTTGCAAATATTTTCTCCCATTCTGAGGGTTGTCTTTTCGTCTTGTTTGTAGTTTCCTTTGCTTTGCAAAAGCTTTTAAATTTCATTAGGTCCCTTTCGTTTATTTTTGTTTTTATTTCCATTACTGTAAGAGGTGGATCAAAAAAGATCTTGGTGTGATTTATGTCAAAGAGTGTTCTTCCTATGTTTTCCTCTAAGAGTTTTATACTGTCCGGTCTTACATTTAGGTCTTGAATCCATTTTGAGTTTATTTTTGTGTATGGTGTTATGGAGTGTTCTAATTTCATTCTTTTACATGTAGCTATCCAGTTTTCCCAGCACCACTTATTGAAGAGACTGGCTTTTCTCCATTATATATCCTTGCCTCCTTTGTCATAGATTAGTTGACCATAGGTGCGTGGGTTTATCTCTGGGCTTTCTATCTTCTTCCATTGATCTACGTTTCTGTTTTTGTGCCAGTACCAAATTGTCTTGATTACCGTAGCTTTTTAGTATAGTCTGAAGTTGGGGAGTCTGATTCCTCCAGTTCGGTTTTCTTCCCCCAAGACTGGTTTGGCTATTCGGGGTCTTTTGTGTCTCCATACAAATTTTAAGATGTTTTGTTCTAGTTCTGTAAAAAATGCCATTGATAATTTGATAGGGATTGCATAGAATCTGTAGATTGCTTTGGGTAGTAGAGTCATTTTCACAATATTGATTCTTCCAATCCAAGAACACGGTATATCTCTCCATCTGTTGGAATCATCTTTAATTTCTTCCATCAGTGTCTTATAGTTTTCTGCATACAGGTCTTTTGACTCCCTAGGTAAGTTTGTTCCTAGGTATTTTATTCTTTTTGTTGGAATGGTAAATGGGAGTGTTTCCTTAATTTCTCTTTCAGATTTTTCATCATTAGTGTATAGGAATGCAAGAGATTTCTGTGCATTAATTTTGTATCCTGCAACTTTACCAAATTCATTGATTATCTCTAGTAGTTTTCTGGTAGCATCTTTAGGATTCTCTATGTCTAGTATCATATCATCTGCAAACAGCGACAGTTCCACTTCTTCTTGTCCAATTTGGATTCTTTTAATTTCTTTTTCTTCTCTGATTGCTGTGGCTAGGACTTCGAAAACTATGTTGAATAATAGTGGCGAGAGTGAACATCCTTGACTCATTCCTGATCTTAGAGGAAATGCTTTCAGTTTTTCACCATTGAGAATGATATTTGCTGTGAGTTTGTCATATATGGCCTTTATTATGTTGAGGTAGTTTCCCTCTATGCCCACTTTCCGGAGAGTTTTTATCATAAATTGGTGTTGAATTTTGTCAAAAGCTTTTTCTGCATCTATTGAGATGATCATATGGTTTTTATGCTTCAGTTTCTTAATATGGTGTATCACATTGATTGATTTGTGTAGGTTGAGGAATCCTTACATCCCTGGGATAAATCCCACTTCATCATGGTGTATGATCCTTTGAATGTGTCGTTGGATTCTGTTTGCTAGTATTTTGTTGAGAATTTTTGCATCTGTATTCATCAGTGATATTGGTCTGTAATTTTCTTTTTTTGTAGTATCTTTGTCTGGTTTGGGTATCAGGGTGATGGTGGCCTCATAGAATGAGTTCGGGAGTGCTCCTTCCTCTGCAGTTGTTTGGAACAGTTTGAGAAGCATGGGTGTTAGCTCTTCTCTAAGTGTTTGATACAATTCACCTGTGAAGCCGTCTGGTCCTGGACTTTTGTTTCTTGGAAGATTTTTAATCACAGTTTGAATTTCATTACTTGTGATTGGTCTGTTCATATTTTCTATTTCTTCCTGATTCAGTCTTGGAAGGTTATACCTGTCTAAGAATTTGTCCATTTCTTCCACGTTGTCCATTTTATTGGCATAGGGTTGCTTGTAGTAGTCTCTTAGGATGCTTTGTGTTTCTGCAGTTCTGTTTTAACGTCTCCTTTTTGATTTCTACTTTTATTGATTTGAGTCCTCTCCCTCTTTTTCCTAATGAGTCTGGCTAATGATTTATCAATTTTGTTTATCTTCTCAAAGAACCAGCTTTTAGTTTTATTGATCTTTGCTATTGTTTTCTTTGTTTCTATTTCGTTTATTTCTGCTCTGATCTTTATGATCTCTTTCCTTCTGCTAACTTTGGGTTTTGTTTGTTCTTCTTTCTCTAGTTCCTTTATGTGTAAGCTTAGATTGTTTATTTGAGATTTTTCTTGTTTCTTGAGGTAGGCTTGTATTGCTATAAAATTCCCTTTAGAACTGCTTTTGCTGCATCCCATACGTTTTGCATTGTTGTGTTTTCATTTGTCTCTATTTTTTGATTTCCTCTTTGATTTCTTCAGTGATCTCTTAGTTATTTAATAACATATTGTTTAGTCTCCATGTGTTTGTGTGTTTTACGTTTTTTTTCCCCCTATAATTGATATCTAATCTCATAGCGTTGTGGTCAGAAAAGATGCTTGATATGATTTCAATTTTCTTAAATTTGCTGAGGCTTGATTTGTGACCCAAGATGTGATCTATCCTGGAGAATGTTCTATGTGCACTTGAGAAGAAAGTAATCTGCTCTTTTTGGATAGAATGTCCTATAAATATCAATTAAATCTATCTGGTTTCTTGTGTCATTTAAAGCTTGTGTTTCCTTATTAACTTTCTGTCTGGATGATCTGTCCATGGGTGTAAGTGAGGTGTTAAAGTCCCCGACTCTTATTGTGTTGCTGTCGATTTCCTCTTTTATAGCTGTTAGCAGTTGCCTTATGTATTGAGGTGCTCCTATGTTGGGTGCATATATATTTATAGCTGTTACATCTTCTTCTTAGATTGATCCCTTGATCATTATGTAGTATCCTTCCTTGTCTCTTGTAACATTCTTTATTTTAAAGTCTATTTTATGTGATATGAGTATTGCTACTCCAGCTTTCTTTTGATTTGTATTTGCATGGAATATCTTTTTCCATCCCCTCACTTTCAGTCTGTATGTGTCCCCAGGTCTGAAGTGGGTCTCTTGTAGACAGCATATATATAGGTCTTGTTAGGTATGTTCCTATTACCATTTTATTAATTTTTATGGGTATGTTTTTGTCGGTCCTTTTTTTCTCTTGTGTTTCCCACTTAGAGAAGTTCCTTTAGCATTTATTGTAGAGCTGGTTTGGTGGTGCTGAATTCTCTTAGCTTTTGCTGTCTGTAAAGCTTTTGATTTCTCTGTTAAATCTGAATGGGATCCTTGCTGGATAGAGTAATCTTGGTTGTAGGTTCTTCCCTTTCATCACTAAATATATCATGCCACTCCTTTCTGGCTTGTAGAGTTTGTGCTGAGAAATCAGCTGTTAACCTTATGGGAGTTCCCTTGTATGTTATTTTTCGTTTTTCCCTTACTGCTTTCAATAATTTTTCTTTGTCTTTAGTTTTTATCAATTTGATTACTATGTGTCTCAGCATGTTTCTCCTTGGGTTTATCCTGTATGGGACTAGCTGCGCTTCCTGGACTTTGCTGGCTATTTCCTTTCCCATATTAGGGAAGTTTCGACTATAATCTGTTCAAATATTTTCTCCTTTCTCTCTCTCTTCTCCTTCTTGGACCCCTATAATGCGAATGTTATTGCGTTTAATGTTGTCGCAGAGGTCTCTTAGGCTCTCTTCATTTCTTTTCATTCTTTTTTCTTTATTCTGTTCCGTGGCAGTGAATTCTAGCATTCTGTCTTCCAGGTCACTTATCTGTTCTTCTGCCTCAATTGTTCTGCTATTGATTCCTTCTAGTGTGTTTTTCATTTCAGTTATTGTATTGTTCATCTCTGTTTGTTCTTTAATTCTTCTAGGTTTTTGTTCTTTAATTCTTCTAGGTCTTTGTTAAACATTTCTTGCATCTTCTTGATCTTTATGTCCATTCTTTTTCTGAGGTCCTGGATCATCTTCACTATCATTATTCTGAATTCTTTTTCTGGAAGGTTTCCTATCTCCACTTCATTTAGTTGTTTTTCTGGGGTTTTATCCTGTTCCTTCATCTGGTACAGAGCCCTCTGCCTTTTCATCTTGTCTGTCTTTCTGTGATTGTGGTTTTTGTTCCACAGGCTGTAGGATTGTAGTTCTTCTTGCTTCTGCTGTCTTCCCTGTGGTGGGTGAGGCTACCTAAGAGGCTTGTGCAAGCTTCCTCATGGGAGGGACTGGTGGTAGGTAGAGCTGGGTGTTGCTCTGGTGGGCAGAGCTCAGTGAAACTTTAATCTGCTTGACTGCTGATGGGTGGAGCTGGGTTCCCTCCCTGTTGGTTGTTTGGCCTGATATGGCCCAGCACTGGAGCCTACAGGCTCTTTGGTGGGTCTAATGGCAGACTCTGGGAGGGCTCATGCCAAGGAGTACTTCCCAGAACTTCTGCTGCCAGTGTCCTTGTCCTCACGGTGAACCACAGCCACATCCCTCCTCTGCAGGCACCCCTCCAACACTAGCAGGTAGGTCTGGTTCAGTCTCCTATGGGGTTACTGCTCCTTCCCCTGGGTCCCGATGCACACACTACTTTGTGTGTGTCCTCCAAGAGTAGAGTCTCTGTTTCCCCCAGTCCTGTCGAATCCTGCACTCAATTCCCACTAGTCTTCAAAGTCTGATTCTCTAGGAATTCCTCTTCCCGTTGCCAGAACCCCAGGTTGGGGAGCCTGACATGGGGCTCAGAACCTTCACTCCAGTGGGTGGACTTCTGTGGTCTAAGTGTTCTCCAGTCGTGAGTCACCCACCCAGCAGTTACGGGAATTGATTTTATCGTGGTTGCGCCCCTCCTACCGTCTCATTGTGATTTCCCCTTTGTCTTTGGATGTGGGATGTCTTTTTTGGTGAGCTCCAGTGTCTTCCTGTCGATGATTGTTCAGCAGGTAGTTGTGATTTGGGCGCTCTCCCAAGAGGGAGTCTATTTTTGTCATGTAAAACTTAGTCCAGGGAGGGAAAGGGGGAGACATTGATTGACTCACTGACTCATTTGTTATTCCACCTTCACCTGATAAAGGTTATCTATCTCGGAGCTGGATTAGAAGTACAGTCGTCCCATGGTATCTGCAGGCAGTTGTTTCCAGGAGCCCCACGGATACCAAAATCCTTGGATGCTTCAGTCCCTTATGTAAAATGGCAAAGTGCAACGAGTATAGTGAGCCCTCCATATCCGTGGGTTTCACATCAGTGGATATGGAGGGCCGCGTTTAGTTTTATGTGGTTGTGGGTGCCCATGTTGATTGGAAAGGGGGAGAAAGAAAGAGAGGAAGACTGTTCCTTTGTATGAGTATATCAAGACTTCCTAGTCTATGCTAATTTCTGTAACTTTTATAAGAAGTCTTTATGACTTAGCTTCCTTGCTAGGAGGTGAAGCAAAGTTAAACATTTGTATGTTCTCCTTACTGGACTATATTTAAAATCCAAATGGTTGACCTAATGTGTTGTTTTTGGTAAGTAAGAACCAGTGCCTTCTGGTGGCTGGCTTAGGTTGAAATACAACTGTAATAGTAATAGTAGCCGTTATCATTGGGGGTAGTAGTTGTTGTTCCATTGTTTTAGCTGTGAAAGGATCCGAGCCCCAACCTGTGGGTAACGTCTGGGTAACTCGATGGACCATCTACTTGGTTCTTGAAAACCTCACGTATACTAGCTGAAGGAATTATATCAGAGTGTGGTTCTGAGCCATAGTTGAAAGTATTTGCCAAGCCCTGTCATTTGTGCCATTACCTCCATAAACTCATTTTGGTTTCATCTCAGTGCTGAAGTATTTACAGGAATGCTGGGAGCCCCAAGCCTGACCCCTGCAGACAGTAATGATGTGAAACGCAATTGTATATTTTTGTTAAGCTCTGAGAAACATGACAGATTGCCCTCATCCATGAGTCCCCTCTCTCCTCCTTGAAAAAGACTGTGTTGACCCAAGCATTGTGATAAATAACTTCTGGTAATAATGGCGAAAGCTGAGGGCGAGTACTGTTTTGCTTTGCAGCCATCCTGGTGCCTGGTACTTATGTTTGAAACAGTTGAGGACATAATTTTCAGAAAATGAACAAAACTGTGAAGCCAAGAGCTACATCCGTTGGAAATTGTTGAGTGAAATACTGAAATATGCCAAAGCAATCTCGTAAATCTTAATCCATCATCGCAAATCTCCATCAGAGAATCGTGCACGGGCCATCCTTTGAACGTACATTTTAAATGCAAAAGATGTGAAAAGGGAAGAGTAATTGTGACAACTCATACAAGATCATGGAAGAGAGAGCCACCTGGAGACAACCGGCAGAGTCCATGCCAGGGATGTGAGGGGCCAAGGGCCTGGCACACAGGATAGTCCCAGGTGGTCTTCTAAGCGAGGAAAGAAAGAGATGGATAGCTTCTTTAGGAAGGGGAAGGACAGTACAGTCAGCTCTGTCTTTGAAGATGTGTAATTGTCATGAGTGTGTAGATTTTTCTTCCATTCTTTTATTAAGGCCGATACAAGAAATCATTGCATCACCTGGGATTTTGAAGTTCAGTTAGAAAACAAAGAAAGACACGAAGCTAAGCGTCTGACTATCCAGTTAGGATGCAAACTTCACACCTCAATCTAATGATTAAGAGAATATTAAAGGGTGCTATCCATATTAATAATGAAGTGGTGCTAATCTGTTGTACTGAAAAATGAAGGATCAAGGAAAACTCTAAAATACATCTTGTGATCAAAACTTGGAAGATAGTCCTGCAATGACAAATGATTAATTAGAAAAATATTGGCCTCAGCCACCAGAAATTAAGGTATCTGTAAGATAAAATCCATGAGAAATTAATTTTAAATAACTTCATTTTTTTGCATCACAGTGGCATATTTTCTGATACCAGCTTTACTGTCTGTTACCAAACGACAGTGAAATATAATGCATAATTTAAGACTCAGTAAATCCCAGTAACCCTGAGCAGCTAAAAAAAGAATGACATGTTGACATCAAAAACAAGGGGCGGGGCTTCCCTGGTGGCGCAGTGGTTGAGAGTCCGCCCGCCGATGCAGGGGACACGGGTTCGTGCCCCGTTCTGGGAAGATCCCACATGCCGCGTAGCGGCTGGGCCTGTGAGCCATGGCCACTGAGCCTGCAAGTCTGGAGCCTGTGCTCCGCAATGGGAGAGGCCACAACAGTGAGAGGCCCGTGTACCGCAAAAAAAAAAAAAACAAAACAAGGGGCGCAGCAAAGGAAAGGGAAGAGCCATGCTGCTTGTTGGCCGCAGTGTTTCTTGAATCCTTACCTGCATTCTCAAACCCCTGTCCTGGTGACCTCTTTATCCCGCTTCCACTTCCTTGGTGATGCTTTTTTTTTTTTTTTTTTTTTTTTTGCGGTATGCCGGCCTCTCACTGTTGTGGCCTCTCCCGTTGCGGAGCACAGGCTCCGGACACGCAGGCTCAGCGGCCATGGCTCACGGGCCCAGCTGCTCCGCGGCATGTGGGATCTTCCTGGACTGGGGCACGAGCCGGTGTCCCCTGCATCGGCAGGCGGACTCTCAACCACTGCGCCACCAGGGAAGCCCAGTGATGCTTTTTTGAGATTGGTAAGGTGTGACGCAAGATAGCAGCGTTCTTTTAAAGACAGAAAAGATTTCATCACTCATTGTTTTTGATTGCTGCCTTTAAAACACAGGGTAAAACATGGAAATTATACACTACAGCAAAGCAATTCACTTTTCAAATTGACTGTTTAAAAAGTTTCCAATGAAGACTAATTGCCTTATAGACTCTCCTCCCCTTCCTCTCAGCGTACCCATGAGCTAGGGTTTTAAAAGAGGCTATACAGTCCTTCTCTTCTGAAAGTAGCCCAGAACACGCACAGAGATGACCTATTCTTTATTAAGTGGTCCTCATCTCCTGTTTCCAGGACTGTGGCCCTTCAGCAAGGAGGGAATAATTTCCCTTTGGCCAGTGAAGGAGTGAGCAACCGTAATGGTTGAGCTACTTTTTTTTGTGGAATCCCCTCAATGGAAGTTCTCCTGTTCAGCATCTTTTAGGATCATTTGAGTTTCATGCCTGTTCATGATTCTGCACATTACTCCCCTATTATACCCACCTCCTGACTGTGTAGGTGTTTGCAGCATTCAGACTGGGCACATAACTCAGGACTGCAAAGAAAAAATTGTCTAAAGAAGAAAAAGAGCTCAAATCCCAATTAATCTAGTGTCGGCTTCTCAAAATAGCTGTGCGCTGAAGGACCCATTTTTAAATTCCCAGTCTGCTTGGACCGTTGCTTTAAGTACACAGAGTAAAAATGAATTGGTAGAAAAATGAAATGAAAAGAGACACATCCACATTTTTTTAAAAAAAAGTATTATTAGATTCAACAGTCATAAAATTACTCTTCAAGTTCTACAAAAGTTTCTGAATACTCTTTCTCAATTTCTTCTCTTATTACAGAACAGGACGGGATAGAACAGTCTGAGGCCCACACTTTGAGTAGCTCTCATCTAGCGCACTCATATTCACTCACTTGTACCCACTGCCGTTCCAAGTCATCTTGTTTTTTTTAAATAAATTGTTGTTTAAACCTTTAGATAAAGTATTGCACTTAAGACAAGGCTGTGTGACTTTTAAATAGATGGAGGTACATCTAAATTACAAACTCGAATACATTATTAGTCATAGAAGATTTTAACAATTATTTGGCAAACACTAGTTGCTGCATTTCACATTTCTTTGGCTTCATCTCCTATCACCCATTATAAATCTCACCCAGCCACTTCTGCCTACTAACAATACCAAATGGTGCTCTCAAGTGATTTTTGACAACATCCATCTAGATATCTTACAGATCTCAACATAGTTTTTAAGGTCTTGAATTATTTAACTGAAAAAAGCTAATCTGGGACCTTAGTTTTGTTAAAATTACGTTTAAAGCTATAGAAAAATAATCACATTAAATTCTAATCTCACTCATATCTCAAGCAGTTAAAAAATGTTTGAGTTCCATGAATTCCTTGTTCAGGGTGGGTACGTAGAGAAGTAACGTTACTTACAGAATACCAGCTTGATGGACCTCGCATGCCAAACAGATACTGTCTGCCATTGGTGGTTAGGTGAGTTGCTCTCTTCCCAATGCACAAGGTAAAGTTTTACATGGAAAGAACTCAAGGGGGTGTGCTTGCTGTCTTGCAGTGTTTGGCGGGCTGCCATGTGGACGGGAAGGTTGAGTAGCCCTTTGACTGGAGAGCACACAGACCTGTGGGTAGAAGTCAACAGAGAGGCTGATTTCAATTAAATGAAGGGTTTCCCAACTAGCACACACACGTTTAGAGGGAGACGAGGAGGAACTGAAGAACTCTTCTGGTCTTCCTCAGCTATGGGAGGTCCTGTGCGCGCATGGGGCTGCTGGGGTGAGCCTGAGAGTAGAATAAAAGCTTGGACTACTCACTCCAAGAAATGGAAGAAGGCCTTGCCAGTGAAAGAAAGATTGAGGAGCAGGCACATGACTGATTGTTGGGCTGTTGGGGAAGGATACCCATGCTGTGGATACAGATTGGTGACTCTTAAGGAGTTTTCCATCTTTGAGAAGCTCAGATAGCAGATTCTGGTCTCTGTGATGGAGACCAGCTCCTCCCTTCCTTCCTTCCTTCCTTCCTTCCTTCCTTCCTCCCTCCCTCCCTCCCTCCCTCCCTCCCTCCCTCTCTCCCTCTCTCCCTCTCTCATTATAAAACAGCTTGAACCTATAGAAAGTCACCAGATTTAATATTTTGCCATATTTTCTCTCTCTCATTCTCTTTTTTTAAATGTTATGGATACAGCTAAGCCTTATCACCACCATTTCATCGTCTTTTTCCTTCTTTCCTACTCAGAGGTAGCTGCTGAATTGTTCAGAAGCTCTTTGACTGTCTCTTGTGAGATTCCTCTGTGGTGAGGAATTTTATTTTTACTTTCTGACTTTTACCCAGCCAAGGCATTTCTGAGCGGTGATGGTTTTTTAACATCTCTGGTATAAGTAGTAAAGATAGACATAGAAGGTTTGAGGGCTTTGCTAAAATTTATGTTGTTAAAATCAGCCTCTAGTAACTAATTATCATATATATGTGTTTTCTAGTCCTGTGATCTGCTGTCATATACAAAATTGTGAATTGCAAAGTTTACTCTGATTAAAGACACAGATTTTTTTTTAATTAATTTATTTCTGGCTGCACTGGGTCTTCATTGCTGCACACGGGCTTTCTTTAGTTGTGGCGAACGGGCTACTCTTCGTTGTGGTGTGCGGGCTTCTCATTACGGTGGCTTCTCTTGTTGCAGAGCATAGGCTCTAGGCACACAGGCTTCAGTAGTTGTGGCACACAGGCTCAGTAGTTGTGGCTCGCAGGCTCTAGAGCGCAAGCTCAGTAGTTGTGGCGCACGGGCTTAGTTGCTCCACGGCATGTGGGATCTTCCCGGACCAGGGCTCGAACCCGTGTCCCCTGCATTGGCAGGCACATTCTTAACAACTGTGCCACCAGGGAAGTCCCAAAGACACAGATTTTGATACCAAGAATGCTATAGTTGCCTGTGTTATGGTAGCCAGACCAGAAGGGCCTAGAAGATGATAATCACAATACGTTCATTCATACAATTAGTTTATTCACGTCTCTCCTCCATTTATTAGATAAGTGTTTAAAGGGCATACTCTGTGCCAGCCATTGTACTAGGCTTCGTGGATACCAGGCAGTAGACAGAAATCCCTACTTTCATCAAGTTGACAGTCTAGTTAGGAGAAGACAGAAGAACAAAGGAACATGTCAGATGGAGAAGAAATATGTTCCGTGGAGAACTATAAAAGAGGGTAGGTGAAAAGCTGTGTGGGTAGGAGGCAGGGGCCACTGTTCTGTTTTGGGTGGTTGGCGAAGGCCTCTCTAATATGGGGACACGTGAGCCTCCCTCGAGGAAGTGAGGGACAAGCTGTGGGTGTCGAGGGGAGCGCATTCTAGGGATAGCAAGCGGAGGGAGGTTTAGGCGGGAGTGTGCTTCGTGTGAGGACAGCTGCGAGGCAGTGTGGATGGGTGGTGTGAGCTGAGGACCAGCCATAGGCGATGTGATCAGAGGTCGCAGTTGCTCCTCAAAACAGTCCTGGGGCAGGGCTAAAGCTGTTGTTATTACACCCATTTTTACACATGAGGAAACTAAGGCCTAGATAAGTGACTTGCTCAAGGTGACTTGCTGGTTGATGACAGGACCAGGACTAGCCTGTCTGCTGGATTCCAAAACACTGCCCCTTCCTGTACCACGACTTCATTTTTTAATGTAACTAAGACATGGTTGAGTTTTTATAGCTCATTCTTTGGTCGAATTGCATAAAATCCCTGGACATCAGTTCCCACATCTATAAAATCGTGGAAATAAGATTCAGGGTTGTTGTGAGATCCAGACAGGATGACGTTGATGGGGCCCTGTGGACTGCAGTGCTCTCTGGCTGGAGCTGGACAGCGCCTGTGGCCAGGTTCCTGATGGGCAGGCCTGGAGTTTGTAAATTGACCTTATTCAAGGCCAAATCTATATAACCAGAGCGTAGCATTTTTGGTCCCTATAGATGCCCCATATTCTGATTTTTCAGGAATTGTCAAGTCAGGTTCAATGCAGATTCTAACAGATTTAGACGTACTTAAGTGACTCTGCATCGCTTTTCCTGCTTGTCCCTAAAGATAACACAGAAATGCAAATACGGTTTGATGCATTTAGCTGGCACAGATTCTACTACTGTGTATTTTACCTATCTCTATTTTAAGTGCATTTTCCTTTGTAATTTCTGGTTTCCTTTTATGTTCTGCCAAATCCCATTAACTTGTCCTTGAGCTGTGTAATCTCGAATTAGCTACTAGGAGTGATGGGGTTTGCCCAAAGTGGAACCTGACGGCTGGGAATGACGAACTCCTTTCTGCCAGCGCAGCAGCTCCTTCCAGCCTCTGACTGCTCGCGGTCTATTGTGTCTTCTCAAGGCAGCTGCTGGCCTGGTGGTCCCGGCACAACCTAAGCCTTATGAGGAAATTTTAGATCTGTTTGGTCTGAGTTGTAGGCCAAGGACCATTTGTGAAGGTAGACTTAGGAAAGCGCTTTCCAGGCAGAGGGGACAAAAAGTGATGCAGTTCAATGACCAAAGAAAGGTCAGGGTGGCTGGAGCACAGTGGGAGTGGAGAAAAAATGAGATTGAGGTGGTAGGTGGGTCCAGAACCCGTAAAGGCCTTGTCAACCACGATACGGAGTTTAGATTTTATCATATGGATGGTGGGACGTGGGGGACAGTTTTTAAGCAAAGATATGATATGACATGTTTTGCATTCCTGCTACCATGAAGACAGATGGGGTCATAGTACACACCACTTAGGCGGCCGGTACAGGGGTCCAGTTGAGAGATGGCTGGCTGTGGCCAAGTGGAAGCCACAGAAGTGGTAGGAAGCAGTGGATTCGGGGCGTATGTTGAGATGGCACTAACAAGTCTTGATAATGGACTGACTTCGGTGAGATGGTTAGGAAAAGAATGGAATCAAGATAGTTCCTACTGTTGTAAGCAACTGAGTAAATTAGTGACACCATTTAAGTGAAAGACTCCAGGAGGCATGGATTAGGAAAGACTGGGAAAGGGAGGAGAGAGCAAATCAATGATGCTATTTGGCAATGTTATGTTTGAGAGACCTGTGACAGACACCCAGGTGGAATTGTCCGGGTAGGGGGTTGCAATCCAGAGTTCAAGGAGGAGAAATACAGACTTTGGATGCTTTGGCATTGAAGTGATACTTAAAGGAATACATTGGATGGTTAAGATCACATAGGAAGAGAGTATAGCCAAGACAGAGACCTGGGATGCTCCAACAGTTAGAGATCTAACCAGAGGAGGAAGAGTCAGAAGAGGGAGCAGAAGGAAGCACACTTCACAAGAAGTGGGAAAAAAGGATTTGGTAATTAAGCTTTTTTAAAAGGCGGAATAACATCAGTGTCTTTTTTCTTGGAAACAGTGTTATTGGTATAATTTATTCAAGTACGAGAACAATTCATGGTGACTACTTTTAGTTTTCTAATTAAATTTTTTAATTAAAAATTAAATTACAATGAAAAACCAATACGTTCTCATTCTTTAAAAACATTTTAAATAAAAAGTATAGAGAAGAAGAGAAATCACTTAAAACTTGAAGACTCTTAGAAATTCCAATTTCAAATGCTAACATTTTAGTGTGTTTTTCCAATCATTCCTGATGCGTCCAAGGTATTTTTATATAACTGAGGTGATTTTATATAACTGAGGTGAGGTAGACAGCTGTGTATGATGCTTTCTACATGCAACATTATAATGGAAGCAATTCCTGGTGTTATAAATTGTTTAATAAAATTTTAATTCTGTTTAAAATTAAACAGAAATTTAATAAGTTTTTAATAAAAACTTATTTTTTTAGATGCTTCCAAATCTGTATCTTTGCTGTTCTTGAGCAGTTCCTGATTTTTTTATTTTTCATTTTTCCTCCTAGGGGAAAAAGTGAAGTAGACAACTCATCTCCTTGACCTAGTATTTCCCTACTATATAAGAAAAAGTAAAGAGTCAGTCAAACTGCCTGCTTAGAAATTTGGCTTAGCAAGATCCCCTCTAGTGAGGGATATGAAAACCTTGTGATTCAGCTCTATCCTTCATTTTCCTGTAGCCCTTAAATTAAAATCTGTCACAAATACTCCATTTTCAGGTTGGATTTCCTAACAAAACAGTCCTTTAAAATATCCAAATACAATGACTTAAAAAATAAGATGGCAGATAAAAAAGGGAAACACTGCTGAAGTATACAGTGTTCTGTATTTGAAAGTCTCCAAGCTAGAAAGCTAAATATACTTTCTGCACACAAAAGATCAGAATCAATGGCAGTTGAGACAGTGGCTCTTTCTGACCTGTTGCTTGGATTGCTGTATGTAAAAGTCATTAAAATGGCCTCCTAAAAAAAGACTAAGTAAAACATACACATATATATGTACCTGATTTTTAAAATTTTTATGTATTGTGGAATATCATTAATACGTCTTTAACCTTGGGTGTTTTTAGTCTACAGGGACAATTTATGTGCAAATTGAAAAGTAACTATTTATTTTACAGTAGAAAGGTTTGAATTGATACGAGTAGAGACCACTCTCAGATCTCTAAATAAAGGGGTGATAGAATTGTCATTCGTGGACTTTTTAAAGAAAATCTGATTATTTGGAACAATGGAAATGCATCTTTAATCAAGATGCATTCGCCTTTTAGGGAAAGTGTATGATTAAATGATCATTAGAAGTGGTTGATGAGTGTTGTCTGTGTATATGTCCATGCCTTTTTTCTACTCCAGGTTTTTACTCTCAGGTTTCCATCACCATTGCTTGCTACAACAGATAGGAGGGTTTCTGTAGCCCACAGTTTATCTCCCATTGCACCTTGGCACCATCTTCTACAAAGGACGTGTGTGTGTGTGTGTGTGTGTGTGTGTGTGTGTGTGTGTGTGTGTGTGTATACACAGGTGTAGGAGCCAAAAGCTACGTGAGCTTCGACCACAAGCAGGCCCTCTGTTGTTCTTCCAAGGTTTTGTTTAGGAACTGACACATTAAAAGTCTTAAGTATTTATTTGTTGGAGTAAGTGAAAAACAGTGTTATAGAAACAACAGTGATTCCAGCTGGGAGAGGATTGCACAACATGTGGAACTGGATTGGGATAACTAGCCTCATGGGCTGTCTTCCTCCTTTGGCAGTTCTGCTCCATGGGTCATAGAGCCAGAGATCCACGTTGTTTGTAGCTCAGAACAGCAGACTTCCTGTAGGTTCTCAAGGTTTTCTTCCTTAGACGGACTGGGACGGGAGAGCAAAAGACCAGACTTGTAGGGTGGAGAGTGCACCGCAGGCTTCAGGTTCAGCAAACATGTATTCAGTGTCAGCTGCATTCCAGGCACTTTGCGATCACTTTCCCATGTTCCTCGTGTGAGATGACACTCCTCTACGTAGACATCATTAGCCCACTTTACTGATGAGGAAACTGAAGCTTAGAAAATGTAAATAATTTGACCCAGGCTACCTTGTGTACAGGCAAGGCTGAAATTTGAACTCAAGCCTCCAGACATTTAAGCCACCATAGGAACTTTCAAATAAATAGCCCCAAAGAGTAGATGTGTATGTAGATGGTTAAGTCTGAATCCTGGTTAAGATGGTTTCTCATGTCCCTTTTCTTCTTCTTTTTTAAAATTTATTTAAGTATAGTTGACTTACAAAACTATATTACTTTCAGGTGTTCAACATAGTGATTTTTATAGTTTGATAGATTATACACCATAAGAGTTATTATAAAATATTGGCTCTATTCCCTGTGCTGTACGTTACATCCCTGTGACTTAGTTATTTTATAACTGCTAGTTTGCACCTCTTTTTTTCTAATTGCATTTTTTATTGAAGAACAGTTAATATGCAGTATTAAATAAGTTACAGTATACAACATAGTGATTCACAATCTTTAAAGGTTATACTTCATTTGTAGTTATTATGAAATGTTGGCTATTTTCCCTGTGTTGTACAAGTCCTCGTAGTTTATTTTATACGTAATAGTTCGTACCTCTTAATCCCATACCTCTATCTGGCCCCTCCCCCTTCCCTCTCCCCACTGTTAACCACTAGTTTGTTTTCTATATCTGTGAGTCTGCTTCTTTTTTGTTACATTCACTAGTTTTATTTTTTAGATTCCACTCATCTGTCCCTTTTCTGATATCCAATTTAAAAAAAAATCCATACAAACCATGGCAGATTCCAATAAATCACAGAATCCTCTATTTGGAAAGAATAGCTTTGTATTTGGGGAATAGAGGCACAGAGAGGACGAGCGATTTACCTGTAGCCACATGGCCACTTGTGACAAAGCCAAGACTCAGAACCCTCAGGCTGAAGTCTTTCAGCATCCTCTTAATAACCAATATTCGAATGACATGGTAACTTTACAGCAACTGGCTATAGTCAAATAGATCTGCTTTAGATGAATCAAGGGAGTATTAGAGCACTGGTCCCCTGTCACTTAGATGGGGTGCTTGACCTAACCAAGTAGGTGTGAAGTTGTAGCAGGATGCAATCATCTATATTATTCCACAAAACCAGTTTAATAACTGGGGGTCTGTGTTTGGACTGGACGTGTGGGACTTGAGGAATGTATTTCATTTCAGTTCCTTAACTCTGTTCGTTCTAATATGAATGAGTGACAAGGTCATTCATGAGCATGACGTTCCTGGTGCTAAACCTCCGGCATCCTTTGCCTGTGCCCTGAGGCTGGCCCTTGAGTTGTGTGACTGAATGTCATTGTTCTTGCTTCAAAGGGACTATATCAAAACCTGCTTGGGAAGGGAGAGGGAAGCAGGGTCAGAAAGATAAAACTAGTATATACCTATACAGGCCCTTTTATGTAAATCTTTATTTAAGCCTAGAAAATATTCTGTGAAGTAAGCAATACCCCCATTTTCATAGATGGAACACTGAAACTCAGTGATATAATATAGTTTGTCCACGTTTCTCAGTGGAGTGAATGGTGAAGCTTTGCTTTAAACTTGGGTTTCTAACTTTGACGTTCATATTCTTTTTTACCCCTCTGTGTTATATCACTAAAGTATAGAAAACAAAGCATTCTTATTTAGTAGATTTTGTTTTTACAAGAGAGAGACTTCACACTGGTTGTTCTGGTCATCTCTGTCTGAACTTTTAAGCATATTAAATTTTGGAGTTTCATCTATGTACCGATTGTAACACAGCCCTCAATCATTTATAGAAAACTTGGGGTGGAGGGAGGAGAGAAATAAGTGAGGGAGATTGCGGTACAAACTTTGAGTTACAAAGTGAGTCACAGATATGAAATGTACAGTGTGGGGAATATAGTCAATAATTATGTAAAATCTTTGGTGACAGATGGTAACTAGATTTATTGTGGTGATCATTTTGAAATGTATAGAAATATTGAATCACTATGTGGTATACTAGGAGCTAACATAGTGTTGTAGGTCAATTATGCTTCAAAAACAAACAAACTCATAGAAAAAGAGATCAGATTTGTGGTTACCAGGGGTGGGGGAAGAGGGAATTGGAGGAAGGTTGTTAAAAGGTACAAACTTCCAGTTATAAGATAAATAAGTCCTAGGGATGTACTGTACAACACGATAAATATAATTAACACTGCTATATGTTATATTTGAAAGTTGTTAAGAGTAAATCCAAAGAGTTCTCATCACAAAGAAAAATACTTTTTTATTTCTTTAATTTTGTATCTGTATGAGATGATGGATGTTCACTAAACTTGTTGTGATAATCATTTCATGATATATGATATATATATATCATATATATGATATATAAGTCAAATTATTATGCTGTACACCTTAAATATATACAGTGCTGTATGTCAAGTACATCTTAGTAAAACTGGAGGAAAAAATATAGAGAACTTTCTTTAATGGACTGTACTAGGCATTACAGAAAATAAAGATGAAAATTCTGTTTTCAAGTTGTAAAGTATGGGATGTACAGTGTAAAGTTAAATAAGCATAATGTAATGCAACAATTAGCAAAGGCCACTGGAGAGACACTGCACAGGCACGTGGGCAGTTAGAGGAGAGCTTTTAGACAGGAACCCAAATACCAAAGTATGCCTAGGTTACCTTGAGTCTCTGAGCAGGTCGTCCAATCCATTCTTTTTCTTTTCTTTTTTTTTTGGCAGTACACGGGCCTGTCACTGTTGTGGCCTCTTCCGTTGCGGAGCACAGGCTCCGGACACGCAGGCTCAGCGGCCATGGCTCACGGGCCCAGCCGCTCCGCGGCATGTGGGATCTTCCCAGACCGGGGCACGAACCCGCGTCCCCTGCATTGGCAGGTGGACTCTCAACCACGGCGCCACCAGGGAAGCCCACGTCCAATCCATTCTTAACACTCTTTCTTTTTTCCTTTTTTTTTACATACTTTTTAAAAAAATTTTTTTACTGGCATATAATTGATTTACAGTGTTGTGTCAGTTTCAGGTGTACAGCAAGGTGAATCAGTTACACATATACATATATCCACTCCTTTTTTAGATTCTTTTCCCATATAGGCCATTACAGAGTATTGAATAGAGTTCCCTGTGCTATACAGTAGGTCCTTATTAGTTATCTATTTTGTATATAGTAGTGTGTATATGTCAATCCCAATCTCCCAAAACAGTCTTTCAACAAGACAGCAAAAGTAGAGAAAAACCGAATTAAATGTGAACACGAAAAATGAGCGCTCTAACAGATCTGGAAAATTTACAGGAAAGGCACAGGCACATGTGATAATTCAGAGGGATTCAATATAAAAAACCTTGGTTAATAAAAACTTTTTAAACCTCCGATACAATGGTTACCAGTTGCTTGTTGGAACCACTTTTCAATGTGGTTATTAGCCATCTTTCATAGATACACCAAAGTTCAAATTAAATGCAAAAGCTTATTCAAAGATAAATAAATTACAAAGTATTTTGCTTAACTTAGTGTGATCCTTGGTGAAAATTCTAGGATGGATCTCCTGGTTGAATTTAGACCCGCCACAATCCTGGGTATTTATACAAAGAGCCCATGGAATTACCTACAAACAGAAAAATGTCTAAATGAAGCAGTAATCCCCAGAAACTCTGCTATACGCTTCTCATCAAATTCCATCACCTTAGATGATATTATTAGATCTTATCTCTTGATTAACTTTCTCATATTTTTCTCTCTTGATTGGAAAAAGGACTGATTGAACTCAACCAGGGTTCCCACAAAACTAGTTGGGAGAGATAGACAAGTAGTGTATGTAACTAAGTACTTCCCCAAACTGTGTTAGTGAATATTTGATAATCAGTTGTCAGCTATCTGTAGCACTGTGAAGTTATTCAAAGGATAGTGAAGTGGTCCTCACTCTTAGGACGCTTAGAGAAGCATCTGTGGTAGGTGCAATAATGACCCCACCAAAGACATCCAAGTCCTCGTCCCCAGAACCTATGACTTTGTTACCTTGCAGGGCAAAAGATGTCATTAGAGGTTAAGGACCTTGAGATGAGGAGATTATTCAAGATTATCCAGGTGGGCCCAACCTAAGCACATTCCCTAAAAGGGAAGAACCTTTTCTGGCTTTGAAAATGGAGAAGAGGGATCTTGAGCCAATGATATGGGTTGCCTCTTGAAGCTGGAAAAGGCAAGAAAATATCCTCCAGAAGGAATGCTAACACACTGATTTTGGCCCATCGAGATCAATGGTGGACTTTTAACCAACCATCGTGTAATAAATTTGTGTTGTTTTCAGACACTAAGTGAATGGTAATTTGTTACAGCAGCAGTCGATAACTAATGGAGAATTTGAAAAGTTAATTAGCCAACTAGAGCTATTTCTGGGAAGGAGAGTTTTCAACAGGTTGGTGTTAACCTAGAAAGATATAACAAGGAGGTATGGAAATTTAGCTGAGCCTTCAAGAATAAACAGTAATACAGTAAAGGGGGAGCCCTAGAGCATTCCAGGATAAAGGTGGAATCAGGGATATACAAGGTATCCTTGGAATCAGTAACTAGGCCAGTCAGGGGGGAAAAAAAAGGTTTATATAAGATAGTATTCGTAGGTGGGAGGAAAGAAGCCTTCAAGTTAGGTTTAAGAGATGGAACATTTAGCACTTGATGTTTGAATTCGTTACATAGAATGCTGGTTTTCACAGTGTCATTTGGGACTTGGAGATATGTCAGGGGATAGCAAAGCATAATTCCTGAAACTCCAGCATCCTACCCCTCCTCCTACCAGAGCAGCTCTGTTCTTACCCGTTGCGGGGTTGGAGATTGCTCCCACCACCCACCCCTGTTCTTACCTGTTTTATGTATAGGGGATCTGCTTAGATTTTGCTCAAAAAAAGATTCTACTACTTTAAAACAGTAAGTGAGGAAAATTAAGTGGCTGGTGGAGCAGCCGCAGTGGGCTTCTTCTCCAGCCAGTGCCCTGCTGCTTTCTTGCTTTCCTCAAGATTGTTTCTATTTAACCCTTAACACTTTTTAAGATAAATACAACAAATGTCTAATTTTAAGATTAAATTACTTTTACAGTCACTCTTGCAGACTATGTCTTGGTATTCTGACTTAAAAAGAAAAAAGATATCACCTAAAGATAAAGCCTGTTATGTTCAACAGTGTACTTTTCTGCATACATACCCATATAAAAGGAACCATAAATGTTCTTATACCTGCCTTTTTCTTTTGCTAGATTTTATCTTTCCCTGTCTCTGGCAAATATTACTGTAACATTTTTTTTAGTTCAGGTATAGTATTCTAACATATAAATATACCCATAACCAAGTCCCTATCATTGGACATTCAAATTTGTTTTTCTAATTTTTACCTGTAAGAAACAATTTTACGATGGACATTCTTGCAGCTAAAGCATTGTACTTTTCCTTTCATTAGCAAAAAATAGGTATTTATTATATTTCTTACCTATAAACAGATTTTTAGCTGTCCTTTAGATGCACAGATATGAAATTATTTAATGTTAAAGAATTTCATCTTTTTGGATCTTTATCCCAAAGCAAAGGAAATAAAAGCAAAAATAAACAAATGGGACCTAATTAAATTTAAAAGCTTTTGCACAGCAAAGGAAGTAATCGACAAAACAAAAAGACAACCTACTGAATGGGAGAAGATATTTGCAAGTGATATGACCAATAAGGGGTTAATATCCAACATATATAAACAGCTCATACAACTCAGCATCAAAAACAAAAAAACCCAACCCGATTAAAAAAAGGGCAGAAGACCTGAATAGACATTTTTCCAAAGAGGACATGCAGATGGCCAACAAGTACATGAAAAGATGCTCAACATCGCTAATCATCAGGGAAATACAAATCAAAACCACAATGAGATATCACCACACACCTGTCAGAATGCCTGTCATCAAAAAGAACACAAATAAATGTTGGCAAGGATTTGAAGAAAAGGGAACCCTCGTATGCTGTTGGTGGGAATATAAATTGGTGCAGCCACTGTGGAAAACAGTATGGAGGTTTCTCAGAAAAACTAAAGATGGAACTACCGTATGACCCAGCAATTCCACTCTTGGGTATATATCCAAAAAAAAACCCCAAAAACACTAACTCGAAAAGATGCATGCACCCTAATGTTCATAGCAGTATTATTTACAATTGCCAAGGTATGGAAGCAACCTAAGTGTCCATCAACAGATGAATGGGTACAGAAGATGTGATACACACACACACACACACACACACACACACACACACCCCACACATACATACATAAATACATATACAATTAATACTACTCAGCCATAAAAAAGAATGAAATTTTGCCATTTACACAACATGGATGGACTTGGAGGGCATTATGCTAAGTGAAATAAGTCATATAGAGAAAGACAAATACCGTATGATATCACTTATATGTAGAATCTAAAAAATACAACAAACTAGTGAATACAAAAAAGAAGCAGACTCGCAGATATGGAGAACAAACTAGTAATTACCAGTGGCGGGGGGCAATATCAAGGTAGGAGATTTTTAAAATATCATGTATGTGAAACTTATGAAAATTGTAAAGCACAATAGAATTTAGAGAATCTTTCATTCAATAAAGAGAAGAAAAAGATACTAATGTCTTCAATGTTGTTCATTATTTTACTGAGGGATAACACATGCAGTAAAATGCATACCTCTTCAATATACTGCTTGATGACATTTTACATGTGTGAACACCCATGTGAATACCCCCCAGATTGAGATGTAGAACACTTCTGGCATCTGAGAAAGCTCCTGTGTTCCCCTTACCGGCCAAAAGCCCCGTTCCTCAGAGGTAACCAGTATTCTGACTCTTCTCACCATAGATTAGTTTTGCCTGTTCATGAACTTCATATAAGTGGAATCATACAGTGTGTATTCACTCTTTTAGGTCTGGTTTCTTTTGTTCGGTATGCTTTTGAGCTTCTTCCATGTTGTTGCTTACGGTGGTGTAAATAGTTCCTTTTTATTGCTGAGAAGCATTTGACGGGCTAGATATGCTCTACTTTGTTTATCCGTCCTCCGGCTGATGTGCATTTGGCTTGCTTCCAGTTTTTGCTTATTATGAATAGAGTCGCTTTGTACATTCCATTCTCTGTCTTTGACGTGTACTCATTTCTCTCAGGTACACAACTTGGAGTGGAATTGCTGGATCATAAGAATGTTATGCTTAATTTGATCAGAAACTACCAACAGTTTTCCAGGTCCTTATAACACTTTACACTCTGCTTGGAGAGGTATAAATATTCTGGTTGTTCAAAATCCTAGCCTTCGCTTGGTATTGCCAGTCTTATTTATTTATCTTTTCACTCATTAATGCATGCATGACATCATGGTGGGTATGTTGTGGTGTTCTTTTTAGTTTATCTAAAAAAAATGTATGTCTAAAATGACCCTAAATAGCTGGATTTGAGAACGTTTTGATTTTATATAATGAAAGAAAATGTTAATATACTCTATACTTAATCCTACTTTTCCATAGGTAAAAAAGTCAAAAAAAAACCCAAACAAAAAAACCCTGCATATACAGGCCAATTAAATAAATTATTTTTTCCTCTATTTATTTAAAATAAGACTAGTAATTAGATTCTCAGTTTTGTGGTTTGGCTTTTAAATATAAATGTTTTGCTTTAAGTTACAAATTTCAAGACTCGGTCTGTCCTGGGTTAATACAGTTTAATGCTGCCACAAGCAGAATTGTTCCTTCTCCCAATTAAGCAGACATCCTGATTTCTGTTGCTTTCATCTCTGCTTCAGAATTTGCTGGTCATCATTTACTTCTGATATTTAGTAAAAGCCAGGCAGTTGGGAGTCCTGGTTCCTTTAGAGAAGACATAACACTATACTTGCCTTATAGGACAGGCTGATTGCTTCAGTGTTGGATGGAGAGATAATTCATTTTCATGATTTTTATGGCAACATCATTGGATCCTATCATTTTCACAGTCTGGTATGGACTCCATTTCTTTCTTTTTCGATCCCATGAAGACGGGTCCAGAAACCTCACACTGAAAAAATTAGGCATGACTAAGCCACAGTAGCTCAAGGGAACAATTTTGTAAAACTTTCCCTCATCCTTTGGCCCAGTTATTTGGCGTAGAGCTCTTCCAAGATTGCTCTCCCAACAGAGGTCTGACTCTTAATCTGTACCAGATGCAAGGAGGAAAGCCTGGAGTTTATTTTGGACTTCATGATAGATTAAAAAATTAGCAAATGCGGAGTTTCTTTCTTGCTGTTGGCAACTGGTTGTATTTTGTTTTGACTCTTCTGCTCTCCTGTAGCTCAGAGTTCTGTTGGGGTCTGTTGTTCTACAGAGCCTGGGATAGTACCACACCCAGTAGGTGCTTTGACGAAAACATTTCGGTGATAACATTATCCTACCAGGGTTGAAATGTAGCTCTCCAATAGAACTGAGAGGAAAGAACTTGAGGTGTGTTAGCCTTAGGACTTCAGGGAAATATGTAAGTTCTCCCTCCCTCTGTGTCTCCCTCACAGATGATAGAAATGTGCCTTTCCCTTAATATAGTTCCTAGGAAGATGGAAAATGAAAAATTTTATGTTAGGAACAAAATCGAGCAGATGAACTAAGATTGTATGCATTCATTTTAATCTTTCTTACTGTTTGTAAATTACAATCTGTAAAACATGATGCTCTGTTTACCCATTGGGTAATTTGTTGTGTGGCATTTAGCAAGTTGCTTAACCTCTCTGTACTTCTTTCTTTATGCGAGGTGATACTAATGATATCCAAGGACCCTCTCAGGTCAGAGGTCAACAAGCGGCCACCTAGCACGGTGTCTAAGAGCATCACTCAGGATGCTTAGTAGATGTGTGACATCTGAGTAAGTTACTCACTTTCTTGGTGCCCTGTGTAAGATGGTGATAACTATAGCACCCTCCCAACCCCCACCAGCTACCATGATTCAGTGAGGCAGAAAAGCACTTCCCGTTCCTCCTGGCGAAGAGCAGTTTCTCTGAAGTGTTAAGTAAGAGATCCCAGTAATATCTGTGCTAATTTGAACTTTTTAACATTATTTCCTAAGAAGTATCTTTTGACATTCTTACTGGGATATGAAGGAAGACAAATCGCTTTTTATTTAATGTAGTGCTTTAATTTCATTGAAATAAATTTCCAAATCAAATTATATTAAATATCCAGAGAGATTTTGGAAAACACAAACTAGTAAGAAGAAGAAAGTAATTAAGTGACTTACATGCTTGCCACCCAAATATAATCATTTTGTTTCCAATCAGGCTTTGATTTTTTTCTTTTCTATTCATAGGTTAACTTCATTTATTTTCCAAGTTATAATTATTCTTTATAAACCATTTTGATTCCTAATCTTTTCATTAATCATCAGTCATAAGCATTTTCCTGTTATTACCTGGGATTAATTAAACATCACCTCACTGGTTGCATAATCATTTTAAATAGATACTTTTGTTTTTTTGCGGTACGCGGGCCTCTCACCGTTGTGGCCTCTCCCGTTGCGGAGCACAGGCTCCGGACGCACAGGCTCAGCGGCCATGGCTCACGGGCCCAGCCGCTCCGCGGCACGTGGGATCTTCCCGGACCGGGGCACGAACCCGCGTCTCCTGCATCGGCAGGCGGACTCTCAACCACTGCGCCACCAGGGAAGCCCCTAGTACTGTTTTAATTTGTGTTTCACTATTGGGTGCCTAACAATTTGGTCATGGACTTGCTTAGTAAAGGTATTTGCTCTTTCAGGAAATGTCTGTTCATGTCCTTAATCTGATTATTAGGAGTGTTGGTGTCTTCCTCGCTAATTTGTGTGAGTTCTTTTAAAGAAAAGAACACAGCCTATATGTGAAATATTTGCTAAGAATATTTCCTCTTGTATTTTTTGCCTTTTATTTTGGTTATGATCTTTCAAAAGCATATAAAAATAAATGAGTGTAGATAGTTAAATTGGTATTAATTTTCTGTTGCCATTTCTTCTATCATTTCTAAGTTTAGAAGCTCTTCACTTCGTGGAAGTTGGGTAATTATTCAGTTCTGTTTCCCTCTGGTTTTTCTAGGAGTTTGCATATGTACTTATCCATCTATATCTATACTTAATGCCTTTATAGAAATTTAAATGCTTTTAAAGAAAAAAAGAGACTTATTTCCTTAGTTTTCTTTTGTCAGGTGAGCCATGGCTATAGCCTGGACTCAAATCTAAATCCCTTGACATTTCAGTACTTGGTTAGAAAAGCCTGTGGTTTCAGTGGCTTCAGTAATATTCCCCAGTGGTGCAATTACAGTAATGAGGATCACTGTCAGGGAGTATTTGTTAAATGCTCCCTGTATGAGGCAGCATCTAGTCATGATAGGTGGACTCCTTGCTCTAGAAGAGATTGTGGTCAGAGATGGAAACTTGTGATGCTCAGTAGACACTTACTGAGAAAGTCTCTGATGTGAGAGATTCAGCAGATGACTTGCCTGCTTTGTCCTCAGTTTCCTCATCTGGGAAATGAATGAGCCGAACATCGTGATTTCTAAGGAGCTCTGCAGCCCTGAGATTGCTGGGTTTGATGTACAGAGACTCACGTGTATACAGACAGCTGTGTAAAGGTGAAATGGCCTCTGTCTACATTGGTTCATCATCTGTTTTCCAATTTGCAGCATCCTAGGCTTTGCTTGTTTACACTTGGAGAGACAGGGAAGCAAGGACTGATAAGAATAATAAGGAGGAATTATAAGTGCTGGACAGTCCAAAGGCACCTTCCCCTTTAGACAAACCTCCACATCAGTTAAGTGGTCCTGGAAAATTGGGGCTGCTAGGAAAGATGGCACTGATTACTCACACTTATATATTGATATCACCTCTTAAAAGGTTTCCTTGGTTTCTTAAAGCACCACGGCCACTAAACCTCCTTGTTGTTTGTAAAGGTACACAATTCCTCATCAAAACCTTAGTCCCAGATGTGTTTTAAAATTCAGAATTTTTCTGAGTTCAGAAATGTATATAGTACATGAACTAAATATTATAATATCCCCAAATGGGGCTTGGGGCAGTATCCCTAATCAAACATATTAATATTTTTGCAACAGAATGTATGAAGATTCACAGTGAGATCAATAAATAATGACTATAGGTAACCCCACTTCGTTTCATGGCAGGATTTGCCATCAAATGAGGTAAAAAAAACATCTTTTTGTTTCCGTGGCTTTTTGGATCTTGGAAAGTGGATAAGGGATTGTGGGTCTGAGTAACCCTTTCTAATTCACCAGAGAAGACTCACCTTCTCAAAGCTCAGATCCACTCAGAAGGTTTCCCTCCGCAGAAACCTTCCACAGCAGTTCCTGGCAAAGAGACACTGGGACCCAGACCCCATCTGGCATTAAAGGCCTTTCATCCTGTCTGCCATCCAGTAACCCCTCCCCACAAGCCACTCACTTGGGCCACAGCCATACTTACCTGCTTCGACATATTCCAGACTTGTTCACTCCTGGGACTTCTGTTTAGCTGGTTCCCTCTATCGGTGACACACTTGTGTTCCACTGCTCCTTGTTCCCGACCTAGCTTTTTTTCTGCTGTTCATCCTCACTGCCTTCCAGGTTCCCCTCCAGGAAGTCCTCCTAGATTTCCCTGTTTGGGACAACTATTTCTCTCTTTTGTTCAGCCTCTATGTTCTGTACCTTTATGACGGCACCTATCAAAGACTGCCTGGTATTAGAATAGCTTGCACGTGTGTATCATCTACTAAATTACAAAGCCCTAGAATAGTGGTTCTCGAACCATCATATGCATGAAATGCTGCTTGTTGCAGTACAGATCCCTGTGTTCCCCCTTCCCCTCCTAGGAGATTCTCTTTCACCAGGTTTGAGTGAGATCCAGGTAACTGCATACTAATAAGCCTCTAATAATTTAAACTGCTCTAGTTCGTCTCCTTGACTATGAGGCGCTCGACGGCAGATTCTGTTCTTAAAACAAGAAGCTGCCCCAGGTCTCCAGAATCAGAACCTAAACCCAAATTGTGGCCTTAACATCAGTCCACACACAAGTGCTGCCTTTGTTTTTCTCGTCTTATCTCTTCTCCTTTGTGTAACTCCATTAGAAATTAAATCTATAACAGAGGACGGTGATTATGGGATAGTCTCTAGTAACAAGTATATAGGCAGTTTCTTGGTAGAGCAAAACTGGAGTCAGTTATGCCTTGAGGAACATCAAAGTGTGGGAAACATCCGTGGGCGATGCAAAACCTGCTAAGTGCCAGCAGACTGACAGGTTGGTAATCGATCTGGGGATACTGGATTATGGACTCGAAGGGCTGAAGAATTCATCTGTGACACCCTCTGCCTAAGACAGTCCTTTCAGAAGTTCTGCTGCCTATTCTGCATTTAGATTTCTGAGGTTGGGCAGAGCCTACCAAAGATACCCCAGAGTGTTCTCTTTTGGTTTGTGGTAAGAATGATGTTGATGAACGTTAAGTATTAATTAACTGATGTTCAGTGAGCTCTGTGTGCTGGAACTGTGTTAATCACTTTACATAAACTATCTCATTTAATCCTCAAGATGGCCCTAAGAGGAAGTCTATTCATTGCCTCATTTACTAGTGAGGACGCACATGCCCAGAGAGGTTAGGCAGTGTGTCCGTGGTAACACAGCTAATGAGAAGTGGGGCAGGGATGTCAGCCCACGTGAGCTGACTCCAGAGCCCACGCTCTTTAACTGCTCCAGCTGCCACTTTTGAAGTTCTCAGCGTCCTGACTTAGTATTGTAATCGGAGCAGTGCTTTATCTTGTGTGCACATGAGAGAATTTGTTTCAGTTGTATCTTTGAGTGTGTAGTGTGTGAGTGAGTATAACTTCCATTCTGTGTGTATCTGGACGGCTACTAGGCATCATCTGGCGTATGGGCAGCTTGCCCAACACAAGGACACACCACCAGGAGTGGCTGGGTGCTGCCGCAGCTCCTTAGAGAAGAGAAGGGCAGCTCCAAGTTGCACTTTCCCAGAGCATGAATGCCAGTGTGCCTAGCCTGCGGTTCACGTCAGAGAGGAAGAAGGGCAGTCTACGTGAAATGTAAGCACGTTACATTTAATTCACTTCTAATTGCTCTTAATGGGACAAATAGAAAGGGATAAAGGAGGTAACATGTGGGAATTCCCTGTGACTTCTTTTTTTTTTGTGGTATGCGGGCCTCTCACTGTTGTGGCCTCTCCCGTTGCAGAGCACAGGCTCCGGACGCACAGGCTCAGCGGCCACGGCTCATGGGTCCAGCCGCTCCGCGGCATGTGGGATCTTCCCGGACCGGGGCACGAACCCGTGTCCCCTGCATCGGCAGGCGGACTCTCAACCACTGCGCCACCAGGGAAACCCCCCTGTGACTTCTTAAATTAGTTTCATGGCTGTAGTCAATCAAATGGTCATTTCAGTAGGAAAGAATCTGGACGGTTTTATGTTCTGTACCTTGCTCCTTTGCTATTGATACTGGAAAATGTCACTATCTTGACCAACTATAAATTAGACTAATTTCAGTGAGGAAAGCATTTCTTGGAGGCATTGAGGTGGTTAACACACTGACCATGGTTGGGATTGAGATGAAAACAGATATTGACTTGGCATTATTTACTTAGAATCTTATTTTAGAGGTCAGGACTAATACCTGAGAGGTAGAGAAAAATCACCAGACAGGCTCAAGGCAAGCATCATAAAGCTGCTGGCATACAGCAAAGAAGCACCTGGGGAAAATTTCCTGAGCATTAGTTTAAAAAGACAAGAAATAAACAGAAGTGTTAGAATGGGAAACTTTTAAAGTTTCTAGGAAGTTACACAAGCAGGAAGGTACATTCTCCATCAGCTTTTCATCTGCCACCTTGTAGCGCAATGCAAGAATTCCGTGGTTAGGTAGAGAGCGGGGCTGTCCCCTGCCCCGCTGGCCTATAGGGAAGTTATTCAAGCGTGAGTGGAGTTGTGAGACGTGGGTAAGTAAGTAACCCATAAAGCATACACGTGTGGGCAAAGCCAACCCTCAGACTATGAATATAGTCCAAAGAAAATGCAGTGTGTTCTGCGAATTTGGCTATGTGGAATCTGTTTAGAGCTCCTCTAAGCAGCCTTAACTTCCTGTTCCTAGGAGACCAGCCTGCTCTGGTTCTCCTCCAGTTAACTAGACTGTCTCTGCCCCCTCCACCCTGCCAGGCTGCCTATTAAATATTTCCACCTGACCTGAGTCCAGGCATCACACAGCACCTCCTGGCTTCCCTCCCGTGAATGACTATCAACTATATCACCCTCTCTCTCTTTCCCTGAGCTAGAAACGTTAGAATTGAACTTGGTCTTTCAATTTTTTTTCATCTTTTACATTTATGTCAGTTACCAAATCCTTGTCATTTTGCATTGTTTGTTTCAGACCTGCACCTTCTCTCTTGTGAAACACCAGGATGCTTTCCAAATTGATCTTTGTCTTTTTTGTCCCTTTCCGTTCAGGAAATCATCAACTCTGCCAGAATGTTTTTATTTCTCAAATGCAAACCCAAGTAAAATAGTCCTGCTTAAGTTCTGAAACAAAGACCAAATTCTCCAGCATGACTTAATCAGGTCCCTTGCTGCTTTCACTGTAGAGCCTATAGACATCTGCTTTTTCTTTTTCTCTGGTTTGATGCTGTATGCATATTTTTATTATCCTTGACTGTGATTTTTATTCTTATTTATATTTTACCATTATTTTATATCTTATGGTCTTTTTGTAAGATGTCATTTGCCCAAAAGAGACATGATTTTACTGTAAATCTGGCTGATCCTTTAGTGATATTTGTGATCTTATACTTGAATGTCACTAGGGAGGTCTAGTCTCTAACTTAAGATTTCTTGGAAAATATTAATGGGGGAGGGCATATATATCTCACACAGATGGGGTTTGTTGTTGTTTTTATATATACTATTCATTCTGACACTCTAAGTGTTTGATGGTCCCAGCCTAGGAGGCAGCTGGCAGGTCAGAGCACAGCCTCTGAAGCCAAATGGCTACATCATAATCACAGTTCTACCACCAACTAGCTGTGTGATCTTGGGTACATTCCTTAATTTCTGTGTGCCTTTATTTCTCCATCTGCAAAGTGGATTTAAGAGTGGTAAGTTTTGGGGCTTCCCTGGTGGTGCACTGGTTAAGAATCCGCCTGCTCAATGCAGGGGACACGGGTTCGAGCCCTGGTCCAGGAAGATCCCACATGCCGCGGAGCGACTACACCCGTGCGCCAAAACTACTGAGCCTGCGCTCTAGAGCCCACGAGACACAACTACTGGGGCCCGTGTGCCTAGACCCCGTGCTCCACAACAGGAGAAGCCACCGCAATGAGAAGCCCACACACCCCATCAAAGAGCAGCCCCCACTCGCTGCAACTAGAGAAAGCCCGTGCGCAGCAACGGAGACCCAACACAGCCAAAAAATAATTAATTTAAAAAAAAAAAAATAAATAAAGCAAGAGTGGTAAATTTTTCAAACTTACGGTTACCAAAGGGGAAAGGGGGTAGAGAAATTAGGAGTTTGGGATTAACAGATACACACTACTATATATAAAATAGATAACCAACAAGGACCTACTGTATAGCACAGGAAAATATATGCAATATCTTGTAATAACCTATAAGGGAAAAGAATCTGAAAAAGAAGAGATATGTATTTGTTGTTAGAGCTGTATTTAATCATGTGTAAGGTCAACCTCCCTTTGTTCTCCGTCAATATTTCTACCACTGGATCAAAATTAATCATTTGAGGACAGCCAGCATCTCTGAACATCTGAGCAGGCTGGCTGCAACGCACCGTCACCAGGAGGCTGAGATCACAGCGCCCCTTGCTGTTGAGATGCGGTTCCTGGGCCCTGGTCCTTGCTGCACATCTCCCCAGAGAGCTCTTCAGAGCCGCAGAATGTGGAAAACGAGGCTCATTCTCCTCCCTTTCCTGGACTTTGGGAGTTCTATTTGCAGTAATTGATAGTTGAGAATGCGCACGGTCCACTCAGCTCCCTCCTGGTTCCCTCCAAGCCCCCTCTCGGTGACATCTTGGCAGCATGCCTCACATTTGTCATCTTCCCTGGTGGCTGCCAAGGCTCAGCAGCTCTTGGGGCCGCGGGCCAGATGGAGCAGCATGGGAGCCGCAGAGCCCAGAGGACTGCCACTCAGGGATGTCAGGGCGACACCTGGGCCCAAGTGCAGGGTCAGACACCTGCTCAGGCGGTCTACTCCAAATGCTCACAGAGAGAGTGGTGTGGAGCGGGAATGGGCGCTGCCCTTTGCATGACTGTTCTGGAAAGAGAGACTCTTGTTGGTGGGGTGTGGCTGGCACAGAATCAGGATCGCTTTCTTGAGGATGCAGCCCCATGTTTTTTTCCCTCTCAGAAATTTCTCGTTAGAGGATAGGAGCATCTGGCTCATTTCCCAAGTCCTCTGGCAACCTCTGAAATTTCTAAAGCAAAGTAAACAGATACATAATAAAAAGTACTCAAATACACAATAAAAAGTTGATTTAGGGCTTCCCTGGTGGCACAGTGGTTGAGAGTCCACCTGCCGATGCAGGGGACACGGGTTCGTGCCCCTGTCCGGAAAGATCCCACCTGCCGTGGAGCGGCTGGGCCCGTGAGCCATGGCCGCTGAGCCTGCGCTTCCAGAGCCTGTGCTCCGCAATGGGAGAGGCCACACCAGTGAGAGGCCCGCGTATAGCAAAAAAAAAAAAAAAAAAGTTGATTTAATTTAGAAATAAATACTACCTCCTAAACTCAGGATTTGTACCTAGACTTTTCTTTCTTTTCCCTCCCTCCCTCTCTTCTTGTTTTCCTTCCCTTTCTCTATCTACTTACCTCTTTCCTTCTTTTCTATTATTTATGCATGAAGTGTTCATTGGCTGCCTGCGTTGTATTAGACACTGTAAACACGTGGGCAAACAGACACTGTGCTATAGTCATAAAGACCTAGTGTGTGTGGGGTGAGGGGGACACGGTCAATCTCAGAAATATGTAATTATACACTGAGAATAGGTACCAAGAAAGAAAAGTGGTAAGAGCCATGGGCATTTATAAAGGGGGCCTGATCTGGGTTGGGAGTTGTGCAAAGGTTGTCCAAAGGATGTGACTTTCGAGCTGTCCTAGAAGGATGAATCAGAGTTAACAAAAAAGTGGAGGGGCAGGAAGGCAATTCCAGGAAGAGGAAAATTCATGCTTAAAGGTCATGAGATGGAAGAAGCAGTATATTGTTTGAGACATTAGAATTTTTATGATGCAAATGTCAGAAGAGAAGGATTGGTGTTCCATTAATCTTTTAATTTGTCATGGAGATTTTATATATTTGTAAAACAAATCAAAGTTTTACCTAAATATTTTTTCAGATTACTTTTTCTAAGTTATTAAGGAGATGAGGTGCCCTCAAGGCTAATACCAGTTTTGGGTGAAAAGTTTTCCTCTGTTTACTTAAACAGGATATAGTATTCAAAAGGATTCTAAGTAAATTTCTAGGGGGTCTCCTGACACTTTTCTTCCTTTATAGTATGGGGCAGGAGGGGGAGAGAATGAATTAATGGTGAAGTTTTAGTGTGAAATGAGACTGTGATCTTTTAGGCACCTCAGTAACATTGTCTTTTGTCAAACAGGCTACACATCACAAGATATAAACAGTGTAATTCAAGGGGTCGTTAGTCCCCATTTATCCTACAGAGGGAGAAGCTCTGGGAGAGACAGATTTAAATTCCCAATTGATTACCCTCTCCTTTTTTATTTTAATTTTTATTGAGATACAGTTGATTTACAATGTTGTGTTAGTTTCAGGTGTACAGCAAAGTGATTCAGTTATACATATATATATAAATATTCTTTTTTTAACATTCTCTTCTATTATAGGTTATTACAAAATATTGAGTATAGTTCCTAGTGCTACACAATAGGTCCTTGTTGGTTTTCTGTGCCCCATTCTTTTTTTAAACTGGGCACATATTTGCCTGAAAATAAAATGTCCGTTAAGCCCGTTTGAAGGACTCCATGATTGGCAGAGGCAGTCTTTTCTCCTGACTTGTTTTTGGGCTTTATTTGGACCCCAATTAACCCAGTACCCAAACGTATCTGTGTATAAAAGTTATTATAAACCCTTCCTTAGGAAACTCCCTGAGAACAAGGGTATAACTGAACAAGAGGGAAACATGAGATACAAGAAACAGGGATTCAACACAGGAGAGCGATAAAGGGAAGTCTTGAAATGAGGGTCAATATGGAGCCCTTATGTTCACAGCACACTAGGCACAAACAACCGCAAATGTTAGGAGTCTACCCTGATACTTGATTGATAGCTTGGCTAGGTATAAAATTCCCACTTGGAATGATTTTCCTTTGAAATTTTTGAAGATGTAGCTCTACTGCATCCTGGCTTCCAGTATTGCTGTTGAGTAGTACAAAAGTTTCCAAATTATTGATCTTTCCTATATGATGTCTATTTTCTTTTTTTCTGAAAGCTTGTAAGATCTTTTGATCCCCAGCGTTATGAAATTTCACAGTAATATATCTAGGTGTGGTCTCTTTTCATCTATTGTACTTGGACTCAGTGGCCTCCTTTAGTGTTGAAATTTATTTCTTTCAAATTCTCTTGAATCATTTTGTGTATGACCCCCTTTCCTCCCTTCTTCCCTCCCTCCCTCCCCTCCCTTTTACTTTTTCTTTTTCTTAAACTTGTTATTCATATGTAGAGAACATTGTGATAAATGTGGTAAATTACCTCACATCCATTCCAACTTTCTTCTAGTTTACCTTTGGGTACTTCAGAGGCTGGAAAACTAAATACTATATATTTTTAGACTGTCTTGCAGCTAGTGTTTTGGATGTGATTTAGATTCAACTGTACTTCTTCCTATTCTGTTGGCAAACATGGTCATGGAGGCTTTTTACCCTGGGACAGCATTAGCAGATATCCCAGTGTTTGCTCACTAGCTCTGTGAGGGTCAGGAAGCAGGCTCCTTGCCATTCATTTTGCTTATATGGATTGTGGCAGGCACAGCCTGGCTTTGGAGCCAAGAGCAATAGCTGTGACTCTCTGATCCTGGCAACAGTAACATGCTTCTGGATTCAGCAGCTATATGTGGCAGTTTGCCACTTCAGGAGGGAGTGTGCTGATGTTACAAGTGGTTGCAGCTCCCTCTGTGGCTTGGTTCTTTGGTGTAGTTTGGGAGTTGTACTGAAAGCTCAGTCCCAAACCTGTTTCTTTAGTCCTTCCAGTGATTATGCCATTTAATGTATTGTAAGAAATGATTCTGCTAAAACTAAAAAGAATGGATTCTGTTATCTGCAGAGGACCCTTTGCAGTTTGACACTCCTGGATTTGCTTCTCTAATTTCTTTTACCTTTTATTGTCTCTCAGCTGTTTGTCTTTCATTTCCTTAACTTTAGTTTCTAACCCTGCAATTGAGTTTTTTAAATTCATATGTACATACACATATAATATCTAAGTACATTTTTTTCTTCTGTGAATGCTCCTATCTTATAGTGTCCTCTCCTTATTTTATCAGATCACCTAATGTTATCTTTCTGAAGGTATTCATGATAGATTTTTTTTTTTTCCCTTTAAGTTTTCTTCTTTCAGCATAATCCCTATTTTCTCCAAGCTGCTATGGACTGTCTGTTTTGGTCAAGACCCATGGTCTTGACCTGAGAGGTGTTTTAACTTTTCTGTGACTCATGAGGAATAGAAGGGTATTGATTTGCTTTCCATATCTTCACTTGATTAGTTATTAAAAGTAATTATGAAATGTGTGTCTTTAAACTGTGTGTTATTAGGGTTAATTGTGTTTGTGTGTGTGTCGAAGCTTAAAATAGAATGGAGAATAGCTGAAAGAAAGAAATGCTATGTGTCCTAAAATAATCACTGATTTCTTTCCTTCACTGCTGGTATGACTTACTTCAAGCTGCACTAGAACCAAAGATTTGTTCTTCAGGATGGTTTGAATATAGTTAATGGGAAGCATCTGCAGTCCACATCTCTGCCTTAAACCCTTAGTGTAGGGAAAGGAGTGGTGTTTTGGTTTTCTTTTGTTATGTTTTATGTGATGGGAATTTATATCCACCATCCAAACGGCATGCGTTTTTGGCATTTACTGCTGGGGACTTGTGGCAAATCAGAAATGATTTGCTTGAGTTCAGGGAAACCTTTCACATCAGCAGATTCTCAGTGTTCTCCATCCCTGGTGCCTAAAACAAAGATTTAATCAGCTCTGTTTGCAAAACAAAAAGAGAAAAAGGGGAATGGCTCAATGGAAAGCCCATTAATGTTTCAGACCGCTGATTGTTGAATCCAAATATAGATTTTAGGAAGGAGGGCTAAACTCAGATGACGAGAGTGAATTTCCTCTAAAACATAAACCTTTTTGTTTTTGCTGTGAAGAAAGAGACTAAAATTGAACCATGGAAGGGAAAAAATTGAACCATGGAAGGTGTTCTAACGATAATAATGGTTTTTGTTTGGAATTTCTTAGTACCTAGTGATAATAAATTAACAGGTTCAGTAGTTTGCTGATTTAGAGAAAAAAATCAGAATATAGATACATGACTTACTTTTAACAAATGGTACACTTAAAATGTCTGTTATGAAACAAAGCACCGAAGGGAAGATAAAGGGTATATCGAGTATAATAGTTTAGAGGGTCTTTCATTGAGGCCTTGACTGTCAAGTGCTTATAAATTTGTGGAAGCAGAATTCCATTTCAGCCAAAATGTGTTCTTTAATACTTTGAGCCCTGGTATCACTTAGGGTACAGAAGAAATTAGATGAACTAGAGTCTGTAGTTCATGTTAATTGTGTAGAAACATGGTGTAAGGGGTTTCATGTTTTCACTGAACGTGTTTGGCTGTCTCTTTGGGGAGGATTTAGGGAGTAGAGGGATAGCTCAGTACCTATTTGGATACAAGAAAAGGCAATGTATTTTTTACTAAGAGTTGGAAAACTTGGATTTTAATCCAAATTTATCTACTAACTAGTTGCATGACCTAAAGCAAGTCCTTCTCAATTGTTTTGTTGATAATTTTTTTAAAACTCTGAGTTAACTAAGATGCATGTGGCACGAGAAGAAAATAATACAGAATATTATGGTGGTGTTACTTTGGAAGTCAGATGTGAGTTCAGTCTGCATGAAGTGCTGGACAAAGCATAATTATTTAAAGGTTAAAGCTGAATAACAGGGCTTCCTTGGTGGTGCAGTGGTTGAGAGTCTGCCTGCCAATGCAGGGGACACAGGTTCGTGCCCCGGTCCGGGAGGATCCCACATGCCGCGGAGCGGCTGGGCCCATGAGCCATGGCCACTGAGCCTGCGCTCCGCAACGGGAGAGGCCACAACAGTGAGAGGCCCGCGTCCCGCAAAAAAAAAAAAAAAGCTGAATAACAAATCATAATGGTAAACTGAATGGTTGGCATTCCACAGAGCAATTAATACCACCGAAATTCCAGAATAAAATAGTGAGAACATCTAATCTGAATTGTTGGTGAGTTCTGGGTATCAAAGATTTCCCAGAGATGATTGTTATGATAACCAAGGTTTATTGAGTGCTTAATACATGTCAGGCCCTGTATTACAGGTCACTAAATGCATTAGCTTATTTATGAGCCTCATAACAACTCAGATTTATAGTTACTGTTACTTTACCTACAAAATAGTAATGACATCTCAACCGAAATCATTCAGGTAGGAAGGGTCAGGTTGCAGACTTGGAGCTAGATCTGCTTGACTCCCAAGCAAAATGTTTTTAACCACTAGGCTATGTCAAAAACTGGCACCAGGGGCTTCCCTGGTGGCGCAGTTGTTGAGAGTCCACCTGCCGATGCAAGGGACACGGGTTCATGCCCCGGTCCGGGAGGATCCCACATGCCGTGGAGCGGCTGGGCCCCTGAGCCATGGCCACTGAGCCTGCGCGTCCGGAGCCTGTGCTCCGCAACGGGAGAGGCCACAACAGTGAGAGGCCCACGTACTGCAAAAAAAAAAAAAAAAAAAAAAGAAACTGGCACCAATTGGAGATTGTATCACGGAGTACAATATCAGAAACAGCTAATGCTTCTTTTCTCTCTTTTATGAACTCTGAACTGTTGGAGCTAGTAAAAGATTCAGCAAAATTATGTAACAATACAAAAAGCATTCGTCAGACTGTCCTACCCCGTAGGAGATTCTAGTCTGGCTGAGGAGGTCAGAAATTCAAGCAATTTGAGTAAAGGATACAAGGTAGTGTGTGAACACAGATGAAAAAGCTAGGTATATTTACCCTAAAAAAGAGCAAATTCATGAAGATTGATTTCAGATATCTAAGGATTAGTAAATGAAAGGCAAGCCAGATTTATTTTCTGGGACTTGAGAACCGTGTTCATATATTTCTGTACATGGAGTGAATGGGCATCCATCCACAAGAGGTAGTGAATGTCCTTTCACTAGGTGACTTCAAGCAACACAGGTGTCGTGGAGGGAATTCACACAGCCAGGGCTCTTTAAGGTCCTCTTCAACCTGAAAATACTTAGAGGTCAAAGATGTTATAGAAAAGGTCAGTTTGGACTAAATGGAATGAATAGGGAGGATTTCAGGGAGAAGGCAAACCTTGAGCTAATAGCAGAGAGAATAAGTGTCCTTCATTTGTGGGTTAACAGGTCAAACTGCTTTTACAAGTAGAAAAACCAGAGATCCAGAGCTGTACTAGGGTTCACCATCTTGGGCAGGTCATCTGTTTTCTGACCCTTGCTTGCACCCCGCTGTGAAGGTAGGGGACTGGGGGTGATGGTCTTAAGGCCTGTCCATTCCAGGAATTCACAGGGTCCTGAGGTGCCTCTCTCCCATGGCAAGCCTGCCCAACCTTAGCAGTCTGCCCTGTGGCCTTTGGATATGCCAAATCTTGAGTACAGAAAACAAGCTCTCTGCTCAGGACACTTATTTTGGAGGCGGAGAGACTCACCAGAGAACGAAGACTAGCGTTTTTCAGCAGCACCTGGAAGAAGACATGGCAACAGCTCAGAAAGCCTCTCCATTCAAAGGCATCAGTTGTACTTTTTTTTTTTAAGCAGCACTTTGCATCAAAGTGAAGAATAGAAACGGCACAGAAACTCGTGGTCCTCCAGATTTCCAGGGATACCACACAAAGTTTTATTTGACCTTGAAGGAGCAGGTTAAAATAAAGCCTTGAGACTTTTTTCCTTCCAAATGGGTACATTGTTCCTGCTTCTTGATTTTCCATGGCTGGGCCAGAGCAGAGCACTGATGGAGAGAGCAGTGAAGTCGATCTTGGAGAATCTAGGAAGGTAGCTTCTTTACTTGTGTTAACGACAAAACGGTGGAAGACACACTTCCTTATTTTTTGTTTTTTTTTCTTTTGCGGTACGCAGGCCACTAACTGTTGTGGCCTCTCCCATTGTGGAGCACAGGCTCCGGACGTGCAGGCTCAGCGGCCATGGCTTATGGGCCCAGCCACTCCGCGGCATGTGGGATCTTCCCGGACCGGGGCACGAACCCGTGTCCCCTGCATCGGCAGGTGGACTCCCAACCACTGCGCCACCAAGGAAGCCCCCTTCCTTATGTTTTTTTTCCCTGCGAAACTTTGAAAATATTTGTTCCTCGTGTGACTTTTGACACAAAGGCAAAAGCCACATCACGGTACACAGTAAGGAGGTTTAAAATTCAGTATCTCATTTTAAGTGTACCTCTGTCTCATGGGGCAAGAATATGAACATGGAGGGTTTAGAGGTAGGACTGAATATGTGCATTTTTTTGGAAAGTTGGCATTGAAGACTGATTTGCCAGGAGAATTCCTTTGATGCCAGAGGAGTGTATGTTTGGGGAAAAGACATAGAGATGCAGTGTTTGAAATGCCACATCAGCAAATGCTCCCCATCTCTTACCGACTCCTGGATCAAATAGGCAAAACTTTGGATTTTTCTTATTGCTTTTGGAAAGGGGAGCTATATGAAAATCACCATCCATTGGGAAACAAGTCAAAATTGGATTCCTTCAGTATGTCACTGAAATTTAAAATGAAAATTTGTTGATTCAGAAATGGAGATATGGGTACCTTCTGTTCCTGAATTTCCATTATGAATGGAAGATGGAAATCAGGAGCCGTTTGCAGCCATTCCAGCCCTTTAACAAAATTTTTTTAAATTATATTTGAACCTATAAATGCGTTTTGACAGGAGGAAACAGTTCTGGGTTTTTTTCGAGTATACCTTTAAGGGAGTGGATTAGTCTGCAACCAGCCTCACTCCACAGACTGTAAGCGGCTGATGGATCTATTGAATCTCAATGGCTTACTGAAGCCTTTTCTTTCTTTTTCTTCTGTGTAAGAAATGGCGTTTTTGCAAAGAGAGCCAGAAGTTACATGCTAAAAAGTGAATATGATTCTGTCTTACTGAGGGAAGATAGCCTTTAATAAAACAGGATTTTTGTTTTAGTTTTAGTTATTTTCCTTCCTTTTAAGTATAGCTTGTTATTTTGTTCTTTCCTTTGCCAATTATTTAAGAGCTAGTGTTGTGGGAAAGTTCCAATTCAAAATATTTTTAAAAGGCATTCTTCCTGAGGACGATGGTCTGACATTTACATTCGCTTTTTTTTTTTTTTTTTTTTTTTTTGTGGTACGCAGGCCTCTCACTGCTGTGGCCTCTCCCGCTGCGGAGCACAGGCTCCAGACGCGCAGGCCCAGCGGCCATGGCTCACGGGCCCAGCCGCTCCGCGGCATGTGGGATCCTCCCAGACCGGGGCACGAACCCGTGTCCCCTGCATCGGCAGGCGGACTCCCAACCACTGCGCCACCAGGGAAGCCCTACATTCGCTTTTACAGAAGAATCCCAGGGCTGTGTAGACACTATGGAAGAACAAATAACTGGTCAGGGAGTCAGCTCCCCGAACCAAACAGCACAGTGGAGACTCAGGGGCAGATTCCAGGCCAGTGATGGCAGTGGGTCGTTTTTCTATAATAAACAGAATGTTCTGGAAGATTTTTTAAATGTCTAATAGCAGCCTTTAAAAGTACTCAACTCACCTTGGAGACTTTGGGGAGTAAGGAGTTCCCATGTCTAGATAATTCGCTTAAAGCAGGTGCCTCGGCAGTTATGGGTGTTGGATGAAACCATCACTCAGGAACACTGTCTTCATGGTCCCTGATATCAATTTGGGGGGTATCCTTGATGGATTCCAGAAGAAAAAAAGGATATTAGGTAAAAACTAGGGAAATCTGAATAGTGTGGACTTAACCCACACTCACAATAATGTATCAATATGGATTCATAGGTTTTGACAAATGTACCCCCTAATGTAAGATGTTAACAACAGGGGAAACTGGATGTGGGGGAATGTCTGTATTATCTTCACAACTTTTCTGTAAATTTACACCTATTCTAAAGTAAAAAGTTTATTAAAAAATAATAGATGCTTGTAGAAAATTTGAAAAGTACAGAGAAGTTAAAAAAAATTGGCTTGTAGTTCTAAGACTCAGAGGAACACTGTATTTTTGTATACTTTCACATATAGTTAAGTGTGTATGCTTTTATATGCATATAACTTCATAATTTCCTTTTCTAATATACAGCTTTACATATCATTAAACATGTTATAGCATTATAATTATTGCATAATATTCCATTCTGAGAAAACAGGTCAGAACGTATTTAACCAATCCCTGCTTATTGGAAATGGAAGTTCTTACCCATGTTTCACTATTATAAACAATGCCATGACTTAGCCATGTAACTAAAACTTGTTCACACTATTATTTCCTCAGGAGCAGTTTCTAGAAATGGTATTACGGACTCTAAGGATATGCATGTTTCAAAAATGTCGATAGCTTTTTGGAACATAAATTTGAATTATATATCAAGGGGATCTGATTATGCATGAGGGAGCATATGAAAAATTGAATTCCTGGTGGGGGGAGGTGGTGGCTGGAACCAGTTAGCTAGGAAATCGAGGAAGATCTCATGTAAGTGTTCCATTTATTTATCTATTTATTTATTTATTAATTTTTTTACTATCTTAACCTGAGTTTTGGCAACTCAGGTTAAGTTTTTTATTTATTTATTTATTTTTAATTTTGGCTGTGTTGGGTCTTTGTTTCTGTGTGAGGGCTTTCTCCAGTTGCGGTAAGCGGGGGCCACTCTTCATCACGGTGCGCTGCCTCTCTTGTTGCGGAGCGCAGGCTCCAGACGCGCAGGCTCAGTAGTTGTGGCTCACGGGCCTAGTTGCTCCACGGCATGTGGGATCTTCCCAGACCAGGGCTCAAACCCGTGTCCCTTGCATTGGCAGGCAGACTGTCAACCACTGCGCCACCAGGGAAGCCCTATTTATTTATTTTTGAGGCTTTACTGAGAATGACTGTGGGTAGGAAACTGGAAGAGGATGACTAAATAGATAAAGCCCCATCGAGGCATGTGCAAGAGAGCTGCGTAGGTGCTGGTCAGTGCAGGCTGGGCAAGAAGTAGAGCTCGAGAGACAGGTGGGGCAGGTTGCGGTTGGGGATGCTCATCTCCTCCTGCTGGGTCCTAGGAGGACGCAAAGGCACGAGGGTCAGGCGTCTCATAGTTAGGCTGGGACCAAGTCTGCTAGGTATGGGAAGGCCCCTTCTTATGCTCCATCACCCAGAAGAGTGACGAAGGGTAGGTATTGATGGGCAGTGGCCGCTTCAGGTAGGAACTGTCTTAAATAGGTTAAGATGTGCCAGACAGTGAGGGGAGGACCCTGCCAAGGTATGGAGAGGAGAAAGCTAACGTCCTCATTTACAGCTTTCCATCTGCAGGCCACTAGCAGGCAATTTTCAGCAAACTGGGATGAACCTTTCTCATTAATGGAGATACTCAACTATCTGCGCTGTGCACCATCCTTCCAGCCGACCACTAGCCCCTGTCGGCACAGTTCTTCTCTCTTTCCCACTGCAAATCCAGGGTGATGACCAGATTGTCCTGGCTCGTAACACTGCAGTTATCCTGCGCATACATGCTGGCCCAGATTATCAGCTTTTGAAGATGCATCCATATCCGTGCTGGAGACAGCCCTCCGGTAGTTTCCTGGCCTGTCCCCCACCTTCAGGGAGTTTAGGAAACTCCAGGACAGCCCACATAGATGTCTCCACGTGGTGAGTGGCTGTAAATGGACAGAAGCGCGAGTTGTGTTTCTGGAATCCGAGATGCTCAGTGAGAGGGTCATCTCTGCAGTTTTACTTGTCATTCTTAATGTCTTGTCCTGTTGCAAGCCTTTTTCTGCTTGCTCTCAAGTTTAGATTCCTTTTCATGATGTCTTGAAAGGAGGCTCAGATATCGACTGGCGTTCTTTTCTGAAGTCGGCTTCCTCACAGGGCCCCGCTTTCCCGCTGTAACCTTGCAGAGTCTTCCAGTGTAAACTGCGTCTGCTAGCTGGGGCGCTGGCCACCCACCATGGCCTGCAGAAAATGAGGAGATTCAGGAAGTCAGAGAGTTCAAAGGACGGTGTAGAGAGTGCTGCCTCTGGATTAATGACCCGCAGAAACTGTAGGCAGCCTGAGCCTTTCCCCCCAGGATGCCCACTCTTCTGTTCAGATTTGCAGAAAAATCCAGAAGGTGATCAAATCTCTGGCAGCTCTCTGGTGGTGACCTCACCTGCTAAGTTAGGTGTGTGGGGAAGCAAATAGGTGGAAGGGGAAGGAAAAGAGTGTGAGAACAATGGTCTCAAAACAATGGAGTAGTATCCAGATGGTATCCTTGGTTTGGAGATTCTCAAAGCAATGAGAAAACACCCTGTTGCTGGATGAATGTGGAAAAGCATATGAAACATGACTCATCTAACCTTTTGGAAACTGGAAGTGCCCACGTTCTACTCTGCTGAGTCCTGCCCTCTGCCCATCCCTGCTCCCCGTTCTGTTCTCTGCAGGAGAAGTAGGCTCATCATAATTGTTGGTTCATGACATGTCCTCATCATTGATCCATTCCTGACCCACTTTTATGCATTTGGTCTTTTTTTTTTTTTTTTTTTTTTTTTTTTTGCGGTACGCGGGCCTCTCACTGCTGCGGCCTCTCCCGTTGCGGAGCACAGGCTCCAGACACGCAGGCTCAGCGGCCATGCCTCACGGGCCCAGCCGCTCCGTGGCATGTGGGATCTTCCCGGACCAGGGCACGAACCCATGTCCCCTGCATTGGCAGGCGGACTCTCAACCATTGCGCCACCAGGGAAGCCTTGCATTTGGTCATTTTAAATAACTATTTCTTCTATTATTAGGGACTGGGCTATTTCCAGATTTTTGCTCTCATGTCTAACTTTACCTCTCATTTACACACCCAGAGCCCAAATTCCCGGCACCAGGTGGTGGAGAGCAGTGACTCACACAGCTAGACTGCAGGTCCCAGCAGTAGGGATGTGCTCCTATTGCTTCCTATTGTATGTTTCCCAACTCTGACCTTCAGAGGTTCTGTCATCCTTCCAAACTTCTCCTTCTCTGTGTACCTTGAACCCAAAGCCTTTGTTAGCACAGACCTCAGTCTTACGTGTGGCAGAGGAAAAGCGTAGATGTGAACTAAGCATTATTGTACCCCAAGAGGTTGGGAATAGGTTTTATATTCTCTGGGAAATGTTCAAAATCTTTGATCTTGTTCCTAGCCACTGTGTTGTTTTCTTCAATGTCCGAGGCAAATTCCTAGTGGTGCCTAGCCCAGGACCTTTCCACTAGTTTCCCTAAGGGATATTCTGAATATAGTGAATTAGTAAGTCTGGTTTTTAAAGTGTTTTGTCAGTACCCTTTAGCACGAGACAACTTGGAATACGATGAGGAGAGAAGACAGATGTCAGTTCTACTTGTCATTTCTTAGTCATTCGCTCACAAATGCAGACACACCCTTCTCAGAGCACATAGCTGTCAAGCCTAGTGGTAGAAACAGTCACCAGTGAATGAGTAAAGAGAGAGTGCACACCAAGAAGATAAAAGGGAACAAGAACCAGATCATGTAAGTGTTGCCCCCATGTCAGGAGTGGGCTGGGAGCAGGGCAGCCAGACACCAACAGTGGGGAGTGTGCCACCCTCCAGAGCCCCTCAGAGCTGCCGTGCAATTGTGTGGGAATCAATATCTCTGCTGGGCTTTGTATTATTCACAGAGGCATCTCCTGCCAGGCAGGATCCTGTTTCTGTTTTGTAAAAAAGTGTGCCAGGAGCTCAGAGAAAGAAAGGCTGTGTGGAGAGGCAAGGAACATTAAAAGGAGAGGAAGAAAGTGGATTCTGTCAAGTTGTCTGAACAGTTTGTCTCCTTACTTCCTCATCTCTTCTTAAAATAATTGGTTTAGGACTATAATAGAATTGCCTTCAAACAAACCCAGAGAGTCGGTTATCTTGGATGGAGGCAAGTGAGTGAAGTGTACCAAATGAGATGGTGGAGTGAGAATGAAAGAGATATTGATCCAGACTCGAGAGCCAGCCTGGAACAGGAAAGAGCGCAAGAGATGTGTGTGTTGGGGCCGGGGGTGGTGGGGGGGGTGTTTTTGATCAATAGTATCTTATACTAAGCATTTATCCCAATAGCAAAATGGATTACAGGAAAAAGCTTTAGGGTACAGAACTCTTTACTCTTGCTCTGTTCTTTTTTCTTCTTCTTTATTTTTTAAGAAGGAAGACTTTTTTCTTATAAATTTATTTATTTATTTACTTATTTTTGGCTGCGATGGGTCTTTGTTGCTGCACGCAGGATTTCTCTAGTTGCGGCAAGTGGGGGCTACTCTTAGTTGCAGTGAGCGGGCTTCTCATTGCGGTGGCGTCTCTTGTTGCCGAGTGTGGGCTCTATGCGTGTGGGCTTCAGGAGTTGAGGCAGGCAGGCTCAGTAGTTGTGGCTCATGGACTCTAGAGCTCAGGCTCAGTAGTTGTGGCTCACGGGCTTAGTTGCTCTGCGGCATGTGGGATCTTCCTGGACCAGCGATGGAACCTGTGTCCCCTGCGTTGGCAGGTGGATTCTTAACCACTGCGCCACCACGGAAGTCCCAAGAAGGAAGACTTCTATTCGTATTATATATAAAGGCTATAGAGAAGATATCAATAACCATAATGAACCCAATCTTATATGTTATTTTCTATGTGACACTTAATTACTAATTATTTCATAGGGGTGATGAACTGAATAGACAGAAATTTCCTTCCTTTTCTTTAAAAGGAAGCTGTTTTCTAACCTACTTCAGTGGCATGTCTCCCGTGGTGTAAATTTACTTGGCCATTAGTTTTTCATTGTTTGTTTTCTTTTTTCAGAGTTCACATGCTTTGATTCTGTTATAGATTCTCAGTAGTCTTTTCTCGTGTTTGTCAATTTCAGCACTGAGGCCTGTGGTAGTCCTGATCAAACACAGTATAAGGAGAACTTTAGCTACTGTGTACTTTTTTTTATAGTCATTCTATCTGGCTCACAGTTTCATTTCAGTAAGAATGGAAATAGGCATAATAGCTCCCTTACTAGTGTGTATTGCTCATATAAATCTATTGAAGCAGATATCAAACTACCTCCTAAGGAGAGAGCAGTTTTTGAATTTGAATCAGGCAAGGCAGCAAGGGAGGAGGGAAGGGATGGGAGTATATGGACACAGAAGTGGGAGTAAGATGTCTCAATATGTTACTCTTGTTTGTTTGTTTGTTGTTTGTTTTAACCCCAATGTTGAAGTGGGTTTTTTAAATACAATTTTTAAAGGTTTCACTCCATTTACAGTTTGTACAAAATATTGCCTACATTCCCCATGTTGTAGAATATATCCTTGAACCTACCTTATACCCAATCATTTGTACCTCCCACTTCCCCACCCCAGTACTGCCCACCCCACACTGGTAAACACTAGTTTGTTCGCCATATCTGTGAGTCTGCTTCTTTTTCGTTTTATTCACTAGTTTGTTGTATTTTGTAGATTCCACATATAAGTGATAGCATATGATATTTGCCTTTCTCTGTCTGACATATTTCACTTAGCATAATGCCCTCCAAGTCCATCCATGTTGCTACAAATGGCAAAATTTCACTCTTTTTTATGGCTGAGTAATATTTCATTGTGTATATATGTACCACATCTTCTTTATCCATTCCTCTGTCTATGGACACTTAGGTTGCTTCCATGTCTTGGCTATTGTAAATAATGCTGCTGTGAACATTGGGGTGCATGTATCTTTTCAAATTAGTGTTTTTGTTTTTTTTCAGTTTCAGTATATTTTGAATCATGTGAATATTATTACCCATTTAAAAGACAAATTTTAAATAAATTTAGAGTAAAGAGGCACTGCCAGTCGTTACAAATGGCTTTGAGGTCTTTGGTCAAGATCGTCATGAAAGGACCATTCACTTGCTTGACGGCCATCTAGCTGACTGTCTTCTGGGTGCCCCAGTGAGGGGCCAGGTTCTAATGTGCTTTTCACAGTTGAACCATGTCATGTTCATAGCGCTCAGACTCCTTGGTATCCCCTATAGGCGTAAGCAATCCCAATTGCATATTAGGCCAAATACATACCTGCTGAATTGAATTGAACACTTTTAAGGTGGAGTTTTGTGACAGGGGAAGCCAAGCTTAAAAAGTAAAATATTTTGATAACCCCTGACATGTAAGGAAATTGAAGAAAACCAACCAAGCTCAACATCTTCTGCTCAAAATATTAGTTAGCTGTGTTAAATTATAGTGCCGAAATTCATTCATTTTCCATTTGCATCTGATTCATCGTTGCTCTCATTTTCAGTGTTCTGAAACATTACCTGTTGAAGCTGTTAGAATCCAGTAAGTGCCTTCGCAATCCCAGTTAAATGCCCAATTACCGGTTTGGAGCTCTTGACTTATGTTTTAAAATGAGATGAACCTAGCCCTACAGCTGAATTGTTCTTTTTGTTGTTGTTTTTTTTGCGGTACGCGGGCCTCTCACTGTTGTGGTCTCTCTCGTTGCGGAGCACAGGCTCCGGACGCGCAGGCTTAGCGGCCATGGCTCTCGGGCCCAGCCGCTCCGCGGCATGTGGGATCCTCCCGGACCGGGGCACAAACCCGTGTCCCCTGCATCGGCAGGTGGACTCTCAACCACTGCGCCACCAGGGAAGCCCCAGCTGAGTTGTTAATGGATGGCAGATCTCAGAGGAAGTAGGATTCTAAGTGTTCTTGCTCAGAAACATTGTTCCCACTGTCTGTACAGGAGCACAAGCACACCATTGCTGCTTCTACATCAAACCCTGTGTAGTTTGTCCTGAACTACCGTGAGTGATCACTGTGGGTGCCCTTTCAAGAAGAGGAAGAAAATTAAGGGCAAGGAGGAGTGAGTCGTTGGAGCCTGGGCAAGGGCACTGGAATCATTTCCTTTTTAAGAAAATAATTGTGCCTTTGTGTTGAGGCCAAGAAACAAGACCAGGAAGCTCACAGTTCTGCTTTTGAATATAAATATGCATTTAACAAAATTACTTCCTAAACATTGAGTTTGAGCCCCAAGGAGTATCCAGGATTCTTGGCCAGGAAATGGGTTGTCTTGAGATTCATCCCAGGTCAAGGTAATTTAAAAGAAATCAGCTGCTCTCTGGTGGTCTTATTTCTGGTTCCCAGTCAGGAGGGTCATCTTTTTAGTTAAGGAAGCACAGGGATGGTTGGAGGGGTGAATCAGATCTGTTTTGCTTCTCTTGGCTTGATCCTCATAAGCCTTATCCATCCTTTTGGCTACAGCTCAGATGACATATCTGTCCTAAAGAAGCTGTCCTGCAACTACAGAAACCCACCTCTCACCCCACTCCCCAGCCCCATTCAGAGCATGTTCTTTCCCTCCTCCAGATGCCTAATTACACACCTGCTGGTGGTAAGAAATCTTACGTTGTGGTATTTATCATACCCTGCCTTATATTTGAGCACTTAGGGACTTATCAATTCTCTTCTGAAATGCAAACCTCCTGTGCAGGACGGCTGTCCTTGAATCACCTTGTCCTTATCCACCCCCGCAACTCATCTCCCTCATCCCTCACTGCTTATCCATCACTTTGCCTTCAGTATGCATGCAGTAAATATTTGTTGAATGACTGTTATTTGTGCCTTCAGATTTTCCCAGGAAAATAGAGTAGTCATACTCCTTTCTGATCCAAGTGTTGGCAGTTTAAATTCTTCTTAAGCGAAACAGAAAATTTACAGAAATGTCTTATATTCAGCTATGATTCCTCTAGGGGCATTTAGGAGAGTTAGGAGCATATCATTTTGCCACTCCCCAGAGAAGAGTGTTCTCATCCCATGATTCTCCCTTCCTGCCAAGAGACCTCCCCTCACCACGCCTCATCCCAGTGCTTCATCAGCCCTGCAAAGGGAAACAGCAGGGCTGACAATCTGTTTGATGGAGATCCCTTAAAAAACTACAAATAGAACTACCATACGACCCAGCAATCCCACTACTGGGCATATACCCTGAGAAAACCATAATTCAAAAAGAATCATATACCACAGTGTTCATTGGAGCTCTATTTACAATACCAGGACATGGAAGCAACTTAAGTGTCCATCGACAGATGAATGGATAAAGAAGATGTGGCACATGTATACAGTGGAATATTACTCAGACATAAAAAGAAACGAAATTGAGTTATTTGTAGTGAGGTGGATGGACCTAGAGACTGTCATACAGAGTGAAGTAAGTCAGAAAGAGGAAAACAAATATGGCATGCTAACACATATATATGGAATCTTAAAAAAAAAAGGTTCTGAAGAACCTAGGGGCAGGACAGGAATAAAGATGCAGATGTAGAAAATGGACTTGAAGACACGGGGTGGGGGAAGGGTAAGCTGGGACAAAGTGAGATAGTGACGTGGACATATATACACTACCATATGTAAAATAGATAGCTAGTGGGAAGCAGCCGCATAGCACAGGGAGATCAGCTTGGTGCTTTGTGACCACCTAGAGGGGTGGGATAGGGAGGGTGGGAGGGAGGGAGATGCAAGAGGGAAGAGATATGGGGACATATGTATATGTATAGCTGATTCACTTTGTTATACAGCAGAAACTAACGCACCATTTAAAGCAATTATACTCCAATAAAGATGTTAAAAAAAAAAAGGTCCCTGCTAAAGAAAAAAGAATCTAAGAATGAGTCTAGAACAATGACCGGGTAGAAGGAATTCAAGATACATCCTTTATGTGTTCAACATTTTTAAATGAATGGATCGTTTACATTTTCTGCTTTTACTCATTGATTTAACTAATTATATTAATAGAAAGATCAATCTTACTATTTTATCTGTATAATGGTTTTCTGAGTTTGTTTCTCATTCTATCAGTGAGACGCCCACACTTGAGAAAACGGGCATGATCATGTGCATTCATGTGACTCGAGAGTCACAGACTGTTAAAGCTGGCCAGGGCACGTGGTGTCCGCCTAGTGTAGCTTCATCCTAGAACTGATGACACTGAGACCCACACGGTAAAAGACACGTGTCTAAAACGCCCATAGACAGGTAGGCGGAGTGGGCGCAAGACCAGAGCTCCCTGACTCCCAGTGCATTGCTCTCTCTCGCTGAAGTTTGCCCTGCTTAGAAGCAGTGCTGGGATTCAGTGAGCTCTAGTTCAGTGCTAACGGACGCAAGGTTGGTTCCCACAGAGAGCAGCTTCTTCCTTCACAGGGGGCATTGCTTAGTTTCTAGGCCAAATCCTGAGCCTAGGATGCCGTTCTGGTCCATGATGGAGCAGGTGAGGAGCTGTGGGGTGATTCGATACCAGAAGCGTTGGCCCCTGCTGGAGAGCCATTTAATGAGCACGACAGAGGTCAGAAAGGAGCATTCCCTCCCTCTCAGGAGACAGCAGGTTGAACTGTGGCTCTTTTTTTGTTTTTTACACACATATTATTTAATAAGCTTCAATTTCTGTGGTTATAGAACAATTCAGTAGAGTAATTTAATTTATGTGAACTGATAAGGAATAGATTGAATGATACAATGGAGTTTATGAAGTACAGGAGCAGGATTTCCCATGCTAAAATATGTCTCTCTGGCATATTAATTGTTTTAAGTTGTTTTTTCTTCTTCTTTCTTTTCTGAGAGACAGCAGACATGGGAAGGGCTCTGAAAACCAAATAGGAGTTGCTATTTTGTAAGAAAAATTTACATTTGTAAAGGAAATGTCCATTTGTAAGGGTGTCTCCCTCTCCGTATCTGGAAGAGAAAGATGACAAAATCTAGAAATTCTTATCAGTGGAGAAAGCAAGGACTTAAATCTGCATCACAATCGCCGTTGTTTACCGTGCTTTTCTTGGTAACCTCCCATAACTGACTCTCTCCACCCTCAACATCCTCTTTTGTCTGTAACTGAGGATAGTATTGAAGGTGAGGGCTTTGGACAGTTGGCTAATGACTCAGTTTTTCTGGGTATCTCCCATGAATACATGTTATTAAACTTCTGTTTGATTATCTCCTGTTAATCTGTCTGATGTCAATTTAATTCTTAGACCAGCCAGAAGAACCAATAAGTGTAGAGGAAAATTCCTTTTCTCCCAGTATGATCAGGTCATTCAGGATGGCTGTTCGCTTGCTCTCAGTACATCCCCTTGCTCGATCAGTCCCTGCTTCACCTACACCCTACTCAACCTGACTGACCTTCCCTCTTCATCACGGAGCGTAATCAGTAAATGCCTACATGAGCTGTGGCTCTTTTAAAGGGACTTTTCTGAGGCAGGAAACATGTTATGTATTCTCACATAAATTCCTTTTTACTTCTTTGTCTCAGCAAACAGCTCTTTTCTCATATCTGAAAAATAACCATTTAATTAGCTTTACTCTTTCAATTAAGATGACCGTCCACCCATGACAATGCATGAACCATACTAGCTTTCTGCTTGGCTTACATTTGGTGAACAAAGCTTGTTTACATTAGAAGCCAGTTGGGTTTCTCGGAAGCCTTTCAAGCATGGCGGCCATGCATGGGATGGAGCCTGTGGCATATACCTGTGGGTGGAACTGGGGCCGGGGCTTTCAACAATCCTCTTTTGAACATGCCTGAACAACAGTAAAGAAGGCTAGTAGTGTAGTGAATTGCATTATAACGCAAATCTGACATCAGGACATAAGCACTGGACGTCAGAATCTGAGTGACTGTTCCTCTCCTCTGGCTTTGATATACAGCCTGGAGCCTGCCCCTCTCAGTTCAGACCACTGGCCAGCGAATCTTCCTTCCTCTAAAGGAGGAGAGAAGGAGTGAGCATTTTACCAAGGACAAAGCAGGTTCCCCCCCCCCCCCCCGCCGCTCAAAAATTGACATTACTGAAGATGAGATTTCCCACTTGGAGTGCTCGATGTATGCTTATTTTAGTTTGGGATCCTATAAATGCTTCTCCATCTCACTTATAGGGCAGCAGAATTGACAGTGGAGATCTTCGGCACCTGCCCATCATCAAGAATAGGCACCTCCGCTAGCTAAGGGGGGTGCAGTGGGCTACGGATTGCTAGACACATTGTCTTAGGAACAGATCGCACACCGGAGTCCAGGCAGACGCGGCTGTGTCTGCTGTGTTTGGACACTGTCCCTATGAGTTCTCCCCACACACCCTCATTATTCCCAGCTGTCAGGGAAGAATGAGATGGACTTTCATCTGCAGAATAAACCTCCTTCCAAAGGAGCCCTCAGGAGAAGGGGGAAAGTTAATGGTCGTGGTCCAGCACAAAGGAAGAAAAACAAATGTGGCATGCAGAAGGAAGTGACCTTTCCTATGCTTCCTTCTGTGGTGACACCATGACGGCTCCAGTCCAGACGCGGAAGTCACTGTTCTCACGTGTCCATTTCACCAGAATTCCCAGCCAACCACACTGTGGCCATTTCCACCCTTACCCTCTTCCTTCTAGAAATGTGGCTTTGGGGCATTCATTCTTGCACTTGAGAGAGTGACTCTCCTGAATGTGTCCTCCCGCTCTCAGGGATTCCGCTGCTTCTCTTTCTTAGGGTCTCCCTTTAGAATGTGCCTCTCCTGAACGATGACCTGGCTCTTCTGGCCTGTTGAACCCTCCGTTGGTCCTGAAATATAACTACCATCTCTTGCTTGATTATTTTTTTTCATCTAAATGTAACCTGAAAGCCCTTGAGAAGCAAGAACTGTATCCTGTTTTGCCTAGAGTGCCAAAAACTAATTAACAACAAGATCCCACTGCAGTATTATCAGGGAATACATTTTCATTTGAGGGAGGCTCCTGTGTTCTGAATTTAGAATGTTTGCTAATTCGTCACAAGTTTGGCTGGAGCTTCTCTTTGCACTACCTGCAGGGGGGAAATGCTTCCTGAGCAAATGAGTAGAATGATAAGATGTGTACAAAAAAGGTTTCATCTACTAAATTTTTGTTTTTTTAAACTGGCAGTTTAGGACTAATCATTTGTTTGCAAACAGCATATTTCCTTTGTGTTCCTGAATTAGATTCAGTACATCAAAGCCCTAAAAGGAGTGTTAGAGAGGAATACCATGGACGTTTTGGGAAGGGACGTCTTGTGTCAAGGAAAAGTCACGTGGCTGAAGGAGGATCCAGAGTTGGCCTGTGAAGGATGCACACGATTTAGATTTGCAGGAGGTGCCCTAAACCCTCCCAGGCTGAGAAGTCAGAGAGAGCAGAGGTGTGCAGACAGGTGGGCTAGGATGTGTGCAAGGCCCTGGGAGGAACCTGGTACTTTGTGGTGCTGAGTCCCTGGTGGAGTCGGTCTTGGAGGTGTGGAGTAGAACGTGAGGCTGGACAGATGGGGGCCAGGGACACTTAGGAGCCATTGCATTGTATTCCTTAAAGAATTGAACATTTATTTTTCTGAAAATAAGTTCCACAATTCAGACTTGAATTATCAGGGTTTCGGAATGGTTTACCCATCATGATAGCATCTTCTACATATGACAGCAGTGGGAAGGACTCCCACCCAGCACCATTTGCAAAGACTTCTTGCTAACTGTGATGGTGGCTAGGCATCAAGAGGGCAGCTTTGCGGTTCATCTGGGGTGGACACTGGCTTCTCCCCGTAGAACCCTCAGTGACATCATAGACCTCCTTAGTGGAGGAAGCACATAGGAAAGAAGCATTAATTCTATCCTTATAACAACATCAGACCCTAAAGTGACCTTTGTGATGTGTGTTAGTCACTTCCTCAAAGTCTGTGTGGAATTGGCACAGTTTTGCTAGTGCTTGTGGCTTTGTGCTGGCTTGTATGATCTGTCTGTACAGGGTCACAAGTGACTTGGAACTCCAAAATGCACGTGCCCAGTTATCAGTGATCATAGGTATGAAATGAAAGCAAGTGAGAGAGACCAGGAGTCTGTGAATGCGTTGCTAGCCTACAGTTTGTGTTTGGAGACGTGAATCTTTGTGGGAATCTTGGCGTAGTTTAGTTTCTCTATTTGTTTGATACTGCTCGTTCCTGGAGAGTTTCCCATCTTCACAGAAGTGGCAGTACCTGTAGGTAGTAAGATTCGCAGAAGGCTCAGCAAGGGCTGCTTTGGGAATGGCTCTCCTTGGCCTGTGGAGTCAGATGGTGAAAAATTGGTACAAATTTGTATCTAGGGCTTCCCTGGTGGCGCAGTGGTTGAGAGTCCGCCTGCCGATGCAGGGGACACGGGTCCGTGCCCCGGTCCGGGAGGATCCCACATGCCGCGGAGCGGCTGGGTCCGTGAGCCAGGCTGAGCCTGCGCGTCCGGAGCCTGTGTTCCGCAACGGGAGAGGCCGCAACAGTGAGAGGCCCGCATACCGCAAAAAAAAAAAAAAAAAAAATTTGTGTCTAGTCTAGGAAGTCCTGCATTAGGATGTTTGTGGAGATAATCAGGAATTTGATCCCTGTAGCCATTAGGGGCACAAGGAAGAAGCACCAGACCTTAGCCAAAGCCCCTCAGGCAGATGCAGTGCCTGTGTTATCTCACTTGTCCCATGGAGGCAGGCTTTTATAGAGTCACTGCCTCTGATGAGCAAGGTGAGGATTTTGAGTCTATGGTCCTAGGCAATGATATTTGAGTGGACTAGACCTTTGGTTATGGGAAGACATGAGAGTTGCCGACTTAGCGATCTTAACATTTGAAAACTGTGATCCAGTCTTCCCCCAGTCCCTCTGGGTACCGTCCAGTAGGGAACCTTGGCTGGAGAGCAGCAGCACAGTGTGGTGTCCACACGCTGGAGATGAGATCTTTTATCATTTGCTTCCGCGCGTAGTAAATATTCGGCTGGTTGCTGCATTGTGAGAGTTCTGGTGACCTTTGGACCCCTCACATCGTCATCTGGTGTACAGTTTGACAGAACAAGACCTACAGCACATACCCATCCTCCCCATGGCCATTGTTGAAACCATGGCATGCTACCTATTATACACCTACACAGAGAGACTTCGTGCAGAGCCTTTCATTTTGTGCCTTTTTATTTCTAATGCCATCCTCCCACTTTCATCAACCCCCACTCCCTGATAGTCAGAGTATTCATTCAACAGACGGTCAGTATTGATGTTTCCTGCATGCGAGGAAGATATTTCCCTGAACTTTGATCGAGAGTGCGGGGATGGAAAAGGGATAGACCAGAAGCCATGCCCACACAGTGTAAAATTCCCTAGTGAGGATAGGAAGTAGTTTCTCTCCCTCAAGGAGCTCCAAATGGGCATGATACCCGCTATGTGGAAATAGTGGCAAAAAGAACATAGTAGGAGGTGAAATATTGGTGTTGCTTGTAGAGAAATGTTTTAAATGTCGATTAAAATTTTTCTAATCTCTTTGAGAGATGATGTGACCAAAAAATGGGTCTGTAAATACTTGTGGTAGAGAATATGAACAGCATCATGGGTTATACTAACATAACCAAATAGAAACCCACATCAATCCAACGCTGAACACGAACATGTTGCATTGTGTTCGCCATTTTTTTTTCTTTTTTTTCTTTTTTTTCTTTTTTTTGCGGTATGCGGGCCTCTCACTGTTGTGGCCTCTCCCGTTGCGGAGCACAGGCTCCGGACGCGCAGGCTCAGCGGCCATGGCTCACGGGCCCAGCCGGTCTGCGGCATGTGGGATCTTCCCGGACCGGGGCACGAACCCATGTCTTCTGCATCGGCAGGCGGACTCTCAACCACTGCGCCACCAGGGAAGCCCTGTGTTCGCCATTTTTTAACTGTTCTACTTAGATCTGGTTTCGTGTCTAAAAGGGAACGTGAAGGCCCATGGGTGGTAGTGATTGAAAAAGAAACCCAATATGGGAAGGCTGAAGGAACTGGGAGGGTTTTAACTAGGAGAACACTGGAGACCAATTAAATGATGACTTTAGAGAATGTGAAATGCAAGTGGCTTTAATCATCACCTAAAAGGAGAGTTTCTCATCAGTGAAGCATTGCAACTATTAGGGTGAGTTGTAAATTATTATTATGGACATTAAAAAAGGTAGAAAAATAACCTGTATAAAGTAACTGAGAAGGTAACATGCCCAAAGGTAAGACCTAGACTGGGGAATAAACCTCTTAAGACATCTTCCAATTCTGTAATTCCATATCACTGTGATTGCATAGGCAGAAGTACAAATCATACATATAAGATCGGTTAAGTGAGCTTTAGTTCTATCAAACTAGTGTCATAAAACTTTAGTTTGTACACTAAAAGAATGCAAAATGTTGCTTTTGAAGGGGTCAATAGAAGTTATAATTTTTAGTCTTTTGTTGATGTAAGGAATTCACACATTTGGCCCCTGGTTATAAGTGCTAAATATAGTTTTAAAACAAATTTAACTTAACTTGGAATGCACAATTGGTGACCTCTGTCCCAAATTTCAATCCAGGTAGACTGAGGTTTTGGTGCCAAATTAATTTCATGCAAAGAGTTTGAGAATTCAAAGTTAGTAGGTGCACTTACTGGCATGTGTGACCCTTCAGTAAGTTTCTTCTCAGCCGCACGTGAGCTATGCTTACTCTTGCTGTTCATTTTTTAATATAATGCCTTCACTTTCATATTGAAGATACACAGTGACATCCAGTAAAACCAAGGAACTGCACTCCATAGCGTGTACACTGAAGGGTTAGGTGAGCACTCAACTATATCCCTGAGCCCCTGGGCACAGAGTTTAGTGACCACATTCAGCATTTACTGAGAGCAGCTGCTTCTCTCTCTGGCACAGAGTAACAGCCCAGTACAATGACTGCTCTCCAATTCAGATTGGCCTTAATCAGAATAGCCCCTGGTCTAGGCTGTAAGTATGAGGGAGAGGAATGATACCATGGCACAAGCAAGTGGAGGCCTGCGGACACCGTGACCAGCTGAGTTTTGAGGAGGACTGATGTATCCACCGTTGTGCCTCACCTCCCTAAGACCATTTGTCCTCCACTTATGTTCTGATTTATTTGGAGGTCATCGGTGGGGAGTTGGATAGAGGAAGCTGGATGTATCTCTACTGGGCACCAGAGGGTCAGGCGTTTTACTCCTTTCGTTCTGAATCTTCATCGAGGCTGTGCTATTGAAAGATCCCCAGGGATTTTTCTTAGGAAGACTCATTTAATACAAGTGGCATCATTTATTTCAGAAATGATTCCTAGGCTGTTCCATAAATACTAATGAAGTGCTTCACAGTGTGTTCCACCTTGGAATTTGCAGCAGAAGTCACGGAGGTGCTGGCTTTCTGTGCGCGAGAAGCAGCTCTTTACGTGTCAGAATTTGTAATCAGGTGTGCCTGGTTAATTCTTTTTTTTTTTCCTTCCCTGACATTGCCTTAAATGACTCCAGACAGAAAAAGAAAAACAGAGACACGGCCAAAAATGAGAGGAGGGTGGGTGAGATATTGCTAAGCACAGCCATCAGTACATACAGCAAAAACTTGATTATTTCTGATGGGAATGGAGGTATTTCATGTGATACATGATTGAATTAGGACTCTGTGTAGGGCACTCTCCCAGGTGCCCTGAAGTGTGCAAAGACATCATCTTTTACTCTCAGGGTGTTTATAATGTGGTAGATGAGATAGCACATACAGATAGATAAAAGTACCAATCAGAGAGTGATCTTTATTCTGACATGTGCAAAGTGTGATGTTTAATAAACAGTGGCTTACAGTACATGAGGCATTAGAGTAGGAAGATGACTGGGACTTGGTGATTGACCTTGAGGATTTCCTCTGGGGGCTCAACAGCTATGGAGAGTGGGACACACTGTCCCCTGTTCTGTGTAGAAGCTCCCGAGTGCTTTCCCTGCTTTCATGCACACTCCTGCCATAACCGTGACCTACAACAGCTAGACAGTTTTCTTTTTAATGTAAATCAGACCCACTCCAGCTTCGTGTTTACAAAGCCTTGTCCACCTGTGCCTTCAAAATCTGGCACTTGCTCGTGTCTGCGACCTCACTCATTCATTCCTTTTCTCACTATTTTGCTAGCCCTGTCTTTCTCTTCTTTGAACATTTCCAGCTCTTTGCCACCTTTGAGCTTTGGCATTAACTGTTGTGCCCAAAAGCCTTGTTATGTCCGAAGAATGCCTGAAGGATTGTCTCGAGTGTGTCTAGACTGCAGGCAGTGCTGCAATGAAACAAGGAAGATGATGACAGAAGGAAAAACCACTGGGTAACATAGTTTGGAGGCATTTTAATTTTCATGGAGCAGTTTCTAGAGAGTGGTAAGTGGGCAGGGAAATGATGGGAGAAGCAGTGAGGGACTAAGCACACATACCTCTTTTCACTCACTACCACATTTCTCAAAAGAATGGATGGAGCTTGAGGACTGGCCTTGTCAACAGAAGATTCTCATGGGAAAAGAAAACATTAAGCATGTTCACAGAGTAGAAGTCTGAAAAGAGGAAATGATGGAAGCTTCAACCAAGAGTAGGGGTAACTGGAGAAAGACTCCAAAAGAGTTGAGCAGAAAAGGGGACCATTAGCCCACGTGGAGAGCTTTGCAAGTAGGATAGACTTTCAAGTCCCACAGGTAGATTTTTATAAAAGCAAGCATCAGAATTACAGTGAATAAATTCACTTCTGTTATGGACTGAATGTTTGTGCATCTCCCCTCCAATTTATATGTTGAAATCCTAACTCCCCCAACATGATGGTATTAGGAGGTGGGGCCTTTGAGAAGTAATTAGGTCATGAGGGTGGAGCCCTCATGAATAAGATTAGCGCCCTTATAAGAAGCGATCCTAGAGCATTCTCTCCCCTACTGCCATGTGAAGACACAACAAGAAGATAGCTATCTGTGAACCAGAACGTGGGGTCTCACCAGACACTGAATATGCTTTTGCCTTGATCTTGAACTTCCCAGCCTCCAGAACTGTGGGAAATAAATTTCTGTTTATAAGCCACCCAGTCTATGGTACTTTGTTATAAGCAGCCAGAACAGACTAAGAAAACTTACAAGTTTGCACATTATTCCTCTGTGGGGAACATTCTGGGTGGTGTGACTCTCTTACTGACATTAACCTTGGAATGAGCTAGGTGTGCGGCAAGTGCTGAGATACATCTGTCAGGGTTGGTGATGACAAACTGGTAGCAAAGAAGTTCATAGCACCACTACAGGGAAATTCTCAAACCCTTGCATTATTATCATCATTGGTTTACTTTTTATTTAGGTATAACTTACATATTGTAAGGTATACATATCTTAAGTGTACAGTTCAATGAGCTTTTTATATGTGTGTAAACCCATGTAAGCATCACCTGTACCAACATATAGAACCTTTCCAGCACCCTAGAAGGTTCCCTTCTACCTCCATCAAAGGTAATCTCCATTTTGACCACAATCACTATAGATTAGTTTGTGACTTTTTAAATAGCATTATTGAGATATAACCAATCTGGAAGAAACTTCACATATCTGAATGGTACAGTTTAGTAACTTTTTACACGTGTGCACCCACAAAATCATCACTACAATCAAAGTAATGAACCTATCCCTCATCCCCCAAAGTTTCCTTGTACCCCTTTGTAATCTCTCCGTGGCCCTGAGCATTCCCATATCCCACTCCATATGTTCAGGCAACCACTGATACACTTTCTGTCTTTATATGTAAGTTTGCACTTCCTAAAATTTTATGTAAATGGAAACATATAGAATATACTGTTGTGGGGTGTTTTTTTGGTCTGCCTTTCACTCAGCATAATTATTTTGAGATGGATCTTAAAGTTTTTCCAGTTTGGGGCTATTACAAATAAAGCTGCTCTGAATATTTGCACAAGCTAATACTTGGCATGGTCAGCCTTTTGAATTTTAGTCATTCTAACAGGTGTGCAATGGTACCTCATAGTACCTCATCAGGTATTCATTTCCTTAATAGCTGATGGTGTTGAGCATCTTTTGTGCTTTTTTCCCATCCACGTTGTCTTTAATAGAGTGTTTTTTCAAATCTTTTGATCATTTTATTTATATGGGTTCTTTTTATTGGGTTTTGAGAGTTTTCAAAAGTATACTCCGATACAAGTCCTTTACCAGACAATGATTTGCAAATATTTTCTGCCACTTTGTGACCTGTCTTTAATTCTCTTGAAGAGCAGTTTTTCATTTTGATCCTAGTTAATTTATCCTTTCCTGAGTTGTGCTTTTAGTGCCATATCTAAGAAGCCTTGCCTAGCCCAAGGTCACAGAGATTTTCTTGTTTTCTTTCGAGTTTTATAGTTTTAGACTTTTTACATTTAGATCTCTTGATACATTTTTTACTTAATTTTTGTATATGGTACAAAGTATGAGCTGAAGTTCCTTTTCTTTTGCATGTGGATATTCAATTGTTCGAGTATCATTTGTTGAAAAAACGATCCTTTATCCACTGCATTGCCCTTGCACTTTTGTTGAAAAAAATCAGTTTTCCGGTGAAGTCCCTGGCGGTCTAGGGGTTAGGACTCCGTGCTTCTATGGCAGGGGGCCTGGGTTTGATTCCTGGTTGGGGAACTAAGATCCTGCAAGCCACATGGTGCAGCCAAAGGAAAGTAAAATAAAAAAAGAAAAGAAAACTAGGAAAAAAAAATTTTTTTAAAGAAAATCAGTTCTCCATATGCAGGCAGTCCCCAACTTAGCTTATGATGGTTCAACTTACGGTTTTTTGACTTTACAATGGTGCAAAAGCAATGCACATTCAGTAGTAACCATACTTTGAATTTTGATCTTCCCTGGGCTAGCAACATGCTGTATGATCCTCCCTCATGATGCTGGGCAGCGACGGCAAGCCAAGCTCCACTCAGCCATGCAGTAATGAGAGTAAACAAACAACAAACTTAAAACCATTCTGCACCCATACAGTCGTTCCATCTTTCACTTTCAGTGAAGTATTCAATAAATCACATGAGATATTACACACTTTATTATTAAGCACTTTATTATAAAATGGGCTTTGCGTTAGATGATTTTGCCCAGTTGTAGGTTAATGTAAGTGTCCTGATAACGTTTAAGGTAGGCTAGGCTAAGCTATGTTGTTCAATGTGTTGGGTGTATTAAGTACATTTTCGACTTAAGATATTTTCCATTTACAGTGGGTTTGTTGAGACATAACCCCATTGTAGATCAAGGAAGATCTGTATACTGGACTCTCTATTCTGTTCCATTGATCTATGTGTCTGTCTTGATGCCAGTACTATAATATCTTGATTAGTTTGGTTTTATAACAAGTCATATAATCAGGTAGTTTGAGTCCTCCAACTTTGTTCCTTTTTTCCCCTCAGAGTTATTTTTGCTCTTTTAGATCACTTGCATTTCCATGTGAATTTCTGTAATCAATTGGTCATAGTCTACCTAAAAAACCTGCAAGAATTTTGATTGCAGTAGCATTAAATCTATAGATTATATTGGGAAGAATTGACATCCTTTTTTTTTTTTGGCTCTTTTTTTTTTAGTGGAAGCATAGCTGATTTACAGTATTGTATTACTGTAGTTTCGTGTGTGTACAACATAGTAATGCAATATTTTATAGATTACACTCCATTTAAAGTTATTACAAAATAATGGCTATGTTTCCCTTTGCTATACAATATATCCTTGTTGCTTTTCTACTTTATAGTAGTAGTTTGTATCTCTTAATCCCATACCCCATTTTGCCCCTCCCCCCTTCCTCTTCCCCGCTAGGATCCACTAGGTTGTTTTCTATATCTGTGAGTCTGTTTCTGTTTTGTTATATATATTCGTTTTATTTTTTAGATTTCACATGTAAGTCATAACATACAGTATTTGTCTTTCTCTGCCTGACTTATTTCACTAAGGCTAATACTCTTTAGGTCCATCCACGTTGTTGCAAATGGCAGAATTTCATTTCTTTAGGAATGGCTGAGTAATATTGGAATGGCTGAGTAATGACAGAATATTAAAGAAGAATATATCTTTTTTATCCATTCATCTGTTGATGGACACTTGGGTTGCTTGCATATCTTGGCAATTGTAAATAATGCTTCTGTGAACATTGCAGTGCATGTATCTTTTCAAATTAGCGTTTTCATTTTTTTCAGATATTCCAGGAGTGAAATTGCTAGATCATATGCTAACTCTATTTTTCGTTTTTTGAGGAACCTCCATACTGTTCTCCATAGTGGCTGCACCAGTTTACATTCCTACCAACAGTGCAAGAGGGTTCCCTTTTCTCCACACCTTCTCCAGCATTTGTTATTTGTAGACTTTTTGATGATGGCCATTCTGACAGGTGTGAGGTGATATCCCATTGTGGTGTTGATTTGCATTTCTCTAATAATTAGCGATGTTGAGCATCCTTTCATGTGCCTATTGGCCATCTATATGTCTTCTTTAGAAAAGATGTCTATTCAGGTCTTCTGACTATTTTTTAATCCAGTTGTTTGTTTCTCTGATATTGCATTGTATGACCTCTTTATATATTTTGGATATTAACCCCTTATCAGTCAAATATTTTCTCCCATTCAGTAGGGTGTCTTTTTGTTTTGTCGATGATTTCCTTTGCTGTGCAAAAGCTTTTAAGTTTAATTAGGTCCTGCTTGTTTATTTTTGCTTTTATTTCTTTTGTCTTAGGAGACAGATCAAAAAAAATATTGCTATGATTTACGTCAGAGTGTTCTGCCTATGTTCTCTTCTAGGAGTTTTATGGTTTCAGGTCTTATATTTAGGTCTTTAATCCATTTGGAGTTTATTTTTGCATATAGTGTGAGGAAATGTTCTAATCTAATTCTTTATATGTAGCTGTCCAGTTTTCCCAACACCACTTATTGAAGAGACTGTCTTTTCTTCCTTGTATATTCTTGTCTCCTGACATCTTAATAAAATTGAGTCTTTTTTTTTTTTTTTTTTTTGCGGTACACGGGCCTCTCACTGTTGTGGCCTCTCCCGTTGCGGAGCACAGGCTCCGGACGCGCAGGCTCAGAGGCCATGGCTCACAGGCCCAGCCGCTCCGCGGCATGTGGGATCTTCCTGGACCGGGGGATGAACCCGCGTCCCCTGCATCGGCAGGCGGACTCTCAACCACTGCGCCACCAGGGAAGCCCTAAAATTGAGTCTTTTAACCCATGACCACAGTATGTCTCTCCATTTGAATCTGTAGATGAATTTGGGGATTTTGCCATACTTAACAACATTAAGTTTTCTAATCCTTGAATACAAGATGTTTTTATGTTAAGTCTTCTTTAATTTCTTTCAGTAATGTCTTGTGATTTTGACTGTACAAGCCTTGTACTCTTTTGGTTAAATATATTCATAAGTATTTTATTCTTTTAGCTGTTGCTGTTTTCTTTGTTAGCTTATTAGCTATTGTGTTAGTCAGGATTCTCCAAAGAAACAGAACCGATAGGATGTGTATATATTAATATTATATATAATATTTATAGTGTGCGTGTTTATATTTATATATGGAATTCACTCACGCGATTGTGGAGGCTGTGAAGTCCGAAATCTGCAGGGTGGGCTGGCAGGCTGGAGACCCAGGGAAGAACTAATGTTGTAGTTCAACTCTGAAAACCACAATTCCTTCTTGCCCTCGGAGAAGTCAGTCTGCTGTTCTATTCTGCCCTTCAGCTGATTGAATGAGGCCAACCCACATTATGGAGTGCAATCAGAGTCTACCAATTTAAATGTCAATCCCAAGACACCCTCACAGAAACATCAAAAAGAATGTTTGACCAAATACTGGGGTGTCATGGCCTAACCATAGCCAAGCTGACACATAAAACTTAACCGTCTCTGATTAGTTTGACTCTCTGTTTTGTTATTTCGGTAATTGCTTTAGAGTTTATGGCATACACCTTTAACTTAACATGCTTTACCTCCGAGTGATAGTATACTAGTTCATATATAGTATAAGAACCTCCCAGTATTTCACATCCCCTTTCTCCCGTCCTGAGTTTTATGCTATTATTGTCACACATTTTACTTTTCCATATGTTATAAAATCATACACCATTGTCATCTGTAAGCAAGACTAGAGCATTGTTCAGTCTAGGGCTAAGTATTCCTCACTCATAGGGCAAGACCCCTCTGTGTATCCTCAGTGCCCCCTGAATCTTGAGGTTTTCCAGTCAGGCTGCTGGGGATAGGCACTATGCCCAGCCCTTTTGGAGCCTGGAGTACTGTTTCCTCTGTTCATTTTGAGTGGTTCTTTCTCTGGCCTCAGGTAGTTTGCTCACACACCTGTGGTGAGAAGTACTTAGCTAAATACTTAAGGCCGAATCTCTGCAGGTCTCCAGAGTTCTGTGTGCGTGTAGTTCTCTTTCTTCATGACTCTGTCCTGAGAATTTTAATGACCTTGATCTCCCTGCGCTCTCAGCTCTGTCTCCTCGGTGTAGGGAGTCTGACCGTTTCTGCCTGGGTTCCTCCTCCTTGCACTACAGCCTGGAAAACTCTCAAACCCGGAAACGAGGGCAGTTGTAGGGCTGGCCTCATTCATTTCCTGTGTCTCAGCGATCACACTATCATTCCCTGTTTCATATACCTTGTCCATTTGGGTTGCTTCAGGCAGAAGGGTGGATGTAGCCCTCACTTCTGCTGTGTAGACACGGGGTTAGAATTGCGGGATCTTAAGGGTATATGCGTGTTTCCCTTTAGTAGATATCACCTAGAGTTTACCAAAATAAATCCAGCTAATTTTAATTGCAGATAATTTTCACTAATAGAACTGACATTCGTTTTACATAGAACATGTTGCTAGATCTTAGTCCCCCACTTAACATAGTAAAGAGTGAAGGTGACAAGTTCTTGGTGACACCGTTCACTCTCTTTAGAACTTCAGTGATGTACACCCTCACATTAAATATATTATTGTAAGTATTGAGTAAGTGGTGGTGGCAAGGAGGAGGAAAAGCAGAGAGAGCAGATAAATCTGTCTTTGCTTGACTGTTAGTTGTCATTATATTTGATAGTTTATGTTTGCTAAGTCATAGCAGCTTTGATTTTTCCAGAAACCTAGTGATATTATATGTTGCTATTATAGGTATCTGGTCCATTAGCAAATTCTCTGTTGCTCTGTCTTTCCAATCTCATTGGGAGGAAGTGGGGGGTACTCTTCGCACACAGAAGGTGACCCATATCCACGTAACATCCTCCCATGGTTCTTTTAGACTAAATATTCGTATTAAAAGATTCTGCTCAGCAGTGGGGTCGCGTCAGGGAGTTGAGAACCAGGCCGTTCCCTCACACAGTAAGGAGTAAGGGCCGCTCTTCACAGCTGCTGAGAGATGGGGAAGTAGAGGCTGCAAAAATGGTTCCATCTTTTCTCACTGGAAGGGGCATTTTTTTTTTTTTTTTGGAAGGGGCATTTGAGCTCTAAGAATGCTTTTTAGCAGCTCCCACTGGTAAAATAGGTATCGAATTTCTACCAAGTATGGCATTTCCCTGAAGAGAACTGCTGCTTGGCCTGTACTTTTCGGTATATAATGGATAATGTGAAAGGAAAGTGTCACGTTCAAGGAGTCGTTTTCTCAAGTTTTATTCCCAGCCTTTGAGCTGCTTGTAGAGTAATGTAATTCATGCTTCAGTCAGGTTGCTGCTGCTTTGATGCCTTTGTCTTTAGTTGCTCTGTTTGTAAATCTCTCCTAAGAATAGATCAAAAATGATGTTTATATCTGTTTCCAGAATTGAGGAAGTAAGAACAGAATGAGGCTTTATGACTGCAGTTAACCCCTTCTGTTTTCTTCATTGTATATTACGGGATTTGGTATTGGATTTAATCTCTTTCAGAAACCATCACTGTTCTCACAAGTCAAGGCATTTACTTCCCTGGCTTGGGCCTGTTTATTTGTTTGTTTCACAGTTATACTACATAAACCAGACATATTATACGCTTTCCATATAAAATATGAAGTTGCAATAACTAACATTAACCAGGTTTTTTAAGTCATTGTATGTTTACCCTTTACCCAGAATGCATGCAAATTGATTTTTTCCGCAGGTATATAGGGAAAAGTTTAAGGAAGTTAAAAACTCAAGCACAGTGGTAAACCTTGGGTTGCTGAATCTCATGAAATCATGTTTTCAGGGAGGCTGAGACAAACAGAATTGTAAGAGATGCTGCTAGAATAAGCCTTGCAGGAAAAAAAGATTGTTTTAAAAGGCTTTAAACCCACAACTTCGTCTCCTTCTAGTCTCCTAATAGTTCTATAATTTCCTGGTTTTTACCATTTTCTCTGCTCTCCTTAGTTCCCAGGATACCCCTCTTTTCTAGTAAGAAAATAGATCAAGCCTTACAACCATGGCTTGATCCTGAAACAGACCAGTTGAGCCTGATATAAGTTGTTGGCTTATTCATGGTTTCTGGTGTTCTTCCTCCTTTTGTCTTCTTCCTTTGTTGATTCTCTCATTCATTTATGTGTGTGTACCTGCACTGGCACTGGGTATCAGTTTATAATAGAGAGGGCATCGTGGTACTGGTCTGGAGAGGGGAGAACCCATCTTGAGATGGGAACTCAAGCCTTCTGGCGATTAAGCTTCCTGATTTCAAGGTAAAGATTTAACAGTCCGGGCTTCCCTGGTGGCGCAGTGGTTGAGAGTCCGCCTGCCGATGCAGGGGACATGGGTTCGTGCCCCGGTCTGGGAAGATCCCACATGCCGCAGAGCGGCTGGGCCCGTGAGCCATGGCCGCTGAGCCTGCGCTTCCGGAGCCTGTGCTCCGCAACGGGAGAGGCCACAACAGTGAGAGGCCCGCGAACCGCAAAAAAAAAAAAGATTTAACAGTCCAAGACTACCTGTGATGTACCTGAGCCTGTCATTGACTTGAAAAGTAGAATACCCTTTCAAAATAAAAATCTACATATTCTTATAGTTAAAGTAAAATTATTGACAGGGGTAAGAAGATTAAAATTGGAAGGGACTAGATTTTGGGGTTTTGTTGGGTTTTTTTGGCAGCGCCACAAGGCTTGCGGAATCTTAGTTCCCAGAGCAGGGATTGAACCTGGGCCCCAGCAGTGAAAGCACAAGAGCCCTAACTACTGGACCACCAGGGAATTCTCAAGACTAGATTTTTTTTTTTTTTTTTTTGCGGTACGCGGGCCTCTCACTATTGTGGCCTCTCCCGTTGCGGAGCACAGGCTCCGGACGCGCAGGCTCGGCGGCCATGGCTCACGGGCCCAGCCACTCTGTGGCATGCGGGATCCCCCCGGACCGGGGCACGAACCCGCGTCCCCCGCACCGGCAGGCGGACTCTCAACCACTGCGCCACCAGGGAAGCCCCCCAAGACTAGATTTTTAACTTGGAGCTCATGTTGGCATGAGACATTGAAGTTGTACATTCCAGAAGTAATGCTGTCTCCTTTTGGTAATTTGGAAACATTAAAACCAGCTAGTACTTCCTGCAGAGTTAGTTTAGGAGGCTTGCTTGCTCTACAGATGTGTAGCTGTCAGCTACTTTGGGTATGATGCTGTACTTTCATATTAAAAGAATCCTTCCTGAAGAATGCTTGATGAAAGATGTTTCATATTCTTCTCCTTCTACTGAAGAACTCATCCAAACTGATTTAGAAAAAAGAGGTTTCCCATACAAATTTTTTTTGGTATCCCTTTGGAGAAATTTCCTAGACTTTGAATCTCATCCTCCTCCCCCTCCAATTTGGAGATGAGAATGTGTTGTAGGTACAGCCCTAGGAACTAGTGATACCAAATAAGGAATCGTTTGTGTGGAAAACTCCTTTCTTGGTGATTATCCCTCCTGTAGACCATAGAAGTCTGTCATTAAGAAACAAACCTCACAGCCCTGTGCAGGACTCTCCCCTTCCCTCCCCTTTAGAGTTAGTGGAGCAGGGACTGTAGAAGGGCATCCTATATTCTTCCTCACTGGCTTGGTGGTCATGACTGAAATGCCACCGTTTTTGTTGTTGCAGCTGTTGTTTATTTGGATTAAATTTTTCTTCCTAAAAACACGCAGATTCAAGAATACCCTTTCAAACCCATTTGGGTCCTGTGAGGAATCTGACCAGAGAGCCCCCAGGACCTAAGATGGAAGGAGAGGAATAGGGCCCCAAAGACAAGCTTGGCCATTTCATGAACTGGTCTAGTTTGGGAGCCTGTGGAATCTAAACAACTGTGTCCCTAAATTATGACACACTTTGAGAAATCACGTGAGAAGCAAATGATCAACCCTGTGGGGAGAGCGCCAGGCTCCATTCCCCACTCACCGTAGCAGTGATGACGGGTCCCTGTTCTGAAAGTATGTGAGGTAACAGTCTAGATACTTTTGCTTCTAAGCTTTGTAAACATTCAGCCATCTCACTGCATAAAATTACTGATGCAGCCTCAGACTTGAAATTTATTTCTCCATAGCTACTGTGAAATCCACCTGGAATTAGCATACATTAGGGTTTGGGAAGAGCATTAAGAAAAACAGTTCCAAGTAATCATTTCTCACCTTGTCCTCTTAGCCCATCTCTGTACCACATCAGCACCCAGCACCCATGCTCAATCTTGCTTTTACTTCCTGAATCACATCTCAGAGGATTTTTTTTTTTTCCTTTATGTCTGTCACCTCCGACACAGCCAGAGAGCAGCCCTGATGAGATTCTATGTGGACATCACTTTTTTTCCTTGCTCCGAATTGTTTATTTCTCATCAACAGTCTTATTGAAATCAAAACGTCTGGCCGTTAGACTCCAGCAGAGCAGAGGGCTAAGTCACACCACAGAATGCTGACTTTCACTCAACTACGAGATCAGGAGAGGGCTAAGCATTGTGACAGACATTTTTAGGTATCTTAGGTACATAGGTATGGTAAATTCTACGTTTTAGCTGCCTAGCCTTGACCTCAAATTATATTGTAGATACAATTTGTTCTTCATCTTTTTTTTTAATAAGAAATGACCACATAAAGTTATAAGATGATTCAGTTTGACTTTAATGTGTGAAGAAATGTTTGTGTTAGTGAAAATATATCTATGAAAAGTGAGATGGTAGAGGTTGTGAGTCATCATTTTCTTTAAATGCTGATTATTTGTTTTCTTTAAAATAATTTCTTAGGACTGAGACTAGATGTTTTGTATTTGGGCAAAATTGATTTTCCTGTTTGGGACGATTGAGAAATGATACTCTGAATAATGAGATTGTAGAGGAAAGAGTGACTTTAAAAAAAAAGCAGTCTCACAACCTTTGGACCTTGAAATGGAGGATCAGCCTCTTAATCCCTGGCAGAGTATGTGTTTTTCTGCCATTTGGCATCACATGCAAGTAACTTGCATTTCTGTCTTTCCTTTCTGATAACAGCCTTTGTCCCCTCCTCCACCAATTCCTAACTTGATACAAGACCAGGTTTGATCGACTAGATGGTACTGTACTATTGGCTGGCTTCCCTGGTTTGATTAAATAGAATTTTCTCACTGGGCAAAAGCAAGGCTGGTGATCTCCACTCTTTGACTATGGTTAAGTGTCTTATTTCTGTACAGTGTTTCCTGGCTGGACCGTTTTTTATTTTTATTTTTTGCAGTACGCAGGCCTCTTGCTGTTGTGGCCTCTCCCGTTGCGGAGCACAGGCTCCAGACGCGCAGGCCCAGCGGCCATGGCTCACGGGCCCAGCCGCTCCGCGGCATGTGGGATCTTCCCAGACCGGGGCACGAACCCGCGTCCCCTGCATCGGCAGGCGGACTCCCAACCACTGTGCCACCACGAAAGCCCCTGGACCATTTTTTAAAAGAACTCTTTACGCCATTAGTTCATGAAAAAGAGATGTTACACCACTTGAGTAATGATGGTAATGATATTCTAGACATAAGAGTTCCTAAGACTGCTTCTTAACTACAGCTGAGATGTAGATAAGTCTACATGAAGGCTGAAGAGAAGGCATGCAGCCATGAAAACTACATTCTTTTTGTCAGAACTGGTAGCAGAAGGACCTGGATTCGGTTTGCCCCATGCTTCTGTCTTCCTCTGATGCCACCATAGAAAGCCGTGGGTTCCAGGAGTGAGTGAAAAGCATTAGGCTTGGATAACCCCAAAACTTGACTTACCGAAGCATGTCACCTCCAGCTTTGTTCTTCTTTCTCAAGATTTCTTTGGCAAGGAGTTTTTAAAAGATGGTTTAGTCTTATGTATTTCAGTTTGAATAGCCAAGCTGGTCAGAAAGCCGGTTTGGGGAAAATCACAGACGTCCAGGTGAGGGCTAATGTTATAATTCCTGGAATGTGGCTGCTTCATGAAACCTCCCTGACTTCCCCCAACTCTACCTTGGTCCTTAAAGCACCCCCACCTACACACCTCAGATGACTCCTATGTCATTCATCCTGTTATGCTTTCATACTCTGTTGCATCATTCTTAGCTCCTCCCCACCAAAGTTCTTGATTCAGAACCACTTTTTACTCAATATCTGAATTGCCATAAAACTTCCTTCTGTATCTTCCATCTAACAAATATGCCATAAATATTTGTTAAATGACTAAATACATAATTCAGTGGCTCTCAACAGTCTAAGTGCCTCAGAGTCAACGGGAGCGATTTAAAATATGGATGCCAGGGCCACACCCCCAGGGATTCTGATTGACAGTGTTTGGTGTTTTTGTTGTAAAACTCCCAGGTGATTTCGATGTGCGGGTCTGAGTGGAAAACCAGGGGATCAGGCTGATTCTGGGTGGTCTGCAGTATTACCTGGGAATATCATATCCCCTTTGAATGCCTATATATTTACCTTTTCCTCATGAATGATCAAGGCATGACAGAAATGCCCTGATTATCTCGCCTTTAAAGTTATTCAAAGTAATGAATATGGACTCTACCATATGGGGGTAGTTGGACATACAGCACTATGATATTACTGATTCAGATCATTTGGTTGCATTTTCCAGCGTGTGCTATCAGTTAGCTTTCCTTGGGAAGGAGAAGGTAAATTGCTGTTTTTCACTAGACATCTGGAATCTGACTGACTGACTTATTTTTAATAGCTATGGATCCTAAAAACACCAAAAGAGGAAGGGGTTAAAACACGGCTCCTTCTAGCACAGAACTCAAAGTCTGGCAGTGGTGTGATTGTACAACTGTTTTGACCTCAGCAGGGGAAAGTCTTTATTTAATTCTATGTAATGTGTATATAATAATATCATTTTAAGGCACCTGCTTCAAAATAGAAACTGGGATGTTGGAGATAATAACAATAAACAAAAATTAAAACCAAACCGGGCTCAGTGCCCAGGAAAACTATCAGATTCCAAGAACTGGGCAAGCAATAACGTAATAGAGGGAAAAAAGTCAGGAATGGATGAAGTTGTAACTGCCTCCGTTAAAAATGACCACTCTGCAGTGCGATTGCTACTGAACAAATCCATGGGGCATTTGTTGGGTGGGTGGAGTTCCTGCCCTTCTCATTTCAGTGACAAACTTCCAATGGAACTTGCCTTCCTAAAAGTGTCAGTCTCAAACATGCCAATAATTACAACAATCTTGCTTTATGTTTGAACTTTTATAATGCTATAAACTAGTTGGAAATAAATGGACCAGAGATAAAAATATGAGTTAACTGAAGTCAGAAGGAAAGCCTTCATGTTTCCCAGGATGCCTAAATGTCGTGTGATTTACATAAACAAAGGAGGAAATCCTCTTTTGTGTGTTTAGGGGTGTGTGTCTAATACAGGAACCCATGTTTTCCTGTTATTGAAAAGCATTCTTTAATCGTTTAAGCACATTTTAGGACCCACATATATTCCAGGTGTGTTGTTTCCCTTGACATTAAAACAGCAGAGCAGGCAGGGCATGACTATCAGAGAAACCTATTAGAGCTTTCTTTTGTGTCATATAGACACATAAAATAAATGAATTAAATTAAGTGGACAGACAGCCCTGGCAGACTGGTAATATTGTGTGAATTTAGTGAAGGGAATGGTTGTTCCTAATGGGACTTAAGCAGACTTATACATGGAGCTGTAGGCTGGACAGGCCATTTGTGAATGGAAGACTATAACATTTCCTTGATCGTGGGTGTTAAGGGGATGATGACTTTTTAACCGTGAAAGTAAATGTAATTGGTGTGAAATGTTCATAAGCTTCTAGCCAAATATAACTGAATAATGGGCAGTAAACCTAAGCATTATTTGAAATTTTTAAAAAATGTGTGCTAAATTCTGGTTAGGAACAAAGGGAGAAGATTGTACTGAGATCCTAAAAACAGCCCAGTCCTGTACCGTAGGGTTCTTACCAACCCTAAAGGCAGGGTGCCCACATTTCTTTCCCCTCTTGGTCACTGCTTTCAGGACCCCAGACACTGAAGCTGTGATAAAACTCTGGTATGTGTGAAGGAGAGCCTTCTTACCACCCATCATGACTGGAATAGGTGTTTTCTGTCCTTCATCCCGCAAGGATTCTTTTTGCCATCTGTTGAGCATTTGCATGGTTATTTGCAAGTGTGGGGTCTGTGGGCTTATTTGAAACTAAGAAAGAATGTAGCACTGATGCACAGTCTTACTAGGATTGCATTCATTACAAGGAATGCTTTCCACTTTTCCTGGCTCCTTTAAGAGCATCGTTTCTATTTAAACTTACAATTCTTACAGGCAGAGCTCAGGAGGAGCTTTTAGGAAAACCCTTTTAAAATACTTAAAGTAAAGCAGACAGAGAAATATTCAGAGTGACTCTCTCCTGGTGGCTGGTACTTGACCTCTGTCCGAGAGGTGACAAGGTCCATCCTCAGCATGGAAGGGAGAACTGACTAAGGCCAGGAGGAGGAACTGTCCTGGCCCTACAGTTGTGGTGACCTCAGGAATTCATATGTGGAGAGCGGCAGGGGTTATAATCAGATGCAAACTGGATACAAACTGACTATATTTTAAAGCCAAATAGTTGGTTTTTTTTTTTTTTTTTGAGTGAAGTATTACTTCTTATCTTCTCGCTAAAGCCTGGAATATTTACACTGGACTGTAACATTAGAAATATGCATTGCAGCTCCCTAGGGGAACCGGTAACCTGCACTGCCTTTAAAATGCAGCCTTTCCTAACTACCCCTACCTGATGCCTGTCAGCCCCATATGCTGCTTTCCCTGCTAGACATCATTGTGCATTTGTAGCCTCCATTAGAGGAGCCTGGTGTTAATTATTCCTGTCGTGTTCAATGTGAGTGGATGATGGCATAAATGAAGCTGCCCTTACAATTAAAATTATATTGTAACTGCTTGAGGGTGCACGTTATAATTTCTATTTCTTTTGAGTTCACCTCTTACTAAAGGTACACATATTCATTCATTTTCTCTTTCTCTGCTTCTCTTTCTTTCTCTCTGTACTTATCTCTCCCTCTCCCTCCCTCCTTCCCTCCCTCCCCCCTCTTCCTCCCCTCTGTACTCATACACATACACATGTACATACACACATATGTATATTTATCTCTCTATATACACACAACAGATATATCAGTTTTTCTCTCTCTCTCTCATTGCACATATGTATGTAGGTATAAGATAGACACACCACTGAATGAGGACCCAAACCACCCTGCACACCCACTAATCTGATTGGTCTTTTCTTGGCAGTGACAAACAAGAAACCCACACAGGCATCCATTACGAAGGTCAAACAGTTTGAAGGCTCCACGTCGTTCGTGCGGAGATCACAGTGGATGCTTGAGCAGCTTCGCCAGGTTAATGGCATCGATCCTAATCGGGTGAGTGAACTGTCCAGTGCTGAGCGAAGGTGTTCTTTTCACACAATGACTCTCTCATTGACCTTGGCAGGGTGATGGTTGTCTGAGTCATTTTTAACAAGACTGTTGCTCTATTTCAGTTATATGGCTAAGACTTTTTGATTCCTGTGCCCCTCTTACGGGAAATTATAAATCTTTTCATCATGTTTGATGGAGGCACCTAAGGGGATGAATATTGAAAAAGTGCTACTCCAGTAATATGTTTATCAGCCAAGTGCAAAAAGCAGAGTTCAGATAATCACATCTGTGATTATCAATATGAAAAACCGTGTTCATCGAAGCTCCATTCATCTCCTAATGCCACCAGTGATGAGGTTTATTTACCAAAAATCAAATAAATGAACTGCCCCTTAAAAATGATGTATTAGGATTCCATTGGATTTAATAAGAGAATCATTCCACGGTAGAGTTATGTATTCCAAGTAAATTCCGTTTGCTCACACACTCACCATAAAATACATCAATAATGAGGAAAAAGAAAATGTAAAATGTAGCTATATACTAAAATAGTAAGGGGTAATCTTTCCCTGCCAAAGGTGAGGGACAAGATTAATACTGTTCAGTGCCAAGAACCTAAAGGAATCCTTTCTCGGGTAATTGGGAAGGCAACGCATAGTCTGAATTCTGACACAAGTTGCTATGCGGTTAAGCTAAAGGGACTTCTGTGCTCTTAACTTCCTGGGGACATCTAAAAATGCCATGAGATTTGAGGTCTGCTTGATAAAGAGAGAAAGGTATACTCTCTGTGCACCTGGGTGCTAGTAAAGATGAGTCTTGTGATTAGGACAAAAGTCTTTGAAAGGTGTTTTAGCCTTTATGAGTCTCTTAACGTGGTGAACTGGAAGCAGCAGTTTTTATAGCTTGAGATCAGTCGTTATTTCACTGTCTTTTCCAGGATTCTGCGGAGTTTGATTTGTTGTTTGAAAATGCTTTTGACCAGTGGGTAGCCAGCACGGCCTCAGAAAAATGCACCTTCTTCCAGATCCTCCACCACACCTGCCAGCGCTACCTCACGGACAGGAAGCCAGAGTTTATTAACTGCCAGTCCAAAATCATGGGAGGTGAGTGGGCGTTTGTGTGACTTCACTCATTCTGTTTCCTTAGACGCACTTTTACATACAGTCAGGTGTTTAGCAGCGTAATTAAAGACCAGAAAAAAAAGAGTCCAGACGCTCAGAGCTGGACCGCGTGAGGACCACTCGGGAGTTCATCGTATGCTAATCTAGACACAGTGGTATGTTTTCACTCTTATCCAAAAGCTGATCTTTTAAAAGGAATTAACTCCTTAGCTAAGATTCTTTGTACGATGAGAACAAACCTGTCCCTTTATTAGAAAAACCTTTCCGTTTGGTTTCTTCCCTACCATTTCATCGCAGAACACTCTCCTGGGTTGCTTTTTCCTAGTATTTCTCAAGATATTTTACAAATATTGATATGACCGTTCCTACGGATACAGTCCCTTTCTTTCAAATAGCACCTCGTCTCACATTTATTCCTTGGATGGCAGACAGAGCTGAAGTAGGATGAGTGCTGTAAGCCAGCCTTAAGGAACGAGTCCCAGCGTTGGCAAGTTAATGAGAAACACGTAGAGGGTACTCAGCACATTTCTTTTAGGTGGCATTTCTTTTTAGAGACTTGAAACTGTGCTAAAAATATAAAGCCTTGCCAGTCACTATGGGAGTTGAGGAAGAGTGTGTATCTTATTGGTCTTTTCACTGACCTGTTCTCCTGGTTTTGAAAGCATCTTTTTTAAAATGTACCAACTTTGTCTTAATCCAATGTAAGTGAAGGTCACAATAGAGACAGTACACCTTCCCCTTGGGCTGTATCTATCTTTCATACGAACATGAGGCAGAATCCATTGTTCTGTCCCAACAGCTGCTACGTACACTCTCATTCTGCCATTAGTCTGCTAGGTATTGTGGGAGAAAATGCTGTCAATACTTCATTATTTGCCACTGAAGTGTCAGTGTGCCTCTTCAGTAGGAAGTTGCTCACATCATATGAACCTTGAAAGGCCTCTCTTAGATGCTGATAAAGACTCTTGTGTTATCACTTCTCTGTTTGGTCCTAGAGAAATACGAGGTGATGAGTGCATACTTTCTTCAAAGTGACTACATCCTATGGTACAAAAGTGAAAAAAATATTAGACATAGATGTTGAAAGGAAAGGAACTATCAGACACAAACCTCTTACTGTTTGGAAACCATAATGAGACTCTATCACGTCTGTGCCACTAGTGTTGTTCAAATGGATCCTGCTTTGAAAATCCAGCCTTAACAGACTTGGCCGAAGGTTAAAGCACCCAGGCTGAGGACCACAGATGGTCACATTTTCAGGGAATGGAAAATTGACCAGGCAACCCCAGCTTTCCCTCATTCTTCCTTAGGATCTTCTCTGGTATCCTAGAATCACATTTGTTTCTTGATCTTAAGTTCCTGCTATGAAACATTTCCCCCATCAGTATCAGTACGGTCAGTAGCTTGCCCGGCTGGCCCCTAAGCAGAGTCTCTTCTAAAAAAACAGTGTGACATGTGCATTTGAAATTTCTGTTGCTCTTGGAGACAGACTTTCTCTCGAGCACTCCACTTCTCCAGGTTCCATCCTGGGAGCAGAGGGCATCAGAAGCAGAGGCGGTTCCATGGGGATGACTGCATTTCCTCAGAGTGGAAATATGAGGCGGAAGCAAGGGGGCACAGACTCACTCCTCCGTCCCCATGAGGGAAACAAGCCGCCCCCTTCCTGCGAAGGTTAGGGAGAGCTCTGGGAACTCTCCCCTAAGGGACGGCGCTAGGTAGCCCTCTTCCCTGTTGTCTCGGAAGCTCTCATTTCTTCTCTCAGAACAGGCCTTTTCATTCCTCACTCTTAGCTCATCATCCACCCACACAACATGTTAGTACTAAGTACCTACTATGAGCTAGTCACTTTGTTACGTCCTCGATGTGGAGAATCATTCTATGTTTGGTCCCTTAATAGACCCTAATTGCCACTACCCAAACCCCAGCCTGGCAGGTCCCTAACAGCCTTTCCATATGCATTACCCTCTCGAATATCCTCAGACCTTTTCACACGTTCCCACCCAGCTGCTTCTGTCATTGGCCCAGTCTTTCGATGTCTTCCACTGCCCTATGAACCCCAGATTATGCTGAGTTGAGACGAGAAGCTATATATCCATAGTTAAATTGTTGGTATGCATAGTGCGTAAAACTAAAGATTGATCTCCCGTAGTGAGAAAGATAAGAAGTTAATGAGACCAAGTGCCAGCATTGGCTCTGCCCTCTGTGACCTGAGATGTGTCTCTCATCTTCCTTAGACCTCAGTTTTCCCTGGTGTACCATATGGGGGTTAGACTAGATGACATCTACAATCTGTCAGGTCTGTCGTTTGAGAATCTGTAATTCATAAGTTATAGCTTTATTGCGTAGGTTAGTCACTTCTTAATTTAAGAATCAAATAAAAGATTTAGTGCTGTTAAATATTGCCCAGCTCTAGATTCCCAGGGAAGGCAAAAAAGTTGGAATTAGACACATTGTAATTTGTTGGCACCACAGACATCCTTAATGAGTACAGCCTGTCTTATTTAAACAGTCGCCTATCCTTGATAACAGTTGTACCAACACACCCTAGTTAATTAGCATGTTGATTAGTCTTCCTTTCTGCCAGTTATCACAATTCGGAGACTTAAAAAAATTGTGTAGTTTTCAGGTCACTACATTCTGACCCCTTTAACTTTTAGGGTACCTACCCCATCTTCAGCAAATGAGATCTATTCCAAATTTCACAAGATCTTTTGGTTTGTCCTTACGGTATGGGCCATAAGTGCTAGACACAAATGGTTTTCCATGCTGTGAAATGTGATAGATTTTGTAATTTTAGAGAACTGATGCTCCTGTTGGTGTGCTGTCCTCCATCAGGTTCTGTACATACGTTACCTCATTTAGTTTTTACAGCAGCCTTTGGAAATACAATTTATTATCTCCATTTTACTGAGAAGGAAATAGGATCAGAGGGGTAATTAAACAGCTTGCCAAGGATCGTGTAGCCTTTGTCCTCAAGTGGCAGGGCTGAGATTCAAACACAGGCCCTCACCACTCTAAAACCATCGTTTTTGGGGTCACTGAGTGGCACGCTCCAGGGAACATCATTGATATTGTCTTTGGTATGAATGGTGCCCCCTGGAGTTGTGCAGGAATTTTGGGATATATTTTAGCCAGCACATTCCTAGGTATTAAAAAAAGGAGCTAAGAGGAGAGGGCCAGAGATTATGAGCAGTTTTAACTCTTTTCCTACTTTTATTGAGGTATATGATTAAGATAATATGATGGAATCATCCAAGACCTTTAAAATCATTTTGCTTTTTGTTTTTTCTTTGTTTTTGTTCATGAGAATTTCAATATATTAAAGAGATGAAAGTGAGGCTATTTTAGTCAATGGGGAAGATGCTGGAGCCCTGGCCACTCACCAGACCTCTTAGATATTTTGTTTCTGATCTAACCCCCGTCATTGGGAAAACTGAAGGCAAGTGATTTTGAAGGACTTTTGAAGGACAAATCCGTCTGATTCCCACTGAACCATAGTTTCTTTTTTATTTTTTTTATTTTTTTTATTTATTTTTGGCTGCAATGGGTCTTCATTGCTGCGTGCGGGCTTTCTCTAGTTGCGGCAAGCGGGGGCTACTCTTCGTTGCAGTGTGCAGGCTTCTCATCGCGGCGGCTTCTCTTATCGCGGAGCACAGCCTCTAGGCGCGCGGGCTTCAGTAGTTGTGGCACGTGGGCTCAGTCGTTGTGGCTCGTGGGCTCCAGAGCACAGGCTCAGTAGTTTGGCGCACAGGCTTAGTTGCTCCGTGGCATGTGGGATCTTCCTGGACCAGGGCTCGAACCCGTGCCCCTTGCCTTGGCAGGCGGATTCTTAACCACTGCGCCACCAGCGAAGTCCCCCATAGTTTCTTTAATACCAATTCAAATAGGATTATCATTTAAGCATCTACAGTTTCATGAAGTTCTTCTCTTATATTTATTGATTGTGTATATTCCATATGGCCAGGTTTTTCTTCTTGGGGAAAGTCAGTTACACAGAAATAAATTCTTTGGATTGTTTGAAATTCTGTCCTCCAAACAGGATATTTCTTTATCTCCCGAGGATAGACTGGGGAGCTTTGATCTTCTGGTGCTGGTTACAGGATCCAGGAGACGTGGCCAAAGTCTACAGTTGTGAAAACCCCCATAAATTGAAAGACAGCGGGATGCTCTAAGCAGGTGTGAAGCGGAAAGCGTTGGTTTCTTCTGCCTTAGTCAGCATCTTTTCAGCCATCTTCTCTTCTCTGGATGGTTGAAGGACTTTGTCCTCAAGCCTTGGTCATTCCTGACCTCCACCCTACCTCTCTCGTAATTCATTCAAGGTCAGTCACCTTTAGAAATACAAAGCCATTATTCACTTGCTGGGTCCCTAAGCTACCAAGTAACCTGCAGAGAAGGAAGGGAGAGGTGTGGAGCGTCTGGCTCCTGGAATATCACACAGCATCAGGAGCGACAGGGCCCTGAAGGTGAAGTCTTGGGTTCACATAGGTCATATTTACTTTTTCTAAGATGGTAGTTTTTTTCTGTCTATAGTAAGCAGAGATGATGATATAAATGATATACTGTTATATGTGTGATAACACATTTGTACTACAAAGATGCCTTGAAGGAGTTAATCACACATGTAGAAAACTTCAGACTCTAGAAGAGAGACTTGCTTTCAAGAGAGCAACATGGTCTGCCCCAAGTGGTAGCATCAGTTTACTTATAATGGACCTGTCATATTAAGTCAAGGTCCCAAGGGGGACTTTGTTTTGCTCTCTTCATGCTTCTTGACAAAATGTGAGCAAATCCCTCATAGTTCCCCATTGCTGTTTTATTTACACTGACCTTCTGTAGTGATTACTGTCGGCCTATTATTTTTACGCCTAATTCTGTGAACTAAGGAAATCTTGAATGGTGTTGGCAACTTCTGTGTTAGAACCACAAAATAAATGCTTTGAAACCTATTTTCTTCTTTAGTAAGCGCGGTAAATTATTTGCACACAAAAAAAGTAATTTATTCCTCAAGGCAAGGTTCTGTTTAACCTGAAGCATGTCCTAGCATTTTCCTTGAATTCTGAGTCCAAACACCCTTGGCTACCTCATTCAATTACCTCTCACTCTTTCATCTGTTCTATGCGGGTCATCCTTTAGGGGTGCTCCACCTACATTGTTTGAGGCCCACTTGGTTCCATGAGCATTTACTCAGCACCATCTGTCTGACAGGTACTGAGCTACCTGCCGACATCCAACAACCAAGTAGACACCTTTGCCAACTTTACTTATGTTCCTGGAGGGACATCAGATGTAAACAGATATGAAACAATATGATACACCAAGGTGATGGCTGAGCTGCATTTTAAGGGATGGTTAACAGTTGACAGACACACAAGGGCAGGATGAAATGAGTTCTCTCTTAACTGCAACAGTTAATCTAGACAGTTTCGTTTCAATGTTATCTATATTCAGAATTTGGAACATGGCAGATTGTTTTTTCACGAAACAGGCTATTTTGCAGTGCCATGTATTTTTATCATCATCAAAGGGTATTTCTTAAGCATTGTCTGTCTATGTGCAGACCTTCAGATGATGGTATAAAGCCCAGACTTCTGAGCTCTTTTAGAATTCCAGGGACACAGATGTCTCTGATGTCTGCTTCATAGCAGGCTGGCCCTCATTTGCCCCTGCTGATTGGTATGCTAAAGAAGAACCAGATTGCTTTACTTTGGATTCCCCTGGGGTGGTACAGAATCTCAGGATTCAGACTGTGACTTTGTATGGTACTTTTCTCCCAAACAATGAAGGGGCGTATCCCTGGGCAAGGTGTGCGAACATTTCACCTTGTGAGTGTCCCAGGCATGGGCACGTGTAAGGTGAGGTAACAGATCGATGACACAAAGAGCACGTGTACGCATCCTAACAGGGCTCTTACAAAAAAAAAAGTGATCGATATGGTTTTTAATCCAAATATATTAATGTAGTGCTCTAGTACAATCTATAACATTTGCCATAAGTTTTACAGTTCTTCCTCGTGTTTTAATGTTTTCTGTCACTGAATAATGGCTTTGTGGGATGTGAACTTCACCCTCGTACACATGCTCCGACCACAAGCACATTACAAAGAGTTGCTTATTTCTCAAGAATAAATTCACGTGTAATTTTGCCCCTACCACTCAAACTTCAACATACTCGGGGATGCGTGCAGACATACGCTAGTGATTATAATTCACATACCAAGTTAAATCGTATTAAAACCACCATATTGTTGCTTCTTGATGACATGTAGATGAGGGGCAGGCCAGGCTGCTTATCTGATTCACTGTTATGAGAGGGTCAGGAAGTGTTTCTAATAGTTCTTTAGATCTAGAGGAATCCATGTCATAGTTCCTCCGGTGAGTTTTTGTTACCCTTGAGGAAATAACAAAGTAGCAAACTTCAGTTATCCTGTACCATGATACAAACATGGAAAGTGGTTTATGAGGAGCTTGCCTGAGGTCCCACAGCTAAATAAGGGCTGGAGCTAGTACCTCGGTCAAGGCCTCTCACCTATTCCCCATCCATTCAGTGGGGACCAGGACTTCCAAGTTCCCTCAATAAGCACAGGTTTTCTTTTCCTTGTATTGATTCAGCCAAGCAGAAGAGGAGATAACTCCAATTTAACAAGGTATTTATGAGGCTCAAATTAAAAATTCTGTTTGAAAGTTCTCTCTAGATGTCTGTTAATGATATTGTATACACATGCAGACTTACCCACCACTGTCTCATCACTCCGTCCTCTTCATGGCAGCCCATACCATCCTTTCCTAGACAGCGTGATATTTTATTTAAGACTTGCTTTATAGAAACTTTTTGGGGAGAGTAAGAAATTAAGAATAGAAACCAAAAATTATGCATCAATAAAAATAATGGTATAAATATTTAAACTATACAATTGGAAAAGCCCAGTCTGGGGGATTTTTTTGCTTTGGTTATTGGAATCCCACCAGTGTAACTGCTACGTCAAACACAAGTTTGATAGATACTGTGCTACACAAAGTACTGACAACCATCTGACACTGGCTGAGCGTTCTTCGGAGCAGGACATTGTAGCAGAAGCTATGAGGTGTTTCTTGATCTGAATCTTTTATGTATGTACGTTTAAAATTTAGGATGACATTAGCAATCGTTATGTTGGGCATTTTGTGTGCTTTCTCATATTTTCTGATAGTCTATTCAATACTTCATCTTACTCCCAAAAGATGAATTAAAAGCAGATGCTTTTATTTTCAGTAAGAAAATTGAAGTAACCAAGGACTAGTTCCTTAGGTCCCATCCAGTTCTATGCGTGATATAAATGACTAGTAGCTAAAGAAAAATTGGGTCACAGATGTGATTTTCTCTTTTTCATTGTTCATTGGCTGTAAGCCACATAGAAATGCATGCTGTGGAACAGCTGGTGGGTTATGGTTAGTTGTCTTGAGCCAGAGTGACTTTGTGCATTAAGCGCTTTGTGAATCATCTCTCTCCACCAAAATCTTGAACCAAACCAAAGCTACATAAAGGGGACTTCTGAGGTATCATTTATTGGCATGGCAAGGATCATGAACATATTTTGTCTTTCCCATGGTTAAACAATCTGCAGTAGACGAGAGCCATTTCTACTTTCAGAACCAACCAGAACACATAATTGCACAACTTGATAAAGTGAAAAGAGCACAGACTAGATTCACTTACTCACTGATGGCATCACTCGTTAGCTCTGTAACCTTCGGAATGGTGTGGGGATTAAAAGGAATTTTAAAATATTCAGTCAGATGGGATTTTTGCAAAGTGCCAGTACACGTCTGAATATCCTATTAAAAATTACTATATGCCTATTCATAATATTACATGATTTCTTCTAGGATATTTGTCAAAAGCCCTTTCTTATGAAAGGAGTAAGAAAATAGTCTTAAACTTTCCTAATCCACGTTGGCCATAAGAATTGCAAAAAAAAAAAATTAGTAATTTCGTTGTTCCAAGTGGGAAGGAGCTGAGCTATATTATAGACATTTCAGACGTCTGGAATGCTGAGTTGTTTGCCTGGTTTATAGAATGCTGAATGTGTCGTATTTTATGTTTGACATTTATAGAATGCATGTGTTACTGCTGCCTTTACCAAAACAACAATGTTTAAAATGTATTGAGTGACACTGTGCCAGAGATCAGGGCGCATAATTCAGATCTTCTTGTAGGAAAGAAAAAACCTAAAACATGTTTTCTGAACTTTATAAGAGAATAGAAATGTTTTTTTTACCACCAGCGTATCTTCAAGCTAGAATATTTCTTTGAGTCCAGTTCTCTTTACACAGCCCCAAAAGGAGACACATGGATCAGAGGTAAAATTGTTTAATATTGTTAGACGGGAAGTGGTATTTCCAAAACAGACATAAAAGGCATGCTGCATGATTCCCATACTTCTAGATTTAGAGACAAATACAATTTTTAAAAGAATTTGGGAGACAAGTTTGCCAACCAGTTTTCTATGTAAGATGTTAAAAAAAAAAGCTTCATATCCAGCATCACCAGTTTCACAAAAGAAAGTTTACTTTAATACTAAAAGATACAAAGGACATAAGGGCTAGTCCTTAAATTGGAAACATTTACCTTTATGAAAAACTTACATCTGGTTCTTATCTTTCTTAGTTCACATAGACCAATAAAAACTCCGTCATTGGCACTTAAAAGTTGTTGGTCTGCTGTAACACAGAAGCATCAAGAACTAAAATTACTTGGAATTTTAGTGAAGAGAAGCTGTAAATTCACAAGAACAGTAACTGGTTCTAAAAATGGTCATTCAGTGATTTGTCAAATTCATTCCCACTTCTGGGGGAACCCACTCAGAGCACACACCGTTTGGACAGCAGAACAGATCATCTTCAGGGTGGAAGGCCATAGTCCTATTCCTTCCCTGGAACAGAGGTAAGGAACTTGTGCATAGTAGCTGAGAAACCACCCAGGAATATGAGATTTCTGAAACCTTTAGTGAAGGAGTCAATGAAATGGCCTTTTTTCTCACATTATATCCTAGGCTTTTAAAAATTTCAGCCTTGTATCTGATCATCAAAGTAAGACTGAGCTGCTAAATTCATCATAAGTAGTTATTTCAAATTTGGACATTGATATAAACCTGAATGTGGAGACTTCAGATTTCTAAGACCAAACATTTTTCACCCTTCTATTTGCAATATGCCTACCCAGGGTTGGGTTTATTAGGTGTCTGCAAGAAGCAAGAGCATTAGGATGGTCAAATTGAGGAAGCAAAAGTAGAAGATGCACAGTTAAATTTGAATTTTAGATAACAATGGATAATTTTTTAGAATAAGTATATTCCATGCAATATCTGAGACAACTAAAAAATTATCCATTGTTTGTCTAAAGTTCAGATTTTATCGAGTGTCCTATATTTTATCTGGCAACCTTCATGGGCATCCCAGTTTCTAGCTACCACAACCAATATGGAAAACATAATATGTTTATTGTTATGTAGATAAATAAACTTTATGGTGGCCAATTATTAGGACTTTAAGATACATTGAGATGGAAATCTCCCAAGCATAATGTTAGGTTAGCCGTTCAAAGATACAGAGAAAAGCATGAGACAGACTGCTAAAGAAGGACAATTAGAAGAACTGAGAGTATTCATGTCTTATTGTGGCTATTCTACACAGAAAAATGCTGTGAAATGTGAATTAAAGTATTAATAAGTATAGCAATTCCACTAAAGCTCTTTTGTTACCAAACATGAGATTCCTGCTTACTTTTTTTTTTTTTTGCGGTACGCGGGCCTCTCACTGTTGTGGCCTCTCCCGTTGCGGAGCACAGGCTCCGGACGCGCAGGCTCAGCGGCCATGGCTCACGGGCCCAGCCGCTCCGCGGCATGTGGGATCTTCCCAGACCGGGGCACGAACCCGCGTCCCCTGCATCGGCAGGCGGACTCTCAACCACTGCGCCACCAGGGAAGCCCTCCTGCTTACTTTTGCACAGGGAGGAAAGCTCAGTCCTGAGTCTGAATGTCTTTGGCTTGGTTTTGAGGAGTTAGTTTCCTGCAAGAGCAGTGAAAGGAGCCTGCCATTGACTCTTGGGGACACCAACAGACCAGAGGCTCTCATTTATGGAGAAAGAGTAAGAAGTTCTAGGGTCTCAAGAACTAGAAGCAGCTGCCACTTTAAAAATTTAGCCTCCTGGGCTTCCTGGTGGAGTAGTGGTTGAGAATCTGCCTGCCAATGCAGGGGACAAGGGTTCGATTCCTGGTCTGGGAGGATCCCACATGCCGCGGAGCAACTAGGCCCGTGAGCCACAACTACTGAGCCTGTGCGTCTGGAGCCTGTGCTCCGCAACAAGAGAGGCCACGGCAGTGAGAGGCCCGCGCACCGCGATGAAGAGTGGCTCCCGCTTGCCACAACTAGAGAAAGCCCTCACACAGAAACGAAGACCCAACACAGCAAAAATTAATTAATAAACTCCTACCCCCAACATCTTAAAATATATATATATATATATTTAGCCTCCTGTCTGACCAGTCTGATGGTTTTCTCAGTAATGGGAGTGACTGGGCTAACAAGGATCCCTTGTCACACCCTGTAGCTTGCCTACAAGCTTTGGCTTATCTTTTTATACATCGTACTGACCATCTGTAGCCTCCTCTCATTGTCAGGTAAATGAACATGGAAGATAACCCTGGCTTAGCTTTTGGTTGGTTGGTTTGATTTGGTTTTTGTTCTAGCTTCAAATAACATCCAAAGGTGATGCTACTATAGGTTCCATTTACCATTCAGTGGGTCCCACCTATGAAAGGGGAAGAATGTCTTCAGTATTTTCTAACTGTGAGAGCACCTTCAGCATAAACACTTCAACTGCAAGACTTGGGTGACAGGAAGGCAATAAAGTATGTCATTATGTTGAGGTAAAATACATGTTTTAGGAAAAGAATGAGGACAAGTCTTCACTGGCCTAGGGATTTGTTTACTTTGTCTAACTTTTGAGTGGGTAAATTGTACCTTTTAAACTTAGTGGATGCTGTTAGTGGGAAAGCAACTATTTGTTTTTCTTTTATTTAAATTCATAGTCCATGCCAAAAAGACAGTAGTGGGAAAGACTCGGAGTATTTCTGAGTTTAGATACCTAAGCAGAAGCTGATTATTTACACTTTGAGAAAATCTAAATTGTCATAATCACTCATAATGCTATGCCCTATAGAAAAGAACTTTCAAGTGGAATCACTATTCCCCTCATTGAACCTGATCGAGAACATTCTGGTCAGGATCAGCTTCAAGTCCCTTATAACCCAGAGAATTAAACAGGACAGAGTATGATGGGTAAAAGGAGCATTCCATGCTTCACATATAAATATTGCACCAGATCTAATCTCCTTGTGATTATGTATACTATTATATATTATTCCCACTATCAGTGTTTCACTCCATCCATCCTATGGACCTATTTTCACAGTTGGTTGATTTTATTGATCTTCTTTCCAGTTCCCATTATAAGAGGTTGAGACTTACAGAGGGGAAAAAAAGATGTTTTTCACAAGGTCAGAGTAGATTCACACATCTGTGATAAAAGCCAAAAGCCTGTCCTGATGGTTGGGTTCTAGTAATGTTAGGTTTCTTAGACACCAGGTGAAGGAGAGAAAAAACACTTGTAATTTTAAGAAAGTCTTTATGGTGTCAGTATACAATCCTTGTGTATCTTCCTTAAGCTTTTGACTTTCAAACTTGAATAAGACAGAAAATATTCTAATTCTTTAAAGGTTTACATCATTTAAAAGCGAATTGTTCATCTTAGAGTTAAAATATATTTTTTCTATCCACAGTATGTTTACCATCTTGGCCATTTGTGTTAGTTTCCTAGTGATGCTGTACAAAATTATTACAAACTTAGTGGCTTAAAACAACACAAATTTATTATCTTCTAGTTCTGGAGGTCAGAAGTCTGGAGTGGGTCTTCAGGCAGCGTTCCTTCTGGAGGCTGTAGGGAAGAATTTGCTTCCATGCCTTTTCCACCTTCTAGAGGCTGCTTGTATTCCATGGTGTGTGGCCTGTTTCTCCATCTTCAGAGTCCCCAGTGTAGCAACTTCAAATCTCTCTCTTTGGCTTTTACACTCCTGCCTCCCTCTTATAAAGACCCTTGTGGTTATATTGGGTCGACACAGGTAATTCAGGATAATCTTACCATCTGAAGACCCTTAAGCACAGCTGCAAAGTCCCTCTTACCATGTCAGGTAACATATTCACGGGTTACAGGAATTAGGATGTGGGCATCTTTGAGAAGCTGGTGTTCTGCCTACGATAGCATTTTTCTAAGAGCTATAATGTACACGATTGTATAATACTGTCCTACATTTAATTTTTTTCCTTTCATAAGATATACTTTTAAATACTACCTATAGACTGTATTACTTGTACTAATCTATTATAATTTAAGACATTTAGAAACACCTAAACTTTTTAGGAAAGCCTAGTACTTAAGTAGCTGAAAGGTCTTGCTATGTGCTAGATTATCCAGTAGTTCCTTACTTTACCAACTGGGATATTTGTACCTTTCTCTTCACGTAAGGAATTGATTTTCCTTAATAATTACACAGGTTCTTTACAAGTTCCTAGGAAGTCTTAGTATTTAAAGTTTTTGATGATGAAGATGTTGTAGGCCATTTGGTTTTGTTAAAAGTCATCCTTTTCCTTCGTATTTCCCTTCCTGCATCCTCAGAAAATGATCCTAATGCCCTACTTGTAAATACCTTGGTGGTATTCCTCTTGAGACTGACAGTCCCTCTTCAGCTTTGATATAAAATGTCAAGGTCAAATATATTTAACACATACTCATCAGACAAGTTCACATTGGCTGGTTGGATTTAGCTCTTTAATTCAGCATACATTTAGAAGTGATCTAACATGAGCCCCTGAAATGCAATTCGAATATTAATTCAACAGTTTTCTGTATTGCTTAGGGTGTGTGCTTCTTTCCCTGTGGTGTTGTTTCTTACACCCTGTCTTCCCAGTATGGTATGTTAGACACTAAAAAGAAAAAGACTTTGCACAGATCTGGGTTTGAATTTCTGATCTGTCATTTACTGTCTGTGGACAAGTTACTTAAACTGTAAGCTTGATTTCCTCTTCTTAAATGGAATAATAATGCTTATTCCATAGGGTTGTTATAAGATTTTAAATAAGGGCATGTATGAGCATTTAGCATGGTATATAGGGAGTACTGTGGAACGTAGTGGTAGCTGTTATAATTAATAATTATATTAATAGAATTATTTTTTTCTTTAAATTCTGCCTTCTTGCTATTGTCCTTCCTTCCCTCCTATTCTGAATAGAATCTGAATTCCAGTCAGACACAGAGGAGGGAGTAGAAATACAGAGATATATAGCTTTCAAAGTGTCCCTTACATCAGATACAGTAGAGGTACAGTCATATGTATTTGTATTTGCATTTTTCTTCTAGGAAAAAAAGCCAGCTAATGGTGATAACACTGATAGTCACCGTATGGAGTTCCTACTATATGCCAGACAATTCTTTTAGTTCACATTAATCCAAAAAAGTCATCATTGTTATCCCCATTTACAGGTGAAGAAACAGGGTCTCCTAACGTTACTTAACATGCCTAAAGTCACATAGATAATAAAGGAAAATCAAGATTTGAACCTGTCTATTCCTAAAACCTACCTTTCCGCCTTTCCCGTTAGAGAAAAGTAGAGAAACTCTTCAAAGGTATCACTGATGCATGTTTTTGTCTAAAAGTTCCAAGTGTTCCTCCAACAAAATGAGATTCTATTCTCATTTCATCAGCAATTAGTATAGTTCTTGACATTGGTCAATACTGTGTTTTCAGGATAACATTTGAATTATAGCATTCATTGCTTTATCACTGTTAAGTTATTTTCCAGTCAAGTGTTTGATTAAGTTCACTTTCCTAATGCTGCCCTTTCTTATGGTGTTTCAGATCTATTTTCTTTTCCTCTAGGAACACATCTTTGAAATCATATTATACTTAAAAAAGAAAATGCAATATTATTTGTTGAAATATAAGATATACATAAACTTTCAGGAATACATATGTTATATAAAGTATGGTACATTTATATTCAACTCTTGTGCATAATAAACACTTCTAGGCCAGCAACATGCACAGGAAATTAAGATGGAGTCCTAGGTAAGGCAGCCTTTGAAAATAGATTATGTATGTATCTTGTTTTGGGAAATAAAAGACTTGGAAGAATGTGTTAAAGCTTTCTTCAATGCTGATTAAGAAAATTCCAAAATTAAGCCTTCCGTCTTTTGGACTATTATACTTCTCAGCTTCATCCTTTAAAAGCTGAGTAAACACAAGTACAAATAGCTGGATTTCTTTCTGATTAAGATTAGGTTAAAAGCTGCAGAAATTTTAAGTTCTAATACAGATAAAAATCAACAGGACCAGTGAGTTACTACTGCTTCTCAACCCTTTTTTTTTTTTTCTGTTAAGAAATGGAAATTGGGGCTTCCCTGGTGGCGCAGTGGTTGAGAGTCTGCCTGCCGATGCAGGGGACGCGAGTTCGTGCCCCGGTCTGGGAGGATCCCGCGTGCCGCGGAGCGGCTGGGCCCGTGAGCCATGGCCTCTGGGCTTGTGCGTCCAGAGCCTGTGCTCCGCAACGGGAAAGGCCACAACAGTGAGAGGCCTGCGCACAGCAAAAAAAAAAAAAAAAAAAAAAAAAAAAAGAAATGGAAATTGAGGCGACTTCCCTGGTGGTCCAGTGGTTAAGACTCCGTGCTCCCAATGCAGGGGGCCCGGGTTTGAACCCTGGTCAGGGAACTAGATCCCACACGCATGCCGCAACTAAAGAGTTCGCATGCCACACCTAGAAGATCCCACATGCTGCAACAAAGATCCCACACATGGCAATGAAGTTCCCACATGCCGCAACTAAGACCCAGCACAGCCAAATAAATAAATAAATATTTTTTTTAAAAAAAAAGGTAAATTGAAATTCATCATTTGGGTCCATCTACTTTCAATTAGCCAGGCCTAGGTAAATAAGAGAATCTATCAGTAGGATATAATCAGCTTGTTCTTTGTTTGCTGGTTGAGAACAAATGGAAAAATAAGTATTATCACTGCTGAACATTGTAGAATTTTTGGATTGTTATATTGATAAAAATGAATGTTTTAAAAATTGACTCTTGGTGCAGTTTGATGTGAATTCACATTTTAAGGCTCCTTCAGCACCACCACATACAAAATAGAGGAAATTAAAAAGAAATAATCACTTTCAGGAAAAAGGTTAAGTATGCATAAACCAGCAACGTAACAGAATCACAAAGCAGTTAGTAGGAATGAAGCTGCTTGCCTGCTGGGCTGCAAGTCTGGAAAGAGGTAGTTTGAATTCCATGCTGTAACAGTGACTAAAAGTACCCCATGCAAAGCAGGAAACCAGAGCCACATTTGCTTTTTGGAACCACAGCTTCTCTGCCCAAGCAAGGAATCTACAAAAAAGCCATGACCAACTGCTCTGTGGGGAAGTGGCTTATAAGAAAGAATCTGCATTCCTGGGGAGGCAACAGAAAGAAGACGTAGTCTCCCACCCAAGACCTGGAGCCAGCTGCCCACTGGCTTGGCACTGGCTCTGCAGTATCCAGAATAGCACCCAGGACAGGAGCCTCAGACCATCACCTTAAGTCCCAGTTGTCTTAGGGGCCAGTACCAGAATCAATAAAACTACACATAGGGGAGAACAGACCAAGGTGGTGAGGAGAAGGGGGAAGAAATTTAAATTCCCCACTCAGGAAGAATGTACTAACCAAAATTTTACAATATATGAGAAATCAAAAAAAAAAAAGGGAATTTACTCCAAATGAAATGAAAAAAACAGCAATTTGAAAATGACTTTAAAATAAATATGCTTATGATACTCAAAAGATAAAGGAATTAGGAAAAAATCAGATATTACAAAACAATACCAAACTCAATGAAAAAATGAGGTAGTGGGAAGGAGAGAATTCTGAAAATGAAAAAATGTAGTCTGAAATACACTGAGTTGTTAGAATAAACTCTAGATTGGCCACAGTTAAAGAATTAGAAAATGACAAATTCACCCATAATGCAGCTCAGAGAGATGAAGAATATAGAGGGGCAGGTGTGCATGGAAGATAGAAGAGGCTCTACCATTCATCTCATAGGAGTTTCTGAAGATGAGTCTATCAGAATGGTGAGAAAGCAGTATTCCAAAAAATATGGGCTAAAACTTTTCCAGAATTGAAGACTCAGATTGAGAATACCACCAAGTGCCACACTTGAATATTAAACAAAGCTATACCTAGACAAAAACATAATGAAGGAGTAAAACACTGAGGACAAAGAGAAAACCTTCAAAGATACTAAAAAGTTTCCTACGGTGGAAGGAAAAAATGATGGCTGTTACTGGCGTTAAGAGATGCCAGAAGTCAATAAATTAATTTCCAGAAATAACTGTCAATCTAGAATTCCATACCCAGCTAGACTATAATTTAGAAGTGAGAGAGAAACAGATTATTTTCAGACAGGCAAAGATTATTTGCTTCCTCCTCCACCCTTGCTGAAAGAGCTACTAAATGATATACCTCAACATGGAGCAAAGTGAACCCAAAGGGAAGGAGTAGGATGTGAGAAACAACAGTGATCACGAATATGGTAAAAATACATCGCCAAACTAAATTGCCTAATGATTATTTTTAAATTATTTTGGATGTTTCCTTTAAAAAATGGGAGCTAAAATTCTAGACATAATTAAGGAATATATGCTGTATGTTCAGTGGATAGTTAATCCATGCCGAAGTCTGTGCTGAGAATGATAGAATTACTGAATTAATTTGACTTTGATAGGGAAAAAAAGTCATAGTTGCATCTGTTAGACTTCTGGTTTTAAAATGGTGGAATAAAAAAAGGATTTTCCTCTCTTCTCTTGAATACTATCCAAAATCAACTAAGAGAATGTAGGATGCAAACTATCTCTGATGAGTTGAGTAGCTGGCTCTTAATTGCAAACCCCTGTATGTGGGGAAGGCCTGACAAATACAGTAAAGGTCAAGGCAGACCCCCAGAGAGAGCTCTCATAGCTGTGGTCTCAGAGCATAAAGCCAGCAGAATGAAATGGTCCAAAGTGTATGCTAACAATCCCTTTTTGAACAATGAGCAGATGCCAGAAAAGCTCTGGGAGTTTGATGGACTCAGCTTGGCACGATGCCTGGACAAGCAAGAAAGGCTAAACACAGAATCACAGTCAAAGCCATATTTGTAGGAATCAATCTGTTGATGGAGGAGGAAGGAAACTGAATTCTATGTAACCCTGTGGTACAGATCTCATTTGGGAAAGTAAAGGCCTCTGTCACATACACAGCCCTGTGTCATAGAGAACACCTGGCGCCTTCTGGTCTAGAATGTGGTCTTCTTCCCTCTTCAGTAACATGAACCTCCTACAAATAGGTGTTCAGAAAGGGATCATCTTATTTTCAGAATGGTCATCCCAACAGAGCCAGCGCAGGCAGCTTCATCACTTACTAGGTTAGTCCTTACACAATGCGTAACCTCCCTAAACCATGGTTTTTGTTAAAATAGGGTAATAGCTCCTCCCATATCGCACTGTGAGTAGGATTAAATAATATATGTAAAACACTAGGCATGCCAACACATGATTAAAAGTCAGTAAATATTTGCTAATCCACAAAGAGGTCCAACCATCTATCTGTGAGGTGGAACTCCCAGGGCTAAGCACTGACTGGCCTTCCTTTTCCTCTTGCTGTCTTAAGAGTAGTGATTAAGATCACAGATACAGGAGCAGGAATGCATGAGTTTGAATCCTACCTCTTTCACCTACTAGCCCTATGATCTTGGCCAAATTATTCATCTTGCCCTCAGTTTTCCCATCTGTAAAGTGGGAATAATAACAGTACCTACATCACAAAGTTGTAAGGATTAAATGAGTTAATTCTTGTAGAGCATTTTGTATAGTGTCTGGGATAGAGTAGTTCAGTACATATTAACTATTAGTAGTATTTTTCGAGAATTACAAGTCACACCATAGATATGGTTACCATACTTCTTAGGTTTTTAGGAACAGTCACTTTCTCAGGAATGGGATTCTTTTTTTTTTTTTAAACATTTGTTTTTCAAAGATTGCTTTATTCTTTTTTTTTTTTAACATCTTTATTGGAGTATAATTGCTTTACAATGGTGTGTCAGTTTCTGCTGTATAACAAAGTGAATCAGCTATACATATACATATATCCCCATATCTCTTCCCTCTTGCATCTCCCTCCCTCCCACCCTCCCTATCCCACCCCTCTAGGTGGTCACAAAGCACCGAGCTGATCTCCCTGTGCTATGTGGCTGCTTCCCACTAGCTATCGGTTTTACATTTGGTAGTGTATATATGTCCATGTCACTCTCTCACTTTGTCCCAGCTTACCCTTCCCCCTCCCTGTGTCCTCAGCTCCATTCTCTCCATCTGCGTCTTTATTCCTGTCCTGCCCCTAGGTTCTTCAGAACCTTTTTTTTTTAGATTCCATATATATGTGCTGGCATAAAGTATTTGTTCTTCTCTTTCTGACTTACTTCACTCCGTATGACAGACTCTAGGTCCATCCACCTCACTACAAATAACTCAATTTCGTTTCTTTTTATGGCTGAGTAATATTCCATTGTATATATGTGCCACATCTTCTTTATCCATTCATCTGTCGATGGACACTTAGGTTGCTTCCATGTCCTGGCTATTGTAAATAGCGATGCAACGAACATTGTGGTACGTGACTCTTTGAATTATGGTTTTCTCAGGGTATATTCCCAGTAGTGGGATTGCTGGGTTGTATGGTAGTTCTATTTTTAGTTTTTTAAGGAACCTCCATACTGTTCTCCATAGTGGCTGTTATCAGTTTACAAGGAATGGGATTCTTTAAACATAGAATTGACTGATTTTGTTTGTTTTTTTTTTTTTGGTCGGGGTGTAATACCCTATTGCTAGATCATGTATTCCAAATTTTGGTTGATTTTGATCATAAGCAAAATTCTGTTTTGCCAATGGTTAGTTATTTTTTTTAAGGTAGATCAACACCATGTGTTGAATAAATTGGTTGTGGGCTGGTACCACCCTAACTTTAGTTATGAGGCTAGAGCAGAGATCTGCAAACTATAGGCGTCAGGCCAGATCCAGCCTGTTTGGTAAAAAGTTTTATTGAAATACAACCATGCCCATTAATTTACATATTTGCTTATAACTTTCACACTACAACAACAGATTGAGTAGTTATGCCAAAACATCATGGCCTTCGAAGCCTAAAATATTTACTATTTGGCCCTTTACAGAAAAAGTTTGCAGACTCCTGCCCTAGAGTAGTAGTTTTCAGTAAACTTTTAGTTAGTCAAAAACAGCATTTCTGGATGCATTTGATTATGGGCTTTAGCGTACTTTGAAAATATAAAGGGTAATGCAATTAGAGGGAAGTTGGCAGTGATATGGTTCCAGTCCCCCATAATGTTTTTTGTGACTGCATAAATCTGTCAGTCTACAAGAAGACGGTAGGGAATCCCACTCCTTTCTCTTAGTGTGGGAAACATCAGATTTGGGACCTAAGAGCTTGCTGCTGATCTTTTTGTTAAGGGATGCTGTCAAGGCCAATATGTCTAAAATTAGAGAACAGAAGGAGGGCAGACAACAGGGACAGACATGCAACTTCCACTCATAATCACAGAACTCAAGTCCCTGTGGGGTTGCCTGGCCGGGTTCCCTGTTGAGAAGGGAGATCTCCGATGGACTTGGATCATCGGGACTATCTTTTTCTTTTCTTTCCTCTTCTTTGCTTTGGATTTTTTGTTTCATTTTCTTCAGAATGATTGACTTTTTAATCTCAGCTTATAGAAAACATCGCTATTTAAATCTGTTGGGAATGTTTAAATGGGTAGAAAGTAGGCATTAAGTAAGGGAGAGCATCGTGTGTGTGTGTTTTAGTAACTTTATTTTCTAAAAATCTATCCTACAAGTGTTTTTTTCCTACATCTTCACTTCTTTAAATAGAAACAAGGGTAAAAGCTTATCATGATACGGGTTTAGTCAGCCAAATTCAGCTTTTAATAAGTTAAGGTCAACCAGAAGTTCTGCACTTGGCTGCTACAAAGCACTGTCCTTCCAGCAGCATTGCTTGCTCTTCTCACGTCTTTTCCCAGCGATGGAGTCTGTGGCATCAGCTGCTAAGAGAGAGGGATGGAGATTATAGACTGTTATGGCATAGAGCACATACTGATACTCTCCTGAATAAGGAACCGCCTGGCTTTGCCAGAGAGTGATGGCAAAAGAGGAGATGTCAGCTTTGGATGTTATGATCTCTTCTGTCAGGAGTCGTGCAGCTCCCTGGGGGTACGTGCCTCCTGGGTGGTAAGGAGGAGTCTGGATGCAACCGGTCACCGATCTTGCAGACATCCTGCCCATTTCCATGACTACACACCACAACAAATACATCTGTTGCTCATTTAAAAGCCAGCAAAGCTCTCAGTTGGGAAACTGAATCCAGATCCTCAACCAGAATTTAACAAGAAGGAAAAGATTCTCTTGGTTGCCAAACTCCAAGAGGTCATTAGCTGTTGTTCTTCCTTTTTAGTTCCTATTTCCAGCCACCGTCAGCTCACCAGTGCCTCTCGGACACTTATGCTCCCTAGGGATGACCTAGTCTTTCTGGCAGACCTCCCTTAGGGTGGGAAAGTCCAAGATAAAGATGCTCATCTACAGCTAGTCAGGTCAGAGCACTAGCCTAGACCTCTTTGAGTAATAACGAGTGTTATGTTTCCTACTCATTTGTTGCCTTTCTATTTAATTTGACCAACACGTTCTGCCCTAGCCTTCACTGAAATGAGCCCAAGTCCCTGTGTAGCAGAGCTCTGGGTGACTGTGCTGGCAGGTGCTCTACTTGGACTCAGCCCCAAAGTTCTAGGGACAGTTCCAACCTGCTCACGCAGTTCCTCCTGCCCACCACCCCCAGAGCCACGGAACAACCTTTTACTGCCTCTTTTTCTTGCTTTTGACTAAAGTATATGTGTGGAAAAACTTAACATGTGAATATGCCGCTTGAGGGTACAGCTGGGTGGCAATAAATGATCAGATCACTAATGGTGGATCTGCTTCTATTCCTGAACTTAAACCAAGAAAGATAGTAGTCTAGCTTCTTACCAAGAGTGTCCATTTAAGCATTGCCATGGAAATAAACTGCCTGGTGGCCCTTCAGGTTTGCACAGTTCTCAGACTCCTTTTCGTCTTTAAGAATACTAAGTTTTCCTGTGTTCGGCAGAGCTGAGGAATCTGTCCTATTTTCTTCCATCTTCCCTGCTGTTTCAACGTCTTGTTTTAGATCATTTGTGTCAACTTACATTTATTCAAAATAAGCGAAGTGTTCAATTACCTGAAAAAGAGAATAGAAAAAACTGCAATGCCACAGATTCCCTATAACTTCTAATAATTACGCCTGTATCGACTAACATGTGAATCAAAATATGCATGTTCTTGACGTCTTCTAGTTCACAAAAGGGAATGATTGCTGCCTTCTGTCAAGTTAATGCCGATATGATGATACGTAAAAACATTCTGCTTGCAGCTGCAAGTTAGCAAGCCATATAAGGGAATGCTTTAATTATAGCTTCATCCTGCAGTAAAAGTGCTTCATTAGACTTGTGTAAGATTTTACTTGAAGCTAGATTTCTTTCTGAAGATTTACAGAATTAAGAAAAAGATTTCTTTTCCTATTCATCTTCCTCTTTCACTTGTTGACCTTGATCCGTACCTACTTCCACCCTAGTTTCCTCCTATAACAAGAACATAAGGAAATTTTAGTCTGTCAGTTAATAGATACTCTCTTGACTGGTTGCTGACTTTCACTTCAGAGTTATGAGTTTTCAAATGCTATCTGTCTTTAGTATTTTGACCAGGTCTTCAGTGCAAAATAAATATTTCACACTTACAAAGTCCCTTTCTGTACTGAATCGAGTGGTACTGTTTTGCATTTTGCCAGTAATGTTATTAAAAACCGTTCAAGTACCAAAGCTTGAGTATGATTTCATACATATCTTCAAGGATGTCACTCACTAAAAGGTGAGCAAGGGTATTGCTCTTGGCTGTCTTGAGTGGCAGTGAAGGGTGGAGTGACGGCTAGCATCCCACTTCTCTCTGCTGCTGTTTCCAGTCCTAATGGTCACAGTGACTGCAGTATATGGTCTGTCTTGTACCGTACACTGTTTCTTACCGTGCTGCCGTTTTTTCTTTTAGTTTACCCATGGATACATTTTTGATAAGAAGGCAAGTAGAAAATGGGTATTTGAATCTACACTGCACAGAGAAAATGACATTTTGAATCTTGTTACTAAGAGTAGCTACAGCTACAAATTCAAAGCAGAAAATGAGATTTTAATAATAATACTTATACTAGTGTATTAAAGGCTGTTTTTATATTTTAAATCATAAAATTAGGTTAATGCTTATTTTTCAATAGCACCTATTTTTTTATCCTTATAGTACAGAATTGAGTAAAAAAGAACTTTCTAAAATAAAATTTAGTATTTTTAATTAGATAATGTTATGGACTGCATGTTTGTCCCCCCCCCCCCCATAATTCATATGTTAAAACCCCAACCTGCAGTGGGATGGTATTAGGAGGTGGGGCCTTTGGGGGGTATTAGGTCATGAGGGTAAAGCCTTATGATGAGATTAGTGCCCTAATTATTAGAAGAGAGCTTCTTCCTCTCTGTGCTATGTGAGGACATAGCAAGAAGACGGCCATGTACAACACAAGGAGAGAACCTTTCATTTAGTTAAATAAAACACTTTTAAGGAAGTCTTCTAAAACTGGATACTCTCCTCAAAATGTTTTGAAAATGTGAACATCATCCCTTTTATTGGTCAGGACAACACTTGGTTATGCTATGATAACAAACATATGTCAGAATCTCAGTGGCTTAACAAATAAGACGTTATCTCTCACTTCAACAAGTTCCGTGAATTTAATTCCTCTTGAGGGCAGCTTTTAAGTGGTGACTCAAAGATCCAGTTTGCTTGCATCTTGTTGATCCACCGTCTCAACAAGTTCCTTCCAGAGTCAAATTCCACGGGGCAAAAGAGAGCTCCAAGGCCACCCTGGACTTCTCATAACCTCAGCCCAGAAGTGACTCATTGCTTCTTCTTACAGCCTACTGGCTGTATTACCAATCTAACTGCAAGGAAGGCTGGAAAATAGATACTTTCTATGTATCCAGGAAGAAGGAAAATGAAACACAATTTTGTCAACACCTATCATCATTTCTACCAAACCCTTTGTGTGTATCATGGAGAAGCACTATTTGAGATCCATAATTTCTGATCAGGTAACTTGAACTGATCTTATAGTAAGTTACCAACCCAAAGACTCTGCTTTTTCCCTTTCAAAATCCATGATATAGTGTCAGCAAACAAGTCATCTTTAACAAGCCATTCTCCCTTACCCTGGGCGCTCCCTCTGTGTCTCTTGAAACTCTGCTTTTTCATTTCTATCTTTACCATTATAGCTCAGGCCCTTGTCATCTTTTCCTGGAATATTTGCAATAGTCTAATCACTGGCCACCTTACTTCCTTTCATTATTCCCACCCCAACCGGATTATCATTATTTATTCAGCATTGTGTGGTGTCTCTACCTTATAAATTTCAAGGAGCATTAGCCTCTGTATTATTCATGTGATATGTTAACAGTTACATACCTTAAAAGTACCAAAATTTATTCCTCAAAATATAAAGATCCTTCACACGATGAAGATTACAAGTGGCTTATAATGATACTTAGAAAACCCAATGAGTGAAACGCAAGATATTTTTAAATTGACAGAAATTTTTATCTTTTAGACGTGATTCTGTTAACAGTTTAACCTGTTTGTTGGCAAGGGATGAAATATATGAAAAGTTTATTCTTCTAAATTGAGTTTTCAATGCTTAATCCTTTTTATTTTTTTAATCCTTTTTAAACGTGTGGTATTTAAACAGGAGGTGTGAAAAACATGCCTTCCTTCATATATTCTAAGTAGAGTAAACACAGGAAGAAGCAAAATCTGTTTTGGTTTTCACTCACTTTGTGTGTCATCTTTTCCCCACCAGAACCATAACAACCATTTTGGAAATAGTGCTGTTTCTTTTGAAAGTAACATATTCTATAGCAATCAAATATCCTGAGCTTGTATTCTGTACATTATTATATCTTTGACAGAATACAAAGAAATCCCAAACAATTTAGAAAAATGCTGTAAAACTGGAATTTTATTTCAGGACATCCAGAATTTGATCCTTTCTGTGTGCTGGTTAGAATAGCACAATCTAAGAAGAATACCAATGAAAATAATGATTTAGGCATAAATAGTAACCTCATCACATCTTTGTAAAACCATTGTCTTCATCAGTTCACTATCCATTCAGCAAGCATCTCTTGGACACCTAATAAGTGATAGACATCGTACCTGGAAATGCCAGAAAATAAAGGGGCTTCCCTTGTGATCAAGAATAAGTACAAATAAGTAGACCAACAGTTTGGGTGCATTATAATAAAATACTTCATCAGAGAAATGCTAAGTGTTCTATGGGAAGCATAGACAGAATGGGAATCAGAACTGAATTCCAGAAAGAATAATTGTGGCTTAGGTTACCAAGGTGATGAAGAGGGAAGGAAAACAGCATGTGAATGTCATGTTCATATCCTAAGTATAAGCATACATCATGCGGCTGGGACAAATGAAAATCTACCCTTGGTACTTTAAGACTGGGTACATATATACAATGGAATATTATTCAGCCATAAAAAAGAACGAAATAATGCCATTTGCAGCAACGTGGACGGACCTAGAGACTGTCATACTGAGTGAAGTAAATCAGACAGAGAAGGACAAATATCATATAATATTGCACATATGTGGAATATTTTAAAAAATGGTACAAATGAACTTATTTACAAAACAGAAATAGAGTCACAGATGTAGAAAACAATCTTATGGTTACCAGGGGGGAAAGGAGGGGAGGGATAAATTGTGAGATTGGGATTGACATATACACACTACTATATATAAAACAGATAACTAATAAGGACCTACTGTATAGCACAGGGAACTCTACTCAAAACTCTGAAATGACCTATATGTGAAAAGAATCTAAAAAAGAGTGGATACATGTACACGTATAAGTGATTCACTTTGCTGTACACCTGAAACTAACACAACATTGTAAATCAACTATACTCCAATAAAAATTTTAAATGAATAAAATAAAACTAGGATAACAAAGTGAGGAAAAGAAAAAAGATTTCGCCTCACAAAGTGTATCCTTAGGAAACTCTTATACCAAAAAAAAAAAAGTGATAATAGTTACACAGATTTGAATTCGAATCAAGATTCTGTCACTCACCAGCATTATAATCTTAGGTGAATTTCTGACTTTTATCAGTTTTAAGAGGGGGATAAGAGTATCTGTCTTAAAGGGTAGCCATTAAGCTTTATAAAATAATGGATGTAAAGCATTTAGCACAACCCCTGGTACACAGCAGGCACTTAGCAAGTCATAGTCCCAGTAAGAAGAGTACAAATGGAAATGGGTTGCATTTGTAACTTTCATAATAGACATCCAGGTCTACAGTCGGTTGAGCATTCTTTTTTTCAGTTTGTATCTTGTTAATATAAATTGAAAATATTTGTGTTTAAAATGATACAGAATAGATTAAAATTCTTTATGTAACTGAGAATAATTCGATTCAGTTGATGATAATTGCAGTGGATTTTAATGACCAGTTGGCAGGAGTTTTCAGAGCATTCTTCTTAGGAAGTAAAATGTGTCACAGGAATTCATTAGTAATCAAACAAAATACATGTAGACTGTAGAATAACTAACGAATAGTCACGAAAGCCATTGGAATTTTATATCAATTTCAAAATTAAGTATGATACCAGAGAGATGGTACAACAGCCTGGACAGAAACTGTACTTGACATATGTCAGCATAGCTGCTCACTCATTGCCATATTCCCAGTTTGTCTGTGAGGTGAGATTCCGGTTTTGCATTCACCATATTAAAACAAGAAATTAAATGACTCTCAAGTTCATAAGGGTGCCAGTATGGGACAGAGTCAGAAAGAAAAACTGAAGTTCAGTGAACTGTCTGCTGAATTCTGTTACCTGTGACAATGTCTGAAGCGTAATTGACCCAAACTTTGAAATATCATAAAAGGAAATAGGTCATGGCTGCAGGCTGACTTGATTCTCTTACCTCCTAAAAAATAGGATTTAACTACAACAATAATGACCTAATCCAGTAGTAAAGTAACCCCAGTGACTGTAATAGAAGGTTTTTGTTATGACCTAATCCAGTAGTAAAGTAACCCCGGTGACTGTAATAGAAGGTTTTTGTTATGTTCAGCATATTTCGCCTGAAATTTAGCAGCAGGCTTATCTTTGTCTGTGGAAGTTCATCTGTCTTATTTCTCCTGCTCAAGATAAGAGGTTTCCCGTGCTGCACTGTTTGATTCCCATCACATTGCCAGTTTACAGACTGAACTGTCAGAAGAGCTTTCAGTAATTGAAAGTTTTCCTCACAATTCTTCAGTCCTTTGGACCACATAAATTGGCCATATAAGATATCCCTGGTGCCGTATACGTGTACACTTTTCCTTGAAGTGTATGATTTTCCCCTTGGATTTTATGATTATGAAATCAGAGCTGGGCAGTATCATACACTGAAATCACAAACTGGTGTATGGGTACATATTCACTGCTGTGAAGGGTCACACTTTCCAAAGGGGACGCTCGTATAGGTTGTCTTAAGGAAATCAACTGCCTGATTCTCAGCTTCTGCATGTGTTTTTCTTGAACGTTGAAGACCATGATGGAGCTGAAAACCTCACTGGGCTCCAAGCCAGCAAATATGGCTTCTAGGGTCAGCTCTGCAGTACCTGGGATGTGCCTGGAGCAAGTCCTTTCACTTACCCCTCCGACCACACTTTTCTCTCCTAGGAACTGGATGATCCCTAAGTTGCTTTCCAGTGGAAAGCACAGGGATATTAGCTTGTTTTACATGAAGAGGTCACGCTGAATCCCCAAAGAGGCCGATCACTTAATGGCAATAGGACTAAGAGACAATTTGAATTAGTGTGAGGTAAAACATCTCTGAGAAACAATTTGGGCTGGACACATACTACATGTGGCAATCGTATTTTCTTAAAGGGCACAGTAAATTCATTTTTGACTATTGTAAAGGATAGTCAACCTCAGACTTTGTTCTCTATTTCTAGAGCCTCGAACCACTCAACCTTTTATTGTTTTAATCCAAGACCATTTAACTTCCTATTCCATGTTAATAAATTAGCCCTGGTGAGTTCTTTCTCCTTGGTGAGGTTTCTCTATATTTCCCACCCTTTGTATCCTTATTTCATGTTTGTAAAAATGTACTTATGTTCATAGAGTAGTACCAGCCACATAATGCACGGGATGTATAGGTTGGGTACCCTCCTTGGCACCAAATATACAAATAAAGAGGAAAAAGTCAGGAAAATATAAGAAACTCACAGTCTATTTGGCTAAACAGACACTTAAATGGGTAATTTTAATACAATGTGTTAAATATAGTAATGGAGGCATGAGTAAAGTGCTAGGGAAGCTTGGAAGAGGGAGCATAATCTTGTTAACGTTGATGAAGTTACTCTTCTTTTGTTGCTTGTGCTTCTGGGGTCATATCTAGGAAGCTATTGCCTAATCTAAGGTGAGGAAGATTTGTGCCTATGCTTTCTCTGTTTCACAGTTTAGCTCTTATGTTTAGGTCTTTGATCCATTTTGAGTTAAATCTGTGTATGGCGTGAGGTAAGGTCCAACTTCATTCTTTTGCATGTGGATATCCAGGTGTCCTAGTACATCTAACTGAAGACTGTTCTTTCCCCATTGAATTATCTTGGCACTGTTATAGTGCCTTTTGGATGCATCGTCCTGACTTAGATTCCACTATGCCAAATTCACCTTGGGTTTTCTCCTGCCTCTCAGGCTATTTCTTCTCAGTGTCCTTTGCAGGCACTTTTACCTTCACCTTACTCTAAAGGCTAAAATTCTTAAAGGTATGGTTTGGGGACCCCTTCCCTTCTCTCTCTCGTGTTGCTTTCTAGGTAAGCTTACCCATTCCCACTCTCTTTCTATGCTGGTGACTTAGAAGTTTCATCTCCATCACAGACTTCTCTGCAGAGCTTCTATAGGAATATCTATTTGCTTACTGACTTCCCTTAGATATTTCAAAGACAACTTAAGCATAAAGTTATCCAAAACGAAATACCTGATTCTCGTATCTGCTCACCCTCCAAGGAAATTTGTCTTTCCAGCAACTTTTTCTATCTTGTAAAGATATATACCTACTTGCTCAAGTCAGAAACCTGGGATTCACTCCCTGTTCTTCCTTTTCTCTCATCTCCCATGTGTAGTCCCTCAGTATATGTCTTAAATCTCTCCACGGCTCTCATCTCCACTGACATCATTCTAGCTCAGGCCACCAGTATCTCTTACTTGAGTTACTGCAATAGCTTCTTAACTGTTTATTCTGTTTTTCCTCATGCTCCTGTTCTCAGACTATAGCTACAGCAAGAAGGTAAAAAATGACCGCGGTCCAGGTTAACCCTGTTTTAAAACCCTGCAATGGCTGCTAGTTACACTTAATATCCATCTCATTACCATGGTCTATAAGTCCCTACGTAATCCACTACTGCTTCTCTCCCTAGGCTCATCTCAAACCATGTTCCCCCTTTTATAGCTTATACCAGTCTTTTGGCTCATGAAACACACAAGTTTCTTTTCCCCCTTTCAAGCCTTTGCACATGGATTTTGCCCCAGCTTGTCTTTTCACATCACAGCTTAAATATTAGCTCTTCAGACAGGTCTTCCTTACTGATGCTTCCCCTTCCCTTGAATTCACTATCACAGCAAATTGTTCGTTAACAGCCCTGCAGTTTTTAAATTGTACTTGTGTGTGTGTGTGTGTGTGTGTACATAACATACATACACCTACACATATTGTTTTAAACTATACATAATTTGCCTCTTGTTTCTGGACGAGCTCCTTGCCTGGCATGGGGGAGGTGCAGACAGTGTGTTGGGAGAGCGTGTCTCTTTTACCTAGGACTGTGCCTATGGCAGATAGATAAAAGATGACTGAAAAACATTTCAGTGAATAAACAAACAAACCAGCAGGGAAATTTGGAAAAGATGGGTGACATCTGATGAGTGCAAATTACCAGGTAGTCCAGGAAAGAAAGAGCATCACAGGTTGAGGAATAACCAGAGTGTACATAAAGCTCAGAGGCAAGAAGAGAGATGGTATGTTTGAAGATATTGATTGTATTCTTTAAAGACTGGTGTGATGTATTCTTTAAAGACTGGTGGGATATTGTGCATAGAGAGAAAATACTTTTATTTTTGCTTTGTTTCATGCTTAATTTTTAAAATATTTCTACTAAACAAAACTTGGAAAATCAAATTTTCTTACCCTTTTAAACATTGTTTATTGCAATTTAATGGGACTGATTATTTTGAACATTTTAGATGCTTTAAACAGATAAGACATATGCAAAAATAACAATTACAATACTTAAAAGAATATTATATTTAAGCCTGTTATGAACTAGCAACACCATGAGTTTAATATATGTCTTCATTATTTCTTTACTTCTTCATAGATCTTCTAAATGTAATTGAAATGCTTATTTTCATGTTTCCTGAGTCTAGAGGAATTGGGTTGGCAAATAGTTGGCTTTGGGACAGGGCACAGCCTGACTTCTTCTCACAAAGTGATTCAAACCTGAGTCCCTGGATATCTCACTGGGTCCCTTTTTGTAACTGGACTTGATGTTTCACATCAGCAGCACTTTTAAGCGCACGGTTTTTATGTGAGTCCGTCTGGTTGATGATGAGTTTTCCTCCAGATCAGGGTACCCTCTGCTTTGCTTGGCCGGCATTACATAGTCCTCCACCATGTCATTATTATACACTGATCTGGTATATTAGGAAACATACAGATGCCTCATTACTATCTTATTGTAATTTGTCATGTTATCCAGCGGTTTCTTCTCCTAGCAGATGTGATCTGAACAGACAGCCAGATTTCTAATGACCACTGACACCCATCAGTCCTTTCTGGAACAGTTTCCATTCTTTTGGCTTACTCATAGTTTCCTGTATTTACCCATTGCTATTGGTACAGATAGACACAAATAATACTTTTATAGAGAGATAAATACATAGAAGAAATCAAATATCCAAGTATTTTAATAATCCTTACTTATTAAAGTCAATAAAATAAATTAAGCATCCAATTATAGTTATTCTTATTTTAAATTTCAACTTCATTTTTGTACATTTTCTATTAACTCAGCATTAAAAAGTTATGGCTTCCACAAAGTTATATAAAATTATTATAATTATCCTCTTCATGGTCATAACTTTTATTGCTATTGAAGTTCTGACATCACAATTGATAATCACAACTTGTCTAGTAGGACCTGCTTTAAACTGGCTTCTCTTTCCTTTCAGCATTATCCCTGAAGGTATCCTCGTTGTCTGGCAGTAAGACATTTCAGACCTGAGTTTTCCTTGCCCCAAGGCATAGAATTCACTACTTTCCAAAGAACTTTGCTTTCTTCGAGCAGAAAACGGCGTTAGCCACCAAAACCTAAGCGCTAGGTTTGCATTTAATTATCAGTGTTGAAAATGATAATTAGCAATAGCAAATGCTATTGCCAATGTTTAGACACTCTTAAGGACAGAGCTGGACCCAGTGTTCCTTGTTATTCACATTGATTTTTTCCAAATTCGTTTATTATACACTCTACCTATAGTAAGAGACTGATAAAATTTTAATGACTGATTTTTCTAAAATTTGTCAAAAAATTAGGCAGTAGAAAGAGACTGGAGTCTGTTGGGGGTGGCCAGTAAGTAGCATGGCATGAAATCAGCAAGGACTGCTTTAGCTGACTGTGTTGTATTATGAGTGTGCCACAAAAGGGTTGAGGCAAGGGAGAAACATGATCAGGTTAGCAGTATGGAAAGAAGGGCATGCTATGTTAGAGAACTGAGAGACCAGTGGCAGGAGAACCACCCAGGCCTCTGTGGAGGTCCGGTATGACCTGGTAGGTACTAGAAATAGAGTGGAGAGTTGGGTGAAGAGCGCTTGCTGAGATAAATGCCCTGGACTGCATGAACGTTTGGATGTGATGGAGAGTTAAAGGTGAATTGAGTGTAGGATGCTGGGTGACAGAAGAGCCATTAACTAATAGTGAATTCAGGAGGAGGAAAAGGTCAGGTGGAGGGTGAGGAGGGAAAGAATAGGCTAATATTAAGGTAAAATCCGAGAAGCAGACATGTATAGGTTATGTCTAACCCATGTTTATTCTACAGTAAATGTGCTGAATCAGATATTACTAACACTGCAGTGCATATTAAGTTCATACTGCACTGCCAACACTATGATACGTATATATTTTATTTAATTCTCAAAACAAACTCTATGAAAAAGAGGTACTGTTTTTATAACCATTATGCTTATGAGAAAAACACAGGCTCACAGAGTTTAAGTAATTGACCTGAGGTCACAGTGCTAGTACATGGCAGAGACATACTCAAACCCAGAGCTCTCTGACCTCACAGCCCTAACCAAGAAAGGAATGAAACGGACTGGGAAGAATCAAAGTGACGGGGGTTCTGGGGAGGTTATCAAGAAACAGTGTGTTATAGAAGCCCAGGGAGAAAAGCAGCTTTTAAGTCAGCCCACTTGTAGTCCAGTGGCCAAGTGAAGGAAACTTAAGCAGTAGACTTGATAAGTCATTGATGAATTTGAGAGATAGTGTTAGGAGAGTGGGGTGGAAGCCACTTCACTAAAAGTACAGCGTGCCTGGGAATAGGAGTAGACTCTTCCTTCAGCAATGTTCAGGGTGAGTGAGAGTAGGGAAGGAAAGATGAGCTCAAGTGGAAAGCTTAATGGAAAGACTCTTTAGTGCCAGATAACTGAAGTGTCTAAATGGCTAGTGTTGGCTATGTGCCCAACACTAAGTGCCGTACTTGTACAACCTCATTTATTTTCCCAACAATCTTTTGAGGTAGGTACTAGATCAACCCTCACGGAAGGTGAGGAAACAGACTGAAGCCCAGAGGGTAAGGTATTCATTCAGGGTCACACAGCTAGCAAGGACCACGCTGCCCATGTTGAACAGAATTCGTTTTGGCCAGTAACATCGTAGAGGGTTTTCAAATTGTATCTATCAGGACTTGAAACTGTGGTTATTAAAGTAAAAAGCCCTCGCCTCCAACTGTAATAAAAGCAGAGAGCTGCCGATCATCACTGCCTTATCGCCATACACACCGAAGACAGAGAACAAAATCAATTTTACCAAACTTAGAGGTGGTTGACCTCAGGAGAAGGGTTCCCTCTTTGAAGCTGCATTTCAGCCACCCTTCTGAGGACAAAAGAGAACCAAAAGAAGTCCTGATGCCCTATAACTCCTGGAAGAACATGTTCATAAGGACCAAGTTTCAATGAATATTAAAAGACTGGTGGGGCTTCCCTGGTGGTGCAGTGGTTAAGAATCCACATGCCAATGCAGGGGACATGGGTTTGAGCCCTGGTCCGGGAAGATCCCACATGCCGCGGAGCAACTAAGCCCATGCGCCACAACTACTGAAGCCTGTGTGCCTAGAGCCCATGCTCTGCAACAGGAGAGGCCACCGCAATGAGAAGCCCACACACCGCAATGAAGAGTAGCCCCCGCTCGCCACAACTAGAGAAAGCCCGCACACAGCCATGAAGACCCAACGCAGCCAAAAATAAATACAAATAAAATTAAAATTTTTTAAAAAGACTGGTGAATTTCTTTACATATCCTGAGTTTAAGCATTTAAAGGACATGAATACAATCCTAAATGTCTGACCCTTGCCATTGAAAATACTGGGACAGTGAATTGAAAGGAGGGTATGAACTCATACCTTTCATAGGACAGGGAGGGTCCATTGGGCTTTCTCCTGAGTTCTTAGCTATGGTACATGCCTTTGACTTGGGAACAGGCGGAGGTTCCACTAAATTACTTTAACATTGCCAGCAGAAGAGAATCACCTGATAGAATGGTCCATTCTTCTTCCTTTGGTAATACCAGCAATAGATAACTCCAAGGTCTCCTTCAAGTAGACTTTTGAGTTTATGGGTTTACAAAGTATTCCTGAACTGAGTCCATTTTTCTTTGTCATCCAGCTGCAGGAAACAAACAAGTTTCATGGTCCCTGAAATTAGCCACCAACTTAAGACAAAAGATAATTCTGGAACTGCCACTTAGCATGCTATATCTGTTCTGCTGCCTCTATAAAGCAAGCCTTTTTAATGTAATTATATGACTAGTCCATCTATTGCTAAAATGACGAGGACAGCCTGGATTGATTTATTTTTCCTGCTTTAACTTAGCAATCAGTATACTTTATTGTAGCATTTCCCAAAACAGATTCTGCAAAAATCCACCCTAAGATAATCTATGCAGAAGGAACCTGTGAGTAAATATATTGGGAAAATTCTGCTAGCAGATCTTTCCTGCCCCCACCCCTACCTTCTTTTGATTACAATCTATGTTAGTATATTAAAGGTTTTCCAAAACCTTTCATTTCCCAGTTTTTGCCAGTTTTCCAAAACTGGCATTTCATAAAGTCATGTACCATAGAATTGAGCTTTCTATGTAGCACTGTTTTAAACCACAGAACCACTTTGGGAAATGCTGACATAGTTGTTCAGAGCTTTGAGGTCAACTCTCAGTTTCTATGTACTCAGCTTTTTTAGAGTCCATATATAAGTGAGGTCATGCAGGTTTCTTTCTTTCTGTGTCTTGCTACCATGGGCAGGGAGGTGGGGGAAATGGGAACGTGTTGGTCCAAGGATACAAAGTTGAAGTTATGTAGCATGAATAAGTCTAGAGATCTAATGCGTAGCATGATGACTATAGTTGAATACTAGAAGTTTGCTGAAGAGTGATTTCAGGTGCTCTCACCACAAAAAAAAGGAAAAAAAATGGTACCTATGTGAGGAGAAGGCTATGTTAAAATTAAATTGACTGTAGTTATCATTTCACTATGTATATGTATATCAAATCATCATGTTGTACACCTTAAATATATACAATTTTTATTTTACAAAATGATTTTTTAAAAAGAGCTTCGGGGTCAAGATCTAGGTGAACTTGGGCAAGCTATCTCCCCTTCCTGACCACCTGTTTCCTTAATTGCAAAGTAAGGTAAGAATATATTTCTTTGAGGAATTTGACAGTTTAACATAGCACTGCACATAGTAACCATTCAGTGAATTGTAGCAGTTTCTGCAACTAGCTGATGTTCACACTGCATCAGTGCCCAGCATGGGTTAACAACTCTTCCTTTTGGAAAGCTGACGTAACATAACCTGGATTTGTAACAGAATTTATCTGATTAGTCACTACCACAAAAGTACAAATGAAATTTTAAAATTTAACAGTTTGGAAGAATCTCCCATCTCTAAGGGGCTCCTGCAGGTTGTCCTACATTGAGATGCAGCTGTGTGATTAGTATTGATTAGTCAATGTAATGTAGAAAGAACTTGGTAATTTACCCAAGCTCTCAGATAATTAATGGAGACTGTGAAATAAGAACTAACTTGTTTCACCAGGTGGGACTTTGCATTTAATCACTCTGTAGAAATTAATATCATCATTATTATTTAAATTATTATTCATTTATAAAATGCTTAATGCAAGTCACAGTCCTAAGCAGAACCTCCTTGGAAGTATCACAATTACCATGCAGCTGAATTACCACCGACAGGGGTGGAGATGGCTGCTCATCTCAGGAAGCAGAATAGTATGTACATGGTTCAGAGAGCCTTTAGGACTGAAAAGGGACCCTGCCATCGAGGAACCAAGTTTCCACATGACTTTTCTTGTCTTTTGCTCATATGGCCTCTAATGGTAGAGAAGCTGGGCAATGAAGACTGGAAGTAGAAAAAAAAGAAAACACATCTTGAGTGCATCCTATAGATTTATACCTAAATTAATGTGAATGTCACTAATACTGGACCAGACTTAAGTGAACCTTATGCCTACCCATGAAAATAACCTTGGTAAAAAAAATTAATACAGTAGATAAGAATAGAATAGGAACTATTTAATCTACTCAAGGAATAAATTATTACAAACACTTTGGGTATACAATATGAGAATTACTAATGTTCCTGGACTACTAACAGTTTGCATATAATAGATCTCCCTGGGCAGAGGAACCAAGATGGCGGAGTAGAAGGACGTGCTCTCACTCCCTCTTGCGAGAACACCAGAATCACAACTACCTGCTGGACGATCATCAACAGGAAGACACTGGAACTCACCAAAAAAGATACCCCACATCCAAAGACAAAGGAGAAGCCACAATGAGAGGGTAGGAGGGGTGCAATCACAGTAAAATCAAATTCCAAAACAGGTGTGTGGGTGACTCACAGACTGGAGAACACTTATGCCACAAAGTCCACCCACTGGAGTGAAGGTTCTGAGCCCCACGTCAGGCTTCCCAACCTGGGTCTGGCAACAGGAGGAGGAATTCCTAGAGAATCAGACATTGAAGCCTAGTGGGAATTGACTGCAGGACTTCAACAGGACTGGGGGAAACAGAGACTCCACTCTTGGAGAGCACACACAAAGTGGTGTGCACATCGGAACCCAGTGGAAGGAGCAGTAACCCCAGGGGAGACTGAACCAGACCTACCTGCTAGTGTTGGAGGGTCTCCTGCAGAGGTGGGGGGGGCGGGCTGTGGCTCACCATGGGGACAAGGATACTGGCAGCAAAAGTTCTGGGAATTAATCCTTGGCATGAGCCCTCCCGGAGTCTGTCATGAGCCCCACCAAAGAGCCCAGGTAGGCTCCAGTGTTGGGTTGCCTCAGGCCAAACAACCAACAGGGAAGGAACCCAGCCCCACCCATCAACAGTCAAGTGGATTAAAGTTAGTATTACTGAGCTCTTCCCACCAGAGCAACAGTCAGCTCTACCTACCACCAGTCCCTCCCATCAAGCCTCTTAGATAGCCTCATCTACCAGAGGGCAGACAGCAGAAGCAAGAACTACAATCCTGCAGCCTGTGGAACAAAAACCACATTCACAGAAAGACAGACAAGATGAAAAGGCAGAGGGCTATGTATCAAATGAAGGAACAAGATAAAACCCCAGAAAAACAACTAAATGAAGTGGACATAGGCAACCTTCCAGAAAAAGAATCTAGAATAATGATAGTGAACATGATCCAGGACCTTGGAAAAACAACAGAGGCAAAGATCGAGAAAATGCAAGAGATGTTTAACAAAGACCTAGAAGAATTAAAGAACAAACAGAGATGAACAATACAATAACTGAAATGAAAACTATACTAGAAGGCATCAATAGCAGAATAACTAAGGCAGAAGAACGGATAAGTGACCTGGAAAACAGAATGGTGGAATTCACTGCTGCGGAACAGAATAAAGAAAAAAGGATGGAAAGAAAGGAAGACAACCTAAGAGACCTCTGGGACAACATTAAATGCAACAACATTTGCATTATAGGGGTCTCAGAAGGATAAGAGAGAGAGCAAGGACCCAAGAAAATACTTGAAGAAATTATAGCCGAAAACTTCCCTAAGTTTTCGGGAAGATTTGGGAAAGGAAATAGCCACCCAATTCCAGGAAGCGCAGCGAGTCCCGTAGGGGATAAACCCAAGGAGAAACATGCTGAGACACATAGTAATCAAACTGGCGAAAATTAAAGACAAAGAAAAATTATTGAAAGCAGCAACGGAAAAACAAAAATTAACATACAAGGGAACTCCCATAAGGTTAACAGCGGATTTCTCACCAGAAACTCTACAAGCCAGAAGGGAGTAGCATGATATACTTAAAGTGATGAAAGGGAAGACCCTACAACCAAGATTACTCTACCCAGCAAGGATCTCATTCAGATTTGATGGAGAAATCAAAAGCTTTACAAACAAGCAAAAGCTAAGAAAATCCAGCACCACCAAATCAGCTCCACAACAAATGCTAAAGGAACTTCTCTAAGTGGAAAACACAAGAGAAGAAAAGGACCTACACAAACAAACCCAAAACAATTAAGAAAATGGTAATAGGAACATACATATAGATAATTACCTTAAACGTGAATGGATTAAATGCTCCAACCAAAAGACACAGGCTTGCTGAATGGATACAAAAACAAGACCCCCTATATATGCTGTGTACAACAGACCCACTTCAGACCTAGGGACACATACAGACTGAAAGTGAGGGGATGGAAAAACATACTCCATGCAAATGGAAATCAAAAGAAAGCTGGAGTAGCTATACTCATATTAGATAAAATAGACATTAAAATAAACAATGTTACAAGACACAAGGAAGGACACTACATAATGATCAAGGGATCAATCCAAGAAGAAGATATAACAATTATAAATATATATGCACCCAACATAGGAGCACCTCAATACATAAGGCAACTGCTAACAGCTATAAAAGAGGAAATCAACAGTAACACAATAATAGTGGGGGACTTTAACACCTCACTTACACCAATGGACAGATCATCCAAAATGAAAATAAATAAGGAAACGAAAGCTTAAATGACACAATTGACCAGACAGATTTAATTGATATTTATAGGACATTGCATCCCAAAACAGCAGATTACACTTTCTTCTCAAGGGCGCATGGAACATTCTCCAGGATAGATCACATCTTGGGTCACAAATCAAGCCTCAGTAAATTTAAGAAAATTGAAATCATATCAAGCATCTTTTCTGACCACAATGCTATGAGATTAGATATGAATTACAGGGAAAAAAACGTAAAAAACACAAATACAGGGAGGCTAAACAACACGTTACTAAATAACCAAGATAACACTGAAGAAATCAAAGAGGAAATCAAAAAATACCTAGAGACAAATGACAATGAAAACACGATGATCCAAAACCTATGGGATGCAGCAAAAGCAGTTCTAAGAGGGAAGTTTATAGCTATACAAGCCTACCTCAAGAAGCAAGAAAAATCTCAAGTAAACAATCTAACCTTACACATAAAGGAACTAGAGAAAGAAGAACAGACAAAACCCAAAGTTAGCAGAAGGAAAGAAATCATAAAGATCAGAGCAGAAATAAATGAAATAGAAACAAAGAAAACAATAGCAAAGAACAACAATACAGCTAAAAGCTGGTTCTTTGAGAAGATAAACAAAATTGATAAAACATTACCCAGATTCATCAAGAAAAAAGAGGGAGAGGAATCAAGTCAATAAAATTAGAAATGAAAAAGAAGTTAAAACACACACTGCAGAAATACAAAGCATCCTAAGGGACTACTACAAGCAACTCTATGCCAATAAAATGGACAACCTGGAAGAAATGGACAAATTCTTAGAAAGGTATAACCTTCCAAGACTGAACCAGGAAGAAACAGAAAATATGAACAGACAAATCACAAGTAATGAAATTTTAACTGTGATTAAATATCTTCCAACAAACAAAAGTCCAGGACCAGATGGCTTCACAGGTGAACTCTATCAAACATTTAGAGAAGAGGTAACACCCATGCTTCTCAAACTCTTCCAAAAAACTGCAGAGGAAGGAACACTCCCAAACTCATTCTATGAGGCCACCATCACCCTGATACCAAAACCAGACAAAGATACTACAAAAAAAGAAAATTACAGACCAATATCACTGATGCATACAGATGCAAAAATCTTCAACAAAATACTAGCAAACAGAATCCAACAACACATTAAAAGGATCTTACATCATGATCAAGTGGGATTTATCCCAGGGATGCAAGGATTCTTCAATATACACAAATCAATCAGTGTGATACACCATATTAACAAATTGAAGAATAAAAACCATATGATCATGTCAATAGATGCAGAAAAAGCTTTTGACAAAATTCAACACCCATTTATGATAAAAACTCTGCAAAAAGTGGGCATAGAGGGAACCTACCTCAACATAATAAAGGCCATATACAACAAACCCACAGCAAACATCATTCTCAATGATGAAAAACTGAAAGCATTTCCTCTAAGATCAGGAATGAGACAAGGATGTCCACTCTCACCAGTACTATTCAATATAGTGTTGGAAGTCCTAGCCACGGCAATCAGAGAAGAAAAAGAAATAAAAGTAATACAAATTGGAAAAGAAGAAGTAAAACTGTCACTGTTTGCTGATGACATGATACTATACACAGAGTCCTAAACATGCCACTGGAAAACTACTAGAGCTAATCAATGACCTTGGTAAACTTGCATGATACACAATTAATGCACAGAAATCTCTTGCATTCCTATACACTAATGATGAAAAATCTTAAAGAAATTATGGAAACACTCCCATTTACCATTGCAACAAAAAGAATAAAATACCTAGGAATAAACCTACCTAGGGAGACAGAAGACCTGTATGCAGAAAACTATAAGACACTGATGAAAGAAATTAAAGATGATTCCAACAGATGGAGACATATACCATGTTCTTGGATTGGAAGAATCAATACTGTGAAAATGACTATATTACCCAAAGCAATCTACAGATTCTATGCAATCCCTATCAAATTACCAATGGCATTTTTTACAGAACTAGAACAAAACATCTTAAAATTTGTATGGATACACAAAAGACCCCGAATAGCCAAAGAAGTCTTAAGGGAGAAAAACGGAGCTGGAGGAATCAGACTCTCTGACTTCAGAATATACTACAAAGCTACAGTAATCAAGACAATATGATACTGGCACAAAAACAGAAACAGATCAATGGAACAAGATAGAAAGCCCAGAGATAAACCCACGCACCTATGGTCAACTAATCTATGACAAAGGAGGCAAGGATATACAATGGAGAAAAGACAGTCTCTTCAATAAGTGCTGCTGGGAAAACTGGACAGCTACATGTAAAAGAATGAAATTAGAACACTCCGTAACACCATACACAAAAATAAACTCAAAATGGATTTGAGACCTAAATGTAAGACCAGACACTATAAAACTCTTAGAGGAAAACATAGGAAGAACACTCTTTGACATAAATCACAGCAAGATCTTTTTTGATCCACCTCCTAGAGTAATGGAAATAAAAACAAAAATAAACAAATGGGACCTAATGAAACTTCAAAGCTTTTGCACAGCAAAGGAAACCATAAACAAGATGAAAAGACAACCCTCAGAATGGGAGAAAATATTTGCAAATGAATCAACGGACAAAGGATTAATCTCCAAAATATATAAACAGCTCATGCAGCTCAATATTAAAGAAACAAACAACCCAATACAAAAATGGGCAGAAGACCCAAATAGACGTTTCTCCAAAGAAGACATACAGATGGCCCAGAGGCACAGGAAAAGCTGCTCAACATCACTAATTATTAGAGAAATGCAAATCAAAACTACAATGAGATATCACCTCACAGCAGTCAGAATGGGCATCATCAGAAAATCTACAAACAACAAATGCTGGAGAGGGTGTGGAGAAAAGGGAACCCTCTTGCACTGTTGGTGGGAATGTAAATTGATACAGCCACTATGGAGAACAGTATGGAGGTTCCTTAAAAAACTAAAAATAGAATTACCATATGATCCAGCAATCCCACTACTGGGCATATACCCAGAGAAAACCATAATTCAAAACGACACATGCACCCCAATGTTCACTGCAGCACTATTTACAATAGCCAGGTCATGGAAGCAACCTAAATGCCCACTGACAGATGAGTGGATAAAGAAGATGTGGTACATATGTACAATGGAATATTACTTAGCCATAATAAGGAATGAAATTGAGTCATCTGTTGATACGTGGATGGATCTAGAGATTGTCATACAGAGTAAAGTAAGTCAGAAAGAGAAAAACAAATATCATATATTAACGCATGTATGTGGAACCTAGAAAAATGGTACAGATGAACTGGTATGCAGGTCAGAAGTTGATACACAGACGTGGAGAACAAAAGTATGGACACCAAGGGGGGAAAACCGTGGTGGGGTGGGGATGGTGGTGTGCTGAATTGGGCGATTGGGATTGATATGTATACACTGATGTGTATAAAACTGATGACTGAAAACTGGACAGGTACATGTAAAAGTATGAGATTAGATCACTCCCTAACACCATACACAAAAATAAGCTCAAAATGGATTAAAGACCTAAATGTAAGGCCAGAAACTATCAAACTCTTAGAAGAAAACATAGGAAGAACACTCTATGACATAAATCACAGCAAGATCCTTTCTGACCCACCTCCTAGAGTAATGGAAATAAAAACAAAAATAAACAAATGGGACCTAATGAAACTTCAAAGCTTTTGCACAGCAAAGGAAACCATAACCAAGACCAAAAGACAACCCTCAGAATGGGAGAAAACATTTGCAAATGAAGCAACTGACAAAGGATTAATCTCCAAAATTTACATGCAGCTCAATAACAAAAAAACAAACAACCCCATCCAAAAATGGGCAGAAGACCTAAACAGACATTTCTCCAAAGAAGATACACAGAATGCCAACAAACACATGAAAGAATGCTCAACATCATTAATCATTAGAGAAATGCAAATCAAAACTACAATGAGATATCATCTCACACCAGTCAGAATGGCCATCATCAAAAAATCTAGAAACAGTAAATGCTGGAGAGGGTGTGGAGAAAAGGGGACACTCTTGCACTGCCGGTGGGAATGTGAATTGGTTCAGCCACTATGGAGAACAGTATGGAGGTTCCTTAAAAAACTACAAACAGAATTACCATATGACCCAGCAATCCCACTACTGGGCATATACCCTGAGAAAACTAAAATTCAAAAAGAGTCATGTACCAAAATGTTCATTGCAGCTCTATTTACAATAGCCCGGAGATGGAAACAACCTAAGCGCCCATCATCGGATGAATGGATAAAGAAGATGTGGCACATATACACAATGGAATATTACTCAGCCTTAAAAAGAAATGAAATTGAGCTGTTTGTAATGGGATGGATGGACCTGGAGTCTGTCATACAGAGTGAAGTAAGTCAGAAAGAAAAAGACAAATACCGTATGCTAACACATATATATGGAATTTAAGGGGAAAAAATGTCATGAAGAACCTAGGGGTAAGACAGGAATAAAGACGCAGACCTACTGGAGAACGGACTTGAGGATATGGGGAGGGGGAAGGGTGAGTTTTGACAGGGCGAGAGAGAGTCATGGACATATACACACTAACAAACGTAGTAAGGTAGATAGCTAGGGGGAAGCAGCCGCAAGGCACAGGGATATTAGCTCGGGGCTTTGTGACAGCCTCGAGGGGTGGGAGGGGGAGAGTGGGAGGGAGGGAGACGCAAGAGGGAAGACATATGGGAACATATGTATATGTATAACTGATTCACTTTGTTATAAAGCAGAAACTAACACACCATTGTAAAGCAATTATACCCCAATAAAGATGTTTAAAAAAAAAAAAAAACTGATGACTAATAAGAACCTGCAGTATAAAAAAAAACCAAAAAAAAAACCCCAACAAGTAATAGTAAACTTTCTTTGGGTTATTTGTATGGAAATACGTTAATATAAATGTTTCAGACATTACATGAAATTTCTAAAAATCTTACATGTTCTGGTATAATGTTATAAGCCATAATTCTATTTATTACTTTAAAATGTATATCTCAGAAATAACTAAATTTCCTTGTCAATTGCATTATTATGAACTTTCATCAAATCTTTAACCGTGGTCCTTTTTAAGTCTTTTGTCATTTACAGAGAGTTCTGGGTGTACTCTGATGCTTTTGCAAAAATGTTCCTATAAAAGTGTTTCATCTTCAAGGAATTCATGGAAAAGACTCTGACAAGTACAGGTTTCTGGTCACTGACTACTGCTGAACTCAGAACTCTAATGGAAAACTGATGAATTCATAAAAGTGCTAACAAAAGATCAAGATGAAAAAAAATTAATTACATGGGACTGAGTGAACTGATGAGGATGGTTATAATTTTTGTGACTTTGTTTGAATTTTTAAAAAAGGTAAATAGAAAAAAAATTAAAATAGATCTCCCTGCCCATTTTTTAAGTTTATGGTACTAAAACCCAAATCCAGTTTTTTTCATAATTGGTTTTCCTTTAAATTAGTTTGGATAAATGGGGCTTTATTGTGGTTAAACTGATTATAGAATACAAATAGTCCATGCAAAACTATTACCAGATTTCTGTTTTAAAAGAGTGCCCTGAAAAAAAGAGAGTGCCCTGAGATGACCATGTTTACTCAACTCCGAGTATAGACTGCCATAGGTTTATCAATTGTTTGTTTTTTAGATGATTTTCCTGCTTTTTTCCAAACATGAGTATTTTGTACTTCATATATCTACATGTGTGTTTAATATAGGAAATACCTGCTGAAAATTCTATTTAAATTGACTCTTTACTAGCTATAGAATTAGGAATTTTGATTACCAAGATACAACCTGAAGTCTAGGATGATATAAAGAAATTATGTTTATATTTGTTGGTGTGGTCTGTGGGCTTTTAAAAACAATCCTCCTTTCTCTTCCATTGTCACTTTTCAATATACCTTATTGTTTTCCCCTCATTTTCCTATACATTTAAATTTATTTTCATTGTTTTCAAACAGTGACTGAACACAACGTTATAGCTTTATCTCAAATTGCTCTCTCAGGAAGGTCTTCTCAATCACTTAACGTAAAATATGCCAGCATAATATATTTTTTAAAGCACATATTGAGCGGAACCAATGTGAATGCAACGTCAATGAAGTAAGACTGGTCTCTGCTCTATTCTCAGAGACTGTAGTTCAAAAAGTAGTTGACATTATTTGCAGTGGTTGACAGCCTCTTCTCAGACTGTTTGAATAAATTTGGGTATTAATGTGCTTCCTGCCTATTTAGAGAGAATTACTGTTCTATCTGCCTCAGGAGACTTTTATTTCCAGATTTAACTCAGCACAATATGATGGGCCCCAACTTTTGAGTTAAGCATCCTTCTTTACAAGGCATGCCTTGATTTAATGAGCATGTGTTCAGCTCTCTCTGAGGTGCACACAGCAAGTATACACAGATCTAAGTGTCTCCTGAGAGCTTCAAGACACTTAGCCCCAAGATAAAAGAGGAGACATGCAAAGGAACTGGGTGGGATTGCGCAGTTTTTCCAAAGTTCCTAGAGAGTAGATGTGGTCTTAGGGAGGTAGAGGGATAGACATTCACTGAGCACCTGTAGGCACTTTGTATACATACATCTTCATCTTAACTTCTACAGCAACCACATGAGGTGGAGTTACAGATGAGGAAACTAAAGATCAGAGAATTTAAAACATTCCCTCAAAGTCATTCTGCCAGTTTGTCAAGGTAACAGTGCTTGGCACATAGCATGCACTCAAATGAATAGTTCTGAATACTGAATGAGTCTTTCAGGGAAGCAATTTTCAGCAAGAGCCTCAAAAACGTGTGTGTCCTTTGAACCAGCAGTTTAATCTCGAGGAATTATCAGAGATATGGACAAAGATTGTGTGTGTGCGCATGTAAATGCAAGAAAGTAACTGCAGCCTCATATTAAAAACAAAACTGTCCTAATAATTAGTGATGCTGAACATCTTTTCATGTGTCTTTCGGCCATCTGTATGTCTTCTTTGGAAAAATGCCTATTCAGATCCTCTGCCCATTTTTTAATTTTTGTTTTTTATTGTTATTAAGTTGTATGAGTTCTTTATTTTATTAATCCCTTATCAGATATATGATTTGCAAATACCTTGCTCTATTCAGTAAGTTGTCTTTTTTTTTTTTTGATGCTTTCCTTTAATGTGCAGAAGCTTTTTAGTTTCATGTAATCCCATTTGCTTAATTTTGCTTTTGTTTCCCTTGCCTGAGGAGACATATCCAGAAAGATACTGGTAAGACCAAAGTTAAAGAGCATACTGCCCATGTTCTCTTCTAGGATTTTTATAGTTTCAGGTCTTACATTCAAGTGTTTAGTCCATTTTGAGTTGATTTTTGTGTATGGTATAATATAGTGGTCTAGTTTCATTCTTTTGCATGTGGCTGTCCAGTTTTCCCAGCACCATTTACTGCAGAGACAATCTTTTCTCTGTTGCATGTTCTTCACTCCCTTATTGTAGATTAATTTTTCATGTGTGTGTGGATTTGTTTCTCGGCTCTCGGTTCATTTCCAGTGATCTGTATGTCTGTTTTTCTGCCAATACCATACTGTTTTGATTAAATATAACTTTGCAGTATAATTTTAAGTCAGGGAGTGTGATACCTCCAGCTTTGTTCTTTGTTGTCAGGATTGCTTTGGCCATCTGGGGTCTTTTGTGGTTCCATATAAATTTTAGGATTTTTTTGTTCTAGTTCTGTGGAAAATGTCATTGGGATTGCATTTAACCTGTAAATTTCTTTAGGTAATGGATATTTTTAACAGTGTTAATTCTTCCAGTCCATGAGCATGGAATATCTTTCCATGTCTTTGTGTCTTCAGTTTCTTTCAACAGTGTCTTACAGTTGTCAACGTGTAGATCTTTTACCTCCTTTGTTAAATTTATTCCTAGGTATTCTTTTTGTTGCAATGGTAAATGGAACTGTTTTCTTAATTCTACTGGTTATTAGGGAAATTTAAATTAAAATCACAATGAGATATTACCTCATGCCCATTAGAATGGTTATTTTCAAAAAGGTGTTAGAGAGGGTGTGGAGAAAGGGTAACCCTCAGCACTGTTGTTGGGAATGTAAATTGGTGCAGCCACTATGAAAAACAATATGGAGAGTCCTCAAAAAATTAAGAATAAACTACCATATGATCCAGCTATTCCATTTCTGGGTATTTATCTGAAGAATATGAAAACACTAATTCAAAAAGATATATGCACCCCTGTGTTCACTGCAGCATCGTTTATAAAAAGCCAAGATATGGAAACAACCTAAGAGCCTACTGATGGATGAATGGATAAAGAAGATATGGGGGGTGTGTGTGTGTGTGTGTGTGTGTGTATGTATAGACAATGGAACTCAGCCATTAAGAAATGAAATCTTGCCATTTGTGACAACACGGATGGAACTTGAGGGTATTATGCTAAGTGAAATAAATCAGAAAGAAAAATACAAATACAGTATGATTTCACTCATATGTGGAATATTTTTTAAGTTAAAATCAATTTTTAAGAAAATGAACAAGCCAAACAAGAGGAAAACAGATACATAGATACAAAGAACAGAGTAGTGGTTACCAGAGAGGAAGGGGGTCGGAGGAGGATGAAATAGATAAAAAGGGGGTCAACTGTAATGGTGACAGATGGAAACTAAGCTTTTGGTGGTGAGCACACTGCAGTGTATACAGAAGTTGAAATACAGTGGTGTGCACGGAAGGAAGGAAGGATGGACACTTTTGAACACGCACCCAATAATGAAAAGGGAAATAACTGAATAAATTACAACAGTGTTATGTAGCCATTATAAACAGTATTTTCAAAGAATTTTCCATGGCATGGGAAAGTACCCACAATAGGATACAGTACTAAATATATATAGTATGGCCACAACCATGTTTTAGGAAAACATAGACAGAAAAATTACTAGAATAAAATGTACCATAAATGTAAATGTGGTTATCTCTAAGCAGTTGAATACTACGCGATTTTATTGCCTTTTTATGGTAATATGTATTCTAAATTTTCTATAGTAAATTGTTTTAGCTTGTAATAATGACAAGATGTTTTCTTTTGTATTATGGCGTTAAGAAATGCTTTAGGAACTGCTACACTGAAGTCTTCATTCCTTACAGTTAATGCAGACTGTATTAATCTCAAATACAAGAAAATTCCCATGGAGAGCCAGTATAACAGTGAGTAAGAGAACTGGCTCTGGAGCTGGGCTTCCTGAGTTCAAAACCTAGCTCTGCTCTTCACTTACTGTGGGATCCTTGGTGCACTGCTAACCCTCTCTCTCTCTCCGTTGGTGCTCGCATTGGTAAAAATGGGATCAGTGATGTGCCATCGCATAAGGCTGTTGTGAGGAGCAGATTTTAGTAAGTGCCTAGAACATAGTAAGTGGTCAGGCAACTGCTATTCTTGCATTGGATTTAAAAGCTATTTAACTTCTGTTATTTTTATACCTTGTAGTTGTTTATTTTAAGGCTGGTAACAACAGATTTTTTACCAACTTTCTCTTTGCTTTCACTATAGCAAAAGCATTCCCCTTTTTGCATTTTGTTGTTGACTTAATTCATTGAATTCCTGCAACAATCTCTAGGTGAGATAGCTGGCTTCATTAGACACAGACTAAACCCTTAGTCATTTGGCAAGTTTAGAGTTTGAAGACCTAGTTAGATCACATAACAGCATCAGTCATGTGTCCAACCCTCTGCTAAGCCATGGAGAAATCATTAGAAGGATGATATATTTTTCCTGCCTCTAAGCCAACCAACATTTATTGAGTCTCTCCTATGTGCCAGGAATTGCAAATACAAAAGTGAGAAAGGCCCAGCCCCTGCCTTCAAGGAGCTCACACTAGATACCCAGCAATAACATGCATTATGATAAATGCACCATTTGAAATAGACACAAGATACTGTGTATGTTGGGGGCAACAATGGTTTAGGGTGGGCTAGACATGAGTCTTTCCTAGGAAAGGGGTCTGAAGTGTACTGAAGCACATAGGAGTAAGTGGGAAGGCTAAGATGAGACTCAGAGTTCACACAGAGGTAGCAGTAAGCACAAAGGCATACAGGTAAAAGAAACATGACACATCTGCGAAAATTTAGGTAATTTGGCAAGGCGTGGGATTGGAGATCGCTAGGGAGAGGAAAAATGGATGAGGTTCTAAGATAAGCTGAGAGTGAGGCAGGGCAAAGTTCTCAATTTTTTCTTGGAAGCAGTGAGAAGATGGTAACAAATTTGCCTTTTTAAAAGTGTACTACAGAAACGTGTGGAAGATGAACCAGAAAAGGTGTGGGGCCACCTAACAACAAAAGGCTATTGCTGTATCTCTGAAGGCAAGAGGGACTGGATCCATAGAGAGATCATGAAGCTGGCAAAGAGGGCGGAGAGTAGAGGGCTGGACAGCAGGTGACTTGTAGTCGTATGTGGTAAAAGTGAGGGAGGAATCTGGACTGGGCTCCCAGATTTCTGAATTGAGGAGAAAGCTGGGCAGATAGGGGAGTTATTGACTGAGCAGGGGACCCCAAAGGAAAAGCTGGTGTGATAATGGGGTCAGGTGTAGACATACCGAATTCAAGATGATTTTCGGTGACTCACCTGAGGTTGCCCAGTAAGAAAACGTGGGTCTGGAGCCTCAGCAGCACAACCTAGAAAAAAGCAAAAATTTGGTCATTGAAGCCATGAGCTGAGTAGAATTGTCCTAGGGAGAGTCTGCAGAATGAGAAAGAGAAGAGGGCCAAGGACAGAACCCTGGAATTACAGCATTTGCAAGATATCAGAGAGAATAGAGCAAGCAAGCGGGAGACCCGAATCTAGAGGAGGAAGATTCAGGATTTAGGGAATGGTCAGCAGAGCGAAAGGTGCCCTCAGGGAATATATAATCCAGCTGGGAAGTCATCACATCTATGGGTGAAGAAATGAGGTAGAAGAGTTGCCCATGACTGTACTTGATCAGTCACCCAAGAAGGATACAGACAGTTCTTACAAAGTTGAGAAGAGAATGTAATTGACCTGAACCTTGATAAAGGCGATGGGACTTCACTGAGCCTGAAATACAGGTAGAATTGAAACCAGGGGAGGATATTTCAACTGAGGTGATGAGATTTGTTCAAATCCATCCTCATGGCTGAAAATAACTGAAGGTGGATTTTTTATTGATAGTGGTCAGCAGTGTCATCACTGAATAATGAAGACAGCATTTGGTTCTCTTTTAGTTATAACAACTCTTGGTTAAACAATATCATATAAAACTGGGTGCAGTGTTGATCTGACGTCTGTACAAGATTAAGAAAGTCATGACAGGAAAACAGTATGGCTCACACAAAGCAGATTCATTCTAGAAACACAGATGTGTCTCACTTTGAGGGCACCACGAGGGTCAGTTCCGACGGGGAGAAAACCTATCCTGGTAATATACCCTCTTGATTTTATGATAACTAATTCTAAAATCCCTTTGGTTTAATGCAGCTGTTCCTGGCTGTGGAGTTGCAGGTACCCTGCCCCATCTTTTCTCTAGCCTCTGGCAGCTAAGCTGTGGGCATGTGGAAGGAAGCAGGAAGGGGAGGTTTTCTTGTGCCCTCCCCCAACTCCTCTGCACCTTCAGTCCCTTCACTGTCTTATTCTTTCCCCTTGGCCTGTTCCTTCTTGGGAGCACCTGGCTTGCAATGCAGCTTAGGCAATAACTCTTCATTTACCAAGAGGAATAGGTTTCTTTAGGACAGAAACAGGCATTACCTTGGGAAATAACCTGTCAAAACCTATCTATGCTGGTGTTCTCACAATTCTGTCATAGTAATTGCTTTCCGTGACCAACGCCACACCTGCAGAGAGGAAGGTACAGAATAAGGAAAAGGCATTGGGAAACCAGGTTCCAGTGCTAGCTATGTCACTTCCCTAGTGACATGATCTTGTGGAAGCCCTGAACCTCACCTAGTCTCAGTCTTCTCGGTAGAATTTCTATGAAAATCAAATGAGACAATATTTGTAAAGATGCTTTATGATTGCAAAATGCTATTCAGATATTAAGCAGTGGTGATAGGCTATAATCATAACCATGATATGAAAGCAAATGGGAACCCAGATTTCTCCTCCTAAATCTGTTCTGAAGACCAAGACAGACCTTCCATTCCAACCCTCGCATTCAGCCAGTTTCTCCAGAGCCACATCTCCTCTGTTAACCTGTGCTGACTTATCTCGGCTCCAGTAGTGTTGATGCAGCTCAGTCAGTAAGCTAACTCCATTCTCCTCCCCTTAGTGCAGAGTGGAAGCCCTTGAAATCCACCCCTAAAGAAGAAAAGTGGAAAACAATTTACAAGGTGCTTCCTCTGGGGCAGGCACTTTCATTGCCTGAGATCCTTTTCAGACTGTTCCCACAGAGGAGAAATGAGGAAGCCTTTGCAGCTGAGACCAGCGGAAATTACGTTTCTATTAAAAGCTGTCTGTGGCTAGATGCATCCATCCCAGGTACAAAGCTAAATGATGTAATAAAAACTTATTCAAAGACATACAGCTATTATATAAAATGCCATTTAACTATCTCCCACTCAGCATGAACGAAACGCAGCTATAAATCTCCTTTGGTTGCAGTCTGGCAAGTTTCTAGGTCTCCATGGGTTATGCACCTGCCAGTTCGTCACTGTTGGATTCTCTTTTCCAGTCCTGGTACGTGGGATGTCAGGGATGCATAACCATTTGAAATGTGATGGTTTTCAACTTTCTCAGTATCATCATTCATGAACCTGGGAGTGCCAGGTTCCTTCTAGGACAGGTTTCTGTCACTGTGTTTCACCTGCTGGCTAGAATACAGTGTTGAGGTCCCACATTTCATATACTTGAGATCAGAGGCCAAGAGGACCAACCATCCAGGCCATGGCTCGGGATTCAAGGTTGGGAACTGACATATCTCCTCTGAACTTTGAGACTGATCGATAGCTTCTTACGTGGGGCTGTGCATATAGGGGTGAAGGAGTAAAATGGAAGGGAACAGTTGAAAGGAATACAGAGCATCATATCTGGAGAAGTTCTGTACTCCCAATTTTCCTGTGGTTATCCATCTAAACCCCAGGTCAAGAGGAAATGCTCATATGATCCAGATATGTCTCACTGAACTTGCCTAATTCTATGGACTTGTTAGGGTTCCCATCTACCTTTGCAAGCCAAGTCCTAAATTCAGATGGACCCCGCTCTTCTGAGCCTCACCAAACAGAATGCCGGTAGAACGGAAGTGAGTGCTGTCAGTGATGGGGCTGCGAAAGAAGCCTTCAGCACTTGCCCAGGTCCTACAGTCAGTGGGTATTCTTCCTAAAAGTGAGTCAGTCAGACCAAGTAAGAAGAAAAGTTGACTTGTTTCCTAGACACTCAAGGCCTTTCCAGAGTCTGACCCACCTTGCTTTTTCGGGGTGCTCACCCTGGGCGGGGGTGTCACTGTAGGTCAGCCGAGCCAGCTTCTGATGCTCTTCCTGTCCCGTTTCAGGAAACAGCATCCTCCATTCAGCGGCCGACAGCGTGACCAGCGCAGTGCAGAAGGCGAGCCAGGCCTTGAACGAGCGCGGGGAGCGCTTAGGCCGCGCAGAGGAGAAGACAGAAGACATGAGGAACAGCGCCCAGCAGTTTGCAGAAACTGCACACAAGGTGGGTCCTGCAGCGCGGCTGAGGGCTCAGCTCTGGGTTGTCGGGGAGCTTTGGTGCCCAAAACTTTATTTCAGTATGTTTCCCAGGTGGGAGGCACAAAGTCAAGCCTTTTTTTTTTTTTGGCCCCCGTATACAGTTTCCTTCTGCTACTTAGTAAGTACCAGAGTTGGGAAGATTTCTTCTTGGACCTGTTTCTTTGGTTATCTCGTTTCTGCTGTCTTCATCCCTGTCTCTGACCCCGTATCTTTGGGAAATGTGGACCATCTTTACTTCCTACCCAGAAGTTTAAGGCTCCCATTTCTGGGAACAGGATGGGGGTGGGGGTAGGACAGGTGTAAGAATATCCCTCCTCTGTTAGCCAGTGCTTGAAAGAGGACTGTGGGCTCTTGTGCTTACTTTTCCATGCTGTCCCTTTCTGGTCATGAGCCTCGCATCCTGTGTTCTTATCTCTTTACTATACAAAAAAGCAAATTCTAGTCCCAGGGCACCTCAGGGCTAGTTTCCCCTGTGGAGGGGCCTTGGACCTCCTAAGGCTGACCTGACTAGTGCAGAGCTGCCTGCAAAATTCCCATCTGCCTCTGGGTCCAGAGAATGGTGTTTTCCACATGCCTCAGGTGTACACATGCACTGAAAATGTGCCTTTCAGAAGAGGAAGGGGGAGTTTTTATTGGCAGCCAGCTATCTAAGGCAGTCACAGACCAAAGGAAAGAGAAGCCCTGTTTGTCAGGTGATAAAAGAGGATTTATTACTGTTCTTGTACTTTGGATCAAAGGGCAGCTCCTTTCTGGCTAGTGATTTTGAATTTAGGTTTCCAGAAACAACTTTTGCTGATAACTGTTGGCATGTCAAACTCATGATCTGGCCTTTCAAGATAGGCTTTTCAGGTGACCTTTGGGGAAAAAATTAATGTGCTTCAAAAGAAAACCCCGCTCTTGCTGAGGAACCAAGAATGGACAACCTGAAAAGCAACGGGAAAAATCTCCCCAGCTCAGCCAGGCTGGCCCCTCTCCCGAGACTTAAGGCCAGGCCCGACTGCAGATCCAGATCTGAGTGGATGCATCTAGCCTGCCCTTCCTGCATCCCCTTTGCACAGACCCATCTCGTGTCATCAGTTCCCTATCATGACAGTGTCTTACTGTACTGCTGCCTTAGGGGCCCATTTGGAGTTCAAACCTGGCTGAAAATGCAGGCAGCCCTGCTGGGGGCCAGAGCCTGTCTTGCTGCGGCTGTCACAGAGGGAGCAAGCTCAGAATTGTGGTTCCCCGCATCCCTTCTGCAGCCTTTGTGATATAGAAATAATGATGGAGTGGAGATGTTAGAATTCCCACCCAACTTCATTTATAGCAACAGCAACTGTAGTGATTTAAAAGGGGGATGGGCAGTGGAAGTCTGGGGGAACATTTAAAGTGTTGATTTGGAGAAGAAAAGACTACAGGAATTATTTTTTAATTGTCTTCAAGTCTGCGAAGGGCGATATTGCAGCAATTCTCTTTCGTGTCTTGTTATACAGAATAGAGCACTCAATGGTGCACTGATAACATTCTGCTAAAATAAGAGTTTAGATTAATGATTAGGCCATGAACCAGGTTACCAAGGAAGTCTGTGAAATCATTCTTCCTAATGCGGAGTAGACAATACCTGGAGGTCATCCATGTCACTATCCGCCCCAGAGGAGGTCACACAAACACTGGGTTGGATAACCTAACCAGATGGCCAGAATTCTTGGCCCTGGTCACCCTGTTTCCCTGATACTGTGGCCAAGTTTGCTAGGTAGTTGGGAAGACAGTATGGTATGGTAGTTAACATCTTGTGTTTGATTTAGCAACTCCATGACCTTGGGCAGGGGCTTAATTTCTCTAAGCCCCAGTTTCCTCATCAGTAAAATAGGGCTAACTAACAATAGTACCTTTCTCCTAGGGTGTTGTTGAGAGAATTGAATGCATTCAAACCTATAAATTGGTTAGTACAATACTTGGTGCATATAAACCTCAGTTAATATTAGTTATAATTGTTTCCATAAAGATGGTTTCTGCTGAGCCTGCTCCAGTCCATCACATGACGAGCACTGTAGAGGGTTGGAGAAATGTGACTGAGGATCCCAGCACAGGGGTGGGGAGGGACTGGTGGTAAAGATTTTGTGCCCTCCAAAGGGGGGTGGGAGGGCCTCCTGCTGAATGCTGACACTTTCTAAACACAGAGCAGCCCTTGCAAACAGGACCCGTCAGAACAGAAACTGATTAAGCCACCAAAGGCACAGGGGTCTCTGGCTTTGACCACTGGGAGGACTGGTACCAGCCAGTTACCTATTTCCGTAGAGATGGATGCGGCAGGGGGCAGTCTCCACTTACTTTGGCTTCCTCTCCTGTGGGTGGCGTACGGGTTGGGGAGGAGGGGCTGCTAAGTGTCTCTTACTGTAGTTTGAGGGAGTGGGAGAGAGACACAATAATAACCAGACTTGCAGTTTTCTAAAACTGCCAAGTCTGGGATGTGTGCTTATGAATCACCAGCATGGGCAGGATTCCTCAGGAGGAGGTTGACCTCTTGAGATAAGGTGTGGCTATTTTCCCAGGGACCAGGACTCCCGATTTGTCCCACTAGTGTAGGCTGTCTGTGAAGATGTCATTTCACTGGCCAAGCCCCTACCAGGCCTACTGGTGAGGAGAGAGCTCAGAGATGGAACCCAGGCCTTCCACCACTGCCTCCCCAAACATGGCTCTGTCGACTCATAAAGAGTGGGCTGTGTTTAGACGTCGAGACACAGTGCACTTGTTAGAGCCCTGACAGAGAAAGGCAGCGCTGGGTGACAGTTCCTCTGGGCTCCCTGGTTGAACGAGAGCATGCAACCTCAGCTGGAGAGTAGGGCACACCTTCTGGACTGCAACAGAAGAGGCTATCTCTGGCTTTCTCGATTTTCCCAGGACTCCTACTGTGACCCAGGTGCATTAGTGAGTGGATCACCTTTGTAGGAGCCTGCCATCAAGACATGTGGGCGCTTCACTCCTGCAGAGCCAATGGAAATGTGTCTGCAACCCCTCTCCCCCAGCTGTGTTCAGCCTGGCTTGGGAAGCGTGGTTCCTTCCTGAACTATGAGCTTGGTATGGTCTCAGACCTTAGGGAAGTCCAGCTCAGCCACAGAGCAGGCCTGGCCTGCTTCAGAAAGTGCAACAGTGCAGTGCTTTGCCACCTGCCTTGGCTGGTGAGTCAGCAGGCGAGAGGGATACCCACACCTAGGCATCCTCAGATGCTGTTTATTTCCCACCAAGAAGAACAGTGACCTGCCCTGTTCTGCACACAAGCGCACATTTGTAGGGGAGGGAGTGGTGAGTGGCATATCCCTCACTGGCAGGGAATGGCTGCCTCTGTCCCTACCACGGTCATCTACTCCCTGTGGGTCTGAGCTAGAAGGGACCTCAAGAGTCCAGGCCTCTTAAAAAAAATACCCCCTGTATGAGTAACAACTTCTTCTATCATTGTTGTTTTTTCTATTATTGTTGTTATTATAATTTAGATGGAGTCATTTACACAGCTTTGGAAGAGAAAGCTTTCCATGAAACATTAAGAAAACAAAAATATAGCAAAAGGAAGTTTTTAACTTCTCTTCTGTAGGAACTCTGACATCTACATTAATCCATAAGCATTTGAGTTGGAGATGATATTTATAGACATGAGGAAACCGAGGTACGGAGCAATTGTGACTTAGAGCTCAAGGTCATACAGCAGATTTGTAGCAGGGAAGCAACAGTATCGTGCCTTCCATATTCTAAAGCTTCTAACTCCCAGGAAGTTAAAGAAAAAAACAAACAAAACGAGGTAGCGTGGAAATGATGCGCCTGTATGCAAAAATACCTCAAATGGCAAAATGTCCAATCCAGCTGTACTTCTGCAAAGCAGAACTGGCACAGCCCCGCCCGGCTGGGGCTCCCCTTAGCGCCAGTCCCAGCTGCACTGGAGAGGTAAACCAGGGTCTGGCGTGAGAAGCAACACGATTGCTTCTGAGGATTAATGACTGTGGGTAAATTGGCAAAGCCCATCAGCTGAAGGTTAACAGCTGAGTGAGTAACAGGACAGCAGCACTGATCAAATATTTATGGTTGGTATTCATTATGCACGACACTTACCAGCTCTGTGTTGATTTGAATGGTCCACATTGCTAAATAATGTATTAAAAGTAGACACAGAGCCAGAAGTGGAGGCCATACAGTGGAGGGGCTCAGAGTGTGGCCAGGGAGCGGGACGGATCTGAGAGCGAGCCCTGGCTCTGCCATTTCCACCCACCATGTTTCCTGGACTGTAAACTCTTCGAGTTCAGGAGTTAACCTTCTTGGCAAAAACCCACAGCACTGAGCACAGCAGCCTGGACACACTCAGGGCTTCACAAACACCATCTGACACCCGCAGCACTGAGCACAGCAGCCTGGACACACTCAGGGCTTCACAAACACCATCTGACAGTTGACTGGCTGGTGGCATCAGCACTGCAAAAGGTCCTTGGGGATATTCGCTTAGGCTGGCTTCACCAGGTACAGGCACCTGGAGCCCCTCCAGCTGACGCTGCCCAAGTAGAGATTAACTTAGCGACGTGACTACCCCCAGTAACTCCAGCCCCAGTCTCAGGGATTAATCCCTAATACCAGACTCTAGACACATGAGGGATCACAATTCAGCCTCAAACCTGCCTTCTGCTTCACGTCAGTATATGGGCTCCTTGGAAGGGATCCGGCTAAGGAAAGCAATGTCAGATTAATTTTATGTTTTGTACCTGCATACATTTCCTTAAATATATTATCATGGGCTCCAGCTGGGCTTGGGAAGCTATTGAATGATACAGTGGTATTTGGTGTTCCCATTTATAAAGATCTAACATTTCAGTAAACCACATTTTTCAAATACCAGTGGGATCAGTAAGTCAAGGTCTGAATTTGGTCTACTGTTCAGTCCTGGTTGGTAAAACAGTCTAATTGTCAAGTGCTTTGGACCTGGTTGAATGTCCAGGATATCACGTGGATTATTGCAGCTTGTTTGTTTCTCTACAGTTGGCGATTTTTAATACTTTACGAGATGTCAGTAAATACATTTGGAGAGTGTTGGTCTTCCTGGATAACTAGTAACCTGGGAGCCCAGAGGCCTTTGTTTCTAGGGTAGGTCACTCATTCTGCCTCTACTGTGGCTCTTCCATTTGCTCCTTCAGTGGCATGAAGGAACATCACGTAGCACGCTCCCTGACCTGGACACATACCCCAACGACAACACTGGCAGGACGAGTCAGTGGACTGTTTAGGGACACGCTGCACATTTACTAAGCGCCGCTGTGCACTGTAGGTGATCTGCCACAGCAAGAAGGATCTTGGTGTCGCTTCTCATCGCGGATGTGGGGAAGGAGCAGCAAAGGAACTCTCCCCACTGCTGCTAACATCTTACTTGTGTCCCTTTCTCTCCTTAGCTTGCCATGAAGCACAAATGTTGAGAAACTGCCTCTCCTGGTGACCTCTTAAGAGAAAATGAAGTTTGTTCAGCAGTTTTTACAAGAATTCTGGACCTCCGCTTGCTTCTTTTTTTCCCAAAATGTGGACATTTAGGTTATTTTTCCTTTTCAGATGTTAATATGAGAGAAAAGGTGTTGTGTTTATACATTTCCCTAATAATCTTGCTAAGAAATGCTGCAAGCATCAGCTTTATTTTTTTCCCACCGTGTGTATGCGTGTGTCTGTATGTGTTTTCTCTTTAAGGCTTTTTTTTTTTTTTGATAGTTTGAATATGAAATTCGGACCAAATGATATATTGAGCTAGGTCTAAACTGTATTTTTTTCCTGATATTAAGCAGGGAGACATTTTAATGTGGTGACATCAGATGTTATTGTTCCTGGTTGGAAATAAAAGTCAAGCAGTGATTGGCTTCACTCAGTCTCTTAGGTACTCTTAATTTGAAGGTTAAGATTCTAAATCCTGAGACACAAATCTGTATTAGAAAAAACAATTGGATTTATCAGGGGAAACAGCAGTCTTAGATTTTGCTTTTTGTGTAGTAACTTTTTGCATGAGCCATCACCAGCATTCACAAAAACAAATCAGAATCACAGATAGAAATCTACTTTCTGAGCTACAGTTTAAATTCTTCCATTACTTGTTTCCAGGCTGATTATTTAGAATTACCGTATAAAGGATAAAATTTTGAGATGAAAGACCTAAGGAAAAGCCCATTTAAAAACCTCTGTGCATTCATGAATGTTTCTTCGTCACTGTCCCAAATTACGGTAGCTGGTCTTGAAAAGAGCTTGGATTTTTATCAAGAATTGATTTGTCCAGATAAAGGTCTGTGTAAAGGATAATGTGAAAAGATACTACATTTAAAATCTTTTTTCTCTTTTTACAAGTCATGCCTGTTTAGAGACGCCTTCATGATGTCCTTGGGAAATGGCCTTCGGTTCTTGCTATCTGATTTTTGGAGGTTTTGATGTTGTTATTGCTATTAATCTAATTTAAAGTGTGGGTTTCTTGACAAATTGCATTTCATGGCAACTGCAACTTGCCTGGTCTGACATAAAACAGCACAGTCATGAAGCCTTTACATTGCAGTCAGACTGAATGAGGTTGGTTCATACAGCTCCTGATTTTGTATCACTCAACACAGGCCTGGATTTTCAGTCTGGGAGTTTAGTTTCTTAGAAGGTTAAAATGCTAAATATAAAAGCTGTGCTTTGTCTTCCTGAAACAAGGAGGCAAGCTGTACATCCCAGATACATGCTCAGCCTCCCGCTGCGATGCGTTGATTTTTTTAAGCTGCCTGGATCTTCAGGACCCCTTTCTATTCCTTCCTACCCATTGAGGCCACGTGTATTGCAGGCTCTTACATAGCAGCATGTGATGACTTCGGGATTATTTATGCTGATCTAAATAGCTTAAGTTCTCCTGATAAAAGCATTCCCAGGGAGATAGAAAATTGGGCTATTGTGGGAAAAAATGATCTTAGTCACTATGTGTCAAAAGGGAGATGGGATTTGCCAGAGACAAATTTCTGAATCCTCTTAGGGAGACGATCCAGTTCAAGAAAACTCTCTGTAAAATTTATCGAGTAAACTATATAAATGTACTATAATATTTTGTACTTTTCTTTTGGTGTCTTAAAAGTTTAACGAAGCAAGGAACTTGCTATCTGGTGAGTACCATTAGAAGCATTTACAATTTCTAAGAAAAGCTGAAAATATCACGCCAAATAGGTTTTCTTTGCAGGCCTCAGTATAGAAAATGCACGTACGCACGCACACACACAGATATATTCATCTTCCCAAATGGAATTCTAGCTTCAGATAGATAGCTGGTATAAATAATTGAAATGGTAAGTCTAAAACGCCCTGACAATCAGCCAAACTCAATTTGTCGCCAAGTATCTAACATCAGTGTTTGTGAAGCTGCTTCTAAAGTAGCAGAGGGTGAGGTCATAAGCATACTGTGAAATTTGAGATTTTTTCCTCTCCGGTAGACTTGCGATAGTTACTCTTCATAAATATAAGTACTCCACATCTTGCCCTCTTTCCTCACTCTCTGCTTATCCTTTTAGACTTAAGTCTTCTTGGAAATATCCAGGATTTGAAGAAAGCCTGTCTGCATTGTTTTTACCTTCCTCTATTGATTTGCTTCCAGACTGTGGTCATGTCCTTGACCTCCCTGTGTCCAAGTCCTACTACCTAGGCCTCTGCCCACAGAAGAGGCCAAACAGCAACCCCAGTCCCTCCCGGACCTCCTGACTTCTTGCACAGGAGCGAGCCCTGTGATGACGTACGTGAGGTTCTTTGCCATCCTTTTGTAGAAGGTGCTTCAATACAAAATATTAATACAGTCTAACCTAGAGAAAATTGCTAAAATGACTCACATTATTTGGGACCAATTCAGTGCTTGCTAAAATACATTTAATTTCTTTGTTTCATTTCTGCACCTCACTATTGAGTTTTGGAAATACTACATTTCAGTGAAGGATTTCTTAAATTGTATTGACAACTCGTAAAGAAAAGAGACTTCCCAGTGTTCTCACTTCTTCCTGGAATGTAGCTGTAGTATTCTTCCCTAGTACTATTAGGTACCTGTGTGCAGGAAGTAGACAGTGATTCAGGTTAATGTTTCATATTGAAGGTATTTGTAAAATGTAACAAGATCAGTAGTTAACCTTTTTAAGCTCTGAAAAAATAAAGATTATGTGTTAGACTTAAAATTACAGTGAAATCTGTCTTAATACTACTTTTGTGGCTAACAAAGGTTATGCATTTATGTAAAAATATTTACAGAATGCCCTCAATAAAGGATATTAAGGATAGGTTTTGCTTTTAAATTTTAGAATTGTGACACTGCTGATGTCTGTTGTACAGTTATTAATTCTTCAGAAGTTCCCTGAGATGTCAAATATCATTTTTGTTCCTTTCAGAGACAAGTAACACCTGCTCTGTGATTCACTAATACAGCAAACTCTAATTTTGTCATTAAATATTTGAACTCTGTGATGAAAGTTCGTTTCTCTCAGTTATTTGGGAAATCTCTCAAACACTACCAGATAGGTAGGCAACGTCACACTTTTGTTGCTAATGGGAAGACCCTGTGTGCCTCCAGGAGACCTAAGAATTGGGATTAGCATTCTGATAACATTTCTTCATGGACATTCTAATAATGGGAGGACTTGAAATGTAAAAAAGACTAAAGAGCTAACTAACCTTAATTTAGACAATGAGCTTCTATCCAGCAAGAGTTAAGTTTTTTTATTTTCTTCTCATGAGCAAAGCAGTTACGCTGACTAGTAGTTACCTTTCTGCTGATATTAGTGATGTGCTCAACTCAGGTACATATTACCGCATGTGCCCTCATTCAGCAGACTCTTTTCATGTCCTTTTAAATTGGAAAGAAGACTCGATCAAATTATGTCAATTTATTTTTATGGGAAAGCAAATGCAACTTATTCCATCGCCATTTGCTTTCAAGGGAAGTGGCTTTGGTGATCACTGTAGCAAAACAGCCCTCTGTAGGTTGGCATAGACACAGTGAAGCAGGCAGACTTTGAAATATTTCCTGGGAGGACTGCAGGTGGAAGGGAAAGGCTACCTACCACCTCCACTCTCCAGAGAAAAAAGGATAGAGAGATGGTTTGCCTAGATGAGGACTTGGCCTTTAGTTAATTAGGTATTTAAAGGCACCCTTGTGAACTAATTATAAACCCACTGACTTGCAAAGATGACCTTTTCTTTTAGTACAATTTTTGTTAGCAATTATACCACAACCAGCTCTCAGATTTTACGGGAGAATTAATACAAATGTATATTTTTTTAAATCAGTAATGCCTTTCCTTCTTGCTGTCAACGAGAACATGCTTAGAAAAACTATAGTTGTCCCTTGAATAACGGGGTTTGAACTGCCTAGGTTCACATGTATGTGGGGTTCTTCTCAACAGATGCATACTACAGTACTATGAAATCCATAGCTGGTTGAATCCAGATTCAACCAACCACACATATGGAGGACCAACAGTAAAGTTATAGGCGGATTTCTTATTATTTGGGGGGGTGGCGGGGTGGCACCCCTGACCCTTTCATTGTTCAAAAGTCAACTGTATTGACTTATCAGTCATCATCTGCCTAAACAAGCAGACTGAGTGAGATAGAAGAGGGAGGATAAAAATACCAGAAATAAATTTCAAACAAGTGCAAATGTTTCCATATCATTCCCTGATGATAGCCATCCTGTGTCCCTCCTTTCCCTGGCGTAGGCAAACCTGGGTGGTAGCTGGACATATGTATGCACATCCACATATGCATACACACAGCTGACATTAGAAAAGATACATGCACCCTAATGTTCATCACACCACTATTTACAGTAGCCAAGACATGGAAGCAACCTAAATATCCATAGACAGAGGAATGGATAAAGAAGATACGGTATATATATATATATATATATATATATATATATATATATATATATATATACACACAATGGAATATTACTCAGCCATAAAAAGGAATGAAATACTGCCATTTGCAGCAACATGGATGGACCTAGAGATGATCATACTAAGTCAGACAGACAAATATTCACGATATAATATGTGGAATCTAATTTTAAAAAATGATACAAATGAACTTATTTACAAGACAGAAACAGACTCACAGATATTGAAAGCAAACTTATGATTACCAAAGGGAAAGCATGGGGGTGGGGGAGGGATAAATCAGGAGTTTGGGATGAACATACACTACTATGCATAAGATAGATAACCAACAAGGACCTACTGTATAGCACGGGGAACTACACTCAGTATTCTGTGATAACCTATATGAGAAAAGAACCTGAAAAAGAATGAATATATGTATATGTATAACTGAATCACTTTGCTGTACACCTGAAACTAACAACACATTGTGAATCAACTATGCTCCAATTAAAGTTTTAAAAAGAGCTGAGCCGCACTCCTAGATTCACCTGAAGTCTCTTAGTGACCCCTTATTGCCTATCTGGACATAGACTGGCAGGAGACAATAGTTCCAGGGGTCAGTGAAATTTGAAAGTGCCTCAGGTGGGCCATGATCAGAGCATGAGAGATACAAAGACTGAGACATGGAAGAAAAACACATCCCACCCACAAGGCAAGTCTTACTTTATTTCAGTAAACGTGACTGTGCTAATGGCTGTCTTTCAACAAGATGATACAAAAGATGGATTTCCTTTTGGTTTGCTTTTTGAAAATCCAGGAAGCACATATACATAAAATGATTTTGTAGAGCCCGAGCCAGTCTGATGCAAAACTGATCTCTACTTATACATCACCCCCTCTCCCCGTTCTCCCCTCCACGCTCTTCGCCTTGCTTCCCGACATTTCTTAAATTCTGCTTTACGCTAACCCCTCCTACCCAAGATGTTACCTGTATTACAGCGCTGGTTTATAGTGGCTTAGGGCAGTTTCTCCATCCAAGCTCTGTGTCACAGTTATCTGGGGAGGTTTTGGAAAATGTACACATTTTATTCCCAAATTTGCCTTCCTGTTGCCCCTAGTCATCTTGTCTTTTGCAAAGAAAATAAAATGGCTCCAGCAGGCCTGAGCAGTGGGGCACCTGGCTTCTCCAGATGCTCACTAGATTTAAACCAGCAAATTAAAGCCGTCAAGGAAATTAACATAATGTGCCTTTAAGCTGGATTACTGCTATAGTGTAACCTTCTGCCTTGACCCCCATTATATTTTCTCCCTTGAGCCTCATCTGGAGCCTCAGGATTTCCTGAGGCGGATTTTCACTTCCCAACCCCCTCCCACCCCTGAAGTTTTCTGCCACATTTTCTTCTTTCTGCAGATGAGTCACGGTCCTGGGCATAGCAGGTCTTTGGGGGGCTGCTTCAGTGGCCTGTCCCACTGGGCACTGCAGGATGTAGGCTGGTTGGGCAAAGCCACCTTGTTTCCCTCAGTCCCACAGGAACCAGTGGACAGACCTAAGGGATTCTAAAATGACCACTGAGGTGCACTGTCACTGAGCTCACGGTTTGTCTATTAGGCATTTTAAATGCTACTGGTTCTCTCAGATAGAGTGCTGTTCCTATAGAACATACATTCTTTTCCTGTCTTTAAGTGCTCAACCCGTTCAAGGACGCCTGTTTCAGTGGGGTCTGGCCCCATCACACACTCATACCTAGATGTGTCAGAGGCTGGACAGGAATCGCGGTTCCGACAAGTCCCAGGTTTCACTTATCAACATTGAATAGGAGCCTTCGTCCTGTGACACTGTATCCCAATTGCTTTACCACTCTGATTATTTGTCAGATGACATGGAAAGAAGGGAAATGAGCTCATGAATTCTCAGCTTTACCCTGAGAGCTAAAACATGGCTTGGATGATTCACGGCTTCTGAAGAAAACTCCTCTTATATGCTCTGACCATGTGCACCAAGTGCTCTGTTTAATTATAATACTACATACTTGGTGATTGAAACCTGAAGCTTTTTGTTAGTTTTTCGTAAAACCAATCCTTTCTTTTACTGCCCCAGGAAGGAAAATCTGGTTCCTACGATCACACGTACTTTTTTATTCACAGTACAGTGGCTTCCTTCAAGGAGTTTTGCTTTTTTTACACCTGGAATTACAGTGACCGATACTGGTGGACGCATGTTCATTGGTCTGAAACTTTCCCATACTGAAATAGCCTCGGCATTCGGACAGAAACTGTGGGAATGAACAATGTGTAAACTGTCCCACCCCACACCCCCCGGGCGACTAAAAATAAAACACACCTTTAACTGGAGTGGACATGGGCAGGACGCCGCCTTGTGGTGGTTTACTGGAGGCAGCATTGCCCTGTGGTCCTGCCCTGCTTTGAGTTCCAGCTCCAGTCTCACCTGGTGGGTGGTCTTGGGCAAGTTATTGACTCTCTCTGTGCCTGTTTTCTTAGCTTTAAAATGGGAGTGGCTATGTACTTTACAGGTTATCATAACGATTAAATGAAATAATGAATGTAAAGCCTTTAGCCCCGTGCCTGGCACATAAGGCTTCATGTACGTCAGCTCAGCTCTGGGCTATTCTCTGTGATGGATCCAAAATAAAGTAGTAAACCTTGCAGGCTGACGATGCCTGCCAGACCATACTGCTGGCTAGAAGAATGGACGTGTTTTTCTTAAATCCACGTTGGTACAGGGCACATGGGCAGACATTCCAGGCCTCTTTGGCCATTTTTATGATCTATGGACATAGATTCCCTTGACATTTCATATATTCCAGCCCTGGGATAAAGGAGAGGCTCTGGTCTAAAGGCGCCCAGGGGTAGCCATTTTCTGGAGGAAATTTCCCAAAAGACTAAATTCACAAGAAAGAGGACTGAGAGAATTTGTCTCTAGTGTCTGTGGCATCAACTACAGGAATGGAAATGAGTGGTCTTATGGTCTAGGAGATTATCTGATACGCCCTTTGGGCAGCAATTCATACTCCTCTTTAAAAAGAAGTTCAAGGTTGGCCTACATATGTAGAGCATTTCTTTTCTGGAAACTTCTTTAGACATTCAGCTAAAAGAAGGAAAGAAGGCCCCAGAAAGACTATGATGGCAGCATACTGTTTTCCCACGGTTGTCATGGTGCTACTATTTATGATGTCCAAGCAAACCCAACTTGATTTGGGAAATAAGTCATTTGTAAAGGATCATCCAGGCAAGAAGGATCAGGCTAGTTATAACAATGGATCTGCCCCACCCCAAATCCCAAACTCTACTTTTCTAAAAATTACACTATGCATTATTTTTTAACAAATTGCAAGCCATGCAAGTTTCTTTATAAAAATCCTTTCTAGCTGAGAACCTCCTGGCTTTGTCATTAGCTTTTTGTTCTCAGGCAAATTACATAATTTTTTTGTGTGGTTTTTCACCTTTCAAAGGAAAATAATCTACACCCTGCCTGCCTCAGAGTCCCAGTGAGTAAATTAAGATGTGTGGGATGTGAAAGAGCTCTGGGAAGTACAAAGTGCTAAAGAAGTGTGGGTTACACACTAAAACCTTGATCTTCAACTGTTCCCACCCAGTGCCTAAGGGATTCCTTTATACACCACCCCCCTTTCCTCTACAGGTCCATCGTTGTAGTACTAGATGGTATCACTACCCTTCTCTTCCCTCTCTCTCAAGGAAAAAAAATTCCCACAGACAGCTGGAGGCTACTTGCCATCTGGGAAGCAGAACAAAGGCAGGAGTAAGAGACAGTCCCAAACTGCTCAGGGAAGGGGACAACTGGACTTAGAGGCAACCCCAAGGGAAAAGATTCAGAGCATTCCAGGGACTCAGGGAAAGAACTCCTGGGCAAGTCTCCTGGATGCAGCTCACCCCAGGACCACAGGTAACCCTCGAGAGTTCTGACATCCTAGTATAGAAAGTGCTCTCCACCCACGTGGGAAGACTGATTGAAAACAAAAAATTTCAGGAACCAGTCAGAGAGGATGGACATACTCCTCAGGACCAGGGGCTAGATGGAGGCACGTCCATGTCCTTACTGTGTCTGGGTGTCCTAAGGTAAGATTGACATGAAGAGGGCCACAGAAATGGCCAAAGTCTTAGGAATTCACTGAGTAAATGTGAATGCAATGACAGTTACTCCAGAGAGACAGGATACTGATTAAAGGATGCGACCTGAGGATGTTCTTTCAGACACAGGAAAGACTAGACACTCTTCAGCTCCGCTCACTGGGAACAGCATTATTACCCCAACTAGGGAAGACCGGGGCCATCAGCTCTGTTCTCCCCTTTGGCGTGTTTCACCTGGCCTCATTTTCCCTTTAGAAAAAGCAGGATAAAGGGCTAGAAGTGGACATAACTGTCTCCTCCCAGGCCTAATGCCAAGCAGGTCTCAGCCACCTACTCATGCTTCTGTTCCTCTGGGCTCCACCTTCTCCGTGGTGGGTGAGTTCCCCCCCGCCTCACACACACACACACACGCGCGCGCGCGCACACGCGGCTGTCCTCGGGCACACGCCACTCACCAGCTATGTTAGATAAGAGAGCTTGAGGATCCCACATGGAGAACGGGAATGCAAACCGCAGTCGATCCCCCTTCCCTGGGCTTCCTTAGGGCCCCTGTTTAGTTTTCCGCCTACTCAGTTTCTCCTCCCCAAGGTGAAACGAGTGTGGATGAGAGGCAAAAGGAGGCTGATGTTGCCACTGGGGGGATAGCAGTTAACTCTACCAAATACCATCCTTACAAAAGTGTGAGTGACAGGAAGGGGCAATTAGGGAAAAGGACTGACTCTTCGTTCGGAAGCCATTCAAACCCATCCTTCTCTGTGACGAATGGTCCAAGAGTAGCCTTGCCTGTGGGCAGATGTCAGCTTCTGAGCCATAATTCCACAAGTAAACCCACACAAGACACTGGCCTAAAATTTCATTGTAGGCTTTGTATCTAAGGAAAGCAAGCCTTGAATATAGTGCTCAGGTCTGCTTAAGCCTTCAAGAGTTCGATCCCCCTGAGTTCAGTCACGACAGGAAATAAATCCCACCTCATTACTCACTGTACTTTCACTTTCACTGGCCTGGCCATCTTTCACTTCTCCAAAAATGTAAGGTTCTTTTGCACCTGAAAATCTTCACATGCTGTCTCTGATGCCAAGAGTACTTCTTTCCCCAACTCTCCTCGTGGCCCTTCATTTCTCATCTGTCAAATCTACACTTAAATGTCTCCTCAGAAAGACCTTCCCTGACCACCACATCTAAAGGAGATCCCTTGCCTTTTCCTCTCACAGTATCCCTTCTTTCCTTTCATAGACCTGATGGAGACGTGTATTTATACGTTTGTTTTCTTCTTTACTGTCTCGCCCACATCCAGCTCAGAGAGGTCAGGAACCATGTCTATTTAGTTCACCAGGTTGCATCAGGACCTTGGATTTACCAGGCACTTAGGACACTCTTATTACATAAATGAACCTGTCCTCCACTTAAAGCCCCCATGCAGGACCAGTAGGAGTTCACAGGAAAAAAAAAAAAAATCCAAATAGCTAAACACATGAAAAGATATTAGCCTCACTCATAGTTAGATGACACTTGGTAATCAAATACTATTGAACAAGACCACATTTCCGAAGGCAAATTGTTAACATTTATCAAGATTCTCATCACTTGAACCTGCCCCCCTAACTCAGCCACACCTCCAGGCTCGTGCTCTGCTGGTCTTCAGCCACCAGCTTTTCTCGACCACCCACACTGTATCCACAGTCAGATCGCTGTTTCTTAGCTCACCCTCATTAAAGCAGCTGAATTACAGTAAGTTTCTCCAACTCTGGAAGACGGAAAGCAGTTATCGGGGGTGAGTTAATTCCCCAAAACAAATAAAATAAATACATTCTGTTTTTGTGTTCCTGTTTTATATTGGGTGTAGTCAGGTACTCCACTGCTCCCATTCACCTTCTGCGGCAATGCATTCTCCTTGACTCTAGTACTTTCCTATTCTTTAGGAATAATGCTTTTCTAAGCATTAACTGTGGTATTGGGCAACCCTCTTATTCTTCTACACCAGTTGTCAGTTAACTGTCTCTCAGTTCCAAATCCACACTTTTTTGCTCTACTCTGTGATGCTGGAGCTGGACTCTGAACATTGCACCTGCTGCTTTTGGACCCCTGAGCAATTAACCGCTTTTAACTAATTAGTGATTACTGATGTTAAATTCTGCCTGTTCCAATAACTGGCATGGTTTATTTTTCCTGCCTGATATAACATCTCAGTAGATTCTCAGGCAACTGGGCACAGCATCTGTTCCAGCCTGTAATCATTCTCCCCAAGTCTCTTTTGGCAAATCCCTTACTTCTGGCAAATGATCTAATTTCCTACTTTGCTAAGATCAAGACTATCCTATTGAAAATAATTTCACTCCTCCCACCTCCTTATCTAAGTTCTGTTGCATCTCCTGCACTCCCAACTTTAGTACTCCTGTACCTATTTAATGAGTACCCCTCTTCTGGAGCCCTTGATTCCCACTTCCTTCTGCTTCTTCAAAGACCTACTCCATCAACAATAACCTCATTTTCTTATATCTCTAGTCTTTCCTCCTTCACTTTTCCTTCTCTCTCCCTTTTTTTTTTTTTTTTTTTTTTGCAGTACGCGGGCCTCTCACTGTTGTGGCCTCTCCTGTTGCGGAGCACAGGCTCCGGACATGCAGGGTCAGCGGCCATGGGCCACGGGCCCAGCCGCTCCGTGGCATGTGGGATCTTCCCAGACCGGGGCACGAACCTGTGTCCCCTGCATCGGCAGGCGGACTCTCAACCACTGCGCCACCAGGGAAGCCCCACTTTTCCTTTCTCTTAAAGGACAAATGTTTGCCTCCTCTATCGTGAAATCTGTTCAAAACTTTTTCTTGCCCTTGCTACCCATTAAGATACCACCTTCTCGCGACTCCTGCACAACAGATTTCGTGAATGAATGGTCTCGACTCACTAGGCCTTAAAAGTCTGGTTTCTTTCCCCATCATCCTGCTGGCACTGCTCTCTCAGGGACAACCCAGTCCAAAACTCGATGACCAGCTCTCTGCAGTCGCACTGAAGTCATCCACTTTCTAGCTTTCTGACTTGCCTTCTTCCCACCCCCAATGGCATACTTTTCCAAAAATTCTGTACTTCTTCTCTCCTCTTTTTACACACCTTTTTCCAAGTCAATGAATTCATTCCACAAGCTAATTCTTTTTACTTGTAGGCAATTCTACTACTCTAGCCTTGACCTTTCTCCTGAACTCCAGAACTGAATTTCTGGCTTCCTGCTGGAAATTTCCACATAGCTCAAAAGGTCCAAATCTGAATTCATCTTGTCTCCTCACAAGCCTGTCTTCCTTCTCTTAACATCCTACTTAGGCTGAAAAACTTGCTCTCCTTGATTTTCCTTCCCTTTCCCTTCCATTTTCTCAGTCATAAACTAGGAATAATAAAAGTGCTCATCTCATGGGGATAAAATTTTGTTGTAAAACCATTAAGAGAGTTAATATTTTTTATTACTACGATCGCTTCAGTTAGTGGAAATCTGGCAATCATATTTCTTATGCACCACCTTTCCTGCATGACTTTTTCCATCTCTGTCTCTAACCTAGCTCTGACCCTCACTAATGTTGACCTGAACTACTCCAATTGGTCAACATTTATCAATAGTCTGCTGTATACAATGTGTTTTTCATAATAAGGTAATTCATACTCAGTCTCAAAGAGTTCTACTTTTTACTCCAGTGGGAAAGGCAAACACACAAATTGAATACAACCCAAAATGAACTGAGGGCTGCACCAGAGATTGGGGGTTGCAGTAGCATTTCCCTGCCTCCCCAATCCAAACCTGCCTGAAAGTACTGTCAGATTCATCTTCAGAAACTGATCAGTTACATCAGAGCTCACATATTCTTACGCCAACAGAGGACAAACGGAATAAAATGGAATGAAATAGATTTGTAGAAGGAAGTAAAAAGTGGTGTGGACTGTGGCTAACTGAACGTGGTGAGTGTATGCCCTAAAAGGGCATGCTGGTCCTCAGTTTCAGTCACTGTGGCTATATGGGAAGCAGGCGAGTCCTGCTATATCCTCCAACTTTTTAAAAGAGAAACCAGAGTAGACATTTTTATGTGAACCATCTCATTTGAGCCAAGCAAAACACATCAGTAGGTAATATCTGGCTCATGGGCTACGGCTACCATTTTGGGAGCCCTCATTTATGTCACTTTTCTGCTCAAAAACATTTAGAACATCCTCATTACCTGCAAAACTAAACTTGAATTCCTCAGTCTCACATGCAAGGTTCTAGGGGACCTAACCCCAGCCACCTGCCCAACCTACTCCTCACTTTCACATATGATAGTGCAATCCTAATTCTACTACAGGAGGCCGGTTCTCTCACCTCCTGGGCTTTGGTCACAATGTGTGCTGGCCCAGGATGCCATCCCCATTCAAATATTGTCTATTAATGAAAACACAACGACCCAAAACCTATGGGATGCAGCAAAAGCAGTTCTAAGAGGGAAGTTTATAGCTATACAGCCTACCTTAAGAAACAACAAACATCTCAAATAAACAACCTAACCTTCCACCTAAACCAATTAGATAAAGAAGAACAAAAAAACGCCAAAGTTAGCAGAGGAAAGAAATCACAAAGATCAGATCAGAAATAAATGAAAAAAAAAAGAAGGAAATAATAAAACTAAAAGCTGGTTCTTTGAGAAGATAAACAAAATTGATAAACCATTAGCCAGACTTAATCAAGAAAAAAAGGGAGAACACTCAAATCAATAGAATTAGAAATGAAAAAGGAGAAGTAACAACTGACACTACAGAAATACAAAAGATCATGAGAGATTACTACAAGCAACTCTATGCCAATAAAATGGACAACCTGGAAGAAATGGACAAATTCTTAGAAATGCACAACCTTCCGAGTCTGAACCAGGAAGAAATAGAAAATATGAACAGACCAATCACAAGCACTGAAATTGAAACTGTGATTAAAAATCTTCCAACATGCAAAAGCCCAGGACCAGAAGGCTTCACAGGCGAATTCTATCAAACATTTAGAGAAGAGCTAACACCTATCCTTCTCAAACTCTTCCAAAATATAGCAGAGGGAGGAACACTCCCAAACTCATTCTATGAGGCCACCATCACCCTGATACCAACACCAGACAAAGATGTCACAAAGAAAGAAAACTACAGACCAGTATCACTGATGAACACAGATGCAAAAATCCTCCACAAAATACTAGCAAACAGAATCCAACAGCACATTAAAAGGATCATGCACCATGATCAAGTGGGGTTTATCCCAGGAATGCAAGGATTCTTCAATATATGCAAATCAATCGTGATAAACCATATTAACAAATTGAAGGAGAAAAACCATATGATCATCTCAAGAGAGGCAGAGAAAGCTTTTGACAAAATTCAACAGCCATTTATGATAAAAACCCTCCAGAAAGTAGGCACAGAGGGAACTTTCCTCAACATAATAAAGGCCATATATGACAAACCCACAGCCAACATCATCCTCAATGGTGAAAAACTGAAATCATTTCCACTAAGATCAGGAACAAGACAAGGATGTCCACCCTCACCACTATTATTCAACATAGTTTTGGAAGTTTTAGCCACAGCAATCAGAGAAGAAAAGGAAATAAAAGGAATACAAATTGTTAAAGAAGAAGTAAAGCTGTCACTGTTTGCAGATGACATGATACTACTATACATAGAGAATCCTAAAGATGCTACCAGAAAACTACTAGAGCTAATCAATGAATCTGGTAAAGTAGCAGGATACAAAATTCATGCACAGAAATCTCTGGCATTCCTATACACTAATGATGAAAAATCTGAAAGTGAAATTAAGAAAACACTCCCATTTACCACTGCAACAAAAAGAATAAAATATCTAGGAATAAACCTACCTAAGGAGACAAAAGACCTGAATGCAGAAAATTATAAGACACTGATGAAAGAAATTAAAGATGATACAAATAGATGGAGAGATATACCATGTTCTTGGAATGGAAGAATCAACATTATGAAAATGACTCCACTACCCAAAGCTATCTACAGGTTCAATGCAATTCCTATCAAACTACCACTGGAAATTTTCACAGAACTAGACCAAAAAATTTCACAATTTGTATGGAAACACAAAAGACCCTGAATAGCCAAAGCAATCTTGAGAAAGAAAAACGGAACTGGAAGAATCAGGCTCCCTGACTTCAGACTATACTACAAAGCTACAGTCATCAAGACAGTGTGGTACTAGCACAAAAACAGAAATATAGATCAATGGAACAGGATAGAAAGCCCCGAGATAAACCCACGCACATATGATCACCTTATCTTTGATAAAGGAGGCAAGAATATACAGTGGAGAAAAGACAGCCTCTTCAATAAGTGGTGCTGGGAAAACTGGACAGCTACATGTAAAAGAATGAAATTAGAAGACTCCCTAACACCATACACAAAAATAAACTCAAAATGGATTAAAGACCTAAATGTAAGGCCAGACACCATCAAACTCTTAGAGGAAAACACAGGCAAAACACTCTATGACATAAATCACAGCAAGATCCTTTTTGACCCACCTCCTAGAAAATGGAAATAGAAAACAAATGGGACCTAATGAAACTTAAAAGCTTTTGCACAGCAAAGGAAACCATAAACAAGACAAAAAGACAACCCTCAGAATGGGAGAAAATATTTGCAAATGAAGCAACTGACAAAGGATTAATCTCCAAAACATACAAGCAACTCACGCAGCTCAATAACAAAAAAACAAACAACTCAATCCAAAAATGGGCAGAAGGCCTAAATAGACATTTCTCCAAAGAAGAGATACAGATTGCCAACAAACACATGAAAGAATGCTCAACATCATTAATCGTTAGAGAAATGCAAATCAAAACTATAATGAGATATCATCTCACACCAGTCAGAATGGCCATAATCCAAAAATTCTACAAATAGGGCTTCCCTGGTGGCGCAGTGGTTGAGAGTCCACCTACCGATGCAGGGAACACGGGTTCATGCCCCAGTCCGGGAAGATCCCACATGCCGCGGAGTGGCTGGGCCCGTAAGCCATGGCCACTGAGCCTGCGTGTCTGGAGACTGTGCTCCGCAACGGAAGACGCCACAACAGTGAGCGGCCCGCGTACCGCCAAAAAAAAAAAAAAAAAAATCTACAAACAATAAATGCTGGAGAGGGTGTGGAGGAAAGGGAACCCTCCTGCACTGTTTGTGGGAATGTAAATTGATGCAGCCACTATGGAGAACAGTATGGAGGTTCCTTAAAAAATTACAAATAGAACTACCATACGATCCAGCAATCCCACTACTGAGCATATACCCTGAGAAAACCATAATTCAAAGAGTCAGGTACTACAATGTTCATTGCAGCTCTATTTACAATAGCCAGGACATGGAAGCAACCTAAGTGTCCATCAACAGATGAACGGATAAAGAAGATGTGGCACATATATACAATGGAATATTACTCAGCCATAAAAAGGAATGAAACTGAGTTATTTGTAGTGAGGTGGATGGACCTAGAGACTATCATACAGAATGAAGTAAGTCAGAAAGAGAAAAACAAATACTGTATGCTAACACATATATGTGGAATCTAAAAAAAGAAAGAAAGAAAAAAAAAGGTCAGAAGAACCTAGGGCAAGATGGGAATAAAGATGCAGACCTACTAGAGAATGAACTTGAGGATATAGGGAAGGGGAAGTGTAAGCTGGGACTAAGTGAGAGAGTGGCATGGACATATATACACTACCAAACGTAAAATAGATAGCTAGTGGGAAGCAGCGCATAGCACAGGGAGATCAGCTTGGTGCTTTGTGACCACCTAGAGGGGTGGGATAGGGAGGGTGGGAGGGAGGGAGATGCAAGAGGGAAGAGATATGGGGACATATGTATATGTATAACTGACTCACTTTGTTATAAAGCAGAAACTAACACACCATTGTAAAGCAATTATACTCTAATAAAGGTGTTAAAAAAAAGAAACAAACAAATATTGTCTATTATTCAGGGTTTCAGTCAACATCCTTTCTTCCCCAAAATTTCCCAATTTTTTTGCCAAGCTGACGTAACTACCTCTTCTTATACACTCCCATTGCTTTTCCTGATACTCTGGCACATTTTGCTTTAATTTATAGATGTGATTTGCTCTCACTGCTAAACAGCCATCTCCCAGAGAACTGAGACTGAATTTCAATTATGTCTGCATATCTAAGAGCACACATTAGTAAATAACATATGTGTGTTCATGTATTACATGAGGACATTGTCTCAGTCAGCTCAGGCTGCTGTTACAAAACACTATAGACTGGGTGGCTTAAACATATCTCACAGTTCTGGAGGCTGGAAAGTTTAAAATCAAGGTGTCAGGCAGATTTGCCTCTTGGTGAAGACACTTTCCGGCTTGTAGAAGGCTGCCTCTTCACTGTTCCCTCACATGGCAGAGAGAGAGCGCTCGTGTTTCTTCCTCTCTTTATAAGGGCATTAATTCTATCATGAGCACCTCACCCTCATGAGCTAATCTAACGCTGATTATGACCCCAAAACCCCACCCCCAAATACTATCACATTGGGTATTTGGGCTTCAACATATGAATTTAGGGGTATACAACATTCAGTTCATAGCATACATGAATGACAAATGTTACTCTAATGCTTTACCATGCCTCTACCCTCAAAAAAGACCAACCTAAAGTATTTTTCTCTTTCTTTAACATTGTTTACTGCTTCCATTTATATATTAATTTTTGGATTTTTTTTTTAACCTAAACTCTGCTGAGAATTGTGTATGTGTCTGTGTGGGCATGTGTGGTATGTACACATATGCACTGAACAAATCACTTTGCTACACCTTAGTTTCTTCACTACTACTCATTTCATAGGGGTGTTGTCAGCATTAAATGAGATAACTACATGTATGGCAATTTGCATACTGTAGGCATTCAATGCATGGTGACTCTATTGTGGTAGTGGCTGTATGTATGTTTGGCTATGAAAAAGCTGAGGTCTTCCTTTTCACAAATAATAAATCTAAAATACTTTTGAAACTACAGACTAGAATTCCCTGGTGGTCTGGTGGATAGGATTCCTCACTTCCACTGGAGGGGGCACGGGTTCAATCCATGGTCAAGGAACTAAGATCCTACATGCTGCGTGGCACGGCCAAAAGAAAAAAAAAAAGGAAATTACAGTCACCTGTGAGCTGTGCCAATACATGTTGTACAAAGACCTAACTGGTTGTGCAGAAGAAAGAGGATGAGAGCATAACATCCCTGGAACAGAAGGCAAGGGTGAGAGCTTAAGACAGAGGTGACATCAACAGGTGACCAATGAAACTGTGTGTGGTAGTGGGTGGGGAAGTGTGATAGATATTTTTACTCTGAAATACGGATGCCTGCAGCACAGCTGGTGCTTCCTGTCAAGTCAGGTGGAGCTGGGAATGAGAGTGGGGCAGAGAATGGGAGGAACAGACCTGGTCCTTCCTAAGGAGGCTTAGGCCTGGGGAGAGGGTGCTGATGATGAACTCACATTCTAGATATCTCTACTGCTTTCTGAAGGTTTCCTCTTAGACCCTTCTTAGAAGAAGCATGTATGCAGACCATGAATGTAGGTACACCAAGGTATGCAAACCAAGAGCCAGAAGAGACCTTGAGAGTATGTGCTCAGTGCCAGCAGGTGAATTCCTAAGCCACCTGAGGAAGAATTTCTCTTCTTTTCTTTGATCAACTTGATAGTACTTCTGTAGCCTACCACACACCAGCGTTCTTCATTTCCCCTGAATACCTTATAAGGAACATAGTTCCTCTATTCAGACAGACTGGAAAGAATCTATGAGAACATTAATGATGGCTGTGACCTTTCAGTAACAAAGTGTCTGACCAAACAACCTTAAAGTCTGGTTTGAGAGGGCCCTTGTAGGCTGAATAAATGGCCTCCTAAAAGTGTCCATGTCCCAATCCCTAGAACCTATGAGTAAAAGGTGATTTTTACAGAAGTGATTAAGGATTCTGAGATGGACAGATTATCCAGGTGACCCCAATGTAGTCATAAGGGTTCGTATAAGAAAGAGGCAGGTGGGTTAGAATCAGAAAAAAAGCAATGTGATATGAGAGAGAGAGAGAAAGAGAGAGAGCGCGCGATTGGAAGATGGTAAACCACTGGCTTTGAAGATGGAGGAAGGGGCACAAAACACAGAATGCAGATGGCCTCTAGAAGCTAGAAAAGGCAAGGAAACAGATTGTGCCCTGAGCTTCCAGAAGGAACACAGCCTTGCCAACACCTTGATCTGAGGACTTCTGACCTCCACAAGTATAAAATAATAAATTCATATTGGCTCAAGCCAATTTCATACAGAAGCAAAGGGACACTGATATAGTACTTAACCCCAAGGGGAGGTAAGTGAGCTCTCAGGAGGGATCGCCCACAAGGTGGAGGCAGGGGTAGGGTTTCCCTCTGAAACCACAGAGAGCCAACCTCAGACCCCAACCTCAAGCACAGATCCATATGAAGAGAAATAAAAATTTAAAGCAGAATATACTAAGTGCCAAATGGATGACAAGTTCAGCTAGGGCTTTAGGCATTTAGAGGAGGTAATGAATGAATGCTTCTCCCATTCAGCCTTTCCATGACAGGCAGGAGGTTTTCCAGGACAGTCCAAATTTATAACTGTCATCCTAAGTGTAATCATAAGTAGGGACTACTTTCATTCTCAAAAGTGTCTGGCTCATAATAAACCACATGGGCATTCTAATGACAGAGCACTAGACAGGAAGCCACTGGACACTCCATATCCTGTTAGGAATAGCTTTGAACTTGAATCTCAATGCATAATTTAAAAATGATACCCAAGTTATCACGCCACTGAAATCTTAGAAAAAACTTTTGGTTGATTGTGAGTAAAACAGACATTTCAACAATACTTGACATACAGTACTCAGATTCTCTTCCTGGCAAAGTTAAGTGAGGAAACTTAATTTACATTGTCTAATGAGATAAGTGATTTTAATGTATGACACCTCCTGCAGCTGAAGCAGCTGAGAAGGATTTTTGTTTTGTTTTGCTTTGCTTTGAAGCATTACAATAAGCAGGATGGTGGTAGTGGGTAGAGAGTTGGGGAAAGGAAGAATAGGAAGAGTTGGAGAGGGAGATTATAAGACTATAAGCAACACTGAAAAGACAGTGAGTTCTAGGTTTCTTGCCACATTTACCTGTCTTAAAGAGTGATCATTGGATCCTACATTTGAACTTGATTCTCAAGGTGCTATCCTTCCAAAGACATTTCCTGCTCCAGATGGGAGGACAGACAGTGGGAAGGATAGACTCAACTCTGAGTCTGTGCCAGGAGGGTGCTCTGGAGTGCGGAGGTGAGAGCTATGTGTGGGGCTTCAAATCCACATGTCACATCAAGCCAGGCACGGGTCGAATCATGTCACTCAAATTGGTCCATACAGGGATGAAAATTAAAATGCTGATAAATGAGCACATTTATCAAACTATGGGAAGCTATTTAGTGCACTCAAGTTCACGCCTACCTTTGGGGGATTTTGATGAGACTCCATGTCTTCTAGCCACCTTATTAGCCACAATTAACGCAGTATTTAATGTTGCATGTCTTTGGGGGGCACCTCGTCTTCTGTGTTCTTGAATTCCTCTTTGTATCCCTCCTCCCTTGGGATAATACCACCTAGGATTCCAGGGCTGGCCTCTGGTTGAATTTGCAGAGGTTTTTGTCTAGTCTCCTTTGCACACTCTCCCTCAACACTCCCTTCTCTTCACTCCAGGCCTCCTGGAGGCAACAGTAAGTTTTCTCCCAAGATATTTGTGTAGTTTTGTGAGAGGAAGAGAAAAAAACGAGAAAGGAGGAGAAAAGGGTGAGGAGAAGAAGTGGGGATGGGGGGAGGGGAGTGAGGAGGAGTGGGGAGGAAGGGATACAGGAAATATTCCATATTTCGGGGTAGAGTGGCTGGGGAGAGGGGAAAAGACCACTAAAAGTTCCTGGTCAGTCACAGGCCCTGTGTCCGCTCCATGTTTTAACGTCTCAGACAGGCTGAAAACGGGTCTGTGGGAAGCCGTAACACCTACCAAACCCTCGACAGCCGCTATTCTTCACAGAGGCTGTGAACAATGGCCTGGCTGCCAGTGTCTGACTGAAATAATAGCTGTACCTACAGGATCATTTGGAAGACAGATGGCGGAGACAATCCCCATTCATCTGCCAGCAGGCATTTCATAAATTCTCACTGTCCTGTCAGGCCCAGGAGGGGAAGGCACAATGCAGCCTTGCTAATTGTCCAAGCTCATTAGATAATTATTTTAAAGACAGAACTTCTGTCCCACCTCTCCTGCTCCTCCACCCAACCCCCCACCCCGTGCCAACCCTACTCCAAGGTGATTTTGAGAATACCTTTGGCACCCTTAGAAAAAGCAGGTCTCTAAAGTGCAAAAGCCTTGATTTTTGCTAGGTGGGGGTTATATTTTCATTTTTTCACTCTGCCCTCCTTCCCAGTAAGTCTTGCAGCTCCAAAATTAGGTCGTTCGCCTTCCCTACTATTTGCTGCTTCCATGATCTGGCCCATCAGTGTTCCATATTTCAAAGTCCGGATGACTTTTCCCATTCTGAGTTGCCATTCTCTCCATAAAGTACCAGACACATCTGTTATCATTTTTCTAGCATGCCTTAAGCCTAGACTTAACTCAAGGCAATGTTTATGGATTTAGAGAACTTTCGAGAGCTCCGTATCATTCCAGCACATCTGAGATCCTTACTTGTCATTCCGAAGCAATTTATGAGAATCTACTAAGTGGATGTGAACAGGAATGAGGGTGGGGAGAAGCAGGGAAGCCCTACAAGTGAGGGTGGCTGATTGAGCTTCGACCTGTGCAGTGACACGGACCCCACACTGGCTTCAGTACTCTGCAGTCACCATCTTGAAATTCTTAATCATTTTGAACAAAAGCGCCACATTTTCATTTTTGCACTGGCCCTACCAATTGGCAGCTTGTTCTGCTACAATTGTTGGAAAAGGGGAGCATTCGGCAAGGGCTCAGGAAGAACTACCTCCTGGGCCAAAGTTGAGAGGCCGGAAGCTCCAGACAGAGCAGAGATTAACGCAACGATCAGTACGTGTGGCAAGGGAGACATAAACGGCATATATCATTAGTGTCTATCTGAGCACTAGCCCAGGCATGGCCTGCTTTCAGGGTGCTGACAAAATCAAATGTGCAAGCCTGAAGCCTGGAGATAGATCCCAGATCACCGTAAATTCGGCAAACTAACAGCACCCCCTGTGATTCTTCTTGGGAAACAATTAGCTGGCTTCAACCACCGCACTACCAATTTCACTATGTACCAGACCTCAGCAGAAGATGCATTACGTGGATTTGTGAGAAATAAGGCCAGAATGTAACTTGGAGACTGTAAAGGGAAGGCTTTGAATGCCAGACTGAGGAATACGAGAGAATTCTTGAAAAATTTGGTCAGGAGGGTGACTGCTGGAGCTCTGGTTGCCCCAAGAAAAGAAATATTCTTTCTAGATCCACTGGGCCATCTGTTCAGAAGGCTTATATAACAAATAACTCTCCACCACCTTCCCCTTGTGGCACATTTCCCTCCCACTGCTCTCTTTCCCTATACTGCTTCTGCCACCACAAACACACAGCAGAAAAAGTGTAGCTGTTGGCTCCAATTCTGGCCCCACTGCTGCCTTGACCCACCTCGGACTCAAGTCACCGATCACGCTTTCAGTGCATTGCACTGCATATACCTGACCTCTCCCACATTGCTTAGGTGAGCAATCCCACCCATGACCCTGTGGTAGGCAGAATTCTAAGAATGACCCTAGTGACCCCCGGCCTGGTATAATCTCTCCACCAAGAGTGTGAGTAGAACCCGTGAATATGATGAGATACCATTCCCATGATTATGCTACGTTATATGGCAAAAGGGACCCTGCAGATGTGATTAAGGACTAATCAGAAAGAGTGGGCCTAATCTAGCCACATGAGCCCTATGAAAGCAGAGGTTTCTCCAGCTGGTAGCAGAAGGGCAAGTCAGAGATGGAAGCATGAGAAGGACTAGATGCCCCGATGGGCTTTGAAGATGGAGGGGCCATGTGAGGAGGAATGGGGGTGGCCTCCTGGAGCAGAGTGACCCCCAGCTGATAGCCAGCAAGGACATGGAGACCTCAGGCCTAAAGCTGCACAGGCACTGGATTCTGATGACAACCGGAATGGCTTAGAAGATCCTTGCCCAGAGCCTCCTGGTAAGAGCCTAGTCTGGCCAATGTCTTGATTTTGGCCTTTGGCAACCCTGAGCATAGAACCCAACAAGTTGGCTGAACGTCTGACCTACAGAACTGGGTGTAGTTTTACATACAGAAATGTAAATGTATGGTAATTTGCTAAATGTATGGTAATTTGTTATGTAACGATAGCAAAGTAATTCGCTACTTTAGCCCCTTCCCAGCACTGTCCTATTTGGTGGCTAAAGTCCCGCCACTTTAACACTTAGAGACAAGGTCATAATAAGTGAGCTTCAGGAGCTGCATCTGAAGGGACAATAAACTGAAAATGAGAGATGAGAGTCCAGTCAACCAGTTGGGACATTATTGCAAATGACCAGCATGAAGAAATAAGGTCCTAAATTTAGTGGCATTAGTTATGGATAAGAGCAATAGATTTGAGAGTCCTTATGAAAGAAAAACTGTCTAGATGTAGCAACTGACTGGATGGGAGAGAGAGAGATGGCTATTATGTTGGCTTCTGGAATGAGCTGAAGAGAACACTGGTGCCCTGTGATGGCATGTCCATTAAACTTAATGGAAATAAAATGTGTGTTCAGCTCCTAAAGATGACTCATTTCCTATAAGAAGGTACCATGTTAGTTAAATTTGTTGGTGGCAAGTAACAGCACTAATTCAACTCAAACCAGTTTAGGGGGAAAAACGAGGAGGACGCTTTATATTGAGATGCAGGTGTTTCACAGACCCTAGAGACAGGAAAGCAGCAGAGCCTCTGAGAGGACTGCACTGCAATATGAAAGCCCCTGGGACCAGAGACTGTGGTCCCTCCATCTCCTGTCTCTTCTTCCACCAACGACCATCCTGTGTGCCAGTTAGCCCACTCGGCAGATGGAAGATGGCCACAGCACAGCTCTAGGGTTGAAGGGGAGCCAAGGCCAGACTGGAATTGCTAAACCCAACTCCTAATCTTCAGGGAAAAGGGTCAGGTTTGTTAACATGGTTGCCTCACCTCCCAGCCCACCACCACACTGCTGCTCTCAAGAAAGTGGGAGAAGTGCTGGCTCTTGAGCATGGCAGACACTCCCAAAGTTGCTGACACAGAAAGCAGAAAGCATTTTCAAATCTTAATGTCCACAGACACCAGAATGTACTCTCCTCTCCATGAGGGAAATGTAGCATCACGCCTCAAGCAGCTGGATCCTCATCCCGATGCTCCCTCTAACCAGTGGTGTGAGTGACACGGAGGAACTTCTCTAGGTCTCGATACCACTAGCTATAAAACACGGAACTTCGTCCGGGTGTCATCAAGGGCTCCAGCTTTAACACCTGTGATTCTAAGTCCTTGTGAGCGGAAACAATGCTGCCTTGATCCGGTCCTCTTGTTTAACTTTCCTTTGCCTTCCTAAAGATCAGAAATAAAGCCTCTCAGCATTAATCCTCTCATCGGCTTACAACAGGAAGAAAGCCAGCCAAGGAAAATATATAGTTTGTATTCTGAGAGAGCTGGACCATCTGAAAATCTACTTAGTACTCAAAGAAACACTCACCCTGAGCCTGGCGTTAACTGGCTATAAGTCTCTGCCTGGACAGAAGGAGCAGTGGTTCTGTGCTCCTTGACAAAAGTGTGTCTCTGAGATCCACTGGGCGGCCGCAGCTGCCAACAACCTATTTCTTGCAGTTTTCTTTAGATCCACAGAAGGTCAGAACTTCAGGGGCTTCAGTCTAATTCCTTCATTTTCTATATGACAAAACAGAGACTGAGAGAAGAGAAGGGACTTGCCCAGGGCCATATGGATAGTAGGGGACAAAATGGGGAGTAGAGCCAAGTGGCCTCACTCATGTTTTTGCACTGCCCCCTCTTCTGTGAACAGAGTAAGTGATGTGATCAACACTAGAGCCTCAGGGATGAATCAGCATCCTTCACTGATGGTACCTGTTATTGATGGGTTCAGTTCTGACTCTCCCCAACCAAAATTCATATTTTGAAGTCCTAACCCCCAATATATCAGAATGTGACCTTATTTGGAGATAAGGTCTTTACAGAGGCAATCAAGTTAAAATGAGGCCATTAGAGTACACCTTAATCCAATATGACTGTGCCCTTACAAAAAGTGGACATTTGGACACAGAGACACACATAGAGAGAAGCTGATGTGAAGACACACAGGGAGAAGATGGTCTTCCATTGTTTTAATTTCCAAATGATTGCTTCCCCCTCCCCATCTTTGTCTAAAAAACATGCAGATATGTATTCATGCTTTCATTACTAAAAACGTTTGCTTAATATTTGAATAGAAAGATACATATACACCAACCTGTTAATGTTCTCTCCATATTTCACAGCACCAAATAAGACAACTCCAACAAAAGCATAACACAGCAGCAACAGGAACATTCCTCGCCCCCCCCACCCCCCCAAAAAAGAAGATGGCCTTCCACAAGCCAATGAGAGAGACCTGGAACAGATCCTTCCCTCACAGCCCTCAGAAGGAACCAACCTAGTAGACACCTTGACTCCTGGCCTCCAGAACAGTGAAACAATAAATTCGTGTTGTTTAAGCCACCAGGTGCTTTTGTTACAGTGGCCCTAGCCCCAAAATTGTCTGTTACACTCTCTTCATTTCAGGGCAACTTCTTTCACTAGGATTGAACATTGAAAGCAGTGCAAGCAACAGTGGGTACAAGGAATTGTTCTCCCTCACTGTCTTCCTTAACCTCCTTCCTGACCTCTTACCCTTTCTTTCATCCACAACCCCCAAAGAGCCAAAAGATCCTAGCTTTCTTCAAGTGGCCCAACAGTCTCATAATCATCCCGCTATAACCTGAGTAACTGCCCATGCTATCATTCCTTCTTTTTTTTTTTTTTTGAGTTTTATTTATGTATTTATTTATTTTTGGCTGCATTGGGTCTTCATTGCTGCATGTGGGCTTTCTCTAGTTGCAGTGCACGGACTTCTCATTGCAGTGGCTTCTCTTGTTGCAGAGCACAGGCTCTAGGCGCGCAGGCTTCAGTAGTTGTGGCATGTGGGCTCAGTAGTTGTGGCTGATGGGCTCTAGAGCGCAGGCTCAGTAGTTGTGGCTCACGATCTTAGTTGCTCTGCTGCATGTGGGAGCTTCCCGGACCAGGGCTCAAACCCATGTCCCCTGCATTGGCAGGCAGATTCTTAACCATTATGCCACCAGGGAAGCCCCCATTCCTTCTTTAAAGCTACAGCCAGAAGCACAAATCAGTTTGAAAAGATAAAAATGATAAAAAATTTATTTTTGAAAAAGTACACTGTGACTATCTCCTATCATATACATGATTATTTCAACTGTTCCCTATGATGGTTGGCTGTACTCTTTCCACAAGCAAAGTCATCTATTTGGAGCCAACATAATATCTCACCCACAGTGGTCACTGAGGTGCAGAACCCAGACCCTGAACAAGGAAAAAGTATGTGGGAGAACTTCAGAACATTTTAAGGCAAAGAGAAGCTAGTTCCTGGCAATGTAACCTCCTCAATATTTTGGGTCTTTCAAAATTGTGTTCTATGTACATCATACATCCACTGCTGCTTCTTCTCCACGTGAAATCATGGGAGTAGACTCATCAACCATGGATCTACTGTCACTAAAGTGGAATTTATAGGAAACTTCTGGTGGTTGTAAACAATTCCCCCAATACCAGACCACCCTAGCATAACAAGAATTCCAGAGTTTTAAAATCAAGTGTGTCCAATCGTAGCAATATCTTTTTGGATCTGTCTCCTAGAGTAATGGAAATAAAAACAAAACTAAACAAATGGGACCCAATTAAACTTATAAGCTTTTGCACCGCAAAGAAAACCATAAACAAAATGAAAAGACAACCTATAGAATGGGGGAAAATATTTGCAAACGATGCAACCGATGAGGGATTAATCTCCAAAATATACAAACAGCTCATAGAACTCAATATCAAAAAAACAAACAACCCAATCAAAAAATGGGCAGAAGATGTAAACAGACATTTCTCCAAAGAAGACATACAGATGGCCAACAGACACATGAGAAGATGCTCAACATCACTAATTACTAGAGAAATGCAAATCAAAACTACAGTGAGGTATCACCTCACGCCAGTCAGAATGGGCATCATCAAAAAGTCTACAAATAATAAATGCTGGAGGGAGTGTGGAGAAAAAGGAACCCTCCTAAACTGTTAGTCGGAATGTAAATTGGTACAGCCACTATGGAGAACAGTATGGATGTTCCTTAAAAAACTAAAAATAGAGCTACCATATGATCCAGCAATCCCATTTCTGGGCATATATCCAGAGAAAACCATAATCCAAAAAGATACATGCACCTCAGTGTTCACTGCAGCACTATTTACAATAGCCAAGACATGGAAGCAACCTAAATGTCTATCAACAGATAAATGGATAAAGAAAATGTGGTGTATTTATACAATGGAATATTACTCAGCCATAAAAAAGAATAATGTTATTTGCAACAATGTGGATGGACCTAGATATTATCACACCAAGTCAGTCAGAGAAAGACAAATACCATATGATATCACTTATCTGTAGAATCTTAAAAAAATGATGCAAATGAACTTATTTACAAAATAGAAACAGACTCACAGACATAGAAAGCAAACTTATGGTTACCAAAGGGGAAAGGTGGGGGGAGGGATCAATTAGGAATTTGGGAGTAACATATACACACACTACTATATACAAAATAGATAACCAGCAAGGACCTACTGTATAGCACAGGGAACTCTACTCAATATTATGTAATAACCTATATGGGAAAAGAATCTAAAAAAGTTATATATATGTATGTAACTGAATCACTTTGCTGTACACCTGAAACTAACAGAAGATTGTACATCAACAATACCTCAATTAAAAAAAAAAAAAGTACGTCCATAATAGCTTCCAACGTACATTTGCAAACAGCCTCAAAACTAGGCAGGTCAAGTTTCAGAAGCAGACAGATAATTATAAATTTCTACCCCACCAATTTTTGTGCTCTGACACTTCCCTCTACTGGATATTGCCTTCTGTGTCCAGCCATGGAGTTCCCTCCCTCTACTCTCCCTCTAGCTGAGACACTGGAATGCCTTTCTCCATCTCTCCAAACTTGGGTTAGAGTCTCATTTCTGCCCCCCAATTTTTTAAGGCTCTGACTACATTCACTCCCTCATCTACTTCCTCTGCACAGTGGCCCAAGCTTCTCAGACAACCATGAGTAAAGCACCTTGTGAAAAAACCAAGGTCTGTTTCTAATGCTGGAGCAGTGGACCTGGGATCTGAGCAAGAGATGCCGTAGCTAGAATGTGGTATCCTGGGTCCTCACTTTCAAAGGGAGACTTAAATGTGGTCCAGTGCGAGTCTGGCACCATAAGATGCAAAACTGTCTACTTTGAGTGCTGGTGGCGTTTTTTAAGTTCTGAGATAAACTCAGGAAATTATCAGAAAGAAGGATGATGATAGACTTGCAAATTTTGTAGAGCATTATTTTTAAATTGTTGATGTGCATTTCTTAGAAACTGTCTCAGTCTAAAATATTTGTCAATCTCTGTGTCCTTGTCTATACAATTTGTTGATATAGACTTTTATAGCATGCTAGCTAATGTAGCAGCAGGTTAAAACAGGACACAGGCTCGATGTCAGCAGAGAATTCAAGACTGTTAGGTGTTATGCGACTACTTAAGGAGAACTGGAAATGGGGGTATGTGAATGCCAGTTTTTGTGACTCTTAGCCCATTACTCACCTGCAGCCTATAAAGAGGTTGAAGAGACCAAAAGGAAAGATGGGAATTGGAGAGAGCCTTTTATTTGGAGGTCAGTAGACTATGAACCTCTTTACCCCCTCCATGAGGGAGGCTGATACCTTACCTCAAGCCTAGTGATAAAGATATTAAGGCAGCCCTGCAGAGGGCTTCAGATGAGCCCCCTAGAGAGCAGTTCTCTGGTGTTTGACTCACAGACGAGAAATCTGAAGGAGCTAGAGGCTAGCAAACTGATGGATTTAAGATGAAGATATTTTCTGTGCAGCAGTGGTAAAAGGAGGGAGAGAGAGAGAATGAGAGCATGAGAGAGAGACCAGAGCCATCTCAGAGGGACCTTGCCCATGAGAACACCTGGAGGAGCAGCGGGAAAAGGAGTGGGGAGATTCTGTGTGGAGGCAGTCATAGAGAACCGGGATCGTTACACTGAATTGTGCCCCCTAATTCGTATGTTGAAGCTCAATATGATTATATATGGAGATAGGGCCTCGAACGGGGTCATTAAGGTTAAATGAGGTCATAAGGGTGGGACCCCAATCTGATAGGACTGGTGTCCTTATAGGAAGAGATCAGAGCTCTCTTTCTCTTCCCTCATGTGCACTTGATGACACAGTGAGAAGGTGGTCATCTACAAGGAAGAGAACCTTCACCAGAAACCAGCCCTGCTGGCACCTTGATCTTGGACTTCCAGCCTCCAGAACTGTGACAAGATAAATGTCTGTTATTTAAGCCATCCAGTCTGTGATATTTTGTTATGACAGCACAAAGCAGACTAATATAGGGGTCTCAGGCAGTCAGCTGGAAAGTGCATCCCCTGAAGCAGAGGTTCATAGGTAAATAGTCCCTAGTGATTAGGGCATCTCCAAAGAACTCACAGAGCAATCCAAAAGAAATAGATTCATCCCACAAAGAAATCTCCAAGATTAATGTTTTCACTGGTGAAGTACACCAAACATCTAAGGAAGAAATAACAATCTTACATAAACTTTTCCAGACAATAGAAAAAGAGTATGTACTTCTCAAGTCATTTTATGAATACATCATAACCATGATAACAAAACCTGATAGAGACATTGCAAGATAGAAAAATGTCAGTCTTCTTCAAAAGTACGGATGCAAAACCTTAAACACAGTAAGAGCAAACCGAATCCAGTGATTTGGGAAAGGACAACAACATCCTGAGTGGAGTTTAATCCAAGAGTGCAAATGTTAACATTTTAAAAATCAGTGTAATTCTCATAGTAACAGAAGAAAAAAGATCATTTGATCATCACATGAATATAAAACAATTTTATAAAATTCAATAATCATATTAAAAAAAAAACTTTTAGCAAACTATGATAAATATGATAGCATCTCCAAACAAAAAAACAAATCAAAAAACCCTGAGATCAGAAATGAGCAACATTGTACTTACTGGAGGTTCTCACTAGCCCAATAAAGCAAGAGAGCACTGAACATCTGCCAAACCTGGAGACAGCAGTGCCAGCTCATGACTGCACCAATCAGGTAAGAACTTCCTAACCTCCTGTCCCTCCCCACCACTCCAGCACTGGAGAGGAACAGAAATCCCAACTAGCCAGTTGGGAGTGGAGTGGGGTGAGGGCACAATCAAGAAAGAAGAAACCAACCACTCAGTTGCTCCCACCTCACGTTCCTTTCCACTGAAAGAGTTCTATCATCAACAATGCCAAACTGGGGGAGGGAGGAGTTTTAAACATTATTTTTTAAATGAAGATTGGAATTTTGACCCTTACACAAGGCTGGAAATTTTAGTTACTGAGATAGCTAGTACTATTTTGTAATATGTAGTGGCCACAGGACTTTTCCTTATTTGAGAATGACCTGGAAACTAGAGAACCTGCTGTAGATTTTATCTAAGAGGTGACGGAAAACTATATGAGAGCAGATGTGCATGGGGGAAATGAAGAATCAAGTTGTCTTCCATTCCACCCTATGACTAAAGTTCTTTCAAAATCCTGGTTATGCTGCTCTTAATGTTGTAAATGCGCTCACTGCTAGTCCTCAAAGGGCAACTGCTTCCTCTGAACCACACTTTCCTAGATTCGTTGGAAAAAACAGTCTTCCTCTGCTGTCTTTCAAGACTTGCCCTTTGGCCTGGGCTGTTCTTGAGCAGGCCATGTACACATCCTACACTGACCGAGAAGGCAGAGGATTCCACAGGGGTCACAGATGGTGGTTTCTGTGTTGGGTGTGAGCAGAACATTGCCCTGTGCTAAAGCCAGCTCCAGCCGGACCATCCCAACTCCCTAACTCTGAAGCAGAGTAAGCAGGAGCAAAGCTCAAGGGCTATGGGAAATCTGCCACTGTGCGAAAATAGAGGGAAGGCCCTGAAGGGTGTTGCTCTGCAAGTCTGAGACGATCGCCAGTGCAAGCAACGCATTCTAAGGGCATATTCACTGTGCAAAAGTACTTAACATACTGTTGTCCAGACTTAATACATACGGTCTTATCCTCAAAGAACGATTTAAAACCAAAGATGGAACTAACACATAAAACACTATACAATATATGCAAAACGAATATGCCTAGAGCTTGATACATCATCTCAGCCAGTGGAGGGTCCAGTGTCATTAAAAACAAAATTATTTATTAAAAGTCATTTTCTCTATATCTGACCCCAGTCCATGCCAGATTTTAGCAGGGCGTTGGGCCCATTCTGTTTTCTCTCTTTTGAAGTTAGTTTCTCATCTTATTCCTGTCTTGGAAATGTAACGTATCACTGAGGTGGTTCTGAGTTTATGTTTTGTTCACTTTTAATGTGTGCTAAATGATTGGAAATGGGAAGCAGGTGGACACTTGGCCCAGAGATTATAAACTCCATCTCCTTAATTAGATGGTGTTGATTAAGGCTTCCATGGGGTCCTTCTCCTCACTGCCAAGTAAAAGAGCTCTCCAGTGGGGCTCCTCAAAGCATTTGGGAACTAATGGTTTATTCAGTTCCTCCTTTGCATTTATTCACTGATACCGACCAAACAGAATCCAAATAATCTTTATCTCTTTGGTTTTTCTCTAACAGTTCCGCCACTGGACTTTCCTTTTTGGCAAGAGTTGAAAGAGAATAAATGGGATTCTGGATAGCCCCTGGCTGAACTTTCCTTCCTATTTTGAGTTAGCAGAATTTAGCTGGGAAGGGGTGAAGGCTGGGGGTCTTCAGAAGACAGAGCTTCAGAGCCTTAGGAAAGTGCTAGGTACTATATCAACCTGTGGCTTCTCTTAACCAGGGGAACAGAGCAAGAGTTTGGAGACTGACAGATGTGAGTTTGAATCTTGGCTCAGCTGGTTATTAGCTGCAAACCGTGGTGTGCTGGTAAGTGTTTAACAACAAACTTTTTAAAAAAATATTTATTTTTGCCTGTGTTGGTTCTTCATTTCTGTGCGAGGACTTTCTCTAGTTGGGGCAAGCGGGGGCCACTCTTCACGGCGGTGCGCGGGCCTCTCACTATCGCAGCCTCTCCTGTTGTGGAGCACAGGCTCCAGACGCGCAGACTCAGTAGTTGTGGCTCACAGGCCTAGGTGTTCCGCGGCATGTGGGATCTTCCCAGACCAGGGCCCAAACCCATATCCCCTGCATTGGCAGGCAGATTCTCAACCACTGCGCCACCAGGGAAGCCCTAACAACGGACTCTTAAAGGAAATAAATAAGGCCTTAATTTGTAACATGTGCCAATTTTTGTGGTGTAAATACTCCTACCAGGACTGATTTTAAGCTACCAATGTGTTGTGACTACAGGCAAATTTGAGAAGAGAGTAGTACTACTGGTTCTCATAGCTATATAAGCTGACATCCAGCTCACTAGTAACCAAATGTAAGCAACAGTTTCACCATCTGTATGAAAGGGATATTTTGCATTATAGAGAGTAAAGTAATAACTGAAAAGTGGCCAAAACAGAGCCTGACCCACACTAGGAGCTCAATAAATTGTCACTACATATTATCATTTTAACCTGGGCTTTAAGGAAGTGACTTCACATTGCTGAGCACTCCAAGAAGTCACAGCAGGTCGAGGAACCAAGATGGCGGAACAGAAGGATGTGCTCTCACTCCCTCTTGTGAGAACACCAGAATCACAACTAGCTGCTGGACAATCATCGACAGGAAGACACTGGAACTCACCAAGAAAGACACCCCACATCCAAAGACAAAGGAGAAGCCACAATGAGACGGTAGGAGGGGCACAATCACAGTAATATCAAATCCCATAGCTGGTGGGTGGGTGACTCACAGACTGGAGAACACTTATACCACAGAAGTCCACCCACTGGAGTGAGGTTCTGAGCCCCATGTCAGGCTTCCCAACCTGGGGATCTGGCAACGGGAGGAGGAATTCCTAGACAATCAGACTTTGAAGCCTGGTGGGAACTGAGTGCAGGATTCGACAGGACTGGGGAAAACAGAGACTCCACTCTTGGAGAGCACACACAAAGTGGTGTGCGTATTGGGACCCAGAGGAAGGAGCGGTGACCCCAGGGGACACTGAACCAGACCTACCTGCTAGTGTTGGAGGGTCTCCTGCAGAGGTGTCGGGGGGAGGGGGGTGGGCTATGGCTCACCATGGGGACAAGGACACTGGCAGCAGAAGTTCTGGGAAGTACTTCTTAGCATAAGCCCTCCCAGAGTTTGTCATTAGCCCCACCCAAGAGCCCAGGTAGGCTCCAGTGTTGGGTTGCCTCAGACCAAACAAGCAACAGAGAGAGAACCCAGCCCCACCCATCAACAGTCAAGTGGATTAAAGTTTTACTGAGCTCTGCCCACCAGAGGAACACTCAGCTCTACCCACCACCAGTACCCCCAACAAGCCTTACATAGCCTCATCCACCAGAGGGCAGACAGCAGAAGCAAAAAGAACTACAATCCTGCAGCCTGTGGAACAAAAATCACATTCACAGAAAGCCAGACCAGATGAAAAGGCAGAGGGCTATGTACCAGATGAAGGAACAAGATAAAACCCCAGAAAAACAACTAAATGAAGTAGACATAGGCAACCTTCCAGAGAAAGAATTCAGAATAATGATAGTGAAGATGATTCAGGACCTCGAAAAAAGAATGGATGCAAAGATCAAGAAGATGCGAGAAACGTATAACAAAGACCTAGAAGAATTAAAGAACAAACAAACAGAGATGAATAATACAATAACTGAAATGAAAACTACACTAGAAGGAATCAATAGCAGAATAACTGAGGCAGAAGAACGGATAAGTGACCTGGAAGACAGAATGGTGGAATTCACTGCTGTGGAACAGAATAAAGAAAAAAGAATGAAAAGAAATGAAGACAACCTAAGAGACCTCTGGGACAACATTAAACGCAACAACATTCGCATTATAGGGGTCCCAGAAGGAGAAGAAAGAGAGAAAGGACCCGAGAAAATATGTGAAGAGATTATAGTCGCAAATTTCCCTAACAGGGGAAAGGAAATAGCCACCCAAGTCCAGGAAGCGCAGAGTCCCATACAAGATAAACCCAAGGAGAAACACGCCGAGACACATAGGAATCAAACTGGCAAAAATTAAGGACAAAGAAAAATTACTGAAAGCAGCAAGGGAAAAATGAAAAATAACATACAAGGGAACTCCCATAAGGTTAACAGCTGATTTCTCAGCAGAAACTCTACAAGCCAGAAGGGAGTGACATGATATACTTAAAGTGATGACAGGGAAGAACCTACAACCAAGATTGCCCTACCCAGCAAGGATCTCATTCAGATTCAATGCAGAAATCAAAAGCTTTACAAACAAGCAAAAGCTAAGAGAATTCAGCACCACCAAACCAGCTCTACAACAAATGCTAAAGGATTCTCTAAGTGGGAAACACAAGAGAAGAAAAGGACCTACAAAAGCAAACCCAAAACAATCAAGAAAATGGTCATAGGAAGATATATACCAATAATTACCTTAAACATGAATGGATTAAATGCGCCAACAAGATGTAGGCTTGCTGAATCGATACAAAAACAAGACCCCTATATATGCTGTCTACAAGAGACCCACTTCAGACCTAGGGACACATACAGACTGAAAGTGAGGGGATGGAAAAAGATATTCCATGCAAATGGAAATCAAAAGAAAGCTGGAGTAACTATACTCATATTAGATAAAATAGACTTTAAAATACAGAATGTTACAAGAGACAAGGAAGAACACTACATAACGATCAAGGGATCAATCCAAGAAGAAGATATAACAATAATAAATATATATGCACCCAACATAGGAGCACCTGAACACATAAGGCAACTGTTAAGAGCTATAAAAGAGGAAATCGACAGTAACACATTAATAGTAGGGGACTTCAACACCTCACTTACACCAATGGACAGATCATCCAAAATGAAAATAAATAAGGAAACAGAAGCTTTAAATAACACAAGAGACCAGATACATTTAATTGATATTTATAGGACACTGCATCCCAAAACAGCAGATTACACTTTCTTCTCAACTGCGCACAGAACATTCTCCAGGATAGATCACATCTTGGGTCACAAATCAAGCCTCAGTAAATTTAAGAAAATTGAAATCATATCAAGCATTTGTTCTGACCACAACACTATGAGATTAGAAATGAATTAGAGGGAAAAAAACATAAAATCACAAACACATGGAGGCTAAATAATAACGTTACTAAATAACCAAGAGATCACTGAAGAAATCAAAGAGGAAATCAAAAAATACCTAGAGACAAATGACAATGAAAACATGACGATCCAAAACCTATGGGATGCAGCAAACGCAGTTCTACGAGGGAAGTTTATAGCTATACAAGCCTACCTCAAGAAACAGGAAACATCTCAAATAAACAATGTAACCTTATACATAAAGGAACTAGAGAAAGAAGAACAAACAAAACCCAAAGTTAGCAGAAGGAAAGAAATCATAAAGATCAGAGCAGAAATAAATGAAATAGAAACAAAGAAATCAATAGCAAAGATCAATAAAACTAAAAGCTGGTTTTTTGAGAAGATAAACAAAATTGATAAACCATTAGCAAGACTCATCAAGAGGGAGAGGACTCAAATCAATAAAATTAGAAATGAAAAAGGAGAAGTTACAACAGACACCACAGAAATACAAGGCATCATAAGAGACTACTACAAGCCACTCTATGCCAATAAAATGGACAACCTGGAAGAAATGGACAATTTCTTAGAAAGGTATAACCTTCCAAGACTGAACCAGGAAGAAACAGATAATATGAGCAGACCAATCACAAGTAATGAAATTGAAACTGTGATTAAAAATCTTCCAACAAACAAAAGTCCAGGACCAGATGGCTTCACAGGTGAATTCTATCAAACATTTAGAGAAGAGCTAACACCCATCCTTCTCAAACTCTTCCAAAAAACTGCAGAGGAAGGAACACTCCCAAACTCATTCTGAGGCCACCACACCCTAACACCAAAACCAGACAAAGATACTACAAAAAAAGAAAACTACAGACCAATATCACTGATGAATATAGATGCAAATATCCTCAACAAAATACTAGCAAACAGAATCCAACAACACATTAAAAGGATCATACACCATGATCAAGTGGGATTTATCCTAGGGATGCAAGAATTCTTCAATATATGCAAATCAATGTGATACACCATATTAACAAACTGAAGAAGAAAAACCGTATGATCATCTCAATAGATGCAGACAAAGCTTTTGACAAAATTCAACACCCATTTATGATAAAAAATCTCCAGAAAGTGGGCATAGAGGGAACCTACCTCAACATAATAAAGGCCATCTACGACAAACCCACAGCAAACATCATTCTCAATGGTGAAAAACTGAAAGCATTTCCTCTAAGATCAGGAACGAGACAAGGAGGTCCACTCTCACCACTATTATTCAACATAGTTTTGGAAGTCCTAGCCACGGTAATCAGAGAAGAAAAAGAAATAAAAGGAGTACAATTTGGAAAAGAAGAAGATAAAACTGTCACTGTTTGCTGATGACATGATACTATACATACAGAATCCTAAAAATGCCACCAGAAAACTACTAGAGCTAATCAATGAATTTGGGAAAGTTGCAGGATACAAAATTAATGCACAGAAATCTCTTGCATTCCTATACACTAATGATGAAAAATCTGAAAGAGAAATTATGGAAACACTCCCATTTACCATTGCAACAAAAAGAATAAAATACCTAGGAATAAACCTACCTAGGGAGACAAAAGACCTGTATGCAGAAAACTATAAGACACTGATGAAAGAAATTAAAGATGATACCAACAGATGGAGAGATATACCATGTCCTTGGATTGGAAGAATCAATATTGTGAAAATGACTATACTACCCAAAGCAATCTACAGATTCAATGCAATCCCTATCAAATTACCAATGACATTTTTTATGGAACTAGAACAAATCATCTTAAAATTTGTATAGAGACACAAAAGACCCCGAATAGCCAAAGCAGTCTTGAAGGAAAAAAACAGAGCTAGAGGAATCAGACTCCCTGACTTCAGAGTATACTACAAAGATACAGTAATCAAGGCGATATGGTACTGGCACAAAAACAGAAACATAGATCAATGGAACAGGATAGAAAGCCCAGAGATAAACCCATGCACCTGTGGTCAACTAATCTATGACAAAGGAGGCAAAGATATACAATGGAGAAAAGACAGTCTCTTCAATAAGTGGTGCTGGGAAAACTGGACAGCTACATGTAAAAGAATGAAATTAGAAAACTCCCTAACACCATACAAAAAATAAACTCAAAATGGATTCGAGACCCAAATGTAAGACTGGACACTATAAAACTCTTAGAGGAAAACATAGGAAGAACACTCTTTGACATAAATCACAGCAAGATCTTTTTTGATCCACCTCCTAGAGTAATGGAAATAAAAACAAAAATAAACAAATGGGACCTAATGAAACTTCAAAGCTTTTGCACAGCAAAGGAAACTATAAAAAAGATGAAAAGACAACCCTCAGAATGGGAGAAAATATTCACAAATGAATCAACAGACAAAGGATTAATCTCCAAAGTATATAAACAGCTCCTGCAGCTCAATATTAAAGAAACAAACAACCCAATACAAAAATGGGCAGAAGACCTAAATAGACATTTCTCCAAAGAAGACATACAGATGGCCAAGGAGCACATGAAAAGTTGCTCAACATCACTAATTATTAGAGAAATGCAAACCAAAACTACAATGAGGTATCACCTCACACCAGTTAGAATGGGCATCATCAGAAAATCTATGAACAAAAAATGCTGGAGAGGGTGTGGAGGAAAGGGAACCCTCTTGCACTGTTGGTGGGAATGTAAACTGATACAGCCACTATGGAGAACAGTATGGAGGTTCCTTAAAAAACTAAAAATAGAATTACCATATGATCCAGCAATCCCACTACTGGGCATATACCCAGAGAAAACCATAATTCAAAAAGACACATGCACCTCAATGTTCACTGCAGCACTATTTACAATAGCCAGGTCATGGAAGCAACCTAAATGTCCAGCGACAGAGGAATGGATAAAGATGTGGTACATATGTACAATGGAATATTACTTAGCCATAAAAGGGAACGAAATTGAGTCATTTGTTGATACGTGGATGGATCTAGAGACTGTCATATAGAGTGAAGTAAGTCAGAAAGAGAAAAACAAATATCGTATATTAACGCATGTACATGGAACCTAGAAAAATGGTAGAGATGAACCGGTCTGCAGGGCAGAAGTTGAGACAACAAATGTATGGACACCAAGGGGGGAAAACCGCGGTGGGGTGGGGATGGTGGTGTGCTGAATTGAGCGATTGGGATTGACATGTATACACTGATGTGTATAAAATTGATGACTAATAAGAACCTGCAGTATAAGAAAACAAACAACAAAAAAAACAACTAATACTAAACTTTCTTTGGGTTATTTGTATGGAAATATGTTTATAAATGTTTCAGACATTACATGAAATTTCTAAAAATCTTATATGTTCTAGTATGATGTTATAAGTCATAATTCTAGTTATTACTTTAAAATGTATATCTCAGAAATTACTAAATTTCCTTGTCAATTGCATTATTATGAACTTTCATCAAATCTTTAACCATGGTCATTTTTAAGTCTTTTGTCATTTACAGAGAGTTCTGGGTGTACTCTGATGCTTTTGCAAAAATGTTCCTATAAAAGCGTTTCATCTTCAAGGAATTCATGGAAAAGACTCTGACAAGTACAGGTTTCTGGTAACTGACTATACTGCTGAACTGAATGAATAAGCATTTTCAGAACTCTAATGGAAAACTGATGAATTCATAAAAGTGCTAACAAAAGATCAAGGTGAAAAAAAATTAATTACATGGGCCTGAGTGAACTGATGAGGATGATTATAATTGTTGTGACTTTCTGTTTGAATAAAAGAAAAAAAATCCCAAAAGGACTCAGAGGCAAAAAATATACAAATCAATTTTCACTGCAAAGTAAAGGAGCTGTTACAGTGGAGGATCACTGGACTGAATGCCAATATTATGACATATGAGTGTGTTTCATGTTCGGTAATTGCAATCATTGTTGCTTTTGTTATGGTCATCCATTTACAATGCTTGGTGTCAATTTATTTATCTCTTGTAAAAATAAAATACAATGTGTGTGTGTGAAAGAAAAAAAGAAAGATCATCCACATTGAAAACGTAAAACAAATCAGAAACTACACTAACTCTGATTCACTCTTAGTATACCAACAGCTAATCAGGAGCCTTGTGCAAAAACATCTTGATTCGTTGCTAATAAAACTCTTTAGAAGCAGACCACTCCACATGCCTCAAAGGGAAGATGCAGACCTCTATGCTTCAGGATTTACTCACCAAAACCCCACACAATTTCTTTACTATTCCCGCCAAGTATAGCCTAGCCCTACACTCATACCTGTTTTTCTTGGTTTAGTGATAAAGAAACACAGATGGAAATAAAGAAGAGATATCAGGTAGAAAGATATAAAATAGTGGGAAAAATAATATAAGTGAAGTCAAGTACCACCACCATTTATAGAAGTGGACTTTCAGCACCAACGTTAATATTATTTCCTGTTATATCTGTAAATGATAATAACTAACATGTATATAACAATTTTTAATTTAATCAAATCTCATTTTTATAACTAACTACTTCACAACAAGTAACATGCTAAGGCAACATCAATAGATGAAAAAAGGTAGTCCCTGGCCCCAAGGAACGTTGCCCAGGAGAACACAGAGATACGCAAGAAATACAACTACGATACAGTGTAGCGAGTGCAACAATCAGGCATGCAGAAGTGCAAGGGAAGCAGAAAGGAGCGTGTGATCACAACACTCAAAAGAAGACTGCACAAAATGGAGTTTTGAAAAATGAAGTGGGTTTCCCAGATGCCCCATAGGGAGAAAGGAATTCCTGGAGGAGAGAAAAGCGTAATTGAAGACAGTGAACTGTTCATATAATCCTAGAAGTGAAGTAGGCAATGGCAGAAGAAATGATTGGACACAGGCGTCATGAATACTTGTGTCTGCATTTTAGCAAGTCCATTCTAAAGGAAACTTTTAGAATCAACTCGGGGCTGGGGGGCCGCGGGGAGACAGAACTAGTCATTCCTGCAAGAAACACTGGAACCAGTTTCTACCAAACCACCAAAAAAAACGACTTCAAAGGCAACGTGGTGTCACAGGAAGGGCTTCTTCTTTTCTTTGTTTTTAGTTCATTAGGCCTCACTGAAAATTCTGACTCCACAATGTACCTGCTTTGGGATCTTGAACAACACTCGCAACCTCTGCAAGTTTCAGTATAGTAAGTTTATGTGATTACCTTCACCTGTAATATCCCTGTGTTGCAATCTCAATGGAAACTCAAGTTCAGGTCAAAGACGAGTTTCTCTGCGACTTCTCCTCTGAATTGACTCAAAGGCCATCTCTCCCGTCCTCATTTGGCTTCTCTTATGGAATCTCATAAAAACTTCTATGACCTCTTTGGTTTTTTTGTTGTTGTTGTTGTTGTCTGTTTTTTAATTGAAGTATAGTTGATTTAAAATGTCGTGTTACTTTCAGGTGTACAGCACAGTGATTCCTTTTTCACATTCTTTTCCCTTATAAGTTATTACGAAATATGGAGTATAGTTCCCTGTGCCATAGAGGAGATCCTTGTTGTATCTATTCTATGCCTTCTTTGAATGACCACAGCACTTGTTGCATCATTTTTATGTCTGTTGTTGCTGCTTTGTGACTGAAAATGAAAAATTTCTATTCGTTCAAAAAAAGAAAAAAAAAAAAAAGAAGTCACAGCATCCGCCTTGAACATTTAACAACTAAATTTTATTACACAGGGGTTCAGGGAATGGATCCACACTAATCGAATGCATACAGGGCCATTATATAAATCAAAATGCCAATTTACTACTTTAATTTAGTGTGTATATAGAATTATAATTTTCCAAACCTAAATTGGATTGCATGGCCCAATAAAGGATTTCTTTTTGTGGTTTAGGAATATGCTTATATGCAAAGTGCTACACAAGCATAAGTGTTAATTATATTCAAATATGCTTAATTAATGATCTGGATTAAAAATTAAATTTCAGTTGCCCCAGAAAATCCCTGGCCTCTGCTGACATTGGCATATCCCTGGCCTGGTGCTCTGCACCTGTCTCCTTGCAAACAGCTAGCTCCCGTGTTGACCCTGTGGAAGGCTGGATGGGTGAACGTTAAGTGGAGAGTATATATAACCACCCCTGAGGGAGTTCTGCCTGGAGTTTCCCCAATCACAACTTTAACGATAGATTTTAAACTCACTGGGTAAGGGAGGAAGGATAGAGATTACTGGTTCCATTTTATCATTATGCAAACTGACACACAGAGAAGGGCAGATAGAAAATTTACTAGGAGGGCTGAGAACAGAATTCAGGTCTCTGATGCATACTTTAGTGCTCGTTCTTCTGCCCCTGGGATGATCAGTTGGGCTACATAAAAACCTCACTGTTCAGTGCAGGAGAAAACTACAGGAGTAGATAAATATTGAGAGAGACAGAGAGAGAATTTCTGTGATGGAACCATATATAGGATGTTATGGAAACACTAACAAAGGAAAACTAACCCAGTCTGGAAGGGGAGATTGTATGGGTATAGTTGTGTGGGGCGGTGTTAGATACGGGGACCTCTGATCTGAGTTCTTAAAGGATGAGTAAGAATTACATTGGAAAAGAGGGACATTACAGGTTGGGTTCACCAGGAAGCAGATTCTAAGGTGGCAATTAGCACATGAGATATTTATTAGTGAATACTCTTGGGAGCAGAAGGATACAGGATTGGGGAGAGGAAGGAGTTGAGCAATGATACCATCTAAACACAGGCTTCAGCCAATTCAGTAAGAACTCCAGGACAGATGTGGTTCCTTCAGAGTTTTTCCAAGTAGGAGTGAGAAAGCCAAGTCATCATACCATGATGTGGATCAGCCATTGGATGCCGGCTACCCCTAGAAGGAGGTGTGACTTAGGATGAGTCATTTTCTTCAAAAGAGGGCTGTTTTCCAGTAATGATTTCAGGTGATGGGGAAATAAACCCTTCATTCCTGAAGGGGATCTAGGCAACAGATCACCCAAGAGGGGAAGGGTTTTCTTCCCAGAGAAAAGCACTGAAGAAAGAAACAGTGATGCATGTGGGTGTCATGCAAGTGGTTCAATGTTTGCCATGGAAAGGGTTTCATGGGAAGCAGATTCTGAGACAGAGACAGACATCTGTGTACAGGGCATTTACTAGGTAGTGGTCTCAGGAACAACATCTTTAAGGGAGTGAGGGAAGCAGGATTAGGTAAAGGGAGAAGTTGAATTGCCATATAGTTGCCAGTTGGCCAGTGAATAACTCATCTCTAAAATCTCATTACAGAGTTCATCTCCTTGGATCACCCAGGGCACCAATTTTCATAAGTAGGATTGCCAGAAAACCAACTCTGAGATGGAGATTTACATACAAGACTTAACTGAGAAGAGTGCTCAGGAACCTGTAAGTGAGGACAGAGGGTTGGGGTTTAGTCCCATGGGAGCTCTGAAACTTAAGATGGCCCTTCAGAGACAGATTAGAGAAATTGTTAGGAGAAAAAAAAAAAAAAGATATGAGGAGTGAGGGAGAGGAAAGAACCAAAGTTTGTCTACTAGAATTCTAGTTTGGATGGCTGAATGGATGAAGGTTAAAAAAAAAAAAAATGAGAGAATTTTGGAAAGAGAATCAGCTTGAGAAAGAGGATGAAGGAGCATTTTTAGACATCTTGAATTTGAGTTGAAAATGCCCACAGAGCAGTTGGCTCTATGATGATGAAGCTGGGGGAGCAGCCTAACCTAGAGACTGGTTGACTCATTGAGAGGGGATGAGATCACCTGGGACAGTGAGTAAAGTGAGAAGATGAGAGGCCAAGGATGGCACCAGGGAACAACAAGATTTAAAGTCAGCAAAGAAGAACATCCTCTTAAAGGAGACATGAGAAATGACCTCAGGCAGCAAGAGAAGAAAGCCAAGAAAAGAGGAATTGAAGTGAGCAGAAAGGTTCAGAAAGAAAAAGTGGGGGTTTTGTATTTGTTAAATTTTAGGGTCATCGTGATCTTAAATTGGTTTGGTGTAGCTTCAAATCGTTCGATGATGGGACTGAGGAAGATAAATCAGATTGCAGTAAGTGAGACATTTATGGGAGCTCAGCACAACTACCTCAGCCATGGTGTGAGTGTGTGGGTAGATGGGATTCTCTTTAACTCTTAACATTAACATTTAACTTTTAACTTTACAGTTGCAGAAATATCATAGAGGAAAGAAATTATTGAAGTCCCCTAGCCTCCCTCTCAATGGAATCAATGAGAAACAGCTCATTATTGCTTCTGAACGAGAAAGCATCTCTTTTCATAATGGAGACATTTAGATGTTCCACAAACCAACTGCTTAGACTGGTTGAATATCTGTGGGCACTTTATCTTGGTTAATGGGGATGTTTCAAAGAGTCTAGCTTAAGGGAATTTTATGACTGGGCAAGTTTTATTCAGTGCTGGGTTTCGTAATTGCTAATATGCTATTAGACCCCTTTCTTTCCTCCCCATTCTCCTCTCCTTAACTTACCCCTTCCTCCTACCTCTGCTGCTGGAAAATACTTCAGTTTATCTGGATACAAAACTCAGTGCATTTAGATGTTCATTTCTTTTTATGTTTATATATTTATATTGTTTTTATTTATGTAAGTTCCATTTATATTTAGTTATTAATTTGGTATGTAATCAACTTATTTAATTAGGATCTTGGAAAGGGGGAGGACTGGCACTATCTCTTAGCAGGGAAAGGGAAGTGCAGACACAGCTATTAGTTGGGAGTTTGTGGTCCGTATCAAGTGGAATTACAGAAGGGCTCTCCAAGCTTCCAGAATTAGAGACTACAGTGGCGGTCACTCTGCCCTTCTGCAGTACTCATGGCGGTCACTCTGCCCTTCTGCAGTACTCATGGCGGTCACTCTACCCTTCTGCAGTACGCAGCAGGACACTTCGGTGTGTGAACTTTTACTACACTTTGCCTGATGGTGCTGCTGCCGCCGCCGAGACCACTGATGATGCTGATGACGTTGCATAAGGAAGATGCGTTATATCCTTCTGCACACTTCTTCTGACTTCTTTCTTGTCAGCTTTAACTTTTTTTGTGTGTGTGTGATCCACAGGCCTCTCACTGTTGTGGCCTCTCCCGTTGCGGAGCACAGGCTCCGGACGCGCAGGCCCAGTGGCCATGGCCCACGGGCCCAGCCGCTCCGCGGCACGTGGGATCCTCCTGGACCAGGGCACGAACCCACGTCCCCTGCATCGGCAGGCAGACTCCCAACCACTGCGCCACCAGGGCAGCCCCCTATCTCTCTTAATGATCATGGTTTTAAGGCCTGAGAGTACGCCCAACTATTCTCAGGTGTCAGCAACCTGGAAGGATTTCACTGGTCTTTAGTGGGGAGCAGATATATATTCTTTCAACTGAAAACCTGAGAAGGCTACTTACCCCATAGATCCTGCTTGGGGGAAGACGTTTCTCGCAGCAGGGACTCCCTTAAACTTCTCTGCAGTAGACTTTCCTACAGCTCTCCTCCTTTCCTCATTCACTCATTTATTCATTTTGTTAACAAATATTTATTGAGCAGTGACTATTTTCCAGGCACTGGAAACTACCATCCTGGAGTTACAGCACTGATAGATACTGACCCTAGCCTCATGAAGATCACACTCCATCATACTGCTTAATCTCATGTTGCCCCTACTCACAAGTACCCCTTTCTTAGGAGAGAGAACACAGTGTTCTATAAAGCTTTGATATGAAAGGGCTGAGCTCAGAAGAGTTTGTGATAATACCTACCATTGGTTGAATACCAATGGGAACAAAGATGATGCAGTTAAAAAGGAAAATGGATGGTGATGCTGGTATGGTGGGGAGATATGTGCCAGTGTCAGAGCATGAGGGAAACTGAGAAGCCTATACTTACCCATAAATCAAGTGGATTGTAAAGGAAGATAAAATGGTAAAAGAAATACAGAAGAATTACACTTGTAACTTTAAAGTACAAAATAGCACTCATAATCATTCCTTCTATTTATTTTCTATCCTCCTGAAGATTTATTTATGCTGTCAGAGAATGAATAGAATTGTGACATTTCACACATCATCTGATTCTAGGTACTTTTGACTGTCGCATCAAGTTTTCAACAGGACATGCTTCTGGGAGACCAGGGCAGTATATCTGCCCCACCCCACCCCAGTCACCTGTTTCAACTCTTTGATGCTGCATATATGCAAGAGGACATTCCCTGGGGCTACTCAGTCCCTGATGTGAACCACATCTGTTACAATTAGCAAACATAGGTCCAGAGCAGCCCACCATCTGCCAGTCTCCTTTGACCTTCTGACCTGTTTTATGAGGTCTTTCCTTTTCATGCCTAACACAGACACAGTAGATGCACAATAAATATTTATTGATTTAATAAATTTTGTTTCCACTTTCATACGCTTTCTCAGGTAAGAGACGCTTATTACCTTCATGGAAGAAGCATTCGAATAAATGAAAAGGAAGAGCAAGTCAAAGTCTACATTTATATGTTTCCAGCTGGGAGTGCAAAAAACAAGTTGATTTTCCACTCCTGTTCCTTTATTCTAGGTACTGACTGGTTCTTAATCTAAAAAGGCACATTGGCTTGTGGGCTTGGATTATCTTCAGCACACCTGGAGAGAAGAGAAGATGGTTTGCTAGATCCAGCAATTCCCAGGAGCTTGTCTCCATTATTCAACAGATCATTAATACGGAGTGTCAAAGCCACAGCTGAGCACTAAGACACCTAAACCAAGGACTGGTTGGTCCTTTGCCTTCAGAGAGATCGGTAATTATTAGATTTCTCACCATCAATAAGCTCAATCAAAGAATGAAAGCTGAAAAACAAAAGCTGTCTTCCACAACTTCAAAGACCCCTGACAATATGATACATATAGGATAGTGGGATGGGGATACTCCCACACACCCCCACTCTTGGAGGATAAGATGTGAGGGAAACGCTCTTGTCTAGGCCTTTCTCAATTCTGTGGAGGACTTAGAACTCCAGTGAAGTGGTGCTTCAGTGTGCAGCAGCCAGAAGAAATTTTAGTGACTACCTTGGCAACTTCATTTCCCAGAAATCTGTAATTCTTAAATCACTGAACTGATACAAAACACCTGGAAATTAAAAAAAAAACACCTGGAAATATAGCATAAAATATATCAAATATTTTTTAAATGCTTGGTTGAATTCAGAAGGAAGTAGAAAAATTCCAAGAGGATCCTGCAAGCAGAGCTGTAAGCCAAAATAGGCGCCCATTTAACAGGAACTAAGATTTAGGTTTTAATGGCAGTGCTGGGGGCAAGAGACAAAGCCTTAGGCCCATGCGAAGCAGGTAGTGGGAGGTCCCACATAAACTCAGGTCCCTCAAAGGCCTACACTCTACAGAAAAGACACAATAGGAAAAAAAGAGTCATCTCACCAGCAAAGGATGACAGGGAAGCTGGCCTATCTTGACGTGGATTCTGGTTGGAAATTTTACAAAAATTCCCTGTGAGAATTTGTAACCTTAAGCCTGCCTTCACGTGGGTTTGGCATTCTAATTTACCACCTGCGGGATCCAGGGCAACCCCTGTGAAAATTTTTTTTAATCTATTCCTGGGCAAGTACCCATACCTGAATCAGTAAAATAACGTGACTTAGTAGCTAATGCTTGATTTAGAAAGAAACGGTGGATGGTGAACACATTGTTGTTTTATTTGTATGGTGCTTATTTTACATATCTGTAAGTCTTTATCTACCTACCTACCTATGTAGGCTTGTACAGAATTCATCCATAATGTAATTGAGCCCCTCTCAAGCACCTCCTCTTATTGTCATTCAAACTCGAGGTAGAAAAAATGTCTGTTATTGAAAGATACTTGAATCTGGGTGGCTCCAGCCAACTCTGTATGTTGTCACATGTCATGGTACTTTGACAGGGAGAAATCCTGATTATACAGAACAGGTTACAAGCTGTCCTAATTGATGAGAACTCGTTTAACATCTAAGAACATATGCCCCTCCTTCAAGGCAACATAACTGAGTGCTTAAAATGAGCATTGCACCCACAGTGAAATAAAGCCAGTATTATCTTCTCAGAAATGTTCAGATCACCCAACTTTTCCATGACCTGCCCCTTGACATCCTGACCTGGCTCTGGGTCTTCCTTTCCTTCTCCTTCCTTCCCCCCTCTCTCTCCCACCCTGCAATGCAACCTGAAATCTCAGCTCCAGACCAGGTCGTGCCAATCATCACTGCTCACCCTGTGGGGTGGTTTGTCCTGCACCAACTCCATTAACTGGTCTGCTAAAATCCACTCCTTATATGGTTCTGGTTGAGAGTTGGCCAAGAGAGGAACCTGCATGGGACTTGGAAGGTGGAAGTGAAGCAGTGTCCGTTACTTGGCGAAGGTCACCAAGATTAGAATGTGGAGGTGCCAGTGGGGTCCAGCTTGTCCGCACTCTCCTCCCCTCTGTGTACTCTTCTTCTATCCTGACTGTTGATCCTGTTGACCAAGGATAGCTCCAGGTCCTCCCCACGCACTTGCCAGCAGACTCAGACAGAGGCACAGCTGCCCACAGACCTCCTGTGAACTTCTCCATTGCTAAGTCCGATCTTAAAGGTCAGACGTGCTTGGCATTTCATACAGACTGGATAGGCTCCTTCTCTGATCCTCCAACTTCACTCTGCACCTTCACCTCCTCAGATCCTACCATATAATTGAGTTAGGTCTAGTTTCTGTAATAAACCCTTTATTCCATGATGAATAGTGGTTCTGTTCCTTTTACTGAACCCTGACTGATTCATCCTATCATCTGGTGCCCAAGAGAGGCCTGTAATATAGAACTGGGTGATAAATATTTGATATATCAGGATTTAACCTGAGCATTTTTTCCTGAACTGTGGAGTAATGAAATCAGACAGAAAAGATGGGATGGCCCTTCTCCAAAAGGAGGAGTATTGATTGCTACAATCTGTAAAGTTCTTATTAGCTCATTTTCCTGGTTCAAAACATCATTTTCACGTTCTGCTGTTTCTGTCCCACCCCTCAGACCATTTAATGCTCAGATTCACAGGTTTCAGGCCAAGGCAGAATTGCCAGACCGTTTTCCTCTCACTGTTTCCTTCCACTCCCAACCCCATCCCCATTTATATCCTTTGTATTTCTTTCTCTCCCAGGCCAGGGCCAGCAGAAATTATGCCACTCTCCCACACTCTGGAAAGAACTGTTTTCGAGCTGTCTTTTTTAAAGCTGTCTTGCTGGTATTGTGGAGCAACAAGCCCATCAGCTGAAAAACGGGTAACCTTCATCTCCGCACACATTTCTCACTCAGTGAGTACACCCCAGCAATCCCCATTTAGACTTTTAAACAGAACAATTTTGTAGCACTTCCATTTATTACACAGTTAATTGCCTTTTAATTGGTGCAGCTGTTTTCAGCATGTTTAAGGCATACTGGAGCTACCTTCCTTAGAACCCATTTCAGGCTAACTTCCTGTCTTGGATTACATTACTGTTGGCCAAACCTTTGTGCTTGTGCCTCCAAATTTAATCAAAGAGTTACTGTCTAATATAAAGGCTTCTGATATCATTAATTCCTATGGGCAGTGGAGAAAGAACAATGGAAAATTTTGGAGGCAATCTCAGAAGCTAAAACTACCACTGCAGTACACCAAGTTTATGTCAACTTGTAATAACTATCACTGGATCTTGGAGTCCAGGCCCTTAAATTTAAGTTCTAAATCCATTATTTTCAAGTGGTATGTCTTAGGCAAGAGGTTTAGCTTTCCTGGACTAAGGAGTTTGGGCCGTAGAGTCCTTTCTGCATTTAATATTCTCTCAATCTGATTATAACTTGACAAAAGATGCTTATGACTTGTATACTTGAAACATTTTTAACATTAGTAACATAGTTTTAAAATTTTGTGTTTGGATTATTTTCACCTTTGGGACAAATAGGCTCTTCTTATTTGTTTGTGTATTTCATTTACTTATTCGCTTATTACACTAAGGAATAGAGTGGTAGGGCAGGTTCTGAAGAGGTCTTGGCTAGGAGAGTCTCTGAGCCTTGGTTTTCACACTTGTAGCCCTGGATTAATAATATCTACATCACTGGAAGGAGAGAAAGAGGGATCAAAGATGTATCTGAAGAAATTATGGCTGAAAACTTCCCAAACCTAAAGAAGGAAACAGATATTCAGGTACAGGAAGCACAGAGGGTGCCAAACAAGATGAACCCAAACAGACCTACACAAGATATAATTAAAATAGCAAAGGTAAAGAGAGGATTCTAAAGGCAGCAAGAGAAAAACAAAGAGTCAGTTGCAAGGGAACCCCCACCTAAGACTATCAGTTGATTTCTCTACAGAAACACTACAGGCCAGAAGTGAGTGGCAAGATATATTCAAAGCCCTGAAAGGGAAAAACATGCAACCCAGGATACTCTACCCAGCAAGGTTATCATTTAGAATAGAAGGAGAGATAAAGAATTTCTCAGATAAGCAAAAACTAAAAGAATACAGCAATACTAAACCTATCCTCAAATAAGTATTGACAGGTCTTCTCTAAATAGAAAAGAAGCAAGAATCTATAGGAAAGAGAAAATCACAATTGGATAGTGAACTACTTAAGCCAGTACATAGATTTTTTTTTAAAATTGTGAAAGCGGAGCTGCGTCTGCTGTCCAGGGCCTTGGGAGCTTTGCCAAACCTGAAGTTTTTCATTCAAGTGCTCCCTACAAGTTTGGTTCTATCTGAGAGAGAAGACTGAAACGTCACTCCAGTGCTCTCCAGCACAACTGGTTAGAAACTGATGGATGGAATATCAGTTTCTATATTCAAACTTAACAGTTGCTGGTGTTTTGGTTGTTCACCTAATTAGACTACCTGGTCCATTGACAAGTGATGAAACTAAAGATGCCACTAGCTAACAATGGGTAATGAACATTAAGGACTTCAGAGGTAAGGTATTTGATTCCTGTTACAACAACTTACTTATATTTGTGTTAACTGAATTTAATTGGAGTCACACTTAACAGAGCAAACAACTTGGGGAAAGAAAAAACAACTGGAAGAGAGGAGGAAATTAAAAATAAAACCGTTTGGGCTTCCCTGGTGGCGCAGTGGTTGAAGGTCCGCCTGCCGATGCAGGGGACGCGGGTTCGTGCCCCGGTCCCGGAGGATACCACGTACCGCGGAGCGACTGGGCCCGTAGGCCGTGGCCGCTGGGCCTGCGCGTCCAGAGCCTGTGCTCCGCGGCGGGAGAGGCCACAACAGTGAGAGGCCTGCGTACCGCAAAAATAAATAAATAAATAATAAATAAAACCGGTTGGTTCCCTCTTTGTTTCCTGGTGCGCGAGGAGAGAGGGGATTAAGAACTCTGCTTAAAGGAGCTCCGAAGATGGGCGCGAGCCGCGGCTAACAGCGTGGACCCCAGAGACAGGCATGAGACGCCAAGCCTGCTGCTGCGGCCACCAAGAAGCCTGTGTGCGAGCACAGGGCACTATCCACACTTCCCTTCCTGGGAGCCTGTGCAGCCCACCACTGCCAGGGTCCCGGGATCCAAGGACAACTTCCCTGGGAGAACGCACGGCGCGTCTCAGGCTGGTTCAACGTCACGCCGGCCTCTGCCGCTGCAGGCTCGCCCCGCACTCCGTACCCCTCCCTCCACCCGGCCTGAGTGAGCCAGAGCCCCCGAATCAGCAGCTCCTTTAACCCCGTCCTGTCTGAGCGAAGAACAGACGCCCTACAGCGACCTACATGCAGAGGCGGGGTCAAATCCAAAGCTGAGCCCCTGGGAGCTATGAGAACAAAGAAGAGAATGGGAAATCTCTCCCAGCAGCCTCAGAAGCAGCGGATTAAAGCTCCACAATCAACTTGATGTACCCTGCATCTGTGGAATACATGAATAGACAACGAATCATCCCAAATTGAGGAGGTGGACTTTAAGAGCAAGATTATTTTTTCCCCTTTTCCTCTTTTTGTGAGTGTGTATGTGTATGCTTCTGTGTGAGATTTTGTCTGTATAGCTTTGCTTTCACCATTTGTCCTAGGGTTCTATCCCTCTGGTTTTTTTTTACTTTTTAAAAAAATTTTTTTCTTAATAATTATTTTTTATTTTAATAATTTTAATTTTACCTTACTTTATTTTATCCTCTTTCTTTCTACTTTGTCTCCCTTTTATCTTGAGCCGTGTGGATGAAAGGCTCTTGGTGCTACAGCCAGCAGTCAGTGCTATGCCTCTGAGGTGAGAGAGCCAACTTCAGGACACTGGTCCACAAGAGACCTCCAAGCTCCACGTAATATCAAACGGCGAAAATCTCCCAGAGATCTCCATCTCAACACTAGCACCCAGCTTCACTCAACAACCAGCAAGCTACACTGCTGGACCCCTATGCCAAACAACTAGCAAGACAGGAACACAACCCCACCCATTAGCAGAGAGGCTACCTAAAATCATAATAAGCCCACAGACACCCCAAAACACACCACCAGACGTGGACCTGCCCGCCAGAGAGACAAGATCCAGCCTCACCCACCAGAACACACGCACTAGTCCCCTCCACGAGGAAGCCTACACAACCCACTGAAACAACTTTAGCCACTGGGGACAGAGACCAAAAACAACGGGAACTACGAACCTTCAGCCTGCAAAAAGGAGACCCCAAACACAGTAAGATAAGCAAAATGAGAAGGCAGAAAAACACACAGCAACTGAAGGAGCTAGATAAAAACCCACCAGACCTAACAAATGAAGAGGAAATAGGCAGTCTACCTGAAAAGGAATTCAGAATAATGATAGTAAAGATCATCCAAAACCTTGGAAATAAAATAGAGAAAATGCAAGAAACATTTAACAAGGACCTAGAGAAACTAAAGATGAAACAAGCAACAATGAACAACACAATAAAAGAAATTAAAAATACTCTAGATGGGATCAATAGCAGACTAACTGAGGAAGAAGAACGGATAAGTGACCTGGAAGATAAAATAGTGGAAATAACTACTGCAGAGCAGAAGAAAGAAAAAAGAATGAAAAGAAGTAAGGACAGTCTCAGAGACCTCTGGGACAACATTAAATGCACCAACATTCAAATTATAGCGGTTCCAGAAGAAGAAAAGAAAACAAAAGGGACTGAGAAAACATTTGAAGAGATAATACTTGAAAACTTCCCTAATATGGGAAAGGAAATAGTTAATCAAGTCCAGGAAGCACAGTGAGTCCCATACAGGATAAATCCAAGGAGAAACATGCCAAGACACATTAATCAAACTGTCAAAAATTAAATACAAAAAAACACATTAAAAGCAGCAAAGGAAAAACAACAAATAATACACAAGGGAATCTCCATAAGGTTAACAGCTGATCTTTCAGCAGAAACTCTGCAAGCCAGAAGGGACTGGCAGGACATATTTTAAAGTGATGCAGGAGAAAAACTTACAACAAGATTACTCTACCCAGCAAGAATCTCATTCAGATTTGATGGAGAAATTAAAACCTTTACAGACAAGCAAAAGCTGAGAGAGTTCAGCACCACCAAACCAGCTTTACAACAAATGCTAAAGGATCTTCTCTAGGCAAGAAACACAAGAGAAGGAAAAGACCTACAATAACGAACCCAAAACAATTAAGAAAATGGGAATAGAAACATACCTATCGATAATTGCCTTAAATGTAAATGGATTAAATGCTCCCACCAAAAGACACAGACTGGCTGAATGGATACAAAAACAAGACCCATATATATGCTGTCTACAAGAGACCCACCTCAGACCTAGAGACACATACAGACTGAAAGTGAGCGGATGGAAAAAGATATTCCATACAAATGGAAACCAAAAGAAAGCTGGAGTAGCAATTCTCCTATCAGACAAAAGAGACTTTAAAATAAGGACGATTAGAAGAGACAAAGAAGGACACTACATAATGATCAAGGGATTGATCCAAGAAGAAGATATGACAATTGTAAATATTTATGCACCCAACATAGGAGCACCTCAGTACATAAGGCAAATACTAACAGCCATAAAAGGGGAAATCGACAGTAACACATTCATAGTAGGGGACTTTAACACCCCACTTTCACCAATGGACAGATCATGCAAGATGAAAATAAATGAGGAAACACAAGCTTTAAATGATACATTAAACAAGATGGACTTAATTGATATTTATAGGACATTCCATCCAAAAACAACAGAATACACATTTTTCTCAAGTGCTCATGGAACATTCTCCAGGATAGATCATATCTTGGCTCACAAATCAAGACTTCGTAAATTTAAGAAAATTGAAATTGTATCAAGTATCTTTACCGACCACAAGCGTTGTGAGACTAGATATCAATTACAGGAAAAGATCTGTAAAAAATACAAACACATGGAGGCTAAACAATACAGTACTTAATAACGAAGTGATCACTGAAGAAATCAAAGAGGAAATCAAAAGATACCTAGAAACAAATGACAGTGGAGACATGACGACCAAAACCTATGGGATGCAGCAAAAGCAGTTCTAAGAGGGAAGTTTATAGCAATACAGTCCTAACTTAAGAAACAGGAAACATCTCGAATAAACAACCTAACCTTGCACCTAAAGCAATTAGAGAAAGAACAACAAAAAAACCCCAAAGTTAGCAGAAGGAAAGAAATCATAAAGATCAGATCAGAAATAAATGAAAAAGCAATGAAGGAAATGATAGCAAAGATCAATAAAACTAAAAGCTGGTTCTTTAAGAAGATAAACAAAACTGATAAACTATTAGCCAGACTTAATCAAGAAAAAAAGGGAGAAGACTCAAATCAATAGAATTAGAAGTGAAAAAGGAGAAGTAACAACTGACACTACAAAAATACAAAAGATCATGAGAGATTACTACAAGCAACTCTATGCCAATAAAATGGACAATCTGGAAGAAATGGACAAATTCTTAGAAATGCACAACCTGCCAAGACTGAATCAGGTAGAAAATATGAACAGACCAATCACAAGCACTGAAATTGAAACTGTGATTTAAAATCTTCCAACAAACACAAGCCCAGGACCAGAAGGCTTCGCGGGCGAATTCTATCAAACATTTAGAGAAGAGCTAACACCTATCCTTCTCAAACTCTTCCAAAATACAGCAGAGGGAGGAACACTCCCAAACTCATTCTATGAGGCCACCATCACCCTGATACCAAAACCAGACAAGGATGTCACAAAGAAAGAAAACTACAGGCCAATATCATTGATGAACATAGATGCAAAAATCCTCAACAAAATACTAGCAAACAGAATCCAACAGCACATTAAAAGGATCATGCACCATGATCAAGTGGGGTTTATTCCTGGAATGCAAGGATTCTTCAACATACACAAATCAGTCAATGTGATACACCATATTAACAAAGTGAAGGAGAAAAACCATATGGTCATCTCAATAGATGCAGAAAAAGCTTTCGACAAAATTCAACACCCATTTATGATACAAACCCTCCAAAAAAATAGGCATAGAGGGAACTTTCCTCAACATAATAAAGGCCATATATGACAAACCCACAGCCAACATCGTCCTCAATGGTGAAAGACTGAAAGCATTTCCACTAAGATCAGGAACAAGACAAGGTTGCCCACTCTCACCACTATTATTCAACATAGTTTGGAAGTTTTAGCCACAGCCACCAGAGAAGAAAAAGAAATAAAAGGAATCCAAATCAGAAAAGAAGAAGTAAAGCTGTCACTGTTTGCAGATGACATGATACTACTATACATAGAGAATCCTAAAGATGCTACCAGAAAACTACTAGAGCTAATCAATGAATCTGGTAAAGTAGCAGGATACAAAATTCATGCACAGAAATCTCTGGCATTCCTATACACTAATGATGAAAAATCTGAAAGTGAAATCAAGAAAACACTCCCATTTACCATTGCAACAAAATGAATAAAATATCTAGGAATAAACCTACCTAAGGAGACAAAAGACCTGAATGCAGAAAATTATAAGACACTGATGAAAGAAATTAAAGATGATACAAATAGATGGAGAGATATACCATGTTCTTGGAATGGAAGAATCAACATTGTGAAAATGACTCCACTACCCAAAGCAATCTACAGATTCAATGCAATGCCTATCAAACTACCACTGGCATTTTTCACAGAACTAGAACAAGAAATTTCACAATTTGTATGGAAACACAAAAGACCCCGAATAGCCAAAGCAATCTTGAGAACGAAATTCAGAGTTGGAGGTATCAGGCTCCCTGACTTCAGACTATACTACAAAGCTACAGTAATCAAGACAGTACGGTACTGGCACAAAAAGAGAAAGATAGATCAATGGAACAGGATAGAAAGCCCAGAGATAAACCCACACATATATGGTCACCTTATCTTTGATAAAGGAGGCAGGAATGTACAGTGGAGAAATGACAGCCTCTTCAATAAGTGGTGCTGGGAAAACTGGACACGTACATGTAAAAGTATGAGATTAGATCACTCCCTAATACTATACACAAAAGTAAGCTCAAAATGGATTAAAGACCTAAATGTAAGGCCAGAAGCTATGAAACTGTTAGAGGAAAACATAGGCAGAACACTCTATGACATAAATCACAGCAAGATCCTTTTTGACCCACCTCCTAGAGAAATGGAAATAAAAATAAACAAATGGGACCGAATGAAACTGCAAAGCTTTTGCACAGCAAAGGAAACCATAAACAAGGCCAAAAGACAACCCTCAGAATGGGAGAAAATATTTGCAAATGACGCAACTGACAAAGGATTAATCTCCACAATTTCCAAGCAGCTCATGCAGCTCAATAATAAAAAAACAAACAACCCAATCCAAAAATGGGCAGAAGACCTAAATAGACATTTCTCCAAAGAAGATATACAGACTGCCCACAAACACATGAAAGAATGCTCAACATCATTAATCATTAGAGAAATGCAAATCAAAACTACAATGAGATATCATCTCACACCAGTCAGAATGGCCATCATCAAAAAATCTACAAACAATAAATGCTGGAGAGGGTGTGGAGAAAAGGGAACTCTCTTGCACTGCTGGTGGGAATGTGAATTGGTACAGCCACTATGGAGAACAGTATGAAGGTTTCTTAAAAAACTACAAATAGAACTACCATATTGACCCAGAAATCCCACTACTGGGCATATACCCTGAGAAAACCATAATTCAAAGAGTCATGTACCAAAATGTTCATTGCAGCTCTATTTACAATAGCCAGGAGATGGAAACAACCTAAGTGTCCATCATCGGATGAATGGATAAAGAAGATGTGGCACATATATACAATGGAATATTAGCCATAAAAAGAAACGAAATTGAGCTATTTGTAATGAGGTGGATGGACCTAGAGCCTGTCATACAGAGTGAAGTAAGTCAGAAAGAGAAAGACAAATACCGTATGCTAACACATATATATGGAATTTAAGGGAAAAAATGTCATGAAGAACCTAGGGGTAAGACAGGAATAAAGACACAGACCTAGTAGAGAATGGACTTGAGGATATGGGGAGGGGGAAGGGTAAACTGTGACAAAGTGAGAGAGTGGCATGGACATATATACACTACCAAACGTAAAATAGATAGCTAGTGGGAAGCAGCCGCATAGCACAGGGAGATCAGCTCGGTGCTTTGTGACCACCTAGAGGGGTGGGATAGGGAGGGTGGGAGGGAGGGAGATGCAAGAGGGAAGAGATATGGGAACATATGTATAACTGATTCACTTTGTCATAAAGCAGAAACTAACACACCATTGTAAAGCAATTTTACTCCAGTAAAGATGTAAAAAAAAAAAAAAAAGTCTACAAATGACAAAAAATCTACAAACTCATAGAGCAAGAGAAGTAAATTGAAGAAGCAGAGGAACCACTCCCAATTAAAAGATCAAGAGAATTCCCCTGAAAGAACAAACAGACCTCTTCAGCCATCATTAAAACATCTACACATATCAAGTGCTGGTGAGGGTGTGAAGAAAAGGAAACCCTTCTACACTGTTGATGGGAATGTAAGTTGGTGCAGCCACTATGGAAAACAGTATGGAGGTTCCTTAAAAACCTAAAAATAGAGTTACCATATGATCTGGCAATTCCACTCCTGGGCATGTATCTGAAGAAAACTCTAATTCGAAAAGATGCATCCACCTCAATGTTCATAGCAGCACTATTTACAATAGCCAAAACATGGAAGCAACCTAAATGTCCATCTAGGGATGAATGGATAAAGAAGATAAAACTGGATCACTCTGCTGTGCACCAGAAACTAAGACAAAATTGTAAATCAACTCTGCTTCAATAAAAAAAAATATATATATATGAAGAACTTCCATGATTATTGTCTTCATTTTTACCTTCACAACAACCCAGTGAGGTACCTGAAAGCTGATGCACAAATACAAGCCATCATTATTTTAATAAGAAATACATCCCTAGGTCATGAGAAGAGTTCTTTCTGGGAAAAAAAAAAAAAAAGTCTAGGCAGATTACGGTAAAATCTCAGTTATTTTGGGACTTTTGTTTCCGGACTCTTTCTCTGCTCTATACTGAGTGGATATATAAGAAGAGAAACCAGTTCAGTTGGCTACTTGAGAAAAAGTCTTATTAATGCTTTAGTGTGGATGCAAACAAAGCATTGGAACTACATACCTCAGAATCCCCTTCCCTCTGGCTCCTGGCTGGAGTCTACCTCTGAGAGGCTCTCACCTGAAAACACAGGTGGGAGAGAAGGCCAGGCCTTGCTCTCTGTGGGCAGTGGCAACCTGGGATTCTCAGCAGCTTCCCAGCAAGCTCTTGATGTTTGTACTTTCAGCGTGACTTAGATTGAGATCACTGGTGGGGATGCCCCAGAAACTGTTGAGAATTGCCATGATTTCTGGTGAGCTCATGAGAAGCCCCCCACCATTAAATGCTTCAGTCTGAGATTTAGGGGATGGTTTCCCTGACCCTTGGCTCCCCCAGCAATTCCAGTGATTGTATGAGCCCCTAATTCCCTATATTAAGAACTGTAATTCCCAGACTACACAGCATGGCTTTTGTTTTCCCTATTGGACCCTGACTGATACAAACCTCTCCCTTTCCACCAAGGCCATGTGTAACAAAAATTTGTTAAGCACTTACTATAAAATACCATGAGCCAGTCACTTTGCTGAGTGCTCTACATGTATTACCTCATTTTAGCCTCATTATAATCTTATCAGATCTGGTTACTTCCTCCACTTTACAGATAAAGAAACCAAGGCTTGGAGAGGCTAATTTGCCCCAAAAAATCACACAATATAATATGCAGAGCCATAGACTTTTGGAGCTACAATATCCTTATGAAATTGGCCAGTTGGGTAACATTTTTCCATGATAATACATTTTGATAGTACAACGGAAGATTTGAGTGAGTGAGCATCATCCCAAATAGTGTGGCCATTTATCACTGAGCTAAGCTCTAAAAAAAACCACTGTTGGAGTTGGAGTGATCAGAGATCTAAAGTTACTGGTGAAATTAGGAACACAGGAGGGAAATGTTTGGTGCCAATAGGCATTGTTTAAAAATAAGAACTGGTTTTTGAATCAGAGGTGAGGCCAGGGGAATGATGTTGGTGGTGGTGGTGGTGGTGATGTCACCTCTTCAAGGAGCTCTGCAAGAGGGTCTTGAATTCTGATCACTGTCACCTTTCCTACTGAATTGAGACCCAAAATATATTCTTACCTGACTTTCAGGTTAGGGTTCAGAAAGATCTCTTCACTCTAAAGAGACACTGTTTTGAGCCTTATTATATTAGCTGAGCAGGAGCCCACGCGGACGTTGATGTGACTAAAAAGTACAGCTGTCGTCACGAGATATTTTTAGTAATTAACACCATTTCCTGAATCCAGTCAAAATAGTAGGTATTCCTTCCTAGAGATGACTTCAAATATGACTATTATAGGGTTGGATTGAAGGAAGAGGAAGAAATGTAGAATAAACAAGGAAGTTAAAGAATTGCTTTTGTAGTAGACATCTGAATCCTACTGCACAAACTAGAATGTGCAAGAAATGTGACACTTTCTTTAATGAAGCTGACTCTGAGGTCCCCATTCCTCTAAACTGGTGGGAAATTCAACTGCTAGGTTCCCTCTCCTCCTGCCCTCCCCCACCCCAGGGACGTGTGAAAGTCCTGAAGTTCATTTGCAGAGCAGGCCATTCAGAAAGGCCCCTCCGGCTATTGCTCCCTGGGTCACTGCTGAACGTCATCTTTCCAGCTCACATATCTCCTTGGAAATGAGAGGCTCTGCTGCGACTGTACCACACACAGGTTCAGGAATCTTTACACATCTGGGTCCTCTTTCTGCGGCTGTACTTGCATGGAAAGCATGAACCATTCTTCACTGAGAACCTGGGCCTCCCTGGAAAGCTTTAAGGGAGTGGGGCTCTGTCCCTGGTATTTTGCAGCCATAATCCTCATATCACTCAAGTCATTTTCTTCAAAGTGCTTTTTTTCTATCTAAATTAATATGGTTCATTTGGATCATTTATTTTAAGTGTCTACTTCCCATCTTTCTCTAGTCCCCTCCTATTAACAACATCAAACATTTATTGAAAGAGTACTATAAACCTGGTATGAATCCAAGGATTTTTAAACGATGCTCTTTTAATTACCAAGATAATCCTACGATATGGGTTCTGTTTTACCAGTCCCATTTTACAAGTGAGGCAACTGAGTCCCAGAGAGGCCAAGTAACTCATCTAAAGTCACACAGCTAGAATGGCCAAGGCAGGATTTAGACCCAGAGCATGTGGCTCTAGAGTCCTGCTGCTTAACCATGATGCGTTCAATCTTTTCCTGTTACTATCATCCAAAATTTTACTTTTGGATTATTAAGAATAGGCCCACTCCTCCCTCCCTCCCTACCATTCTTCCTTCCTTTCTTCAGTGCTTATTCAGAACAAACTTAAATTTACTGTTTTATTTTCTCATCCTCACAACCATAGCCTTTGATTTTAATTTCTCTTCTAGCTGAAATTCTTTTAATGATTTTCTCAAGTAGTTTTTGTATGGTAAATCTTCTGGGGCCTGATATGTCTGAGAATATCTTTATTTTACCCTCATATTTAGATGATTAGTTAGATATAAAATTCTGGATTTGAAGCTCTCTTTTTTATTTTTTTAAGAGTTTTTTTGATGTGGACCATTTTTAAAGTCTTTATTGAATTTGTTACAATATTGCTTCTGTTTTATATTTTGGCCCCCAAAAAATGTGGGATCTTAGCTCCCTGACCAGGGATTGAAGTCACACACCCTGCACTGGAAGCGGTGGGGGGCAGTCTTAACCACTGGACCACCAGGGAAGTCCCTGAAGGTCTTTTTTTTATACTTTAAAAATATTATCAGTTTTGTTATATCAGAATTGTGGAGAATTCTGATGTTAAACTGATTCCTTTTCCTTTGAAGATGATCTGCTTTTTCCTTTCCAAAATATTTTAGAATTTTCCCTTTGCCTTTTATGTTTTCGTTATAAGGGTGTGTGTGTGTGTGTGTGTTTAAATCTGTCCTGTCTAATCCACTTTGAGCCTTCTCAGCCTGATCTATTAACATACTCTGTATCAGCTTTCTATTTCTGTGTAATAAACACACCAAAACTTAGTGGCTTAAAGCATAAATTTTTACCAACTTATATTCTATAAGTTGGCAATCTGGGCTGGGTTCTGCTGGTGCTTCCTCTGTGGTGAGCTGCTAATCAGCTAAATAGTTCTGCTTCTGGGTGTTAGCTGGATGTCAACTGGAAGAATAGGTCAACTGGGCCATATGTCTTTCCTTATCCATCTGGCTATCCTGGACTTGTTAATGTGGTAGCTCAGGCATCTAAAAGCAACAGAAGATGGCAAGTCCCAGCATGCAGCAGTTTTAAATTCTCTGCTTGTATCCATTTTTCTCTTACCCCATTGGCTGAAACAAGTCACTTGGCCAAGGCTAGAGTCATTGTGGAGGGGACTACCACAGGTCATGAATATAAGGAGTTGAAACAACCTGGGGACCATCACTGCAAAATCTATCATATCCTCCTCTAATTCTGGAAAATTCTTAATTGCTTTTTTTCTCTCCTACACTTATCTTTCTCTCTCCTGAGATTTCTAACATACCGATGTTAACTGCTATTTTTGCTCTTTTTATCCTCCATCTCTCCTAACTTTCACTTTTAGTTTCAACTGTTTTAATCTTTCTTAAAACCTTCCAGGAGAGCTCTTGACCTGTGCTTTCATTTCATTTGTTCACTCTTATAGCTATATCCATTCTGTTATCCAAATAATCCACTGAGTTCCTTATTTCAACAATTATATTTTTCGCTCTCAGCATCTTCAGTCAGTTTTTCTTTGTTTCTGGTTCATGTTTTCCAAAATCCTCCCTTATCCTATTGAGGGTATTTCCTATGCTTATTTTAAATCTGATTCTGCTTGGTTTATTAATTCTACATCCTTTGCTATATGTTTTCCTTTTGTAGCTTTTCTTTGAGAGTATAAATTTATTGTCACCTTTTCGCTGTGACTAATATTACCCTGGGAGCTTCAATTGCCTTGGCTGATAGCGGGTATCTAGAATAAGGGGTGAAAGCTCAGGTCCTTGCCTGTGCCTTTTCTGGTGATCTTAGGAAGTAGGCATTGTGTGAAAAACATACTTCTGGGCTCCACCATTTCCTATTTACTCCCCAACTCCCAAAAAAGTGGCATTGCCCCTCAAGGGAAGTTCCTCCAGTTTTTTAAAAAAAAATTAAAAAGCTAACATTTCTTGAGTATTTGCTACGTACCAGTCCAGGTTTAAGTCTTTTTACATGTATTTCATCCTTTAAACCATCCTAAGAGTTAGGTAGTATTATTATGCCCATTTTAGAGATGAGAAAACAAAGACAGAGAGAAAGCAGGTAACTTCCTGAAAGTCATGGAGCAGTAAATGGTAGAACGAAGATTAAAATCTAGACTGTTCGGCTTTAGAACCCATGCTCTTAATTCATACTATGAGGTGGGGAGGTCTGGGAAAGGAACTTTCCTGGCCTTCCACTGCCCCAATTATTATCTGCTCTCCACTCAGGTGGGCTCTGGTACTTCCCTGATGTCACCCTGATGTTCCTAGCTGGTGCGGGGCCAGCAAGGCTCTTTTTCAGCCTGGCAAGCAATTTTCTGCCCCAGCACTGCAAGATACCCCAGGATACAACTAGAAAACTTGTTTCCATTGTGACACCAGATCCTCTCTCCCTCTTCACACTCTCTCCCCCCATGTTTCGTCTCTCCCTGCCACCCCATCACATTCCGCCTCCCAGGATCTTTTATTCATCCATTCATTCATTCATTGCCATGTTGTTAGATGCATCAAACTTGTTTATGTGACATCTTTGGGGCTGGCTCAAGGGAGGCAGCCAACATCTCATATTAGGTCATATTAGGCAGGAAACATCTGTATATGTAATTTCCGAAGTAATTTATTCACTAACACAAGCCCCCAAAGCTCCATGAGTGCTAACCTCTGCTCTTCACCAGATATTTCCTTTCAGCCCATATTCAGTCTCCAAAATCAACACAGGAATTCTATTATTATAATATCAATCTTTCAACTTTCTCAGTCTCCTGTAGAAATGGATCCCAGAATACAGTTGCATACATGTAAACACCCGGATTCAGGGCAAAAGTTAACTTTATCGACAGCAACATTTTTGAGTCCTTCCTACAACTGCCTCAGACAATCAACTTTCTCATTCTTGATACTGATGTTTAATGCCTGATGCTTTTAAGCACTTTTAACGGTTTTCTTGAGTAAGACATTTAGCTCTCACCCTAGCCACATTTAAAAGGGCGCCAGGCTTCATACTAATTGCAGTCCTTCTACAAATGTCTAGGACTCACCTTTTGACCCAGGCTGGGCCTGCTGGTCCTACTATTGCTCCTCACCTGAATTATAGCCAACTTTTGAAGTTTAGTTCAAATGTTCCTACCTCTAGGACCCTTCCCTCATTGCTCAGCTTAAAGTGATCCCTCCGAGCCTACACAGCAGAGAGGTTGTAAAGTGTTTGCATTCAGACTCTCCAAACCATCTGCTAGGCTGTCCATAGTCCCTCCCAAGGCTAGCCACAGAGGTCAGACATGAAGACATTTGAGTTCTGGCCTTCCCCCTGCTCTCGCATCCCCCTTCCTCTTCCAGTTTATTCCAGCGTGCACACACAGTTTAGATTTGCATTGTGGTTATCATTACGAATATGAGCTGTAAGTTAAATGCCAATCCTGGCTCTTTTACCACTTACTTTCATGACTGAACCAGTCACTTTCCTTATCTGATCCTTATTTTCCTCAACTACCAAAAGAGAAGTCTGGTCTATGTGTTTTCTGAGGCTCAGTCTATGATTCAGGTTGTAGGTTCCTTTAGGTCAGAGACCTCATGCCCTGATTTGGGGGGGAGGGGTCATGGCAGGGGGAGCTTCTATAGTACTGTGAGCAAATACTAGTGCTTAATATTATTAGATTAATCAAGAAATCAGTGATAACCTTAGGTCCGTTTGTAGTCCTAGGTCTTTAGTAGGTGGGCCCTAAACTAGTGGATTGCCATCATGGGCACATTTTCAGAAATGATGTCTGGAAAACAGAGACAGCATTGGCCAGCTGGCCCTCTTTTTTCAGGGGAGTCCAAGTTTCTTAAGACTTACTCGTGCTGAGCAGCTTCCCTGAAAAACATGTCCTCTAGGTAGCATAGATAAATTGACATGTGGGCTTCCCTGGTGGTGCAATGGTTAAGCATCGACCCACCAATGAAGGGGACACAGGTTCAAGCCCTGGTCCGGGAAGATCCTACATGCCACAGAGCAACTAAGCCCGCAAGCCACAACTACTGAGCCTGTGCTCTAGAGCCTGCGAGCCACAACTACTGAGCCCGCGTGCCACAACTACTGAGCCTGCGTGCCACAACTACTGAAGGCCGCGGGCCTAGAGCCTGTGCTCTGCAACAAGAGAAGCCACTACAATGAGAAGCCCGTGCACCGTGACAAAGAGTAACCCCCGCTCACCACAACTAGAGAAAGCCTGTGCACAGCAACGAAGACCCAACGCAGCCAAAAATAATTAAATACGTAAATAAATAAATAGAGATGTGCTACAGGTCACTTATCCCCCTATGCAAATTACACAATTCCCATTTTTCCAGAAATTCAAGTCAAGACCCTGGGCAAAAACCAATTCTATCCAAGGTATTTTATGTTTTGTGGCAGGGGGGCTTCCTGGGAGACCACAACCTTAGGACGTGGTCTGAGGGTGGTGGTGAAGAGAGAAATTGGATTCTTTCCTGAGGTTGAATCACTGGTTCCAGAAAACTTCCCCCTACTGAGACTGCAGAGAAGAGAAAAGAGGTGGCTTCAAATGCAGAAGCCCAAACTCACATGGGGATTTCTGAAAATACAAGGAGCAGACAATCATCTAGAGACAACCCAGCAAGAGAAAGCCCCCTAGGGCCACCCCAACCAGTAACTGTGTGACTCCCCCCCGACCCAGGGTTTCTAAGAGAGTTTAACAGGCCAGAATCTTCACAGCTAATTCCCCACATGTGCACACGGTGGAGGGGCTGGCTCTCTGCTGTCACATCAGTTAAAACCTAGCCAAGCACTGGGAATTCTCTGTATTTTGTTCTATTATTAGAATCCAATTACCATCTGGTGGTATGCTATAAGGAAGTGCTATTCTTCTGCGTCAGCAAACACAAAATGCAGCAATTTGGTGAGCAAGCTGGGAGCTCAGAGCTTAGAGCAAAAGGTAGAGAAATCATTTTATTTCTGCCCAAAGAATCTCATGCCCATGGGGAGTCCCCTGGCTTCAGGATACAGTTAGTTGAGCTTAGCCTTAAAACGGCAAAGACCTTATCCTGGTGTCATGCTGACCTTTAAGATGTCAAACCATTTGCCCAGGCCTAAGCCCATGTATTCTGGTCTGTTCTATTTACTATACGCACCCATTTCTGTCCCTCCTGAATGCAGCCCCACTAGATACCTTTTCTTGTGAGGTAAGAAGCTGCTACTTCTTCTAGAACTGCTATCTTGAGGCAAGACTGAACAGCCCCTGGCCTTCATGCTCATCCCTCTTCCATTTTCTTGACTGAGGTCCCCCTGGTGAGGGAAGCCACAGGCTGCCTCATGGGAAATGGTTTGATGAATGTGGAAAGAGTTTGATGCATTTTTGATGGATATAAACAGTCTGATGGATGTTCAGCTCAAATGTTCTCTCAGCAAACACCTGAGATCATTTGTTCTACCAAGGATGGAAAAGAAGTTATGCCTAGAATCTCTTTTAGACAACCTGAAACTTCCTTGAATGTTTAAAGAATTAAAATAAAAGAAGTATTGCTAGAGTGATGGAAAAGGAGGATCTACGAGAGACAGCAGGGGCAGAGTGTCTTCTAAGTGTAACTAAGGGACAGCACTTATTTATGTCAGGTCTTCTAGATGCCTCTGAATTACAAGATTTTCTTTGTCCCTTTCAACCACTGAAATTCCTAATTTGATTCTTTTTTATTCACTCCATCTGTCTTTTCCTTCATGCAAGTACACCAGATGTTGCAAATAGAAAGGCACTGGAAAAGATCAGGATACAGGCTCCTGAGTCCTTAAATTTTATAATCAGTGGGCTGTCTCCAAGCCCATGTTGTCCCTTTGTGACTACGGAATTTCCTTGTCTAGATTAGAGACAGACCTAGGTCTTGAATCAAAGCAGAACAATGGGCTACCGTGTTCCCTTTCCCCTAGGCCCACACCCAGATCTCAGCGCCCTTTGTCCCACCTCCCCTGTGTGTGAATAAGAAGCTAATGCAAGAGGGAAGAAGCACAGAGCACATTCGTCCGGATGGCTGGAGAAGAGATTGTAGGAAGCCACCCATGCAGATGTCCTAGGACAGGTTAGCAGTCTTAGGCCATCTGGTTTCACCTTGGACTTCGTGACTTATCCTCGAAATCTCTTGTGTTTTTTTTTTTCTTTTACTCGTAGTCAAAATAGTCCTATATAATATAGCCAGGAATCACAGGAAACCAAAACATGGTTCAAAAACATTGTAAATTTCAGGCTACCTTCTATCTCCTGGGCCAGGCACAACTATGTAAAGCTTTTCCTTACTCTACACTCCCGTTTTTTTGCCATTGTCCACTTTTCCAAATCACCGGCTTTCTTTTGATGCACAGGATCTTCTGGTACATATACTTCTAATGTTAAATCCTGCTCCCAGAAAATATTATCAACACATAATGGTGTGTTTTATAATCAATGAAATAGAGTGTTAAGCATGGACTATGTATTTGAACTATTATGTATTATCTCACTTAATCGTCACAAAATTCTACAAGGTTGGTAATATTCCTGTTGAAGAGATTTGGGAAGTGGGGACCGTAAACATTAATTGAATTGTTCCGTCATATGTCTGGTAAGCAACAGAACTGAGTTTTGAACCCTGGTCTTTCAATCCCAGATTCCACGTCCTTTCCATGTTGTGTCTCAAAAAACAAATGAGCACTTGCCCCCATGCAGGTCAGCTCAGGATGAACAATAAAGATGGCAGAGAATATTCTGCTGCAAACGCACACAAAGGCAGCAGGTGGGGGTGAGCAGCACAGCCGAGAGCTCTGTGCACAAACTCAAGGCAGACAGTAAAAGTGAGAGGAAAACAGCAGGTTTATCACCATGTGAAGGGGAAAAAAAATGCCCTCATTAGAATTTGTAGCAAGCATAGCAAATCTCTCAACCTACGAGTTGTACACTGGATACCTTGAGGAGGGAATCTTCTGAGTCCTCTGCAACATAAATTTTTAAAGGACAACATATTAATACATAATGATAGAGAAGTAGAACATGGACACTATATCAGGATGCTCCTGAGAAAGAGTTACTGCCAGCTCCCTGGCAAGAGGAGTTGGTGGTCAAAACTAAGCTCAAAATTGTTGAAATGCTGATTTAAGGAATCTAGTAAATCCAAAAGAATATGCATTTTGATATTTCACTTAAAAAGAAACCCTCTTGATATGGGGAGGGGGAAGGGTAAGCTGTGACAAAGTGAGAGAGTGGCATGGACATATATACACTACCAAACGTAAAATAGATAGCTATTGGGAAGCAGCCCCATAGCACAGGGAGATCAGCTCGGTGCTTTGTGACCACCTAGAGGGGTGGGATAGGGAGGGTGGGAGGGAGGGAGACGCAAGAGGGAAGAGATATGGGAACATATGTATATGTATAACTGATTCACTTTGTTATAAAGCAGAAACTAACACACCATTGTAAAGCAATTATACTCCAATAAAGATGTTAAAAAAAAAAAAGAAACCCTCCTGGTTATAACTCTATTTTAAGAAGCCCAATACCATAGTGTTACTGTCATGTACACGCGTTCCTGTGGAGTTTACCATTCAGGTGTTTCCTGTGCTGATGCTCAAGTAAGGACCGTTATCCCTGCCTGCCTGCACTCCAGCACACCTCTGAGAGAAGGCAATTAGAAGTTGGGACCAAGAAGGGAAACTGTGGGGCTTCCCTGGTGGCACAGCGGTTGAGAGTCCGCTTGCCAATGCAGCGGACACGGGTTCGTGCGCCGGTCCGGGAAGATCCCACATGCCGCAGAGCGGCTGGGCCCATGAGCCATGGCTGCTGAGCCTGTGCGTCCGCAACGGGAGAGGCCACAGCAGTGAGAGGCCTGCGTACCGCAAAAAAAATAAATAAATAAATAAAAAATAAAAAAAGAAGGGAACTGTGCCCTAAATTGAGGCTATGTTAAAATGATAATGATGACCAGTTCTCCTGTTCTTGACAGGGATAATGTGAGGACAAAAGGAATAATGCATATCCCTTCCCAGGTGTGGATTAATTTTCTTTGTAACAAAGGACTTAGTCAAGATAATTCCATTATAGTCAACTCATCGGTAGTATTTATTTTAGAAAAAAATGGTATAAATATTATGTAGGTCACCCAAGTTAAATGAATTGGGCAATAAAGGATTTGTTAAATACCTTTCTCTGCTGGGCGCTGTACAAGTTGCTGTTTTTATTAAAGACTAATTGGGCATTTAGTTGGCTGGGGAGTAGCAATTGCTCTGTAACGTGAGCTATTTTGAAGAGCTATCAGTTTAATATGGGCACAGAGGGAAACGGTTTCAGAAAAAGACTTGAGCTTATAGGGCCCATGCAATTCCATCAGTCAATTTTTCCCATGAGTCCCTGGAAATGGATATTGCTTTCCCCCATGGAGTCATAGGGCCTGCGTTTGTAATTAACCAGGAAGAAATAAAATGTTTTGATAACCCAACAATTGGCTAATCTGATCTTTCCAGGATGGAGTTAGCTTAAGATCTGGCCTCTCACTTGTGGAAGAGAAGCTCGTTTTCAAGAAAATAGAGCTAAACCAAGTACCAATTTTCCATGGAGAAGAAATGTTTTTTGTTCATCCTTTACTCTCATCTGTATTTTTTGTAAACTGAGAGTTAGATCTATAGCCTTGATCAGATTCAGATTCACTATTTTGCCAAGATCCCTTCAGCAGCGATTTTATCATTTCTACTAGGAGGCACTAATGCCTGCTTCTCTCCCTATTTGTGATGTTAGTAGCGGCTGATTAGCAGTGTCCAGATTCATTAACCCACTAGGGCTTGCAGAAGGTGATATTGATTCTGGCATTCCTTTTCTATTTATTAGGTGAAGTACTGATACTCCCATAAAGAAAAATCTCCCCTCAGCAACTACTTGGTTACCTTGAGGTATTCTGAGTTCACAGGAGAAAGGCAGGATTCAAGGTCTAGAAGTCATAATGAGAATATTGGTAACTGCAGTTTTGCACACACACTGAACCCTCCCCAAACATACACACACACAAAAGCTTCTGCATGATCAAAAATACCATAAGCAAGGTTAAAATACAAATGATAAACTGGATAAATAGTTGCAACACAAATCACAAAGGGCTAATCTCTCTAATATGTAAAGAACTCCTAGAGATGGATAAGAAAATAATCAGCCATTAGAAAAATCAGCAAAGCACACTCACAGAGAGTTCACAGGAAGAGGAATATAAATAAAATGCCACTTTAAGAAATGAAATGATGTCCAAACTCAATCACAATAAAAATCTAAATTAAAAATTCCCTGAGATAAATCTTTCTTCACATATCAGGTTAGCAAATATAGAGCAATTCTGCTAACACGCTCTCTCAGCTGGGCGTGGGGAAATAGGCAGGCTTGCACCTTGTCAGCGAGAGGGTAAATTTACTCTCTCCTATAGAGAGAAATTTACCAATTTCTATCAAAACTGCAGATACATAGACCCTTTGTCTCAGCTTTCCATAACTGGGAATTTATCCTACAGATAACTTTGCATGTATGCAAAATTATATCAAGTATGAGTTGTTCACTGCAGCACACTTTGTAAAAATAAAAGATTGTCAGCAACCCTAAAAGACCATCAAATCTCCTCGATGGACCAGGTAAATAAATTGTTGCTCTTCCACACAATAGACTATTTTGCAGCTGTAAAAATAGAGTTCTCTCTCCACAAATATGGAAGGATCTGCAGAATATTGGGAAAACAGATGTACTAAGACCAGAGTGGGGGGTAGCACTGTGCCACTGATACAGGCAATCCAAGCTTCACTGTCTGTAGAAATTTTAAAGCAATTTTTAAAACAGGCTAAAAACTAGTCTTTTTGTAAAAAAAATAACCATGTGCCAATAATTCTAAGCAATGTAAGTCAACACTCCTTTTCCAAAACTCTTTTATTGGTCTAAGTTGCTGATGAAACAATTGCTGACATTTCTCTTAAGCCTATATGGGACACTTCCACCACGGCAGGCTACTGGTACACAGTGGTGTAACGGTATGTTACCTTTTGGGTAAAAAAAGGTGGGAAAATAAGAATATATGTTGGTAACAGCTTGAATCTGAAGAAAGATGTGCCTGATGGCTAAACAAGCAATTAATAACAGTGATGCCATTGGTGGTATGGATCTGAGCAGATGGGAAACAGAGGTTGGGAGAGAGTCACTTTACTGTACACGCATGTATACACACACACACAAACACATGTATACAATTATATATGATTTTTGAACCATGCGAATTTTCTACCTATTAAAACTAAATTAAAACAATTTAGTGAAAAAAGCAACAAGACAGATATGGGTAACTCAAGAGGCACCCCCTCCCATTAATATATTTTGGGGAATGCTTACCAATTTTCCTAGATGTTTTTTATAAATTTGTAATTTTTCTCATGTCTTACAAAAAGGAGAAATAAAAATACTTGAACTTTAACGACTGCATACAAGGGTTATCCAAAAGTACTTCTTTTACGTGTGCTCAGGCTTGGGGAAAAAAATCACATATGCTTTCCCTGAACTTTATCATTAAAGACTCTGATGATTCTGAATAGAGCTTCTATTTGCCTCATTTGTCTCAGCTCCAGTCAGACTACATGTTGCATAATGCATCAAAGTTATATTTATTTATAGCCTATTAGTCACACAAGCTCTTTACGGAAACGCTGGAAGAACTTTTTTGAAAATTGGGAAATAGATTTTATGGGCTAATTCTCTCCTCCTCTATATATACCTATAACAGTGGGATATTCCAAGGTAATTTTCAACAATTGTGTCCATAATCAAGATTCTGATTGCCCTAGTGCTAGGAGCAGAGGCCAAATGGTTATATTTTACATAAAAATGTGTAGGGAAAGAGGATTTGAGCAACCCCAACCAAAGACCAGGAGTCCTCCCAAGGCTTCTGTGAACCTACCATCTATCTTCTAGAGGAGAAGTGACTGAGGACCATAAAATAGCTGCTTAATAACACTGGAAACTGATGTAAATAAACAGTATCAAGAAAAAGGGTCAAATCAAAGCAAGTTATAGACATAATCACCTAAGCCGCCTCCGCACCCTCCTCTCACAAATACACAGTGGGATGTAGCCCCGAATATTGTAGAATGAGAGACGATCACAAAACACTGCAGATGGTGGGGCTGACAGCAGCCCAACCTCCCTCAGTCCTTGCCTCCTGGATCCCAGCAGGGAGGGAGTTATGCCTGACCCTGTTAGGGTTCAGAAGAGGCAGAGGGAATTCAAGGGCAAGTGGACTTGCTAAGGTCCTGGAGGGACATGCAGTATTAATCCCATACAGTATTTTTCTAAATATGTATTTTTCATCTCTAGAAGTTTCATTTGGTTCTTTTTGGTTTTTTATATCTTCCATGTTTCTCCTCATTATGTAAAGGTTTTCCTTAAAATCCTTGAGGATATAGAATAGCTGAAGTCCTTGTCTGCTTATTGAATCATCTCTGTTATTTCTGGGTCTGTTTATATTGACTGATTCTTCTACTGGTTATGTGTCCATTTCCCTATTTCTTTGAATATCTAATAACTTTTAATTAGGTGCTGAACATTGGTAAGTTTATGTTACTGAGTGCTAGATTTGTTTCATTCCTCTAAAGAGTGTTTGCCGTTTTCTGGAAGACAGTTAAATAAAATTGTCTTTATTCACAGATGATATGACCATATATAGAAAATATTAAGGAAGCTACAAAAAAGCTACTAGAACTACTAAATGAGTTTAGCAAGTTTATAGGATACAAATTCAATATAAAAAATAAACTGCTCCAGCTAATATTAGATGCAGCTTATTTTGTGTAATGGCTACAACCAAAACTTGTATAGAAATTATATCATTTAGATAGTCTCATATTATTTGACTGAATATACAGTACACAAAATATACAGTAAATATCACGAGTGGAAATTAAGCTAGGAGGATGCTCTCATTCAACATGAAGTGTTGAAATCAGTTGTATATCAAACTTTTAAGAAAAAGTCCTCTGTCTACAGATGATATATATATATATATTTTTTTTTTACAAGAAGACAAAAGCTAAACAATTATCCCCCAACATTCTTACATTGTTGACAAGTTTTTGAATTCTTGAGGACAAAAAAATTTATTGAAGTTCACTTTCTGCACTAAAGATGCTAAATCAGGGCTTCCCTGGTGGCGCAGTGGTTGAAAGTCCGCGTGTCGATGCAGGGGACACGGGTTCGTGCCCCGGTCCGGGAAGATCCTACATGCCGCGGAGCGGCTGGGCCTGTGAGCCATGGCCGCTGAGCCTTGCTCCGCAACGGGAGAGGCCACAACAGTGAGAGGCCCGCGTACCGCAAAAAAAAAAAAGCTAAATCAAATCAACTGAGATATTTTTCTTGGTTTCCCAAAATTTTAATTTATTAATTCATTCAACCAATATTTACTGAATGTGAGCTGTGTGTATATTATTATTAGGAGCTAGAAGGAGAGATTAATGAATCAGACACCATTCTAGCCTTCAAGAAGCTTGCAAATGAAAGAGGAGATGAACAAGTATAAAAGCAACTTTAAGATAAGATTAAGGATGTCATCATTGTTTCTGCCCTGCCCGTGTGCCTTTAAATGTAATCTGTCCTCACTCCTCCCTCACTCTACCCTCAAATGTGTCAGAGAGAGGAAATAGGCAGTTTTGGGTGACTGCTAGGCCTGTTCCTGGATTACCTTCTTGCCACTCTTTGGTCTCTCCCGCCTGGTGTTCTAATTTTAGCTCTGGTTATCTATATTGTGATGAATGGTTTAGGCCCCATTCATTCACTCATTAAAGATTATTGAGTGCCCATTATCTGCCAAGCCCAGTTCTGGTACTGGGGACGAAGAAAGCACTGCGGTGAACAAGACAAGATGCTGTCTTTCAGACCTTACCCCATACCCTACTTTACCTTGATTCTGTGTCGTCCCTTCAGCTGGGTCACCAGCACTCCGAGAAACTGAAATATACCCTGCTGACCTCAGCCCTGAAGGAGGCCTCTACCTAAGGCAATAAAACTGATATAAAGAAAGGGGGTGGAGAGAAGGATTTACTTCATTAAAGAACGCAATCCCAAAGGTCTAGAGAGAGATGTGCATGTATGTATGTATGTATGTATGTGTGTATATACACACACATCTTCGTACACATACATATGATTAAAGGCCATATCTGTCTTTTTTATTCCTTTCTTTCCTTTTTCTACTTCCCCATTTCCCCTTAGAATCAAAGGGTGAATCTGAAACATGTTTGTAATTGTTTTGCAGGACTGTTTATTCGGCCAAATCTCTGGGTCCTGTGTGTCCATCCCATCCTCCTGGCAGGGGTGGACCTTTGCAGTCATGTATATCCGTAACCCCTTCTACTGTGATAACTGATCAAATCAGGGTGACCATATGACTCAAGTAACATCAGGTAGCTTCTGCCTCCCAAGAATTTGGATTTGGTGCACAAATGCTATTACTACTCTCTGTTAGGAACTTTTAGAGCTAGGGCTACAGGGGCCATCCTTAACCTGAGTTCAAACGGATCAGAGAAAGGTAGTAGCAAAAAGAAGGATAAAAGAAGCACTCTCCCAGAGGAACACAGAAGTAAGAGACTGTGGCCACAAAGGAACAGAGACGGCAGCCGCTGCCTCACCGACTGGTCCTGCTTTGGATCCTTCGAGAGCCTTGGCTGCACTTCCAACCCACGGGCTCTGTAGCTATCACGTTATCTTTCCAACAACCCTCTTTTTGTTTGTTTAGTTGATTGGGTTTTTTCCCATAATCAAACAATCTAAAATACAATATTTCACTGTTCTGGCTACTGTGATTTTTGAGCAATTTCTACCATCTCCCAATGGCTAATCAATCTGAGAACTCAGACTTAAATACAGGGTGAAGGCCAGAGAAAATGCTACTAAAGAGAATTTAGCTGGTATCTGCTGAGATAAAAACCTGTCCCAGGATGTGATGGTCTGTATGTTTGTGTCCTCGCAACATTCATATGTTGAAACCCTAACTTTCAGTACGACGGTATTAGGAAGTCGGGCCTATGGGAGGTATTAGCATAGATGAGGTCATGAAGGTGGTGTCCCCATGATGGGACTAGTGTGCTTATAAGAAGAGACTAGACCTTTTTCTTTCCTCATTTGAAAACACAACTGCAAACCAGGAAGAGAGCCCTCATCAAGAACCCAACCAAGCTGGTACCATGACCTTGGATTTCCAGCCTCTAGAACTGTGAGAGACAAACATTTGTTGTTTAAGCCACCCCGTCTATGGGAATTTGTTACAGCAGCCCAAGCTAAGACACAGAATGTCATGTTCACATCACTTGAGAGATCATTCGCTAGACAACTGAGCTGTCCCAGGGCTGGGGAGAGGGTTGAGGTTGGTTCTGCAGAGCTGTCTCTGTACAGAGACACAGCCCCTGACAGAGTCCACCAGAGCCCACCAGAAGAACACAGGCCCAGCCTAGAAAGAACTGGAGAGACAGCAGGCCAAGGTAGAAGCACAGATGTGTCACAGTCAGCTAGGATTCATTCTTCACAAGAAGCTGTGGGACTCTGGGAAAAATCCTGAACTCCCCTGAGCCTCATACTTTCCAACTTCACAAATGAGGAGGATCAAAATCAAATTATAATGCCTATTTCTCATGCTTAAAGTCAGTAATCTACTTATGACTTTTCTGCAAGAAAACACTAATACAGAGACTCTCATAATTGTAAATGGAAAACTTAGCAGTATACCTGAAACCAAAATGCCCATTTACTATCCTAAAGCCAAACTAAAACACTTATTTTTGAGTAACATACTCTCATGCTAGAATGGAAAACGCTTAAAACATCCCTCTCCTATCACCAAACAATTAATAAGGTTGCTGACACATGGTGGTTTTTGTATAACTAGTGATTCAGCCCCCTGGTGCCAGCAAGGCTGTGTTGACACTGCATGTGCTTTCCAAAACACGGAACTCTGGAGCTCTGCCAATTATATTTGGAACTCAAGACTTCATGCCATTTTGTTAAACGTGATGTACTGATTTGGAGGGATGTAATATAAATTTTAAAAATGTAAACATCAATCAAAAATGTTTTTAAAAATATGTATGTTTTGTGAGGTTTGGGTTTTAATAAACCATGAGAGAAATTTCTACTGCAAGATTGGTAATGGGGTATGCAGGGCAGGACTGCATACGTGAAAGCACTATTAAATGGAAGCGCTTACCACTACAATCTTTGCCTTGTATCTGAAGAATATCACCTAAGGTGTATAAAAGAAGGGAAAGCAGGCAAAGCAAGCAGAGGCTGAGAATATTAATGGAAGAACAAGAGCGACAGTCTCTGATGTCTGATTAGTGATTTTCAATTTACAAAGCACTTCCAGGCACATTATCTCCTGATCACCGTAAAAGTCCTGTGAGGCAGACGGGAAGTTTTTCTAATCTCCTTTATTTATGAGGCAGCTAAGGCTCAGCCAGGCTAAGCCACAGCCCAAAGTCACACAGTTAACATCCAAGGCAAGAACTGAGTCCTCACCCCCAGGCTCTTGACACTAGTTCTCAAGTCACACTTTGGAGTTCAGCCCCAGGCAGAGCCCCTCTCTTCACTGGCCCCATAGCCTCCCAATCAACTTGGCCAGGTGGGAAGCTGTACCTTCATCCATCTCTAGCCAGTGGCCTTTGTCTGGCATGTGATGCCCTGCTGAATGTGGTCCACCAGTCTCAAGTTCATAAAGAGATTTATCATAACTTTTCTGAAACAGCAAAGTTTCCTTATAAGCCCACGAGCCTGGGCCAAGACCAAGCTGTGAGAACCTACAAGCTGTCTTTACCTTCCTCTCCACAATGTTCCCCTGAGCTCTTCACATACCATCGCCTTCCCCAGAACCACTTCAACCCCTCTATTTCCCTCAACAGACTCATGGGCCTGGATGGGACCATAGGAGTATTACCAGTCAAGAGAGCAGGTTATGCTCTGGGAACAAATAAACCCCAAATCTCAGTGACTTAAAACAACAAAACTGATTTCTCACTCCTTCTACACGTCTAATGCAGGCCAGCAGAGGGGCTCTGCTCCCAGGGGTCACTCAGGGCCTCAGGCTAACAGAGGCATCACCTTGGCATTGCTTCCATGATGGCTAAAGTAGTGGGAATCGGATTGGAAATGACACACATCACTTCTGCTCCTGTTACTTTGACCAAAACCAATCACACATTGGTGCCTAACTTCAAAGAGGGTGGGAAGTGGTTCTCTGTGTCTGTGGTGGGAGAGGCAGAACATTAGTGACCAGCCTAATGACAACCACAAAGTTCAGTCCCCATCAGATGCTTGAAGCTCCCCAGTAACAGCCTCACAAAGGAGCCCAACCTTTACCCGAACTTCTCCTGTAACAGGAAGCTCCCCAACTCATAAACAGCTGATTTAATTTTAAGGGAGCTATATTTGTTAGCAACAAAAAATTTCTAAAAATAACCAAAATTGGCCTCCCTGTAACTTTTGCTCCTTGGTATTTACCTCTTCCTCGGGGTCTTAGGATAAATCACTAATATGTTGAATAAATAAAAGATCTTCAAACATTTGATGAGAGCTACTGTTCTTATGTATTTACTCATTTAACCATGTTAGATCCCTGCCCTCTAAGAGATCTTGGGTGTAAGATGGGTAACCAAGACTGCAGTACCTTATGGCATGGGATATGCCATAGATAATCCCCTAATGTTACTGGAGGAAAAAAATCAGGGTTCTCAAAATTGAGGAAGGTGGGTTAAAGGGAGGCTGTGGAGAAGGCTTTCTGGAGAAAGAGCATTGCTGTGAACACAGCAAGGGAGGGGCCTGCTCGGAAGATGAGACTATATCAGGCAGAGGAAACAATCTCTATTAGGTAGCCTAGGTGCAAAACTGCATGATGCATTCAGGGAAATTATAAGGAAGACTGTAACGCAGGATGTCTTTTGTGGGGGAAGGGGGGGATGGGGAGGGAACTGAGATGGCATCTCAAGGGGGGCCCTAGCACTAAGCTAGAAGTCTGGAATCCTGAAAGCTACTGAAGAATTTCAAGTATAAAACTGACATGGGCTGATTCACATTTTAGCAGCATTATTCTGGCAGCAGGGGGCAAGAGACCTACCTGAATCTGATCCTGGGTGGTCATGGACAATGAGACCAGAGCTAATGCTGTGACCCTGTAAAGAAGGGGGGCAGGTCTGAGGAGATGAGATGGGATGGGCAGCACTTGGTAGTTAATTCCAAAAGGTGAGGCAGGGTGCAGTGGGGGCCTGTGATGCCTCTCATGCTTCTGGCTTGGGCAACCAGATGGGGTAATTCACTGAAGTAGAGGTATTCAAGGAGATGGGTAGGGAAAGTTTTGTTGAGTTCAGTTTTGCACAGGTTGAGTTGAAGTTGTGGGTGTGACTTAGTGATGATGCATTAGACAATGAAGTGCATCTATGAAGAGAGATCTAGCCAGAGGTCATAGATTAGGGAGTAAGCAGTTACTGAAGCCATGCATGTGGCTGACATGCAAACTATAACTTTTCTACCTATATAGGAGAATGAAAATATTGATACAATTTTCCAATTTGACCTATCCCTTTCCAGTGGCCAGATGCTCCATATCTACGTTCCATGGTGCCTTCCTACAATCAAGAAACCTAAAAAAACCGAATCACAATCAGTGCCTTGTTGGTAACCACGGAATCAGACCACAGAGAAATGGAGAACTGTGAGAAATATTTCATCCAAACATACAACAGTCTGATGAGTCATTCCTGCTCCACAATGGAGAACACCTCTAGGATAATTCAAATACTCACTTCTCCTAGATCCAGGTTATTTCTCTCCCCTGCCTGTGCTGAACCAACTGTACCTTACCTTTTTCTATCTCATAGGATAACTACATCTAATCTTTTTAAGCCAGGTTTTTTTTTTTCTGTCTGTTTATATAAATTGATAAGGTTACTGCTTTAGGCCAGCAAAAATTGACATATATTCAAGGGACTGACCTGGGTTAATATTTTTCTAGCTCGGTTGTTCTTGAAAACTACCCATCACATATTCCCAGATTATTCCTTAGAAATTAGGAACCAATACAATTCATTACATGTTTGGTTTGTCTAATTTCATTCTCAAAGGGAAATTTGAACATCAATATTAGAGGCCACCTTGCTGTCCCCTATGGTGTAATAAAATATATATTTGATGTTTGTCCCTGGTTCCTGCCACAGAGCTCCTAAACCCTTGAAATTTCCTGAGTAATAGGTAGGAGGGTTGTTTGTCATTCACAATGAGCTCCTTTCCACTATACCTGAGTTTATACTAATGAGATGACTCACAGTGGAGGTCCCTAGATAGTTTCCAAATGAAGACTAGTCATCAGAAAGACCAAACACAGTGATTAGAGTGTGGGAACTCCCAGCCCCCTCCCACCTCAATCTCTGGGGAGGAGATGGAGATTGGGTTATAACAACACTTGAACAAAGAGATTCAGAAAGCTTCAGGATTGGTGAACACACTGATGTGCTGGGAGGGTGGCATGCCCTGAGAGGGCATGGAACCTTGGAGCCCCTCCTCGCCATACCTTGCCCTGTGTATCTCTTCCATGTGACTGTTCCTGAGTTGTATCCTTTATAATAAACCGGCAACCATTAAGTAAACTATTTTCCTGAGTTCTATGAGTCATTCTAGCAAATTATCTATCTTGAGGGTGGGTCACAGGAACCTCCAAATTTGTATTCATCCAGACAGAAGTGTGGGTAGTTGGCACCCCATGTGCAACTGATGTCTAAAGTGGGGGTAGTCCTGTGGGACTGAGCCCTTAACCTGTGGGGTCTTTTCTAACTCTGGATAGTGTCAAAATTGTATTGAATTGTTGGACAGCAAGTTGGTGTCAGAGAATTGAAGAATTAATGTATTGATAGAAGTAAAACACATATTTCATGTCATAAGTGGTATCAGAAAAACCACCAGGCACACCCCCCTGTGTGACAGAGAAAAGCCACAAAATCTTTACTGAGCTCAAAAAAAATCTTACCATAAGAAGCAAACCTTCATCACCAGCTGTCCATCACTAAGGAATCATCAGCAACTACTAGTTGTATCTTTAGAAGATGCACTCAGTTGGAGCTAAGAGATGTGGTCCAACCCATGTGGATACAATGATAGAAACTACTTAAGCACATAAGGTCCTTTCCTCACCCTAGGGTGATGCAACAGGGGCTATCAGGGACCCTTTGCACTCTGTTCTGAACCCACCTCTTAGCTGGTTTCTGCTTCTTGGCCCAGTTACATTAGATTCAAATGCTGTGCTTGAATTTTCAGCTTGGCCTTGGATCCAAACTTTGCATAAGGTCGTTGACTTTTGCCTTTCTCTTTGCTGCAAATCCTGCAGCCCCATGATCAGCCCAGACTCACCTCCATGCCAGCCTAAGCTCGTTGAATCTTCAAAAAATCTAGTCATCTCCTTATCTGGTAGAGGGATACAGACAGCGTTTAAGAGATACTGACAAATAGAAAATTTTTGATCATGATGACAAAGGAGAGAAAAGAAGCTCGTGTCACATAAGACATTATTAAAGATCTTAGACATGTTCAGTCTTCAGGAAAGAGAAAATTAGAGGCAAAATTGGATAGTGCTTTTCAAAGATCTGAAGTACAATTGAGAGGAAGAAGATCAGAAGTGGGATCTATTGTTGGACAATTCAAAGAAGATTTCTATTTAATATCAGATGACCAGAAATCTTGCCTTGTGAGTTACAGCACCCTCTCCTAACCCCATCATGAGAAGCATTCAAACGTGAGGAAGATGACTGAGCTGTTAGGGATGCCATAGAAGGCGTTGCCCATTCTATTTCTCTTACATGGACTCAGAACACAAGGGTTACATTTCCAATTGTGTAGCACTTATTCAAAATAGAAAGAGAGAAGAAAAAGTCTGAATATATAAAATGAGCTTGGAAGTCAAGTATCCAGCTTGAGTAAACAAATTTGAGTACTGTAGGAACATTTAAAATGTGAAGAAACGATGAGTGCAAGAATTCTTATAATTAAGTAGGTTAAATGCCTTAACGAAACTCGATGTGAATCTGTAGAGCAGTGATCAGTGGAATGTGTAGTTATAAAAAAAAGCAGTGAGACAAGATGACCCATGCTCAGTTTCTCCAGAAGGAGATAATCAGTCTTGCAGAGGAAATGAAATGATGGTGTGCAGACGGTCCTGTGTGTTCCCTGCCGCAGAGCCTCCTTCAGGATGACAGAGCAAGTTGCATTTTCCTTATACATTCTGGGCAGGAAGCAGTGGGAGATTTATACCCCCTGACCAAAAAGAACCTCCCTTTCCAACATGTTAATGCCTGGAATACTTCTGCCAGGGTCCTCCCTGGAGGAAGAGTAGCGAGATGAGGAGGAGGAACCAAGCCCAGAAATGTCAAGACAACTCCACTGTTTTAACATGTTCATACCTGCTTTTGATGACAATGACACTTCAGGAGGTCAGAGGTGGGCTTATCCATGGTGCTACGCCCTAAATGGACAAACACTATCTCTGAACTATTGTGAGCAATTAAAGAACATGATAAAAACAGTGCCGCCATGAAAAAACTGTTCCTTCCTTGTTGCGTGTTACATCTCCGACTCCTTCAACACTCTTACATGAAATGGACTTGCCATCCCAGTGTGGTCACTCTCCATCCTGCAGGGGCCTCTTCCTCTGGTCCAATCCTCCTCTCCTATCTAGTGCTCTTGAAACAATGGCTCTAGGGAATAATTTAATTCCAGCGCCCTCTGCTGGCCCTATAGAAGGGCAAGACATTAAACTAGATGAGTAGTTGCCAAAGTTTTCACAGTCACAAAGCCAATTTAGTATTTTATTAACTTCAGGGACCTCACATTTTGAAATTGATCTTTCAAGAAAACTCATTCTGCCAAACAATAATTAATTCCTTTACCAATCTGCATTTGTCATAGTCATCAAAAACTGTCAGTTAGAACTTGTGATCAACAGGCAATAACCAAGTTCACTATACAAAGATTATTTATTTCTAATCAAACCAAAAATTTTACCTTTTACCTAGCCTGTAAACCTTATTGTTGATGACAAAGGCAATTTCTGTAAGGCTTTTTAACATTACTACAAATAATTTAAGGACCTTTTTTCCTACCTAGAGATCCAGGGGCCCCAGGTTTGGAACCACAGAGTTAGAATATACCTCAGTATCTAAACAATAAGCATATTTCTGAGAAATTTTTACTTTATTAGTAAGCACTTCTGGATGATGCTAGATGCCACTTGGTTATAATTCTTCAAATTACTTTGGTGTGTTAACTGATCATATAGTGGCCTGAAAGGTTAATACACCATGCAGGGTTGCAAATATCAGAGCTGAGTTTTCAAAGTATCAGCTTTTAGCAATGAGTAGCTGAACAGGGGTTGTGGTGGTTGAGACTCATGAATCTCAGAGTGGAGAGGGGTACATTCTAGCGATATCTAAAAACCAGCTCTCAGCTGACTTCCTGCCCCAGTGCGCTAGCTGTTTCAACTCTGCTGCAGTATGGCTCCATGAGTGGAAAGTTGATGTATTCACAGGAGACAAGAGAGGAAGATGGAGAAACATGGTAGGCTCAGCAGTGTGTGGGATGGGACCTGGGTGGAGCAAAGTAGGAGACTAGGGAAGTCTAGAAATAGAGTAGACAAGGAGTTCTCTGAGGGCAGGTCTGGGTCTTACCCATTTTTCTAACCCCAGTAACTGACACAACACCTGGTACACAACAGGCTCTAAAATATTTGTCAAATTTCTGTAGGTATTATGCTCACCAACCCTAGAAATGCTTTTAGCTGGGCGCAAAGCTTTACCACTGACACTAATAACTATGACTACTAAGATAATGCCATGGGTAGCTTGTTCAGTGGTAGAACTGAGCTTGCTGTTTAAGTTTTGTACAGAAGTGGTTCTATTTTTGGAAAAAGATGAATGTATCTCAGAGTGATTTTCAGTGTTTAATTTTTTTCTTTTAAAGTAATAAATATATATATAGTAATATAACATACAAATGGAAAAGTACACAAAATGAACACAACAATATAGCCAGCACTCAGATCCAGAAGCAGATCATCTTGGAACACCAGAAGCCCTAGTGGTGTCTTCTTCCTGCCACCATCTGACACCCCATCCCTACTATGCTGACTTCTAACACCACAGATGAGTTTTGCCATTTCTGAAGTACACCCACACTCTATACTCTTGTGTCTGGCTTCTTTTGTTCAACGTTATTTTTGCGATGGTAACTCATGTTGTTACTTGCAGTTTGTTCATCCTCATCTTTGTATTTTATTTATACATATACCACATTTTTAAATCAATTACCTATGATGGTAAGCTAGTCGATTCCAGCTTTTTACCATTCTGAACAGTGCTGGTATGAGCATTCATGTACATTTCTTTTGTGTGCACGTATACCCATTTTTGTTGGGTACAAGCCAAGCGGTAGAACTGCCAGGTCAAAGGATGTGCACATGATCAGCTTTTGCAGATACTTCCAGTTTCACAAAGTGATTGTGCCAATTTTGTGAGTCAGCTTTTGTACGAAGCTAGATGCCAGAGACGTTGAGAGGGCATAAAGGACAGTGGGGAAGTTATCACTAGGCCTATGACTTGGAACCTAAGGGGATTTTATGGAAAGGAAGAAGATAATATAATCCTCAAAGGGACAGGTCCCATCAATTAGCAACTCATCGCTGGAATGCTTTGGAAGCCTGCTTCCTAAGGAGAAAGGAAGGCAGAATAATAATACAAAAGGTAGAGGAAAAGAAAAAAGAGCGGAATAATTGGTAACCCCAAATGCCAAGGAACTGCTAAAAATTTTACCTTCGTAAAAATGTCACAGTGGTGTCCCAGAGCCCTGACTCCAGTAGAGCAGATTAGAACCAGAATGCAGCAAAAGGCGCTCTGTATTTATACGTTTGTGTTTATCACAAAACTTCCTGAACTTGTTTGGGGATTTGTGAGTACTTAACGTTATTAATCAGGACAGCTCCTCTTTATGAATTTTGGGATAAGGCCTTTTACCACTGCTGATACTCACAGGAAAAGAATAAAAGCTTATCACTGAGTTTCTCCAAGAGATTTCTGTAAAATTTAATTTGCAAATAAGTAAGCCAAATTGGAAATGCCAGATGCTATCAGACAGGAGGATCAGATTTTCCATTTAAATGTGATTGTCCCTCTTTCAGCTGGATTCAGGGCTTTCCTCTGAAAGTCTCAGGAAACTCATTTGCAAGAGTGACTCAGAATGAACCCACTCTATAAGACTTGGTTATCAAAAGGCACTTAAACATTGCAAAGAGGAATGCAATGTTCTGTTTACAAGAGGAATTTGATTGCTAATTATGAACCCCTAAAAAAATATGCATTTCATACTTATCTCTTTGCAATTCAGCAATGAATCCTACAGTAGTTCTGGTCACCTCTCAGCTGAGGTCCTCTGACACTGCTATGACAGAGAGCTCCTACGTGAGCACCGACCCCTAGGTATCTGCCGTTTCTCAAATTGTTTTTCAGCTCCAGGACAATTTGCTCTGCAGCAGCTGTCGTCACAGAACAGATCGGGAATGCCTTTCCTTTCAGAGAGCAGCCAGGTTTACATTTGCATTCATTTCCTTGGGGCCATTTCTGTGAATTAGACCTGGCAAAGCCCTGGCCGCTTGCTTTTGATCTGACATGTGGACAAGGAGTTCAATTCATTTGCTGCCTCTCCAGCAGCCATGTCCAAGACCATTATCCTGCAGGAGGTCTAAGCAAGCTGCCACTATCAACGGCCGACAGGCACACTTGAAAATTCATGAGTAATGTGTAAAAACGCAGGAGTCCTTCCCCTTGGTGCTTTCACCGCCCTTACATGGAGATGCTGGCTGAGCCCATACAGAGAGGGGGAAATTGATACAGACCAAGAATTCAGTGGTGGCTCCAAGGCACCGTAAGGATCTAGAAGCTTCTGATTTGCCTCCAAATATTAACCAAGGGTACAAAGAAATGGCATGCCCAAAACTTAGCAGGTCTAGCTGATATGCAAATCAATTTGACTGCATCCTCCTAGTGATGAACATTCACCGTATGAGCTCCCATATGCACAAATGGATGTCTGCAAGGCACCGACCACCCAGCTGCCCGGAGACTGCCTGAGTTGCCCTCCAAATCAAGAAGTGATGGAGATCAGCTTGGTGCTTTGTGACCACCTAGAGGGGTGGGATAGGGAGGGCGGGAGAGAGACGCAAGAGGGAGGAGATAAGGGGATATATGTGTATGTGTAGCTTTGTTATACAGCAGAAACTAACACACCATGGTAAAGCAATTATACTCCAATAAAGATATTAAAAACAAAAAAAATGAAGTGATACAGTTCTAGATGAACACCTAGCTAGAGGCAATTTAATAAATTATGTATCTACCGCATTCAACCGAATGTTCATCAGGGACTTCCTTGGTGGAGCAGTGGCTAAGACTCTGCGCTCCCAATGCAGGGGACCCAGGTTCAATCCCTGGTCAGGGAACTAGATCCCACATGCATGCTGCAACTAAGGAGCCCACCTGCCGCAACCAGGACCCGGCACAACCAAATAAATAAATAAATAAATATTTAAATAAATAAATAAATAGCCTCCACAGGAGTGCCCATGCTACCAGCCTTGCATTTCTTTAGACCCTCCTGCTTTCAGACTCAGTTAATTCTACCTAAGCACCTCTATTTTTCACATCAACACACACACACACACACACACACACACACACACACACACTTTAACATAACCCCTTCTTCTGCTCTCTCTTTCAACTCGGGCCTGGTTACCTTAGGGAGACATTTTTTCCCCTCTTAAAAGGCTCTTTGTCTTCAAAAAACAAAAGCAATTACTTAAAGTTCCCTAGAAACTTTAGGTAAAAGAAAACTACCCTGAAGGTATCAGTGTTGTCAAATTCTAGAACACTTGGAAGTACACAGAAATCCTGTTTAGAATCTTACCAAATTATTCTTCTATCCCTTTATCCTCTAAAACATCCAAAATAAACAACAGCTATTTTATATTTATTATTTCTTTTGGGGGGGGGCTGAATTACTGGTGCTACAGTAAAAACACTACTTTTACTACAAATGTATAGTATTTCATTGTAACAAATGTGCATTCAAATTATGGATTAAGGGACTTCCCCGGTGGCGCAGTGGTTAAGAATCCACCTGCCAATGCAGGCAACAAGGGTTCAAGCCCTGGTCCGGGAAGATCCCACGTGCCACAGAGAAACTAAGCCCGTGCACCACAACTACTGAACCTGCGCTCTAGAGCCCACAAGCCACAACTACTGAGCCCACCGTGCCACAACTACTGAAGCCTGCACACTCTAGGGCCTGTGCTCTACGACAAGAGAAGCCACAGCAATGAGAAGCCAGCACTGCGAGGAAGAGTATAGCTCCCGCTCACCGCAACTAGAGAAAGCATGCACGCAGCAACGAAGACCCAACACAGCCAAAAATAAATAAATAAAATAAATAAATTTTTTTAAAATTATGGATTAAATGTGTACTAGACAGGGGCCCTAATCTCTGTAAACAAGAAAACCTTCAAGCTTTTTAAGTTCTGAGCAACTGACAATAAATGAAGTTTTGGAGCACCATCAGCACAACATGTTACCAAGCCAAGGACAAACTGCAGTAAACTTCTGATCAGATTTTCTCTCTAGGTGTCAGTCTTGATGGGTCTTGCCATCACTTTTGGACTTCTTACTTAATTTAATCCATCCTGAAGGTAGGCCTCAGTGCTGGGCCTATTTACACAGAATCCTGGTGGGCAATTATGCAAGATTATTTATATTTCTAGGTTCTGCATGTTAATAACTAGAATGCCTGATTTTTTTTTTTTTTTGGCCTCCCCGTGCAGCTTGTGGGATTTTAGTTCCCCAACCAGGGATTGAACCTGGGCCACGGTAGTGAAAGCACCGAGTCCTAACCACTGGACCACGAGTGAATCCCCTATGATGCCTGATTCTGAACAAATATTACTTTAGCAAAAAAGTTAGGGGACCAAGCCCCTAAGATTCAGGGAGACACAAAATCCTGCACTTAACTGCCATGATATATATTTTTAAAATTTTATTTAGTTATTTTTGGCTGTGTTGGGTCTTCGTTTCTGTGCGAGGGCTTTCTCTAGTTGCGGCGAGCGGGGGCCCCTCCTCACCGCGGTGCGCAGGCCTCTCACCGTCGCGGCCTCTCTTGTTGCGGAGCACAAGCTCCAGACGTGCAGGCTCAGTAATGGTGGCTCACGGGCCTAGTTGCTCCGTGGCATGTGGGATCTTCCCAGACCAGGGCTCGAACCCGTGTCCCCTGCATTGGCAGGCAGATTCTCAACCACTGCGCCACCAGGGAAGCCCTGCCATGATATTTTATCTTCCTCCTTGAGGCTGTGTCCTCATCTGAACTTCAACACTAGGAAGTAGCGCAGTTTTGTTGAAATAGTAAAAATATAGAGTTTATTGACGTAACTAATTTAATCTTAGATACCCAGAGACTATAAAAAGAAAAAAAATTGCATAGTTAATCACAAAATACTGTCATAGAAGGGGAAATTTACATGTTTGGAATCATAAAACATGGAAATCAGGTTGAAGAAGTTTCCAGCTGCTTGTTTCTAACCAATTTTGGAAATGTCTTACATTTTAGATCTCTCCCGAGTTTGACTGACTCTTGATTATCTGTGATCATGAATCGACAGTAGTATATTCCATATATATTTCATAGAGAATCCACAAGGTGACATGAGCCACTACTTTTGAACGCACATCTGGGTCTAGCAGACAACATAATGAACTTGAGTTTTCGTCCCTTCTTGCTCTTGACTAATTTCTAATGGACAGCCTCCAGTCTATAATGTGAATAATATTCTTCTTGACTCTGTTTCAACAAAGGAATTCACGGCAGTGGACTGTTGAGGAATGCGCTGACAGAACACAGTGATTTGTTTGCTTCCCATTCCGTATCCACACACCCAAGCACCTTCACAGAGCAGGTTGCTCAACAGGGTTCAAAACATCTTAATTAGCCTAATTCAAGGATGGCAAATATGCCACACCTCCCCCATAGGTTAGAGTTGAGGGGACCTAATAAGTATTATCCCTCTTCACTGCCCAAGTTCAGAAACAACTGAGAGATAAACACAAACACAGGAATCAGACAGACAGAAATGATATTAATGATACAGTCCTTGGGCACCTGGCTTGGGCATGAAAGGCAAACGGACTTCTTACTGTTGCCTAAATTAAACTTCCCAGGCTTCAAGCCTCTCTGAGTGGGGGCAGTGCCTGCTCTTCAGTCTTCCCACATAGTGGGGAGAGTAGGCCAAGACAGCATATTCTCCATACGAAGGCAGTTTCCAAAGAAAGAGAACCAGAAGGGTCTAAAGAAAGAAGTGCCAGAAGCACCTCATATGCCCACTTTGTTCTCTCAAATGTATTAATCTGATAGGTCATTCCCACCTTCCCCTCACTCACTAGGAATAGGCAAGAAGGTAGCAAGAGACCAGCAGAATTACTTCACAGCTGTGGTTCACAAACTTGAGCATGTATCAGAATCACCTGGAGGGCTTGTTATAAACACACATTACTGGTCCCACTTAAGAGTTTCTGATTCAGAGTGGGGCTGGGTGAGGCCTGAGAATCTGCATTTATAACAAGTTCCCAGGTAATGAATCACCGCTCTAATGCAATGGTTCTCAACCTTGAACAAGCAATGGAATCAAGAGAAAGGAGTGTTTCCTCCTATCATTCCTCAGCGTTTTTTTCTTTCTTAACCCATTGGGTTTAACCTCTAATTCTGTGGTCTAGCAGAGATGTGGCACTCCATTCAGCGGAAGGAATCAGCAGTCTATTGGAATAGGCTTCTCTCTCAATATTGACCACTATGCTTTCATGGCACTGTTAATGCAGTGATGATTTATGTCCCTAGAAATCTATGTAGTGGGTGATAACATAAATATTAAAACCCCAAGCCATACTAGACGCAAGCACTCCACATTCTATTTCCCATCCAAAATTAAGTCCAGCCACGTTACCCAAAAGAGCTCATTAGATATTAAGATATTCCAATAAAATGCCAATCATAAAAATTTTCCAAATTTGAGTGTAAACCTTCTCTTATCATGGATTTCCCAGGTTGACATTATAAGTCCAAAATTAAATTCCTTGAATATTAAAGTCTAAAATCAAATTATCTTTCCTTTGTGTTAAAAGCCAAAAGAAACTAAAGTCCCAAATGCTATCCTCCTGTTTCTTATTCTTCTGACTCTATCCAGAGGATATCCCTATGCAGGACTGTGGTTCTTTTAGCAGCTACAGTTGAGTTTTCTTCTACTGGAATAGGTGTAGTTCTCTTTAGGATCTTAAAAGTTCAACTGCACCCATATGTGCCTCACTTTTGAGAAGACCAAAGATTATCAAAGATTATCAAGATTATCACTAAAGATTATCAAAGAACCTGTCTCACATCCACTTGTTTTAGAAAACACTTCAACCCTTAGCACTCAGTGGATATCCCAGACAAAATTATATTCCCAGACCCTCTATTTATTATTGCCAAAGACCATAGCAGAGATTCAGTGATATCTGAGAGAGGGCAAGTAGAAATGGGACAGAATTCTTGATTGCAGCTTTGCCATGAGGCTGGTCATGCTGTGTCTTTGTTGGAAGAACATGACCGTTATGGCACCATTTCACCATGTTAAGGGAGAGTGGATGGGAAGGCCTTTTATGCATATTTTCTCAGCAATTAGAGGGTGGAATTTGAGACCTGGTTCCCTTCTAACAAAGTTTTAAAACCTGCAATGGTGGCAGTTCCAGCCACTAGGTCTTATTTTATTTACAATCTAACATACTGAAAACATCTTAATTTCCATTTGCCTTGGAGCCCTGTGTTTCTAGCATCCCACTGCTGAAATGAATGAGGGTTCCGCCCAGTTACTTAGTATCCACTATCTCTTGTGAAGACATATTTTCAGCCCTAGGTCACAGATTTTCAGTACACGGATGAAACAATTTTTGTTGTTGCTTGGCTGCAAATCTACAATCCAAGACTTTAAAAAGCAAAGAAGCTACACTTCTTGTGAGGTCAAAGAAGACTTCACCCAAAAATTAATGTTTTGAACTGAATAAAAATGAAACAACATATCAAAATTTTTGAGATGTACCTAAAGCAGTGTTTAGAGGGAAATGTAGACCATTAAATGTTTCTCATCTAAAAGAAGAAATATCTCAAATAAAAAATCTAAACTTACACCTTAAGAAACGAGAAAAAGAGTAAGTTAATCTAAAGCAAAAAGAAGGAAGGAAATAATAGAGATAACATTGGAAATCAGTAAACTAGGAAATGGACGTACCGTTGAGAAAAGCAATGAAATCAAGAGCTGATTGTAATAGGCTGTATAATGGTCCTCTGAAGAAGTCCATGTCCTAATCTCTGGAACCTGGGGCTACATTACTTTAGCTGGTAAAACGAATTTTGCAGGTGTGATTACTTAAGGGTCTTGAACCAGAGAGATTATCCTGATCATCTGGCTGGGCCCAGTGGAATCACAAGCATCCTGATTAGGGAGGACAGAAGGCTCAGAGTTAGAGATGCGATAGTAGAAGCAAGAAGTTGAAAGATGCAAGAAGGGAGCATGGGTCAAGAATGCAGGTGGCCTCTAGAAACTAAAAAAGGCAAGAAAATGGGTGTTCCCCTCAGAACCTGCAGAAGGAACTGGCCCTGCCAGCACTGTGACCTCAGCTCAGCTGGGCTGATTTGTAACTTCTGACTCCCAGAACTCTAAGGTAATAAAGTTGTGTTGTTTTAAACTACTACATTAGTGGTAATTTATTACAGCGGCAGTAGGAAACTAATACGATAATCCCTTGAAAGATCTGTAAAATAAACAAACCTCTACTCAGACTTACCAAGAAAACGAGAGAGAAAATACAAATGACCAATATCAAGAACCAAAAAGGGTATCACTCCAGATATTCAAAGGATAATAAAGGAAAATAATAAACAACCTACGTCAAATTCTACAGCTTAAATGAACAGGCGATTTCTTTAAGACTCAAATGACCAGAGTTTAGTCACGAAGAAATAGATAACCTAAAATGATAACATACACCTATGAAAGAAATGGAATTCTTATTTCAAAAGCTTATGTCACCAACAAAGCTCATTAACAATTCCTGGGAAACAAAAATAGAATCTGAGTAGTAAAATAAAGTCTAACCTTTTATTTTTCCCTTGTGCTTCATCTCGTTTCACTTGCTCACAGGTTGCTGCAGGCAGAGAGGCCTCAGACCAGAGCTCCTCACGCAAAACGGCCGCGCAGGACAACTCAGCTCTGCGGCCCATGCACAGAAATACTGCGCCCGACTTGTCAATTCAAGATGGCGGCAGCGGGCCGTGTGCAGAGACACTGCACCCGCCACCCCAGTCTGGAGCCGTGAGCAGCACACCTGCACGGACTTGGGAGAACTCCGCCCCCTGCCCTCTCCGCTGACGAGATCCCTATAAAGAAGCCCCTCCCACATCCTGTGGGGAGAGATAGGACTTCAGAGTGCGAATCTCCCGTTATTAGGTTCATATCCATTTAGAACAGGTGTGTCCTCTTGGTGAAATGACTACATTATCATATCATATATAATGTCCATCTCTATCTCTGGTTATAGTCCTGTTGAGTTTTCAAAGGACCAGAAGCTGTGTGGCTGATCTAGCCCTGCCTATTTATACCTGGCACGTCATTTTAAAGTGAGAGCCTTACACATAAATGGCTTTTAGGACACATGAAATGTAGCTTTCTTTGCTTTTTTTTTTTTTTTTTGCGGTAGGCGGGCCTCTCACTGCTGTGGCCTCTCCCGCCGCGGTGCACAGGCTCCGGACGCGCAGGCTCAGTGGCCATGGCTCACAGGCCCAGCCGCTCCGCGGCATGTGGGATCTTCCGGGACCGGGGCACGAACCCACGTCCCCTGCATCGGCAGGCGGACTCCCAACCACTGCACCACCAGGGAAGCCCCACTTCCTTTGCTTTTTAAAGGTGGATTGTAGATTTACAGCCAAGCAACAACAAAAATTCTTTCATTCCCTATGAAACCTTTTTCTTTTCCCTCTAATCAAAACCTTGCCTCAGCTGCTTGTGTTTACTGAAGCCAGTGCAGCTCTAGCATGTTTGTGAGGCTGAGCACTTGCTGCCCTGCGTGTTTAAAACCAGCTACTTGCTTGTGGATAAAATTGCCATTAACTGCTAGGTCAAAATCCCATTGGACTATGCTTACTAAAATCTAAAGCCTTAAGCTACCAGTCCAACCCCGCTAGTCAAAAGAAAATCACGTAACTGTAAAAACCAGCCATGTGTCACAACAAAGCCCTACAAACCCGCAAAGCAAAAAAAATAAAATAAAATCATGTGACCCATGTTTATTTCACCTAAGGCCTAAAGCTACTTACTCAAAGCCTCACATATTTCTGGCTCCCTATGTTGCAAATTCAACTATTTGTCTGTCTCTCAAGCTACCTGGATTATGCTCCAAATGCTGGGGGAAAGGATGCTATATATTGGATTCCTTCAAACTCCATCACTCTCCTCACCCAACAGCCAATCATCATAATTGATCACAGAAAATGTGTAATAAGGCGTCTTTTCCCCACAACCCAGCCCCACACAAGTCTCAGAATTTCTTCTTCTTCACTATTCAAGGTCCTGAAACCAAGCAGGACCCTGTGGGGCTCCTGGGCACAAAAGTCTTTCTGTGTACCCCTTTTTCTTGATTATAGGAAAGAGGCTTCTTTCAGAACTCCATGACATTTCCTGAGTTCCAACAGAGCAGGTTCAAACAATTGTTAAACAGGGAAGGGAGGGGATGCAGAGACAGGGAACAAACAGTCAGGGGTGGGGTGGGGGGAAACAATAGTGCAACCTTGGGGCAGGGTCCTGGTTCCTCCTCAAGAAATATACATAACAATGTATTTAAGCTGTTTTGCAGATACTGAAATCCCCACCAGGTGAAGGAAGTTAACTGTTTGCTGCCCAGGAGCATACAGACCCCAAACTGGTTGGAACCAGAAGGTTGATGATGCTGACTCCCGCTTACCTCACCACCAACCAATCAGAAGAATGTCCACGAGCTGATCACGCCCTCTTTGAACCATTACTATAAAACTCCTCACTATCCCCTCCAGGGCAGGACACACACACAGTTTTGAGGGTGTTAGCCTGCTGTGGTCCCCTTTGCCTGGCAAAGCAGTATTCTTTTCTACTTCAGACAAAACTGTCTCCAAGATTTAATTTGGTGTCAGGGTACAGAGGCCAGATTCGGCTTCAATCCCTTGCTCTATTTCATGAAGGAGGAGCTTACTAGGATCCTGGAATGATGACAAGGGTGAGAGATGTCCCACACAGGACAGTTTGGATGGAGGCTTGGCCACATCTAGGATCCCAGTAGGTGTCCATCTGCTGGATGAGCCACAGGCAGTGAGCAGGGCAGCAGGCTGTGTCATGCTCTTCTGTAGTAACTGCTTTCATTCATGGGGCCCCTCACCTCAGTCAGCTACTTAATATAGACTCTAGCTGCCTACACAGCTGTGTCCAGGATTACCTTCGGATTCCTGCACCCTCCCCACCCCAAATGACCCTCATACTCTGTCCTGGAGAGAAAGGCATGGCTCTCAGCCTCACGCTCCATCTCTTATTAAACTCTGTGACGGCGTATACTATGCTCTGCACCCCTCAAGGCCTTTCCTTTTTATTCTTAAGAACGTAGTTTGGAAGTCAAACAAAAATGAATATTAACAATTTCTTTCTCTTTCCATTTGAATGTTCTAACTGGGAGAAGGGTCTAGACATATAGTAAATTACAGACAGCACAGAGATTAATATTTCAGGATTGCAGGTTAGCACACATGCTTACCCACACTGCCCCAAAGGGTCTCACGATCCTTTCAAATGCCCATTCTGTTAGAGTTTTTCCACACAAGGAAAACTATTCATCATCAAGTCTAGTCAAATGACAGTGCTGGCAGTTAAGCAAGTCAGGAGGTCTTACAAGTGGAGGTACTACTGCTGGGAGAGGTTAAGATGTGTGTCCAAGACACACTGCTAGTTAGAAGCAGGGATTCAACTCCAGGCTGCTGAAGCATCACCTGGGGTAACTTGACAGGACTGACTGGCAGCCAGCTCAAAGCAAAATCTGGACACAGGGCAGAGGTCAAAGCAGGGAAGACGCTTCCTTCTACAATCAAAGGGCCACAGGGGAAGATGGGAGAGGAAGGTCAAAAGGAAGGTGAGCCTGATTTTGCATTATGTGTGGGTGAGCGGGCCACCCTTCTAAAGCACCAAGACCCAAGGGGGCTCCCTTTAGATACTTTTTGATTGTTTCTCATCCAAAGCTATGTTCCAAGACCAAGAATTTTCTATCTACCTTTATAAATAGGATATAAGTGTAATATAGAAAATGTAAGGAAAATGCATATCCTAGCGAGGCAGACCTATGTATGGTAGAGCCTGTGGCTGCAGCAGGTACTAAAGTCCCACCACTGATGTCATTACCCTTCTAGGCTATTCTTTAGTTAGCTACAATAATATGATGCTTTCTTTTACTGAGCTCTGCACACCAAAGCAACACCCAGCTCTACCCACCACCAGTCTCTCCCATCAGGAAACTTGCACAAGCTTCTTAGGTAGCCTCATCCACCACAGGGCAGACAGCAGAAGCAAGAAGAACTACAATCCTGCAGCCTGTGGAAGGAAAACCACATTCACAAATAGACAAGATGAAAAGGCAGAGGACTATGTACCAGATGAAGGAACATGATAAAACTCCAGAAAAACAATTAAATGAAGTGGAAATAGGCAACCTTCCAGAAAAAGAATCCAGAATAATGATAGTGAACATGATCCAGGACCTCGGGAAAAGAATGGAGGCAAAGATCAAGAAGATGCAAGAAATGTTTAACAAAGACCTAGAAGAATTAAAGAACAAACAAACAGAGATGAACAATACAATAAGTGAAATGAAAAAAACACTAGAAGGAATCAATAGCAGAATAACTGAGGCAGAAAAACGGATAAGTGACCTGGGAGACAGAATGGTGGAATTCACTGCCACAGAACAGAATAAAGAAAAAAGAATGAAAAGAAATGAAGATAGCCTAAGAGACCTCTGGGACAACATTAAACACAACAACACTTGCATTATAGGGGTCCCAGAGAAGAAGAGAGAGAGAAAGGACCTGAGAAAATATTTGAAGAGATTATAGCCGAAAACTTCCCTAACATGGGAAAGGAAATAGCCACCCAAGGCCAGGAAGTGCAGGGATTCCCAGGCAGGATAAGCCCAAGGAGAAACATGCTGAGACACATAGTAATCAAACTGACAAAAAATTAAAGACAAAGAGAAGTTATTGAAAGCAACAAGGGAAAATGAAAAATAACATATAAGGGAATTCCCATAAGGTTAACAGCTGATTTCCCAGCAGAAACTGTACAAGCCAGAAGGGGGTGGCATGATATATTTAAATTGATGAAAGGGAAGAACCTACAACCAAGATTACCCTACCCAGCAAGGATCTCATTCAGATTTGATGGAGAAATCAAAAGCTTTACACACAAGCCAAGAGAATTGAGCACCACCAAACCACCACTACAACAAATGCTAAAGGGAATTCTCTAAGTGGGAAACACAAAAGAAGGAAAGAACCTACAAAAACAAACCCATAACAATTAAGAAAATGGTAATAGGAACATACATATCAATAATTACCTTAAATGTGAATGGATTAAATGCTCCAACCAAAAGACACAGGCTCACTGAATGCATAAAATAACAAGACCCATATATATGCTGCCTACAAGAGACCCACTTCAGACCTAGGGACACATACAGACTGAAATTGATGGGAAAAGATATTCCATGCAAATGGAAATCAAAAGAAATCTGGAGTAATGATACTCATATCAGATAAAATAGACAATAAAATAAAGAATGTTACAAGAGACAAGGAAGGACACTACATAATGATCAAGGGATCACTCCAAGAAGAAGATATAACAATTATAAATATATATGCACCCAACATAGGAGCACCTCAATACATAAGGCAAATGCTAAGAGCTATGAAAGAGGAAATCGACAGTAACACAATAATAGTGGGGGACTTCAACACCTCACTTACACCAATGGACAGATCATCCAGACAGAAAATTAATAAGGAAGCAGAAGCTTTAAATGACACAATAGACCAGATAGATTTAATTGATATTTATAGGACATTCCATCCAAAAACAGCAGATTACACTTTCTTCTCAAGTGCACACAAAACATTCTCGAGGATAGATCACATCTGGGGTCACAAATCAAGCTTCAGTAAATTTTTAAAAATTGAAATCATATCAAGCATCTTTTCCAACCACAATACTATGAGATTAGAAATCAATTACAGGGGAAAAAAACATAAAAAACAAAAACACAGGGAGGCTAAACAATTCGTTACTAAATAACCAAGAGATCACTGAAGAAATCAAAGAGGAAATCAAAAAATACCTAGAGACAAATGACAATGAAAACATGATGATCCAAAACCTATGGGATGCATCAAAGGCAGTTCTAATAGGGAAGTTTATAGCAATACAAGCCTTCCTCAAGAGACAAGAAAATTCTCAAATAAACAATCTAACCTTACACCTAAAGGAATTAGAGAAAGAGGAACAAACAAAACCCAAAGTTAGTAGAAGGAAAGAAATTGTAAAGATCAGAGCAGAAATAAATGAAACAGAAACAAAGAAAATAAGAGCAAAGATGAGTAAAACTAAAAGCTGGTTCTTTGAGAAGATAAACAAAATTGATAAACCTTTAGCCAGACTCATCAAGATAAAGACGGAGAGGAATCAAATCAATAAAATTAGAAATGAAACAGAAGTTACGACACCACAGAAATACAAGGCATCATAAAAGACTACTACAAGCAACCCAGTGCCAATAAAATGGACAACCTGGAAGATGGACAAATTCTTAGAAAGGTATAACCTTCCAAGACTGAACCAGGAAGAAATAGAAAATATGAACAGACAAATCACAAGTAATGAAATTGAAACTGTGATTTAAAATCTTCCAACAAACAAAAGTGCAGGACCAGATGGCTTCACAGGTGAATTCTATCAAACATTTAGAGAAGCGCTAACACCCATTCTTCCCAAACTGTTCCCCAAAATTGCAGAGGAAGGAGCACTCCCAAACTCATTCTATGAGGCCATAATCACCCTGATGCCAAAACCAGACAAAGGTATTACAAGAAAAGAAAATTACAGACCAATAACACTGATGAATACAGATGCAAAAATCTTCAACAAAATACTAGCAAACAGAATCCAACAACACATTAAAAGGATCATACACCATGATCAAGTGGGATTTAACCCAGGGATGCAAGGACTCTTCAATATATGCAAATCAATCAATGTGATACACCATATTAACAAATTGAAGAAGAAAAACCATATGATCATCTCAATAGATGCAGAAAAAGCTTTTGACAAAATTCAACACCATTTATGATAAAAAAAAGTCTGCAGAAAGTGGGCATAGAGGGAACCTACCTCAACATAATAAAGGCCATATACGACAAACCCACAGCAAACATCATTCTCAATGGTGAAAAACTGAAAGCATTTCCTCTAAGATCAGGAACAAGACAAGGATGTTCACTCTCACCACTATTATTCAACATAGTTTTGGAAGTCCTAGCCACAGCAATTAGAGAAGAAAAAGAAATAGAAGGAATACAAATTGGAAAAGAAGAAATAAAATTGTCACTGTTTGCAGATGACATGATTCTGTACATAGAGAATCCTAAAGATGCCACCAGAAAACTACTAGAGCTAATCAATGAATTTGGTAAAGTTTAGGATACAAAATTAATGCACAGAAATCTCTTGCATTCCTATACACTAATGATGAAAAAACTGAAAGAGAAATTAAGGAAACACTCCCATTTACCATTGCAACAAAAAGAATAAAATACCTAGGAATAAACCTACCTAGGGAGACAGAAGACCTGTATGCAGAAAACTATAAGACACTGATGAAAGAAATTAAAGATGATTCCAACAGATGGAGACATATACCATGTTCTTGGATTGGAAGAATCAATATTGTGAAAATGACTATACTATCCAAAGCAATCTACAGATTCAATGCAATCTCTATCAAATTACCAATGGCATTTTTTACGGAACTAGAACAAAACATCTTAAAATTTGTATGGAGACACAAAAGACCCCGAATAGCCAAAGCAGTCTTGGGGGAAAATAACGGAGCTGGAGGATTCAGACTCCCTGACTTCAGACTATCCTACAAAGCTACAGTAATCAAAACAATATGGTACTGGCACAAAAACAGAAATATAGATCAATGGAACAGGATAGAAAGCCCAGAGATAAACCCATGCACCTATGGTCAACTAATCTGTGACAAAGGAGGCAGTGATATACAATGGAGAAAAGAGAATCTCTTAAGTAAGTTGTGCTGTTAAAACTAGACAGCTACATGTAAAAGAATGAAATTAGAACACTCCCTAACACCATACACAGAAATAAACTCAAAATGGATTAGAGACCTAAATGTAAGACTAGACACTGTAAAACTCCTAGAGGAAAACATAGGAAGAACACTGTTTGACATAAATCACAGCAAGATCTTTTTTGATCCACCTCCGAGAGTAATGGCAGTAAAAACAAAAATAAGGTCTTCCCTGGTGGCACAGTTGTTTAGAATCCTCCTGCCAATGCAGGGGACACGGGTTCGAGCCCTTGTCCGGGAAGATCCCACATGCCGCAGAGCAACTAAGCACGTGAGCCACAACTACTGAGCCTGCATGCCACAACTACTGAAGCCAGCACATCTGGAGCCCATGGTCTGCAACAAAAGAAGCCACCACAATGAGAAGCCCACGCACCACAACGAAGAGTAACCCCCGCTTGCCGTAACTAGAGAAAGCCCACGCACATCAACAAAGACCCCACACAGCCAATAAATTAATTAATTAATTTAAGAAAAAAGACAAAAATAAACAAATGCGACCTAATGAAACCTAAAAGCTTTTGCAAAGCAAAGGAAACTACAAACAAGATGAAAAGACAACCCCCAGAATGGGAGAAAATATTTACAAATGAATCCATGGAGAAAGGATCAATCTCCAAAATATATAAACAGTTCATGTAGCTCAATATAAAAAAACAAACAACCCAATCAAAAAATGGGCAGAAGACCTAAATAGACATTTCTCCAAAAAAGACATACAGATGGGCAAGAAGCACATGAAAAGCTGCTCAACATCACTGATTATTAGAGAAATGCAAATCAAAACTACAATGAGGTATCACCTCACACCAGTTAGATTGGGCATCATCAGAAAATCTACAAACAACAAATGCTGGAGAGGGTGTGGAGAAAAGGGAACCCTCTTACACTGTTGGTGGGAATGTAAATTGATACGGCCACTATGGAGAACAATATGGAGGTTCCATAAAAACTAAAAATAGAATTACCATATGACCCAGCAATCCCACTCCTGGGCATATACCCTGAGAAAACCATAATTCCAAAAGACACATGCACCCCAATGTTCATTGCAGCACTATTTACGATAGCCAGGTCATGGAAGCAACCTAAATGCCCATCAACAGATGAATGGATAAAGAAGAAGTGGTACATATATACAATGGAATATCACTCAGCCATAAAAAGGAACGAAATTGGGTCATTTGTAGAGATGTGGATGGACCTAGAGACTGTCATGCAGAGTGAAGTAAGTCAGAAAGAGAAAGACAAACATTGTATATTAACGCATGTATGTAGAACCCAGAAAAATGGTACAGATGAACCGGTTTGCAGGGCAGAAATAAGAGACACAGATGTAGAGGACAAACGTATGGACACAAGGGGGGAAAGTGGCAAGGGTGCTGGTGGTGTGATGAATTGGGAGATTGGGATTGACACATATACACTAATATGTATAAAATAGATAACTAATAAGAACCTGCTGTATAAAAAGTAAATAAAATTTAAAAAATAATAATATGATGTTTTAAAAATTGTTCAGGTCAGTAGAGAGTGCTGCTTTTATGGGACTCTGAGGAGAACCCTCAGATGCATTTTGGAAATATAATGGGAAAAAATTACTGGTGCTTGGGAGATTTTGAAATATTGTCCTTGAACTTACAATCCCAGAGAAAATGGATGCTTGATGGGCTTTTCAAAGTTGATAAGGACAAGAGTGTTTTTTTTTTTTTCTCCCCGCTCACATGTGAGAGAATCATTCTGAGGGGGTTTTGGCCATTCCTGCCAACCGTAATTATGGTTGGATTCTAACTGGTACCCGGAATGAGGCTCAATTCGAGCAATAGACTCAGCAGCAGTGGCTGTCCTGAAATGCCCTCTATCCCAACGAGGACCATAATAACATAAAATTTGGATGGCAAGGACTTCCCTGGCAGTCCAGTGGTTAAGACTCTGCACTTCCACTCCAGGGGGCATGGGTTCGATCCCTGGTTGGGGAACTAAGATCCTGCATGCCATGATGTGCGGCCAAAAAAAAAAAAAAAAAAAAAAATTGGGGTGGCAATTTTCAGTCTGTTACACACCTTTATTAACATCTTAATCCTCACACCACTTAGGGAAACTGAGTCAGTGGAGAAACTAAGGAAGGCTGAGTTCCCCAATACCAGCTACTTAAAGAGTGATCCAGAAACTTGGTGTGCCCATCTGCAACCATGTAAGTATAGGAAATGAGAGCCAGCTTTTAGATACTTTCATAGCAATTTGACAGAATCATGTTATGTCTTATAATAAAAAGAGGTTTATTTTAAAAAAAAAAAAAGCTGGTCTCACAGTCCAAAGTGCAGTCAAGATTCAATTGCTCCCCAGCCTGTCCCGCTGACCTCATCTCATACCCAATCTTCTCCACTCATGACACACCAGCCCCAGTGGCCTTCTTTATGTTTCTCGAGCCCACGGAGGCTCCCACCTTATGGCCTTTGAACTCACTCTGCCCTTTGCCTGGGATGTTCTTGCCCAGCTCTGTGCCTGGGTGGCTTCTTCTCACTCAACCCACTCCTCAGAGAAGCTTCCCTCCCTGGCCACAGTAAAGAAGTTACCCAGAACCTCTCTTTCCCACTTCCACGTTTTATTTTCCTCATAGCAGTTATTACTATTACTTTCTTATTTATGCATTATTTTCTTATTTATGCTCCCATTAAAATGTAAGAATCTTGGGCTTCCCTGGTGGCGCAGTGGTTGGGAGTCCGCCTGTCGGTGCAGGGGACGCGGGTTCGTGCCCCGGTCCGGGAAGATCCCACATGCCGCGGAGCGGCTGGGCCCGTGAGCCATGGCTGCTGGGCCTGCGCGTCCGGAGCCTGTGCTGCGCAGCGGGAGAGGCCGCAACAGTGAGAGGCCCGCGTACCGCAAAAAAAAAAAAAAAAAAAAAAAAAAAAAAATGTAAGAATCTTGTCTTCCTTGTTCAGTGCTGTATCCCACACACCTACAACAGCGCCTGGCGCACTGCAGACACTCAGTATTTAACAGGTGAAGGAAACGATGACAGTGGACGAAATGTCCGGTGCCACTTGATGCAGGGACCCCTGCTCTACTTATCCGTGAACGAACACAAACTTGGAGTGTTCTGCGGGCCTTGGAGACGTGCATCATTGTATCGGCCTGGCTGTTCCCTTGCTAGGGGGCCGGCATTTGGGCTCACATTTGAAAAAAAGAATTACAGGGCTTGTGCTGAAAATTGCATCTGTCATTACCAGCTGGTTTTTGAGATAGTGAGGAGGGCCATAGAGCTTTCTCGTTTTAGGTACGGCTATGATTTCCTAACGCATTTCTCTCAGTGGTGACCCATTTTGAATGACTGTAGTTTCTCTCATTTTTCTTTGAAGTATTGTTCACAGCTTGTGGCCTGTCCTAGTTTGCAGGAGTTTGAAAGTGGGTCTGGGAAAGGTTGAAGAGCCCCCTGACATAGCGCAAGAAGGTTAGGTCACTGGTCCCAGCACTTCACAAGATGATATGATGGACTTTGTAAAGACTACAAGCAATCACCATTCATGTGCTTCATTCACAAGAATCTCGGAACCTTCCCCAGGGGTCCTCTGGTCCAACTTTCCACCTAGTGCAACACCTTCCATGACATGGCTAACAAACAATTGTCCACCCTTCGAGTGAAGAGATGCAACAATATTGCAAGGCAGGCAGCCCATATTTAACCCTGGGAAAACTTTTCTGAGATTTTCCAATAAAATGGATTCTTTCTTTTTCTTTTAAAAAACCTTCTCTGTGGGCAGTTGGTAGATATTTTTAAGTTTGGGATTCAGGCCATATGGAGTGTAATATTTAGAAATGTTTAGAGCTATTTCATCCCTTATGAAAACGAGATTGAGAATAACCTAAGAGAAAATATAACACCATTGGCTTTTCCATTCATAAACACATTCTGCTGGGCGCTTCTCTGACATTCTGTGAGGGAAAGGAGCCTGGAGTTTAAATTCCATTTGCATGTTATCCCACTGTGAGAGGAAATTATTTCTCCCCGGCCTACTCTTATCATGCAGATTGCTCTAAAATCAGATTACAGCTGTTTGTTTTGATTGATTAGTTAGTTCTGCCTTTTTTTAAAAAAAATCACTTATATATTTTATCAGTGAAAATAAAGCCGAGAAAGCAAATACAACACTTCCTTGTAGGTTTCTGAGAGTGTTTTAATGAGAAGTTGGGCAGAAACAACTTCTATATACAAGGGAGACAAACAAAATTTTTGAAGTTTGCGCTCAAGGTGCCCAAAGAAGCAGCCTACCCATCTGCCCTCAACCAGAGAAATCATTTAGTGCGTGCACTTCGTGTTCTAACCAAGTGTCATGGGCAACTTACAGGGATAAGAGAAGTAGGGACTCAGCTTTAGGGAGATGCCATGTATATTCCAGGCTTTGGGACCAGTCATCCTGGTGTAAGTCCCAGCTCAGCACTTACTAGTTTCATGATCTTGGACTTTTTTTTTTTTTTTTTTTAACCTCTCTGTATTTGTTTCCTCACCGGCCACATGGCAATACTATTCTTCTTGCAAAGCGGTTGGGAAGATTAGAGATAATATATGTAAAGCCTCTAGAACGGTGTGAAGCCCAGGGTAAGATGCGCCAGCTGCTGGGGTCTGGGTTTGGTTTTTCCCTGATCAGCTTCAGCTGGCAGGGCAGGCAACTTTCAGGGATTCCTAAGTTTATCTTGCCGGAAGGTGACCTTGGAGAATCTGCGCCGAGACAAGCTGCAGAAACTTTTTCTGGCCCTTCGTTCCTTAGCAAGGGTTGCATCTCTGCAGAGGGACTGACTCAGGGCAGGGGCTGAGACCCACGCCGCGCAGACAGACGCCGCGGAGAAGGCGGGTGAGAGGAGGCGAGGGAAGAAAATCCGAGATAATGTGTTTAATTTGATCCGTTCCCTGGAGTCATTAAAATGCATCCTCCCCTGGACTCTGAAATTCTTGAGCTGAAATAATCAGTCCAACAGGCTTTTTGCTGAAGGTAGTGGAAGCACACATTATGATGTAGGCGAAATCTCAGACCTGTTGAAATACTGCCCTCTTGTGTTGCGGGATGGCAGCAGCCACTTTGGGAACCGGCTCAGCCTTCCAGCCTCTTACCAGAGGTGCTAAGAGGTGTTTGGAAGCCTCTCACGCTCCCAAACGAAACCCCGAGGCAAGGCCGACCCAAACGATCCATCTAATGTGTGAGGTTGGAATGGGAAAGCCAGGAGTCCAAGCCCTTATTCACATGCTAAAGAAACACGAAGATCTCTATCGTTCATTTTCAAGGGGTCCCCAAATGAATTCTGAAGGAATTACTGACCTCCCCGGTGGTGCCGCCGCTGAGAATCTGCCTGCCAATGCAGGGGACGTGGGTTCCGGCCCTGGTCCGGGAGGATCCCACATGCCGCGGAGCAACTGAGCCCGTGCGCCGCCACAGCTACTGAGCCTGCGCTCAAGAGCCCGCAAGCCACAACTACTGAGCCCATGTGCCGAAACTAGTGAAGCCTGCGCGCCTGGAGCCCACGCTTCGCAACAAAGAGAAGCCACCGCAATGAGAGGCCCGCGCACGGCAACGAAGAGTGGCCCCCGCTCACCGCAACTACAGAAAGCCTGTGCACAGCGACGGAGACCCAACACAGCCAAAAATAAATAAATAAATAAATAGAATTACTGTCTCTAGGAGTCCTCTGCGAAAGTGTGCATGTTCCTGCACATGTAGCCTCATTCCTTATTAGTCATTAACACTCACAGTGAGATTGAGTTGTTAAATCCTTCCTAACTTGATGGCTAAAGCCAGGGAGGTTCAGAATGAGTCCATTTAAAAAAAAAAATTGAATTTTTCTGACTTTAAAGATAACAAATGCTCATTGTAGAAAACGTGGATAATAGAGAAAATTCTAAAGAAGAAAATTATCCCCACCGTAAGATAACTCATCTAAACATTTGATACTTCCTTCCAGCTATGTAGTTATAGATCTTGAGGTCTAGGTAAAATGGTGCCAACCCCATTCCTCTCCTTGTCGAAGTCCAAAGCCCTCCTCTCAATTTCTGCAGATTGAGAAGGTCACTCTTTCGTAGTCAGTTCTTAGGTTCAGATTTTACCTCCCCAAATGCTGTCCCTGCTCTTTGCCAGGTCTACCTCCTTCCCCACAACACGCACACTCATGTATGTGCCCACACACACACACATACAACCCCACTCACATCAAACACTTGTGCCTGTGGCATACTGAAGGTTGGGGAGAGAAGTATGCACTGCCGCGAGCAGCTTCAGATAGGACATCAGTCAGGCCTTTCTTACAGTTCTCTGCCAGAGAATCCCCACCTGCCACCATTGGCCCTACTGTCCTCAGCCTGGGAAGACCTCCCTTGCTCTCCTTGCCTGATCCTGGCCTCATGCAGAGCAAGTTAGCCACTTCCTGCTGTTGCTCAAGCTCCTACGAGCTCTCGCATCCCCAGGTCTTCCCTCTAACTCAAGGACTTATATCAGGTTATTTTCTAAAGCATGGATAGTTTGCCCCCTAAGAGGAATATTACTGTCAGCAGTTTAAAATAATGAAATTTCCACCCCTATTACCGTTCTTGATATTGTGGATATTGTATGGTTTGGGATTCTTTCTTTTTTTTTTTTTATTTACCATTTTAAACTTTTTTTCAAATTATAGTTGATTTATAATGGGTTAGTTTCAGGCTTATAGCTGTTTTGGGGTTCTTTTAAGATTAAATGACATTGTTAGCATTTCACCATGCCAATAAAAGGTACTCGAAAATTTATATATCACAAAATATTTCATCACCAGGATGAGCTAGTGTTCTAAGGACACGAGAGGGAGCAAGTCTCGATGGACGTAGGAGGACTGAGGTTAGTTACTGGGGGATGTGACGCTCCTATTTCCCCTGGGGAAAAGATGTTAGCTTTTATATATAGATTAGATAAACAACAAGGTCCTCCTGCATAGCACAGAGAACTATATTAAATATCCTATGATAAACCATAACGGAAAAGAATATTAAAAAAGAATGTATATATATGTATAACTGAATCACTTTGCTGTACAGCAGACATTAACATAACATTGTAAATCAACTATACTTCCATTAAAAAAAAACCTAAAAATTCTTCTTAGTCTGACACTTAAAAAACTCAAAACCTGCTTCATTTACCATTGTCTCAGGCATCCTCTCCTTGGCCCTGACCCCTGTTCTTCCACTTTGTCTAATTTTTGCTACAGACTCTCCTTTTGGGATCTGTTTCATCTCTCTCAACCACCCCTTTTGAATCAGATGCTGTGGCCTGTCCCTGGATTCCTAAGCCTTTGCCCTGGCACTTGCTTTAGACCCCCCCCCCCCCCCCCGCCTTGTTCCATGTCCTCAAGCCACAGGCCAGCCCTATTTTCCTACTATTCTGATTCTCTATCTCTACATACCAAACCCCCTCAAAATTTCACGGTACCACAATAACATTTATCTGTTCTTGATTCTGCAATTTGAGCCAGTCTCACAGGTGTAGTTTGCCTCTGCTTTGTGGGCAAGTCAAGCAGCTGGGGCAGCTTGACTGAAGTGGGAGGGTCCACTTCCAAGATGGTCTTACTCACTTAGCTGGCAGGTTGGCATGGGCTGACAGCTGGGGCTCAGCTGGGGCTGTCAGCCAGGGCCTTGAGTTCTCCTCCTTGTGGCCTTTCCAGATGGCAAGGTTGAGATTCTCCTGGCATGGCCATCTGAGTGAGGACAGTTGAACTTCTTTCATGAAAGCTGGTCTCCTCCAAAGAGCAAAAGTAGAAGCTGCCAGGCCCTTGTAATGCCTGGGTTTAGAAGTCCCAGAACATCCCTTCCACTACATTGTATCTGTCAAAGGAGTCACTAGGTCAGATTCAAAGGGAGGGGAAGTAGATTCCCCTTCTTGATGGGAGAGTTGCACATGGAACGAGAGGTAGTGTTGCGGCCATCTCCGGAGATACAATGTACCACCCACCCATGCCATACCCATTCCCATCCCTAACTTTCAGAACCTCAGCACAAAAATGAGAGTTGTGGAACTCTCTACAGAGACTTTGGACAGAAAGACTGTTTTGGTAGACTTCGTGAAGTATCGTGCCTGATTGATTAATGGCTGTGAGATCGTACAATTCTTTCTCTCTCTAGGCTGAGAGCATTCTAGGTCAATGCTCTTTGGCACCTGTACTCTCTCTCCCATGATTAGCTTTCTTCTCTGTACTGTGGCAATGTGTGGGGTGTTTTAAATTCCCCATTTCAGATTAGAATCAATTCCTGTTTGCACTCTGAACTGGAAATCGTTTTTCCCTTGATCTATGCCATGACTTGTAATTTAACACCCTTCAACCTTCACCTGCAAACAGAAGTTCACTGGCCTTGTAGGGGTTCACTGATATCCACAAGGCCTCCAGAGTCCAAGCCTTGGGCATGCAACTTTGCACTTATATCCCCAGAACAAAGCAAATGAGAGTCTCTCATACCTGAGTGGTATGTTTATAAACATAGGAGAAGCTAGTTTTCCACTTACTGCCGCTGTGTAACAAACTGCCCCAAGATTTTGTGGCCCAAAACCACAACCATTTTACAATCTCTTACAGTTTACATAAATCAAGAACTCAGTCAGGTTTGACTGGGCAATTCTTTTGCTTCCTGTGGCATACTTTGAGGTTACTCAGTGATGTCCAACTGGCAAATAGAATGGTTCGGAGGCTCCAGGATGGGGTCACTCACGTGTCTGGCTGGACAGCTGGGCTCAGTTGGCACTGCCTACTTGGAGTCCTACATGTGGCCTCTCTGGCACAGCGGTCTCAGGGTAACTATGCTTCTTACCTGGAGGCTGGCAAGTGTTCCAAGAGAACCAGACAAAAGCTGTGTGGCCTTCCTGCAGTTAGCCTTGCAAGTCACACACATCACTTCAGACACATGCTATTCATCACTAGAAAGTCATTGGGCAGTCTAGATTCAAGGGAGACACCACCTCGTGATGGGGGATAATAAGGTCATGCTGTAGAAGAGCTTGTGGGACATGTGATATTGTTTCCATCGTCTTTGGAACACGCCATCTGCCATAACCAATCCGGACCTCAGCAAGAGTGAAGTTAGATGAAGTTGCCCCTCCATTCCTGCATATCCAGCCCCATGTTTCTCCTCCTGTTGCCCTTACCCACAAATTCCCCCCAGCCCCAGATTCTACTTTGCTTTCCTGACATTTCCTGGCACTTTCTCCCATACAGAACTTACATATTTTGTGTCCCACTTCCTCCTGACCCCCCTGACTGGAGGCAGCACTTTGCAGTGGAAAGAGTGTTGAACTGAAAAGGCACATCCCAATGCTTCCAGCAGTGAGCTAGGTTAGCCTAGGCAACTCAAAACTATTGCAGTTTTCTCATGTACACTGGAATACTGGAAGTGGGTTTGGGGGATAAGACAAAACCACCTTCAACGTCAATTCTAATCATTCCAAATCTAATCTGACAATTATATGCCAACAAATTCAACAACCTAAAAGAAATGGACAAGTTCCTAGAAACATACAGCCCACCATAACTGAATCAAGAGAAAAGAGATAATTTGAACAGACCTATCGCTAGAAGTGAAATAGAATCTGTAATAAAAACAAAAAACCTCCCTACAAACAAAAGTCCAGGACCAGATGGTTTCACAGGTGAATTCTACCAAACATAAAAGAACTTCTACTGATTCTTCTCAAACTTTTCCAAAAGACTGGAGCAGAGGGAACACTCCCAAAGACATTCTATGAAGCCACCATCACCCTGATACCAAAACCAGACAAAGACACCACCAAAAAAAGAAATTACAAGCCAATATGTTTGATGAATATAGATGTAAGAATTCTCAACAAAATATTAGCAAACCGAATCCAACAACATATAAAGAAGATCATACACCACGACCACGTTGGGTTCATCCCAGGGTCACATGGATGTTTCAATGTACAAAAATCAATCAATGTGATAAACCACATCAACAAAAGAAAAGATAAAAACCACGTGATCATCTCAATAGATGCAGAAAAAACATTTGATAAAATTCAACATCCATTTATGACAAAAACTCTTACCAAAATGGGTATAGAGGGAACATATCTCAACATAATAACAGCTATTTATGACAAACCCACAGCCAATATAATACTCAAAGGTGAAAAGCTAAATCTAATCTGAGTTAAGGAATAAATGGATAACCACAAAAGATGACCATTTAACCCTACTAAAAATATTTACTTATCATCTACCTTAAACAATTCTGGGTTACTATAGGAGAGAGGAGTTTGAATGTTCATTGGCAGGCACAAATAAGTAAAAAGTTAGCAAAAATATGAAAAATGCCACTGAATGACTAACCATGGATGGCTCATTGCAAATAAGTAATCTAGGGAATGTATTCTAAGTTCTTTCAGTAATGTGATAGCTCACTGAATGTTAACATGGTTGTGGAGGTGAGACTGTACTACAAGCACTGACCCAGGGATGTATGTTCTTTCCAGTTAGTAGTTATATAGTAGTTATACTGTCTGGAACATGTGACCATGGTAGAAGAAGTAGGAGTGGAGAGAATGGGGGATCACACAGGCAGTTTTATGTTCAACCCAGAAGTGGAGCATGTCACTCCTTCCCACATCTTATTGGCCAGAATGCTGTCACATGGTTTGAACCCACCTGTGACAGAGTCTGGGAAACATAGTTTTCCTTTGTGCCTGGAAAAAAAGAAATTAATTGGTAAACATTTAACAACTGACAGGACCACTTACAAATGAGCTGCTCCTTGTTTCTATCTTAACATCATTTGTTACTTGGGGCGATTTAAAGAGCTATTCATTGTACAACCAATTGGATTCCATAATCCCGATCTCTTCTTGATGGCTAAAATAGCCAGAACGTGGTGTATGGAAGTACATACACACACATCCTCTCTCTCCTCTCTCTCTCCCCTTCTCTCTTTTTGCTAGCAGCAAATGTGTTAACATCATAGTTGAGTTGGGTATATTAATAATGGATCCCCATAAAAAGCATAGCTCAATATCAAACACTGGGCTGTGCTTTACTTTTTTTGTTGTTTGTTCTATATTTGTTTTTTATTATACTTAATAAATTCCACTAAGTTTCTCCTACTTTTTTTTTTTAACATTTTTAAATAGATCTTTACTGGAGTATAATTGCTTCACAATACTGTGTTAGTTTCTGTTGTATAACAAAATGAATTGGCCGTGTGCATACATATATCCCCATATCCCCTCCCTTTTGAGCCTCCCTCCCACCCTCCCTATCCCATCCCTCTAGGTCATCGCAAAGCACCGAGCGGATCTCCCTGTGCTATGCGGCTGCTTCCCACTAGCTAACTATTTTACATTCGGTAGTGTATATATGTCACTGCTACTCTAACTTTGCCCCAGCTTCCCCCTCCACCCCTGTGTCCTCAAGTCCATTCCCTATGTCTACATCTTTATTCCATTCCCTATGTCTACATCTTTATTCCTGCCCTGCCACTAGGTTCATCAGTACCCTTTTTTTTTTTTTTAGATTCCATATATATGCGTTAGCATACTGTATTTGTTTTTCTCTCTTTTTTTTAGTGATTTATTTATTTCGTTTAAACATCTTTATTGGAGTACAATTGCTTTACAATAGTGTGTTAGTTTCTGCTTTATAACAAAGTGAATCAGCTATACATATACATATATCCCCCTATCTCCTCTCTCTTGCGTCTCCCTCCCACCCTCCCTATCCCACCCCTCTAGGTGGTGACAAAGCACCAAGCTGATCTCCCCGTGCTATGTGGCTGCTTCCCACTAGCTATCTATTTTACATTTGGTAGTGTATATATGTCCATGTCACTCTCTCACTTCATCCCAGCTTACCCTTCCCCTCCCTGTGTCCTCAAGTCCATTCTCTACATCTGCGTCTTTATTCCTGTCCTGCCCCTAGGTTCGTCAGAACTTTTTTTTCCCTTCTTTTAGATTCCATATATATGTGTTAGCATACGGTATTTGTTTTTCTCTTTCTGACTTACTTCACTCTGTATGACAGACTCTAGGTCCATCCACCTCACTGCAAATAACTCAATTTCCTTCCTTTTTATGGCTGTTGTGCTTTACTTTCATGCATTACCTCAACTGATCTTCACAAAATTATGTGAGACAGTCATTAATTATTATTCTCATTTTACAGAGGGAATGAAACTCGAGTGAGATGAATTGCTCAAAGTCATACAACGACAGAGTGGCAGGGCTGGGACTCCTATCTGAGTCCATCTGCCTCTTGAACCAGTGCTCTTAACTGCTGTACTGTACTGACCTCCCATTTGTAAAGACATTGCCAGAGTGAAGAGGAAGAAAATCCCATGGGGAAGGAACTTCAGGCTTTTCTGATCTGACACCCACACTGGTTCTAAGTGTGACTCTCTGACCCTCCCAGCGGTTTTGCATCCATCACCTGGACTGAAGCCACACGTTGCCCAGCTTTATGTTGTGTGGTGGGATGATGTTCTCATTGCTCTGCTCTGCCTCAAAGCTCGCACCCTTTTCCACCCTGGCTCGTGGAATGATCCCAGTGTGGAGTATGGCTATAAAACAACACGGACCACACTTGCTTATGCTTGATATATTGCCATATGCTGTCTTTAAATGCTTACATGTGTGGTTTTATCTCTCCACCTAGAGTGTAAACTTAAGACCAAAGCTGTGCATTTCCCCCAGCACCTAGCACAGTACAAGGCACAGGCAGAGGCGTCTGAGGAACACTTGCCGATACAGGGTGGGCAGCCCTGACGTCACCTCTGTACCTCAGTTTCCTCCTCTGTAACATTAAGGTCTTTGGCAGGAAAAGATCTAAGGGCTCACCCAGCTCCATGATTCTGCACATCACTGGGCATTGCTCTTCAAGGGCACCCTGTCCAAAAGCCTCATAAATTTTTCCTGCAAAGCCAAAGTCACTGTATGGTCACAGGGCAAGTAAAGTCACATACTCACCAGCTAACCTTTCCAAATTCATGCGACTATAACTGAGTTTCCACAAAGGAAATTGCATTTTAAAGTGACAAGAAGCCATTATTATAAAATGACTAATAATGCAGCCAAGAGCCGTAACGTGATTCTGGCCCAAGTCGTTAATCAACTGGTGCACTTTAATGAGGAGCTTCCTTATGCCTGTCGCGAGTCATTTATTCAAATCAAGTAAATATTGTCCACTGAAAAAGTACAGAGTGATTTATTAAGGAAGTGAGAAGATCACATTTCTTAGAGAAATTTCACAGTGAAGCATTCTTTCAACAAAGTGTTTTCAAGGTGTCGGGTGGGCTCCATGGGCTGTGTGATGTGTTTGCTCATCTTGGGGCCTCATTGGGTTCTGTCTCATGGCCTAATGCAGTGAGGTTCAAGGCAACCTCCCTGTCTCATGGGTCAGCTGCTCTCACACATGGGACAACTCCGTTCAAGAGGCAATAGTGTGGGGACAGAGACCCCGACACACACTTGTACTGTCTTTGAACTCAATGGCTTGCCTCCCTTTCTGGTTTATCAAATAAGTAGTCGCTTTGCAGAACCACAAGCCTCAAACTTAGGTGGGTTCCATCGGGATGTGGTGGCATCTCTTAGCAGGATGTGCTATTTCAGGCTTATTCTGTAGCTGTTATCACTACCACAAGAAGAGGATGAATAGAGGCAGGATAGTTCTAGGACCTGCAACCAATAACCTTTTGCCGCTTAGAAGGAAATGCTCAAAACAATCTCAACTGTGAGGCTTCTGGAAAACTATACATGATGATACACTTTATCACTAGCCAGGATATAATAATAGCTGGAGGTCAGAGCAATCAGTGGGTGCCAAGTTAGGACAAAATTTAGACCAGGTTATATCCACTCAATGGCAAAACATCTAGTAAATTCAAGTAATTTTTCTTAAAGCACATCCTTTAAGTTTAAGTGAGCAGTTGATTTCTTTCCTTTCATATGGGCTGTTGCAACATCCTAGAAACACTGCCTGGGACTTCTCTCAGGAGTTTTGCGATCTGATTTTGCAAACTGGCTTCAAATATACACAAACACACACTCGGAGACACACACACCAATACACAGGCAAAAAGCCTCTTCCCATTTTACTGTGTCCTCCAAACACCTGCAGGATTCCTTGACCACACCCCCTCCCACGGAATGAATATTTTCAAGGTCTCTACAAGTATGGAAGAATGTATCTCCTTCCTTTTGAAGAAATGATGGCACTAAAAGGGAGGCTCAAAAAACAAAAACAAAAACAAAAAAGGAGGCACTACATGGACAACTTCGTAACGCATTCCACCTTCATTCTCATCATAATTTATTAGCACTCTCAAATGCAAAATGGATGACTTTAGCAGTGGATTAATTGGTGAAGGAACGCTTTGTATAAATGTTTCTTTACAATCTGTCCTTCCTGCTGGCATTCACTGAGACTCCCTGAGTATGTGTCACCACAAACTTTACCTCCTAAGGGTCCCCTGACCCACCCGTTTCTCTCCATCTCCACTCCTTCCCCAGCAGGACTATAACAGTCTCATAACCACTCTCCCCACTTCTGTATTTGCCCCACTTCTCCTCACAGCAGGCACAATGAGCTTGATAAGCCCCATAGGTTGATCCTCAGTGCTCTTTAGATCCAGTTGAATCCTTAATATGGACTACAAAGTCATCTTTCGGCCTGTATCTCTTCAACCCCATCTCTCCCTGATCCCCCATGTTTCTTTTTTTTGTGTGTGTGGAATTCTTTTTTTTTAACATCTTTATTGGAGTATAATTGCTTTACAATGGTTTGTTAATTTCGCTTTATAACAAAGTGAATCAGTTATACATATACATATGTTCCCATATCTCTTCCCTCTTGCATCTCCCTCCCTCCCACCCTCCCTATCCCACCCCTCCAGGCGGTCACAAAGCACCGAGCTGATATCCCTGTGCTATGCGGCTGCTTCCCACTAGCTATCTACCTTACGTTTGGTAGTGTATATGTGTCCATGCCTCTCTCTCGCTTTGTCACAGTTTACCCTTCCCCCTCCCCATGTCTTCAAGTTCGTTCTCTAGTAGGTCTGTGTTTTTATTCCCGTCTTACCCCTAGGTTCTTCATGACATTTTTTTTTCTTAGATTCCATATATATGTGTTAGCATACGGTATTTGTTTTTTACTCAGCAAAGAAACCAGGCTCTTTCAGGTCCTTCACAGAACCAGCATCCTCCCTCCCCTCAGCCTTTGCCTAGCCTGCTCTCCCACCCTCACCCCCTTCCCGTCGTGCTCCCGTTCCCACTTCAGGCCTCCGTTTAAGTGTTACTTCCCTGGGGAAGCTTTTCCTTCCTCACCAGACTAAGTTAGCACTCCTAGTTTATTTCCTCATAGTACACTGTTCTTTTCCTTCATAGCATTTCTCAGTTGCAGTGAATAACTCTTTGCTCGTGAGATTCATAGCCTGTCATTAATACAGCAGAAAAGCCCAGGGCCTGGGTTCTGGACTCAGACCGCACAACTCAGATCTTAGCTCTGCCGTTCACTAACGTCCTGGGCAAATCACGTCACTTCTCTGGCTTCTGATTCTTCATCTGCCAAATAGGGTTAATAATAACATCTATTTCGTGGGATCACTTTGGATATTAGATGAGTTAGCAAGTAGCCCATGCCTGGCATATAGTAAGCACTCCATAAACACAGGAAGAAAACCTTAGTAAGTACCCAGTACTTATTTACTGAAAGAACGAATGCTTTTCACATAAGGTGAGGATAACAGCCTTTGTCCTGCCAACCACTCGAGACGGATATAAGATGAAATAAATTACTAAGTGTGAAAAGGCTCTAACTTGTTAGGTTCTACAGACGTGGAGTCCTGCCATTGCTGTTTACACTGTCCAGTCCTAAGCCTTATCTCGCTTGACCAAAAAAAAAATCTCAATGATCTGATTTTTTTTTTTTTTTAACAAGAGCAAGGTTGAAGCAGAAATGGATGTTCCATTGTCTTCTATGCGAAGAAGTTTTCCCAGAAGAGCAAAGACCACATCATCCTCATTCCCACCAAAGAGAGGCACCATGGGAAGCACAAAACTTCCCAGGAGGGTGCAGAGAAAGCAGGGGCAAGGAAACTTCCTTAAGCTCTGCTTGTACTGTGTAAACACAGTCTCTGAAGCCCAGGGGCTGACGGTCTAGCACTTTATCCCCTGCGGAAAATATTAGCCCTTAGCAAATGAATGGACCTTGAAGTTTTCCTTCAGGGGAACAAGTACTATTTAAACCTCTGCAACAGCTGAATGCTAACGTACAGCCATGGCAGGAGCAGTGAAGGTATACTGTAATACATGATATAGGCCCCTAATTAACCAAGCTACTCCCAAGCCTGTCCACAGCCAGTGCATTTCCTCTAATTTAATTCGGTGCCGCATGGAAGTATATATTCCTGCTATGAATAGCGTTCTAGAGGTTTATGGATTTTAAGGGTTGGAAGGCATCTTAGAGTCACTGAACCCAAAAGCCTCTTCCATGCACATCCATGATTCTCTCCTTGATATGTGGCCAAGCTGCGGGTCTCAGCCTTCGCGGTTGTGGTCCCCTAGCACAAAGATAGGCAGGCCCCAGGCTGAGGTCCTACCTGATCTACCCAGTGAGGCTCTGGGAGGAGAGTGGAGAGCCCAGTGAAACAGCAATGACACAGCCAAGGTGTGTAGTTAGAACCAAGAAAGGATGCTGGAGGCAAAGGAGAAATGTGAAGATTTTAACAAGGGAGAAACAGAGAAAAGTAAGACACAGACACAAGGGGGGGATGGTGGCGATAGATCATCCCCCAAACCGGGCAAGGATTCCTTTCAGATGCATACCCACACGTCCTGGGGTGAAATCACAAGTCAGGTTGAAGTCTTCAGGGGTACAAACCACCCCCAAACAATGAGAACTGAAGGGGACAGTGAAATATCATTTAAAGATACTGAATGACACACTGGATTGGGAGTCAGGAGCCCTGGTTTCCAGGTCTGACCCTGCCATGTGAGCCTTTGAGAAAGGATTCAATCAGAATGGAGAGATTTCACAGTTGTCAAAGCACTCCCAACACTGGCCAGTAGACACGGGGCTGAGGGATTTTCTATTAAAGCTGGTGTGGTTGGCACTTCCATCCTGATCAAGAAGGTCCACACACAGCTGCCCCCGGACCCCAGCTGGCTATGACAAGTAAATATTTTATAGCGTGAATGTCCTAGAGAGAGGACCTCTAACAGGAAATGGCAAAAGACCCTCTTAGTAGAATGCCTTTCTCACAAATCTCCTAAGAATCATTCTAAATGTCACCTCATATAAACCCCCTTGATCATTTCATTGGAATCGTGCCTCTCAGAGGTCCCTCTGACTGCGGCCCCGGCTGCTGCTCTGAAATCCATCACTGAGTAGTGAGGAGGCCACACCGCCTCCAGGCTGCTCTCAGCCACGACGGAGCATGACGGGGTACTGAGGCAGGCCAATTCCTGGAAGATGCTGGACTCCTCTAACTGCCGATTTTGACTTGAGGACACCCAACAAGCAGTCTAAGATGACTCCATCCAACCTGACTTTCCTCCCTCCAGGGGGGTCAGATCTGCATCTCAGACCGACAGGCTTCCCAGCACCCCCTGTTTCCCCTCCCACCTTCCTCACAGGTGTTTCCCTAATGAATCTCTCACACCTGTCATCCCCCCTAGGTGCCTGCTTCCCAGACGCAGCACCATTATTAACCACTTCTAGTTGAATGAGTGATTGGCTGTTTCTCATGGAATTATTCAGTTAGAGCCATCAGAGAGTCTAGGGAAACGTTTATAAAAGGTGTTACTGGGCTTCCACGGTGGTGCAGTGGTTGAGAGTCTGCCTGCCAATGCAGGGGACAGTGGTTCGAGCCCTGGTCTGGGAAGATCCCACATGCCGTGGAGCAACTAGGCCCTTGCACCACAACTATTGAGCCTGAGCTCTAGAGCCTGTGAGCCACAACTACTGAACATGCGCGTCTGGAGCTTGTGCTTTGCACCAAGAGAGGCCGCGATAGTGAGAGGCGTGCACACCGTGATAAAGAGTGGCCCCGGCTCGCCGCAACTGGAGAAAGCCCACGCACAGAAATGAAGACCCAACACAGCCATAAATAAATGAATTAATTAATTAATTAATGTTTAAAAAAGGTGTTACTAGCTGAACCCATGTAGAGACTTGTGTATAGAGCTGGCAGTGGGTGTCCTTCTCTAGGGTCCTCGTCTATTGACTGATGTTTATTAAGGCTTAAGAGATTTCTGGGGCTAGAACTCAAACAGTATCAATGCCTGGGGGTCAGGCACAAACAGAGTGAGCTGGAGGAATAAAAAGAAGCCGGATTAGAACGGGGCACTGGGTGCCTGTGAAGCAAACACCAGTGGACTAGTGGCTGTCATTTGAAGCTGCCCACTCCGAGCAGCCCTCTCAGAGTTTGCCTGCCCTGGCGTAGGGATGGGGAGTACTATCTGTATAAAAGCAAAAGCACTGACCCTCATGCATCGCTGGTAGGAAAGTACAAGGTGGAACTGCTGTGGAAATCTGTTTGGCGTTTCCTCAAAAAGCTAAATTTAGAATAACCACATGACCCAGCATTCTAGTCCTAAGCGTATACCCAGAGGAATTGAAAGCAAGGACTCAAACAGGCACGTGGACACCAATGGTCATAGCGGCATCATTCACAATAACCAAAAGGTGAAAACAATCCGTGTCCATCAACGGATGAATGGATAGACAAAATGTGATACGTCCGTACAATGGAATATCATTCAACCAGAAAAAGGAATGAAGCCCTGGTACATGCTGTCAACTACATGAACCTTGAAAATATTACGCTAAATGAAAGGATCCAGACACAAAAACATAAATATTGTATCATTCCCCTTATATGAAGTACCTAGAGCAGGCAAATCCATAGAGACAGAAAGTAGATTAGAGGTTACCAGTAGAGGGGAGGAAGAAATAGGGAGTTATTTTTTAATAGTTAAGAGTTTCTGTGTGGGGTGACTTTAAAAGTTTTGGAAAGAGGTAGTGTGATGGTCGCACAAAATTCTGAGTGTAGTCAATGCCACTGAATCATACACTTAAAAATTCTTGAGATGGAAAATTTTGTCACATATATTTTTGCTATTTAAAAATTAATATACCAAAAAATTGAACTTTACATGGGCAAATTTTATGACATATGAATTATATCTCAATAAAGCAGTTTTTTAAAAAGTGAAAGCACTATAGCAGCCCTGGGCCTATGCGAATTTGCTGCCGAACCCAAGGGTTAAATCCAAGCAAGAGGGTGGCTGTTTCCATTGACGAGGTGATGCGGTACAAGGGCCCAAGAGCAGGGCAGGTGACATTTCCCGAGCAGGCGGGCAGCCCCAGTGGTGTGCGTGTTGACCTGGGGAAGCACCTGGACAGAGGCTTGGAGTGAATGAAGCACAGAGGGTGCCCTGAGGGGTAAAAGCAGTTCATACATCACCTTAAGCAGCCTGTGTTGTTTCCCATATTGATTCTTAAGTGTGCCCCCTGTGAGCCTCCTCAAGGTAGCCGTTGTGGGTGGAAGCTTGAAAGGGGGCAGATGTTTCTGATTCCATTGGTGAGGGCTATCAAGCCAGCTAAGCCACAATGTGCACATCAGTGTGACCCCAATCACACCCGACATCATTTGTACCCCCATGTGGTCCATCCAGGGATACTTGGTACACAAGCGAAGTCAGGGATTAATACAATTATTTAGATAACTTAAAAAATAAGAAAGGATGAGGTAGGAGGAATGGGGAGACTGGGATTGACACATATACATTATTGATACTATGTATAAAATAGACAACTGATGGGAACATACTGTATAGCACAGGGAACTCTACCTAATGCACTGTGGTAACCTAAACGAGAGGGAAGTCCAAAAGGGAGGGGATAACTGTATGCATATGGCTGATACATTTTGTTGTGCAGTGGGGGCTAATACAACATTGTCAAGCAACCATACTCCAATAAAAATTAATAAAAAATAAAAAGAAAGGAAATTTGCCCAGTTATCTAAATTTCCTATTTTTATCCATTTCTAGTACAGGGGGTACACCCATGGAGTGCAAGCAAATGTGGAAAATAAGCCGATTTTTATCAATGTGGAAAGATATCTGGACAGTGTAAAAGACAGACTCATAAACCTGACTGTGAACCCATAACTTCTATCAGCATTTGAAAAGAAAGAATGAATCTGCATGTTCCAGATTCTAGAAGGACACAAAATTATTGAGGTAAGTATAATGATGTTAAAATAGGTCTCTGCATTCTCAGTGTTGGTCATGCTTTCTCCCATCCAATGTCCATGTTAATGTAAGAAACAATGGACAGACTGTCATTACAATTCTGAAACACCTACCTGTCTACTGCTGTAATGCACTGGAATTGAGGTATTTGGATTTCCATAAACATGTAAGCTATATATATATGGCACAGCTAACAGGCCTAAGCATTATGGGAAAACTGATTATTTGTGATTATTGTTACTGCCAATGCATGTCTTGTTTTTAATTTTTGGAAAAGATAATACGTGCAATTAAACATGGGGGTATAGAAGAAATTCTCCCCCTCAGCCCTTCCTTAGAAACACCACTGCTGCCAATTCCTCCCAGATACTCAATACGACTTTCAACGATGCTAAAAGTTTCTCTGCACTTGCGATAGATCAGTAGTCATCCTTAGGGAGACATACCTCTCTTCAGATGGGTATTTTGCCCACAGACACAAATATGTGTATTTGTAGACACATAAACACACACAGGTTAATTGAAAGTCTCTTAACAGATTGGAAGAAAAACATAACAGTGGATTTATCACTGTCTACATGTAGAAAAAAAAAATCTCAAAGTTTATGGAATTCAAAGCCCTTAACCATATTATTAATGATTGAAAGAATTTCTCTGGCTGTGTTTCATTTTTAAAGAGCAGAGCTGTCCTATGGATGTAAATGCACTTCCTTAGTGACTTGTATTCCACATTCTGTGCATGTGTGTAGAAATAACCACACAAAATTACTATACCTTTTAAACCATTTTTCTCCTGGTCCATTACCCCGCAGGTGTAATTTGAGTAGGCATTGATGATGCTAAACACCATAGTTTAGAAGATGTTAAAGCAAGCTTATCAGAGCTCACACAGAGAAACAAATTAGGCAAACTGAAGTAATTTGAGCTAATGAACTTTGATTCCAAACATCCAGATCAATTAAGCTTCAAGTACTTGCTTGGACTCCTGCTGTGTAAGGCAGCAGGGAGCTATTGTCTAGAGGAAGAGGCTAGGAGTGCTGATTGAGAAGGTCTGAAAATAAACGTGACAGATCCGTGCAGTGCTTCATGGATGTATTTCTCAGGCCTTACTGTCTGAGGATCACATCATATGGAAATGAAGGGAAAGTGGGTGATGCATCCACGGGGACCCTGCTTATAGGAGTCTTACAGGAGGCTGGAAACAACAAGACTCAAGATACGCCGTGGTGAAATCTTTGGTAGTGTTTCTAATGTACTTGTTGTATATGGGCAAACAAACTGAAAGAGAGAGCTCTGGTAACATGAGCAAGAGATGGGCTCAGAGGGAATCTGCCTGTTTCCATGGATGGAAAGTAAAGTAGAGAGCTCAGAACTTCTGGGTCCTGAAGGTTGAAAAATGAAACTGTGCCCATCTACCACCTGTAAAAGATAAAACTGAATAGAATATCCTTTGGAATAGAAAGACCTTTTACTACTACATCTCAGGGTGAAGACCAAACCAAGGGTGCTGCCAGCAAACCTATGAAGACTTCTGATGGGATTAAGGCGGCTCCCAGTAATTTTTTTCCCATTGGGAAAATAGGTCAGGGAAAAGAGATCAAGAGTATGTTCCCATGGAAGCATGGTATGCTCAAAGTACCTGTAATTAAGTCTAGAGAGAGAAGTATGCCTCGAAGAAAATAGTGCTATGTCTACTGAAACATGGATTCAACCAGAATCAAATAGATTAAACAAACACAACGAAGTGTCTGAGAGAGTTATACTGTCAAAAGTGCCGCCAGCCGGTGACTACTTGAAATACCAAACAACCCTTAGGCCAATTTTTCTACAGGCAAGAATGTGATGTATTCAGGAGGGAAGTAAATATATGTGATCAATGACGGATTATGGTGGATAGAATTATTGTTCTCAATTACTTGCTACTGTCTTCTAATAGGATGATTTATCCTCATTCATTTTCAGTCATGTGAGTTATCTGTGCACCCTCGGTCGGGAAAATATGGCTCCACCTTGCATATTTGGATACGGATATGATTTGGTCAATGAAATGCGAGGGCATGCACATGTCTGAGCGAAAGCTTTAAATGTGACTTCATGGTTTGTGTTGCACTCTCTGGCTCTGCCTTCACCATGAGAAAAACACAGTCTAGAAAAGAGCTACCTAGCCTAGAACGAGAAGTCATACTGAGTCCAGCCAAGTCAAGCAGAACCACGGTTGAACCATAGCCTTCATGTAACATTAACAGGAAATACGTGTTTGTGGTAAGGCATTTAGATATTGGAGTTATTTGCTACTGTAGAGAGAGTTGATAATACAGGAGTCATCAGTGTATAGGTAATGTATTTAAGGCCCCAGAACTCAACGCCATCACTTAGGGAGTGAGCGTAGATAAAGAAAAAGACTGAGCCCAGGGAAGAGGAGAGGCCAGGAAAACAGAATGAAAAGCCATGGACAAAGATATCAGAGGAAAGTCACAAGACGGTGAGCTAGAGGCCAATTAAAAAGAAAAAGAAAAAAAAAAAGTGCTTTATGAAAATGGGCGAAGACGGTGATGTGAAATAAACCTGAGGGTACCTGAAAGAAAAAGACACAGAAATGACATTAAATTTAACAAGAGGGAGAATATTGATGACTTTGACTAAGATGACCTCAGCGAATTGTGGAAAAAATTAACTGGCAAGAATTGGATAGAATATGAGGTGAGAACTGGTGGCCGTAGTACAAGTGACATTTTTAAAATAAATTTTCCATACACAGAAGCAGAGAGATGGAGAGGTAACTGGAATGAGTTGAGAGGTTTAGGAAACTCGGTTTTATTTTGTTTTCCAGATGAGATAAAATACAGAAGGTTTGCATGTTGATGGGGAAAATCCGATAGAAAGCCATCATTTCAAAGGGAATATGATAGACTGATCGATGCTCAGATGAGTGATGGCTATTGCCAGATTTTATATTTTAGTTTTTACATTGATATTGTTTACCGTTGCCAGGAACCCAAAGAAAAATATTAAAATCCTGCAACGCCAATTATTCTCTTCCCCCCAATTCCTTAAGGATCCAAAAGGAGCCACAGACAATGAGCAACAAATAATTTACATGGTTGTTCAAGTACCCAATACACCAGTTCAAAGGCCTAATAATGGTTGACTAAGACCTCCTTCAAGTCCTATCTATTTCTTGGGATCTTAGTCTCTCTAGAAAACTTCAGGAAGAAAGTCAGTCAAAGACGGTGGTCAGAATCCAAGTGGTCTTGAATCCATTTACACATCCCTGTAGAGCGGAAGAGAGAGCAAAGGAGAAGGAGCTATGTTTGCACTTATGTCACAGCGCCCCATCCGTTACCCATTGAGGCCCAGTCAATGTCTTGAGTTCCAAAAATTCACACTAGTGACTCTTCTACCCTTAAAGGGGCACCCAGCAAGGGTGTGGGCAGAGTCGGTCATGATATGGCAAGCTCTCCTCGACCTGCATAGGTGGATGACTGGGCTATTCTACGTGGGCAACTCATTCATATCCAACTGGCAACCTCTGCAGACCATATCCTAATCCAAAGGCACGGCCTTCAGAGTGGAAATTTCAGACATGGAGGCACAGGACTGACAGAAAGACTTGGGCTAATGCTCTGAGGCCCTCCATCCTCCCTCAGAGTAATGCTGGCTCACCCGAAGTTCTGTCTCCTTTGGGACCCTTACACACCCATCACGTACAGGTTCTTCACTATAAAACTTCCATAAAGCTCCCTTATGATGTCTGCTCTCTCCCTCCCAGGGTGTTTGGAATATTCTCTTTCGAAACAGCCCATAATTATCAAATCACTTGATTTTTACTGCAAAGAAAGAATAATTACACCAGAATCCAGTGACCGTGCTTTTTGGGTGGCTCAAAGGGAATTTCAGAATTCAGAATTAATTAGGCAATAAGAGAGAACAGGAGGCATGCTTTAGTGTATTAATTCATGCCAAGTTCAAACTCATTGTGAGTAATTATGCCATTAATTCAAGGCAGGAGGAGAACTATTGTGACTGCAACATATTTCTAAGAAAATAAAGAAAAACGTCGCTTCTCTCCTTTAACTAATGCTCTGAATAGAGCTACCTTATAATAATACTTTTATTTATTTATAAGGCATAAATTCCCTAGAGCTCAATAAACTACAGGCTAAGCAAAACGTTAGTTAAAGAGGAAAAACAGAACTTTCTAGCTAATTCTGAAACGAAACATTAGACAGGGAAAATGACTAAGGAGAGAAGCTGAAAATTTAAGGAGAGCATGGAAAAGGGCTAAAAGGAAAAGGCCGTGATGTAGCTTTTTCATTTCCCTCTCCCCTTCTAAGGCACACTCTCCCCACTGTGACTCAGACAGGTAGCAGTCTGGAGGAGAAAAGTTTCAGGCACATTTAATCTTCCTTTGCTGTCAAGGTGTTGCAGGTCAGCCTGCCCCTTTCCCCACTTCCAGATGCCCTTCCAGTGCATGTAGAGTTTATTGAGCATAGAGGAACTGGGGGATCAGTGTGGTTTCCCACCCATACCCTCTTAGGATGGATCAGAAATGCACTGGGTGGCCTGTGTGGGCCTTCCAGCTTCACCGTGTTGAAGAGGATACTGGGGATGGACAGAAAGTCAGCAGTATGGGAGGGTGGTTCACATGTCCTCTGGGACCAGAAGGAAGGGGGTCAAGGTCCACTGCAGGCAGGGTCCCATGTGCAAGGAGTTGCAGAGGCAATGGGGAGCAGTCCACACTCTTCAGACGCTGGCCCTTCTGCAGAACCTTGGTGTAGCTCGGCGTACACATAGCCCTACTTAGTCCTGCCAGTCAGAGCAGACAGGAGACCCTGCGGCCACAAAGGCAGAGGAGATGAGGCGGGAGACAGGTGGGGCAAGACCTTCTTCGCAATGGCCTCTAAACCTAGCACAGTGTCCAGAACACCATTTAAGAGTTCTGTCCGGGGCTTCCCTGGTGGTGCAGTGGTTGGAGGTCCGCCTGCCGATGCAGGGGACACGGGTTCGTGCCGCGGAGTGGCTAGGCCCGTGAGCCGTGGCCGCTGAGCCTGCGCATCCAGAGCCTGTGCTCCGCAACGGGAGAGGCCATAACAGTGAGAGGCCTGTGTACCGCAGAGTTCCGTCCGTGTTGCGTTGAAAGAAATGAAAAGCTCCAAGTCTGCCTCTCATTCCTTTTAAAATCTGACTCAGTAAAGGAAAACTGTTTCTCTACTCACAATACTTCTGACACCAGCTGTGTAAGTTTTTCACATGAAATAATTCTTTAATTCTCTGTGGAATTCAGCTAGGTGCCCTACAACTGAACTCATTCTGACACTAACAACCCAGAGTTAGTGAGACACCACATGTTAAGGGCTCAGGCCCAGAAGACTGTCCCCCACTTCAGAATCCAATTGCTCATCGGTCCCAGGTTACTCACATTTCTGTCTGATTTGGCTAACAGGTCAGGAGTTCCCATGACCCCCTCCTCAGGTACAATTATTTGCTGTAACATCTCACAGAACCCAGGGGAACACTTTACTTACTATTACCATTTTATTCTAAAGGATATTATAAAGGATACAAATAAAAAAACACACGAAGGGGTACTAGGGTGAAGTCTGGAAGGGTCCCTGAGCATAGAAGTTTCTGTCTCCGTGGAGTTTAGGTAGCATCATCCTTCTGGCATATGGATATGTTTGCCAACCTGGAAGTTCTCCAAACATTTTCACTTGGGGTTTTTTTTTTGTTTTTGTTTTTGTTTTTCGGTATGCGGGCCTCTCACCGCTGTGGCCTCTCCTGTTGCAGAGCACAGGCTCCAGACGCGCAGGCCCAGCGGCCATGGCCCACGGGCCCAGCTGCTTCGCGGCATGTGGGATCTTCCCAGACCGGGTCACGAACCCGTGTCCCCTGCATTGACAGGCAGACTCTCAACCACTGCGCCACCAGGGAAGCCCTCACTTGGGGTTTTTAATGAAGGTTCCATTACATAGGCATGATTGGTTAAATCATGAGCCATTGGTGATTAATGCAAACCCTTCTTCTCTCACCAGAGGTCAGGGGGTGGGACTGAAAGTTCCAATCCTCTAATCACATGGTTGGTTCCCCTGGCAACCACCCTCCATCCAGAAGCTATTTAGGGACTTCCAGTCACCAGTCATCGCATTCATATAAACTCAGGTATGGTTGAAAGAGGCTTGTTACTGAATAACAGAAGACTCTTTATCACTACCATATGACCCAGCAATCCCACTACTGGGCATATACCCTGAGAAAACCATAATTCAAAAAGAGTCATGTACCACAATGTTCATTGCAGCTCTATTTACAATAGCCAGGACATGGAAGCCACCTAAGTGTCCATCGACAGATGAATGGATAAAGAAGATGTGGCACATATATACAATGGAATATTACTCAGCCATAAAAAGAAACGAAATTGAATTATTTATAGTCAGGTGGATGGACCTAGAGTCTGTCATACAGAATGAAGTAAGTCAGAAAGAGAAAAACAAATACCGTATGCTAACACATATATATGGAATCTAAAAAAAAATTTTTTTTTAAATGGTGGTTCTGAAGAACCTAGGGGCAGGACAGGAATAAAGACACAGACCTACTAGAGAATGGACTCAAGGACATGGGGAGGGGGAAGGGTAAGCTGGGATGAAGTGAGAGAGTGGCATGGACATATATACACTATCAAATGCAAAATAGATAGCTAGTGGGAAGCAGCCACATAGCAGAGGGAGATCAGCTTGGTGCTTTGTGACCACCTAGAGAGGTGGGATAGGGAGGGTGGGAGAGAGACGCAAGAGGAAGGAGATATGGGGATATATGTATATGTATATGTATAGCTGATTCACTTTGTTATACAGCAGAAACTAACACAACATTGTAAAGCAATTATACTCCAATAAAGATGTTAAAAAAAAAAAAAAGACTATCACTCAGGAAGTTTCAAGGATTTTAGAAGTTCTGTGCCAGGAACAGGTGATGAAGACCAAATACATATATTTCTTATTATATCACAATGTCACACGTGGGGAAGTCACTCTACTTCATTGAGCTTCAGTTTCATTACCTATAAAGTGGAAATAATAAATGTTGTGAAGATGAACTCCTTGAATTCCTATTTTTGTAAGCCAGAATTTTAAAAATGTCAACAATTTCACATAATTCAAGCTAATAATTAATCCATTCCTTCATTCATCATTTTGTTTAAACTATGTGGTTTGTTTGTTCTTTGGCCACACTGCAGGGCTTGGAAATCTTAGTTGCCTGGCCAGGGATCGAACCCCGGGACCAGCAGTGAAAGCACCAAGTCCTAACCACTGGACCACCAGGGAATTCCCTAAACTATGTGTTTAGAACTGAGAATTTTGCTCAGAAAGGAACAAAACAAAGTCGCTGGCCATGAATCTTATATCATAGTCAGGGCAGGGTAGACAAGAAACACAGAGAGAGAGATGTAATATACTATCAGGTGATAAGCAGTAAGAAGAAAAATAAATCAAGGCAAAGGAATAGAGAGTATGGAGGTGGCTCTATTTGACCAGACAGTTGGGAGAGTCTGTGATGAGGAGGTGACAATTAAACAGAGACCTGATGGAAGTAAAAGAGCTCTGAACATGGACCATTCCAGAGAGAGGAAAGAGCAGGGGCAAAGGCCCAAGGAACAGCAAGGAGGCCAGTGTAGCTGGAAGGGAGTGAGGGCTGGAGAGGATGGAGGAGGATAAGATCAGAATGTAGCCCATGGGAAGAGCTTTTGAGTTTAATTCTAAATGAGATGGGAAGTCCCTGGAGAGTTTTGAATAGAGGCAAGATGTGATCTGACTTGGAGTTTTATAAGATCACTCTGGTTGTTTGAGAAGAAGATGACAGGGTGGTCTTGGGGAACAGGCAGAGAAGAAGGAGGGTGACCACTTAGGACATCACTGCTGTCATCAGGAGAGAGACAAGGGTGGCTTGGACTAAGATAGCAGCCGTGTCAACGGTAAGAAGTACGTAGTTATATTTTGTATATATTTGAAGGTGGACCTAACAGGAATTCTAGTGGATTAGAAGTAAGATGCGAGAAAGAGAGGGATCAAGAATGATTCCTAGGCTCTGGACCCATGCAACTAAGAGGATGGTGGTGCCAAAGTGGGGAGGAAGTGTGGAGGGAGGACCAGGTTTGGGAAGAAGGGGATGAATCAAAAGTTCTGTTCTGTACACAGTTACATGTGCTGTGCCTACCAGTCATATATGGAGATTTTGGGCAGGCCAACTGGAGCGCAGACAAAAGGTCAAGGCTAGAGATAGTATCTCTAGCTATTTGGGGCTGCAACGAGTTAAAAAGACTTTCACATACGTGGGGATCTCTAATGAGCTGTGTGAGCATGAGGAATAAATGAGTAAACGCTTCCTCTCAGTTGCTATATCAAATGCGCTCATTAATAACTTAGTAACTAAAACTCTCTTCCCATATTCTAAATGATCTTCTAGTCAATAAATTGGATTATCTAAGTTTTAAGAATGTACATTTCTTTTTAAACTCCGTAAAACTCTTATTAGTAAAACTTCTATTCGTTTTCCCTGAATTGCTCCCTCGTGTGGGGAAAAAAAAAAAATGCTCGGGACTAGACCGTGAAGTAACTCAGTCTGGACACAAGAGGGCGCCGTGCAAACAGTCGGTGCGCGGAGCAACTGAAAAGGTGGCGAGGAAGCGAGTTCCCAGATCCCTTCCCTTCCTTCTCCCATAATTTGTAAACCAGGGCTCCTGGGACCATGAATCCAGGAGGGCAGCCCCCAGGCCACCGGCGTGTGACCATTTTGGTCAGGGTGTTAACAGGGGCAGACTGTATTTTTCCAGAGCGAACCCCTGTCAGTCCTTAATGTTCATTAGAGGAGAAAAAGGAAAATAAGAAAGGCATAAAGGAGAAAAAGAGGGAAAAATAAGAAAACAAACAGAAAGGAAACCAAGAGGTACCTATTTTGGGGAATCGGAGAATTCCAGGAATTCAGGACCAGAAGGGGCCTCAGAGACCATCTTGTTGAACCGTCTATGTCCCAGGTAAAGGGGCTGAAGTGCCTTCCCGGGGTTAGAGTTCAAGGCCTTCCCAGGTTGCTTTTTCTCAACCAGTGTTCTTCATCTACCCCCTGTGTTATCTGTATGAAGTGTATAAAGTTCATCAGGTGCCTGCTGGATCATTTTATCCTCAAAAAGCCTGAATACGAGCATATACCTATTTTGTATACTTATTTTGCAGAGTCCCCAGTGCACTGTGGTGTACCAGTATAGAGAGCTACCACGTCATCAGTGTGAGGACACATCTCAGGCTAAGGTGCAAGATACAGTAAATCTGAATCTTAAGTTGTCATTTCAATGATTGGTCTTGTGGTTTAAACTTTAGGAGGACTCTGGGGATGACCTTAGATTTCCTAGGAGTCTTAAAAAATTAAAAACTTTTCCCAGCATGCAGAATGGTAAATAAAGAATTGAAGTTTTGGTATCACACAGACTTGGATTTAATTGTGGCTTTCCTGTGTTGCTGGCCCATGGGCAGTATTTCTAAACCCTCCTGCCTTCTCATCTATAAAATGAAAATAATACTATATTAGAGGACTGCTGTGAGGATTAAGTAAAATATTGTTGATAAAGTTCCTAGCTTATTGTATCCTCTCAATTAGCAATTTGTAATGTTTGTGTCAGACAAAAGGTTAATATCCTTAAACAATAAGGAGTTCTTATAAATAGTAAAGAAAATGGACACAGGGTGTGAACGGACAATTCACCAAAGGAGATAAACTTATGTAAATAAAATAAAGCCCACAAGTAATGAGAGGCTGCAAATTAAAGCAACAATGGGAAACATTTTTCTCCTCCTTGGTTTCAGTTAGATGCAGCCTCACCCATCGGTTGTTTAAGCCAGACACCTAGGCTTAAAACTGACTCCTTTTTCAAATATGGGACAATTTGAGCATCAAAACAAATGACAGGAAAGGACTGAATAAGGTAAAAATTCACAAGTCTACACTGATATAAATGAATGTATAAATAAAAAAAAAGGAGAGAAGAGACTTTTTCTTACATAAGGAAGTCAACTAACGAATGTATAAGGAGTGAGAGAATTGGAAAATCACCATTTGGCAGCCATCCTAATAATAATTTTTTGAGTCAAGAACCATCCCAACTAGTAAGTGAACATTTGAGGAGTAACAGGATATTACATAGTTTCAAAGTATCTCCCCACAAGAAACCTATACATTACAAAGATAAAATAGTAACTTTACTATTTGACTGGAGAAATTTGGCAGGTATGACCTTAACTGAATAATCAAATGTAACACTACCAGTAACAGGATTAATTGACAGCAACTGCCTCTTGAAGTGATGCACTGAAAAGCACTCAGCATCACGTCTGCAGCATCCCAGCGAAAAGTCCATAACCTGGATCTAGTCCTGAGGAGACATCAAACCCAAACTGAGAGCCGTGCTATAAAATAACTGGCTTGTACTCCTAAAAATTGTCAAGGTCATGAAATATAAAGACAGACTCAAAAACTGCTCCAGATTAAAGGAAACTAAAGAGAGACAAGATGAAATGCAATGCATGATCTTGGATTTTTTTTTGTTACAAAGGACATTATTGAAATAATCGGAGAAATATGAATAAGTTCTGTAGATTATATAATAGTATTATAGCAATATTAATTTCTGATTTCAATAATGGGACTGTTTTTAAAAGAGAATTCCTTGCTTTTGGGGAAACACACTGAAGAGTTTAGGTATAAAAAGGCAATATATCCACAAATTACTTTTAAATGAGAGAGAAAAAAAATGTAGTAAAATATTTACAATTTGGAAACTTGGCATTCATGTATTTTTTTTTCATGTATTATTTCATGTATTATTCTTGCAGCTTTTCTGCAATCCTGAAATTATGTCAAAATAAAATATTTCTTTTTTTTCAGTCGGTTCCTTCCTTTTCCTCACCCCACAAATGCATTCAATTAACAAAGTCCTTATGATTCTATTTCCTAAATATCTCAACAATCTAGTCCCTTCTCTTCAGCTCCACAGCCACTATCCTAATACAAACCACCCCCCCTTGCATGGATGACAAAAGAACTAATAAAAAATAGCAAATATCTTAACGGTATAATCTTAGAAGCTTTACCTTTCCAGAATCTCTTTTAATCAAAATTGTATTTGGGGTCCTAACTTAATAAGACAGGAAAGGGAAGTAAATGTTATAAAGGTTGGAAAAGGAAAAGAAATAGTCAGTTTTCACAAATGATATGACAGTCTACCTCTCTATGGATGACCCAAGAGAATCTACAAACTAATGCAACTAATCAGACTCAAGATCAATATATAAAAATCAATTCATGTACAAAAACCAATTTGAGTATGTATTTTTTTAAGAAAATGACATAACAGCAATAAAATTATAGGGTTCCTAGGTATAAGTCTAACAAAGGTATGTAAAACATATGCAGAATAAAATAATAAAAATATATGAAGAACATAAAAGAAGACTGAGTAAATTCAAAAATATAATGTTGATGGATGGCATAGCAAATCTACAAATTGCCTACTTGAAATCTATTTACCACCTTCTTTTTTGCTAACAAATCTGAATATTTAGAGAGAGAGGGATAGAAATGTATTTTGCTAAATTTTCTTGCAGATAGGCCTACTTTTTGATAAAGTTCTGGCCAACAAGAGGTAAATACACGTCTGGAATAGTTTTTTGCTTGTCTGTTTTGCTTTCTTGGAATAAGCATCACTGCTTTTTCTTCTTCCTTTTTCTTGATAGAAATCAGATGTGATGCCTGGAGTAGCTGCAGCCATCTTGTGACATGGAAGCAATAAGCATAGGGATGAAAAATCAACATGTACCAATAGAAGAAGTCAAAGACTTCTTCTCTACTTATGAGAAACATCGCACAGTCACTGCAGCAGCCCTGGACTGCTCACCTCCAGACTGCTTGTCATATGGGAGACGTACACCATTATTGTCTGCACTACTGTAAATCAGGTTTCTCTTACTTGACCCCAAAATATTGTTAAATGTTGCAGTGTGAAACACCTACTGTTTTAAAGATAGCAATTCTCCCCAAATTAATTTATAAATTCAAGCAAACAGTTGTGGCTGATAAACATTGTTATTCTTCTTGGAGCTGTGTGAAATGTTAAACAGGAAGCTACCACATCCGGTCCTGAGCTTTTTCGGCTTTTTCTAGGACCAACCCAGACACCTAGAAGCTGTTTGCTTTACTTATAGCATTTGTCCCCCTCCTTACACCCCAACCAGTTCATGAGCTCCCTTTGCATTTATCTATACTCCAGAGACACCCCTCCTCAGCAGTGGCCTGGGCCCCAGGTTCCCCCCGTCCCCGACCTTCATTGACACTCTGATTTGATGTGAAGGGGAACGCTGAGTGGGCTTCATCAGAGCTGATTCACAGTCAGGGGCAAGAATCCACCCTCAGTGCCCTGAGGGTGGGGCAGTGGGAATGGGGGTGGAAGGGAAAATTGGCTTCCCTCACTCACGTCAAAATGAGAAAAGAGGCTATGTTTTCTCAGAAATAACCACCAGATTCTGGTCACTCATGGGGGGCTTCTGATAAGTGGTTCACCAGGCGCCTCTTCTCCACCTACTGCTGTGATGACGCACACACCACGCCAAGGTGAGCCATCCTTTCCGGGAACACCCTCCACTCCACAGGCTTGTACTTGGGCCCTTGCCCCTGTAGCTTGGGTCCACGAGGTATCTGTACTTTGTGGCTTCTAACATAGAACTGTCAGGTTCCAAGTACCTCACTCACGTCCTCACCCTTCCTGTCCCATAATCCCTGGATGTCCCTGAAAGGAACTGCATCACAAGTGCTCACAAACTAGTGCTCTGCCAACCCACGGAGCTCCAAATGTCCTCTTCCCTGGCACTGTCTTGCTTTTCCCTGCGGAGCCTGACAGGCTGCGAAGCTACACCAAGGCATCTCAGCACTCGGAGCCCTCAGCTTCTTTAATGTCTTATGAATGACACGGACCATTGAGATGCTGTGTTTTCTCTGAAGTTCTAAAAGCACCCAAACCCCACTGCGTCACGTGCCTCAGTGGTGTTAGCATCTCTTCCCCCCCGCTTTCTTTGGTAAAGGAGTTTGATATTCCAGCAGCAATTCTGCTCAGGCCTCGGTGTCCCTCAGAAAGTTTTAGGGAAAAGAATGCTTTTGGTTTTGCTCATGACCTTTCTCTTTCACAAGCTGAGCTGGGGCAGAGACCCTGTGCCGTCTCCCTGTCCTTCTCTGTCTCCTTGCAATATCCCTGCTCCTTTAACCAAAGCCAGGCGCTCCACTTTGAAGCTTTCAATAAAAGGGATTGCTTTAGTCCCTCTTCTAGTTTCTAGAGAAGGAAGACGCCTCGCCGGCTGGACCCAGGTGCATCACCTTACTTGGTTTCTAGCGTCAATTATATAGAATTTGAATCTAGCTCCCTCACACATTCAGCCACTTCCACTTTCATTTCTCCGAGAAACCCTAACTCCTCTCAAACCATCTTTTTTCAGACCCTGATATGGTTTCTGGAGAAGTCTTTCTCTAGCCTCTGCACTTTCAATCTTCCATTCAACAACCAGAGGAACATTTATCAAGCAGCATCACTGACACATACCACCCAGTTTGGGTATAATCAAAAAACATTTAGCCATGGATGAGAGCAAGATTGTAGGTATAAGGATGTTTATAGCAGGAGTGTTAATAAAACAATGAAAATGTAAATAATTTGTCCCCAAATAAGTAGTTGGTTGAATAAATAATGGTACATTCACCACTGTAAAAACTTACAACCATTAAGTCTAGTTAATTGTGAGGAGAAAAGGTGACAATATGTTTTAAGATTAAAACTGTAGATTATAGAAAATAATTTACAATAAAATTCCATTTTAAATAGTATAGCTAAAATAATAAATGCTGGAGAGGGTGTGGAGAAAAGGGAACCCTCCTATACTGTTGGTGGGAATGTAAATTGGTGCAGCCACTGTGGAGAACAGCATGGAGGTTCCTTAGAAAAAACTAAAAATAGAATTACCATATGACCCAGCAATCCCACTCCTGGGCATATATCAGGAAAAGAGGAAAATTCTAAGTCAAAAAGATACATGCGGGGCTTCCCTGGTGGCGCAGTGGTTGAGAGTCTGCCTGCCGATGCAGGGGACACGGGTTCGTGCCCCGGTCCGGGAGGACCCCACACACCGTGGAGCGGCTGGGCCAGTGAGCCATGGCTGCTGAGCCTGCGCGTCCAGAGCCTGTGCTCTGCAACGGGAGAGGCCACGACAGGGAGAGGCCCGCGTACCGCAAAAAAAAAAAAAAGATACATGCACCCCAATGTTCATAGTACTATTTACAACAGCCAAGACATGGAATCAACCTAAGTGTCCATCAGCAGATGAATGGATAAAGAAGATGTGGTATATATGCACAATGAGATATTACCCAGCCATAAAAAAGACGAAATAATGCCATTTGCAGCAACATGGATGGGCCTAGAGATTATCATACTGAGTGAAGTTAAGTCAGAAACAGAAAGACAAGTATTATACGATATCACTATATGTGGAATCTAAAAAAATATTACAAATGAATTTACTTACAAAACAGAAACAGTCTCACAGACGTAGAAAACAAATTTATGGTTACCAAAGGGGAAACAGGGTCAGGGGAAGGTAAATCAGGAGTAGTGGATTAAGAGATCCACACCACTATATATAAAATAGATAAACAACAAGGATTTACTGTATAGGACAGGGAACTATATTCAATATCTTGTAATAAACTATAATGGAAAAGAATCTGACAAATATATAGAGATATAACCGAATCACTTTGCTGTACACCTGAAATGAACACAATATTGTAAATCAACTGTATTTCAATTTTTTTTAAAACTGAAGATTTTCAAAAGTAGAAATTTGAAAAACAGTGTAGCTAGCTAGATGATAGGTAGACAAGACGAAAAGGATACATGCCAGAATATTAACAGTAGTTGATGGTGAGTTTATAGAAGATTTTTATTTTACTCTTTTTACCTGTTTACTTGTTGTGTCCGATTTCTAAATTTCCAAAATAAGCATGTATTTCATGAGTACTTAGCAGAGCAATAAAAGCTGCTTTGTTTTTACAGCATTATATAGGAATTAAACTATATAAGATTTTTTTTTTTTACTTTTACTTTGGATTTCTAAAAGCAAATTTGAGGCAGCTTGCAAAATGTGCCAAGAACAAAATGTTAAAATGAAGAATTAGAAATAAAGGGAAAATGCAGGTATTAATATAAAATGAAGCCAGGATTAAGTTAGTTTCCAAGAATCCGTAGCCATAAACGTTAGTATTGTTTCTAAAGTTAAGAAATTCGGCTCCTCCCACTATTACATGATAACTGAGTGGAGGTAGGTGGTTAGGGAGAAAGAGGAATGGAGGGTCACTGAAAGCTTTTATCTTGGAACAACTATGTGGATTATAGGGCCCTGACCAAGACAAAAGATTCACTGGGAACTTAATTAATGTTATTACTCCCCTCTTGAAAAGAGAACAAGGAAACAAGGATGGAAGAGAAAGCTCCCTCTGCGGCAACTGCGAGGCACTTGGCTAAGTGACCACCCCACACAGCAGGCTTGCAGCCTGACACTCAAATTCAGGTCTCAGTAAAAAGTAGGTTCTTAAAAAAAAAAAAAAAGTAGGTTCTTCATCACCTAGGGGTAAGATGGGAATAAAGACACAGACCTACTAGAGAATGGACTTGAGGATATGGGGAGGGGGAAGGGTAAGCTGGGACAAAGTGAGAGAGTGACATGGACATATATACACTACCAAATGTAAAATAGATAGCTAGTGGGAAGCAGCCGCATAGCACAAGGAGATCAACTCGATGGTTTGTGAGCACCTAGAGGGGTGGGATAGGGAGGGTGGGAGGGAGACGCAAGAGGGAAGGGATATGGGAACACATGTATATGTATAACTGATTCACGTTGTTATAAAGCAGAAACTAACACACCATTGTAAGCCAATTATACTTCAATAAAGATGTTAAAAAAAAAAGTCGGGATCATTATCAAAAGGGAGCAAAGGAGTTGAATACTAAGAAAGACAAACGGCAAACAAGCACCCGAAAAGATGTCAATGTCATTAGTTATTAAGGAAAATGCAAATGAAAACCACCATGAGATACCACTTCACACCCACCAGGATGGCTAGAATTTTTAAATAGGAAAATAAGTGTTGGCAAGGATGTGGAAAAATTAGAACCCTCATACATTGCTGTGGGCGTGCAAAATGTACAACGTAAATGTAAAACGGTGCAGCCACTGCAGAAGACAGCATGGCAGTTTCTCGACAAGTTAAACATAGAACTATCATAGGACCCAGCAGTTCTGCTCCTTGGTATACACCCCAAATAATTGAAAACAAGCCACAAATACTTGTACACACGATAGTCGTAAAGGGGGAAAAAACCAAATGTTCATCCACGGATGGATGGGGAAACAAAATGTGGTATATCCACACAGCCACAAAAATCTATGAACTACTGATGCTACAACATGGATGAGCCTTGAAAGCATTCTACTGAGTTAAAGAATCCGGACATAAAAATATCCCATATCTCCTGATTCCATTACATTAAACGTCCAGAACAGGCAAACCCATAGAGATAGAAAGTTGGCTATAGGGTTTTCTAGGACCTGAGGGAGGGGGAAGCGGGGTATGACTGCTTAATGGGCGCGAGATTTCCTTTTGGGGTGATGAACATGTCTTGGAACTAGAGAGAAGTGATGGTTTTACAACACTGTGGATGTACTAAACGTCAATGAATTGTACAGTTTAAAATGGTTAATGGTTAATTCTATGTTATGTGAATTTTGCCTCAATAAAAAAAGTCAGGGACTTTCAGTGTCACTTAGTAATCGTTTGTGAAAGTTAAATCTGAGGATACTGGGATTTTCAATTAAACTCTGTTTGGAGAGGAAGTGGAAATAATGAGTTCAGTTTTGAACCTTTGAGTTTGATGTGTCCTTAGGGCATCTAGGTGAAAGCGCCGGAGCCAATTAGGATCACAAGTCTAGAGCTGGTCTCTAGTTCTGGACTGCAGCTGTAGATTTGAAGGTCGTCAGGCTGGAGGTGAAGGTTGAATCTATAAGCCTGTGTTCTCTTCAGAGGCCCGAGCACAAATGGAATGGAATGCAGGCCCGAGGGGAAGAAATCCCGTCATTGGCGTCATTGGCCCTGGATCACTCTTCCTTGGAAAGTTTCCTCATGGGTGTGGGCTTTATCTTCTTCATTCACTGTTTTCATTGAAAGTGGAGTGTAGTATGTCAATTTCCACGTTGCAGAAAAGCCTTTGCTGGGCTGTGGTTGGCTTTCTCCGACATGCCAGCGTAGTAAAAACTGTGACCGTGTGTTGGCACATCACCGAAACAACTGACCACAGGCCCCTCCTTCTCAGCTTTCATCTCTCTGTCCCCGAGGAAGTGTGAAGAGGGTCCTCCCTCGCCTTTCTCAGCATTTGATCCCAGGTGTTTGTGGTGGGCTTACTGGAGAGCCCACTGATGTGTCACAAGAGATGTGACGCTGCGGCTGACAAAGCCGGGTCCCATAATTTTTTCCAACTTATTTCTGATGTTTGAACTGGAACAAATTTCAGGGCCCAAATAATATTGAGAATGGCATTTTAAAAAGAAAACATGATAAATTTGGGTGTTCTGTTCTGGGTGAGGAGTGTCTGGGTATTTATTGTACCATTTTCTCCATGTTTTACATGTTGAAAATATAAGAACTTTTTAACAGAATCTTTGACATTACAGTCATTTAGATTTCACACATGTTTATTAAGCCTCAGTTTTTTTCCAGGAACTAAGCTAGGAAGTTTCAGACATGACTAGTGCCTGCATGATGGACCAGTTTGGGGATAGTTCCTATTCCAAATAAACACCGTAAGCCTTAGGTTACAACAAATAATTCTGTGCAGTAGGAATGTGGTTAACAGTTATCCCTTGAGTCAATAAGAGGTGAAGGTGAAATTTGGCATGGATAAGAAGTTTGGGGATAGGAGGTATTCCCTACCCTCCAAGTGATAAACTTGACTTTATTGTATATCTCCCAAAATAATATTTGGGGGAGGGAGGGGTTCAATCACATAGCTACATTTCATAGAGAGAGGAGTTGATTCCCCCAGCTACAAGCTGAACTTCCCAGAGCAGGCTGCTGGGTGCTGGTCTGAGGCAGGTCCTGCTGACAGCACCTAAATCTGGCCTTCCTGACACTGCCTTGATTACCGTGGGCTGTGGTGACCACAGGCCTGAGCAGGCCAGTCCTCCTTATAGCTTCTTAGGTATGCAGGTCTTTTTTTCACTTAGGCAAATATATTAGTATTTTCCTTTATGGTCTGTGCTTTTTCTATCTTGTTAAGGAAACCTCTCTACCATAAGGTCATAAATATATTCTATATTTTCTTTTAGAGTTGTAAAAAATTGTTTCTTACATTCAGGTCGCTAACAATCTTTCGTATCTTTGGTATGAACTGGGGATGTCATTTAATTTTGGCCCCTGTGCATAACAAATCGTCCTGCACCACTGATCAGAGTTCATCTTTTCTCCACTAATTTTTCATGTCTCTGTCATCTATGGAGTCTAAATATGAGAAGGTCTGTTTCTGAACTTTCTACTTTCTTCCACTGGTCTTTTTTTTTTTAAAAATCCTTGTGTAAATACTGCATTGTCTTAATGTAGCCTTGAACAAATATTGGTATTTGGTAAGGTAAGCCTCCGTTTTATTCTTCTCAAATTTTTTCTTGGTTATTCTAGGCCTTTTACTTTCATATTGAAATCTTAAAAACAACTTAAAGTGCTTGAAGAACTCTGTTAGGCTTTTGACGAGAATGTTATTCCATCCATGAGTTAATTTGGGGAGAACTGACACCTTTAAGAATATTGAATCTGCTCATTCAAGGACAAAGTATATTTCACCATTTCTTTTTTAAAAATAACTTTCCCCATAAAAGTCTCACAAACCTATTATTTATTCCAAGATACCTTAGAGACTTTGCTCCTATTGCAAATAAATTATACTTTATGACTGTTTGTTGTAGGTGTCTAGAACCCAGTTGATTTTTCTATATTCGTCTTGTACCCGGAAACATTGCTGAACTCTTTTATTAGTTTGTAGGTCCTATTAGATTGTCCAACGACTTTTTTTCCCACTGATAAGTATTGCATTGATATAGGCTCTCAAAATTATGGATATACATGTATAAATTTTTAAAACTCCAGAATTTGAAATATATCACCTCGCTTATTTTCTATAAATCAATGTAATTTTGATTTGAGCTGGCAGGGAATCTAACCTTAATCAGCCATTCTTGGGACTAACTTCACATGAGGGTCATGTCACAGTTCCAGGGTCTTCAACATGGCCAGACCTGGGGACTTGGGAGAGCTCTCTCGAGTCACGTGTCATCAGTACAGTCGGTTCACTGCTGCGACATCTGCTCTCTCTGTGCAGTCTCCTTCAATCTCGTGGTTCTCTGCAACGTTCGTGCCCTTTTGGTGATTGTCTGGAAGGTGTAATGGGAGGTGAATCCCTGAGCGTGCTTCATCAAGCATCAGCAGCTATTCCGTGGACAGATTGGAAACAAGACATTGTGATGGAGAGAAAAGGAGAGCAGACTAGTAAAAGGGAGAGAGAGGAAGGGAGGGAGAAATCCATCTTATCGTCTGACGGTCACACGTCATAAGTAGTGCTCCTTCTTGGGCATGAAAGGAAGGGACAGAAGACTGAAGAGAAGGTGCCCTTTTAACAATCTCTCCTAGAAACCCTGCTCAGTGACTTTCCTGGGCTAAAACTGTGTCACACATAAACCCTTATGTGCAAAGGAGTCTGGGAGGGTGTGTATATTTAGCTGGGTACATTACAAAATGTAATGAGCAAATTTCTGAGCAAAATTGGAGTTCTTTAGTGAGGAAGAAGCGAGGATGGGCATTGGGCAGGAAACTCTCGACGTCAGCCACAAATAATAGCCTCCATTTTTAAAAGGAGGACACTAAGTCTTAAAGCTTTATCCACACACAGGAGCCGGGAAATCTTTGGGGCTGCTTGGGAGAATCTTAATAAAACTTATCTCCTAAGGGAGTCAGGGATGGACTCTGAAATGAAACTGTGTACCTCAGTTTGCCACCTGTATATAATGAAACACTGCTAGAGCTTGGAGCTACAAGAGATGTTTTGATGTGGTTGCTGTGTTACCAGGGAGGAGACTTGTAAGGCTAGACCTGAGGTTGTGCACAGGAAGTAATCTGCCCACCCCACCCCACCAGGTCCTCGGGTGGTGGCAGCTGATGAGTTAGTGGGGAAAGTCACACCCGTCATTTTGTTTCTGCACCAGAGTGTCCTAGACAGCTATGGTGCTATGGTGTCTCCCCAGCCGGTGATAGGGACCCTGCTCTGGGACCACCAGGAGGTTTTTTATTGGATTAAAGAGGTCTTTGGACTACTTGCCTGGGCAGAGTTGGCTGTCCCCCCAGGGCCACAGCAGGAACAGTCTCCCTCAGAATCTCAGGATATGGGTCCAAGCAGTGGCCAGCTTCCAAGATCCTCAGACCCCACCACTTCCTCTAGCCAGGCTGCCAGTGAGGGCCTGAGTGAGGTATAAAATTTCTTTCTGACACTTTTCCGATTTAACTCAGAAAGCTGCTCAAGGATACTCCTGACACAAGAAAATCACTTAAGACTACCTGCTCTCGCCACCACCCCTAGGATGTGCAGGAGACCCGACCTTGTCCTGGAGATCGGGGCAGCTCTAAGAAGACCAGGCAACAGTCATCATGTGTGTGGTAGAGAGAATGCTCAGGGAGCTTGGAATTCACAAAGATACACACAATGTATTAAGCTTTCCCAAAAGGAATTTTGACTTGGATAAAAATTTTCTATGTAGTGGTTAAGTGTGCATACTCTACAGCCAGAACCACTGAAGTGTGAATCCTGGCTCCACCCCTGCCTAAATCCACAACCATGGAAGAGCTGCTTCACCTGGCTTTGCCTCAGTTTTCTCAACAGTAAAATAGTGATAATAACAGTACAACCTCATGGGATTGTTGTAGGAGCAAAGAAATGCATATAAAGCACTTAAAATAGTACCTAATGCAGAATAGGTGCTCAATAAATGCTGTCTGTTCATCATTTTCCCCTTCTTACTGCAAGGGGCTCACGAGAGCTCACAGCTCACACCTCCCTGGGTTGCTGATCCCCCTAAGGCTTCGCTAAGAAGCGAAAGCGGGATTGCACCATAAAGTGGGAGGGAGATTTTCTATCACCGTGTAACAAGTTACCACAAATTTAGCAGCTTAAAATAACACCCATTTATGAGTTCATGGTTCTGTACATCGGAAGTCTGGGTGGGCTCAACTAGGCTCTCTGCTCAGGGTCTCTGAAGACCAGATCACGTTGTCAGCCAGGCTGGGGTCTCATCTGGAGGCTCTGGGAAGCCTCAGCGCCAAGCTCACTAAGGATGTCAGCATGAATCAGTTCCTGGCAGTTGTAGGACTGAGGTGTCATCTCCTTGCTGGCTATCAGCAGGGGGCAGCTCTCAGTTTCTAGAGGCTGCCCTCATTCCTTGCCACATGGCCCCCTCCATCTCCAAGCCAGCAATGATACATCAAACCCTCTGCATGCCTGGGATTTCTATGACTTTTTCTTCTGCAACCAGCTGGAAAAAAAACTCTCTGCTTTTGAAGAGCTCATGTGATTAGGTTAGGCCCACCTGGATCATCTCCTTTTTGTCATATAACATAACCACAGTCACACTCAAAGGGGAGGAGATTATACAAGGGTGAGAGTCACCAGGGATCATTTTAGGATTCTGCCTGCCTCAAATGCCATGAACTCCAAGAGTGACAATGACCAAGATTTTAAATGGAATTAGGGAGAAAAACGGGGCAGGGACAGTTCAGGGTCACCTGAAGAGTTGAGTTTGGTCATCTCCATCCTAAGACATTAGACCTTCTCTGTCTCAGGTTCAAGATCACCCCCAGGGGTCAGACACTCAGGAAACACAAACAGCAACCCAAGTAAAAGGCATATAGGCCATGAAGCGCAAGAGCAGGTTCCTGAGCAGGTAGAACTGTGAGCGGGCCTCAGAGGACATGAGGCAATGCTCACCTGGTTCTGGCCTGAGGGGTCCTGATAGAGTGGTCCCAGAACATCACAAGATATCAGCAGAAGCTTGGGACATTCAGTAGACCTTCAATGGATCAAGAAAAGGAGGATTTGCTTCTCCATGGGCTTCTTTAAGAAATTTGAAGACTATCTCGGGCAGAGGAATACTCACTGGCTACTCTTCCAGTGGGAGGACTCCAATCCTGCCTACCTCACACTGCAGCTCAGAAACGCAGCTCAGAAACAGATCTGGGGGCTTCTACTCCAACAACTAGGGAGCAGACCCTGCCCCTGACACGACAGTGATAACCACAGAGCAAAGAGGAGGTCCCGCTCAATATCCAGTGCAGACTCTAGTCACCACAACACCAATCACGCTCCCTACCAAGGTGATAAAGGCCAGCACACACTGAGGAAAGAGGCAGCGGGCATCCAAACAGCCCTTGCACCAAAAATATTAAACCCACACAGGCTACACAGGGACACTCCCACATAAAAATAGCTCTCCAAGACCACAGTAGATAGTTGTTTCTCCTAAACTCATGGAGCAAGAGAGATATAAGTAAAACGAAGAAGCAGAGGAACCACTCCCAATTAAAAGATCAAGAGAATTCCCCTGAGAGAACAAACAATGAAACAGACCTCTTCAGCCATCATTAAAAAGTCTACAAATAACAAATGATAAAGAGGGTGTGGAGAAAAAAGGAACCCTCCCAGGCTGTTGGTGAGAATGTAAATTGGTGCAGCCTCTACGCAAAATGGTACAGAGGTTCCTCAGAAAACTAAAACTAGAGCTACCACGTGATCCAGCAATCCTACTCCTGGGCATATAGCCAGACAAAACTATAATTCAAAAAGATGCAAGCACCCCTATGTTCATAGCAGCGCTATTCAGAATAGCCAAGATATGGAAACACCCTAAATGTCCATCGATGGATGGATAAAGAACATGTGGTACATGTATACAATGGAATATTACTCAGCCATAAAAAAGAATGAAATAATGCCATTGGCAGCAACGTGGATGCAACTAGACATTATCATACTAAGTGAAGTAAGTCGGAAAGACAAATACCATATGATATCACTTATTTGTGGCATCTAAAATATGGCACAAATGAACATATCTATGAAACAGAAGGAGACTCACAGATATAGAGAACAGACTTGTGACCTTATCCTCCTGCTGGAGGGGACTAAGACACACCAACTACAGAGCTGAACTCAGACACACCAAGGTTTAGAGATCTGAGCAGGTCACAGTGTAGACATCAGCCAATTTATACTTTTATTATGACAACATATAAGCAGATTTCAGCAAAGCGCCTTGTTCCAACTCAGTCGGCATACTGTGACAATTTTCTGACAGAAGGAAGTAAACAAGCTTGGGGAGGAAGGAGAACAGCTGACAAGATCAGCCAGAGGAGCTGGGCTTTCCAGAGAGGCTGCCCAGGGCAGGAGCTGCTCTTCACACCAGGTGTTTGCCCTCAGCAGTGAAAGGAGAGTGGGAACTCAGTGGGCCCAGCCTCTCCCAGCTTGTGTGGGTTGTAATATTTCACTGGTCTTCGCTATATTTTTCTTCCCCTGTTGTCTTTATTGTCAGAAGCAAATGGAAGAAAATCAAGAGCTTTGGTTTCCCGCCAATGCAGTGGCTCAGGTTTAGAAACCAAAGTGGTGAGTCTGGACTCTGAGTTAAACTGTGAACAGTCTGGGTGGTCGAAACAATGTAGGGAGCAGAAGTGACCTGGTTGTTCTTCACTGTGTCTGTTTTTAAACTTTTAAAAAATAATACATCCTATATTTATCCTATAAAAGCCCTCTGCATCCTTTTTATTGTTTAATAATAAATTAAATTTATTGAATCATTGTATTATTTGTATTTTTTCAAAAAGAACTATGTTTAGTTGGTACAAAATTTAGGTTCCAAAAGCATAAAAAGTAAAAATACTTCTCTCACCTCTGACTCCTAGTCATCCTGTTTCCCTCCCTGGAAGAAACAAATCAACGATATATTTACTGAGATTTAGCCATGTTGATACATGTAAGTATAATTCATTCATTTTAATGAATGCATAATATTTCAATATGTGCAAATAGCACAATTTTTTTTATCCATTCTTTGGAAACTTAGGTTGTTTCCAATTTCTGCTGATAAAAAAGATTGCAGTGAGCATTCTTTACCATGCCTCTAAGTTTACATGTGCAAGAATTTCTCTGGGGTATATCCTTAATGTGGGATGGCTGGGCTATAGAGTATATGTACCTTCACTTGTCTTTGACATTGCCCAATGGCTTCACAAAGTTACTGTTCCATGTGATACTCCCAACAATACTTGGTATTGCAAAGCTTAATCATTTTTGTCAGTCTACTAGGTGTGAAATGGTAAATCATAGTGATTTTTCTTACCACTTCCCTGACTACTGGTAAGGTTTGTTATCTTTTCAACTATTTATTAGTCATTTGAGTTTGCTCTTCCATGAACTGTCTGTCGTATCCCTTGCACATTTACACTTGAGTCATTTGTCAAGGATTTAAAGACTTCTTGATATATTCTAGATAACAATTTTTAAACAAATACTGTAAACATCATCCCCCAATCCAAAGGGGGTTTGTTTGCACTATTAGGATGCCTTCGGTTAAACAGAAGATTTAAATATTCAAAGATTCCAATTTATTCATTGCTGCCTCTTGTCTTTGAATTCCACATAGTTTCTGGAAAACAGAAGAATTTAACTTTTGGTAAAATCCCTCATTACTTCTCATTATGCTCAGGCCCTCCAGAACCTCTGGGTGTGTGACCACCTCAAGATAGTTACTTGAACATATCAGAGAACACTTTCCATCCTCAGCTGTGTGTTTGCATGATTGGCAAATATTACCTCCTTGGGAAGGTCAGGTTAGCCTCTTATAGTCTCCAATGATTTTTTTCCTTCAGAGTATTTGCCACCATTCATAATCATATACATGTGTGTTGATTTGGCTAATGTATGTCTCACTCCTCAAGATTAGAAATTATATCTGTTATTTCTCACCATCTGATTGCCAGTGCTCTGTAGACTGCCATACACAGAGAAAGTACTTAACAGTACTTAATACATATTTTTGAATGAAAGAATTGCCCAGACAGGGACATTGCATCTCCACCTGTATCATATTAAAACCCTTCCCTTAAGGACTTCTTCTCCGGTGTTCTTATGATTTGGCTTCCCATGTCAGTTTAAGCAGTGGAAAGGCTCAGAGTCTGCAGGAAATAGCATCTCTTCCTTTGATCTAAGGCCCACAACAATCTCTTTATGAGGTTCCCACTGTGGCAACAATGGCTATAAAGAGTCAATGGCGCTTTTGACTCAGTGAGCCCTAGTGGTGGTGCTTTTGACTCAGTGAGCCTCAGTGGTGTCACCACACCATTTGTGGTGACAGCAGGTAATTGCAAGATTGTGGTTATTGACTAATAAAAATGAGTCCTCAGCCTTAGCTCATCCCCCAAGCATTTTGTATTTTTCTTATCACACATTTTCAAGGGATTATTTTAATTTTTTTAGGTTTAGGGCAATTAAAGGAATGTCAAGGTTATATGATGACTGATTCGGTCAAGTTGGAATGTCTATCTTCCATTTGGATGCTATAGCACAGGGTTATGACATACGGACCCCACCCATTACCCTCCCATTGTCTGCCCATTACCGGTTTCCCTGAGTATATCATATGTACTCTTCTTCCCTTAGTTTGGCTAGAGTTTGGATTAGAAGCAAGATGTCAGAATGTAACATTGATGTGGAACATCAGATACATGGTGTACAGTCACTTTATATAATGAAGGAAAAAGAAGGATGGAAATCACATAGGAAAGAGGGAGTCCAGTGGAATTCCTAAAGATGATAATTTATTCTTCATGGAAAAAGGCAAAACTGGGGTTACACAATTGGTCTCTACTTTTAGAATGGCATCCTCCTAGAAAGGAAACTTAATGGTGGAAGGTAATGATACACAGGAAGGGGTATGCACATCACACCATTTAAAAGTAATCCAAAAAAGGCAAAGAGGATGAGAGTAAATGCCAGAAATGAAACAATCTACAAAGAGACAGAAAAAGTAAGAGATAAAGTCTTTGTTGCACAGATTGAGAAAAATGCAAAAAAGTGCTTGGAGACAATGAATTCTAAAAGATTCCTCCAAGTCTGATTTCCTGGAGATCCCGAGAAGCTCTTGCAAAGTCAGTCTCTTTTCCTATCACTGACTCTTCAACAGTCTTCTGAGTATCAACTAAGTAATTTATAAACTATCAGTTTATTTCTCACTATCCCTCCCCTTCTTACTCCAGGTTCTTCCCAAGCCTTAAAGTTCACATCTTTTCTATTTTGCCTCATTTTTATCATCCTCATTGTTCCCTGACAACATTAAGTAAAGCTCTACACGTGGGTGGTCCCCAAGGCTGGCATTGAGCATACAATAGTGCACAGTGAGTTATTCTTTGCCTGTTTTTGTCACTGTCTGATTGAATAATCACACAAGTGTAAAACAGGAAGAATGAAGAATATGGAATAGTGGAGGAAAATACAACCTCTTTTGAGGCCAGCAGTTTTTTTGGTGACTTTGTAGCACTGAACCCCAATTCTTCTTTTATTACTAAAGTATTTGCCAGTATAGACATCTTATTTTCCCCCATGAGATGCTGTGCCCTTAAAAGGCACAGGATGTGCTTCCTTCCTTCAGGGGGGCTGAGAATCTCCAAATGCTCTTTATACGGCTGCAGTACTGGCTTTACTCTACCAATAGAAAGTATTTAGGTGAAATACCTGGTTGGTCCCCCAGAAACAGATTGTAAAATGGAATAAGAAAGGGGTTTCCATCATAAACCTTGGTTAACCAGAGGGGAGAAATATCCAAGAACTACCAGGAAGGGATAACATTAGGAGGAAAGATTTTAATGGAAGTATATCCCTGGGGATTATCTTCTCTGTAATTTATGAGAAGACTCCCTCTGAGTTTTAACTTCCAGCCTGAGGTACAAGGAAACAAATGTCACAAATTGTACTTTACCACCTTATCCTATCCTGACTCCTGTAGATAACAGAGCCTGAAGCAAGGATTACAGAGACAACAATTTATTTGGGAGGTGCAAGCCCTGGGCAATGACAGTTGAGAAAAAGAATGGAGTCAAGGAAAGATGCAATGCTTTCTCCCTTGGATCTCCTTTTTACATTCTCCCCCGTTTTTTATCTATAGACATTCCTGAAAGGATCCCACTTGCGATATTTTCTAAACTCAAGCCTCCCAAGGAAAAGAGCTGAGAGAAGAATACCAGTGTCGCACACTTTATTTGCAAAGCAGCCTGGAGAGAAGGGCTTTCTTGCATTCTTGTGGGAAAGATAGAAACCCCAATTTCCTTCCTAGATAAGCAGTTGACTAAGTGGTTTCTATAGGTTTTAAAGGTATTATTAGATTAAGGAAACTTCTCTCCATTTTGGTCTGCTAAAATATTACCTTTGTTATCAAGAGAGGATGTTGAATTTTATCAAATGCTGTTCTGTTTATTAAGATAATAACATGGTTTTTCTCTCAGATCTGTGTGGCAAATTAATTGACCTAAGGTTAAATGAGGTCTGCATTCGTATAAACCTCATTTGCTCATGATATAGTGACCTGTTTATATATTGCTGGACTAATTTCAAGAGTTGATACTTTGTGTAGGATTTTTGTGTCTATGAATCATGAATGAGATTAACCTGTAAATTTCCTGTCTTACTCTGTTATTTGTATCAAGACTATGCCAGCCTTATGAAGTGAGATGGGTAGTGTTCTTTGTTTTACTCTTTTCTAGAAAAGTTTGTAGATGAAAAGTTTTCCTTCCTTGAATTCCAGTGGAAATATACAGTAAAGCCATCTAGGTTACTTGGAAAATTTCTGATTGCTGATGCAATTTCTTTGGCAGATCCCGTATTACCTGGAAAGTATGCAATTTCTTCTTGAGTAGGTGATAGGCAATGATATTTCCATTTTGTCTAAAATTTCAAATTTATTAGCAGAAAGTTTCTTATAATATTCTTGGCTTATCTTTTAATGTTCTGTGGCATTGGTTAAAAAAAATTCCCTTTTTAGTTCCTGATATTAAATATTTGCACCTTCTTTTTTCCTGTGATAGTTTTCTATGGTTGCTATAAATATGGTATATATCAATTTCCTTGTTTTTACTTTCAACTTTTTAAACCTGTCTATTGCACAGAGCATATATTTATGGTTTTATTTTTCATAGCTGATCTGATATTCTTTAACTTTTAATTGGAACATTCTGTATGTCTATATTTAATATATTTATTGATATACTTGCTTTTAAATCTACTCTTACTTTATCCTTTGTATTTGTCCTAACTATTCTACAGGGTTTTTTTCCCTCTCCTTTCTTACTTTTCCTTGGATGGATTACTTTTTACCTTTCTTTTTTCCCTTCTACTAATTTGGAAGTTATACATTGTTTATATTATTTTGGTGGTTACATAAAAGTACTGCATGTTTTCTTAACTTATCAAAGATTAAATTTAATCAATAGATTTACCCTCCTCCCTGAAAAAACAAGAAACACAGGATTTTTAATCTCATTTAATTTCTCCCAACATTTTTGCATTTTATTTCTACCCTGTTTTTTGAGTGCCATTAGAAAATGTGATTATCATTATATAAACAATGTTCATTTTCCTTTACTAGACTAGTTTCATTTTTTCTGCATTGTACTCTAATAATTTCTTCTAATATTTCTTCCAGTTAATAATTCTTTTTTCTGCTGTCTGCAATCTGCAAGCAAATGATTCATTTAATTTTTTATTTTGTTATTTCATTTTCTACTTTTAGAAGTTCTGTTTAGTCCTCTATCAAATCATAATGACACTTCATATTTTCCTGTTCCCTCCAGTTTTTTTTTTAATAAATTTATTTATTTTTATTTATTTATTTTTGGCTGCATTGGGTCTTCATTGCTGCGTACAGGCTTTCTCTAGTTGCGGCAAGTGTGGGCTACTCTTCGTTGTGGTGCACCGGCTTCTCATTGCGGTGGCTTGTCTTATTGCAGAGCACAGGCTCTAGGCGCATGGGCTTCAGTAGTTGTGACACATGGGCTCAGTAGTTGTGCCTCGCAGGCTCAGTAGTTGTGGCTCGCGGGCTCTAGAGAGCAGGCTCAGTAGTTGTGGCACACAGGCTTAGTTGCTCTGCGGCATGTGGGATCTTCCCGGACCAAGGCTCAAATCCGTGTCCCCTGCATTGGCAGGCGGATTCTTTACCACTGCGCCACCAGGGAAGCCTCCCCTCCAGTTCTTTTAAAATTTGTGCTATAATGTCTGCTAGATAATTCCAAAACCTCAAGAACTTGCTGATCTGTTCCTGCTAAGAGTCATTTCTCCTGGCTCTCATTCATTGTGCCATGTTTTCCTGTGTTCTCTGGTATTTTGACTATGTGCCACTTATTATGTTTAAAAAGATATTGTGTGTGTGATGGGGGAGGGGAGGGGATGGCAGGATGCCCTAGACTAAATGTATCTTCTTTGGAGAGGATGTGCTAATGCTTCTACCTAGCATCTGAAGGCGTTTCCCCTGTAAACCACCTGAAAACCAAGACCACTGCTTGAGACCCTATGAGAACCTAAGCTGTAAATCATCAAGAAGACAGGCCCTAGGTCATAACTTCTCAGATTCTTGTTGTTTTTCCCTTTTTTTTTTTTTTTTCTGCTTTGCTCAGTACCAAGGCTATCTTCTCTGTTGGGGGGTACATTTCATTGTGTTTTATTTTATGCTAAGGGGCGGCCCTTGGGGCCCCAGATGAACACAAGGAGAGTTTCTTTCTTGACTCTCCATATTGGTTGGACCCAGGGCCTTAACTTTTATCCTTCTGTCCCAAGAAATCACCAAAACCAAAGGCCAAATTGTTTAGATGACAAATACCTTTAGATACCCCAGACTTACATTTCTTAAAACAAAATTGGTAAACCATAGCTGTAAAACTTCCATAACTGAATGGACTGTCTGTCTTGTTTGGTATTTCAAGGCTTCCTCAAGTTACTGGAAGCCTAAAATTGCCTCCCTTCCAGATAAGATTTTAAGATTCACTGAGGCAAGCAATAATTAAAGAAAGCTAACATGGCTTCTGACCTCACACTTTTCTTCCCTGGCTTCTTTGTCTCAGGCTCCGCCTCTGGCACCATCATCCTCCTTCCCTCCTATACCACCTACGCCTCCTCCATACCCTCAGTTCCCCCTACTAATTCTCTCATTGAACCTCCCTCTTTCCCTGAAACTCTCCCCGCTCCTATTTCCCCTGAACCTAACAGAACCTATCCCTTTAAAATTAAGCCTTCTGAGGACCCAGAGGCTAAACCCTGAATTTCTTATATTCCCTGGACTAAAGCAGAACTGTGAGACATAGTCAAAGATTTTCCCCAATTAACCAAAGATCCTCACAGATTTGCTGAGAAATTTAATGTAGTCATTCAAACTTATCAACCTGGTTTCTCTGATTTAATCAGCTAGTTCATATGCTTGTCAGTGAAGGCCAGGCCCAGCATTGGATGAAAACTGGTACTTGGGAAAATCCTGAAAGGTCTCTAGAATTATAACTGAGACACCAGCCCAACAACATATTATATGATCAGGCTCAGGAAATTCTTAGGCAACTTTATCAGGCAATTCTCAGGGCTTTCCCATAGAGATTCCTACTATTTGAATTGTCCTAATTGACACCAGAGCTACACTCTTGGTGCTTGAACCCACCGCTACAAAATAGCCCTTGCCTCGGGAGTACCAAAACAATTCAAATAGTAGGAATCTCTAATGAACCTCAAAAGGTCCCTGTCTCTGAACCTATTCCCTTTTATCTAGGCTCTTTGAAAGATACACACCACTTTCTCTTTAGTTTATCCACCCCTATCCATTTATCAGGCTGAGACTTCTTGGAGAAGTATCATGCCAGAATTTCTTTCTCCTAAAAAGGGAAAATAATTCTAGAATTTGACAGTAGAATTTGACAATTCACCACCAGGTGAATTAAATGACCATTTGACATCTTTTATTTGCTCCATCTCTGATGATACTAGAGCTGAGTCTGGAAACACTGATCATTTGTCCCTATTGAATCAGCCACTAGCTACCCTTCTTACCGGCAAAATTTCCAGCTGATATTGGCAAAATACACAGCACACCTTCCATCGTGATTCAAACAGATTCCTCAGAACCTCTTGCCAGAATTGATCAATACCCAATGAGTAATGAAGCCCCTCAAGGCATAAAACCCATAATAGAAGATTACAAGTTTCAAGGCCTCATTATCCCTTGTATTGTACTAGTTCCTGTAACACTCCCATTTTAAGGGTGAGAAAAAAAGGGCTGAGGGTGGAGGTTTGTCTGGGACCTCCAAGCAATAAACAACATTGTTATCTCTTCACACCCTGTTGTTCCCAACCCTCATAAGCTGCTAACATCCATTCCCACTGGAAACAAATCCTTTCCTGTAAGTGATTTATGCAGGGCATTCTTTAGTATTCCTGTTGAAAAAGCTTGCAAATACTTTTTTTGCCTTCACTTGGGAAGGAAATCAATTCAGTAATGCCTCAGGGTTTTAATGAGGAAATGCCTCAGGACAGTAATGCCTCGGGTTTTACTGAGAGTCCTAATTTCTCACAGACCCTGAAGACTGGTCTGGATGATATAACTTTCTCTAGAGGTTCTACTTTGTTGCAGTATGTGAATGATTTGCTTCTTTGCCCTCCTTCTCAAGCCTCCTCACAAGAAGACAGCATCCACTTGCTAAAGCTTTTAGTCTTAAAGGGACATAAGGTCATCAAGGAAAAATTACAGTTTATCCAAAACCATGCTTCTTAGTTCCCTGTGAATAGACCTAGAAATAAGATACATACATTTTCAACTTTAAAAAGTAATGCCAAACTGTTTTCCCTTGTAAATATAACATTTTACACACTCAACAATAATAGATGAGAGTTCCTGCCACTCTACTTCTTTGTCAATACTTGATACTGACAGATTTTGAAAGGTTTGATAATCTGTAAAATATGAAATGTAACTAATTGTGGCTTAATTTTCACTTCTCTTACTATTAATGCAATTTAGTATCTTTTCATCTTCATGAGCTGTGTTTCCTATTTTGTTTGTTTCTGTTGTTTGTTTATTTTTGTTTTTTGGTCACACTTCATGGCCTTGAATCCAGGCTACGGCATTTAAAGAGCCAAGTCTAACCACTGGATTGCCAGGGAATTCCCCTATTTTTAAAATTTATTTTGGCCTCACCACATGGCTTGCAGGATCTCAGTTCCCCACCAGGTATTGAACCTGGGCCACACCAGTGACAGCGCTGAATCCTAACCACTAGGCCACCAGAGAACTCCCTCCTATTTTCTTTGTCTTTTCCTAATCTTAATGTAGTTAAATTTATCAATATTTTATTAATAGTGAATTTTGAGTCTTGTTGAAGATTGCTACCAGTTTATCAGAAATTTGTTTTTTCTTCTTCCTGGGCACACAGCTAGACTACATTTCACAGCTTGTATTGTTAGATGTGTCTGGGTGGCTGAGTTCTAACCAATGGAATGTGAGTAGACATGATGTGTGCCACTTCCTGGCCTAAAAAAGCCCTACCAACACCTCAATGCTCTTTTCTCCCTTCCAATTGATTAGGTTAGAAAACCCCAGGGGATAGTGGAAGCCACATTTTGAAGATGACAGGGCTGCCATTGGATTAACTGCTTGGAGGAGAGCCACCCCGCCAGTCATGTGTACCCTCTTTAAACTTACAGGAGTGAAAAATAAACTTCGATAGTGTTTGAGAAACTATACCTTAGTGGTCTATTTGTTAGAGCTGTTATCATTAGGCTGACAATACATGTTTAAGATATTCTTTATTAATCTGAGATCAGAACAATAGCTCCTACATTTTTTGCTAAAAGACTGAAGAATTTCAGTAAAGAACCAGATGAATTATTGGACAAATGAGTAGTCTTGATCTTTTGCCCATTCCCATCTGTTATGGGCTGCATTGTGCAGTGCTGTCACCCAACCCTCACCCCTCCCAGCCCCAGGACTCATGTGTTGAAGTCTTTATCCCCAGTACCTCAGAATGTGACTTTGTATGGAGATGGAGCCTTTAGAGAGATAATTAAGTTAAAATGAGATCATTAGGGTGGGCCGCAATCCAGTCTGACTGGTATCCTTATAAAAAGAGGAAATTTGAGTATAGGTCTATACAGAAGGAAGACACTGTGAAGGCATAGGGAGAAGACAGCCATCTTCAAGGCAAGGAGAGAGGACTCTGGAGGAACCAGTCCTGCTGGCACAGTCATGTTGGACTTATAGCCTACAGAACTGAGAAAAGAAATTTCTGTTCCAGCTGATTTAGTTTCTTGTGAGGTCTCTACCTGGCTTGTGGACAGCTGCTGTCTTCACATGGCCTTTCCTTGGCGAATGTGTATGGAGAGAAAGCTTTCTGGTGTCTCTTCTCCTAAGGACACTAATCCAATTGATGGGGCCCCACCCTTATGACATCATTTAGCTTTAGCTGCTGCTTTGGAGACCCTGTCTCCAAATACAGCCACACAGGGGTTAGGGCTTCAAGACATGAATTTTAGGGGTACACAAACATTCAGTCCATGACAAATGTCTACCGCTACATGCAACAATATGGATAAATGTCAAAAATGTAAGTGAAATTAACCAGACACAGAAGAATACATACTGGGTGATTCCATTCACATAAAGTACAAAAATAGGTAAAAGTAATCTATGTTTCTTGAAGACAAGTTAATGCTTTGGATTGGGAGACAGTGACTAGAATAGGGACTAGTGGTGGGTGGTAATTGATCTGGATCCTGGTTACATGGGTATGTTCAATTTGTGAAAATTTATCTAATATGTTTATATTGTAAGTTGTACTTTATTAATAAATATTTTAAATGTGCTAAGATCATGTTCAGAAAGAAAAAATGAAGGAAACAAACAAAAACATACTATACTCACATGCACACACAAATATACATGTACATATATATACATGTGTGTATGTAATCATATAAAAAGTGTACATAAAACAATATGCATACTTGTGTCTATATACATAAGTATAAATATACATATAAGATATAGGTATAGATATAGATATTTGACTTCAAAAAGCTACCTTCGCACATATATAATCCATTTGAGGAACCGTTTCTATGGTTAACAATGTTTAAGAAGCCTCTACTATAGCCCAATCCTCTTTTATGAGATGAAGACAATGAGGCCCAGAGAATAGCAACTGCGTCACATCACTGAACAGGAGACCAGGGCTCCCAACCCCCAACTCAGGTCTCTTCCTACTGAGAGATAAAGTCTCAGAGCTGCAAAAGGTCTTAAAATTGATCTTATGCCCCCAGCCATGATAACCTCCCAGTCCTCCTGACAAAGGTGTTTTCCAGCCTGTGTTGCAACAGTTCCCTGCAGAGAAAGCACCTGAGCAGCCATCCCAAGAGAACTTTCAGAACACTCTTCTTTGCTGAGCTGAAATCTGCCTTCTCTGACTTCCACCACTTCTGAGAATGATATAGAGGAAAGTTTGCAGCTTACCAGCCATGTGTCCTCTGTGTGTGTGTGTGTGTGTGTGTGTGTGTGTGTGTGTGTGTGTGTACACAGTTTCTGAAACCATGTAACCTTGGGCACATCAGTTAATATCTCTGAGTCATTTTCATTTTAAAATGTGATTAATAATAATGACCAGGCAGAAGGTGGAGAATTCAATGAGATAATGTATATAAATTATATATGCTTTGGAACATAATATGGTGTGGGTTATTATTAATGCTCTTTGCCTTCCCTCTTCCCAGATTTCCCCTACATTATATTTGTGTTAAAAACAAAAAAAACAAAAAAAAAAACCACACCAAGTGACAGCCTCAAATTTTTTTTTTTCCTTCAGTACGCGGGCCTCTCACTGTTGTGGCCTCTCCCGTTGCGGAGCACAGGCTCCGGACGCACAGGCTCAGAGGACATGGCTCATGGGCCCAGCCGCTCCGCGGCATGTGGGATCCTCCCGGATCGGGGCACGAACCCACGTCCCCTGCATCGGCAGGCAGGATCTCAACCACTGTGCCACCAGAGAAGCCCCAGCCTCAAAATTTTTGAAGCTAGCTATGATATGCACCCATATCCCAGTCCACTTTTTCCTACATGAGTCAGCTGGGAGTTACCTTATCAGTGAAGACTCTTTCCTCTGGACACTGAATAGAACCCAGTGTGGACACCATCTCAGGACACAGCTTTCCTCTTCTTTTCTCTTTTAACCTCTATGGAGTCAAGAAAAAAGCCTGACCTCCCTGCCCTTGTAAGACGGCAGCAAAGATGATATTTCTGGGAGAAAGGGGCCAAGCCATAGGATACAAGTCAACGCTAATTCTACTGATTCTGGTCCCCATTATATTCTCAGAAGTTACTGAGTACCATTTATGTATATTTATCTGTAGGTATTTAACATGCTCACACCTGCACAGCCAAAATATTAGCATATGATGCCAAAGGAAGCTGGAAAACCACAAAGGTGGAATTCAATATCTTGGTGAATTAAACATGGTACAGTAACAGATCAATCCTCAGGCTTCCAGGTTTAGAAAACTGAAATCGGGGAACATAAAAAATATCTAGAGTTTTGTAGTCATATCCTGGAAGTTCTGACAAATGAATGCTAATAGAGACTACAGAGAGACTAATATGGTCATTGGTATCACAGGAAATCATCCTGCCACAGTTCCTTTGGTAAAATGTTCTCAGCAGCCCAGCAGGTTTCTGCAGTGCCTGATTTCTCTTGGGCAGACTTTGAAGGGCTGAGTGGAATGGTCCACATCTTGCTTTGTTCATATATATGGTTCCTATATATCGTTGCTTCTTGGTACTTGGTCATAAACAGAGAAACATAATAGTAGGGGATATCTACAACTAGGAGATGACATACCAAGACTGAAAGACAGATAGGAGATGTGACACAAAAATTCTTAGGTGTGAATTAGATTTTTGAGAAACAACACTTTGTTACATGTGCCCTGAACTGTGAGATAGAGAGAAAGAAAGAATGAACAGTTTTGCAGTCATATGCTGGAGGTTCTTGTAAATGATTCAGCAGCATTTCTCTTACCTACCTCAAACCAAACCATTTGCCACATCCCGTGCAGACATGGTGAGAAAGCACATAGCGCTAGACCTTGAGTGAGATGGGAAGAGAACCCATTCATTCCAGAAGCTTAAGGTGAGACCTTTAGGCTTTGTGGGAATAAAATGCTTGGGGAAAGGAAATGGTGTTGGTGGGCAAAGATCCTGGGGAGATAAAGATTCTCAGGTGGGGAGCAGAGGGTAGTGGGGTCTTAAGTGAGATTCAAAGTCACATCAAAGGCAACATCCCCACCTGGAACATCATTCGCTTCTAATTCACTCCCACCCAGAAGCACAGTCAATACCAACTGATTTTTCGGCTTCTGTATATTTATATTTTCCCTTAGTTTGCTGGGGGTAGGCACACCATTCTCAATCAAGCCCACTTCTGCTCTCCTTTCCTCAGTAATCTTCTCCCTACTCATCACCCCAGATATCTAAACACTCAACAGTTTTACTGAATTATCCCCAATCCAACATCCAGACCTTCCTCTTTGTTGGCTGGGCAATGAGTAGAGTAGGCAACAAGGGAAAATTAAGGGTGTTCTAGTGTTTAACATTACTCTGGAAATCCCATAGAAGTATATCTGTCATAAAGACATTTTCTCTCCACATCCCTGCCATCTCACTCCATCATAACTACTACAGAAACAAAATGGAAGTACCACTTCCCCACTCCATCACATGACCTAGGTTCATCTTCACTGACAGTTCTTTCGCTTAAAGCTGTCTTTGATGTCATGTAAGCACCCCAGAAATTCTGACTCTCATCCTAGCCTCCTAATAGGAATGCAGGGATAACTCATAAGGCAGGAATCTCTTCTCAACGACAGGGCTGAGTCTCATTGTTGATCAGCTGGGGCCAAGTTCTGACACCTTGCACCTGTAGGTTCTGATTTTAGCCATAACAAGAGTGATCAGGCTCAGGGAAACTGGTTTATAGCAACAGACTCAAATGTCATGCATGAATGTGGGAAGGTGAGAGTGTGGCAATGTCATGTCATTGGGCCATTGTCATTACCTACCAGAAATGGCCCTACCCCCTTCCAATAGGCACTAATTATGAGAGGTTAAGGCCCAAGGGGATTACTCATTATGAGCCAAGCATGACATTATCTTGCATGTTGGGGAAAACATCGGGGTATAATGGATAAAACCAAAGAGAATATGTGATCCAAATGAACTTTTCCAACACAATATGGTAGCCACTGAGGCACCTTTCATTTCTAAGAGAACCAGAGGCGTACATTATAGACATAGACAGAAACTTTTATTATTCAGCACCCCCTTAATTTTTCCCCAGAATACAGGGGGAACAATATAGGAAATGGTCAAGTTACTGGAGCTATGGATAAGATCACAGACTTTGGAATCAGATCCCTCCACTCTTACAAGCTGAGTGAGGTAAAACAAGTTCCTTTCCCTCTCAGTGTCTTAATTTTCTCATGTGTGAAATGGAAGAAATATCCATAGCTAACTCGGAAGGTGGAGTGAGGACCTATGATCAGTGATCAAAAATATTAACCACCCAGTTGCTCCCATCAGGACACTTGCATAAGCCTCTTAGATAGCCTCATCCACCAGAGGGCAGACAACTTAAGCAAGGAGAACTACAATCCTGCAGCCTGTGGAAGGAAAACCAAATTCACAGAAAGATAGACAAGATGAAAAGGCAGAGAGCTATGGACCAGAAGAAGGAACAAGATAAAACCCCAGAAAAACAACTAAATGAAGTGGACATAGGCAACCTCCCAGAAAAAGAATTCAGAGTAATGATAGTGAAGATGATCCAGGACCTTGGAAAAACAATGGAGGCAAAGATCGAGAAGGTGCAAGAAATGTTTAACAAAGACCTAGAAGAATTAAAGAAAAAACAAACAGAGATGAACAATACAATAACTGAAATGAAAACTACACTAGAAGGAATCAATAGCAGAATAACTGAGGCAGAAGAACGGATAAGTGACCTGGGAGACAGAATGGTGGAAATCACCGCTGCGGAACAGACTAAAGATAAAAGAATGAAAAGAAATGAAGACAGACTAAGAGACCTCTGGGACAACATTAAATGCAACAACATTCACATTATAGGGGTCCCAGAAGGAGAAGAGAGAGAGAAAGGACCAGAGAAAATATTTGAAGAGATTATAGTCAAAAACTTCCCTAACATGGGAAAGGAAATAGCCACCCAAGTCCAGGAAGTGCAGAGAGTCCCATACAGGATAAACCCAAGGAGAAACACGCCAAGACACATAATAATCAAACTGGCAAAAATTAAAGACAAAGAAAAATTATTGAAAGCAGCAAGGGAAAAATGACAAATAACATACAAGGGAACTCCCATAAGGTTAACAGCTGATTTCTCAGCAGAAACTCTACAAGCCCGAAAGGAGTGGCATGATATACTTAAAGTGATGAAAGGGAAGAACCTACAAACATGATTACTCTACACGACAAGGATTTAATTGAGATTTGATGGAGAAATCAAAAGCTTTACAAACAAGCAAAAGCTAAGAGAATTCAGCACCACCAAACCAGCTCTACAACAAATGCTAAAGGAACTTCTCTATGTGGGAAACACAAGAGAAGATAAGGACCTACAAAAACAAACCCAAAACAATTAAGAAAATGGTAATAGGAATATACATATCGATAATTACCCAAAACGTGAATGGATTAAATGCTCCAACCAAAAGACACAGGCTTGCTGCATACATACAAAAACAAGACCCATATATATGCTGTCAACAGGAGACCCACTTCAGACCTAGGGACACATTCAGACTGAAAGTGAGGGGATGGAAAAAGATATTCCATGAAAATGGAAATCAAAAGAAAGCTGGAGTAGCAATACTCATATCAGATAAAATAGACTTTAAAATAAAGAATGTTACAAGAGACAAGGAAGGACACTACATAATGATCAGGGGATCAATCCAAGAAGAAGATATAACAATTATAAATATATATGCACCCAACATAGGAGCACCTCAATACATAAGGCAACTGCTAACAGCTCTGAAAGAGGAAATCGACAGTAACACAATAATAGTGGGAGACATTAACCCCTCACTTACACTAATGTACAGATCATCCAAAATGAAAATAAATAAGGAAATAGAAGCTTTAAATGATACATTAAACAGATGGATTTAATTGATATTTATAGGACATTCCATCCAAAATCATCAGATTACACTTTCTTCTCAAGTGCACACGGAACATTCTCCAGGATAGATCACATCTTGGGTCACAAATCAAGCCTCAGTAAATTTAAGAAAATGGATATCATATCAAGCATCTTTTCTGACCACAACACTATGACATTAGAAATCAATTACAGGGGAAAAAACGTAAAAAACACAAACACATGGAGGCTAAACAATACGTTACTAAATAACCAAGAGATCACTGAAGAAATCAAAGAGGAAATCAAAAACTACCTAGAGACAAATGACAATGAAAACACGACAATCCAAAACCTATGGGACGCAGAAAAGCAGTTCTAAGAAGGAAGTTTATAGCCATACAAGCCTACCTCAAGAAACAAGAAAAATCTCAAATAAAATATCTAACCTTACGCCTAAAGGAACTGGAGAAAGAAGAACAAACAAAACCCAAAGTTAGTAGAAGGAAAGAAATCATAAAGATCAGAGCAGAAATAAATGAAATAGAAACAAAGATACTACAGGAAAAGAAATTACAGACCAATATCACTGATGAATATAGATGCAAAAATCCTCAACAAAATACTAGCAAACTGAATCCAACAACACATTAAAAGGATCATACGCCATGATCAAGTGGGATATATCCCAGGGATGCAAGGATTCTTCAATATATGCAAATCAATCAATGTGATACACCATACTAACAAACTGAAGAATAAAAACCATATGATCGGGCTTCCCTGGTGGCGCAGTGGTTGAGAGTCCGCCTGCTGAAGCAGGGGGCACGGGTTCGTGTCCCGGTCCGGGAGGATCCCACATGCCACAGAGCGGCTGGGCCCGTGAGCCATGGCCGCTGAGCCTGCACATCTGGAGCCTGTGCTCCACAACGGGAGAGGCCACAGCAGCGAGAGTCCCGCGTACCGCAAAAAAAAAAAAAAAAGAAAAAAAACCCCCATATGATCATCTCAGTAGATGCTGAAAAAGCTTTTGACAAAATTCAACACCCATTTATGATAAAAAATCTCCAGAAAGTGGGCATAGAGGGAACCTACCTCAACATAATAAAGGCCATCTACGACAAACCCACAGCAAACATCATTCTCAATGGTGAAAAACTGAAAGCATTTCCTCTAAGATCAGGAACGAGACAAGGAGGTCCACTCTCACCACTATTATTCAACATAGTTTTGGAAGTCCTAGCCACGGTAATCAGAGAAGAAAAAGAAATAAAAGGAGTACAATTTGGAAAAGAAGAAGATAAAACTGTCACTGTTTGCTGATGACATGATACTATACATACAGAATCCTAAAAATGCCACCAGAAAACTACTAGAGCTAATCAATGAATTTGGGAAAGTTGCAGGATACAAAATTAATGCACAGAAATCTCTTGCATTCCTATACACTAATGATGAAAAATCTGAAAGAGTAATTAAGGAAACTCCCATTTACCATTGCAACAAAAAGAATAATATACCTAGGAATAAATCTACCTACAGAGACAAAAAAAAAAAAAAAACCTGTATGCAGAAAACTATAAGACACTGATGAAAGAAATTAAAGATGATACCAACAGATGGAGAGATATACCATGTTCTTGGATTGGAAGAATCAATATTGTGAAAATGACTATACTACCCAAAGCAATCTACAGATTCAATGCAATCCCTATCAAATTACCATTTTTTATGGAACTAGAAGAAAAAATTTTTTAATTTGTATGGAGACACAAAAGACCCCAAATAGCCAAAGCAGTCTTCAGGGAAAAAAATGGAGCTGGAGGAATCAAACTCCCTGACTTCAGAGTATACTGTAAAGCTACAGTAATCAAGACAATATGGTACTGGCACAAAAACAGAAACATAGGTCAATGGAACAAGATAGAAAGCCCAGAGATAAACCCACGCACCTATGGTCAACTAATCTATGACAAAGGAGGCAAGGATGTACAATGGAGAAAAGACAGTCTCTTCAATAAGTGATGCTGGGAAAACTGGACAGCTACATGTAAAAGAATGAAATTAGAACACTCCCTAACATGACACACAAAAATAAACTCAAAATGGATTAGAGACCTAAGTGTAAGACTGGACACTGTAAAACTCTTAGAGGAAAACATAGGAAGAACACTCTTTGACATAAATCACAGCAAGATCTTTTTTGATCCACCTCCTAGAGTAATGGAAATAAAAACAAAAATAAACAAATGGGACCTAATGAAACTTAAAAGCTTTTCCATGGCAAAGGAAACCATAAACAAGACATAAAGACAACCCTCAGAATGGGAGAAAATATTTGCAAACGAATCAACAGACAAAGGATTAATCTCCAAAATATATAAACAACTCATGCAGTTCAATATTAAAGAAACAAAGAGTCCAATCCAAAAATGGGCAGAAGACCTAAATAGACATTTCTCCAAAGAAGGCATACAGGTGGGCAAGAAACACGTGAAAAGCTGCTCAACATCACTAATTATTAGAGAAATGCAAATCAAAACTACAATGAGGTATCACCTCACACCATTTAGAATGGGCATCATCAGAAAATCTACAAACAACAAATGCTGGAGAGGGTGTGGAGAAAAGGGAACACTCTTACACTGTTGGTGGGAATGTAAATTGATACAGCCACTAGGGAGAACAGTATGGTGGTTCCTTAAAAAGCTAAAAATAGAATTACTATATGACCCAGCAATCCGACTACTGGGCATATACCCAGAGAAAACCATAATTCAAAAAGACACATACACCCCAATATTCATTGCAGCACTATTTACGATAGCCAGGTCATGGAAGCAACCTAAATGTCCAGTGACAGACGAATGGATAAAGAAGATGTGGTACATATATACAATGGAATATCACTCAGCCATAAAAAGGAATGAAATTGGGTCATTTGTTGATACGTGGATGGATCTAGAGACTGTCATACAGAGTGAAGTAAGTCAGAAAGAGAAAAACAAATATCGTATATTAACACATATGTGTGGAACCTAGAAAAACGGTACAGATGAACCGGTTTGCAGGGCAGAAATAGAGACACAGATGTAGAGGACAAATGTATGGACACCAAGGGGGGAAGTGGCGGGGTGGTGGAGTGGTGGTAGTGGGATGAATTGGGAGATTGGGATTGACATGTGTACACTGATGTGTATAAAACTGATGAGTAATAAGAACCTGTTGTATAAAAAAAAAATAAAAGAAAATAAATAAATACAATTTTTAAAAAGGAAAAAATATATTAACCAGCATTATGATGTTGGATATTATTCTTTCATTGGTTCAGTGGGCTGATAAATCATACATCCTTTTACAAATATATGTTTTTATTATTACTTATTTTTACTTAGACACAGATTCTTAAAGTTACAAGTCCCAAATGGTTTTCACTACGTCTTAGTGTGGCTCCCTTTGGTCACATCTAGGAAGAAATTTGGTCTCTCCACTAAGGCTTTTTCCAGGTGGGGGTTCTTTCTTAGGAAGTTTCCTGTATGGTGCTTTTCTCCACATGTGTCCACCTCAGTAAGCGTTCCTCTGCCTTATATTTGTGTTACTGTTTCTGGGTTTGGGAGGGATACTACACAGTCTTGGCCATTTGACTAGCCATTGAAGTTTAAAGAAAAATTTTCCCAAACTCCCTACATCCTCCCTCTTCAGCCTAATCAGCATATCATGTCAACATGGCTATATTCAGGACCTCAACCCAACTCTTGAATAACCAATCCAAATAGGGAGGGGGACAGAAATGAAGGTGGCAGGAAAGGGCAGGACCTGAGACTCTGAAGTTCCAGGTCCTCCTGTAATATCTCCTTCCTGTATGAGATGCTGATACTAAAGCAAGGGAGTAGTTAGTGAAATTGTGGGACCTCTAGCAATTCAGAGAGGAGTCACCTGGGCAGGGATGGACACAAAGCCCTGAAATTCTCCAGCTTAAAGACAACAGCAATGACACACACACACCATAGACACAGAGCAAATAAATGTTCCATAGAGCTGTGCTCTGCTGACTCTGTTACCCCTCATCTTGTCTGATCAATCTGTCACTTTAGTCTTCAGACAACACTGAAAGCCACGAAAAATATTCTGAAACATCTCCCTGGTTTCTGTACTTACAGAGATTGAGCCAGTCTTTGCAGGGGCAATTAGACAGAGATAAGGTAACAGAGACTTCAGTGACCACACAAACATGGAATATAGTCCTTGCAAAAATAGTTCGGAAAAGTCACTAGACAAATGGATGACTGTATCATTCAACAAACAATACAAGCAATCCCTGGGGGATGGGGACAGTGCAATTCCCAGAGTACAGTATTGTATTCAAAATATCCTGTTTTCAATGAAAATATGCAAATACAAAGGAACAAGAAAATATGGTCCATTCACAGATGGAAAAAAAGAACTTGACAGAAAACATTTTTGAGGAAACCTGGACATTATTTACACCAGACACAGATTTTCAATTGACTGTCTTAAAAATACTCAAAGAGCTGAAAGAGACCATGAAGGGAAATAAAGCAAATCAGGAACAATATATGAAAATGTAGAGAATGTCATAAAGAGGTAGAAATTATAATTCTGGAACTGAAAAGTACAACAACTGAAATGTAAAATTCAAAAGAGAATTTCAAAAGTAGATCTGACCAGGCAGAAGAAAGAAACAATGAACTTGCAGGGAAAATAAAATAACCCAGTATGAGGAGCAGAAAGGAAAAAATAATGAAGAAAAATGAACAGAGCTTAAGGGATCTATGAGACGATATCAAAAGTATCAACATATGCATTATGGGAGTCATAGAAGGAGAAGAAAGAAGAGTCAGAAAAAACACCTGAAGAAGTAATGGCCAAAAATATCCCAAGTTTGATGAAATACAGGAATATGTGTATCAAAGAAGCTCAACAAACTCCAAGCAGGATAATCTCAAAGAGATCCACACTGAGACACACTACAACCAAACTGTCAAGAGCCAAAAACAAAGAGAAAATCTAGAAAGCAGCGAGAGAGAAGTGACTCATCATGGACAAGTGATTTTCAATGAGATTAATGGTCAATTTCTCATCAGTAACCATAGAGGCAGTGGGATGATATATTTAAAGTGCTGAAAGAAAAAACAAGAAACTGTCAACCAAGAATTCTATATTGGCAAAACTTCCCTTCAAAAATGGAGAAATAAAATGTTCTCAGACAAACAAAAACTTTGGGAATTCATCATTAATTCCTGCCCTGTAGACCCGCCCTACAAGAAATGTTAAAGGGGGGTCCTTCGAGTTGAAACCTAAGGACAAGAGATGGCAACTTGAAGCCAAATGAAGAAAAAAGATCTCTGGTAAAAATAACCACATAGATAATTACAAAAGCTAGTAGTATTGTATTTTGGGCTTGTAACTTCTTTTTGTTTCTTGTAGGATTTAAAAGACAATGCATAAAAAGAAATTATAAACTATGTAATGGACACACATGTAAAAAGATATAATTTGTGTCAATAACAAGATGGAGATGGAGCTGAATAGGGTCAGAGTTAATGTATGTTGTTGAGGCTAAATTGGTATATATTCAAACTATATTGGTATAAATTTAGGGCATTAAATACAGTAACCATTAAGAAAGTAACTTTAAAATATACAGAAATGGAAATGAAGAGGTATTTAAAATAGTACAGTAGAGGGTCTTCCCTGGTGGCGCAGTGGTTGAGAGTCCACCTGCCAATGCAGGGGATGCGGGTTCATGCCCCGGTCCGGGAAGATCCCACATGCCGCAGAGCGGCTGGGCCCGTGAGCCATGGCCGCTGAACCTGCATGTCCAGAGCCTGTGCTCCACAATGGGAGAGGCCACAACAGTGAGAGGCCCACGTACAGCAAAAAAAAAAAAAAAAAAAAAATTACAGTAGAAAAAAAAAGCAATCAAACAAAAAAGAAGGCAATATTGGAGGAATTGAGAAACAGAAAATATATAAAAACCAAATAGCAAAATGGCAGAGGTAAGCCTATCATTATCAGTAATCATTTTAATTTTAAGTGGATTAAACTAACCAATTAAAATATAGAAATTGGAAGAATAAATTTAAAAATATGATTCAAGTCTATGCAGCTTTCAAGAGACTCCCTTTACATACAAAGACAAAAATGTTGGAAATGAAAAAGTAGAAAAAGATATTCTATGCAAATAGCAACCCAGAGGAAACCGGAGTGGTTATATCAATACCAGGTAAAATAGATTTTAAGTGAAAAATTGTTAAAAGAGACAAAGGACATTATATATTGACAAAAGGTCAATTCATTAAGAATACATAACACACCAAACATCAGAACTCCAAAATATATGAAGAAAACATTGAGATAATTGAGGAGAGAAATAGACAGTTTTATAAACATAGTTGGAGACTTCAATACCTTACTTTCAATTGTAGATAGAACGTCTATAAACCATTTAGAACAAACAGACATACAAAACACTCTGACAGCAGTATGCTACATGTACTTCTCAAGTGCATACAAAGAATTCTCTAGGATACACCATAGGTTAGGCCATAAAACATTTCTCAATACATTTTAAAAGATTAAAATAATACAAATTATCTTCTTCAACCACAATGGAATGAAGGTAGAAATTAATAACAGAAGGAAACCTGGAAAATTCACAAACATGGAAATACACGGAAGTTAAACAACACAATCTTAAGTAACCAGTGGGTCTAAGAAAAAGTTGCAAGAGAAATTAGAAAGAACTTTGGGACAAGTGAATATGAAAACACAACATACAAAATGTATAGGATGCAGTAAAAACAATGCTCAGAGGAAAATATATAGCTATAAATGACTACATTAAAGAAAAAGAAAGATTTCTAATCAACAACACAAATTTAAGCCTAACAAAACTAAAAATAGATCAAACAACCCAAACCAGCAAAAGGAAGGAAATAATAAAGATTAGAGCAAAATAATCAAAATAGAAAGCATCAACAAAACCAAAAGTTTGTTCTTTGAAAAGATCAACAAATTTGACAAACTTTTAGCTAGACCAACAACAACAAAAAAAGAAGACTCAAATTAAGAAAATCAGAAATGAAAGAAGGGGACATTACTACCAACCTCAGAGAAATTAAAAGGATTATTAGAGAATGCTATCAACATTTCTACACCAACAAATTAGATAATTAAGATGAAATGAACAAATTCCTGGAAACACAGAAACTACCAAAACTGACTCAAGAAGAAATAAGAAAGCTAACCAGACTTAGGACAAGTAAAGAGATTGAATCAATAAACAAAAACCTGCCAACAAAGAAAATCCCAGGACCAGATTCCTACACCAGTGAATTCCACAAAACATTTAAAGAAGAATTAACACCAATCTTACCCAGACTTGTTCCAAAAAATTAGAGGAGGGAACTCTTCCTAACACATTGTATAAGGCCAGGATCACCCAGATACCAAGACCAAAGATACCAAAAGAAAAGAAAATTACAGACCAATATCCCTTATGAAAATAGATGCAAAAATCCTCAACAAGATACTATCAAATTGAATTCAACAGCACGCTAAAAGGGTTATACACCATGACCAAGTAGTCAACCCGTGTGGATGGGATGTTCTTCTGGGGTTATGAAAAAGTTTTCAAACTAGAGAGGGCAGGTGGTTGCACACTTGGCATGCACTTAATGCCACTAAATTGTATTTAAAATAGTTAATTGTAGGTTATGTGAGTTTTACCTCAATTTTAATAAAGGGTCACGGCCTTGTATTTAGCATAATCCCCTTATGATTTTTAAAAATGCAGATATACACGAGAAAAAATGTTAGATCACCCTTCAAGGCATTAAAGATGATTATCAATCAGTGATGGGAAATCAGGTATTTTTAATTATTTTCTTTCTGCTTAAATTATTTTTTTAATTTTCCAACAATTTTAGAAATTCATTTCATGTTAAAATTTTTAATAATTAGAGAAGAGAGACTATGGTGATATTGACTAATAGATGTTTAGGAACGTGGGGGAAATGCTTAAGTTGCAGGGTTTAGTGAGGATTATAGAAAATTACATTGCATATGTAATATGATCCCAAGTATTTTATTTTTTTTTTAACATCTTTATTGGAGTATAATTTTTTTACAATGTTGTGTTAGTTTCTGCTGTATAACAAAGTGAATCAACTATATGCATACATATGTCCCCATATCCCCTCCCTCTTGCGTCTCCCTCCCACGTTCTCTATCCCACCCCTCTAGGTGGTCACAAAGCACTGAGCTGATCTCCCTGTGCTATGCAGCTGCATCCCACTAGCTATCTATTTTACATTTGGTAGTGTATATATGTCCATGCCACTCTCTCACTTTGTCACAGCTTACCCGTCCCACTACCTGTGTGCTCAAGTCCATTCTCTACTTCTGCGTCTTTATTCCTGTCCTGCCCCTCGGTTCTTCAGAACAATTTTTCCTTTTTTTTTAGATTCCATATATATGTGTGTTAGCATACAGTATTCATTTTTCTCTTTCTGACTTATTTAATTCTGTATGACAGACTCTAGGTCCATCCACCTCACTACAAATGACTCAATTTCATTTCTTTTTATAGCTGAGTAATATTCCACTGTATATATGTGCCACATCTTCTTTATCCATTCCTCTGTCGATGGACACTAGGTTGCTTCCGTATCCTGGCTATTGTAAATAGAGCTGCAGTGAACATTGTGGTACATGACTCATTTTGAATTATGATTTTCTCAGGGTATATGGCCAGCAGCGAGATTGTTGGGTTGTATGGTAGTTCTGTTTGTAGTTTTTTAAGGAACAACCATACTGTTCTCCATAGTGGCTGTATCAATTTACATTCCCACCAACAGTGAGAGAGGGTTCCTTTTTCTCTGCATCCACTCCAGCATTTATTGTTTGTAGATTTTTTTTTTTTTTTTTTTTTGCGGTATGCAGGCCTCTCACTGTTGTGGCCTCTCCCGTTGCGGAGCACAGGCTCTGGACGCGCAGGCTCAGTGACCACGGCTCACGGGCCCAGCTGCTCCACGGCACGTGGGATCTTCCCAGACCAGAACACAAACCTGTGTCCCCTGCATCGGCAGGTGGACTCTCAACCACTGCGCCACCAGGGAAGCCCTGTTTGTAGATTTTTTTTTTTTTTTTTTTTTTGCGGTACGCGGGCCTCTCACTGTTGTGGCCTCTCCCATTGCGGAGCACAGGCTCCGGACGCGCAGGCCCAGCGGCCATGGCTCACGGGCCCAGCCGCTCCGTGGCATGTGGGATCCTGCCGGACCGGGGCACGAACCAGTATCCCCTGCATCGGCAGGCGGACTCTCAACCACTGCGCCACCAGGGAAGCCCTGTAGATTTTTTGATGATGGCTATTCTGACTGGTATGAGGTGATACCTCATTGTAGTTTTGATTTGCATTTCTCTAATGATTAGTGATGCTGAGCATCCCTTCATGTGTTTGTTGGCAGTCTGTACCTCTTCTTTCAAGAAATGTCTTTTTATGTCTTCTGCCCAATTTTGGATTGGGTTGTTTGTTTTTTTTGATATTGAGCTTCATGAGCTGCTTATAAATTTTGGAGATTAATCCTTTGTCAGTTGCTTCATTTGCAAATATTTTTTTCCCATTCTGAGGGTTGTCTTTTCATCTTGTTTATGGTTTCCTTTGCTGTGCAAACGCTTTTAAGTTTCATTAGGTCCCATTTACTTATTTTTGTTTCTATTTCTATTTCTCTAGGAGGTGGGTCAAAAAGGATCTTGCTGTGATTTATGTCATAGAGTGTTCTGCCTATGTTTTCCTCTAAGAATTTGATAGTTTCTGGCCTTACATTTAGGTCTTTAATCCATTTTGAATTTATTTTTGCGTATGGTGTTAGGGAGTGTTCTAATTTCATTCTTTTACATGTAGCTGTCCAGTTTTCCCAGCACCACTTATTGAAGAGGCTGTCTTTTCTCCATTGTATATTCTTGTTTCTTTTATCAAAAATAAGGTGACCATATGTGTGTGGGTTTATCTCGGGGCTTTCTATCCTGTTCCATTGATCTATATTTCTGTTTTTGTGCCACTACCATACTGTCTTGATGACTGTAGCTTTGTAGTATAGTCTGAAGTTCAGGAGCCTGACTCCTTCATGCCTGTTTTTCTTTCTTAAGAGTGCTTAGGCTACTTGGGGTCTTTTGTGTTTCCATACAAATTGTGAACTTTTCTGTTCTAGTTCTGTGGGAAATGCCATTGGTAGTTTGATAGGGATTGCATTGAATCTGTAGATTGCTTTGGGTAGTATAATCATTTTCACAATGTTGATCCTTCCAATCCAAAAACATGGTATATCTCTCCATCTGTTTGTATCCTCTTTAATTTCTTTCATCAGTGTCTTATAGTTTTCTGCATGCAGGTCTTTTGTCTCCTTAGGTAAGTTTATTCCTAGGTATTTTGTTCTTTTTGTTGCAATGGTAAATGGGAATGTTTCCTAAATTTCCCTTTCAGATTTTCCATCATTAGTATATAGGAATGCAAGAGATTTCTGTGCATTAATTTGTAACCTGCTACTTTACGAACTTCATTGATTAGCTCTAGTAGTTTTCTGGTAGCGTCTTTAGGATTTCCTATGTATAGTATCATGTCATCTGCAAACAGTGACAGCTTTGCTTCTTTTCTGATTTGGATTCCCTTAATTTCATTTTCTTCTCTGATTGCTGCGGTTAAATCTTCCAAAATATGTTGAATAATAGTGGTGAGAGTGGACATCCTTGTCTTGTTCCCAATCTTAGAGGAAATGGTTTCAGTTTTTCACCATTGAGAATGATGTTGGCTGTGGGTTTGTCATATATGACCTTTATTATGTTGAGGTAAGTTCACTCTGTGTCTACTTTCTGGAGGGTTTTAATCATAAATTGGTGTGGAATTTTGTCGAAAGCTTTTTCTGTATCTATTGAGATGATCATATGGTTTTTCTCCTTCAATTTGTTAACATGGTTTATCACATTGATTGATTTGCGTATATTGAAGAATCCTTGCATTCCTGGGATAAACCTCACTTGTTTACGGTGTATGATCCTTTTAACGTGTTGTTGGATTCTGTTTGCTAGTATTTTGTTGAGGATCTTTGCATCTATATTCATCCGTGATATTGGCTGTAGCTTTCTTTCTCTGTGAGATCTTTGTCTGGTTTTGGTACCAGGGTGATGGTGGCCTCATAGAATGAGTTTGGGAGTGTTCCTTCCTCTGCAACTTTTTGGAAGAGTTTGAGAAGGATGGGTGTTAACCCTTCTCTAAATGTTTGATAGAATTCACCTGTGAAGCCATCTGGTCCTGGGCTTTTGTTTGTTGGAAGATTTTTAATGGCAGTTTCAATTTCAGTGCTTGTGATTGGTCTGTTTATAGTTTCTATTTCTTCCTGATTCTGTCTTGGAAGGTTCTGCTTTTCTAAGAATTTGTCCATTTCTTCCAGATTGTCCATTTTATTAGCATGTAGTTGCCTGTAGTAATCTCTCATGATCCTATGTATTTCTGCAGTGTCCGTTGTTACTTCTCCTTTATCATTTCTAATTCTATTGATTTGAGTCTTCTCCCTCTTTTTCTTGATGAGTCTGGCTAATGCTTTATCAATTTTGTTTATCGTCTCAAAGAACCAGTTTTTAGTTTTATTGATCTTTGCTATTGTTTACTTCATTTCTTTTTCATCTATTTCTAATCTGATCTTTATGATTTCTTTCCTTCTGCTAACTGCGGGGTTTTTTTGTTCTTTCTCTAATTGCTTTAGGTGTAAGGTTAGGTTGCTTATTTGAGCTGTTTCTTGTTTCTTGAGGTAGGATAATATTGCTATAAACTTCCCTCTTAGAATCGCTTTTGCTGCATCTTATAGGTTTTGAGTTGTCCTGTTTTCATTGTCATTTGTTTCTAGGTATTTTTTTATTTCCTCTTTGATTTCTTCAGTGATCTCTTGGTTATTTAGTAGTGTATTGTTTAGCCTCCATGTGTCTGTATTTTTTTCCAGATTTTTTCCTGTAATTGATATCTAGTCTCAAAGCACTGTGGTTGGAAAAGATACTTGATATGATTTCAATTTTCTTAAATTTACCAAGGCTTGATTTCTGACCCAAGATATGATCTGTCCTGGAGAATGTTGCATGAGCACTTCAGAAGAAAGTATATTCTGTTGTTTTTGGATTGAATGCCCTGTAAATATCAATTAAGGCCATCTTGTTTAATGTATCATTTAAAGCTTGCATTTCCTTATTTATTTTCATTTTGGATGATCTGTCCATGGGTGAAAGTGGGGTGTTAAAGTCCCCTACTATGATTGTATTACTGTCAATTTCCCCTTATATGGCTGTTAGCACTTGCCTTATGTTTTCAGGTGCTCCTGTGTTGGGTGCATAAAAATTTACAATTGCTATATCTTCTTCTTGGATTGATCCCTTGATCATTATGTAGTGTCCTTCTTTGTCTCTTGTAATAGTCTTTATTTTAAAGTCTATTTTGTCTGATAGGAGAATTGCTACTCCAGCTTTCTCTTGATTTCCATTTGTATGGAATATCTTTTTCCATCCCCTCACTTTCAGTCTGTATGTGTCCCTAGGTCTGAAGCGGGTCTCTTGTAGACAGCATATATACGGGTCTTGTTTTTGTATCCATTCAGCCAGTCTATGTGCGTGGGCTTTCTGTAGTTGTGACGAGCTGGGGCTACTCTTCATTGTGGTGTGTCGGCTTCTCATTGCGGTGGGTTCTCTGTTGCGGAGCACGGGCTCTAGGCACATGGGCTTCAGTAGTTGCATCATATGGGCTCAGGATTTGTGGCTTGCAGGCTGTATAGCACAGGCTCAGTAGTTGTGGCACACGGGCTTAGTTGCTCCGCATCATGTGGGATCTTCCCAGACCAGGGCTTGAACCCGTGTCCCCTGCATTGGCAGGCAGATTCTTAATCACTGCGCCACCATGGAAGTACCTCAAATTTTCTTAATAACATATACTACCACTAAAATAAAAAAACTAATTTTATTTTTAAAATTTCTACCACTGGGCAAGCTATGTTCAAAACAGTAGAGGCTTAATAAATGTATTTGTTTTCATAAGGAGGATATTTACCCTGGAATTATGTCTTTTGATGCATAATATTCCTCATAGAAAAATTGTAAAGTACATAAATGTAAAGATGGAACCTTAAATCACCAGAGTCTAATCACTGAGAGATTCTTTGTTGTTCTTGAACAGAACTGGGCTTGGGCTATTTAGAAAGAATGGTCCTTCATTTCCATTTTAGCAAGATCATTAGCAGAGTTTGTTCAGCCAATGTCATCCTATAATGTGCCAGGCCTGCTGTATCAGAAGTGTGGCTTTCTGCACACAGCACAGAGAATACTAAAAGGACAATTATTGGTCTTTGGTCAGCCAGCATGCTTTCCCACTTCACATGGTATAGGCAACTTAGTAATTTGAACTTCCTTTGGCGAACCAGCATTTTCTCTGTCTCAGTTCATGTGGTTTGGGTGAAACTGACCCCAGCCTCTCCAAAGTAAGAATGACCTAGGCTTAAATCATCCCTGGATTCAATTTCTAGGGTCAGAGTGTTTCATGAATTTAGGCCAATAAGTGTCAAGTGCAGAACGTTTATTTCCAAACATTAACAAGAGAGATGGACGCTATCACTCTGAGCATTTGTAATTAAAAAAAATAAAAGATGTTAAAAGTCCTCTAGAAAGGAAGTTAAGGTGATGAATGGGTGCCTATTTAGATTTAGTACATGGTGGCCATGCTCTGTTATTGTCCCGTGCGTCCCTCAACGAAGCCCTTCCCGAGTTGCAATCTGGTCACAGATGTTTCTTTCTCTTCCACCAGACAGTCAGCTCTCTAAGGGAAGGAGACACATGTGCAGTATGTTTGGTCATAGCATAGAGAAGAGCCTAAACTCACATCAGCTAAAGAAATCATCCCGTGGACTCAGCAGCATGGAAATGAGGCCTTGGTGGTTCAACCACTGATGACTCAGGTTTCTGGGCTCCAGGACCTCTACTGGGCGATACCACATCCTACAGTCCCCTCCCTGTATTCTCGGGTTCCTGCTCTAGGCTGGAACAAGTGGTCTGCTCTGAGTCATTAGCTGTGGGTACCCATGTGGTCACTACATGTTTCTCACACAACCATCCAGAGAACGTCGTCAGGTAGACGGAGTGGGGGCGAGGCAGCTTCCATAGAAAGCCTTCTAGGATGAAGCACCACGAAACCAGAGGGGAACAAGAGGTCACTGAGCCCACTTGCACCTCCTTCCTCTCCTGGGGGTGCTAAAAAGAGAGCAAGGAGGAAACACCAGCAGCTCCGACCTGGGCAGCCTTCCTGGGAAGATGCAGCCACTCCTGTACCTGCTCCTGTTGGCCTTTTCACTGTCCCCCAGGGCAAAGGCAGGTGAGTGACCATCCTCACCCTCAGAGGCCCAACCTCTTACCCCAGTTGGCACCGATCACCTGCCCCTTCTGCACATCCCTGATCCCTCTATGCACTGGGAACATTCTGAACACCAGCTCCCGTCCCACCTCATACCCCCAAGTATGATGCTGGATACGCCTCCAGCAGGAGCGACAGAGCAAAGGTTGCTCTCCAGAAAAGCCAGTGGGTACTATCCCCTCCTCCAGCCCTACATTTGCTGTGTGGAAAGTCGAACTTTCCTAGAAATGATGGCAGAGGGTCGGAAAACTGGAAAAGAGAAAATAATCAATTCCCCTGAAGAGGGCAGAGTGGGCTTGGCTTCTGCGTCTAGGATGAGACAGGTGCTCCCTCAGCAACTGTTCAGCAGACCTTGGAGTTCCCTTTGCTCAGTCCCCAGGCTCCTCAGTCCCTTTCCCCACCTCTGCTTTCCTTTTCTTTTCTTTTTTTTTTAACATCTTTATTGGAGTATAATTGCTTTACAATGGTGTGTTAGTTTCTGCTTTATAACAAAGTGAATCAGTTATACATATACATATGTTCCCATATCTCCTCCCTCTTGCGTCTCCCTCCCTCCCACCCTCCCTATCCCACCCCTCTAGGTGGTCACAAAGCACGGAGCTGATCTCCCTGTGCTATGCGGCTGCTTCCCACTAGCTATCTATTTTACGTTTGGTAGTGTATATATGTCCATGTCACTCTCTCACTTTGTCACAGCTTACCCTTCCCCCTCCCTGTGTCCTCAAGTCCATTCTCTAGTAGGTCTGTGTCTTTATTCCCATCTTACCCCTAGGTTCTTCATGACCTTTTTTTTTTTTTTCTTAGATTCCATACATATGTGGTAGCACACGGTATTTTTTTTTCTCTTTCTGACTTACTTCACTCTGTATGACAGACTCTAGGTCCATCCACCTCACTACAAATAACTCAATTTCATTTCTTTTTATGGCTGAGTAATATTCCATTGTATATATGTGCCACATCTTCTTTATCCATTCATCTGTTGATGGACACTTAGGTTGCTTCCATGTCCTGGCTATTGTAAATAGTGCTGCAATGAACATTTTGGTACATGACTCTTTTTTTTTTTTTTTTTTTTTTTGCGGTATGCCGGCCTCTCACTGTTGTGGCTTCTCCCATTGCAGAGCACAGGCTCCAGACATGCAGGCTCAGCGGTCATGGCTCACGGGCCCAGCCACTCCATGGCATGTGGGATTTTCCCGGACCAGGGCACGAACCCGTGTCCCCTGCATCAGCAGGTGGACTCTCAACCACTGTGCCACCAGAGAAGCCCCATGACTCTTTTTGAATTATGGTTTGCTCAGGGTATATGCCCAGTAGTGGGATTGCTGGGTCGTATGGTAGTTCTATTTGTAGTTTTTTAAGGAACCTCCATACTGTTCTCCACAGTGGCTGTATCAATTTACATTCCCACCAACAGTGCAAGAGGGTTCCCTTTTCTCCACACCCTCTCCAGCATTTATTGTTTTTAGATTTTTTGATGATGGCCATTCTGACCGGTGTGAGATGATATCTCATTGTAGTTTTGATTTGCATTTCTCTAATAATTAATGATGTTGAGCATTCTTTCACATGTTTGTTGACAATCTGTATATTTTCTTTGGAGAAATGTCTATTTAGGTCTTCTGCCCATTTTTGGATTAGATTGTTTTTTTGATATTGAGCTGCATGAGCTGCTTATAAATTTTGGAGATTAATCCTTTGTCAGTTGCTTCATTTGCAAATATATTGTCCCATTCTGAGGGTTGTCTTTTGGTCTTGTTTATGGTTTCCTTTGTTGTACAAAAGCTTTGAAGTTTGTTTATTGTTGTTTTTATTTGTTTATTGTTGTTTTTATTTCCACTTTTTGTTTATTGTTGTTTTTATTTCCACTTTTCTAGGAGGTGGGTCAAAAAGGAACTTGCTGTGATTTATGTTATAGTGTATTCTGCCTATGTTTTCCTCTAAGAGTTTGATAGTTTCTGGCCTTACATTTAGGTCTTTAATCTGCTTTTCTTCCTAAGCCATTTCTGGCTCCCCTCTTTCAAGGATGAAGCCACTGTTGGGCAGACCAGAACTTCTCTCCTTTCCAGAATCCCACCAGCATTGGCCCTACCAACAACCCCCTTCCAGAGGCCCATTTTGTGTGTGTGTTGGTGGGGGGTGGACAGGGGTGTGGTCATTCCTTCATGTAGCCAACAAATACTTATTGGGCACTTACCGTATGTCAGGCCCTGGGAAATAGGCTATGATGACATCTAGATCCCTACTCTAAAGCCCTGAGCACTGGAAAGCTAGGCTATCCTAGACATCACGGGATGACAGGGCCCTTAGAAACTCATTAAAACAAAGCATAGTCGGGAGAGGAATGTTCAGAAGCCTCTAGGACTTTGCTGTACCTAAGACAGGTATGCTCACCTCCAACTATGTGTGGAAGACAGTTTCACAGACCCAGACTGCTGCTCTTCCCTTTTCTAGAAGAGGATGTTGAGGCCCCTCACACCGCCAACCTCAGGCCAGGCTGGACCAGCAGTGCCCAGCAGTTCTGAGCATCAAGCCGATGCCTACCAGGTGCAGTCAGTGGTTGCACACAAGCAGAACAGTCTTTTCCTTCAGGGGAGATCATCGGGGGCCATGAGGCCAAGCCCCACTCCCGCCCCTACATGGCATTTCTTCAGATCTGGGACCAGGATGATCAAAAAAGGTGCGGTGGGTTCCTGATTCGAGAGGACTTTGTGTTGACAGCCGCTCACTGCTGGGGAAGGTGAGGAGCCGGAAGTAGCCCGCACCCTCCTGAAAACCCCTGACAGGGAGCCCTGCCTTTTTCTCTGGAAGCAACCAGCCTCCTAGGAACACATGAGCTGGGAGGGCTCCTGAGAGGGTGAGAAAGAGGGCAGCGGGGAGGGGCACGTCAGTGTCAGAGGCATTGCTGAAGTAAGAGAGACTAGAGATAGGGCATGCCTTGGGATCAGAAGGCAAACTAATGCAATTTCACATGTTTTCCTGGGGCTGACACTTGGGAACCACTGTGCCCTTACCAATGGCTCCAGAATCCGACCTTGGCTGCCAAGAAACAGAGGGCACAGACAGTTCAGCCCCCGGGGCCCTCCTGTTGCCTGCATTTCCCCTCAGCTGCAGCCCGGCCCTGGTGTCACCTGCCCTTCGGCTCCTGGGCTGTATCTCCTGTGACTCCACTTCCTGCTGTGCTGTCTGTGTAGCTCAGTCAACGTCACCCTGGGGCCACAACATCAAGGATCGGGAGAGGACCCAGCAGGTCATCCGGGTGAGAAGAGCCATCCCCCACCCAGGCTACAACGAAAAGAACTACTCCAATGACATCATGTTACTAAAGGTAAACCTCCTTGCTTCTCCTGCCCTCCTGGAAACAGATCATTTCCCCTCCCACTGCCACGCATCCCTTTCCTCCCTCCCATCTGGCTGCCTGACCAGTCCCTGTGGCTCAGGTGAGAGGGAAGACACTGCAGCATCATTGCCATGTCCAGGCCCGGGGACCACTGGCTGAGCTGGACTCTCTTGCCTCTTCCCATCAGCTGGAGAGAAAGGCCAAGCAGACTGCAGCCGTGAGACCCCTCAGCCTGCCCAGGGGCAAGGCCCGGGTGAAGCCAGGACGGCTGGGGGCAGGTCGCTATGGGCACGTACTCAGACACACTGCAGGAGGTAAAGCTGACCGTACAGAAGGATCAAAAGTGTGAATCCTACTTACACAATTATTACAACAATGCCATTCAGCTGTGTGTGGGGGACCCAAAGGAAAACAAAGCTTCCTTTAAGGTGAGAATGACCACCTACCTTGCCTGGCTCTGGGGAGACACGTGTTTGTAGAAGATCTGGGACCAGGGGACCCAAGCAGTGTGGGAACTGCCCTACCCTCTAAGCTGGGACCTTTCTCTCCAGGAAGAGAAGGGGGAACAGCCAGAGCTGGGAGTGCCTAGGGCCCCTGCAAGTCTACAAAAGACCTGTGGGGAATCTAAACCTGGTGCTCCTTCAAAGCGGGAATTTGCAACACACTGAGGCACAGGTGTTAGAAAACTGGGCTTCCTGAGTGTGGTAGTTAAAACCAGGTGCCTCCTCAGCACTGGAACCCACCTGGCTTAATGAGCTCATCCTCCCTGATGAGTGTCAGCCCACCAACCTGCTTCCATGTCCTTAAACAGCAGCTTGGAGCCCACAGTCCCACAGCGTCTTGATAGAGAAAGGATCTGAGACCTGGGGGAGGAGAGGGTGCTGCCCCCTGGTGAAGTGAAGCAGTGACAATGTCCAGGGTCAGGGCTTGGCAGCCGAGGGGACCACGGGGGCCTGCCCTGCCCTCTGACTTCCTACCTGGAGGCCATGCAAGGTGGCCTCCCCCGAGAGGGGGCTTGGGACGGCAGGGAGGCAGGACCAGGAGGAGACCTGGCTCAGTGCTTCCCCTTCTCTGTCCTCAGGGGGACTCCGGGGGCCCTCTGGTGTGTAACAATGTGGCCCAGGGCATTGTCTCCTACGGACAAAAAAATGGGTCACCTCCACGGGCCTGCACCAAAGTCTCAAGTTTCCTGCCCTGGATAAAGAAAACCATGAAAAGCCTCTGACTGCGGAACAAGACCTTCTTCCCTGGAGCTGATCCAGAATTACACTGGGGGGCTGGGGGCATCAGCAGCTGAATAAATGTCTGTCAGCTGAGCAGGAAGGGCTGGCTTCTCGTTTACTCATTGACCTTTCTTCATAGGCACCCACTCTATGTTTCGAAAGCCAACGACAAAAGTTTTCAGTTTTCTGCTTCTACCTCTTCTCCCTCCCACCATCTCTTCCCATAAACCCCAAGCAAAGCTGTTACCCAGGTCCTGCATACCCACATCTGTCTTTCAGGGCCTGCCCTCCTTCCAGGGCTGAAGCTGAGCACCGTCAGGAGAAAACATGAACCTCTCTGGTCCTGGGGCTCAGGGTGAGCTTCTTGGCTCCTGGCCCTGTGTTACATGGCAGAGAGGAGGGGATCACACCATGGGTCCTGGACACCAAGCAGGCACAGCCTGGGGCTGCAGCTCCAGGACAGAGCCCCACCACTGGGGAGGGGAGGCGCCTTCCTGAGCAGACGTTTCTCTCCCACAGCCAGGGAGGCCGGCGCAGAGCAGGGGTGGGTCTCGTGAGAAGCTCCTCATTCTCACCTAGGCTGAGTGTCCTCCCAGCCCTCCTCGGAGCTCACGGACCAGCTCTGCCTCCAGTCCCCAGGCTGCCTCTTGTCCATCCCTGCTCACCACCATGAGTTCTCAGAGTCCACCGACTCCTGTCCCCTCCAGACCACACTGATCTGAGCTGACCCCTTCCTCATATCCTTCCCACCCAGGACACCCTGAGCACCCTAGGGTTCCAGCAGGGCATCACCACTGAGATGCCAACCCAGCTCATGCCCAGGCAGAGAGGGGTATCAGAGGGACCAGGCCTGTGCTGGCACCAGGCAGGGCCCATGAGGGATGTCTCTCCAGAACCCTTGGCCCCATCTCTCTCCTGGTCAGGGCCAGCTCAATTTCCACATGCAGCCCAATGCCCGCCATGTGTTCAGGGTCCACTGGCCACATGGTCACTCAGTAGCCTGAGTCCCTTTCAGCCTGTCCCTTTAGTCACCGCTGGCCTCTAGGCTGAGATTCCCTGCTGGTCACCTGGGAACTTTTGAGTTAGAAAGGACTCCTGTCTTTAGCAGGACTGAAAAGCACAATGTTTTTCATCAATCAACACACGCACTGATTGAGCACCTACTAAGTGCCAGACATTGGGGTTGTACGGCAGACATAAGATAGGTGTAACAGTGAGGAGCCAAATCTGACTACATGTTGGATCTGTTTCTTTTACTTTAACCTTTGCTTTCCGTTGCTTTTGTTCGCTAAAAGGATACTGTCTATACACAATGGCCTGCCTCGGGGAACCCTGCCTCTCTGCCTGAATGTTAAACGAAAGTGCCTTTGTTTAGGGAAACATCCTGACCCCGTCAGGATGTTTGCAAGAAAGAAGATGGCTGGCATCTTTGGATGGCTGCAAGAAAGAAGAAATTGGACTTCCCTGGCGGCACAGTGGTTAAGAATCCGCCTGCCAATGCAGGAGACATGGGTTCGAGCCCTGGTCCAGGAAGATCCCACATGCCACGGAGCAACTAAGCCCGTGCACCACAACTACTGAGCCTGCACTCTAGAGCCTGCAAGCCACAACTACTGAGCCCACGTGCCACAACTACTGAATCCCGTGCACCTAGAGCCCATGCTCCACAACAAGAGAAGCCACCGCAATGAGAAGCCCGTGCACCACAACGAAGAGTAGCCCCTGTTCGCCGCAACTAGAGAAAGCCTGCGCGCAGCAACGAAGACCCAAGGCAGCCAAAAACGAACGAATGAATGAAAATAAATAAATAATAAATTTATTTTTAAAAAAAAGAAAGAAGAAATTATCACATCCCCTCCCCAAGGGAAGAAATTAGCACATCCCCTCCCGAAGGCTGGCCATTCCAGGGGACAGTTGCCAATCTTATGGCCTTTTTACCTTACTTCCTCATCTCCTCTCCCATCTCTCTTCTGTCAAAGAAATTGGCATCCAAACCAAGACAAGATGGTTAGTTTTGAGACTTTAGTCGGCCGTCTTCTCGGTCTGTCGGCTTTGCGAATAAAGCCCTATACCTTGCCTCAATACCTCGCCTCTGATTTATTGGCCCATCATGCAGCAAGCAGAGCGCATGTGGACTCGGTAACACAGGTTCTATCATCTGAGCGCCGGTGGAACTGACAGTGTTGACTTTCATCTGAATCTTTTCTCTCCCTTCCCACCTTCACATGATTCCACCTGAGGGGTCTAGATCTCTTTATCCCTGTGGACTTCAGCATTTGTGTTTATTTTTATTGCTGGTTACACTCTGTAGAAGTGCTATTACATGTGACTCTAGAACGAGTCATTTATTTTCTAGATGTGAAGATCCCGCTCTGTTCACGGGAGCATCCTTGTCCCCTAGGGGAGAAGGTAGCAGGGAGGGAAGAAGAAGGAACAAGGGCAACCTTATTTCTTTTACTCTAAAAGTAGCAGGTAGGAATGTCATTGCACACATTCAGGTGGTAGGAAAACCCATATGAAGTATTTGTTTGAAGGCAATCAGAATCTGAGTCTACACGCTCATCCTGTTGGATGGACCCAAAACATGATCCCTGTCATGACTGCAAGCTCCTGCCTGTGCAGATGAAACTGGAATCAGGGAGGCCCATGTGGTCTGGACAAATAGAGAAGTGTCTCTGCTCTTTAGGCCATCACAGTTGCTGCTGCATCCATACAGTCCAAGATGACCTAGACTTTTCAGACTTAGGAAGGAAAGGCTTGGAGGCCACATGTAGAGTGTGTGGTTTTTTGCTGAGCAAGGATCTCCCTGTGCTGGGCTCACCTCGCCAGACACTCCTAGCAGCCATCTACCCAAGGTCTTGCACTGCTATGCAGCACTGCCTGGGAGGTGAGCGTCAGTTCTAGCTCTGTGATGGTGCCATCCTGCCCCAAAAACACACCATGCTCCTCTGCGCCATGGGGTCAATACCCTGGGATCACGTAACCCTCAAAAGCATGCCGTTTCCCATTTTTGTGCACAAAGCATGCAGCAGCGTAATCTCCTAATGACCTGGGCACTTTTACAAAGGAAGAGCAGTGATGTCACACAGCTTCTGATTTAGAGCTGAAAAACCCCTAAGACATACTAAGGACCTGGCTCCTTGATTGAAAAAGACAAAAAGGAAAATATAGAAACAAAAAAACACAGCATTTTAAAAAGTTGCCCAGCCACATACATGTTCAGCTCAAGTATTACATTTATTTTGAGGAAATGGTTTTATGATTTAAAACAGGTTTAAGAATCTTTGTTGCAGACCCTCATTCTCCTTTGAGAGATGAGGGAGACAAAGTCCCAGGAGGGGGTAGTGAACGACTGGAGGCACCATAGCGTTAGGACGGAGCCTGGACTAAGCCAGGCTCCCCGACGGCCAAGCCAGCAAGAGGCCTTCCATGTTTTCTAACTCCTGCCCTTGTGATGACTTCCTGGCATCCCTGGACAAGACATGAGCCTCTGCTCAGACACTTACCTCCCCAGAGAGCAAGCCTCTGGGCCCCCGTGGCAGCCATTCTCTGACAAGTATTCAAAACGCCCTCCTGGTGAGCTGGTCTGTCTGCTCATGGGCACACTTGGATGGAGGCAGGTAAGTACCTGAAACATGCTGATTCCTTCAAATCTTCTTGTCCTTAGAAGTATCCTCTGTCCCCCACCTTCAAGGAAAAAATTCTTGCCTTGCTTAAGCAAGGTCTCTGTAATGGAAATAAAAAATGAAATGCAATAAAACATCTCTGCAATGACCTCTAACGAAATGCCTCTACTCACCAAGACACTCTCCCATCACCCCTCCTGCCCTCCAGACCCACAAGAAGACTCAGGTCCCAGTGTGGTTGGAGAGAGAACTGCCAAGCCAGCTCTGGGGCGAGAGACCTAAAGGGATGCAAGTTCTTGCTAATTTCTCTTGGGAATGTGCATTGGAACAGAGATGGCTCTGCCTTCCCTGCCCATGACCGTACTTCTGCCAATAGCACTCACTGTGGACTTGCAGAACTTCCAGGGTTTATTTCCTGTCTTGGTATCCCACACAATACCCTTTTGGCCAACAAACACATTTCACTATGAAAAAAATTCAACAAAAGTTTCCTTACTTTCCAGAGGCATATTGCTAGACTACATTTCTTATTCAGAGTCAAGAGGCTCAATGAACCTGTGTTAATCAAGTAAGACAAAGAAAATCACATCTAAGCATGTAATAGTCAAATTAATGAAAATCAAAGATAAAGAGAAACAGTTGACCATAGGCAGAGGGGAAAAGAACTTACATTACTTTAGGGGAAACAAGAATCACAACAAGCTTCTTGTCAGAAATAATGGAAGTCAGAAGGCAGGGAAATAACATTTTTAAATGATTGAAAGAAAAAAATAGGCAACCTATTTCTGGAATTCAACCTAGAATTCTATGTCCAGTGAAAATATTGTTCAAAAATGAAGACAAAATAAAGACATTTTCAGAAAAACAAAGGTAAGAGAATTTGTTGCCATCAGACCTGCACTGTAAGAAATACTAAAAGAAGTCTTCAAGCTGAAGGGAGGTGATTCCCCCATTTGCAAGCAGGAAGGGAAAAAAAAAATAAAAGTGTAAAATGTAGACTCAAGATGGTGAAGTAGGAAGACCCTGAGCTCACCTGCCCCCAAGAACACATCAAAACTACAACTACATATAGAGCAACTCTTGCTGAGAATAACTGGAAGACTAGCAGAATAGCTCTTCTACAACCAAGGCTATTAAAGCACACATACACACACACAGGGAGTCTGGGAAGAGGAAGGGATGATATCTAGGCAAGACCATTATCCCTAGTGATGACCCATAAAATGAGGGGATGTCACAGACTCAGGGATCCCCACTGTGAAGAGAGGGTGTTTGAGCTTCATATTAGGCACCCCAGCCCTGGGGTCTGACACTGAAAAGGTGAGACCCATTAGCTGGTTTAAAAATCATTGGGCTTACTGGAGGGCTCTCCCTAGACTCCAGTCTTGAAGAGTGCACAGACTTGCTCCCAGTCCCCACACCAAGGTAGCATACTGAAAACTGCCCATGTTTTTTTCTTTTTTTTAAGAAAAAAAGGGAGAGAACCCAAATAAGTAAAATAAGAAATGAAAAAGGTGAAGCTACAACTGATACCACAGAAATACAAACAATCATAAGAGAATACTGCAAAAAAGTTATATGCCAACAAATTGGACAACCTAGAAGAAATGGATGAATTCCTAGAGACATACAATCTTCCAAGACTGAATCAGGAAGAAATAGATCATCTGAACAGCTGATAACTAGAATTGAAATTGATTCAGAAATCAAAAATCTCCCAGTAAACAAAAGTCCAGAACCAGAGAGCTTGACAAAGGAATTCTACCAAACATTTAAAGAGTTAACACCTATCCTCCTCAACTATTCCAAAATAATGAAGAGGAAACACTCACAAATATTCCATGAGGATAACATTACTCTGATACTGAAACCAGACAAATACAAAAGAAGAAAGAAAGAAAGAAAGAAAGAAAAAGAAAGAGAGAGAGAGGGGAAAAAAGAAAGAAAGAAAGAGAGAGAGAGAAAGAAAGAAAGAAAGAAAGAGAGGGAAAGAAAGAGAAAGAAAGAAAGAAAGAGAGAGGGGGGAAGAAAGAAAGAGAGAGAGAGAAGGAAGGGAGAGAGGGAGGGAGGGAGGGAGGGAGGAAGGAAGGAAAGAAGGAAGGAAGGAAGGAAGGAAGGAAATACAAAAAAAGAAAATCCCTGACCTACATAGATGCAAAAATCCTCAATAAAATATTAACAAACCAACTTCAACAATACATTAAAAGGATCATACACCAAGATCAAGTGGGATTTATTCAAGGGACAGATGGATGGTTCCTTATCTGCAAATCAATCAACCCTACACCACATTAACAAAACAAAGAATAAAAATCATATGATCATCTCAATAGATACAGATAAAGCATTTGACAAAATTCAACATCGATTCATGATAAAAACTTTCAACAAAGTTGGTATAGAGTGAACATGTCTCAACATAATAAAGGCCATTTACGACAAACCCACAGCTAACATCATATTCAATGAGAAAAGCTGAAAGCTTTTCCTCTAAGGTTAGGAACAAGACAAAAAGGCCCACACTCACAATTTCTATTTAACATAGTATTGGAAGTCCTAGCCACAACAATCAGACAAGAAAAAGAAATAAAAGCATCCAAATGGGAATAAAAGAAGTAAAATTGTCACTATTTGCAGATGACATGATATTATATATAGAAAACTCAAACGACTCCACCAAAAAAAAAAAAACATATTAGAAGAAATAAATGAATTCAGTAAAGTTGCAGGATACAAGATGAATATATGGAAATCTGTTGTTTTTTTATATATTAGTAATGAACTCTCAGAAATAGAAAGAAAAAAATCCCAATTACAACCCATCAAAATAAATAAAATACCTATGAATAAATTTATTCAAAAAGGTGAAAGATCTATATTCTAAAAACTATAAAACATTGATTGAAGGAAGTTGAACAAATAAATGGAAAGATATCACATGTTCAGGGATTGAAAGAATTAATATTATTAACATGAGATACGACCCAAAGCAACCTACAGATTTAATGCAATCCCTATAAAAATACCCGTGCCATTTTTCAGAGCTAGAACAAATGATCCTAAAATTCATATGCAAAAACAAAGGACCCCAAATAGCCAAAGGAATGCTGAGGAAAAAGAACAAAGCTAGAGGTATCATCCTCCCTGACTTCATACTGTACCATAAAGCTACCATAATCAAAACAGTATGAAATTGGCACAAAAACAGACACAAAGATTAATGGAACAGAATAGAGCCCAGAAATGAACACATGTACATAAGGTCAATAAATATACCACAAAGAAGGCAAGATAATACAACGGAGAAAAGTCTCTTCAATAAGTGGTGTCAGGAAAACTGGACAGCTACATGTGAAAGAGTAAAATTAGAACATTTCCTCACACCATATACAAAAATAAACTCAAAATTTATTAAAGACCTTAAACCATTAAATTCTCAGAAGAAAACGTAGGCAGTGCACTCTTTGGCATAGGTCTCGGCAATATATTGGGGTTTTTTGGATATTTCTCCTCAGGCAAGGGAAACAAAAACAAAAAGAAACAAATGGGACCTAATTAAACTTCAAAGCTTTTGCACAACAAAGGAAACTATCAACAAAACCAAAAGGCAACCTACTGAATAAAAGAAACTATTCACAGGTGATATGTCTGATAAGCAATTAATATCTAAAATATATAAAGAACTCACACAACTCATTATCAAAAAAAAAAAAAACAACCCAATTGAAAAATAGGCAGGGTGCAGGGAACTATACTCAATATCCTGTGACAAATCATAATGGAAAAGAATATGAAAAGAATATATATATGTGTATAACTGAATCACTTTGATGTTCAGCAGAAACTAACACAACGTTGTAAATCAACTGTACTTCAATAAAATTAATGTTTTTAGTGGGCAGTCATCTGAATAGACATTTGTCCAAAGAAGACATGCAAATGGCCAACAGATAGATGAAAAGATGTTCAACATCACTAACCATCAGGTAAATGCAAATCAAAATCACAGTGAGATATCACCTCACACTCCTCAGAACGGTTATTGTCAAAAAGACAAGAAATAACAAATGCTAGCGAGGATGTGTTGAAAAGAAAAAACTGGTATCCTGTTGGTGGGAATATAAATTGGTATAGCCACTATAGAAAACAGTACTGAGGTTCCTCAAATACTTAAAAATAGAACTACCATGTGATTCAGCAATTCCACTCCTGCGTATATATCTGAAGAAAACAAAAAAACTAGTTCAAAAAGTTATACCAATGGTCACAGAAGCCAAGCTATGGAATCAATCTCAGTGTCCATCAACAGATGAATGCATAGAGAAGATGTGGCATATATATATGTACAATAGAATATACTCAGCCATAAAATAAACAATGAAACTTACCATTTGCAACAACATGGATGGACCTAGAGGGTATTATGTTTAGTGAAATAAATCAGATAAAGATAAATACTGTACATTTTCACTTACACATGGAATCCAAAATATAAAACAAATGAACGAATGTAATAAAACACAAACAGACTCATAGATACAGAGAAAAAAGCTAGTGGTTACCAGAGGGGAGAGGGTAATGGGAGAAGGAAGATAGAGGAAGGAGACTAAGAGGTACAAACCACTAGGTATAAAATAAATAAGATACAAGGATGTAATGTACAACACAGGGAATATAGCCAATATTTTATAATAACTTTATAGTCAGTATAAACTGTAAAAATACGGACACCTGAAACTAATATAATATTGTAAATCAGCTATACTCTAATTTTTTAAAAGTGACCAAGTGGAAAAGGATTTATATCAATTTCTTACATGGATTATTGACTTTAAGGCAAAAAATGCTTTAGTATTTACGGCATATAGTGGTGAAACGTATGACAAGAAGAACTCAAAGGGTGAGAAGGAAGACAAATGAAAATATATCATTACAATGTTCACATATGAAGTGGTATAGCATGAATTCAAGGTTGCCTGTAATATGTGAAGGAGGCATACTATAATCCTAGAGTAATAGCTAAAATAATATATAGATATATAACTAAAAGCCAATAAAGAAGACAAAATGAGATACAACAAAATATAGCAGGAAAAGTAGGGCAAAAGAACAAAGAATAAATCACATTAATAGAAATCAAATAGCAATACGATATTCTTCAATCCAACCCTATCAGTAGCTGCATTAAATGTAACTAGATTAAATACTCCAAAGGACACAGATTGTTAGTCTGGATAAAAATGCAAGACTCAACCTTGTGCTGTTTAATGAGAAACATCTTAAATATAAAGACATGGATAGGAGGAAAGTAAACTTATGGGGGGAAAAAAGATGTATCCTGCAACACCAATTAAAAAAAAAGCCTTACCCATGGTATATGCTGTTTAACTTTAGAACTTTCGGCCATCTGAGAGATGAGATAGAGTAGAATAATTATTTTCTTTTTTCCTTTTCTTATTTCTGTTTATCTGAATAAGAGTGAAGTTGAGACTCTTTATTATTTTTTACATTTATTTTACTGTGAACGCTCAGGTCTTTTGCCCATTCTATCAGATTTTTGGTCTGTTTCTTCTGGATTTAGAGATCTTTGAATATTAGATTAGCTCCTTAATTGTGACAAAGGTTGCAATAATTCTTTACAATTTTGCTGCATGTAATTTGAATTTTCTTACACTCTTCTTTGATATATAAACTTTAAAATTTATTTTTTCAAATCATTATTTATCAGTCTTTCTTTTAAAGTGTATGAATTTAGAGTCATTGCTAGAAAGGCTTTCTCCACTTTCACTTTCTAAAGGACTTTACCCATGCTTATTTCTAGGCAATATATGGTTTTATTTTGTGTATTTCAGTATACAAATATCTTACCTATTTGGACTTTATTCTGGTGGTTTCCGTAAGATACTGCTCCAATGTAATCTCTTAACAAATGACTATCCAGTTGTCCCTAAATCATTTATTAAAAGTCCATCTTTTCCCTTATGATTTGAATTGCTACTTTATTATAAACTTCATTTCCATATATACCTGTGAATGTTTCTGAATTTTTCCATTGTGTTTCACTAGTCTCTCTCTCTGTTCATGATACAACACCACACTGTTTTTCGGAAAGAATTTTTATAGACGTTCTTAAGATCTGATAGGCTAACCCTCTGCCATACTATTCCTTTTTCTTTTTAACAATTTCCCTAGTGATTCTTTCATGCTTATTTTCCACACAAATTTTAGAAACAATCTAGACCTTGTGTAACCCCAAGTGAAAAAATTGGGTGGGTTTTTAAAAATCACATCATATATATTATTTTTATAATCACATTTATATATTAGCTTTGGGAGAATCAGTACCTTTTTGGTGTAGATCTGTCATATGTGAGAACTAAGAATATCTTGCTGTTTCTAAAGTCTGTTTTTGTGTTTTTCAGAAGTTCTTTAACATTTTGCACAAATAGGTTTTTCACAATTCTGGTTAAGGTTTTCCTAAGCCCCTCATCTTTTTTTTGCTGCTACTATAACAGATTTTCTTCCCAATTATATCTTCAAAGTGGTTATTATTTGTATATATGAAAGGTACAGATTTCCTTTTAATTTTGAAATAATCTCCAGCTTATAGAAAAGTTGCCATTGCAATACAAAAACTTTTGTCTTCCAGACCCATTTGCGAGTAAAGTTACTGACGTGATGCTCCATCAACTTCTCAAATACTTTAGAGTGTAATCCCTACAAACAAGGGCACTCTTACATAACCACAGTCCTACGATCAAACCCAGGGAATTAACATTGATGCCACCAATACCATCTAATCCTCAGACAGTGAAAAACCTGGCTCATTAGCTTAATATGTTGACTTGTTTGATTAATCCCCACAGAGATTTATATAACAGAGCTCTCATTCATCTTCTCCAAGTGCCTCCCCTGCTCCCCCCACCCAGGCTCTGGCAATCCACATCAGGCAGCCTCTTCATACCCATGCCCACCTCACCCTATTTATCCTGCTCTGACACATCCCGCCAGACTCCCCCGCCCTCCACCACCCCGACTCCATGAAGGCCTTTAAATCTCCCTTGAGCTCCGATACCACCTAATAGCCAGTCCCTGTTTGAACACCCTCTTCAACAGACTTGGGCATCCACTCCCTGCCTCACATGTATTCTAATTACTCATCCAGGCTGCCCAGTGCAGGGTGTCCGAGCCCACGTAGGGAGTGTGTCCACACAGGGGAGAGGCCTGGAGTGGGTACATTCCCACCCCGCGCAGGCTTGGCTTGGACACCACGCTCTCATTTACTGTGGCTCCCCTGCCAGAATCCCTACTGAGAGTGTGCTTTGTTTCTTTAAGGTTTTGTTGCTTTTTAAGAGACTTGGGATCAAGATATTTAGAACCAACAATGTTTTCAATTCCATGACTCTCTCCTTCTTTTCCATTATGGGGACCTGATCAGGATAATTTGTTTAGCAAATGGTACAGGGACATCAGAATGCAATTCTCTGGATAGTGGTGTGGGTATTCTGCTTTGGCTCCCTGGCATCCATTCTCACTTCACACGGTATCAGTAATTCATTAAAAAGAGTAACTCTGGGGACAGGCAAACTTCTTCCATTCTCAGTGCACGTGGGTTGGACAGAGCAGACCCCAACCTACCCAAAGGCACTGACCTAGGCTTAGACCGATCAGTGGTTTCAATGGCTCTGACTAACTCTCCAGACCCCTAAAGCAGTGTGGCAGGTTCTGCTTTGCTATGACTGCCGTTGTGTATCTCCCATCCCACACGTTCTCCTTACATGACGGCAACGCTCCTCCTGCTGGGAGGTGGGGTCTATGACCCTTCCTTTTTAATCTGGTGGGGGCTCTTGATGTTTCAGTTAGTGGAATATGGTAGAATAGATGCTTCTGCCTGGCTCATTCTTTTTTTAGCAGACGCTCATTCTGGGGAAGCCCACCACTGTGTTGTGAGGGAGCCAAACAATCCCATGAACTGAGACTACTTGAGGGGACCTTGTGAAGAGAAACCAACGGGCCCAGTGAACAGCAAGCACTAACCACTGGGTAGGTGTGAGTGGGCCTTCAGATGATTCAGCTTCCAGGATTCAAGCCTCCCTGACACCAAGGGGAACAGAGGGATGCTATCCACACTGTACCCTGACCAAAACGCAGATCTGTGGGTAAAAGCAATGTCGCTGCTGTTCTTAAACCACTCAGTTCTTTATAACTGGAATAAGCCCTCTTCAGCATCACTCTCACACCATTCTGTCCATCCCATACCAAGGATCTCACCATCCTTGTCTGATCATGACAGCTTGTCTCCTCCACCAGAAGCAAGAGATGTTATCTCCAATGCTTCCCACAGTCTCACACAAAAAGAGGTCTCAATACACAATCACCCTGGTGATCTAAAGAGAACGACGAAAATTAAGATATTCTTGAATCTATCATCCTGAGACCCAGGCTGCTAGGGCTCAGGGACCTGCTACTGGCTGATACAGCATCTCCAACTACCCCTACTTGGAGCTGCCTTTCTTGTTTTCTGCTGTTGTGGTGGCGCTGAGCTGAGAGCTACGGGTCCTCCCGTGGTGACTGGTAGTTCATGCTCCACTCAGACCCCAGGACTTGATCAGACAGAGCTGTGAGACTATCAGAAAAACCTCACTTGATAAAGGTCACAACACCAGAGGGGACCCCCAGGGTTAAAGGACCAGAAGGAAGCAGCGGCGACTCAGATCTGGGCAGCCTTCCTGGAGAGATGCTCCTGCTGGCCCTTCTTCTGTCCCCCAGTGGGGAGGCAGGTAAGTGACTGTCCCCACTGTCAGAGGTCCAGTCCCATCCTGCACTGGAGAAACCCTGCTCAGGTGCTACACTCATACATATCCTGGCTCTGGTCCATCTCCAGGAACTTTCTGAACTCTGGTCAAATTCCCTCAAAGACCAGCAGATCTGCTCCCATCTCCCCTCTCCAGGCTTTGGCTCCATGAGCACAGCGGGCAGACTGCAATCTTTCTTTCAGGCAAAATCATCGGGGCCATGAGGCCAAGCCTCACTCTCATCCCTACATGGCGTTTCTTGAGTACCATGGTTCAAAGAAAAGTTTCATCAGTGGGGGGTCTCCTTGTGCATGAGGACTTCATGCTGACAGCAGCTCACTGCTGGGGAAGGTGAGGAGCAACACCTGGGCCCTCACCCCTCTGTAGACCCCTCACAGGGAACCCTCTTCTCAGGGACTGCAGACCTGGGCCACCAAGTAACATAGGAGAGCTCTTCAGAGGACAGGTGAGCTTTGGGGAGAGAGGAACAGGTCAATGTGAGTGGCCCGTGAAGAGAAGGGACTGATCAAAGGTGGGATGGAAGGAAGCTGAGGTTGCACCCTGGAGTCCAGAGTGCAGATGTGAGAAATTCCTGGATTTCCTTAGAGACGGTCAAGCTCTGTGCAGGACTGAACACCCTAAGTGGACTCCAGGAACTTGCACCCAGCCCAGGCTGCCAGGAAGCAGGCAGCACAGAGAAGCTCAGCCCCAGGTCCCATACCTAGAACTTTCTCCCCTCCAGTCCCACCCTGTCCCAAGCTGTGCTCTTTCCTCACATCTCCTGGCCTGTATTTCCTGCAACTCCACCTCCCTCTCTGCTCTCGGGGCAGCTCAATCAACGTCACCCTGAGGGACCACAACATCTACCAGCAGGAGAGGACCCAGCAGGTCTTCCCAGTGAGAAGAGCCATCCCCCACCCAGGCTATGATCATAATAAGTGGGTCAATGCTATCATGTTACTGCAGGTAGGGCACGTAGCCACACTGGTTCTTGCACACTTTCATACCTGGGTTTTGAATCCCCCATGACCTCATTCCTGTCCCTCCTTCCGGCATGACCCCTTCAGTTGTCCCAGGGCAGTGAGGGAGGCAACCCCATAACTGTCCCTGAGGCCTCTGTGGGCCAAAAGTAGGTTAGAATGCATTTCCTCTGCCTTCAGCTGAGGAGGAAGGCCTACCTGACCGCCGCTGTGAGCCCCATCAGGCTGCCCTGGAGGAGGGAGCTGGCGAAGCCAGGGATGGTGTGCAGTGTGGCTGGCTGGGGGCACCTGGGCATGAACAATCCCATGGCAGAGAAACTGTAGGCGGTAGACCTTGAAGTCCAAAGGGATGAGGAATGCATCTCTCACTACAAAGATTACAACACCACTACCCAGATATGTAGGGAACCCAAGAAAGAGGAAGGGTTCTTTTTCGGTGAGATCCCCAGCGTTATCCATGCAAAGCCCTGGGCACAGCCAAGCTGTGAGGGTCCAGGGCAGTGGGAACTAATCATATCCCTGTGTCCCCAGCCTTTTCTCCTATCCAGTCTCTGTCCTGTTTCCCTGGGGGCATGGAGACTGTCCCACCACCACATATGGGCAGAGGCTTCCTTGGGGAGGAGAAGGGGAGATTGTCAAGGCCAGGCTGAATCCTCAGGACCAGCAGCCCCTGATATCAGCCAGGGCCCCCAACAGAGACCATCCACCCTGGGGCGGCGCAAAGGACCACACCTGAAGAAGATCCGGCTCAGCTCTTCCTCTCTCTGTCCACAGGGCGCCTCTGGGGGCCCCCTTGTGTGTAACGGCATGGCCCAGGGCATCATCTCCTTTGGAGAAGAGAATGGGACACCTCCAAATGTCTACACCAGAGTCTCGAGCTTTCTGTACTGGATCCAAAAAACAATGAGCTACTATAAACTGCAGGGACCAGACTAACGTGCCCCTGGGATGGATCCCTCCATCTCCTCTGGGATAGAGGTCAGAATGGCACTGGGCCAAAAGGGGGTGAAGGGGGGACTGCCTGGAACTTAATAAACTTTCATCTCTTGAGCAGAAATCATTGATTCCTATTTTATTCACTCAAGCACACTCGTTAGGCACCTACTGTGTGTGGCAACCGTCGTTCACATTTCTGATCTGTTATGGGCTTCCCCCTCCAACACACCACTCACCCTTCCAGCTCTAGAATAAAAATTCCTGCTGCACTGACAGCCAGCTCCCTCCAGTCTCTCGTCCCCAGTGCCAGCTCCCCCTGCCAGGCTGACTGCGGGCTCCATCAGAAAAGGGAGACACCTCCTCAGGAGAACACGACCCTCTTCTCAAGGACCCTCTTATCGCATCCATATGCCCTCCTCCTAACCCACACCCACTCCCCTGCCCCACCCTATCCCAGTGCCAATGTGGCAACATAGGAGAATCCAGATTTGGAAGGAGGACCACCTGAGAAGCTCTGGGGTTGAGGGGGGCACTTCTCAACCCCAGAAACAGAAATGTGGGGAGGCTTTAGAAATGTGTAGTGCTCCCCATGCAGAGTTCCCTCTCCACATCAGAGCAGCCAGAGCTCCGAAGGCTGAGAGAATTTCAGGAGGGCCTTCAGTATTCCCAGGCCCAGCTCAAGTGCCTGTCGCAGCTCTGTCCTGGAGTCCTGAGCCCAGGACCCTGTGCAACCTCTGGTGTCCTGACGGCACATCCTCCCTCAGCCCAAAGTGACCTTGAAGGCGCTCTTCCATCTTTTTTTTTTTTTTTTTTTTTTTTGTGGTACGCGGGCTTCTCACTGCTGTGGCCTCTCCCGTTGTGGAGCACAGACTCCGGACGCGCAGGCTCAGCGGCCATGGCTCACGGGTCCAGCCGCTCCGCGGCATGTGGGATCTTCCCGGACCGGGGCACGAACCCGTGTCCCCTACATCGGCAGGCGGACTCTCAACCACTGCGCCACCAGGGAAGCCCCTGAATTTTTAATATAAGAACATATTCAGAAAAGCAACCTCATTTTTAAAACATGCAGCTTAGAGATGGCTGGGCTGAAGAGAAGAACTGGTTGGCTGAATGTTTGCATGGTGAGTGAGCTTCATCTCTGGCAAAATGCGTTTTGGGTATAAAAGTAACATATATTTATCATAGAAACTAACATATTCATCATAGAAAGACAATTAAATACAGAACATATAAGTAAGAAAATTAAAATTACCAAGAATTCCACCATCCCAAGATAATCATCATTCAGGCTTAGGCATGTTTCGTTCCCCTCTTTTTTTATAAGTCCATAGAATGCTGTTTCTTCAACTGACTTGGGGTTGGGTGGCTGAGAACTCCTCATGCCTTCCCTGCCATCACTCTCCCTTCTGTCCTCATACTGGTGAGAGTGGTGGGATCATCTGCAAATGTTTAGGATTACTATGCCCAGGGCCATCAGAGACGTGGTTCTCTGGACAGAGAATACTTAGTGGGTAGTAATTATTAGGATGACCGGCATCCGTTTCCCCTTCAGTGCACACCAGTAAGAAGCATTTCTATAGAGGAATCCCCTCCCCACTCACAGGCACCCTGATTTGAGTGGGACAGCCCCCATCTCAGCTCGAGGGGTGCCAAACACCTCAGCACAACCCAATCAGTCACTCACTTCCAATGGACCCAGTGACGGTTTGTTTTGGTCAAGTGAATATCAAGTCCAGGAATTTTGTTCAAGATTGTGGGATAAGAAAAGCTCTCTTGGACTTACCCAGTGGCACAGTGGTTAAGAATCCACCTGCCAATGCAGGGGACACGGGTTCGAGCCCTGGCCCGGGAAGATCCCACATGCTGCAGAGCAACTAAGCCTGTGCACCACAACTACTGAGCCTGCGCTCTAGAGCCCATGAGCCACAACTACTGAGCCCACATGCCACAACTACTGAAGCCCACATGCCTACAGCCCGTGCTCTGCAACAAGAGAAGCCTCTGCAATGAGAAGCCCGCACGCTGCAACGAAGAGTAGCCCCTGCTCACCACAACTAGAGAAAGTCCGGGTGCAGCAATGAAGACCCAACACAGCTAAAAGCAATTAATTAATTAATTAATTTTTAAAAAACACACACAGAAACAAAAAACCACCAAAAAAAAAAAAATGGAAAAGCTCTCTTTGTTGCAGAATGTTTACATTTAAAGAAGCAATTCTAAACACTTCAAAAATATGAGACTGGGATGGTGGCAACATAAGAAATGGGGTTGCTGCGTGGGGTACTTGGGTGGTCCAGGTCTATCTGCTCCTAAAGCAAGTCCAGCCTCTACCTCACAATGGCACCAAGCAGAACCCCCTCACCATAGTCCTTGCCATCTTATTCTCTACCCACAGATTCTAGGTCTACTCCAGCTGACAGCCAGCCTCTCAGAGGCAGGAGCTGTGTCTCTCGTATTACACAATAGGACCTAGCCTATTGAGTAATTATTCAGGATTTCACCAGAATCGAAAAAGAACCAAGAGTCGAAAAATGAAGATATTCTTGATTCAGTCACTGAGGGGTTTCTGGGACCCAGCCCCTGTGCTGGTTGAACCACAGCCTTCACTTTCTTGATCTTTCTTCTGGCTTTGTGACTCAGCGGTGGGAGTACAAGTGTGGTGACAGTGTCGTTCTCACTTAACCCACGGCAGAGAACGTGGATGACCACGTGGCATGCTGACACCCGGCTCGGCGGGGGCGCACAAGTCTGGGAGGTCTGTGTGTGAACTGAGCCTGCCCTCCTTCCTTCCCCTGTGTTTTGTGTCTGGAAGGAAGAAGCACCAGCAGCTCCAACCTGGGCAGAACTTCGGGGAAGATGCAGCCTCTCCTGCTCCTAATGGCCTTTCTTCTGCCCACCGGGCTGGGACTGGTGAGTGACAATCCCCATTCTTGAGGCCAGAGCCCATCTCACTAAACCTACTGTAGTCCTGACCCTTCTGCCCAGCTCAGCTTTCTCAACCCCAGCTCCCATCCCAAACCCAGACTAACAATTTCAATGCTGCACAGTCACTCAGCGAGGATGGATGGCAGAAAGGGAGGGTGGGTCTTGGCTGCTCTCTCACCAGCAGGGAAAATGGGTTGTGTATTTGGCAGAGGATGTGAAGCTGCAAAACACAGGTAATTAAAATCCCTCACTTCAACCCAGGAATAGGCAGCTCAAGTGAATCCACTATAGTATAGGAATTGTCAGTGGACCCAGCTTAAGAACCAACGAAATTTCTCAGTACCCTCCACCCCTCACTCCTGCCCAGGAGAGGAACCCAGGGGGTGATTGATCAGAAGTGGCCAGATGACAGCACCCAAAGCTCTCTGGGCGACTTGACTCTGCCCCAGGACCCAAACAGCTCATTTTCTGCCCCATCTCCCCCACCTCCCAGGCCCTCAGCTGCCCCACTGCCTTTGGCAGTACCCTCCCCCCACCCCTATGGCCTTGAATCCCACCAGCACTATCCCCACCAAATCTCAGCCTAAAGCTAATTGGAGGCTATTCACTCTTGCAGCCAAAAAATCATTTACTGAGATCCTAGGTTGTGTTAGGCCCAAGGACATGAGGATTTTAGAAAATCCAATTCCATAAGCTCATAGGTAATTATTAAAAAATGGCACAAATCAAGATGTTAGCAGAGGCTTAGAGGGGTCCCGGAGACTCAGCGGGAGTGAGGGCTCATCAGGGAGTCCCGTCCACGATTCTCTGGGCCTCCACCATCGGGAAGGCAGACCCGCCCTCCTCCGCACATGTGCCTGATGCAGGACCTGGAGAACAAGCACTGACCACTTTCTCAGGGGGAGATTCCGAGGCTTGAGGTTCAGAAAAGTTTATCCTGCTGCAATGAGAACCTGGGGGACTCTCCCCCGCTGTCTGCAAGGTGCTGTCAACCCACCTGACCGTCACCTCCCTGAGCCTCCATCCTGACCACACCTCTCCCATCACCCCATCTTCCAGCCTTTTCTTTCAGAGGAGATCATCGGGGGCCACGAGGCCAAGCCCCACTCCCGTCCCTACATGGTGTTTGTTCAGTTTCTGGATAAGGAGAGTTGGAAGAGGTGTGGCGGTGTCCTCGTGCAAAAGGACTTTGTTCTGACGGCCGCTCACTGCAGAGGAAGGTGAGGGGCAGCAGCCAGCCTACCCCTCCTGAGACCCCGACAGGGACCCCGGCCCCTCCCCAGGGGCTGAGCCCAGGGGAACCCCTCCCTCACCCTGAGATCGTGGTAACTCAGGACCACAAGACCTCATCAAACAAGCCATCTTAAGAGCCGCACTAGGGTGACGAAAAGCTGAGAAATGGGGCAGGTAAGTTTTGAGGTCAGAGGGTCAGAGGTGACAGCAAGAGGCAAGGTCGAGAAGCGAGGGCCCACACGGGTCAGATAAAGCATCAGTGGAGGATGAAAGGGTGCACAGAGTTAAAATCCAAACTCAGAGTAATTTCGCCGTATTGCCTGAGAAAGCTCCCAGGATCCCTGCCCTCATGTCATTGAGAAGCACAGGGCACAGAGTCCCCACACTCCTGCTCTGCTCTCTCTGCAGTTTAATCAACGTCACCCTGGGGGCCCACGACGTCAAGAAACAGGAGAGGACCCAGCAGATGATCCCAGTGAGACGAGCCGTCCCCCACCCAGACTATGATCCTAAGAACTACTCCAATGACATCATGTTACTGCAGGCAAGGAAACCTCCCCACTCCTCCGGCCCTCCTGGGGACAGATCGTTTCCCCTCCGCTACCACCTGTCCCTTTCCTCCCTCTCATCTGGCTGCCTGACCAGTCCCAGTGGCTCAGGTGAGGGGGGTGGTCAGTGCAGCCTCATCATGGCACCCAAGCCCAGAGGCCATTGGCTGAGCTGGACTCTTGTCTTTTCCCCTCAGCTGGAGAGAAAGGCCAAGGGGACTGCAGCTGTGAGACCCCTCAGCCTGCCCAGGGACAAGGTCCGGGTGAAGCCAGGAAAGGCGTGCAGTGTGGCTGGCTGGGGGCAGGTGGCCGTGGGCACTCCAACCACCACCCTGCAGGAGGCAGAGCTGACGGTGCAGGAGGATCCAGTGTGCAAATCCCTCTTCCCAGGTTATTACAGCCAGGCCACCCAGATTTGCGTGGGGGACCCGAGGAAGGTGAAGACTGCCTTCAAGGTCAGGTTCCTCGCATCTAAGCACACAGGCCCTGGGGAGAGGATCTTGGGGAGGTTTGGGTAGGGGAGAGGCCATAACCTCATCCTCAGCCTGAGAGCTTGGGCAGCCAGGTCCACTAAACTAAAATTTAATTCTCTCCCCTGAGTGGATCAGGGTTGGGGGTGAGGAAGGATCAGTCATCCCGTAGCTGTGTTATCACCAGAGTTTCTATGAGGACAGACAGAAAGGTAGACCTGAGTCGAGCTGCAAAGAACAGTCATAGCCAGGCTGGACCCCAGCAGCGAGGGAGGTGACCAGGCCTCCTCTGGCCCAGATCTTCCTCACAGCCCCTGACAGAGACCACCCAGCCTGTGGTGGCAGGGAAGATAGGACCGGAAGGAGGCCCACTCAGCCCTTCCTTTCTCTACCCACAGGGTGACTCCGGCGGGCCCCTCGTGTGCAAAAACGTGGTCCAGGGTATTTTCTCCTATGGAAAAGCAAATGGGACATCTCCAGGAGTCTTCACCAAGGTCTCATACTTCCTGCCCTGGATAAAGAGAACAATGAAGCGCCTCGAACGGCAGCTTGAGACTGACCTTCTTCTCTGCTGACCATCATTCTGGGGCAGCGGCAAGAATCCCATAGGGGTTAGCAGTGGGATCACAGGGCCACAATAAATGGATCTCTAGAGTGATTACGACTGAATTCCTATTTATTCATTGAACCGCCTCAATAGGCAAGCACACTGCTCCAGGATGCCCTCTGCTGTCAGTTCTGGGTTTTGCTTCCCCCTTTCTCCCCAGCCCTCAGTCCTCCCTAAATCCCATGCTGTCTGTGTAGAGTCGCATTGATTTCTCAATCATGCCTCTTTGGTGCCTTCTGCCAGGTCTGAGTCTAAAGTGAGGTCCATTAAAAACGACAGTCTTCTCTCCCTCAAAATGGTCCTCTCTGGGTCTTAGAAATTTCTTACCTTCTCTAAGCCAACCACTGTCTCCAACCCTTCTTCAGTTTGGCAGAGCAAAGAACAGGTCAGAGGAAGGAGAATAACTCTAGGGACCTAGGAGGTCAGGGGGTCATGCCATGGACACTCAGTTTCCTGTTTCCAGGGCCTCTCTCTCCAGTGAGGGCAGGCTTCTCCCACAACCAGGACCGTCTAGAGCTTAGGAGGCTGAGAGGTTCCCATGATGGCCCGCAGCCTCACTGGGGTCCCATCTCCCCACTCTGCCCTGGGCTCCACACGGGATTCAGTCAACCTTGCTCCCTGTCTACTGTCCCACACCAGCCCCTGTTTTCTATCTGAGTGCCCTGGCCACCAGCTCCTTTCCCTTCCAGCTCATGCTGCTTTGAGCCAGCCTCCCTCTCATCTCCCTAACAGAGTTCCCAGGGCCCCATGTGAATTCTCCTCCTTTGACTGTCCCCTCCAAACCTGACTTGCCAGCCAGTACCTTCTGCTTAGCAGAGGAGCCAGTACCCATCTCCCACCTGAGTGGGGCCAGCTCAGGCCCTGGATCCAACCCAGCATCCCCCAGGGGCTCAGCCACCTCCAAGGCCTGTGTAGTCACTCAGCAGCCTAAGCCCTTTTCAGCCTGGCCTGGCCTTGGACCCCTGACTCTCCCTGCTGACAACCAGTTTATGGCAGCCTTGTGAGCCAGAGGGACCCAGGGCTGCTGGGTGGGAAAGTACCACTTTGCCCTCCATCAGTAGATCAAATGTTGACCTCTCTCTGTACCAGCACATAACAGGCTCTGTCTCCACCATTGGGAAACTTGCAGTGATGAGAAATTTCCTCTAAATTCTGCTGGTTCCTCTCCTTCCACTAGGAAGTTCAGTTTGACACAGATGGACTTGTATTTGGAATCTGGAAGAAATCTTGTGTTGAAAATAATTAAATTCTCTGTATTTTAGCTGGATTTCACATTAGAGTTTCACAGGCATGATCTTGTTTGATTCCACAAGGGCAATGTGAAATTGGAAGAGGCTTGGTGACCCACAGGTCCTGGGGTTTCCAATCTGTGCTCTGTGGAGTCCATGTCCAGAGGGGAGGGAGGGAAGAAGGAGAGAGGCAGCCAGAACAGCCTGATCTTTAGTTATATTACACGTGGAGGCATGAACCTCAGTCCACAAATCCACGAAATGCCACACTTAAAGGGTAACACAGTTCACTGTGACCCAGATATCCTGTATCCTTCAAACAGCACCACTAGTGCATTTGGATGTAACAGAACACAACAAATTCACCATAACTGGACAAACACTGAATAAAGTGAGATCAACATCGTAAATAGAAGGAATTTCACTAAAAAGAAAAACAAATCGCATGAATATGAAAAGCAAAACTCAGCACATTGAAAACTAGGGTGAAAAGCAAATAAAAACTTAGTTTTTACACAAGACAGTCCCTACATCCATCTGCCAAGTCTTCCCTGGAGCCAGCAGAGCATAGGTGACAAAAGAGCTGAATACATGCATGGAGGTGAGCGAGCGAACAGTAAGATGTGCGTGAGACAAGGGACAACTTCAGGTCACGGCAGTAAATGATGACACTCTTAGGAGAAGCCGTCATACAAAAGGAATGTAGAAAGCCCAGAAAGTCAGCCATGAAGAGCTCCATGGAACCCCAGGGTGTAAACCAGAGCCAGCGGCAGATCCACCACCACAGGCAAGGGTGTGTGGCTTTGAGGGACAGTGCCTGATGGGTCACTCTTCCCCCTTACACCTGACAGAAGCCCTTGACATAGTACGAGATACATTAGGAAGAAAAACTATTACCTTATGATGACTGTAGCATCATGAACCCGGGACTGCCCTTAATGGTATGTGTTTCCTTAAAATGATATCTAAATATATTTACATTATTTCTCTCTTTGATCTAGTGATTTTTATTTCTAGGACTTTAACCTACATAAGATCTAAAGAGTGTGTGTGTGTGTGTGTGTGTGTGTGTGTGTGTGTGTGTGTGTGTGTTTAGGGGGGTTATTCATATTGATGTTCATCACACCATTATTTAATCATAGATCTCAAATTAGAATCAGTATTAATGTCCAAAATAGGGAGATGGTAAAATATGGCACATTCACGTTACATATTATGTAGCCATTACCATCTACATTATCCACCGCTCTAGAAAACTGGGCTAAGAAAACAAAAGAACAAAAACTAAACTGAGAAAACGAAAGTAAACTAGGCTAAGAACATTAACAGGCAAATCATAAAAAAACTGAATAAACACTTGGGGACAAGTGAAAGGTCACTAATTAATCAATGCAAATTAAAATATCAATAATTTTCTTATATAATTGAGAAGGATCAACAAAAATGATAATAATGAGATGCAGAATGGACATTGAGAAAATGCGCTATCACACCTTGTACACAAATATCTTTAAAAAAAAAGGAAAAAAGGTGCCTGATGTAACCATCAACCACACCGAGAAAAGTGGAGAAGGTAATGCCTAAAAAAGCTACACAAGTCAAATCTTAGAAAAACTAATTAATCCAACACTAACTGGGGTTTTACTTTTTAGAAGTTTCATAGCTTTGAACACTATGGCAACTTTAAAGTCATGATATAGAATTACAATTGCCCCATGAAAGAATGTTCATTAGATTTAAGTCAAAGGCAGGTTAAGAGCAGCATGTACTGCAGTCAATTTTTGTTATACATACATTTTCCTTTTAGGCCTTTCTTTCTTCCTGCACATCCACTTATCTAATTTTTCGACAACATTTATGTATGATTTAGATAACTTAAATGCCTGTTTATTAAATATGAAGAGATTCTAAAATGATCTTCACTAATAGATTTTTTAATAAAATGAGGAAAATGTTTGTTGAATGAACTATAGGATTCAAAACTGCGAGTATTGTAATCACATCTATAAAAAATACACATGTAAAAAATCTGGATGGATACATCCATTAACAGTGGTCAGTTGGATGGTGAGATTAAGGCTGACATTTTTCTTCTTTCTGTTTTTAATTTATTCACTATTTAAAATTTATCATTAGTAAAACAATTTTATTTTTAAAAACATTCCATGTTAGAAAAATGCTGGCTTAAGTAAGTTGGCACTTGTTAGTTACGATAACCCTGACAATTCTAACAGATAAACTTTAGCATTTCGTGGCTAGAACAATAGAAGTCTATTTCTTGCTCAGGTACAGTCCAAAGTGAGTATTCCTGCTGAGCAGTGCCCCCTTCCACTCTCAAGTGTCCCAGTTGGGTAATAAATTACATGGTCAGCCCAAGATTATGAGACACAGTCTCAGTTCCCTAAAGATGCTTCCAAGTTCCCTGTATTCATCTGTGTCAAATCCTGGAAAGGGAAGAAACTAGATGGTCAGGCATGAGAGTTTACAGCCCAGCTCTGGAAGAGGCTCACAGCATTTCATTCACATCCCATTTCCTGCGACAGTGACAGAGTCACACCTACCCTCAAGGTAGACTGGACAGTGGTGTTCACCTACGCCCCCTGGAAGAAAAGAAAATTGGTTTTGCTAAGCTGCCAGATCTTCTCTACCACGGTGCTTACTACTGTTTGCTGTTTAAAAGGATCATGGGCCCTAAAATTTTTTTCTGCTTATTTTTTTATAGAAAAATCAGATTTAATTAAATTTTCATTTATTTGTTTTTGCTTTTAGATTTTTTTATGTCTTTTTATTGAAGTATAGTTGATTTATATTATTATATTTGTTTTAGGTATATAGCATAGTGATTCAGTACTTTACAAATTATACTCCATTAAAAGTTATTACAAGATAATGGCTATAATTCCCTGTTCTGTACAGTATATCCTTGTTGCTTATCTATTTTATACACAATAGTTTGTACCTCTGAATCACATACCCCTAAATGCCACTCCGAGCTTCCCTCTCTCCTTTGGTAACCACTAGTTTGTTTTCTATATCTGTGAGTGTGTTTCCACTTTCCATATACATACATTTGTACTATTTTTTAGATTCCACATATAAATATCATATCGTATTTGTCTTCTAACTTATTTCACTAATCATAATATTCTCTAGGTCCATCCACACTGCTGCAAATGGCAGAATTTCATTGTTTTTAATGGCCAAATAATATTCCACTGTATATGTATACCATATCTTCTTTATCCATTTGTTTAATTGGCACTTGGGTTGCTTCTGTATCTTGGCTATTGTAAATAGTGCTATTATGAACACTGGGGTGCATGTATTTTTTCAATTAGTGTTTTTGTTTATTTTTCTGGATATATACCCAGGAATGGAATCACTGGATCATATGGAAGTTCTATTTTTAGATTTTTGAGGAAAGTCCATACTGTTTTCCATAGTGGCTGCACCAGCTTACATTCCCACCAGCAGTTGTAGGAGGGTCCCCTTTTCTCCACATCCTCTCCAACATTTGTTATTTGTGTTCTTTTTGTTGATAGCCATTCTGACAGGTATGAGGTTATATCTCATTGTTGTTTTGATTTGTATGTTGAGCATCTTTTCATGTGCCAGTTAGTCATTTGTATGTCTTCTTTGGAAAAAAATGTCTATTCAGGTCTTCTGCCCATTAATTGATTGGGTTGTTTGTTTTTTGATATTGAGTTGTATGAGCTGTTTATATATTTTAGATATTAACCCTATGTCAGTCATATCATTTGCAAATATTTTCTTCCATCCTGTAGGTTGCCTTTTCTTTGGTTTCTTTTGTTTCCTTTGCTATGCAAAAGCTTTTACATTTAATTAGGTACCATTTGTTTATTTTTGTTTCTATTTCTTTTGCCTTAGGAGATAAATCCAAAAAAATATTGTTACAATAGGCAGTGTTCTGGCTATGTTCTCTTCTAGGAGTTTTATGGTTTCAGGTCTTACATTTAGGTCTTTAAACCATTTTGAGTTTATTTTTGTTTATGGTGTGAGGAAGTGTCTAATCTAATTGTTTTACATGTAGCTGTCCAGTTTTCCCAGCACCACTTGTTGAAGAGATTGTCTTTCTCCATTGTAGACTTTTGTCTCTTTTGTTGTAGATTAATGGGCCATAGGTGCATGAGTTTATTTCCTAGGTTAAATGGACTGTAGGTGCATGGGCTGTATATTCTACTCCATTGTTCTATGTGCCTGTTTGTATGCCAGTACCATGTTGTTTGGATTACTGTAGCTTTGTAGTACAGTCTGAAGTCAGAGAGAGTGATAACTCCAGCTTTGTTCTTTTTTCTCAAGATTGCTTTGGCAATTTGGGGTCTCTTGTGGTTCCATATGAATTTTAGGATGATTTTTTCTAGTTATTTGAAAAATGTCATGGGTATTTTGATAGGGATTGCATTAGCCTGTAGATTGTTTGGGTAGTAAGGTCATTTTAACAATATTAATTCTTCCAATCTAAGAGTGCCAGATACCTTTCCATTTCTTTGTATCATCTCCAATTTCCTCATCAATGTTTTATAGTTTTCTATATGTCTTTTACCTCCTTGGTTAAGTTTATTCCTTAATTTTATTCTTTCTGATACAATTTTATTTTTTTTATATCTTTATTGGAGTATAATTTCTTTACAATGTTGTGTTAGTTTCTACTGTACAACAAAGTGAATCAGCTATAAGTATACATATATCCCCATATATGGGCATTCTTGACTGTGAGTTTGTCATAAATGGCCTTTATTATGTTGAGATGTGTTCCCTGTATACCCACTTTGCTAGGAGTTTTTATCGTGAGTGGATGTTGAATTTTGTCAAGTGCTTTTTTTGCATCTATTGAAACGGTCATTTGATTTTTATCTGTTCTTTTTTAATGTGGTGTATCACATGGATTGGTTTGTGAATGTTGAATGATCCTTGTGTCCTGGAATAAATCCAACTTGATCACATTGTATGATGCTTCTTATATATTGCTGAATTTGGTTTGCTAATATTTTGTTGAGGATTTTTAAATCTATATTCTTCAAAGATATTGGCCTTTAATTTTTTTTGTAGTGCCTTTGTATGGTTTTGGTGTCAAGGTAATGGTGCCATCATACAATGAATTTGGGAGTGTATCTTCCTCTTTAATTATTTGGTATAGTTTGAGATGGATAGGTATAAGCTCTTACTTATATGTTTGGTAGAATTCCCCTGTGAAGTCATCTGGCCCTGGACTTTTGTTTGCTGGGAGTTTTGTTAATTAGACATTCAATTTCACTACTAGTGATCAGTCTGTTCAAATTATCTGTGTCTTCTTGACTCGGACTTGGCAGGTTGTGACTTTCTAGAAATTTGTCCATTTCTTCTAGGCTAACCAATGTGTTGACACATATATGTTTGTAGTATTCTCTTATGATTTTTTGTATCTCTGTGATGTCAGTTGTTATTTCTCCTCTTTCATTTCTTATTTTGTTTACTTGGGGCTTCTCTCTTTTCTTCTTGGTAAGCATGGCTAAAGGTTTAGTAATTTTGTTTATTCCTTCAAAAAAAATCAGCTCTTGGTTTCATAGATTTTTTTTCCATTATTGGTTGTCTCCATTTTATTTATTTCCTCTCTGATCTTTATTATTTCCTTCCTTCTGCTGACTTTGGGCTTTTTTTTTTTTTTAATGCCTTTAGATGATAGGTTACTTTGCTTATTTGAGATGTTTCTTGTTTCTTGAGGAATGCCAGTATTGCATTAAATTCCCTCTTAGGACTGCTTTTCCTGCATCTCATAGATTTTGGAGTGTTGTGTTTCCGTTTCATTTGTCTTTCTTTACACATGTGGTGAAAAGACAATGGTGGTGACAACACAAGCTCATCAGTAGAAGTTCCCCAAGAAGCTTCCAAAATGTCCTTCTAAGAGTGATGTTAAAACAGCCCTGATGATGTCCAGAATGCCTCAGGAGTACACTGGTCTCCTAGAAAGCCAAGACCAACTATGTTGATTTCTGACCAAAGAAGCAGCAAAAGAGGGAAGGGGAAGTGATCCAGCACCATCTGGCAACTGCCTGCCCAGAATATTTGGATTGTTGGTGGTGTTTGGAGCCCAGGGAAGATATGGGAAACACCCTATCTAATGTCCCAACATCCCAGAGAAGAAAAAAATTGTAACTTATGGAAATGTAATAAAACAGTCTGAACTAGATGTAAGTAGCTATGGATATTGTGAAATGTATCACAGTCTTATTTGTTCAAATATCATACTTTTTCATTAAAACAGAAAATAAAAGCATATATACCTCTCTCTACTGTCATATATCCCCTCTCCACCCAAATGTTCTCTCTAATCCCTAACCTCTGGCTTTTGTTTCTCTCTATTTTAATGTCAAAGTCATCAATACTTTTATTGAGGATTAATACTTTTATGTAACGTATTTAAAATATTTACCTATCATGAAGATATTGTTGCATTATATTTTCAAATACTTATTCACACTTGGATCTATAATCCACCTAAAATGGATTATTAGGCATGGTGTGAAATAAGGGTCAGGGTTTTTTTCCATGTATAAATGTGTGTTCTTATAGGACACCATAGAGACATTTATTGTCCTAGCACCGCTTATTGATGAGAGAAAAAGAAAATAGTCTTTCACCCACTCTCTGCCATAAAACCTCCATCATAAACCAAGTGTTCAATATGTGTGTATCTGTGTCCATATCTGTGTGGGATCTCTATTTATTGTCCTTTAGTCTATGTCTCTATGCCCTCATCAATACCACACTATTGTCATTACTATGACTTCATTTGCTAAAGCAAGACTTCCCATCGTATTCTCATTCTTCAAGACTGTCCTGGCTAATGTGGGCCATTGATTTTTCCACATCTATTTAGAATCAATTAAGTTCTATGAAATACCTCTTGGTTGCAATGAATCTATAGATCACTTTTTGGAGAACTGACATTTTAAAAATATTTTCTCTTCCAAACATGAACATAGAATATCTCTAAGCTTAGGTCTTCTTAATATAATTCTATAATTTTCACCAAAGAGGTCTTATACATGTTTTTTTAGATTTATATTTAGTTACTTGATAATTTTCATGGTTTAAACGCTAACCTTTTCAAATTTCATTTTCCAACAGTATTACAGTATATATCGAAATATGATTAAAGTTTAAGTTGACTTTGTGCCCAGCAAATTTGTCAAACTAATTAATTGTAATAATTGATCTGCAGGTTCTTGAGCATTCTCTGTGTACACTGTAATATCTCATATATTCAAAGTTTTATTTCTTCTTTTCCTGACCTTATGCCTTTCACTTCTATTTCCTGCTTAACTGCACTGGGTAAAATCTCTAGTATAATCCTGAAGACAAATGGTGATTATGGCTATCCATGTGTCCTTGTATTTTTTTGCTCTCAAACAAAAACACTGTGTGTTTTAGCATATAATGATTGCTTGGGGATTTTTTTTTTTTTTTTTTTTGCGGTACGCAGGCCTCTCTCTGCTGTGGCCTCTCCCGTCGCGGAGCACAGGCTCTGGACGCACAGGTCCAGCGGCCATGGTTCACGGGCCCAGCAGCTCTGCGGCACATGGGATCCCCCCGGGCCAGGGCACGAACTCGTGTCCCCTGCATCAGCAGGCGGACTCCCAACCACTGCGCCACCAGGGAAGCCCCTGCTTCGGGATTTTTATGGAGACATTTTATCAAATTAAAGACATTCTTTTTTTCGTTCTAGTTTGCTAGAATTTTAATTAATGAGGGTAAACTTCAGAAATTGCTTATTCTGTTTTGCTTTAACTGAATAATCATTTCATCAACCAATGTATTGTATTATAGCAATTGGGTTTTGAATAAAATGCCACCTACTCCTAAACCCAAATTAGTCCTGAGATAATATTTTTCCTTATTGAATGATTTGACTTACCTCAATATTCGTGATACTAGCCTGAAATATTCCTTTCCCATATTGTCTTCACTGGGTTTGGCATCGAGGTTTTGCTAGTCCCATAGAAGAGATCAGTAGTGCCTACTCTCCAGTAGACATTATATAATGTTCTTTGACTATTTTGTAGAGATGTTCAGTGAAGCTTTATGAGAGTGGGGCTCTCCTTGATGGAATGTTTTTGAAACTGAATCAGTTTATTTGTTTAAATGAAAATTCAAACTTCTTGGATACATTTCATTAATTTATATTTTTACGGATTTGTCAATTTAATGTATATTTTCAAATTATTGCCTTCCCAATGACATATAAGATAACATAGATATGATTTATACATATACACACATATCTCCTAGACAGAAACCCTTTCTCAGTTATTGCAAATATCTTCTCCGACCCTGTGGCTTTCCTTTTCACTATCTTAATAGTATCTTTGATAATCAGAATTTCACCTCTATTCATATTTACCCAACAAATTTTTTATATAGATCAATTTATCCATTTTTACTTTGTAATTACTGAAGGTTAGTACTTTTTATATCTTAAATTTTTTCCCAATGTCAAGTTTATAAAGAAATTCTCCTATCTTCTAAAAGTTTTTTTCTTTAAATTAATTAATTTGAGGTATAGTGTTAAATGGTCGTTTTATTTTTATTCATACATACTCGACAAATTTTACTACAAATTATTTGTAATATTATTGATCATTTTGAACTCATTTTTTTCCATTATGCTTTATATTTTGACTCATTATTGACACTTGACCCTTGAGCAGTATAGGGGTTAAGGGGATCAACCCTCCACCCAGTGGAAAATTCAAATAAAACTTATAGTCAGCCTTCCCGTTTTGTGGTTTTGCATTCACTTATACAATCAACCATGGATAGTGTAGTATGGTAGTATTTACTATTGAAAAAAACTCGTGTAAGAAAAGAGACAAGATGGTGGAGTAAAAGGACTTGATCTTACCTCCTCAAAAGAAAACACCAAAATCACAACTAACTGCTGAACAATGATTGACAAAAAAGACTCAAACCTACCAAAAAAATTATTCAACACAGAAAGACAAATAAGAAGCTGCAATGAGATGGCAGGAGGGTCACTTACACAATATAATCAAATCCCATACCCACCAGGTGGGCAACCCACAAACTGGAAAATAATTATATTTCAGAGATTCTCCCACAGGAGTGAAACTTCTGAGCCCCACATCTGGATCCCCAGCCTGGGGGTCTGCCATCAGGAGGAGGATCCCCAAGAGCAATAGACTTTGAAGGACAGGGGGCTTGAATGAAGGAATTCCACAGGACTAGGGGAAACAGAGACTTCACTCTTGGAGTACACATGCAAGGTTGCACATGCACTAGGACCCAGGACAAAACAGTGACTCCATAAGAGCCTGGGTCAGACCTACCTGTGGGTCCTGGAAGGTCTCCTGGGGAGGCAGAGATCAGCTGTGGCTCACTGTGGGGGCAAGGACACTGGTGGCAGATACCCCAGGGACTCATCGGTGTGAGATCTCCCAGAGGTTGCCATTTTGGCACAGAGACCTGGCCCTACCCAACAGCCTGCAGAATCCAATCCTGGGACACCTCAGGCCAAACAACCCAACGGTGGAAATACAGTCCCACCCATCAGCAGACAGGTTGCCTAAAGTCATCCTGAGCCAAGATCTGCCTATAAACACACCCCTTGACATGGCCCTGCCCACCAGAGGGACAAAACCCAGCTCCACCCTCCAGTGGGCAGACACCAGAACTAAAAGGAATTACCATCCTGCAGCCTGAGGAACAGAGACCACAAACACAGAAAGTTAGACAAAATGAGATGGCATAGAAATACGATCCAGACAAAGGGAAAAGATAAAACCCAACAAGAACAATCAAGTGAAGTGAAGTTAGGTTATCTAACTTTAAAACATTTCAGAGTAATGAGAGTAAAAATGATCCAAGATCTAGGAAAAAGAATGGAGGCACAGACAGAGAGGATACAAGTAATGTTTAGTAAAGGTCTAGAAGCTTTAAAGAACAGAGATGAATAATACAATACAATACAATAACTGAAAAATACAATACAGTAACTGAAATAAAAAAAATACACTAGAAGGAATCAATAACAGAATAAATAAGGCAGAAGAATGAATAAGTGAAATGGAAGACAGACTGGTGGAAATCACTGTTGCAGAACAGAATAAAGAAAGAAGAATGAAAAGAGATGAAGACAGTCTAAGAAGCCAACATTCACATTATACTTGTCCCAGAAGAAGAGAGAGAAAGGAACTAAGAAAATAGTTAAAGAGATAATAGCCAAAAACTTCCCTAACATGGGAAAGGAAATACTCAAGCTCAGGAAGCACAGACAGTCCCATACAAGATAAGCCTAAGGTGGAATACACAAAAACACACATTAATCAAATTAACAAAAATTAAATACGGAGAAAATATTAAAAGCAACAAGGGAAAAGCAACAAATAACATACAAGGGAATCCCTATAAGGTTATCTTTTGATTTTTCTGCAGAAATTCTGCAGACCAGAAGGGAGTGGCATGACATATTTAAACTGATGAAAGGGAAAAACCTACAACCAAGAATACTCTAGCCAACAACGCTCTCACTCAGATTTGATGGAGAAATCAAAACTTTACAGACGAGCAAAAGCTAAGAGAATTCAGCACCACCAAAACCAGCTGTCCAACAAATGCTAAAGAAACTTCTCTCGATGGAAAAGAAAAGGCCACAACTAGAAACAAGAAAATTACAAATGGGAAAGCTCACCAGTAAAGGCAAACATACAGCAAAGGTAGGAAATCATCCACACACAAATACGATATCAAAACCAACAATCATGAGAAGAGGAGAGTACGAATGCAGTATATTGGAAATGCATTTGAAATTAAGAGACCAGTATATAAATAAATAAATATATATATATGGCTGGCTGTATCAAAACCTCACTGGAATGACAAACCAAAAATCTACAATAGATACACACACAGAAAGGGAAAAGCAATCCAAACACAACACTAAACATAGTCATCAAAACACAAGAGAAGAGAACAAAAGAGGAAGGGAAGAAAAAAGGCCTACTAAAACAAATCCAAAACAATTAACAAGATGGCAATAAGAACATATGTATCAATAATTACCTTAAATGTAAATGGATTAAATGCTCCAACCAAAAGACATAGACTGGTTGAATGGATACATAAACAAGATCTGGCTTTTTTTTTGGTGGGGCTAATGGTGGACTCTGGGAAGGCTCATGCCAAGGAGTGCTTCACAGAACTTCTGCTGCCAGTGTCCTTGTCCTCACGGTGAGACACAGCCACCCCCGCCTCTGCAGGAGACCCTCCAACACTAGCAGGTTATTACAGAATATTGAGCAGAGTTCCCTGTGTTGCACATCCTCATTCTATTCTCTGAGGCTCTTCGATGGAAAAGTGGGCCATGTACTGGTATATATGAGAGAGTCACATCTGGATTGGACCCAGAGTGATCCTTCTAAGGGCAAATCAAACCTGACTCAAGATCAAGACACTGCAGGGACTCTCCCTGGTCTTCATGCTAATTCCAACCTTGTTTCAGCGCACAGAAAATATGTCAAAATCTGGCCCTTACTTACATCTCCACCATTCTTATCCTCTCTGGGCATATTTGTTATATGCATTACAGCTACATATGTTATAAAAACCCACAATTCAGGACAGGGGGAAGATGGTGGAAGAGTAAGACACGGAGATCACCTTCCTCCCCAAAGATACACCAGAAATACATCTACACGTGGAACAACTCCTACAGAACACCTACTGAACGCTGGCAGAAGACCTCAGATCTCCCAAAAGGCAAGAAACCCCCCACATACCTGGGTAGGGCAAAAGAAAAAAGAATAAACAGAGACAAAGGATAGGGACAGGACCTGCACCAATGGGAGGGAGCTGTGAAGGAGGAAAGGCTTCCACACACTAGGGAGCCCCTTCGTGGGCGGAGGTTGGGGGTGGCGGAGGGGGAAGGCTTTGGAGCCGCGGAGGAGAGCACAGCCACAGGGGTGCGGAGAGCAAAGTGGAGAGATTCCCGCACAGAGGATCGGTGCCGACCAGCACTCACCAGCCCAAGAGGTTTGTCTGCGCACCCACCAGGACGGGCGCGGGCTGGGAGCTGAGGCTCGGGCTTTGGTCGGAGCACAGGGAGAGGACTGGGGCTGGCGGCGTGAACACAGCCTGAAGGGGTCTAGTGCACCACAGATAGCCGGGAGGGAGTCCAGGAAAATGTCTGGAGCTGCCGAAGAGACAAGAGACGTTTTCTTGCCTCTTTGTTTCCAGGTGCGCGAGGAGAGGAGATTCAGAGCGCTGCTTAAAGGAGCTCCAGAGATGGGTGCGAGCCACGGCTAACAGCGCGGACCCCAGAAACGGGCATGAGACGCTAAGGCCGCTGCTGCCGCCACCAAGACGCCTGTGTGCGAGCACAGGTCACTCTCCACACCTCCCTTCTGGGGAGCCTGTGCAGCCCGCCACTGCCAGGGTCCCGGGATCCAGGGACAACTTCCCCAGGAGAACGCACGGTGCGCCTCAGGCGGGTGCAACGTCACACAGGCCTCTGCCGTCACAGGCTCCCCCCGCACTCCGTATCCCTCCCTTCCCCCAAGCCTGAGTGAGCCAGAGCCCCCAAATCAGCGGCTCCTTTAACCCCGTCCTGTCTGAGTGAAGAACAGACGCCCTCCTGCGACCTACATGCAGAGGCGGGGCCAAATCCAAAGATGAACCCCAGGAGCTGTGAGGACAAAGAAGAGAAAGGGAAAGCTCTCCCAGCAGCCTCAGAAGCAGCGGATTAAAGCTCCACAATCAACTTGATGTACCCTGCATCTGTGGAATACATGAATAGACAACGAATCATCCCAAATTGAGGAGGTGGACTTTGAGAGCAAGATTTATTATTTTTTCCTCTTTTTGTGAGTGTGTATGTGTATGCTTCTGTGTGAGATTTTGTCTGTATAGCTTTGCTTTCACCATTTGCCTTAGGGCTCTATCCGTCTGTTTTTTTTTTTTACTTAAAAAATTTTTTTTCTTAATAATTATTTTTTTATTTTAATAACTTTATTTTACTTTACTATATTTTATTTTCTTTTATCCTCTTTCTTTCTTTCTTTGTACTTTTTCTCCCTTTTCTTCTGAGCCATGTAGATGAAAGGCTTTTGGTGTTGCAGCCAAGAGTCAGTGCTGTGCCTCTGAGGTGGGAGAGCCAACTTCAGGACACTGGCCCACAACAGACCTCCCAGCTCCACGTAAGATCAAATGGCGAATATCTCCCAGAGATCTCCATCACAACACCAACACCCAGCTTCACTCAATGACCAGCAAGCTACAGTGCTAGACACCCTATGCCAAACAACTAGCAAGACAGGAACACAACCCCACCCATTAGCAGAGAGGCTGCCTAAAATCATAATAAGTCCACAGACACCCCAAAAAACACCACCAGACGTGGACCTGCCCAACAGAAAGACAAGATCCAGCCTCATCCACCAGAACACAGGCACCAGTCCCCTCCACCAGGAAGCCTACACAACCCACTGAACCAACTTTAGCCACTGGGGAGAGACACCAAAAACAACAGGAACTACGAACCTTCAGCCTGCAAAAAGGAGACCCCAAACACAGTAAGATAAGCAAAATGAGAAGACAGAAAAACACACAGCAGATGGAGGAGCAAGATAAAAACCCACCAGACCTAACAAACGAAGAGGAAATAGGCAGTCTACCTGAAAAAGAATTCAGAATAATGATAGTAAAGATGATCCAAAATCTTGGAAATAGAATAGACAAAATGCAAGAAACATTTAACAAGGACCTAGAAGAATAAAAGATGAAACAAGCAACGATGAACAACACAATAAATGAAATTTAAAATACTCTAGAAGAGATCAATAGCAGAATAACTGAGGCAGAAGAACGGGTAAGTGACCTGGAAGATAAAATAGTGGAAATAACTACTGCAGAATAGAAAAAAGAAAAAAGAATGAAAAGAAATGAGGACAGTCTCAGAGACCTCTGGGACAACATTAAATGCACCAACATTCAAATTATAGGGGTTCCAGAAGAAGAAGAGTAAAAGAAAGGGACTGAGAAAATATTTGAAGAGATTATAGTTGAAAACTTCCCTAATATAGGAAAGGAAATAGTTAATCAAGTCCAGGAAGCACAGAGAGTCCCATACAGGATAAATCCAAGGAGAAACACGCCAAGACACATATTAATCAAACTGTCAAAAATTAAATACAAAGAAAACATATTAAAAGCAGCAAGGGACTCTGGGAGGGCTCAAGCTAAGGAGTACTTCTCAGAACTTCTGCTGCCATGTCCTTGTCGTCACGGTGAGCCATAGCCACCCCCAACCTCTGCAGGAGACCCTCCAGCACTAACAGATACACCAGAAATACATCTACACGTGGAACAACTCCTACAGAACACCTACTGAACGCTGGCAGAAGACCTCAGACCTCCCAAAAGGCAAGAAACCCCCCACATACCTGGGTAGGGCAAAAGAAAAAAATAAACAGAGACAAAAGGATAGGGACGGGTCCTGCACCAGCGGGAGGGAGCTGTGAAGGAGGAAAAGTGTCCACACACTAGGAAGCCCCTTTGCGGGCGGAGACTGCGGGTGGCGGAGGGGGCGAGCTTCGAAGCCGCGGAGGAGAGCACAGCAACAGGGGTGCGGAGGGCAAAGCAGAGAGATTCCCGCACAGAGGATCAGGGCCGACCGGCACTCACCAGCCGAGAGGCTTGTCTGCTCATGCGCCGGGGCGAGCGGGGCTGGGAGCTGAGGCTCGGGCTTCAGTCGGAGCGTGGGAGAGGACTGGGGTTGGCGGCGTGAACACAGCCTGCAGGGTGTTAGTGTAGCCGGGAGGGAGTCCGGAGAAAAGTCTGGACCTGCCGAAGAGGCAAGAGACTTTTTCTTCCCTCTTTATTTCCTGGTGCACGAGGAGAGGGGATTAAGAGCGCTGCTTAAAGGAGCTCCAGAGACGGGCGTGAGCCGCGGCTAAAAGTGCGGACCCCAGAGACAGACATGAGACGCTAAGGCTGCTGCTGCCGCCACCAAGAAGCCTGTGTGCGAACACAGGTCACTATCCACACCCCGCTTCTGGGGAGCCTGTGCAGCCCGCCACTGCCAGGGTCCCGGGATCCAGGGACAACTCCCCCGGGAGAACGCATGGCGCGCCTCAGGCTGGCGCAATGTCACCCCAGCCTCTGCCGCCGCAGGCTCGCCCTGCACACTGTGACCCTCCCTGCCCCTGCCCCCGCCCTGACTGAGCCAGATCCTCCAAAGCAGCGGCTCCTTTAACCCCGTCCTGTCTGAGCAAAGAACAGACACCCTCTGGGGACCCACACGCACAGGCGGGGCCAAATCCAAAGCTGAGCCCCTGGGAGCTGTGAGAACAAAGAAGAGAAAGGGAAATCTCTCCCAGCAGCCTCAGAAGCAGCAGATTAAAGCTCCACAATCAATCTGATGTACCCTGCATCTGTGGAATACCTGAATAGACAACGAATCATCCCAAATTAAGGAGCCGTGTGGATGAAAGACTCTTGGTGCTGCAGCCAGGAGTTAGTGCTGTGCCTCTGAGGTGGGAGAGCCAACTTCGGGACACTGGTCCACAAGAGGCCTCCCAGCTGCACATAATAGCAAACGGCGAAAATCTCCCAGAGATCTCCATCTCAACGCCAGCACCCAGCTTCACTCAACGACCAGCAAGCTACAGTGCTGGACATCCTATGCCAAACAACTAGCAAGACAGGAACACAACCCCACCCATTAGCAGAGAGGCTGCCCAAAATCATAATAAGTCTACAGACACCCCAAAAAACACCACCAGACGTGGACCTGCCCACCAGAAAGACAAGATCCAGCCTCATCCACCAGAACACAGGCACTAGTACCCTCCACCAGGAAGCCTACACAACCCACTGAACAAACCTTAGTTACTGGAGACAGACACTAAAAACAACGGGAACTACGAACCTTCAGCCTGCAAAAAGGAGACGCCAAACACAGTAAGATAAGCAAAATGAAAAGACAGAAAAACACACAGCAGATGAAGGAGCAAGATAAAAACCCACCAGACCTAACAAATGAAGAAGAAATAGGCAGTCTACCTGAAAAAGAATTCAGAATAATGATAGTAAAGATGATCCAAAATCTTGGAAATAGAATAGACAAAATGCAAGAAACATTTAACAAGGACCTAGAAGAACTAAAGATGAAACAAACAATGACGAACAACACAATAAACGAAATGAAAAATACTCTAGATGGGATTAATAGCAGAATAACTGAGGCAGAAGAACGGATAAGTGACCTGGAAGATAAAATAATGGAAATAATTAATGCAGAGCAGAATAAAGAAAAAAGAATGAAAAGAACTGAGGACAGTGTCAGAGACCTCTGGGACAACATTAAACGCACCAACATTCGAATTATAGGGGTTCCAGAAGAAGAAGGGAAAAAGAAAGGGACTGAGAAAATATTTGAAGAGATTATAGTTGAAAATTTCCCTAATATGGGAAAGGAAATAGTTAATCAAGTCCAGGAAGCACAGAGAGTCCCATACAGGATAAATCCAAGGAGAAATACGCCAAGACACATATTAATCAAACTGTCAAAAATTAAATACAAAGAAAACATTTAAAGCAGCAAGAGAAAAATAACACACAAGGGAATCCCCATAAGGTTAACAGCTGATCTTTCAGCAGAAACTCTGCAAGCCAGAAGGGAGTGGCAGGACATATTGAAAGTGATGAAGAAAAAAAACCTGCAACCAAGATTACTCTACCCAGCAAGGATCTCATTCAGATTTGATGGAGAAATTAAAACCTTTACAGACAAGCAAAAGCTGAGGGAGTTCAGCACCACCAAACCAGCTCTACAACAACTGCTAAAGAAACTTCTCTAGGCAAGAAACACAAGAGAAGGAAAGACCTACAATAACGAACCCAAAACAATTAAGAAAACGGGAATGGGAACATACATATCGATAATTACCTTAAACGTAAATGGACTAAATGCTCCCACCAAAAGACACAGATTGGCTAAATGGATGCAAAAACAAGACGCATATATTTGCTGTCTACAAGAGACCCACTTCAGACCTAGAGACACATACAGACTGAAAGTAAGGGGAAAGAAAAAGGTATTTCATGCAAATGGAAACCAAAAGAAAGCTGGAGTAGCAATTCTCATATCAGACAAAATAGACTTTAAAATAAAGAGTATTAGAAGACACAAAGGACACTACATAATGATCAAGGGATCGATCCAAGAAGAAGATATAACAATTGTAAATATTTATGCACCCAACATAGGAGCACCTCAATACATAAGGCAAATACTAACAGCCATAAAAGGGGAAATCAACAGTAACAAATTCATAGTAGGGGACTTTAACACCCCACTTTCACCAATGGACAGATCATCCAAAATGAAAATAAATAAGGAAACACAAGCTTTAAATGATACATTAAACAAGATGGACTTAATTGATATTTATAGGACATTCCATCCAAAAACGACAGAATACACATTTTTCTCAAGTGCTCATGGAACATTCTCCAGGATAGATCATATCTTGGGTCACAAATCAAGCCTTGGTAAATTTAAGAAAATTGAAATTGTTTTAAGTATCATTTCTGACCACAACGCTATGAGACTAGATATCAATTACAGGAAAAGATCTGTAAAAAAATACAAACACATGGAGGCTAAACAATACACTACTTAATAATGAAGTGATCACTGAAGAAATCAAAGAGGAAATCAAAAAATACCTAGAAACAAATGACAATGGAGACACGACGACTCAAAATCTATGGGATGCAGCAAAAGCACTTCTAAGAGGGAAGTTTATAGCAATACAATCCTACCTTAAGAAACAGGAAACATCTCGAAAAAACAACCTAACCTTGCACCTAAAGCAATTAGAGAAAGAAGAACAAAAAAACCCCAAAGTTAGCAGAAGGAAAGAAATCATAAAAATCAGATCAGAAATAAATGAAAAAGAAATGAAGGAAATGATAGCAAAGATCAATGAAACTAAAAGCTGGTTCTTTGAAAGAATAAGCAAAATTGATAAACCATTAGCCAGGCTCATCAAGAAAAAAAGGGAGAAGACTAAAATCAATAGAATTAGAAATGAAAAAGGAGAAGTAACAACTGACACTGCAGAAATACAAAAGATCATGAGATTACTACATGCAACTCTATGCCAATATAATGGACAACCTGGAAGAAATGGACAAATTCTTAGAAAGGCACAACCTGCCAAGACTGAATCAGGAAGAAATAGAAAATATGAACAGACCAATCACAAGCACTGCAATTGAAACTGTGATTAAAAATCTTCCAACATGCAAAAGCCCAGGACCAGATGGCTTCACAGGCGAATTCTATCAAACATTTAGAGAAGAACTATCACCTATCCTTCTCAAACTCTTCCAAAATATAGCAGAGGGAGGAGCACTCCCCAACTCACTCTACGAGGCCACCACACCCTGATACCAAAACCAGACAAGGATGTCACAAAGAAAGAAAACTACAGGCCACTATCACTGATGAACATAGATGCAAAAATCCTCAACAAAATACTAGCAAACAGAATCCAACAGCACATTAAAAGGATCATACACCATGATCAAGTGGGGCTTATTCCTGGAATGCAAGGATTCTTCAACATACACAAATCAGTCAATGTGATACACCATATTAACAAAGTGAAGGAGAAAAACCATATGGTCACCTCAATAGATGCAGAGAAAGCTTTTGACAAAATTCAACACCCATTTATGATAAAAAAAAAACCCTGCAGAAAGTAGGCATAGAGGGAACTTTCCTCAACATAATAAAGGCCATATATGACAAACCCACAGCCAACGTCATCCTCAATGGTGAAAATCTGAAAGCATTTCCACTAAGATCAGGAACAAGACAAGGTTGCCCACTCTCGCCACTCTTATTCAACATAGTTTTGGAAGTTTTAGCCACAGCAATCAGAGACGAAAAGGAAATAAAAGGAATCCAAATCAGAAAAGAAGAAGTAAAGCTGTCATTGTTTGCAGATGACATGACACTATACATAGAGAATCCTAAAGATGCTACCAGAAAACGACTATAGCTAATCAATGAATTTGGTAAAGTAGCAGTATACAAAATTAATGCACAGACATCTCTGGCATTCCTATACACTAATGATGAAAAATCTGAAAGTGAAATCAAGAAAACACTCCGACTTATCATTGCAACAAAATGAATAAAATATCTAGGAATAAACCTACAGAAGGAGACAAAAGACCTGTATGCAGAAAATTATAAGACACTGATGAAAGAAATTAAGGATGATACAAATAGATGGAGAGATATACCATGTTCTTGGATGAGAAGAATCAACATTGTGAAAATGACTCTACTACCCAAAGCAATCTACAGATTCAATGCAATTCCTATCAAACTACCACTGGCATTTTTCACAGAACTAGAACAAAATATTTCACCATTTGTATGGAAACACAAAAGACCTCGAATAGCCAAAGCAATCTTGAGAACGAGAAATGGAGCTGGAGGAACCAGGCTCCCTAACTTGACTATACTACAAAGCTACAGTAATCAAGACAGTACAGTACTGGCACAAAAACAGAAATATAGATCCATGGAACAGGATAGAAAGCCCAGAGATAAACCCACACACATATGGTCACCTTATCTTTGATAAAGGAGGCAGGAATGTACAGTGGAGAAAGGACAGCCTCTTCAATAAGTGGTGCTGGGAAAACTGGACAGGTACATGTAAAAGTATGAGATTAGATCACTCCCTAACACCATACACAAAAATAAGCTCAAAATGGATTAAAGACCTAAATTTAAGGCCAGAAACTGTTAAACTCTTAGAGGAAAACATAGGCAGGACACTCTATGACATAAATCACAGCAAGATCCTTTTTGACCCACCTTCTAGAGAAATGGAAATAAAGACAAAAATAAACAAATGGGACCTAATGAAAGCTTTTGCATAGCAAAGGGAACCATAAATAAGACCAAAAGACAACGCTCTGAAGGGGGGGAAATATTTGCAAATGAAGCAACCGACAAAGGATTAATCTCCAAATTTTACAAGCAGCTCATGAGCTCAATAACAAGAAAACAAAAAACCCAATCCAAAAATGGGCAGAAGATCTAAATAGACATTTCTCCAAAGAAGATATACAGTCAACAAACACATGAAGGAATGTTCAACATCATTAATCATTAGAGAAATGCAAATCAAAACTACAATGAGATATAATCTCACACCAGTCAGAATGGCCATCATCAAAAAATCTAGAAACAATAAATGCTGGAGAGGGTGTGGAGAAAAGGGAACCCTCTTGCACTGCTGGTGGGAATGTGAATTGGTATAGCCACTATGGAGAACAGTATGGAGGTTCCTTAAAAAACTACAAATAGAACTACCATATGACCTAGCAATCCCACTACTGGGCATATACCCTGAGAAAAGCATAATTCAAAAAGAGTCATGTACCAAAATGTTCATTGCAGCTCTATTTACAATAGCCTGAGATGGAAACAACCTAAGTGTCCATCATTGGATGAATGGATAAAGAAGATGTGGCACATATATACAATGAAATATTACTCAGCCATAAAAAGAAACGAAATTAAGCTATTTGTAATGAGGTGGATGGACCTAGAGTCTGTCATACAGAGTGAAGTAAGTCAGAAAGAGAAAGACAAATACCGTATGCTAACACATATATATGGCATTTAAGAAAAAAAATGTCATGAAGAACCTGGGGTAAGACAGGAATAAAGACACAGACATAGTAGAGAATGGACTTGAGGATATGGGGAGGGGGAAGGGTAAACTGTGACAAAGTGAGAGAGTGGCATGGACATATATACACTACCAAACATAAAATAGATAGCTAGTGGGAAGCAGCCGCATAGCACAGGGAGATCAGCTCGGTGCTCTGTGACCACCTAGAGGGATGGGATAGGGTTGGTGAGAGGGAGGGAGACGCAAGAGGGAAGAGATATGGGAACATATGTATATGTATAACTGATTCACTTTGTTATAAAGCAGAAACTAACACACCATTGTAAAGCAATTATATTCCAATAAAGATGTAAAAAAAATTATATGAGAAAGTGAATAAAAAACAACAACATGTAAAAATAACCTACAATTCAATGTCAAAATTGCCCTTTAATTAATTGTACATTATTTTAAATAAATTAACAGAAAATACTCTGAAAAACAAGATCCATATATATTCTGTCTACAAGAGACCCACCTCAGTTCTAGGAATACATACAGACTGCAAGTGAGGGGTTGGAAAACGGTATTCCACACAGATGGAAATCAAAAGAAAGCTGGAGTAGCAATATTCATATCAGATAAAGTAGTCTTTAAAATAAAGACTGTTATAAGAGACAAAGCAGAACACCAATAATGATCCAGGGATCAATCCAAGAAGAAGATAAAATAATTGTAAATATATGTGCACCCAACATAGGAGCAGCTCAATATACAAGACAAATGCTAACAGCCATAAATGGAGACATCAATGGTAACACAATAATAGTGGGGAACTTTAACACCCCACTTACATCAATGGACAGATCATCCAGACAGAAAATCAATAAGGAAATATGGGCCTTAAATGACACATTAGACCAGATGGATTTAATTGATATTTATAGAACATTCCATCCAAAAGCATCAGAATACACATTCTTCTCAAGGGCACATGAAACATTCTCCTGGAGAGATCACATGCTGGGTCACAAAGCAAGCCTTGGTAACTTTAAGGAAACTGAAATCATATCAAGCTTCTTCTCCAACGACAACACTATGAGATCATAAATCAACTATAAGAAAAAAACTGTAAAAAACCACAAACACTTGGAGGCTAACCAATATGTTATTAAACAACCAATGGATCACTGACGAAATCAAAGAGGAACTCAAAAAATACCTAGAGAGAAATGAAAACTAAAACACAATGTTCCAAAACCTATGGGATGCAGCAAAAGCAGTTCTAAGAGGGAAGTTTATATCAAAACAATCTTACCTGAGGAAAAAACAAAAATCTCAAATAAACAACTTAACTTCACACCTAAAGCAATTAGAGAAAAACAACAACAAAAAAAACCCCCCAAAGTTCTTGAATGAAAGATATGATAGTGATCAGAGCAGAAATAAATAAAATAGAGACAAAGAAAACAACAAAAAAGATCAATGAAACTAAAAGCTCGTTCTTTGAAAAGGTAAACTCTAGCCAAACTCATCAAGAAAAAAAGGGAGAGGGCTCAAATCAATAAAATTAAAAATGAAGAAGAGGTTACAACAGACACAACAGAAACACAAAGGATCTGAAGAAACTACTACAAGCAACTATATGCTAAAAAAATGGACAATCTAGAAGAAATGGACAAATTCTTAGAAAGGTACAATCTTCCAAGACTGAACCAGGAAGAAATAGAAAATATGAATAGACCAATCACAAGTACTGAAATTGAAACTGTGATTTTAAAATTTCCAAGTAACAAAAGTCCAGAGCCATATGATTTCACAGGTGACTTCTATCAAGCATTTAGAAAAGAGTTAACACCTATCCTTTTGAAAGTATTCCAAAAAAAATTGCAAAGAAAAAAATACTCCCAAACTCATTCTATGAGGCCACCATCACCCTGCTACCAAAACCAGACAAAGATACTACAAAAAAAGAAAATCAATATCACTGATGAACATAGACGCAGAAATCCTCAACAAAATGCTAGCAAACCAAATCCAACAATACTTTAAGAGACTCATACACCATGATCAAGTGGGATTTATGTCAGGGATGCAAAGATTTTTCAATATCCGCAAATAAATCTGTGTGATACACCACATCAACAAATTGAAGAATAAAAACCGTATGATCACCTCAAAAGATGCAGAAAAAGCTTTTGACACAATTCAACACCAATTTTATGATAAAAACTCTCCAGAAAGTGGGCATAGAGGGAAACTACCTCAACGTAATAAAGGCCATATACAACAAACCCAGAGCAAACACCATTCTCAATGGTGGAAAATCTGAAAGCATTTCCTCTAAGATTAAGAACAGGACAAGTATGTCCACTCTCACCACTGTTATTCAACATAGTTTTGGAATTCCTAGCCATGGCAATCAGAGAAGGAAAGGAAATAAAAGGCACCCAAATTGGGTAAGAAGAAATATAACTGTCACTGTTTGCAGATGACATGATCCTACACATAGACAATCCTAAAGATGCCATCAGAAAACTACTAGAGCTAATCAATGAATTCGGTAAAGTTTCAGGATACAAAATTAATACACAGAAAACTCTTGCATTTCTATACACTAACAATGAAAGATCAGAAAGAGAAATCAAGGAAACAATCCCATTTACCATCACATCCAAAAGAACAAAATACCTAGGAATAAACCTACCTAAGAAGGCAAAAGACATGCACTTGGAAAACTATAAGACACCGATGAAAGAAATCAAAGACTACTCAAACAGGTGGAAAGGTATACCATGTTCTTGAATTGGAAGAATGAATACTGTCAAAATGACTGTACTACCCAAGCCAATCTATAGTCAATGCAATCCCTATCAAATAACCAATGGCATTTTTCACAGAACCAGAACAAAAAATACTAAAATTTATATGGAAACACAAAAGACCCCAAATAACCAAAGAAATCCTGAGAAAGAAAAAAGGAGCTGGAGGAATCAGACTCCCTGACTTCTGACTATACTACAAAGCTACAGTAATCAAGACAGTATGGTACTGGCACAAAAACAGAAATATAGATCAATGAAACAAAATAGCCCAGAAATAAACTTACACACCTGTGGTCAATTAATCTATGAAAAAGGAGACAAGAACAGTCTCTTCAATAAGAAGAGGTGCTGGAAAAACTGGACAGCTATATGTAAAAGAATGAAACTAGAACATTATCTAACACCATACACAAAAATAAACTCATATGGAGTAAAGAACTAAATGTAAAACTGGATACTATAAAACTCTTAGAGGAAAACATAGGAAGAACAAACTTTGACATAAATTTCAGCAATATCTTTTTGATCCACCTCCTAGAATAATGAAAATCAAACCAAAAATAAACAAATGGGACCTAAATAAACTTAAAAGCTTTTAGACAGCAGAGGAAACCATAAACAAAATGCAACACACGGAATGGGAGAAAATATTTGCAAACAAAGCGACCAAGAAAGGATTAATCTCCAAAATATACAAACAGCTCATGCAGCTAAATATGAAGAAAAAAATCAAAAAATGTGCAGAAGACCTAAATAGACATTTCTCCAAAGAAGACATACAGATGGTCAAAAAGCACATGAAAAGATGTGCAACATCACTAATTATTAGAGAAATGCAAATCAAAACTACAATGAGGTATCACCTCACACCAGTCAGAATGGCCATCATCAAAAAGGCTACAAACAGGGCTTCCCTGGTGGCGCAGTGATTGAGAGTCTGCCTGCTAATGCAGGGGACGTGGGTTCGTGCCCCGGTCTGGGAAGATCCCACATGCCGCGTGAGCCATGGCCGCTGAGCCTGTGCGTCTGGAGAGACCACAGCAGTGAGAGGCCCACGTACCACAAAAAAAAAAAAAAAAAAAAAAAAAAAAAGGCTACAAACAATAAATGCTGGAGAGGGTGTGGAGAAAAGGGAACCCTCCTACACTGTTGGTGGGAATGTAAATTGGTACAACCACTAGGGAGAACAGTATGGAGGTTCCTTCAAGAACTAAAAATAGAATGACCATATGATCCAGCAATCCCAGCCCTGGGCGTATATCCAGAGAAAACCACAATTTAAAAAGATACATGTAACCCAATGTTCATTGCAGCACTAGTTACAATAGCCAAGACATGGAATCAACCTAAATGTTTATCAACAAAGGAATGGATAAAGAAGATGTGGTACATATATACAATGGAATATTACTCAGCCACAAAATAGAATGAAATAATGCCATTTGCAGCAACATGGATGGACCTAGAGATTATCATACTAAGTGAAGTAAGTCAGACAGAGAAAGACAAATATCATATGATGTCACTTATATGTGGAATCTAAAAAAAAATGATACAAATGAACTTCTTTATAAGACAGAAAAACACTCATAGGCATATAAAACAAACTTACAGTTACCAAAAGGAAAAGGAGGGGGAAGGGATAAATTAGGAGTTTGTGATTAACATATACACACTATTATACGTAAGATAGATAATCAACAAGGACATACTGTAAAGCACAGGGAACACTACTCAATAATCTGTAATAACCTATATGGGAAAGCATCTGATAAAGAATGGGTATATGTATATGTATAACTGAATCACTTTGCTGTACACCTGAAACTAACAACATTTTAAATCAACTATACTCTAATATAAAATAAAAATTAAATTTAAAGAAAAAGAAAAACAAAAAAACTCGTGTATAAGTGGAATCAAGTGGTTCAAACCCGCATCATTCAATTGTCAATTGTATTTAGCAGTCTATTTCTCTAGTTTTAAAAATATAAGGATTTTCTTCTCATATTCTTTTTAAGGATTTCTAGCTTAAACTCATTGTGACCTATAACAAATAATGTATCATTTTAATCCTTTAAACATTTTTAGACCTAATCTATGGTCAACATCCATCTCTGCTTGTAAAATATGGAGTCTGCCTTTGCTGGGTAAGATGTTCTATATGTGCTCATTTTTTCATCAGCCATTTTAAATTCTATATCATTACTAATCAATTTATAAGATGTGTTTTTAAATCTTCCCAAATGACTATGAAACTGTTGCTTTCTGGGTAGCATCCACTCACTGCGGCTGTTGAAAACTCAGCATTGATCTGCCAGTCACTTGAAAGTAATCTGCCTTTCTTTCTCTAGATGCTCTTAACGTTTCTGCGATATGATTTCTTGATATGGATTTCTTTTTATTATTTTGCTTGAGATTTATCTTTTTAACCTCTAATTAAATGTTTTTCACCAGTTATTTTAAAAATCTCGGCCAATATCTGATTATATATTGCCTCTTCTCATTGTCTCTCATTCTTCTAGAACTTTAATTCAACATATTGTTTAACCTTCTAATTCTACTATTTTCTATTTTTTTAATCTTTATACCTGTCTGGGACCCATCCTTTACACTTCTTTCAGAACTTTTTTTTTTTTAACATCTTTATTGGAGTATAATTGCTTTACAATGTTGTGTTAGCTTCCACTGTCAAAAAAGTGAATCAGCTATATGTATACATACATCCCTATATGCCCTCCCTCTTAGGTCTCCCTCCCACCCTCCCTATCCCACCCCGCTAGGTGGTCACAAAGCACCGAACTGATCTCCCTGTGCTATGCAGCGTCTTTCCGCTAGCTAGCTGTTTTACATTTCGTAGTGTATATACGTCAATTCTACTCTCTCACTCCGTCCCAGCTTACCCTTCCCCCTCCCCGTGTCCTCAAGTCCATTCTCTACGTCTGAGTCTTTATTCCTGTCCTGCCCCTAGGTTCATCACAACTTTTTTTTTTAACACTCCATATATATGTGTTAGCATACAGTATTTGTTTTTCTCTTTCTGACTTACTTAACTCTGTATGACAGACTCTGTAGGTCCATCCACCTTACTACAAATAGTTTGATTTCATTTATTTTTATGGCTGAGTAATATTCCACTGTGTATATGTGTCAAACCTTCTGTATCCACTCATCTGTCGATGGACACTTAGGTTGCTGTCATGTCCTGGCTATTATAAATAGTGCTGCAATAAATATTGTGGTACATGTCTATATTTGAATTACGGTTTTCTCAGGGTATAGGCCCAGGAGTGGGATGCTGAATCATATGGTAATTCTATTTTTAGTTTTTTAAGGAACCTCCATACTGTTCTTCATAGTGACTGTATCAATTTAAATTCCCACCAACAGTGCAAGAGGGTTCCCTTTTCTCCACACCCTCTCCAGCATTTATTGTTTATAGATTTTTGATGATAGCCATTCTTACCGGTGTGAGGTGATACCTCATTGTAGTTTGGATTTGCATTTCTCTAATGATTAGTGATGTTGAGCATCCTTTCATATGTTTGTTGAAAATCTGTATGTCTTCTTTGGAGAAATGTCTATTTAGGTCTTCTGCCCATTTTTGGATTGGGTTGTTTGTTTTACTGATATTGAGCTGCATGAGCTGCTTGCAAATTCTGGAGATTAATCCTTTCTCTGTTGCTTCATTTGCAAATATTTTTCCCCATTCTGAGGGTTGTCTTTTCATCTTGTTTATGGTTTCCTTTGCTGTGCAAAAGCTTTTAAGTTTCATTACGTCCTATTTGTTTATTTTTGTTTTTATTTCCGTTGCTCTAGGAGGTTGGTCAAAAAGGATCTTGCAGTGATTTATGTCATGGAGTGTTCTGCCTATGTTTTCCTCTAAGAGTTTTATAGTGTCTGGCCTTATATTTAGGTCTGTAATTGATTTTGAGTTTATTTTTGTGTGGTGTTAAGGAGTGTTCTAATTTCATTCTTTTACATGTAGCTGTTCAGTTTTCCCAACACCACTTATTGAAGAGGCTGTCTTTCTCCATCGTATATTCTTGCCTCCTTTATCAAAAATAAGGTGACCATATGTGCGTGGATTTATCTCTGGGCTTTCTATCCTGTTCCATTGATCTATATTTCTGTTTTTGTGCCACTACGATACTGCCTTGATTACTGTAGCTTTGTAGTATAGTCTGAAGTTAGGGAGCCTGCGTCCTCCAGCTCTGTTTTTCTTTCTCAAGATTGCTTTGGCTATTCAGGGTCTTTTGTGTTTCCAGACAAATTGTGAAATTTTTTGTTCTAGCTCTGTGAAAACTGCCATTGGTAGTTTGATAGGGATTGCTCTGAATCTGTAAATTGTTCTGGGTAGTATAGTCATTTTCACAATGTTGATTCTTCCAATCCAAGAATATGGTATATCTCTCCATCTGTTTCTATCATCTTTAATTTCTTTTATCAGTGTCTTATACTTTTCTGTATACAGATCTTTTGTCTACCTAGGTAGGTTTATTCCTAGGTATTTCATTCTTTTTGTTGCAGTGGTAAATGGGAGTGTTTCCTTAATTTCTCTTTCAGATTTTTCATCATTAGTGTATAGGAATGCAAGAGATTTCTGTGCATTAATTTTGTATCCTATTACTTTACCAACTTCATTGATTAGCTCTAGTAGTTTTCTGGTAGAATCTTTAGGATTCTCTATGTATAGCATCATGTCATCTGCAAACAGTGACATCTTTACTTCTTCTTTTCCAATTTGGATTCATTTATTTCTTTTTCTTCTCTGATTGCTGTGGCTAAAACTTCCAAAATTATGTTGAATAATAGAGGTGAGAATAGGCAACCTTGTCTTGTTCCTGATCTTAGAGGAAATGGTCTCAATTTAGCACCATCGAGAACGAGGTTGGCTGTGGGTTTGTGATATATGGCCTTTATTATGTTGAGGTAAGTTCATTCTATGCCTAGTTTCTGGAGAATTTTTATCATAAATGTGTGTTGAATTTTGTCAAAAGCTTTTTCTGAATCTATTGAGATGATTATATGATTTTTATCCTTCAATTGGCTAATATGGTGTATCACATTGATTGACTTGCATATATTGAAGAATCCTTGGATTTCTGGGATAAACCCCACTTGGTCATGGTGTATGATCCTTTTAATATGCTGTTGAATTCTTTTGCTAGTATTTTGTTGAGGATTTTTGCATCTATGTTCATCAGTGATGTTGGTCTGTAATTTTCTTTTTTTGTGACGTTTTTGTCTGGTTTTGGTATCAGGGTGATGGTGGCCTCGTAGAATGAGTTTGGGAGTGCTCCTCTCTCTGCTATATTTCAGAAGAGTTTGAGAAGGATCTTCTCTAAATATTTGATAGAATTCGCCTGTGAAGCCATCTGGTCCTGGGTTTTATTTGTTGGAAGAGTTTTAATCACAGTTCAGTGCTTGTGATTGGTCTGTTTATATTTTCTATTTCTTCCTGGTTCAGTCTTGGAAAGTTGTACTTTTCTAAGAATTTATCCATTTCTTCCAGGTTGTCCATTTTATTGGTGTATAGTTGCTTGTAGTAATCTCTCATGATCCTTTGTATTCCTGCAGTGTAAGTTGTTACTTCTCCTTTTTCATTTCTAATTCTGTTGATTTGACTCTTCTCCCTTTTTTCGTGATGAGTCTGGCTAATGGTTTATCAATTTTGTTTATCTTCTCAAAGAACCAGCTTTTAGTTTTATTGATCTTTGCTATCGTTTTCTTCATTTCCTTTTCATTTACATCTGATCTGATCTTTATGATTTCTTTCCTTCTGCTAACATTGGAGGTTTTGTTCTTCTTTCCCTGATTGCTTTAGGTTTAAGTTTAGGTTGTTTGAGATTTTTCTTGTTTCTTGAGGTAGGATTGTATTGCTATAAACTTCCCTCTTAGAACTGTTTTTGCTGCATCACATAGGTTTTGGGTCATCATGTTTTCATTGTCATTCGTTTCTAGGTATTTTTTAATTTCCTCTTTGGCTTCTTCAGTGACCTCTTGGTTATTTTGTAGTGTATTATTTAGCCTCCATGTGTTTGTATTTTTTACAGTTTTTTTTCCCTCTAAGTGATATCTAGCCTCATTGTGTTGTAGTCGGAAAAGATACTTGATATGTTTTCAATTTTCTTAAGTTTACCAAGACTTGATTTGTGACCCAAGATATGATCTATCCTGGAGAATGTTCCATGAACACTTGAGAAGAAAGTGTATTGTTATTTTTGGATGGAATGTCCTATAAATATCAATTAAATACATCTTGTTTAATGCGTCATTTAAAGCTTGTGTTTCCTTATTTTTTTCATTTTGGATGATCTGTCCATTGGTGAAAGTGGGTTCTATTATTGTGTTACTGTTGATTTCCCCTTTTATGGCTATTGGCATTTGCCTTATGTATTGAGGTGCTCCTATGTTGGGTGTGTAAATATTTATAATTGTTATATCTTCTTCTTGGATTGATCCCTGTATCATTATGTAGTGTCCTTCTTTGTCGCTTGTAGTAGTCTTTATTTTAAAGTCTATTTTGTCTTATATGAGAATTGCTACTCCAACATTCTTTTGATTTCCTTTTGCATGGAATATCCTTTTCCATCCCCTCACTTTCAGTCTATATGTGTCCCTAGGTCTGAAGTGGGTTTCTTGTAGACAGCATATATATGGGTCTTGTTTTGTTATCCATTCAGCCAGTCTATGTCTTTTGGTTGGAACATTTAATCCATTTACATTTAAGGTAATTATTGATATGTTTGTTCCTATTACCATTTTCTAAATTGTTTGGGGTTTGTTTTTGTAGGTCTTTTCCTTCTCTTGTGTTTCCTGCCTAGAGAATTCCTTTAGCATTTGTTGTAAAGCTGCTTTGGTTGTGCTGAATTCTCTTAACTTTTGCTTGTCTATATAGGTTTTAATTTCTCCATCGACTCTGAATGAGATCCTTGCTGGGTAGAGTAATCTTGGTTGTAGGTTTTCCCCTTCATCACTTTATATATGTCCTGCCAGTCCCTTCTGGCTTGCAGAGTTTCTGCTGAACGATCAGCTGTTAACTTTATGGGGATTCCCTTCTATGTTATTTGTTGCTTTTCCCTTGCTGCTTTTAATATTTTTTCTTTGTATTTAATTTTTCATAGTTTGATTAATATATGTCGTGGCATGTTTCTCTTTGGATTTATCCTGTATGGGACTCTCTGTGCCTCCTGGACTTCACTGACTATTTCCTTTCCCATGTGAGGGAAGTTTTCAACTATAATCTCTTCAGATATTTTCTCAGACCCTTTCTTTTTCTCTTCTTCTTCTGGGACCCCTATAATGTTGGTGTGTTTAATGTTGTCGCAGAGGTCTCTTAGACTGTCCTTAATTGTTTTCATTCTTTTTTCTTTATTCTGCTCTGTGGTAGTTATTTCCACTATTTTTTCTTCCAGGTCACTTATCTGTTCTTCTGCCTCAGTTATTCTGCTCTTGATTCCTTCTAGAGAATTTTAAATTTCATTATTTGTGTTGTTCATCATTGTTTGTTTGCTCTTTAGTTCTTCTAGGTCCTTGTTAAACATTTCTTGTATTTTTTCCATTCTATTTCCAAGATTTTGGAAAATCTTTACTATCATTACTCTGAATTCTTTTTTGGATAGACTGCTTATTTCTTCTTCATTTGTTTGGTCTGGTGAGTTTTTACCTTGCTCCTTCATCTGCTGCATGTTTCTTACAAATTTACAGTTTGGGGGTTTTGATTTCATTGCTATAGATTGAATGTTGTGTCCCCCACAGATTTGTATGTTGAAACCTAATCCCCAGTGGGTGAGGTTGGTTCAGTGGCTTGTGTAGGCTTCCTTGTGGAGGGGACTGGTGCCTGTGTTCTAGTGTGTGGGGCTGGATCTTGTCTTTCTGGTGGGCAGGGCCACGTCCTGGGGTGTGTTTTGTGGTGTCTGTGAACTTAGCACGATTTCAGGCAGCCTCTCTGCTAGTGGGTGGGGTTTTGTTCCTGTCTTGCTAGTTGATTGGCATGGGGCGTCCAACAATGGAGCTTGCTGGCCATTGGGTGGAGCTGGGTCTTAAAGTTGAGATGGAAATCTCTGGGAGAGCTCTCACCGATTGATACTGTATGGGGTCAGGAGGTCTCTAGTGGTCCAATGTCCTGAACTCGGCTCTCCCACCTCAGAGGCCTAGGCCTGACACCAGACCAGAGCACCAAGACCCTGTTAGCTACACGTCTCGGGCTTCTAAATATGTACCCAGCATCCACTGCATAGAAGTTTAATTTTCTCCTGTTGTAATTCACTTTCCAGTCCTTGCAGATTGGCTCTGTTCGATCACTCTTCTGATGCTGAGTAAGCCTGCTCACCGCTCCAGTCGGCAGCTCATTTCCTTCCTTAAGCAGGAAGATCTCTGAACTAATTTAGGTCAGTAATTCTCTTTTCATCTTTGTCTAAACTATTATTAACTCTATTCACTGAGATTTTAATTTTAGTTTTTCACTTTTGAAAGTCGTATTTAGTTCTCTTTCAAATGTTATGTCACTTTTTTTAAGGTTCATGTTCCCTGGAATTCTTTTAAGGTTTGTTTTTATTTCAACATAATAGTTTTTCAATCTGTATTTTATTATACTAACAATATTATCCCAATAATTAACGGGGTTTTTTTCCCCTCTTTTCTTATCTATTGTTTCTGAGTCATGGTGTCTTGTATCTTTGTTTGCTTGTTGATCTGTTTACATTTGACTATATGTTTGTCATTAAACTTGAAAAATAAAATTTTAGGTGTCAAATTCTGGAATTAAGTGAATTTCCTCTAGATTTACATTTGACTCTGCCAGGTACTTTGGTACACAAGATATAACCACATTAATGGCAATTCAAGGTTTGAGAGTCCATAAAAAGTCCAGGTAATTACAATCTTTCACGAAATTATTTGCAAGAGCTAGCCCAATACCTCTTTTTGGTTACTTTGAGCGTGTAGACTTTTAAGTTCCCAGCTTATTGTGGGGAGGGTTTGACCAGACCTGCTTGTGTGGGTCTTGGTCTTTCATTTCTACACTCCTCACCTTATATGGTCATCAAAACAAAAGTGCAAATTTTGTGGGTTCAGCAAATTACCTCAGAATAATAATAGCTACTGCTGGATTCCCATTATTCCTTCTGTTTTAACCTAATAATCTCTCTTGCTTTGGGAGTTCTTCAAGACCTCTAAGGTTTCTATACATTTTAAACAGGTTTGTTTTGGGTTGCTTCTGGTGGGAAAATTGGCACGGAATCCTAGTCACTGTTAATGAAATCCCCTATCCACATCTCTATTCAGATCATTGGGAACATATATTTTACTCCTCTTTTTTCACATGGGCAGTCTGTTGTTTCTACTTTCCCCTTTGTTTAAGTTAGAGTAATAATTTTAAAACAAAATGAAGAATTAAAAATTTAAGTAACAAAAAATTAAATTTACCCAACTACTATGGCACTAATAAAGCTCTTATACTATTTTTGCTTTTTTTCCATTTTCTGCATATTAGTTTTCAGATTCATGAAGAAATATCATGAAGTTGCAATCACTGAGAGTGTAATAGAGAAGGAATTAAGATCTTTACAGCTTTAAAATTGGTAATAATCGGTGTGTATTTATATAGAGGGAGGAGATCCTTAACTTTCATAGGATTTTCAAGTGGGTTATCACAATCCTTAAAAGACTGAGAATTGTATTAGTTTTCAATTCTGATACTTTTGCAAAAATTTTACCATACTATAATGTTTTTCTGTGCCAACACAGTCTTCTAAGTACTTTTAAGAGTGTCTCACAGCCCCCTGTGTTACTCTGCAGGACTCTGCCATGCCTTTCTCTCAGTGATGAATGCCTGGGTCCACTTCTTCATGTGTTACAAGGAGCACAGCAGTGACGTACCTCCTTCTTAGGAGCTATCACCCCCGGGGCAGAGATGGGATTAGGTTGATGGGACTCTTATACCATGGATGAATAGGATTTGAGATGTTTTTCCACCGGGGTCTGATGGCTTGCAACAAAATCAAGTCACTAGGCCTTTTCTGCATGCAGAGAACCTTCTGGGACATAAAGGCCTTTGCCTTGAGTAGGAAGCAGGAGAACAGAAGTCGTCCACAGTGTCAGGATTTCACTGAGAGTTTGCTGGGGCTCAAGTGACCTGAGAGTATAATGGTCAGTGGCAGAGCCTCATTCTTCCCTTTCCTTTCTCTGGCGGTGCCCTCCACACACTCAGGAGAGAGAGCTACTCAATCTGCATGACAACTTCTAGAAAGAAGTGGGAGCAGCAAGGGTCTCAACAGGGGGCTAAGGCCAAAGGGTGAAGACAAGCAGGCTCCAGTCAATGAGGGAGAGGAAGGAGGAAATAGACAGCTCCCAGCTTTGATGCTTGTAGGGATTATTGAATTAGGTGGGTTTGAGGTTCTGCGACACAGTGACCCGGTCCCCATCCCTGTTGCCCTGGGTTCCCATTTCCGCGGCCAGCAATGACTCAGCAGCTGTGCGGGATATTGCGCTGAAGCCTTGGGTTACTGTCTTCCCCCACATCACTGGCAGTTCGTGGGCAAGCCTCTTGGGCAGCCTCGGGTGACGAAACCTAGCACAGCAGCAGGAGAACGGGAATGCGAATTCTCAAGCCCCCACCCTCACCTTTCCTTCCTCTTTCAGGGGCTCAAAGTCTGGTGGGAGGAAGACCAGCAGCAACTGACTGGGCAGACTTCCCAGGACGATGCAGCCACTCCTGCTCCTGGTGGTCCTTCTCCTGCCCCCCAGGGCTAGGGCAGGTGAGTGACCGTCCCCATCCTCAGAGGCCAACCCCATCCCATAGACTCTGGAGCCAGACCACTCAGGCACTTCCTAACCCTGTATCATTGGGCAGCTTGTATGAGTTCAGAGTTCCTCAGCTCCATCATCTATAAAACAGGAATTATGTCAGGCCTACCTCAGAGAGTTGACATGAGAGTTAAATGACTTGGTGTACATAAAATTCTTGGAGTCGTCCTGGCACGTACTACTTGCTATATAAACATGCTCTCTGCACTCATTCTGCAGCTCCTGTGGCAGAGCCGAGGAGATAAAGATACAGCAATAGCAGGCCCGCCAGCTCATCCTTAGAGCCTTAAATTCATGAGCTGGCCGTGAGCTGGACTCACGGGGATCCGGGAGACTCCCTGAGGAAGAAAGTACCACGGGACTTCAGGGAGAGGCTGCCCAGAGGGCTCCAGATCTGCCATCCCCACAGCAGAGGAACCTTCCTCATTATGGGAGGCTGCAGCTGGCCTTGCCTTCTGGGGAGGTGGGAGGGAGCTGAGGCTGGGAGGGGGAGCCAGCAGCGTTTCCTGCAGAATCCTGGAGCCTCCCCCAAGGCTGGTGCCCTGCAGACCCAGTTCTCATGAACCACCAGCTTCTCCGGCCCCTGTAGCAGCTCTCCTGCCTCGCCATCTTCTAACATTTCTGGAGCCACCAAGCCGAAGCCCACACACCTATCAGTGCAGAGATAAGTGCCTAATGCTTCCTTCCAGGGCAGATCATCGGAGGCCAAGAGGCCAGGCCCCATTCCCACCCTTACATGGCATATGTTCAGATCCAGAGACCAGTGGGACTGACCACTTGTGGGGGGTTTCTGGTGCGAGAAGACTTTGTGATGACAGCAGCTCACTGCTCGGGAAGGTGAGGCACTAAGGGGCTTCTGGGCACCAGCAGAGCAGGTCCAGAAGATTTCATGAGAGGAGCCATTGAAAGCAGGGTTCTAGCAATAAAGGGGTGAAAAAAGAGCAGGTAGGGCTTGGGGAGCAGGGAGCAGGCCATTGTAAATGGGGAGAAAGGAGGACCTGATCAAAAAGAGCAAGATGGGGAGATGGAAGGCACGCATTGAGGCTCAAAATATGAATTCAAGCTCCTTTTTTATTGTAGAGGAGGCCAAATATGAGGTCGCTGGGTTTCCCACCACCCCCAGCTCAAGGCTGTGGAGACCAAGGGCACAGAGCCCAGTGCCAGAGCCCTCCTGTCCCCACCTTCCCTTGGCTGATGTCTCGCCACCCTGGGCTGTCGCGTGACCTGCATCGGGGAGTGCAGTTCCTGCAGCTCAGACCTACCTCTAGGCTCCCTTTCCTTTGCAGACAAATAAGTGTCATCCTGGGGGCCCACAACATCAGGAGGTTGGAAAGGACTCAGCAGCGCATACCGGTGCTCAGAGCCATCCCCCACCCCAGGTACAATCAGCAGAACAACCAGAATGACATCATGTTACTGCAGGTACCGACCCACTGGTACTTCACCCGGGCGGCTCCCTCCCAGCTTGGGGGACCAGGGAGGGGGAAGCCGAGCAGACTCCCAGGGTGGTGGTGGGCATGGGGTGAGCATGGCACAGACAGTCCCTGAGTGCCTGCATGCTTCCTGCCAGCTGAGAAGCAGAGTCACACGTAATCGAGCTGTGAGGCCGGTGGCTCTGCCGCAGACCCAGGACAGCCTGAGTCCTGGGACCCCGTGCACCGTGGCCGGCTGGGGCCTTCTCGGCCTGAACAGGGGAACAGACGTGCTCCAGGACGTGCAGCTGACAGTGCAGAGGAACGGGGAGTGCAGTAGACGCTTCATGTTCTACACCGGCCAAACACAGATTTGTGTGGGCGACCCAAGAGAGAGGAAATCCGCCTTCCTGGTAAGACCACGGGCATCTGCCGACACTGTCCGAGACAAAGGGACGTGGGCAGACTGGGCCGTGGGGACAGACTACAGCCCCATGGCCTCAGTCTGGGGCCCAGAGCAGAGTGAGGTGGGGGACTTTTTCCCGTCCATCCGGTCTCTGGGGGAATAGCAGGTGCACCAGACACAGGACGTACATGTGTAGCGTTTTCCTGGGGCCGGTGAAGGTACCTTGACCTGGGTTGTTCTGGAGAATAACCATAGAGAGGGCTGAAGCCCAGTGATGGAAAAATCCAGAAGCTCCACTTCTGCTGCCCCTCCGCCTCCCACCTCACACACAGCCAGCAGTGGAAGGAGCCCACCCATGCCTGTCTTCTCTGAGGGCGGGCCTTAGGGCCGCAGGAGCGGGAAGGCCTGGAGAATGGAGGCCCGGCTTAGTGTCCCTCCCTCTGGTTGCCCACAGGGGGACTCCGGTGGCCCCCTTGTGTGTAACAACGTGGCCCAGGGCATCGTCTCCTACGGAAACAGGTTTGGGACTCCTCCAGCAGTCTTCACCAGGATTTCCAGCTTCCTGCCCTGGATACGGAGAACGATGAGACGCTTCAAAAAGTGGGGGCTGGAGTGACACCCCCTGTCACTGACTCCCCTTCTCTGGGGCAGAGCCCAGATCCAGGGCAGTTCCCAGAGCCTTAATAAACATCCACATCTAGAGTGGAAATAACCGATTCCTCATTTGTTCATTAAACATGATTCAATACACAGCAAATGTGTGCCAGGACTGAGTGTGAGCTCCTCCAGGAAAATGGGGTCTCTTCCCCAGGACAAGTGAATCCCCGTCGCCCCCATCCTGGGAGTCAGGGTGAGCTTCTTCTCTCCTCCAAGCCATGCATTCCTCCATCTCCCCTCCACCCGCTCTGGGGAGTGATGGAAGGACCTATCTCTTCCCAGAGTAAGGCTCCTTATTCTCCACGCTACCAGAGACTCTCCTTTAGGTATTAAAGTGTACCCCAAAACTGTGTGCCACTGGCGTGGGTAAGACAGGCAGATCAAAGGGACGATTGAAATTCTATACAAGGCCCAATTGAACATATGGTTAACAATTCTCAGATCACTGAGAAACAATCAACTTTTAATAGACAACATTGAAACAAAATAGAGAATCATTAGGGAAAAAAGATAAAGTTGGGTCCATACTTCTCATCATAATCCGAAATTACACTCAGATGGGATCAAAGATCTAAATGTAAAAAAATCAATCCATACAAGTACTAGAAGAAAAAAAATAATTTACTTTCTTAAAAATATCTAACAAAACACCCATATCAAAGCTGCGCTATTCACAATGGCCAAGAGATGGGAGCAACCCGAGTGTCTATGGACAGCCAGAGTTTCTGAAACCTTTACCCATACCAACCCTGACTGTACTATAGACCAATGTTCTCATTTTCAATGTGATGAGGGTCTCCTTCTGGTTTCGTTACTCTAAAATTATACAATACAGTATGTTGCCTAAAATAACTTGACTTTATACTAAAGATTAACTTATGACTGATACATCAATATTATATTCAAATAATAGATTTCTGAAGTCACATAGCTTAAAACCGTGCTTTTAACACGTCAAGGTAACTGTAAAGAATCAGCTGGGAAGTTCTTCTCTGTTCATGAAAATGGTAATTACTCCTCACAGTGTGACATTTGCCACCTGAATTTTTGCAGTTTCCGTAATCTTGAATAATCACTGAACACATGTCAAAGCGACTGATATGCAGAAATGCTTCGGTAAATTTGATATTCTTTTATAGCTATTTCTTGCCAGAAACTCATTTGCCTAACATTCAGCGTAAGTCATTTATCAACAAAATTTTAATCAATAATACATCTTTGAAATTACTCAGTCATTTTTCCTATATTTGCTACCACCTACCCATAGGAATTCTCTCCTGCTTGTATGTTCTGCGGGAAAACAGTCTCATTGTTAATTGTTTGCATTGGCAGGTGGAAAGAATACTTGACGATGAAGGGGGGAGGAGAGAGCTGTGGAAGAGCACTCGTCCAGCCCCTCCTCTCTGTGACATTTACTTAGAGCCCCAGAGCACCGCCCAGGTCAGGACTCAGTCCCCAGGAAACTCCCAGGGCAGACCCATCTCTCCCCTAAGCCTCTCCCTGCCAGTCAGCACTTCCAAGGCAGCTCTCTGCCTCCAGCGGCCCTGCCAGAAACGTTTCTACAGACCTCACTGTGCTCACCTCCAGAGGACAATTCCCTTCATGACCATCCCAGAAGCCACTTCCACCGCCTCTCACAGCTCAGCACCCTCCCCCGATAAGTAAACCGCAGCAGCAGAGCTTTGGCAAGAAACCATTTTGCACACCAAAAACTAGAGGAAAAGAACACAACTCCTCCCACTTTCTTTCTCCACTTTCCACCTCTGTGCCTTGGAAGCCCTACTGACTTGTCTGGAAAGTCACAAAACCATGGCAAGCTCATGGACAGAAACCCCACCGGGAACTTCTCTCCTGACCCCATAGCTCAGGCAGACTTCCGGTCCTCCAGAGGCCTGGTGCCTGTGCCCTGGGGCAGAGCATCAGAGTCAGGAGAAGCTAGCCACTGGCGATTTGTCATAACTATAGCAATGTCACAGAAGTGAGGTCTGGTAACCTTGATAATGGTTGTCTGAGTTTGTCTGGGAAATGGTGGGTGCCCCAGGGGAAAGCCACCTGAACCTCGGGTTGGAGAAGAGAGGACAGCCCAGGACTGCCTAAGGAAATGTCTTTCTTATAGAAATGTGAAGAAACTCTCAGAAGTGGATGAAATCTTCCAAATACATTGTGAACCATTTCAAGATTTTAGTTGGCATGACCCCCAGAACAACTAAAATACCCATTAGTCTGATACCCATCAAGATTTCTTTTTCGCCAGCAGTACCACTCCTGGGCATATATCCAGACAAAACTCTAATCCTAAAAGATACCTGCACTCCTATGTTCATAGCAGCACTATTCACAATGGGCAAGACATGGAAGCAACCTAAATGTCCATCGACAGATGAATGGATAAAGAAGATGTGGTACACGTATACAATAGAATACCACTTGTTCTTTTTTATGACTGAAATAGCACCATTTGCAGTAACATGGATGCAACTAGAGTTTATCATACTAAGTGAAACAAGTCAGAAAATGAAAGACAAAAACCATATGATATCACCTATATGTGAAATCTAAAATATGACACAGATGAACCTATCTACGAAAGAGAAACAGACTCAAACATAGAGAACAGACTTGTGATTGCCAAGGGGGTGGGGGTTGGGGGAGGGGTGGAGTGGGAGGTTGGGCTTAGCAGATGTAAGATATTATATATGGAATGGATGAACAGCAAGGTCCTACTGTGTAGCACAGAGAGAACTACATGCAGTATCGTATGATGAACCATTATGAAAAATAATATTTTTTAAAATAATGTATTTATGTATAACTGAATCACTTTGCTGTACAAAAGAAATTAACACAACATTGTAAATCAGCTATACTTCAATTAAAAAAATAGGGCTTCCCTGGTGGCGCAGTGGTTGAGAATCTGCCTGCTAATGCAGGGGACACGGGTTCGAGCCCTGGTCTGGGAAGATCCCACATGCCGCGGAGCAACTAGGTCCGTGAGCCACAACTACTGAGCCTGCGTGTCTGGAGCCTGTGCTCTGCAACAAGAGAGGCCGCGATAGTGAGAGGCCCACGCACCGCGATGAAGAGTGGCCCCTGCTCGCCACAACTAGAGAAAGCCCTCGCACAGAAACAAAGACCCAACACAGCCCTAAATAAATAAATAAATTTTAAAAAATAAGATTGCTTTTTCAAGTTTCCACCATATTTTCAGAAGTATAATTTTCCCAGGCTACATTATAATCCACTGTTTTGTTGTACAAAACATTACTAAACCGTTTTGACATCCGTAAATTTAACAGGCCTCTCTCCAAACACTCCCCCCACCCAGAATCCCACACTCACTTTGCCCTGGCCGGAGCAGATCAGATGGCTCCACTGACTAGCCATTGGCTCTGCCTGCTCAGGGACCTTCCTGAGTTACAAGCCCTGGGATGGTACAATGGGTTCCCAGAAAGACAAGACTCTTTTGTGCTCCTCACCTTCTGTCCCAGTGAGCCGCAGTCAACATGAAGTTGTCTTATGCCAGGAAACCCCTACATCTGCTCCAGTCTTGTTTGTTGTCATAGGAACATACAGAGACCATGTAGGGTGGGGCTTGCGGTCTGGCCTTTCTGCCTCATTTGATCTCTCCTGAAAGAGAAAATTTCCCTGGATCTCTCTGTTCATAGGAAACAGGATGGGCACTGCCTCGTGACCTAAAACAAGGGGATGTCCAGAGGAGGAGAGTCTGCAGTGGTCTTCAGGGACTCAGCACGATGAGATGGGGGCTCCAGGCTTCCCGGGGCAGCACGGCGGGCTGGCAGCATGACCTGTTTCCTTGCTTAGCTCTTATCTCCCTGTAGAGATGAGGAGCTCAGCCCTTGTTCTGGAGCACTTCAAATGCATGTGAAGGGGAAGGGATCTGTCTTCCAGATAAACCATCTAGAAGACCTGGAAATAAATCTCTCTGACCTACCCTGGTTATTTCTTTGTCCCCGAGATTTTCAGACCCCCTGTGCCCTGCTTACTTCCAGGTGAGACTGGTTTCTAAACCCTGAAAAATTGAGCTCATGGAGCGGAATGCTCTGGCTTCTTTCTCCCCCATCATGAGTCAGGCACATAGTAAATGTCCCACAAATACTTGTTGGATAAGTGAATGAACAGTCCCCCAAATTGCTTTTGGTCCTAATGCAGCCTGAACCTCAGCACAGGTTTATCTTTTTAAGGAATTTAGCCATCAAGATAAAGAGGAACACATGTACAGGATTAGAAATCAGAGTGAGGTTGGGAAATGGGAGGAGGGGGCCTGGGTGGAAGCCAGCTTCCATTAGGGCCATGATCAGTGGTGAGGCAACACTGAGAGGCCCACTTAGGTTCTGGATATATCTGCCCTGGTGGAGCAGGGTGGCTCAAGAAAGTGGGGAGAGTGAGAAGGTCACATCTGGGAAACAGTGTAAGATAGCTCTTTCATTCTTGGTCTAGACAATAGCTCTTGGGATAGAGCAACCCACTCTTAGCTTTGGAGAATGGGAAGTTATAAGCCTCATTTTCAGCTTTCCCTCCACACCAGGATCCTGTGCCATCCTAATTATAAGTAACTTTCCATGTGCCAAGGTGTGACCTATGGAGAGGAGAAGACCCACCAGGTCTCCGTGGGAGTCTTTCCTGCAATCTGTGCACTATATACCCAGCGGCAGGTCTGGGGTTTAGCAAATTTCTGGGAATGGACTGAGGCAAGGAACAATCATAGCAATAGTCTTGCTGGGGCACTGGGGAAGTGCTGCTGCTGGGATAAGCCAGGCCTCTGAGGATAGGGAGAGTCACTTACCTCTTTCAGCCCTGGAGGTAGGAGATTGGCCACTAAGCACAGGACCAGCAGCATATTCTCTGAAAAGCTGAGCAGGCCTGAAGTGGCATGTGATTTCTCCTTCCAGGTTTTTGCAATCCTGAGTTTCAAAGGGCAGGCTCGGGGCCCACCAATTTACTCCTGGTTCTACTGATTCTCAAGACATGAGCTTTCATCAGAAAAGTCTGTATGGTGAGGGTGTTGCGAGAACCCCATTCTTGGGCCCTTGGTAGTCAGCATGGTCACGTTCACCTAGAGAAAATCCTGAACTCTGAATGGAGGAAGGGCTTTGGGGGGTTTGGGCATTAATCAGAAATGGTGTCCCCTTCCTCTAAGTTCAATCGTCCAAGAGCATAAATCTGACTCCACCATGCTTTTTGTTTGTCATTAGGTAACTGTCTACTTCCTAGAAAAAAAAAACAAAAAAGCATACAACTATCCAATTATACTCTTTGCAGAGCTTTGGAGTTTTTTTTTTGATAGCTGAAGCTGTTGTTCTAAATGCAAAAGTACCAAGAAAAAGTCTTTCCTAAAACACATTAGCCAAGAGCCTAGCCATCCATCAATTTCTTGGTAGTTTCAGGCAACTGCAAACTGTTGGGGAAAGGGGTGAGGACCAGAGATTGAGGATGAAGTGCAGGTGGGGTATTGATGAGAGTACCAGGAAGATAAGGTGATGACAGAATAGGAGAGTTTAAGAAGAGGGGTTTGACAGACAAATGCACCTGAGTTTATTGTGTGGTCCAGTTCCAGGTAGCCCTTATAAAGCCAGTATTATTCTCAACTTGTTGATATTTCAAAGGTTTAAAAGACCCCAATATTAAAGTAGCTGGGAAGCATCAGGTAGAGACGGAAAGAGGATAAACAAACTTTGTCATTCATTCTAAGTTTTCCAGGTCACTCCTCTCCCACCTGGCCCAGGTAATCTGGGCTCCAGGGAAGACCATGATGTGGGCAAATGTTCTGCCCCCCAAGGCTCCTTGCTCCTGGTGAGGAACCAGGCATATTTGCTCACGCAGTTCTCTGCACACAGGTGCTTAGGGTTGTCAGCCTTTAGAAGGGCAAGTTCCAAGCTATGATCCTACTTAGAATACAGGCAATCAGCCAGACAGCTTAGATTACTTCTATTTGTTCTTTTTATAATTTCGTACAGATATGAGAAGACTTCTAGAATCTTATCTCAAACTAAACATAAGGTTTAAGCTGTTTTTGCATCATTGGCTCAGTCATTACCCACAAGGTAGAACATATATCTTCTCATTTTCATTCTCTGCCTCAAGAATGACAGTTCCTTAAAGGGGATATATTGCCTCTTACCTTTGATGATTTACCTCTCCTCCCCACCGCCAATTTGCAAACCACAAGTATGCTCAGCAATGTTGCAGTAATTTATTAAATAACTGTGTTGACACACTGGTCTTTAACGCACCTATAAACTATTATTTATGATGTTTGGGAAGTACAGAAAATCAACGATGATAGACTATAATTTTAGCCCAAAGCAGGTGTTTATCATTTTAACGAATCTTGTCACATAGAACCATGAGAGTTTTCCCAGTTTCTGCAGCTGGTTTCCTGTGCATTTGGCAGTGCTCTCACATTTTTCTGATAGGCAGTTTTCCTCTGAGCTATTTGGACTCCACCTTGGACTACACTTCCACCCCACACATGGCTCAGGCCTCCCTTCTTCCAGGGTTCCCCATGGATGCACGTAATAGTGATCAGCCGTTGTCTCTGCTCTCCTTCCACTCCCCTCCTCCTCCTATCTCACCTGACCCACAGCTAGCTCTACTGCACAGACCAAGGGCAAAAGGCACCTGTGTCTGAGCTTGGCGATCCTTCCAGAAGAGCAGCTGTCTGCTCTTGTGAAGTTAACACTAACAAATTTGTAATTGCTTCAGAACTTTTCAGTGAACAGAAGTAAAAAAGGAAAAAGGAAAATGAACAGGGTGTCAGATGTGTGGGACACTACATGCAACATATGTTTAGGGAGTCCCAGGAGCAGGGGAGACGGTTGAAAATTTCACAATATTGATGGGAAAAAAAAAAAACAACCCTGAAGCATTAATGTTCAAAACCAAGAAGCTCAGTGAACTCCAAGTAGGATAAAGTATCATAGAAGAATGGGCAAGATTTCCCCCATGCCTCCTTCCCTTCTATCCCAGATCTCATCATTTTATTTCCAGTCCAGCCCTCTCTTCAGATAGCACCTCTGGCTCATTCTCTCCCACAGCTGCTCCTTCTGTGTTATGTTCGCATGTGAGAAGTGCTGGGATGGAGCTACTTCTGGGGTCTATGACATCATTCAGACATGAGGCCTCTTCTCCTTGATCTAGAAACCTAAGTGTTCTTAAGGGAAAAGTAGCTTCAACAGTGCTGTCCATGTGCAGAAGAGGTAGCTGACCACTTTCTCCAAATAACATCTTCTACCATTAGGGCTTTTTTCAATTGAATTGCAAAAGATTCTTTTTTTAAATTACTATTTAAATCACTAATTAAATTATGTGGTAAAATATACCGAATGGAAAATTTACCTATTAACCAATCTTAAGTGTGCGGTTCAATGGCATTAAGTATATAGGCACATCGTTGTGCAACCTTCACCATTAACCATCTTAAGAAATTTTTCACCTTCCCAAATTGAAACTCTGAACCCACTAAACAGTAACTCCCCGTTACCCTTTCCCCCTAGCCCCTGGGAATCACCATTCTACTTTGTGTCGCTATGAATTTGCAAGAGATTCATAAATAAATCCAAGAGTCTTGAGCACAGTCATATCATCAGTCATATACCTCATTTATCACTTACACCTTAATAGGTAGTAGACAAAACCTATACAAATGGAGACTGTAAGAAAAGAAGGGATGGGGGCTTCCCTGGTGGCGCAGTGGTTGAGAGTCCGCCTGCCGATGCAGGGGACACGGGTTCGTGCCCCGGTCCAGGAAGATCCCACATGCCACGGAGCGGCTGGGCCCGTGAGCCATGTCCGCGGAGCCTGTGCTCCGCAACGGGAGAGGCCACAAGAGTGAAAGGCCCGCGTACCGCAAAAAAAAAAAAAAAAAGAAAAGAAGGGATGAAGGGAGAGCTGGGGAGGGGGCAAGTCATCACAAACAAGCCTGCCTGAATTCATCCTTCTGCCCCTGGCCACCAAATTGAAGCCAAGGTTCCTCCTACCTTTTCCTGAATGTACAGGTACGCTAGAGAGGCCTAACGCTCCATACTTTTGGCCATTTTGTAAGCTAAAGAAAGAAATGAGAAGCAAATTTCCTCATCTGGGTGGAGTATCGACGGCATCTGGGACAACTGAAAGATGCCTGAAGCCTGGGGAGGGCCTCTGTTCTTGTTTTCAAGGAAAGAAGAGCCCCAGTTAAAAGTGACTGCCCCCACCTGGGCATCCCCGTCTGGCCTTTCTATAAAACTTACTGTATTGAGAAGAATGGGGATGCAGAGGAAATATTTGCGGAATTGCCTCCAGAAACCACATCCCTCGTCCTGACCCTCAGTGGAGCCACTCCCTAGAGTGGAGGATGGGATCTTCTCCCACTGGTCTGGTATTCTTCATTGCCTGACAGGTGAGTTCGGCATGAGGCTTGAGAACACTCAACTTGTGGCTTGGTCTAGGAGGTCCCAGCCTTAGGCTCTGAGGAGAATTTCCACAAGAGGGGATACAGAGATTCCAGAAGAAACTCAGGTTAGTCAAACACTATCAATTTACTGAGACGTACGGATGACTGGAAAGCCCCAAGGAGAGAGATTTCATTTCAAAGAAACAGATGGGATGATCACTTGGTCCCGTGATACAAATAGATCTAAGAGCAGCAGGCTGAATGGCCCTGTGGCCAGAAGGACCGGAAGAGAATACAGTTGAAGAACAGAACATTCTGATTCAGAGTGCCGGCTGGGAGTTGGGAGACTGGGGTCCAGTTCCTGTGGAGAACACGCCACATGGCTGTGTTGGTCACTACCTGGCCTCGTAGTTTTAATGGTTAGTGTCTATAAGTGTATTTCAAAATTTTTCTTTCTACAGTCATGAATATTTTCCGTAAGTAAAATTTGGACACATGCCAAATATTTAAAACAGATGCATAGCTCTGATTAAATGGTGTGAGGTGGAGGTTTGATCTCTTTCTTTTCTTTCCCTTCTAGGCAGTTCCACAATTTGAAAATCATGAGACATGATGAAACTCGATTGACAAACAGCTGGTCTACCAGAGCCATCCTGCAGACCATGGGGCACTTGCCGTTTTACCTGTTCTGGGTCTTTTGTCTGCATCAGGATGCGGGTTGTCTTTCCCCACAGGGATTTGCTGTGGATCGTTTCCTCCTCCATGACGTTTTGGGCACCATGCTTCACAATTATTTGTGGTAGAAAAGGTGAGGTGGGTGCACTCATACTGGCTTTCATTAGTCATCTGGTCTCTCCTTGCTTGGGAATTTGAAATCTCAGTGATGACTGTCATGCCAGCAAAGGCTTTCACTCTCCAGTGTCAATACCTGGAGGTGAGGTCATTCAGGCCATATCAGAGGCTGGCTACGACTGAAACACATACTAATAGTCAACGTTGTAATTGTACACTCAAGCACTAACACGGCAACTTTTCTGGACTGTTGAAATGATATAGAACTTTTCTAGACACAAAACAGTGAATCATACTGTAGCCAGAGGAAATTATACTTCTGGAAATTCAGCAGAAACTTGAAAACGTAATCATAATACGGTATCAGTCTAATGGGTTTTTTAGTTGTTCTGGGGGTCATGCCAACTAAAATCTTGAAATGGTTCACAATGTATTTGGAAGATTTCATCCACTTCTGAGAGTATTTTCACATTTCTATAAGAAAGACATTTCCTTAGGCAGTCCTAGGCTGCCCTCTCTTCTCCAACACGAGGTTCAGGTGGCTTTCCCCTGGGGCACCCACCATTTCCCAGACAAACTCAGACAACCATTATCAAGGTTACCAGACCTCACTTCTGTGACATTGCTATAGTTATGACAAATCGCCAGTGGCTAGCCTCTCCTGACTCTGATGCTCTGCCCCAGGGCACAGGCACCAGGCCTCTGGGGGACCGGAAGTCTGCCTGAGCTATGGGGTCAGGAGAGAAGTTCCCGGTGGGGTTTCTGTCCATGAGCTTGCCATGGTTTTGTGACTTTCCTGACAAGTCAGTAGGGCTTCCAAGGCACAGAGGTGGAAAGTGGAGAAAGAAAGTGGGAGGAGTTGTGTTCTTTTCCTCTAGTTTTTGGTGTGCAAAATGGTTTCTTGCCAAAGCTCTGCTGCTGCGGTTTACTTATCGGGGGAGGGTGCTGAGCTGTGAGAGGCGGTGGAAGTGGCTTCTGGGATGGTCATGAAGGGAATTGTCCTCTGGAGGTGAGCACAGTGAGGTCTGTAGAAACGTTTCTGGCAGGGCCGCTGGAGGCAGAGAGCTGCCTTGGAAGTGCTGACTGGCAGGGAGAGGCTTAGGGGAGAGATGGGTCTGCCCTGGGAGTTTCCTGGGGACTGAGTCCTGACCTGGGCGGTGCTCTGGGGCTCTAAGTAAATGTCACAGAGAGGAAGGGCTGGACGAGGGCTCTTCCACAGCTCTCTCCTCCCCCCTCCATCGTCAAGTATTCTTTCCACCTGCCAACGCAAACAATTAACAATGAGACTGTTTTCCCGCAGAACATACAAGCAGGAGAGAATTCCTATGGGTAGGTGGTAGCAAATATAGGAAAAATGACTGAGTAATTTCAAAGATGTATTATTGATTAAAATTTTGTTGATAAATGACTTACGCTGAATGTTAGGCTGAGTTTCTGGCAAGAAATAGCTATAAAAGAATGATCAAATTTACCAAAGCATTTCTGCATATCAGTCGCTTTGACATGTGTTCAGTGATTATTCAAGATTACGGAAACTGCAAAAATTCAGGTGGCAAATGTCACACTGTGAGGAGTAATTACCATTTTCATGAACAGAGAAGAACTTCCCAGCTGATTCTTTACAGTTACCTTGACGTGTTAAAAGCACGGTTTTAAGCTATGTGACTTCGGAAATCTATTATTTGAATATAATATTGATGTATCAGTCATAAGCTAATCTTTAGTATAAAGTCAAGTTATTTTAGGCAACATACTGTATTGTATAATTTTAGAGTAACGAAACCAGAAGGAGACCCTCATCACATTGAAAATGAGAACATTGGTCTATAGTACAGTCAGGGCTGGTATGGGTAAAGGTTTCAGAAATTCTGGCTGTCCATAGACACTCGGGTTGCTCCCATCTCTTGGCCATTGTGAATAGCGCAGCTTTGATATGGGTGTTTTGTTAGATATTTTTAAGAAAGTAAATTATTTTTTTTTTCTAGTACTTTTATGGATTGACTTTTTTACATTTAGATCTTTGATCCCATCTGAGTGTTATTTCGGATTATGATGAGAAGTATGGACCCAACTTTATCTTTTTTCCCTAATGATTCTCTATTTTGTTTCAATGTCATCTATTAAAAGTTAATTGTTTCTCAGTGATTTGAGAATTGTTAACCATATGTTCAATTGGGCCTTGTATAGAATTTCAATCGTCCCTTTGATCTGCCTGTCCTACCCACGCCAGTGGCACACAGTTTGGGGATACACTTTAATACCTAAAGGAGAGTCTCTGGTAGGGTGGAGAATAAGGAGCCTTACTCTGGGAAGAGATAGGTCCTTCCATCACTCCCCAGAGCGGGTGGAGGGGAGATGGAGGAATGCATGGCTTGGAGGAGAGAAGAAGCTCACCCTGACTCCCAGGATGGGGGCGACGGGGATTTACTTGTCCTGGGGAAGAGACCCCATTTTCCTGGAGGAGCTCACACTCAGTCCTGGCACACATTTGCTGTGTATTGAATCATGTTTAATGAACAAATGAGGAATCGGTTATTTCCACTCTAGATGTGGATGTTTATTAAGGCTCTGGGAACTGCCCTGGATCTGGGCTCTGCCCCAGAGAAGGGGAGTCAGTGACAGGGGGTGTCACTCCAGCCCCCACTTTTTGAAGCGTCTCATCGTTCTCCGTATCCAGGGCAGGAAGCTGGAAATCCTGGTGAAGACTGCTGGAGGAGTCCCAAACCTGTTTCCGTAGGAGACGATGCCCTGGGCCACGTTGTTACACACAAGGGGGCCACCGGAGTCCCCCTGTGGGCAACCAGAGGGAGGGACACTAAGCCGGGCCTCCATTCTCCAGGCCTTCCCGCTCCTGCGGCCCTAAGGCCCGCCCTCAGAGAAGACAGGCATGGGTGGGCTCCTTCCACTGCTGGCTGTGTGTGAGGTGGGAGGCGGAGGGGCAGCAGAAGTGGAGCTTCTGGATTTTTCCATCACTGGGCTTCAGCCCTCTCTATGGTTATTCTCCAGAACAACCCAGGTCAAGGTACCTTCACCGGCCCCAGGAAAACGCTACACATGTACGTCCTGTGTCTGGTGCACCTGCTATTCCCCCAGAGACCGGATGGACGGGGAAAAGTCCCCCACCTCACTCTGCTCTGGGCCCCAGACTGAGGCCATGGGGCTGTAGTCTGTCCCCACGGCCCAGTCTGCCCACGTCCCTTTGTCTCGGACAGTGTCGGCAGATGCCCGTGGTCTTACCAGGAAGGCGGATTTCCTCTCTCTTGGGTCGCCCACACAAATCTGTGTTTGGCCGGTGTAGAACATGAAGCGTCTACTGCACTCCCCGTTCCTCTGCACTGTCAGCTGCACGTCCTGGAGCACGTCTGTTCCCCTGTTCAGGCCGAGAAGGCCCCAGCCGGCCACGGTGCACGGGGTCCCAGGACTCAGGCTGTCCTGGGTCTGCGGCAGAGCCACCGGCCTCACAGCTCGATTACGTGTGACTCTGCTTCTCAGCTGGCAGGAAGCATGCAGGCACTCAGGGACTGTCTGTGCCATGCTCACCCCATGCCCACCACCACCCTGGGAGTCTGCTCGGCTTCCCCCTCCCTGGTCCCCCAAGCTGGGAGGGAGCCGCCCGGGTGAAGTACCAGTGGGTCGGTACCTGCAGTAACATGATGTCATTCTGGTTGTTCTGCTGATTGTACCTGGGGTGGGGGATGGCTCTGAGCACCGGTATGCGCTGCTGAGTCCTTTCCAACCTCCTGATGTTGTGGGCCCCCAGGATGACACTTATTTGTCTGCAAAGGAAAGGGAGCCTAGAGGTAGGTCTGAGCTGCAGGGACTGCACTCCCCGATGCAGGTCACGCGACAGCCCAGGGTGGCGAGACATCAGCCAAGGGAAGGTGGGGACAGGAGGGCTCTGGCACTGGGCTCTGTGCCCTTGGTCTCCACAGCCTTGAGCTGGGGGTGGTGGGAAACCCAGCGACCTTATATTTGGCCTCCCCTACAATAAAAAAGGAGCTTGAATTCATATTTTGAGCCCCAATGCGTGCCTTCCATCTCCCCATCTTGCTCTTTTTGATCAGGTCCTCCTTTCTCCCCATTTACAATGGCCTGCTCCCTGCTCCCCAAGCCCTACCTGCTCTTTTTTCACCCCTTTATTGCTAGAACCCTGCTTTCAATGGCTCCTCTCATGAAATCTTCTGGACCTGCTCTGCTGGTGCCCAGAAGCCCCTTAGTGCCTCACCTTCCCGAGCAGTGAGCTGCTGTCATCACAAAGTCTTCTCGCACCAGAAACCCCCCACAAGTGGTCAGTCCCACTGGTCTCTGGATCTGAACATATGCCATGTAAGGGTGGGAATGGGGCCTGGCCTCTTGGCCTCCGATGATCTGCCCTGGAAGGAAGCATTAGGCACTTATCTCTGCACTGATAGGTGTGTGGGCTTCGGCTTGGTGGCTCCAGAAATGTTAGAAGATGGCGAGGCAGGAGAGCTGCTACAGGGGCCGGAGAAGCTGGTGGTTCATGAGAACTGGGTCTGCAGGGCACCAGCCTTGGGGGAGGCTCCAGGATTCTGCAGGAAACGCTGCTGGCTCCCCCTCCCAGCCTCAGCTCCCTCCCACCTCCCCAGAAGGCAAGGCCAGCTGCAGCCTCCCATAATGAGGAAGGTTCCTCTGCTGTGGGGATGGCAGATCTGGAGCACTCTGGGCAGCCTCTCCCTGAAGTCCCGTGGTACTTTCTTCCTCAGGGAGTCTCCCGGATCCCCGTGAGTCCAGCTCACGGCCAGCTCATGAATTTAAGGCTCTAAGGATGAGCCGGCGGGCCTGCTATTGCTGTATCTTTATCTCCTCGGCTCTGCCACAGGAGCTGCAGAATGAGTGCAGAGAGCATGTTTATATAGCAAGTAGTACGTGCCAGGACGACTCCAAGAATTTTATGTACACCAAGTCATTTAACTCTCATGTCAACTCTCTGAGGTAGGCCTGACATAATTCCTGTTTTATAGATGATGGAGCTGAGGAACTCTGAACTCATACAAGCTGCCCAATGATACAGGGTTAGGAAGTGCCTGAGTGGTCTGGCTCCAGAGTCTATGGGATGGGGTTGGCCTCTGAGGATGGGGACGGTCACTCACCTGCCCTAGCCCTGGGGGGCAGGAGAAGGACCACCAGGAGCAGGAGTGGCTGCATCGTCCTGGGAAGTCTGCCCAGTCAGTTGCTGCTGGTCTTCCTCCCACCAGACTTTGAGCCCCTGAAAGAGGAAGGAAAGGTGAGGGTGGGGGCTTGAGAATTCGCATTCCCGTTCTCCTGCTGCTGTGCTAGGTTTCATCACCCGAGGCTGCCCAAGAGGCTTGCCCACGAACTGCCAGTGATGTGGGGGAAGACAGTAACCCAAGGCTTCAGCGCAATATCCCGCACAGCTGCTGAGTCATTGCTGGCCGCGGAAATGGGAACCCAGGGCAACAGGGATGGGGACCGGGTCACTGTGTCGCAGAACCTCAAACCCACCTAATTCAATAATCCCTACAAGCATCAAAGCTGGGAGCTGTCTATTTCCTCCTTCCTCTCCCTCATTGACTGGAGCCTGCTTGTCTTCACCCTTTGGTCTTAGCCCCCTGTTGAGACCCTTGCTGCTCCCACTTCTTTCTAGAAGTTGTCATGCAGATTGAGTAGCTCTCTCTCCTGAGTGTGTGGAGGGCACCGCCAGAGAAAGGAAAGGGAAGAATGAGGCTCTGCCACTGACCATTATACTCTCAGGTCACTTGAGCCCCAGCAAACTCTCAGTGAAATCCTGACACTGTGGACGACTTCTGTTCTCCTGCTTCCTACTCAAGGCAAAGGCCTTTATGTCCCAGAAGGTTCTCTGCATGCAGAAAAGGCCTAGTGACTTGATTTTGTTGCAAGCCATCAGACCCCGGTGGAAAAACATCTCAAATCCTATTCATCCATGGTATAAGAGTCCCATCAACCTAATCCCATCTCTGCCCCAGGGGTGATAGCTCCTAAGAAGGAGGTACGTCACTGCTGTGCTCCCTGTAACACATGAAGAAGTGGACCCAGGCATTCATCACTGAGAGAACGGCACGGCAGAGTCCTGCAGAGAAACACAAGGGGTTGTGAGACAGTTTTCACAATACTTCAAAGTTTCTCTGTTGGCATAGAAAGCACTACAATATAGTAAAATTTTTGCAAAAGTATCAGAATTGAAAGCTAATACAATTCTCAGTCTTCCATGGATTATGATAAGCCCACTTGAAAATGTTATAAAAGTTAAGGATCCTCTCCCTATATATAAATATCCACAGGTTATAGCTTATTTTCAGAGCTGCCAAGAACTTATTCCTTCCTCTAATGCACGGTTTATGACTGCAACCTCATGAAATTTCTTCACGCATCTGAAAAGTACTATGCAGAAAACAGGGAAAAAGTAACGAAAATACTATAACAGCTTTATTAGTGCCTTAGCTTCTGGGTAATTTTAATTTATTGTTAAAGTTTTACAACACTTTATTTTATTTTAAAAACTTTAATGTAACTTTTTTACAAAGTAAAGGATAAAGAGTAGCATGCGAAGAAATGGGAGTCAGATATATATGCTCCCAATGATCTTAATAGAGATGTGGATGAGGGATTTCATTAACAGTGACTAGGATTTCATGCCGATCTTCCCACCAAAAACAACCGAAAGAAACCTGTTTAAAATGGCTAAAAACCTTAAAAGCCTTGAAGAAATGCAAATGTAGGAGTGAATACCAGGCCCAAACTGAAGGAATAATGGGTGTCCAGTTAGACAGTTACTATTGTTCTGTGGAAATTTGTGAACCCACAAAATTCGAACTTCTGTTTTAATGAGCATATAAAGTGAGAGGTATAGAAATCAAAGAGGGAGGAGATATGGGGATATATGTATATGTATAGCTGATTCACTTTGTTATAAAGCAGAAACTAACACACCACTGTAAAGCAATTATACTCCAATAAAGATGTTAAAAAGATTAAAAATAAATAAATTTTAAAATAAATAAATTTTAAAAAATAAAAATTTTTTAAAATAAATAAATTTTAAAAAATAAAATAATTTAAATAAATAAATAAATTTTAAAAAATAAAATAAAAAAAAAAAATCAAAGACCAAGACCCACACAAGCAGGTCTAGTCAAACCCTCCTCACAATAAGCTGGGAACTGAAAATTTTACACACTCAAAGTAACAAAGAAGAGTTAATGGGCAAGTGCTTGCATGTAATTTCATGAAAGATGGAAATAGTACTGGACTTTCATGGACTCTCATACCTTGAACTTCGATTAATGTTGTTATGGACTGTTTGCTAAAGTACCTGGCAAAATCAAATACAAATGTAGAGGAAATTCACTTAATTCCAGTGTTTGAATTACACCTAAATATTGTTGTTTTTTTTTCTAAATATTGTTTTTCAAGTATAATGACAAGCATATAGTCAAATATAAACAGATTAACAAGCAAGCAAAGATATAAGACACCATGACTAATAAACAATAGATGATAAGAGAAAAAATACTTTAATTATTGGGACAATACTATTAGTAAAATAAAATATAGATTGCAAAAAAAATTATGCTGAAATAAAAACAAGCTTTAAAAGCACTCCCATGTTATAATTCTAGTTATTACTTTAAAATGTATATCTCAGAAATTACTAAATTTCCTTGTCAATTGCATTATTATGAACTTTCATCAAATCCTTAACCGTGGTCCTTTTTAAGTCTTTTGTCATTTACAGAGAGTTCTGGGTGTACTCTGATGCTTTTGCAAAAATGTTCCTATAAACGGGTTTCATCTTCAAGGAATTTATGCAAAAGACTCTGACAAGTACAGGTTTCTGGTAACTGACTATACTGCTGAACTGAATGGATAAGTATTTTCAGAACTCTAATGGAAAACTGATGAATTCATAAAAGTGCTAACAAAAGATCAAGATGAAAAAAAAATTAATTACACGGGACTGAGGGAACTGATGAGGATGATTATAATTTTTGTGACTTTCTGTTTGAATAATAAAAAAAAAATCTCACAAGGACTCAGAAGCAAAAAATATACAAATCAATTTTTACTGCAAAGTAAAGGAGCTGTTACAGTGGAGGATTCCTAGACTGAATGTCAATATTATGACATAGTGTGTTTCATGTTTGGTAATTGCAATCATTATTGCTTTTGTTGTGGTCATCCATTTACAATGCTTGGTGTCAGTTTATTTACCTCTTGTAAAAATAAAATACTGTGTGTGTGTGTGTGTGTGTGTGTGTGTGTGTGTGTGTGTGTGAAAAAAAAAGCACTCCGGGGAACATTAACCTTAAAAAAATGACATCTGAAAAAGACCTAAATACAACTTCTAAAAGTGAGAAATATGAAAGCACCAAAATTAAAGTCACAGTGAATAAAGTTAATAACAGATTAGACAAAGATGAAAATAGAATTACTAACCTGAAATAGCTCAGAAAGAATTGTCAAGAATAGAGCACAGGGCTTCCCTGGTGGTGCAGTGATTGAGAGTCCGCCTGCTGATGCAGGGGACATGGGTTCATGCCCCGGTCCAGGAGGATCCCACATGCTGCAGAGCGGCTGGGCCTGTGAGCCATGGCCACTGAGCCTGCGCGTCCGGAGCCTGTGCTCCGCAACGGGAGAGGCCACAACAGTGAGAGGCCCGCGTACCAAAAAAAAAAAAAAAAGAATAGAGCACAGACAGGCATAAAGATAAAAATATAGAAAACAGTAGAATTAGAAGGTTGAACATATGTTGAATTAAAGTTCTAGAAGAAGAGAGAGAGAATAGGGGGGAAAAGTAATATATAGTGAGATAGCGGTTGAGATTTTGTTAAAACTGATGACAAAAATGCAGTTAGAGGTTAAAAAAATATCAACAAATCTCAAGCAGAATACAGAAAAGAAATCTATACCTAGAAATCAATATTATAAAGAAATAGCAGAAATCTTAAGGACGAGTAGAGTAAAATAGATTACACACTTTCAAATGAATGGCAGAGCAAAGGGAGAATTTTCAACAGCAGCAGTGAGTGGATGCTACTCAGGAAGAAATGTCTTCATAGTCATTCGAGAAGATTTTAAAGTACATCTTATAAATTGATTAGTAATGTTATAGAAGTTATGAATAGCTGATGAAAAAACGAACACATATAGAACATCTTACCCAACAAAGGCAGATTACACACTTTACAAGCACATATAGATGTTGACCATAGATTAGGCCATAGAGTAGGTCTCAAAAATGTTTAAAGGATTAAAATGATGCATCATTTTTCATAGACCACAAAGAGTTTAAGTTAGAATTTCATTACAAGAATATGAGCAGAAAATCCTTATATTTTTAAAACAAAATAGACTGCTAAATACAGAGGATCCTTGAACAACAGGCATTTGAAATGGACAGTTCCACTTACACATGGCTTTTTCTCAGTAGTAAACACTAGAGTACTACACTACCCATTGTTGGTAGCAGAACCACAGAACAGAGGACCAACTATAAGTTATACTTGGATTTTCCACTAAGTGAAGTGCCGATGCCCCTAAACTCCCACGCTGTTCAAGGGCCAAATGAATCATGAGTAAAAACATAATGGAAACAAAAAATGAGTTCAAAATGATTAATAATGATGAAAATAATTTATAGTAAAATTTGTTGAGTATATGTGAATAAAGATGAAACTTGACTATTTAACACTATACCTCAAATTAATTAATTTAAAGGTAAAAACTTAAAACTTCGGATATAGGAGAATTTCTTTATACACTTAACATTGGGAAAACAATTTTATACAAAGCACTAACCATCAATAATAATGCATAAATTGACCTACATTAAATGTTTGTTGTGTATATATGAATAAAGATGAAATTCTGATTATACAGGACACTTTTTTTGAATTATTGAATTTTATTTTATTTATTTTTTTTATACAGCAGGTTATGTTATCCATTTAATACATATTAAGGTATATATGTCAATCCCAATCTACCCATTCATCACACTACCGACCCCTGCCACTTTCACCCCTTGGTGTCCATACGTTTGTTCTCTACATCTGTGTCTCAATTTCTGTCCTGCAAACCGGTCATCTGTACCATTTTTCTAGGTTCCATATATATGCGTTAATATACGATATTTGTTTTTCTCTTTCTGACTTACTTCACTCTGTCTGACAGTATCTAGATTCATCCATATCTCTGCAAATGACCCAATTTCGTTCCTTTTTATGGCTGAGTCATATTCCATTGTATATATGTACCACAACTTCTTTATACATTCGTCTGTCGATGGGCATTTAGGTTGCTTCCATGACCTGGCTATTGTAAATAGTGCTGCAATGAACATTGGGGTGCATGTGTCTTTTTCAATTATGGTTTTCTCTGGGTATATGCCCAGGAGTGGGATTGCTGGGTCATATGGTAATTCTATTTTTAGTTCTTTAAGGAACCTCCATACAGTTCTCCATAGTGGCTATATCAATTTACATTCCCACCAACAGTGCAAGAGGGTTCCCTTTTCTCCACACCCTCTCCATTATTTGTTGTTTGTAGATTTTCTGATGATAGGCATTCAGACTGGTATAAGGTGATACCTTACTGTAATTTTATTTGCATTTCTCTAATAATTAGTGCTGTTGAGCAGCTTTTCATGTGCTTCTTGGCCATCTGTATGTCTTCTTTGGAGAAATGTCTATTTAGGTCTTTTGCCCATTTTTGGATTAGGTTGTTTGTTATTTTAATATTGAGCTGCATGATCTGCTTACATATTTTGGAGATCGATCCTTTGTCTGTTGATTCATTTGCAAATATTTTCTCCCATTCTGAGGGTTGTCTTTTCATCTTGTTTGTAGTTTCCTTTGCTTTGCAAAAGCTTTTAAGTTTCATTAGGTCCCATTTGTTTATTTTTGTTTTTATTTCCATTACACTAGGAGGTGGATCAAAAAAGATCTTGCTGTGATTTATGTCAAACAGTGTTCTTCCTATGTTTTTCTCTAAGAGTTTTTCAGTGTCCAGTCTTATGTTTAGGTCTCTAATCCATTTTGAGTTTATTTTTGTATATGGTATTAGGGAGTGTTCTAATTTCATTCTTTTACATGTAGCTGTCCAGTTTTCCCAGCATCACTTATTGAAGAGGCTGGCTTTTCTCCACTGTATACCCTTGCCTCCTTTATCATAGATTAGTTGACCATAGGTGCATGGGTTTATCTCTGGGCTTTCTATCCTGTTCCATTGATCTACGTTTCTGTTTTTGTGCCAGCACCATATTGTCTTGATTACTGTAGCTTTGTAGTATAGTCTGAAGTCAGGGAGTCTGATTCCTCCAGCTCCGTATTTTTCCCTCAAGACTGCTTTGGCTATTGGGTGCCTTTTGTGTCTCTATACAAATTTTAAGATTTTTGTTATAGTTCTGTAAAAAATGCCATTGATAATTTGATAGGGATTGCATTGAATCTGTAGATTGCTTGGGTAGTATAGTCATTTTCACAATATTGATTCTTTCAGTCCAAGAACATGGTATATCTCTCCATCTGTTTGTATCATCTTTAATTTCTTTCATCAGTATCTTATACTTTTCTGCATACAGGTCTTTTGTCTCCTTAGGTAGATTTATTCCTAGGTATTTTATCCTTTTTGTTGCAATGGTAAATGAGAGTGTTTCCTTAATTTCTCCTTCAGATTTTTCATCATTAGTGTATAGGAATGCAAGAGATTGCTGTGCATTAATTTTGTAACCTGCAACTTACCAAATTCATTGATTAGCTCTAGTAGTTTTCTGGAGGCATCTTTAGGGTTCTCTATGTATAGTATCATGTCATCTACAAACAGTGACAGTTTTACTTCTTCTTTTCCAATTTGTATTCCTTTTATTTCTTCTTCTTCTCTGATTGCCATAGCTAGGACTTCCAAAACTATGTTGAATAATAGTGGTGAGAGTGGACATCCTTGTCTTGTTCCTGATCTTAGAGGAAATGCTTTCAGTTTTTCACCATTGAGAATGATGTTTGCTGTGGGTTTGTCGTATATGGTCTTTATTATGTTGAGGTAGGTTCCCTCTATGCCCACTTTCTGGAGAGTTTTTATCATAAAAGGGTGTTGAATTGTGTCAAAAGCTTTTTCTGCATCTTTTGAGATGATCATATGGTTTTTATCCTTCAATTTGTTAACGTGGTGTATCACATTGATTGATTTGTGTATATGGAAGAATCCTTGCATCCCTGGGATAAATCCCACTTGATCATGGTGTATGATCCTTTTAATGTGTTGTTGGATTCAGTTTGCTAGTATTTTGTTGAGGATTTTTACTTCTATATTCATCAGTGATATTGGTCTGTAATTTTCTTTTTTTGTAGTATCTCTGTCTGGTTTTGGTGTCAGGGTGATGGTGGCCCCAGAGAATGAGTTTGGGAGTGTTCCTTCCTCTGCAATTTTTTGGAAGAGTTTGGGAAGGATGGGTATTAGCTCTTCTGTAAATATTTGATATAATTCACCTGTGAAGCCATCTGGTCCTGGGATTTTGTTTGTTGGAAGAATTTTAATCACAGTGTCAATTTCATTACTTGTGATTGATCTGTTCATATTTTCTATTTTTTCCTGGTTCAGTTTTGGAAGGTTATAGTTTCTAAGGATTTGTCCATTTCTTCCAGGTTGTCAATTTTATTGGCATAGCATTGCTTGTAATAGTCTCTTAGGATGCTTTGTATTTCTGCAGTGTCTGTTGTAACTTCTCCTTTTTCATTTCTAATTTTATTGATTTGAGTCCTCTCCCTCTTTTTCTTGATGAGTCTGGCTAATGGTTTATCAATTTTGTTTATCTTCTCAAAGAACCAGCTTTTAGTTTTATTGATCTTTGCTATTGTTTTCTTGGTTTCTGTTTCATTAATTTCTGCTCTGATCTTTATGAATTCTTTCCTTCTGCTAACTTTGGGTTTTGTTTGTTCTTCTTTCTCTAATTCCTTTAGGTGTAAGGTTAGATTGTTCATTTGAGATTTTTCTTATTTCTTGAGGTAGGCTTGTATCACTGTAAACTTCCCTCTTAGAACTGCTTTTGCTGCATGCCATAGGTTTTGGATTGTCCTGTTTTCATTGTCATTTGTCTCCAGGTATTTTCTGATTTCCTCTTTGATTTCTTCAGTGATCTCTTGGTTATTTTGTAACGTATTGTATAGCCTCTATGTGTTTGTGTTTTTTACTTTTTTTTTACCCTGTAATTGATTTCTAATCTCAAAGCACTGTGGTCAGAAAAGATACTTGATATAATTTCAGTTTTTTTTATTTACTGAAGCTTGATTTGTGACCCAAGATGTGATCTATCCTGGAGAATGTTCCGTGTGCACTTGCGAAAAAAGTGTAATCTGTTGTTTTTGGATTGAGTGTCCTATATATATCAATTAAATTTATCTGGTCTATTGTGTCATTTAAAGCTTGTGTTTCCTTATTACTTTTCTATGTGGATGATCTGTCCATTGGTGTCAGTGAGGTGTTTAAATCCCCCACTATTATTGCGTTACTCTCGATTTCCTCTTTTATAGCTGTTAGCAGTTGCCTTAGGTATTGAAGTGCTCCTATGTCGTGTGCATATATATTTATAATTGTTATATCGTCTTCTTGGATTGATCCCTTGAACATTATGTAGTGTCCTTTGTTGTCTCTTGTAACATTCTTTATTTTAAAGTCTATTTTATCTGATATGAGTATTGCTACTCCAGCTTTCTTTTGATTTCCATTTGCATGGAATATCTTTTTCCATCCTCTCACTTTCAGTCTGAATGTGTCCCTACGTCTGAAGTGGGTCTCTTGTAGACAGCATGTATATGGGTCTTGTTTTTGTATGCATTCAGCAAGCCTGTGTCTTTTGGTTGGAGCGTTTAATCCATTCACGTTTAAGGTAATTATCGATATGTATGTTCCCATTACCATTTTCTTAATTGTTTTGGGTTTGTTTCTGTAGGTCCTTTTCTTCTCTGTGTTTCCCACTTACAGAAGTTCTTTTAGCATTTGCTGTAGAGCTGGTTTAGTGGTGCAAATTCTCTTAGCTTTTGCTTGTCTGTAAAGCTTTTGATTTCTCCATCAAATCTGAATGAGATCCCTGCTGGGTAGAGTAATCTTGGTTGTAGGTTTTTCCCTTTCTTCAGTTTCAGTATGTCATGCCACTCCCTTCTGACTTGTAGGGTTTCTGCTGAGAAATCAGCTGTTAACCTTATGGGAGTTCCCTTGTATGTTATTTGTCATTTTTCCCTTGCTTCTTTCAATAATTTTTCTTTGTCTTTAATTTTTGCCAATTTGATTACTATGTGTCTTGGTGTGTTTTTCCTTGGGTTTATCCTGTATGGGACTCTCTGCACTTCCTGGACTTGGGTGGCTCTTTCCTTTCCCAAGTTAGGGAAGTTTTCGACTATAATCTCTTCACATATTTTCTCGGGTCCTATCTCTGTCTCTTCTCCTTCTGGCACCCCTATAATGTGAATGTTTTTGTGTTTAACATTGTCCTAGAGATCTCTTAGGCTGTCTTCATTTCTTTTCATTCTTTTTTCTTTATTCTGTTCTGCAGCCGTGAATTCCACCATTCTGTCTTCCAGGTCACTTATCCGTTCTTCTCCCTCAGTTATTCTGCTATTGATTCCTTCTAGTGTAGTTTTCATTTCAGTTATTGTATTGTTCATCTCTGTTTATTTGTTCTTTAATTCTTCTAGGTCTTTGTTAAACATTTCTTTCATCTTCTCGATCTTTGCCTCCATTCTTTTTCCAAGGTCCTGGATCATCTTCACTATCATTATTCTGAATTCTTTTTCTGGAAGGTTGCCTATCTCCACTTCATTTACTTGTTTTCCTGAGGTTTTGTCTTGTTTCTTCACCTGATACATAGCCCTCTGCCTTTTCATCTTGTCTATCTTCCTGTGGTTGTGGGTTTTTTCCCACAGGCTGCAGGATTGTAGTTCTTCTTGCTTCTGTTGTCTGCCCTCTGGTGGATGAGGCTATCCAAGTCACTATCGACATAGTGAAAAGTAAAGCCACAGGGTGGGAGAATTAAGAAAGGGTTTATACCTGGGAGACATATGTTTATATATAAATCATATCTATGTTACATTACACGTCACTGGGAAGCCAATAATTTTGAAATTATACATGGAATTGACAAATAAGAGAATTGCTACTCCAGCTTTCTTTTGGTTTCCATTTGCAAGGAATATCTTTTTCCATCCCCTCACTTTCAGTCTGTATGTGTCTCTAGGTCTGAAGTGGGTCTCTTGTTGACAGCATATATATGGGTCTTCTTTATGTATCCATTCAGCGAATCTGTGTCTTTTGGTGGGAGCATTTAATCCATTTACATTTAAGGTAATTATAGATATGTATGTTCCTGTTCCCATTTTCTTAATTGTTTTGGGTTTGTTATTATAGATCTTTTCCTTCTCTTGTGTTTCTTGCCTAGAGAAGATCCTTTTGCATTTGTTGTAAAGCTGGTTTGGTGGTGCTGAACTCCCTCAGCTTTTGCTTGGCTGTAAAGGTTTTAATTTCTCCATCAAATCTGAATGAGATCCTTGCTGGGTAGAGTAATCTTGATTGTAGGTTTTTCTCCTTCATCACTTTAAATATGTCCTGCCAGTCCCTTCTGGCTTGCAGAGTTTCTGCTGAAAGATCAGCTGTTAACCTTATGGGGATTCCCTTGTGTGTTATTTGTTGTTTTCCCCTTGCTTTTTTTAATATGTTTTCTTTGTATTTAATTTTTGACAGTTTGATTAATATGTGTCTTGGCGTGTTTCTCCTTGGATTTATCCTGTATGGGACTCTCTGTGCTTCCTGGACTTGATTAACTATTTCCTTTCCTATATTAGGGAAGTTTTCAACTATAATCTCTTCAAATATTTTCTCAGTCTCTTTTTCTCTTCTTCTTCTGGAACCGCTATAATTCGAATGTTGGTGCGTTTAATGTTGTCCCAGAGGTCTCTGAGACTGTCCTAATTTCTTTTCATTCTTTCTTCTTTATTCTGCTCAGCAGTAGATATTTCCACTATTTTATCTTCCAGATCACTTATCCATTCTTCTGCCTCAGTTATTCTGCTATTGATCCCTTCCAGAGTATTTTTAATTTCATATATTGTGTTGTTCATCATTGCTTGTTTCATCTTTAGTTCTTCTAGGTCCTTGTTAAATGTTTCTTACATTTTCTCTATTCTATTTCCAAGATTTTGGATCATCTTTACGATCATTATTCTGAATTCCTTTTCAGGTAGACTGCCTATTTCCTCTTCATTTGTTAGGTCTGGTGGGTTTTTATCTTGCTCCTTCATCTGCTGTGTGTTTTTCTGTCTTCTCATTTTGCTTATCTTAGTGTGTTTGGGGTCTCCTTTTTGCAGGCTACAGGTTTGTAGTTCCCGTTGTTTTTGGTGTCTGTCCCCAGTGGCTAAAGTTGGTTCAGTGGGTTGTATATGCTTCCTGGTGGAGGGTACTAGTGCCTGTGTTCTGGTGGATGAGGCTGGATCTTGTCTTTCTGGTGGGCAGGTCCACGTCTGGTGGTGTGTTTTTGAGTGTCTGTGGACTTATTATAATTTTAGGCAGCCACTCTGCTAATAGGTGGCGTTCTGTTCCTGTCCTGCTAGTTGTTTGGCATAGGGTGTCCAGCACTGTATCTTGCTGGTCGTTGAGTGAAGCTGGTTGTCGGTGTTGAGATGGAAATCCCTGGGAGATTTTTCACCGTTTGATATTACATGGAGCTGGGAGGTCTCTTGTGGACCAGTGTCCTGAAGTTGGCTCTCCCACCTCAGAGGCACAGCACTAACTCTTGGTTGCAGCAACAAGAGCCTTTCATCCACACGGCTTAGAATAAAAGGGAGAAAAGTAGAAAAAAAGAAAGAGGATAAAAGAAAATAAAATATAGTAAGGTAAAATAAAGTTATTAAAATAAAAAATAATTATTAAGAAAAAAACTTCTTTTAAGAAAAAACAAAAAAAACAGATGGATAGAACCCTAGGACAAATGGTGAAAGCAAAGCTATACAGACAAAATCTCACACAGAAGCATACACATACACACTCACAAAAAGAGGAAAAGAGGAAAAAATAATAAATCTTGCTCTCAAAGTCCACCTCCTCAATTTGGGATGATTCGTTGTCTATTAAGGTATTCCGCAGATGCAGGGTACATCAAGTTGATTGTGGAGATTTAATCCATTGCTCCTGAGGCTGCTGGGAGAGATTTCCCTTTCTCTTCTTTGTTCGCACAGCTCCTGGGGTCAGCTTTGGATTTGGCCCCGCCTCTGTGTGTAGGTCGCTGGAGGGCGTCGGTTCTTCACTCAGACAGGACGGGGTTAAAGGAACTGCTGATTCGGGGACTCTGGCTCACTCAGGCTGGGCGGAGGGAGGGGTATGGACTACGGGGCGAGCCTGTGGTGGCAGAGGCCTACGTGACGTTGCACCTGCCTGAGGCGTGCTGCGCGTTCTCCGGGGGAAGTTGTCCCTGGATCCTGGGACCCTGGCAGTGGCGGGCTGCACAGGCTCCCCGGAAAGGGGGTGTGGATAGTGACCTGTGCTCGCACACAGGCTTCTTGGTGGCGGCAGCAGCAGTCTTGGCATCTCATGCCCGTCTCTGGGGTCTGCACTTTTAGCCACGGCTCGCGCCCGTCTCTGGAGCTCCTTTAAGCAGCACTCTTAATCCCCTGTCCTCGCACATCAGGAAACAAAGAGGGAAGAAAAGGTCTCTTGCCTCTTCGGCAGGTCCAGACTTTTTCCCGGACTCCCTCCCAGCTAGCCATGGTGCACTAACCCCCTGCAGCCTGTGTACACGCCACCAACCCCAGTCCTCTCCCTGTGCTCCAACCGTAGCCTGAACCTCAGCTCCCAGCCCCGCCCACCCCAGCGGGTGAGCAGACAAGCCTCTCGGGCTGGTGAGTGCTGGTCAGCACCGATCCTCTGTGCGGGAATCTCTCCGCCTTGCCCTCTGCACCCCTGTTGCTGTGCTCTCCTCCGCAGGTGCAAAACTTCCCCCCACCGCCACCCACAGTCTCCGCCCATGAAGGGGCTTCCTAGTGTGTGGAAATCTTTCCGCATTCACAGCTCCCTCCCACTGGTGCAGGTCCCATCCCTATTCTTTTGTCTCTGTTTATTCTTTTTTCTTTTGCCCTACCCAGGGTCGTGGGGAGTTTCTTGCCTTTTGGGAGGTCTGAGGTCTTCTGCCAGCGTTCAGTGGGTGTTCTGTAGGAGTTTTTCCACGTGTAGATGTATTTCTGACGTATCTGTGGGGAGGAAGGTGATCTCTGCGTCTTACCCTTCCACCATCTTCCAAGTGAGTCCAAAGCAATCTTGAGAAAGAAAAATGGAGCTGGAGGAATTAGGCTCCCTGACTTCAGACTATACTACAAAGCTGTAGTCATCAAAACAGTATGGTACTGGCACAAAATAGAAATATAGATCAATGAAACTGTATAGAAAGTGCACAGAACACACGCACCTATGGTCACCTAATCTATGACAAAGGAGGCAAGAATATGCAATGGAGAAAAGACAGTCTCTTCAATAAGTGGTACTGGGAAAACAGGAGAGCTACATGTAAAAGAATGATATTAGAATACTCCTTAACACCATACACAAAAATAAACACAAAATGGAATAAACCTAAATGTAAGACCAGATACTATAAACCTCTTAGAGGAAAACATAGGCAGAACACTTTTTGACATACATCACAGCAAGATTTTTTTGACCACCTCCTAGAGTAATGAAAATAAAAACAAAGAAACATAAAAAAAACCAAATGGGACCTAATTAAACTTAAAAGCTTTTGCACAGCAAAGGAATCCATAAAGAAAATGAAAAGACAACCTGAGAATAGGAGAAAATATTTGAAAATGAAGCAACTGACAAAGGATTAATCTCCAAAATATACAAACAGCTCATGCAGCTCAATATCAAAAAAACAAAAAACCCAATCAGAAAATGGGCAGAAGACCTAAATAGACATTTCTCAAAGAAGACACATAGATGGGCACAAACACATTAAAAGATGCTCACCATCACTAATTATTAGAGCAATGCAAATCAAAACTACCATGAGGTATCTCCTCACCCTTGTCAGAAAGGTTATCATCAAAAAATCTACAAACAGTAAATGCTGGAGAGGGTGTTGAGGAAAGGGAACCTCCTACACTGTAAGTGGGAATGTATATTTCTACAGCCACTATGAAGAACAGTGTGGAGGTTCCTTAAAAAACTAAAAATAGAGCTACCATATGATTCTGCAATCCCGTTCCTGGGCATATTAGGAGAAAACCATAATCTGAAAATATACATTCACCCCAATGTTCATTACAGCACTGTTTACAATAGCCAAGACATGGAATCAAACTAAGTGTCCATTGACAGAAGAATGGATAAAGATGTGGTACATATATACAATGGAATGTTAGCCATTAAAAGCAATGAGATAGTGCCATTTGCAGCAACATGGATGGACCTAGGGATTGTCAAACTGAGAGAAGTAAATCAAACAGGAAGGAAAGGTATCACCTGTATGCAGACTCTTAAAAAGTGATACAAATCAACTTATTTACAAAACAGAAACAGACTCACAGACTTAGAGAAGGAGCTTATGGCTACCAGGAGGGAAGGGTCGGGGGAGGGATGGTTAGGGAGCTTGGGATTGACATGTACAACTGCTATGCTTAGGATGGATAACCAACAGGGATCTGCTGTATAGCACAGGGAACTCTGCTCAATATTATGTGACAACCTGAATGGGAGAAGAATTGGAAAAAGGAATAGATACATGTATGTGTATAACTGAATCACTTTGCTGTACATCTGAAACTAAAACAGCATTGTTGCTGACCTATATTCCAATAAAAACTGCAAGGTTTTTTTTAACATCTTTATTGGAGTACAATTGCTTTACAATGGTGTGTTAGTTTCTGCTTTATAACAAAGTGAATTAGTTATACATATACATATGTTACCATATCTCTTCCCTCTTGCATCTCCCTCCCTCCACCCTCCCTATCCCACCTCTCTAGGTGGTCACAAACCACCTAGCTGATCTCCCCGTGCTATGCGGCTACTTCTCACTAACTATCTATTTTACATTTGGTAGTGTATATATGTCCATGCCATTCTCTCACTTTGTCACAGCTTACCCTTCCCCCACCCATATCCTCAAGTCCATGCTCTAGTAGGTCTGTGTCTTTATTCCCGTCTTACCCCTAGGTTCTTCATGACCTTTTTTTTTTCTTAGATTCCATACATATGTGGTAGCATACTGTATTTGTTTTTCTCTTTCTGACTTACTTCACTCTGTATGACAGTCTCTAGGTCCATCCACCTCACTACAAACAACTCAATTTCATTTCTTTTTATGGCTGAGTAATATTCCATTGTATATATGTGCCACATCTTCTTTATCCATTCCTCTGTCGATGGACACTTAGGTTGCTTCCATGTCCTGGCTATTGTAAATAGAGCTGCAATGAACATTTTGGTACATGACTCCTTTTGAATTATGGTTTGCTCGGGGTATATGCCCAGTAGTGGTATTACTGGGTCGTATGGTAGTTCTATCTGTAGTTTTTTAAGGAACCTCCATACTGTTCTCCATAGTGGCTGTATCAATTTACATTCCCACCAACAGTGAACGAGGGTTCATTTTTCTCCACACCCTCTCCAGCATTTATTGTTTCTCGATTTTTTGATGATGGCCATTCTGACCGGTGTCAGATGATATCTCATTGTAGTTTTGTTGTTTTTGTTTTTTTGTGGTACACAGGCCTTTCACTGCTGTGGCTTCTCCCATTGCGGAGCACAGGCTCCGGACGCACAGGCTCAGCGACCATGGCTCACGGGCCCAGCCGCTCCGCGGTATGTGGGATCTTCCCAGACCAGGGCATGAACCCGCATCCCCTGCATCGGCAGGTGTACTCTCAACAACTGCGCCACCCGGGTAGCCCCTCATTGTAGTTTTGATTTGCATTTCTCTAATGATTAATGATGTTGAGCATTCTTTCATGTGTTTGTTGGCAATCGGTATATCTTCTTTGGAGAAACGTTTAAGTCTTCTGCCCATTTTTGGATTGGGTTGTTTGGTTTTTGTTATTCAGCTGCGTGAGCTGCTTGTAAATTTTGGAGATTAATCCTTTGTCAGTTGCTTCATTTGAAAATATTTTCTCCCATTCTGAGGGCTGTCTTTTGGTCTTGTTTATGGTTTCCTTTGCGGTGGAAAAGCTTGGAAGTTTCATTAGGTCCAATTTGTTTATTTTTGTTTTTATTTCTATTTCTCTAGGAGGTGGGTCAGAAAGGATCTTGCTGTGATTTATGTCATAGAGTGTTCTGCCTATGTTTTCCTCTAAGAGTTTGATAGTTTCTGGCCTTAAATTTAGTTCTTTAATCAATTTTGAGCTTATTTGTGTGTATGGTGTTAGGGAGTGTTCTAATCTGATACTTTTACATGTAGCTGTCCAGTTTTCCCAGCACCACTTATTGAAGAGGCCGTCCTTTCTCCACTGTACATTCCTGCCTCCTTTATCAAAGATAAGGTGACCATATGTGCGTGGGTTTATCTCTGGACTTTCTATCCTGTTCCATGGATCTATATTTCTGTTTTTGTGCCAGTACCATACTGTCTTGATTACTGTAGCTCTGTAGTATAGTCTGAAGTCAGGGAGCCTGACTCCTCCAGCTCTGTTTTTCGTTCTCAATATTGCTTTGGCTATTCGGGGTCTTTTGTGTTTCCATACAAATTGTGAAATTATTTGTTCTAGTTCTGTGAAAAATGCCAGTGGTAGTTTGATAGGGATTGCATTGAATCTGTAGATTGCTTTGGGTAGTAGAGTCATTTTCACAATGTTGATTCTTCCATTCCAAGAACATGGTATTTCTCTCCATCTATTTGTATCATCTTTAATTTCTTTCATCAGTGTCTTATAATTTTCTGCATACAGGTCTTTTGTCTCCTTCTGTAGGTTTATTCCTAGATATTTTATTCTTTTTGTTGCAATGGTAAATGGGAGTGTTTTCTTAATTTCACTTTCAGATTTTTCATCATTAGCATATAAGAATGCCAGAGATTTCTGTGCATTAATTTTGTATTCTGCTACTTTACCAAATTCATTGATTAGCTCCAGTAGTTTTCTGGTAGCATCTTTAGGATTCTCTATGTATAGTATCATGTCATCTGCAAACAGTGACAGCTTTACTTCTTCTTTTCCGATTTGGATTCCTTTTATTTCTTTTTCGTCTCTGATGGCTGTGGCTAAAACTTCCAAAACTATGTTGAATAAGAGTGGTGAGAGTGGGCAACCTTGTCTTGTTCCTGATCTTAGTGGAAATGGTTTCACCATTGAGGACAATGTTGGTTGTTGGTTTTTCATATATGGCCTTTATTATGTTGATGAACGTTCCCTCTATGCCTACTTTCTGAAGGGTTTTTATCATAAATGGGTGTTGTATTTTGTCGAAAGCTTTATCTGTATCTACTGAGATGATCATATGGTTTTTCTCCTTCAATTTGTTAATATGGTGTATCACGTTGATTGATTTGTGTATATTGAAGAATCCTCGCATTCCTGGAATAAACCCCACTTGATCATGGTACATGATCCTTTTAATGTGCTGTTGGGTTCTGTTTGCTAGTATTTTGTTGAGGATTTTTGGATCTATGCTCATCAGTGATATTGGGCTGTAGTTTTCTTTCTATGTGACATCTTTGTCTGGTTTTGGTATCAGGGTGATGGTGGCCTCGTAGAATGAGTTTGGGAGTGTTCCTCCCTCTGCTATATTTTGGAAGAGTTTAGAAGGATAGGTGTTAGCTCTTCTCTAAGTGTTTGACAGAATTCGCCTGTGAAGCCTTCTGGTCCTGGGCTTTTGTTTGTTGGAAGATTTTTAATTACAGTTTCAATTTCAGTGCTTGTGATTGGTCTGTTCGTATTTTCTATTTCTTCCTGATTCAGTCTTGGCAGGTTGTGAATTTCTAAGAATTTGTCCATTTCTTCCAGGTTGTCCATTTTATTGGCATAGAGTTGCTTGTAGTAATCTCTCATGATCCTTTGTATTTCTGCAGTGTCAGTTGTTACTTCTCCTTTTTCATTTCTAATTCTATTGATTTGAGTCTTCTCCCTTTTTTTCTTGATTAGTCTGGTTAATGCTTTATCAATTTTGTTTATATTCTCAAAGAACCAGCATTTAATTTTATTGATCTTTGCTATCGTTTCCTTCATTTCTTTTTCATTTATTTCTAATCTGATCTTTATGATTTCTTTCCTTCTGCTAACTTTGGGGGTTTTTGTTCTTCTTTCTCTAATTGCTTTACGTGCAAGGTTAGGTTGTTTATTTGAGATGTTTCCTGTTTCTTAAGGTAGGATTGTATTGCTATAAATTTCCTTCTTAGAACTGCTTTTGCTGCATCCCATAGGTTTTGGGTCATCATGTCTCCATTGTCATTTGTTTCTAGGTATTTTTTGATTTCCTCTTTGATTTCTTCAGTGATCACTTCGTTATTAAGTAGTGTATTGTTTAGCCTCCATGTGTTTGGGTGTGTTTACAGATATTTTCCTGTAATTGATATCTAGTCTCATAGCGTTGTGGTCGGAAAAGATACTTGATATGATTTCAATTTTCTTAAATTTACCAAGGCTAGATTTGTGACCCAAGATATGATCTATCCTGGAGAATGTTCCATGAGCACTTGAGAAAAATGTGTATTCTGTTGTTTTTGGATGGAATATCCTATATATATCAATTAAGTCCATCTTGTTTAATGTATCATTTAAAGCTTGTGTTTCCTTATTTATTTTCATTTTGGATGATCTGTCCATTGTTGAAAGTTGGGTGTTAAAGTCCCCTACAATGCTTGTGTTACTGTCGATTTCCCCTTTTATGGCTGTTAGTATTTGCCTTATGTATTGAGGTGGTCCTATGTTGGGTGCATAAATATTTATAATTGTTATATCTTCTTCTTGGATCAATCCCTTGATCATTAAGTAGTGTCCTTCTTTGTCTCTTGTAATAGTCTTTATTTTAAAGTCTATTTTGTCTGATAGGAGAATTGCTACTCCAGCTTTCTTTTGGCTTCCATTTGCATGGAATATCTTTTTCTATCCCCTCACTTTCAGTCTGTATGTGTCCCTAGGTCTGAAGTGGGTCTCTTTTAGACAGCATATATATGGGTCTTGTTTTTGTATCCATTCAGCCAGTCTGTGTCTTTTGGTGGGAGCATTTAATCCATTTACATTTAAGGTAATTATCAATATGTATGTTCCTATTCCCTTTTTCTTAATTGTTTTGGGTTCGTTATTGTAGGTCTTTTCCTTCTCTTATGTTTCTTGCCTAGAGAAGTTCGTTTAGCATTTGTTGTAAAGCTGGTTTGATGGTGCTGAACTCTCTCAGCTTTTGCTTGTCTGTAAAGGTTTTAATTTCTCCATCAAATCTGAATGAGATCCTTGTTGGGTAGAGTAATCTTGGTTGTATTTTTTTCTCCTTCTTCACTTTAAATATGTCCTGCCAGTCCCTTCTGGCTTGCAGAGTTTCTGCTGAAAGACCAGCTGTTAACCTTACGGGGATTCCCTTATGTGTTCTTGTTCTTTTTCCTTTGCTGGTTTTAATATGCTTTCTTTGTATTTAATTTTTGATAGTTTGATTAATATGTATCCTGGTGTGTTTCTCCTTGGATTTATCCTGTATGGGACTCTCTGGAGCACCGACTCCTGGCTCCAGCACCAAGAGCCTTTCATCCACACGGCTCAGAATAAACCGAAGAAAAAGTAGAAAGAAAGAAAGAGGATAAAAGAAAACAAAATAAAGTAAGATAAAATAAAATAAAGTTATTAAAATAAAAAATAATTATTAAGAAAACAATTTTAAAAAGAAAAAAATGGACAGACAGAACCCTAGGACAAATGGTGAAAGCAAAGCTATACAGACAAAATCTCACACAGAAGCATACACGTACACACTCACAAAAAGACGAAAAGGGGAAAAAATAATCTATCTTGCTCTCAAAGTCCACCTCTTCAATATGGGATGATTCGCTGTCTATTCATGTATTCCACAGATGCAGGGTACATCGATTTGATTGTGGAGCTTTAATCTGCTGCTTCTGAGGCTGCTGGGAGAAATTTCCTTTTCTCTTCTTTGTTCGCACAGCTCCCAGGGTTCACCTTTGGATTTGGCCCCGCCTCTGCGTGTAGGTCACTGGCTCAGACAGGACAGGGTTAAAGGAGCCGCTGATTCGGGGGCTCTGGCTCACTCAGGCCGGGGGTAGGGAGGGGTATGGATGTGGGGAGAGCCTGCGGCAGCAGAGGCTGGCGTGACGTTGCAGCAGCCTGAGGCACACCATGCATTCTCCCAGGGAAGTTGTCCCTGGATCACGGGATCATGGGACCCTGGCAGTGGCGGGCTGCACAGGCTCCCGGGAGGAGCAGTGTGGAGAGTGACCTGTGCTTGTACACAGGCTTCTTGGTGGCGGCAGCAGCAGCCTTAGCGTCTCATGCCCATCTCTGTGATCTGTGCTGATAGCCGCGGCTCATGCCCGTCTCTGGAGCTCCTTTTTTTTGTTTTTTGTTTTTCTGCGGTACGCAGGCCTCTCACTGTTGTGGCCTCTCCTGTTGCGGAGCACAGGCTCCGGACGCGCAGGCTCAGCGGCCATGGCTCACGGGCCCAGCCGCTCCGCAGCATGTGGGATCCTCCTGGACCAGGGCACGAACCCGTGTCCCCTGCATCGGCAGGCGGACTCTCAACCACTGTGCCACCAGGGAAGCCCTCTGGGGCTCCTTTAAGCAGCGCTCTTAATCCCCTCTCCTCGCACACCAGGAAACAACAAGGCAAGAAAACGTCTCTTGTCTCTTCGGCAGCTCCAGACCTTTTCCCGGACTCCCTCCCGGCTAGCCGTGGCGCACTAACCCCCTGCAGGCTGTGTTCACGCCACCAACCCCAGTCCTCTCCCTGCACTCCGACCGAAGCCTGAGCCTCAACTCCCAGCCCTGTCCGCCCCAGCGGGTGAGCAGACAAGCCTCTCGGCCTGGTGAGTGCCGGTCGGCCCTGATCCTCTGTGCGGGAATCTCTCTGCTTTGCCCTCCGCACCCCTGTTGTTGTGCTCTCCTCTGTGGCTCCGAAGCTTCCCCCGTCCGCCACCCCCAGCCTCTGCCTGCGAAGGGGCTTCTAGTGTGTGGAAACCTTTCCTCCTTCACAGCTCCCTCCCACTGGTGCAGGTCCCGTCCCTATCCTTTTGTCTGTTTTTTCTTTTGCCCTACCCAGGTACGTAGGGGGTTTCTTGCCTTTTGGGAGGTTCTGCCAGTGTTCAGTAGGTGTTCTGTAGGGGTTGTTCCACGTGTAGATGTATTTCTGATGTATACGTGGAGAGGAAGGTGATCTCCGCGTCTTGCTCTTCCGCCATCTTCCGTGCCTTCTTTTGCCATCTTCCGTGCCTTCAAAAAGTTTTTTAAAAAAAAAACAATATGGGAAATGAACATTACAGGCTAATGTTATTTGAATATTGATGTAAGTCAAATCAGTCAATAAGCAAAACTGTTATATCATTTTAATTTGTATTTATCCTAGGATGAGTGGCTTTTCATTCAAAACACAATTGATGTAACATAACACATTAATTAAAAATGAGATTTTGAAAAAGTTAACATTTATTTTATTTTTTTTTTTACGGTACGCGGGCCTCTCACTGTTGTGGCCTCTCTTGTTGCAGAGCACAGGCTCCGGACGGCAGGCTCAGCAGCCATGGCTCACGCGCCCAGCCGCTCTGCGGCATGTGGGATCTTCCCGGACCGGGGCACGTACCCGTGTCCCCTGCAACGGCAGGAGGACTCTCAACCACTGCGCCATCAGGGAAGCCCCAAAAGTTAACATTTAAATCATGAAAAGTATCAAATAACTAAACATCAATCTAAAAAGAGATGTGCATGACCTCTGGTGAAAACTACTGAATTGTATTAAGAGACACTAAGAAGACCTAATCATAAAGATATTCCATGTTCAAATTTGGAAGAGAAAATACTTTCAAATGTCAACTCTCCAAAAACTGATCTACAGATTCATTGCACCCAAGAGTTACTTAACAAAACTTAATTGGTTCTAAATAGATGTGGAAAAACCAAAGGCAAACATTAGCCAAGTAGTCATGAAGAATGAGAAGATGGGAGATCTTGCTTTAGCAAATGAAGTCATAGTAATGAAGATAGTGTGGTATTGATGGGGGCATAGAGACATAGACTACTGGATAAGAAGTAGAGATCCCACACACATTTGGACACTGATACATACATATATGAACACTTGATTTATGATGGAAGTTTCATGGCAGAAATTGGGGGAAAGACTATTTTCTTTTTTCTTCTCAATAAGTCATGCAAGGACAATAAATGTCTCTATGGTGTCCTATAAGGACACATTTTTTCTACATGGAAAATAACTTGACCCTGTTGTGGTTGTGTCCTCTCCTGCCTCTTGATGTTGTGGGCCCCCAAGGTGACAATGATTGAGCTGCACAGAGAGCAGAGTAGGAGTGTGGGGAGCATGAAGTCACGGGAGATACAGACCAGGAGCTGTGACGGGCAGGTGACACAAGGCAGGGCCGCAGCTGAGGGCAAACTGAGGCGACAGATGGTCCTGGGGCTGAGTGATACTGTTCCCTGTGCTCTTCAATGACATGAGGGCAGAGCTCCTGGGAGCTTTCTCAGCAATGTTGTGAAATTAACCTGAGTTTGCACTAGGAGCTTATAGAGTTGGATCTTCTGAAATCCTCCTGCCCTAGGGCCTAACACAACCTAGGATCTCAGTAAACGATTTTTTGGCTGTAAGAGTGAATAGCCTCCAATTAGCTTTTGGCTAAGGTTTGGTGGGGATAGTGCAGATGGGATTCAAGGCCACAAGGATGGGGGAATGGCACTGCCAAAGGCAGTGGGGCAGCCGAGGGCCTGGGAGGCAGGGGAGATTGGGCAGAAAATGGGCTGCTTGGGGACTGGGGCAGAGTCAAGGCACCCAGAGAGCTTTGGGTGCTGTCATCTAGCCACTTCTGAACAATCGCACCCTGAGCTCTGCTCCCGGGCAGGAGTGAGGGGTGGAGGGCACTGAGAAATTTCACTGGTTCTTAAGCTGGGTCCACTGACAACTCCCATACTGCAGACTGTTTGTCTGAGTTGCCCTTTCCTGGGATGGAGTGAGGGATTTTAATTCCTTGTGTTTTGTAGCTTCACATCCTCTGCCAAATGCACAACGCACTTTCCCAGTGGTAAGAGAGAGGCTAAGACCCACGAGAGCTTTTAGTGAACACCCTTCCTTCCTGCCATCCATCTTTGCTGAGTGTCTGTGCAGCATCGAACTTGTTAGTCTGGGTTTGGGAAGGGAGCTGAGGTTCAGAAATTTGAGCTGGGCAGAAGGGTCAGAGTACAGGGGGTTAAGTGAGATGGGCTCAGGAATAGGGACTGTCACTCACCTATTCCAGCCCGGGGGAAAGAAGAAAGGCCATCAGCAGCAGGAGTGGCTGCAACATCCCCAAAGTTCTGTCCATGTCAGAGCTGCTGTCTTTCCAGACACAAAACACAGGGGAAGGAAGTAGGAGAGGCTCAGTGCCCACACAGACCTCCCACACCGGTGCTCCCCTGAGCAGGGTGTCAGCATGCAATGTGATCATCGACATTCTCTGCCATGGGTTAGGTGAGAATGGCACTGTCACCACACTTGTACTCCCACTGCCGAGTCACAAAGTAAGAAGAAAGAACAACAAAGTGAAGGCTGTGATGCAGCCAGTGTTACCGAGTCCAAGCTCATACTGCTCACTGCACAACAGGCCAATAAATATAGAGATGAGTTGTTGAGGCAAGGAATAGCAACTTTAGTTGAAAAGCCAGCAGACTGAGAAGATGGTGGACTCATGTCCCAAAGACCCATCTGGCCTGAGTTAGAATTCAGGTTTCTTTTATACTAAAACGGGAGGGAGTAAAGTCAAGCATTTCTTGGTTCCAGTCAGCCTCTGGAGGGGATGTGTTAATTTCTTCCGTTCAGGATGTTTCCGGTGAGCTAAACAAAGGTATTTTAGCTTAATGCTCATTTCCTGAGAGGCAGCATCCCCAGACATGGGCCATTATGTATAATTAAGGCTTTACAGGTAACATCTCTTTAGTGACTAACTTAATAGAATACAAGGGTTCTTCCCTATTACACCAGCAGAGGGGTTGGATCCCCAGAAGCCCTTCAGTGACTGAATCAAGAATATCTCCATTTCTCCACTCTTGGCTGTTTTTTCATTGTGATGAAATCATGAATAATTATTTTAAAGGCTAGGTCCAGGGATATGAAAGACACAGCTCTTGCCCTTGAGAAGCTGACAGTTGCTGGACTAGACCTAGAATCTGTGGTAAGAGAACAGGATGGTAAGAACTTCGGGGAGGGAGTCTGCTTGGCGCCATTGTGAGGTAGAGGCTGGACTTGCTTTAGGGGCGGATAGACCTGGACACACCCAAGTACCCCAAACGGCAACCTCATTTCCTATGTTGTCACCATTTCAGTGTTGTCTTTTTAAAGTGCTTAGAATCGCCTCTTTAAATGTAAATATTCTGCAACAAAGAGTTTTTCTTATCCCACAATTTTGAATGAAAGTCCTGGGCTTGATGTTCACTGGACCAAAACAAACCATCCCCGGGTCCATCAGAAGTGAATGACCTGGTGGGATTTGTCAGAGCAGGCCAAATAGGGTCAGGTGGGTGGTACAAGGGGGCTGCCTGATGTGGATCAACAGAGCCTGGCTGTGGGCAGCAGGGAACACACTTGGAGAAGATGAGTGAGAGATCTGTTATATAAATCTCTGTGGAGATTAATCAAATATGTAAACATATTAAGGCTAGTGAGCCAGGTTTCTCACTGTCTGAGGATTAGATGGTATTGGTGGCATCAATGTTAATTCCCTAGGTTTGATCATTGGACTGTGGTTATGTAAGAGTGTCCTTGTTTGTAGGGATTACACTCTAATGTATTTGGGAAGTTGATGGAGTACCATATCAGTAACTTTAGTCTCAAATAGTTCAGGAAAACAAAAGTTTTTTGTATTACAATTGCAACTTTTCTTTATTCTTGAGATTGTTTCAAAATTAGAAGGAACTCCATAGCCTTCACATATATAAAGAACAACCAGTTTGAAGATACGAACTGTAAAGTAATATCTGTTGCAGTAGCAACAAAAAACATAAGATGCTTAAGAAAAACTTAATCAGAACTGTGAAAAACCTATTCAAGCAAAATGTTAAAGTACTCCTGAAAAATACAAAAACAGACCTGAGAAATAGCAGAATATTCTTAATTCTTGAATAGGGTGGATCTACACCAAAAAGGTACTGATTCTCCCAAAGTCAATATAAAATTTTAATGTGTCCAATAAAAATATTATTTTTTCTCCTAGTGTTATAAAAGTTCTAGATACTTTCTTAAATTTATGTGGAAAATAAGCATGAAAGAATAGCTAGTCAGATATTACAAACATCCTATAAAACTTCTTTTCTGAAAACAGTGTAGTGTCAGAGAGACCAATTAAACAGAATAGAAAATTCACAAGCATACCCAACTACATATGGAAATGCAGTTTATACTAAGGTGGCATTACAAATCACTGGGGAAAAGATGGACTCTTTAATAAATGATGTTGGAGCAATTAGTTAGTCATTTGTTAAACTGGAGTCATATATCACGTAAACCGCTAGAACAGACTCAAAATAGATAACAGACACAAATGTATGAAGTAAAAACATAGTAATAAATAAATATCGATAAATACCTTTATAAAGTTAGAGTAGAGAAAGCCCTTCTAGCTAAATCCAGGAACATTAAAAGAAGAGATTGATAAATAAATTTTGATATGTAAAATACAATTTTTTTAAGTTTGTATGTCAAAAAAGTGTAAGAAAAGTCAAAATACAGACAACAACTTGGGAAAAATATCACTGCAACATATCACAATCAAAGAGCTCTATGTAATATATAAAACAAAGAGTTAGAAAATGTAAAAAAGAATCAAATAGAACTAAAGAACACAATAACTGAAATTTTAAAACACGGTAGAAGGAATCAACAGTAGATTAGATGATACAAAGGAGTAGATCAGCAAACTGGAAGAGAGAATAGTGAATATCACTCAACCAGAACAGAAAAAAAGATAAAGGAATTTTTTTCAATGAGGACAGTTTAAGAGAACACTGTGACAACATCAAGCATACTAACATTCACAGTATAGGGATCGCAGAAGGAAAAGAGAGAAAAAAGACCAGAGAACATATTTGAAGACATAATAGCTGAAAATTTCCCTAACCTGAGAAATGAAACACATATCCATGTGCAGGAAGCACAGACAGTCTCAAACAGGATCAACACAAAGTTGACCACACCAAGACACACTGTAATTAAAATGCCAACAACTAAATATTAGTTTTATATTAATATTAAAAGTAGCAAAGGAAAAGCAACAAGGGGAACTCCCAGCTATCCACTGACTTTTCAACAGAAACTTTGCAAGCCAGAAGGGAATGGCATGATATATTTAAAGTGATGAAAGGGAAAAACATACAACCAAGAATACTCTACCGGGCACGTTATCATTCATATTTGATGGAGAAATCTAAAGTTTTACGGACAAACAAAAAGCTAAGACTCCAGCATCACAAAGCCAGCTTTATAAGAAATGTTAAAGGGACTACTCTAAGTTGAAAAGAAAAGGCCACAACTAGAAGTATGAAAATTACAAAAGGAAAAGTCTCATTAGCAAAGGTAAATATACAGTAAAGGTAGTAAATCAACCACTTATAAAGCTAGTAGGAAGGCTAAAAGACAAAAGTAGTAAAATCATCTCTATCCACAATAAGTAGTTAAGGGATACACAAAACAAAAAGATGTCAAAAATAAATACGGGAGGAGAGTAAAAATGCAGGTTGTAAAAATGTGTTTGAACTTAAGAGACCAGCACCTTAAAATAACCATAGATAGATAGATAGACAGATAGATAGACAGATATAAGCTTGATGGTAACCACACATCAAAGATCAATAATAGATACACACAAAAAAAGACACACATCAAAGATCTATAATAGATACACACACACAAAAAAAGAAAAAAATCCAAAGATAACACTAAAGACAGTCATCAAATCACAAGGGAAGGGAGTAAAAGAAGAAAGGAGCAAAAAAGAACCACGAAAAAAACCCCAAAACAATGAACAAAATGGCAATAAGTACATACCTATCAATAACCACTTTAAACATAAATGGACTAAATGCTCCAATCAAAAGACACAGAGTGGCTGAATGGATAGAAAATCAAGATTCATCTACATGCTACCTACAAGAGACTCACTTCAAATCTAAAGATACGCACAGATTGAAAGTGAGGGGATAGAAAAAGTACTCCAAGCAAATGGAAACAAAAAGAAAGCCAGGATAGCAATACTTATATCAGATGTAATAGACTTTAAAATAAACACTACTTATAAAACAGACTTTAAAACAAAGAGATAAATAAGGACATTACTTAATGATCATGGGATCAATCCAAGAAGATATAACAATTGTAGATATATATGCACCCAACATAGGAGCACCTAAATACATAAAGCAAATATTAACAAACATAAAGGGAGAAATCGATAGTAGCACAATAATAGTAGGGGAGTTTAACACCCCACTTACATCAATGCACGAATCATCCAGACAGAAAATAAATAAGGAAACACTGGCCTTAAATAACACATTAAATCAGATGGACTTCATAGACAGATAGATAGATCGTTTCATCCAAAAGCAGCAGAATACACATTCTTTTCAAGTGCACATGGAAAAGTCCCCAGGATATATCACATGCTAGGCCAAAAAACAAATGTCAGTAAATTTAAGGAAATAGAAACCATTTCAAGCATCATTTCCAACCACAACACTATGAGACTAGATATCAACTACAAGGAAAAAAACTGCAAAAAATGCAAACACATGGAGGCTACACAATATGCTATAAACAACAAATGAGTCACTGAAGAAATCAAAGAGGAAATTTTAAAATGCCATGAGACACTGAAAATGAAAGGACAATGATCCAAAAACTATGGAATGCAGCAAAAGCATTTCTAAGAGGAAAGTTTATAGCAGTATTGTGTGGGCTACCCAGACAGAAAATAAATACTGGAAGTTCTGCAAGTCTACAAGGAATGGTACTGGCAGAAGTATGGTGGTGGGCAGGGAAGGCAGAGTCATCCCAATACACATTCTTGAAACAAATTAGCAAGAACTTGAGTCCTTTGGGCAATTCCCTCCCTAGCCACCCTGGGACCTGTCTCTTCTTATGGGTCTTGAGGGAAGAAGGGGTGGTGGGAGAGGCATTTGATGAGCAGAGGCATTTCCTCGGTAGTCATTACAGAGATGTTTTATTTTATTTTTTTATTTCCATTACAGAGATCTTTAAGCAAGGTAAGGATTGTTTCCTTGAAGGTAGAAGATGGAGGATATGTCTATCTATGGACAAGAAAATTTGAAGGAATCAGCATGTTTAAGGTGCTTACCTGCCTCCATCCAAATGTGCCCATGAGCAGACAGACCAGCTCACCAGGACAGTGTTTTGAATACTTGTCAGAGAGTGCCTGCCACAGGAGCCCAGCGGTTTTCTCTCTGGGGAGGTAGGTGTCTGATTAGAGGCGCAAGTCTTGTTCAGGGATGCCAGGAAATACAAAGGCAGGCGTTAGAAAACATGGAAGGGTCGGCGGGAAGATGGCGGAAGAGTAAGACGTGGAGATCGCCTTCCTCCTCACGGATACACCAGAAATACATCTACACGTGGAACAACTCCTACAGAACACCTACTGAAGGCTGGCAGAAGACCTCAGAGCTCCCAAAAGGCAAGAAACTCCCCACGTACCTGGGTAGGGCAAAAGAAAAAAGAAAAAACAGAGACAAAAGAATAAGGACGGCACCTGCATCAGTGGGAGGGAGCTGTGAAGGAGGAAAAGTTTCCACACACTAGGAAGCCCCTCCGCGGGCGGAGACTGCGGGAGGCGGAGGGGGGAGCTTCGGGACCGCGGAGTGGTGCACAGCGACGGGTGCGGAGGGCAAAGCGGGGAGATTCCTGCACAGACGATCGGTGCCGACCGGCACTCACCAACCCAAGAGGCTTGTCTGCTCACCCGCCGGGGCGGGCGGGGCTGCGAGCTGAGGCTCGGGTTTCGGTTTTGGACGGAGCGCAGGGAGAGGACTGGGGTTGGCGGCTTGAGCATAGCCTGAAGGGGTTGGTGCGCCACGACTAGCCGGGAGGGAGTTCGGGGAAAAGCCTGCACCGGCCGAAGAGGCAAGAGACTTTTTCTTCCCTCTTTGTTTCCTGGTGCGCGAGAAGAGGGGTTTAAGAGCGCTGCTTAAAGGAACTCCAGAGACGGGCGCGAGCCGCGGCTAAAAGCGCGAACCCCAGAGACGGGCGCGAGCCGCGGCTGAGGGCGCGAGCCCCCGAGACGGGCGCGAGCCGCAGCGGGAAGCGTGAGCCCCAGAGACGGGCGTGAGCCGCGGCTGAAACCGCGGAGCCCAGAGACGGGCGGGAGACGCTGGGGCTGCTGCTGCCGCCACCAGTGGGGCTGTGTGCGAGCACAGGTCACTCTCCGCACCCCTCTTCCGCGGAGCCTGTGCAGGCCGCCACTGCCAGGTTCCCGGGATCCAGGGACAACTTCCCCGGGAGTACGCACGGCGGGTCTCAGGCCGGTGCAGCGTCACGCCGGCCTCTGCCGCAGCGTCACGCCGCCTCTGCCGCCGCAGGCACGCCCCGCACGCAGTGCCCCTCCTTCCCCCATCCCCCAACCCCCGGCCTGAGTGAGCCGGAGCTCCCGAATCAGCGGCTCCTTTAACCCCGTCCTGTCTGAGCAAAAAAACAGACGCCCTCCAGCGATCTGCGCGCAGGGGCAGGGCCGGGTACAAAGCTGAGCTCCTGTGAGCTGTGAGAGCAGGGAGGAGAGGGGGAGGTCTCTCCCGGCAGCCGCGGAGGCGGCGGATTGAAGCTCCACAATCAACTTGATGTGCCCTGCATTGTGGAATACCTGAATAGACAGGGAGTGATCCCAAATTGAAGAGGGGGAATTTAGGAGCGAGATCTGTGATTTTTTTCCCTTTTCCTCTTTTTGTGAATGTGTGCGTGTATGCTTCTGTGTGAGATCTTGTCTGTATACTCTTGCTTCCACCATTTGTCCTAGGGCTCTATCCGTCCATGGTTTTTTTTTTTTAAAAAAAAAAAAATTTTTTTTTAATAATTAATTTTAATTGTAATAACTTTATTGAACTTTACCTTCGTTCTTTCTTTCTTTCCTTCCCTCCTTCCCTCCTTTAGACAGCGAATCACCCCAGGTTGAGGGGGTGGTCTCTGGGAGCAGGATTTATGATTTTTCCCCCTTTGCCTCTCTTTGTGAACGTGTATGTGTATGCTTCTGTGTAAGATTTTCTCTGTACAGCTTTGCTTCCAACAGTTGTCCTAGGGCTCTATCCGTCCATGGTTTTTTTAAAAAAAAATTTTTTTTTCTTAATAATTAATTTTAATTGTAATAACTTTATTGTACTTTACCTTCGTTCTTTCTTTCTTTCTTTCCTTCCTTCCTTCCCTCCTTTAGACAACAAATCACCCCAAATTGAGGAGGTGGTCTCTGGGAGCAGGATTTATGATTTTTCCCCCTGTGCCTCTCTTTGTGAACGTGTATGTGTATGCTTCTGTGTAAGATTTTCTCTGTATAGCTTTGCTTCCAACATTTGTCCTAGGGCTCTATCCGTCCATGGTTTTTTTTAAAAAAAAAATTTTTTTTTCTTAATAATTAATTTTAATTGTAATAACTTTATTGTACTTTACCTTCGTTCTTTCTTTCTTTCCTTCCTTCCTTCCCTCCTTTAGACAGCGAATCACCCCAGGTTGAGGAGGTGGTCTCTGGGAGCAGGATTTATGATTTTTCCCCCTTTGCCTCTCTTTGTGAACACGTATGTGTATGCTTCTGTGTAAGATTTTCTCTGTATAGCTTTGTTTCCAACATTTGTCCTAGGGTTCTATCTGTTCTTTTTTTTTTTTTTTTTTCTTTCTTTCTAAATATTTTTTAGTACAATAACTATATTATACTTTATTTTATTTTTACTGTATCTTCTTTCTTTCTGTCTTTTTTCCTTCTTTCCCTCCTTCCTTCCTCCCTTCCTCCCTCCCTCCCTCCTTTCTTTCCTTCTTTGCTTCTTTCTTCCTTCCTTCCTTTCCTCCTTTCCTCCTTTCCTTCTTTCTTTCCTCAAACTTCTACTAATTCTCTCTACATTTTCTCCTTCTTTCCCTCCTTCCTTCCTTCCTTCCCCCTCCCTCCCTTTCTTTCCTTCTTTGCTTCTTTCTTCCTTCCTTCCTTTCCTCCTTTCCTTCTTTCTTTCCTCATACTTCTACTAATTCTCTCTACATTTTCTCCTTCTTTCCCTCCTACCTTCCTTCCTTCCTCCCTCCCTCCCTCCTTTCTTTCCTTCTTTGCTTCTTTCTTCCTTCCTTCCTTTCCTCCTTTCCTTCTCTCTTTCCTCAAACTTCTACTAATTCTCTCTACATTTTCTCCTTTCCCTCCTTCTTTCCTTCCTTCCTCCCTCCCTCCCTCCCTCCCTCCTTTCTTTCCTTCTTTGCTTCTTTCTTCCTTCCTTCCTTTCCTCCTTTCCCTCTTTCTTTCCTCATACTTCTACTAATTCTCTCTACATTTTCTCCTTCTTTCCCTCCTTCCTTCCTTCCTTCCTCCCTCCCTCCTTTCTTTCCTTCTTTGCTTCTTTCTTCCTTCCTTCCTTTCCTCCTTTCCTTCTTTCTTTCCTCATACTTCTAATAATTCTCTCTACTTTTCCTCCCTTTTATTCTGAGCCGTGTGGATGAAAGGCTCTTGGTGCTCCAGCCCAGGAGGCAGGGCTCTGCCTCTGAGGTAGGAGAGCCAACTTCAGGACACTGATCAACAAGAGAGCTCCCAGCTCCACATAATATTAAACGGTGGAAATCTCCCAGAGACCTCCATCTTAACACCAGCACCCAGCTTCACTCAACGGCCAGCAAGCCACAGTGCTGGACAACCTATGCCAAACAACTAGCAAAACAGGAACACAACCCCACCCATTAGCAGAGAGGCTGCCGAAAATCATAACAAGGCCACAGACACCCCAAAACACACCACCAGACGTGAACCTGCCCACTAGAGAGACAAGATCCAGCCTCATCCAGCACAACACAGGCACTAGTCCCCTCCACCAGGAAGCCTACACAACCCGCTGAAACAACCTTAGCCACTGGAGACAGACATCAAAAACAACGGGAACTACGAACCTGCAGCCTGCAAAAAGGAGACCCCAAACACAGTAAGATAAGCAAAATGAGAAGACAGAAAAACACACAGCAGATGAAGGAGCAAGATAAAAACCCACCAGACCTAACTAATGAAGAGGAAATAGGCAATCTACCTGAAAAAGAATTCAGAATAATGATAGTAAGGATGATCCGAAATCTTGGAAGTAGAATGGACAAAATGCAAGAAACAGTTAACAAGGACCTACAAGAACTAAAGATGAAACAAGCAACGATGAACAACGCAATAAATGAAATTAAAAGTACTCTAGATAGGATCAATAGCAGAATAACTGAGGCAGAAGAATGGATAAGTGACCTGGAAGATAAAGTAGTGGAAATAACTACTGCAGAGCAGAATAAAGAAAAAAGAATGAAAAGAACTGAGGACAGTCTCAGAGAGCTCTGGGACAACATTAAATGCACCAACATTCGAATTATAGGGGTTCCAGAAGAAGAAGAAAAAAAGAAAGGGACTGAGAAAATATTTGAAGAGATTATAGTTGAAAACTTCCCTAATATGGGAAAGGAAATAGTTAATCAAGTCCAGGAAGCACAGAGAGTCCCATACAGGATAAATACAAGGAGAAATACGCCAAGACACATATTAATCAAACTCTCAAAAATTAAATACAAAGAAAGCATATTAAAAGCAGCAAGGGAAAAACAACAAATAACACACAAGGGAATCCCCATAAGGTTAACAGCTGATCTCTCAGCAGAAACCCTACAAGCCAGAAGGGAGTGGCAGGACATACTGAAAGTGATGAAGGAGAAAAACCTGCAACCAAGACTACTCTACCCAGCAAGGATCTCATTCAGATTTGATGGAGAAATTAAAACCTTTACAGACAAGCAAAAGCTGAGAGAGTTCAGCACCACCAAACCAGCTTTACAACAAATGCTAAAGGAACTTCTCTAGATAAGAAATGCAAAAGAAGGAAACGACCTATAATAACGAACCCAAAACAATATAGAAAATGGGAATAGGAACATACATATCGATAATTACCTTAAATGTAAATGGACTAAATGCTCCCACCAAAAGACACAGATTGGCTGAATGGATACAAAAACAAGACCCTTATATATGCTGTCTACAAGAGACCCACCTCAGACCTAGAGACACATACAGACTGAAAGTAAGGGGATGGAAAAAGATATTCCATGCAAATGGAAACCAAAAGAAAGCTGGAGTAGCAATTCTCATATCAGACAAAATAGACTTTAAAATAAGGACTATTAAAAGGGATAAAGAAGGACACTACATAATGATCAAGGGATCGATCCAAGAAGAAGATATAACAATTGTAAATATTTATGCACCCAACATAGGAGCACCTCAATACATAAGGCAAATACTAACAGCCATAAAAGGGGAAATTGACAGTAACACATTCATAGTAGGGGACTTTAACACCCCACTTTCACCCATGGACAGATCATCCAAAATGAAAATAAATAAGGAAACACAAGCTTTAAATGATACATTAAACAAGATGGACTTAATTGATATTTATAGGACACTCCATCCAAAAACAACAGAATACACATTTTTCTCAAGTGCTCATGGAACATTCTCCAGGATAGATCATATCTTGGGTCACAAATCAAGCCTTGGTAAATTTAAGAAAATTGAAATTGTATCAAGTATCTTTTCTGACCACAACGCCATGAGACTAGATATCAATTACGGGAAAAGATCTGTAAAATATACAAACACATGGAGGCTAAACAATACACTACTTAATAATGAAGTGATCACTGAAGAAATCAAAGAGGAAATAAAAAAATACCTAGAAACAAATGACAATGGAGACACAACGACCCAAAACCTATGGGATGCAGCAAAAGCAGTTCTAAGGGGGAAGTTTATAGCAATACAAGCCCACCTTAAGAAGCAGGAAACATCTTGAATAAACAACCTAACCTTGCACCTCAAGCAGTTAGAGAAAGAAGAACAAAAAAGCCCCAAAGCTAGCAGAAGGAAAGAAATCATAAAAATCAGATCAGAAATAAATGAAAAAGAAATGAAGGAAACGATAGCAAAGATCAATAAAACTAAAAGCTGGTTCTTTGAGAAGATAAACAAAATAGATAAACCACTAGCCAGACTCATCAAGAATAAAAGGGAGAAGACTCAAATCAATAGAATTAGAAATGAGAAAGGAGAAATAACAACTGACACTGCAGAAATAAAAAAAATCATGAGAGATTACTACAAGCAACTCTATGCCAATAAAATGGACAACCTGGAAGAAATGGACAAATTCTTAGAAATGCACAACCTGCCAAGACTGAATCAGGAAGAAATAGAAAATATGAACAGACCAATCACAAGCACTGAAATTGAAACTGTGATTAAAAATCTTCCAACAAACAAAAGCCCAGGACCAGATGGCTTCACAGGTGAATTCTATCAAACGTTTAGAGAAGAGCTAACACCTATCCTTCTCGAACTCTTCCAAAATATAGCAGAGGGAGGAACACTCCCAAATTCCTTCTACGAGGCCACCATCACCTTGATACCAAAACCAGACAAGGATGTCACAAAGAAAGAAAACTACAGGCCAATATCACTGATGAACATAGATGCAAAAATCCTCAACAAAATACTAGCAAACAGAATCCAACAGCACATTAAAAGGATCATACACCATGATCAAGTGGGGTTTATTCCAGGAATGCAAGGATTCTTCAATATACGCAAATCTATCAATGTGATAAACCATATTAACAAATTGAAGGAGAAAAACCATATGATCATCTCAATAGATGCAGAGAAAGCTTTTGACAAAATTCAACACCCATTTATGATAAAAACCCTGCAGAAAGTAGGCATAGAGGGAACTTTCCTCAACATAATAAAGGCCATATATGACAAGCCCACAGCAAACATCATCCTCAATGGTGAAAAACTGAAAGCATTTCCACTAAGATCAGGAACAAGACAAGGTTGCCCACTCTCACCACTCTTATTCAACATAGTTTTGGAAGTTTTAGCCACAGCAATCAGAGAAGAAAAGGAAATAAAAGGAATCCACATCGGAAAAGAAGAAGTAAAGCTGTCACTGTTTGCAGATGACATGATACTATACATAGAGAATCCTAAAGATGCTACCAGAAAACTACTAGAGCTAATCAATGAATTTGGTAAAGTAGCAGGATACAAAATTAATGCACAGAAATCTCTGGCATTCCTATATACTAATGATGAAAAATCTGAAAGTGAAATCAAGAAAACACTCCCATTTACCATTGCAACAAAAAGAATAAAATATCTAGGAATAAACCTACCTAAGGATACGAAAGACCTGTATGCAGAAAATTATAAGACACTGATGAAAGAAATTAAAGATGATACAAATAGATGGAGAGATATACCATGTTCTTGGATGGGAAGAATCAACATTGTGAAAATGACTCTACTACCCAAAGCAATCTACAGATTCAATGCAATCCCTATCAAACTACCACTGGCATTTTTCACAGAACTAGAACAAAGAATTTCGCAATTTGTATGGAAACACAAAAGACCCCGAATAGCCAAAGCAATCTTGAGAACGAAAAAAGGAGCTGGAGGAGTCAGGCTCCCTGACTTCAGACTATACTACAAAGCAACAGTAATCAAGACAGTATGGTACTGGCACAAAAACAGAAAGATAGATCAGTGGAACAGGATAGAAAGCTCAGAGATAAACCCACGCACATATGGACACCTTATCTTTGATAAAGGAGGCAGGAATGTACAGTGGAGAAAGGACAGCCTCTTCAATAAATGGTGCTGGGAAAACTGGACAGGTACATGTAAAAGTATGAGATTAGATCACTCCCTAACACCATACACAAAAATAAGCTCAAAATGGATTAAAGACCTAAATGTAAGGCCAGAAACTATCAAACTCTTAGAGGAAAACATAGGAAGAACACTCTATGACATAAATCACAGCAAGATCCTTTCTGACCCACCTCCTAGAGTAATGGAAATAAAAACAAAAATAAACAAATGGGACCTAATGAAACTTCAAAGCTTTTGCACAGCAAAGGAAACCATAATCAAGACCAAAAGACAACCCTCAGAATGGGAGAAAACATTTGCAAATGAAGCAACTGACAAAGGATTAATCTCCAAAATTTACAAGCAGCTCATGCAGCTCAATAACAAAAAAACAAACAACCCCATCCAAAAATGGGCAGAAGACCTAAACAGACATTTCTCCAAAGAAGATATACAGAATGCCAACAAACACATGAAAGAATGCTCAACATCATTAATCATTAGAGAAATGCAAATCAAAACTACAATGAGATATCATCTCACACCAGTCAGAATGGCCATCATCAAAAAATCTAGAAACAATAAATGCTGGAGAGGGTGTGGAGAAAAGGGGACACTCTTGCACTGCTGGTGGGAATGTGAATTGGTTCAGCCACTATGGAGAACAGTATGGAGGTTCCTTAAAAAACTACAAATAGAATTACCATATGACCCAGCAATCCCACTACTGGGCATATACCCTGAGAAAACCAAAATTCAAAAAGAGTCATGTACCAAAATGTTCATTGCAGCTCTATTTACAATAGCCCGGAGATGGAAAGAACCTAAGCGCCCATCATCGGACGAATGGATAAAGAAGATGTGGCACATATACACAATGGAATATTACTCAGCCTTAAAAAGAAATGAAATTGAGTTATTTGTAATGAGATGGATAGACCTAGAGTCTGTCATACAGAGTGAAGTAAGTCAGAAAGACAAAGACAAATACCGTATGCTAACACATATATATGGAATTTAGGGGAAAAAATGTCATGAAGAACCTAGGGATAAGACAGGAATAGAGGCGCAGACCTACTGGAGAACGGACTTGAGGATATGGGGAGGGGGAAGGGTGAGTTTTGACAGGGCGAGAAAGAGTCATTGACATATACACACTAACAAACGTAGTAAGGTAGATAGCTAGGGGGAAGCAGCCGCAAGGCACAGGGATATTAGCTCGGGGCTTTGGGACAGCCTGGAGGGGTGGGAGGGGGAGAGTGGGAGGGAGGGAGACGCAAGAGGGAAGACACATGGGAGCACATGTATATGTATAGCTGATTCACTTTGTTATAAATCAGAAACTAATACACTATTGTAAAGCAATTATACCCCAATAAAGATGTTAAAAAAAAAAAAAAAAAAAGAAAACATGGAAGACACCTTCACACCATAAACAAAAATAAACTCAAAATGACTTAAAGACTTGGGACTTCCCTGGTGGCGAAGTGGCTATGACTCTGTGCTCCCAATGCAGGGAGCCCAGATTCGATCCCTGGTCAGGGATCTACATCCCACATTCATGCCACAACTAAGAGTTTGCATGCCACTACTAAGGAGCCCATGTGCTGCAACTAAGGAGCCAGTGAGCCACAACTAAGGAGCTAGTGAGCCACAACTAAGGAGCCCATGAGCCACAACTAAGGAGCCTGCCTGCCACAACTAAGACCCGGCACAACCAAATAAATAAATAAATAAAATTTAAAAAAAAAACAATAAAGGGGTCAATCCAATAAGAGGATATAACATTTGTAAATATTTATTTAAAAAAATGACTTAAAGACTTACATATATGACATGACACCATAAAACTCTTAGAAGAGAACATAAGCAAATCATTCTCTGACATGAATTGTACCAACATATTCTTAGGTCACTCTCCCAAGGCAATAGAAATAAAAGCAAAAAAAAAAAAACAAAAACAAATGGAACCTAATCAAACTTAAAAGCTTTTGTACAGCAAAGGAAACAATAAACAAATGAAAAGACAAACCACAGACTGGGAGAAAATATTTGCAAATGATGCAACCAAAAAGAGGCTTAATTTCCAAAACATACAAACAGCTCATACAACTCAATAACAAAAAAAATAACACATTGAAAAATGGGCAGGAACTTCCCTGGTGGACCAGTGGTTAAGACTCTGCGCTCCCAATGCAGGGGGCCTGGGTTCAATTCTTGGTCAGGGAACTAGATCTCACATGCCACAACTAAGAGCCCACATGACAGAACTAAAAGATCCCACATGCCACATCTAAAGACGCCGCACGCCCCAACTAAAGATCCTGCATGCTGCAACGAAGATCTCGCACATGGCAACAAAGATCCTCGTTGCCACAACTAAGACCCAGCAGAGCCAAATAAATAAATATTTTTAAAAAGAGAAAATATGGGCTTCCCTGGTGGCACAGTGGTTAAAAATCTGCCTGCCAATGCAGGGGTCATGGGTTCAAGCCCTGGTCCAGGAAGATCCCACATGCTATGGAGCAACTAAGCCTGTGCGCCACAACTACTGAGCCTGTGCTGTAGAGCCCGCGTGCCACAACTACTGAAGCCCGTGTGCTGCAACTACTGAAGCCCGTGCACCTAGAGCCCATGCTTCGCAACAAGAGAAGCCACCACAGTGAGAAGCCTGTGCACCGCAACAAAGAGTAGCCCCCGCTCACCACAACTAGAGAAAGCCTGCGCGCAGCAATGAAGACCCAACACAGCCAAAAATAAATAAATAAATAAATTTATTAAAAAAAAAGAAAAGAAAACAAAAATGGGCTGAAGACCTTAATAGACATTTCTCCAAATAAGACATACAGATGGTTACAGGCAATGAAAAAGGGCTTAACATCACTAATTATTAGAGAAATGCAAATCAAAACTGCAGTGAGGTACCACCTCATACCAGTCAGAACAGCCATTATTAAGAAGTCTACAAATAGCAAATGCTGGAGAGGGTGTGGAGAAAAAGGGACCCCTCTGACACTGTTGGTGGGAATGTATATTGGTGCAGCCACTATGGAAAACAGTATGGAGGTTCCCCAAAAAACTAAAAATAGAGTTGCCATATAACCCTGAAACCCCATTCCTGGGCATATATCTGGAGAAAACCATAATTCAAAAGGATGCATGCACCCCAATGTTCACTGATGGACTATTTACAATAGCCAAGATATGGAAACAACCAAAATGTCCATCAACAGATGAACGGATAAAGAAGATGTGGTACATATATACAAAGGAATACTACTCAGTCATAAAAAAAAGAATGAAATAATTCCATTTGCAGCAACATGGATGGACCTAGAGATTATCTTACTAAATGAGGTAAGTCAGACAGAGAAAGACAAATACCATATGATATCACTTATATGTGGAATCTAAAATATGACACAAACGAACTTATCTGTGAAACAGAAACAGACTTACAAACATAGAGAACAGACTTATAGTTGCCAAGGGGAAGGGTAGTGGGGGAGGGATGGACTGGGAGTTTGGGATTAGCAGATGCAAACTATTACATATAGAATGGATGAACAACAAGGTCCTACTGTATAGCACAGGGAACTATATTCAGTATCCTGTGATAAACCATAATGGAAAAGAATATGAAAAAGAATGTGTATGTGTGTGTACATATATATATAAATACATAGAGAGAGAGGGTGAGAGAGAGAATATATATATATATATATATATATATATATAACTGAATCACTTTGCTATACAGTAGAAATTAATAAAACATTTTATTTTTCAATAAAATAAATTTTAAATAAATAAAATCTTAAAAAAGAAAAATAAAGAAGAAAGAAAGAAAACATGGAAGGCCTCTTGCTGGCTTGGCTGTCAGGGAGCCTGGCTCAGTCCAGGCTCTGTCCTAACTCTGTGGTGCCTCCCGTCGGTCACTACAGCCTCCTGGGACTTTGTCTTCCTCATCACTCAAAGGAGGATAAGAGTCTGCAACAAAGATTCTTAAACCTGTTTCAAGCCACAGAACCATTTCCTCAAAATAAATGTTATACTTACACTGAACACGTATGTGGCTGGACAACTTTTTTAAATGCTATTTTTGTTTTGTTTCTGTGTTTTCCTTTTTGTCTTTCAATCAAGGAGCCAGGTCCTTAGTATGTCTTAGGGTTTTTTTCAGCTCTAAATCAGAAGCTGTGTGACATCATTGCTCTTCCTTTGCAAAAGTGCCCAGGTCATTAGGAGATTACGCTGCTGCATGCTTTGTGCACAACAAAATGTGAAAAGGCGTACTTTTGAGAGTTACATGATCCCAGAGTATGGACCCCATGCCACAGAAGAACATGGTGCCGTGTGTTTGGGGCAGGATGGCACCAGCGCAGAGCTGGAACTCACACTCAGCTCCCAGGCAGTGCTGCATAGCAGTGCAAGACCTTGGAGGGATGGCTGCTGGGAGTGTCTGGTGAGGCGAGCCCAGCACAGGGAGGTCCTTGCTCAGCAAAAAATCACATACTCTACATGTGGCCTCTCAGCCAAGACCTCTCTAAGGTTGAAAAGTCTAGGTCGTCTTGGACCAAATGGAGGCAGCAGTAACCCTGACAGCTCAAATAGCAGAGACGTTTCTCCATTTGTCCAGACCACGTGGGCCTCCTTGATTCCAGTTTGATTCTGCACAGGCAGGAGCTTGTAGTCATGACAGGGATCATGTTTCTGCCCCATCCAGCTAGATGAGCGTTTAGACTCAGATTCTAATTGCCTTCAAGCAAATACATCATATGGGTTTTCCTACCATCTGAATGTGTGCAATGACATTCCTACCTGCTACTTTTAGAGTAAAAGAAATAAGGCTGCCCTCGTTCCCTTGTTTTGAGGGAATTTTTAGTCCTGGTGGAGACTGGGGAAGTACTGACTAGCCTAACAATTGGCATTTAACAAACTGCAGGGTGGGAGTGGCCAGCCTTCTCTAGACTCCTTCTTGAACTGTGGGGAATCCTGGGAGTAACTTAGAATGAAATGAAACCCAGATAGGGATGTTGGTTGTTTCGATTTCATCACTTTCTCATCACGAGCCTCATCAAGGCCGTGGAAGTTTCTGACTTGGACAGAAGTATTCTTTTCTCTATCCTCTCAATCAGCTGTTTTAGAGAGCTGATAAAGAAGGTCACATTTCTTCCTAAAGGAAACATAAAACAGTCTCAAGATAAGGATGACACCACAGGCCTGTGACTCCCTCATCTACCCTTTGTTCAAAACTCACTGTCTGAGAAGAATGGTGGCTGCGTTAGGAAGATGGGTCCCTTAGCTCACTCGTGGACCTGGTCTTTACTTAAGCTTCCCTCCGGGACAGAGAATGGGCCCTTCTCCCATTGAGCTTCTTTGATTCATTGCCTTATCTGGTTATCTCAGCACTGGCTGGACAGAATTCAGGAGAACCTGGTCCACAGAGGATCCCAGCCCCAGGCTCTGAGTAGAGTTCACAGGGGATAGGGTCTTGTGTGGTGAATAGACTACCAGCTATCTCATGGGGAACAAATGAAGAACTAACCAGGGTCAGGGCTGAGGGGACTTAACTTACAGTGGAATTTCCCTGGGTTGCAACAAAGCAGCTGTGCATGACAGCTGTCTTTAAGCATTATATGAACATATCATACGGTATGTATTTTCTTTGTGCATGTGGTTTTGTATGTAGGGCAGTAAAGGGAAGAGGTTGAATTCTATGTACTTTCTGTCCACATTGCCATCTGAGTAGCCATGGCCACTTGGCCAGGGATGTTGGGATGCAAGCTGCTGGTGAAGAAGTTGGCTAGGTGAACTTAAACCCTCTTGCTGCTCTTAGGGGTTACATCTTGGAGAGTACTGGCCTGGCAGGTGGGAGAGCAAGGTTCCAAACCTGACTCTGGGAAGAACTCTCAGAATCAATCAATCAACCCCATTATACTCCTTATTTCCACTAATACATTCTATTGAAGAGAGTACTTGGTCATCTAAAGTCTTCCCATTGATTACAGATATCTACAGTAGGTAATAATTTAAGTAACAGATTTGCGGCTGTTTGCCATAAATGAGCATTTACAACTTATAACTAATATTTTTAACCACTTACAACAGGGTAAGTAGTACCTTTAAATTTAACAGATTAGAGAACTAATAGATAACCCGGGCCAATTTTCAAAAGCTAAGTTTAGGTTTCCCTGCGTCCTCTTCAAAACAAATATCTCTATTATTTAGAGTTCAGTTAGGGAAGCAGAAGCACTATGAGTGATGTACAATAAGGGATTTATTATAAAAATTGTATCTTATAAAATTATGGGAACTGGTGAAGAAATCCTCTCTAGATCCTTCTTGATATCCTTGATCCTTCTTTTGATTTATTTTTACAGTCCAGGAAAGCCAGATGTTATATGGAAAGATCATGTGATTGGAGTCATGGCTATGAAATCTTGTCAAGTGACTCAAATTCTCTGAGCCTCAGTTTCCTCTTCTGTACAATGGAAACAATAATATTTCTCAGGGTTGATGCTAGGGTGAATGGGACAAAGCTTCCACCTATAGTATACCGTATTTCATTGATTCCAAGATGCACAATATTTCACATTTTAACCTCTTTTACAACAGTAATGAATCTTGTAATCAATGGCATGTTATCATCTAATTGAGAACAGTATTTCCCTTTCTCAGTGTCAAATAAAATAACGAAAGCCCAGAGTAACATCTCAAATGATGCAGGTGCAGGTATCATTTTATTATGTAACTAAAAATGACCCTCAGTGCACAAGCGGAAACCCCAGCACCCCCTAGAGAACACACATGTTTTCCTTCATACATTGCATTCCTTTCCCCAGTCATTGGACTAACCCTTCAACTCCCATTTCTCATTATTCAGATTAGTGACATGGAAAATATGAGTTTCAGAATCTGACATATTAAGTGTTAGATCTTGCTGCTATGTGACATTCTGAGCTTCAGTTGTGTGTTCCATAATTTTGTATAATACTACTTACCCAAAAGGACTGTTAAAAAGATTAAATAAGATGATGTGTGTTAAGTCCTATCAGTGCCAAACATATTGTGGGTAGTCAACAAATTCTCCCTTTTTCCTTCCTTCTCTCACTGCCACATTCTACTCTTCTACTGAATCTTTGGATTGAAGGAAGGATGGATCTTCTAGAACACAGTCACACTTGCTTGTTTACATATTGTGTATGACTGCTTTTGTGCTATGACAACAGAGTGGAATCGTTGCCAGAGAGACAGTATGGCTTGCAAAGCTAAAAATACTTACTATCTGGCTATTTACAGAAAAAAGTTTGCTCATCCTTATTCTAGATTCTTACAGCATCTAAAAATCCCCACCTCCCCTCCATTTGTGTTACTTCTCTGGCTCAAGAGAGTTTCATTAGATGAGAAAGTGAATGCCTCATCCAAGGAGTCAGGACTCTTGGGCTCTGACCGAAGCTTCAATACCAGCAGAGCAGAGAGGATAGTTGAGAGAATTTTTGATGAGGAAAACAGCCAGGCCAGAGTGAAAGGCAAAGATGTGATTATGTTGTTGTTTTTTTTAACACTCTTATTTTTCTTTAATTGAAGTGCAGTTTGTGGCAATCTCTGCTTACAGCAAAGTGACTCAGTTACACACAGAGAGACATTCTTCTTTATATTCTTTTCCATTATGGTGTATCACGGGATATTGAATATAGTTCCCTGTGCTATACAGTAGGACCTTGTTGTTTTACCCTCCCCTTTTCTTTTAATTCTGGAGTTATAAAAGCAGGAGCAAGGGAGGGAGTGACAGAAGCAGCTTACAATGGGCAGCATCCCTGGGAAAATGCAGGTCCTATTCCTTCTACTGTTCTTTCTCTTGCCTCCTGAAGCTAGAGCTGGTGAGTCTAGGGTGGAACTTTTCTGTCCTCTGGGTACTCTTAACTTACTAAGCTGAATCAAAGAGGACCCTAAATTGACCCTGCAAGATCCCATTGCAAGTGTTCCGGGGGGAACCTCTATCTGGAAGAGTCATACCCTTTCCCTGCAGATGATGACAATGTCCCAGGGACGGGAAGTCTTGGGTGGAGGAAGAACAGGAAAATGGCTTTGGAAGTTCCTCTCGACCTTTCCTCAAAATATCCACGATTCTGATTCATGGTCCTTCTCTGGCCTTGCTCTCATGTGGACGTCAGGATGGGGATGAAGAAATGTTTCACGACAACTCAGAATCAAGACTAGCCACTGTGTTCTCAAAAGTATGATGAGGACTGACAGGGTGCATTGGAGAAGGGGAAGCCAACAGAATGACACGTGGAGAGGTCTGAGCTACTTTAGAGGTAAGGGTGAGGATGCAGGGGATTGTCGCACATCATTCATCTCATTTTTCTCACCTAACGCTCTGTCTGACAGTTCGGTGAGCCTGTGTTTGAGGATTTGGATTCTCTGTTTCAGAGGAGATTATCAGTGGCATTGAGTCCAAGCCACACTCCCGCCCCTATAAGGCCCATCTGGAAATAATCCCTGACGAGGAATACGTGGCCACCTGTGGTGGGTTTCTCATAAGTCAAGAATTTGTACTGGGGACTTCCCTGGTGCCGCAGTGGTTAAGAATCCGCCTGCCAATGCAGGGGTCATGGGTTCGAGCCCTGGTCTGGGAAGATCCCACATGCCACGGAGCAACTAAGCCCATGCACCACAGCTACTGAGCCTGCGCTCTAGAGCCCGCAAGCCACAACTACTGAAGGCCACGCTCCTAGAGCCCGTGCTCCACAACAAGAGAAGCCACTGCAACAAGAAGCCTGTGCACCACGACAAAGAGTAGCCCCCGCTTGCCGCAACTAGAGAAAGCCCGTGCACAGCAACGAAGATCCAATGCAGCCAAAAATAAATAAATAAATTTATTTTTTTTAAAAAAAGAATTTGTGCTGGGACTTCCCTGGTGGTGCAGTGCTTAAGAATCCGTCTGACAATGCAGGAGACACGGATTCAATCCCTGGTCTGGGAAGATCCCACGTGCCGCGGAGCAACTAAGCCTGTGCGCCATAACTACTGAGCCTGCACTTTAGAGCCTGCAAGTCACAACTACTGAGCCCACGTTCCGCAACTACTGAGGCCTGCACACTCTAGGGCCCGCATGCCACAACTACCGAGCCCAAGTGCCGCAACTACTGAAGCCCATGCTCCTAGAGCCTGTGCTCCACAACAAGAGAAGCCACCACAATGAGAAGCCCACGCACCACAACGAAGAGTAGCCCCTGCTCGCTGCAACTAGAGAAAACCCACATACAGCAGCAAAGACCCAATGCAGCCAAATAAATAAAATAAAATCTTAAAAAAAAAAAAAGAATTTGTGCTGACAGGTGCTCACTGTTAAGGAAGGTAAGAAAACTTTGAATAGCTCTCTTCTCACGTGAGGAGCTGTAAGAACCAGAGTTATACACACCAAAGCAGGGACTCTTGTGCCTGCTCATCTCGGGATGATCAGCAACGTACACTGGGAGGAACCAGGCCAGTTTCATTTGTCATGTCCACTTCCAGAGGCCAGGGCATCATTCAGGGCAGCCCGGGTCAAGGCAGGCCAACCCTGCCGCCTTATCCTGGTGCTGGCAGAGCTCTCGCAGTCCATGTAGCGGCCTGGGCCTGGGCCTTCCTGAAACGGCTATGGTCTCTGGGGGGAACTTCTGCCCTGAGCAAGATCTGAGTTCCTCAGGTGGCCCTGCACTGGGGAACAAGTGGGCCTGGGGTCTCTTTGCTCACAATGGTCCCTTCTCCAGAGACCAGCACCTTTTCCTGCCTCTCTCCTCCCTCTCTGCAGGCATGTTAGGGTCACTCTTGGAGCTCATGACATGAAATAGAAAGAATCCACATGGCAGTAGCTGGAGGTCGAAGAACAGCTTTTTCACCAACCTCAGTGACATGTTACTGAAGGTGCCATCTTTCTTTCACTTCTCAGCCCCCTCCTTTACCCATTCTCCTGAGCTGTGCATTTCTCATTCTATGCCAACCCATTTCCTTGGGGCCCCCTCCACTCCATGTCATCACCACCCCATTGGGGAGAAGCTCTAGGCCCTGCCTGGGGACCTTCTACCACACCACTCCCTCCACTCTCCCTGGGACTGGCAATCCACCTGCTCTTCCTCCCTCACAGCTACGAACAAGAGCCGAGCTGACCCACACCGCAGGGACAATCCCCCTGCCTACCCATCTACCTTCATTCCACCCAGGAGGATGAGCCAGGCAGCTGGCTGGGGGAAGACAAGGGTGACAGAGCCAGTCTCACATACTCTGAGGGAGGTGAAGCTGAGACTCCTGGATGACAAGACCTGCAACCACTTTCTTTTGCCCAGTCATAACCTCCAAATCTGTAGAGGCAATTCCAGGAAGAGAAGATCAGCATACAAGGTAACCACATACCTACACTTCCATCTCCCAACTCAGTACTTGGGAGACAGCGTCCTCCTGGGTGGGGATGGGGTCAGGAAGTCCCAAGTACAGTGAACATGTCTGAGTTCATGGTTTCTAGGACTGTGGAACTGGACTCCTCCTTCCGGGTGCCATCCTTCCATAGCCATGTCCTGCTTCTAACCCTCCCATCTATCCTGCCGTACAGGGCTCCAGGAGAGAAGTGAAGAAGATGGAAGGGACAGGACTAGAGTTGTGGTTCTATGCCAGAGAGAGAATGAAGACATGAAACCCCTGTCTAAGGACTCCGTGAGGAGCCAGGATCCCTAGCCAGATTCTGGGGTATCTTGACTGGGGTGCTGAGAGAACCAGGATGACGTGACAGAAAGGAGAGAAGAATGCCTGCTGCTCAGGATCTGCTTTCTCTAACCCATAGGGCAATTCTGGGGGCCCCCTTCTGTGTGCTGGAGTGGCCCAGGTACTGAGTCTTATGGAAGTACAGACACAAAGCCTCCTGGTGTCTTCACTCGAATCTCCCCATATGTGTCCTGGATTAACGAAGTCCTAAATGGCAGTTAGCCACAGAAGCCTGGCCAGTCTGCAGGAGAACCCCAAAGCCAGAGCCCTCCCTGGTAGTCCCTGCATTCCACAGGAGCCTGGCCCTGCCTGTGCCCACGAAGGCTCTCCAAGAACAACAAAGCCCCTGCTGGTTGTATCCCCAGCAAACTTCAATAAGGATGCAGCCTCCAGTGTGTCTGTGGGACTCTCCTCTCTCCTCCAGAGCTGCTCTGCTCTGCAAGGAGGAGTCCAGCTCCGCCTTTCTAGCTTGAATGAACACCAGCACTGGGCTCCCTTCTTGCTAATTCATAATCTTTCCTACCAATTCCCTTGTCCATTGTGTGGTGTTAAGAATTATTAAAGAAAACATTTTCACCTGCACAACAGGATTTAACATCCAGAGTAATACTAGCACTGACTTACCTTCTTCCTCCACCACCACCTCTTCCTCCTTCTCCTGTTCCTCCCTCCTTCTCCTCCTCTCCCTTCTCTTCCCACAAACCTTGTGCCTCAGCCACTACAATTCAGGGCACTGATGTGCCATAGCAAACTCTCCATGACTATTTCTGGAGACGGTCCCAGGCTTGGGCTGTTGATACCTGGCATTCTTACACCCACCTCTGCCCCATCATCACCATCCCTCTCAATAATGTGTCTGCAGCCAGAGGAGCATCTGTCAAGTGAAAAAGAGGAAAATTTCCTAAGTACAAGAGCTCAGGACAGCGGGGAGGGATGAGCCCTGGAAGTCTTCAGGACGGGTCTGTCAACTGCAACAGTCACCACGAAGTAGGGCCATGCCAGTCCAAAAGAAAGTTCCCCTAGAATGTCAGAGTGAGTCTGGCCCCTGAACTACATCAGAGTCACCCAATTCAACTGTCATCTTCCTTTGGAAATGACACGGTGTCTCCAGTCTTCCAAAAGAGAAATCTGAGTTAGGTCAAGTTCTCCAAAATTTCCTCCTGCAAGTGAACTGCAATGCTCTGAATGCCGTACCTGCCAGCATCTGAGATGGATGAGTGCACTCACAGCCATGCATACCCGAATACAAGGCAAATGGAGCATGAACTCCAGCTAACTCTCAGAAGCCTGCCATTAAAGGGCCCTCATACAGGTTTCACCATGGTCCCGAAGAGGCCTAAGACGATAGGCCTGGCCTGTGCAAGAAGGAGCTGCTACACCTGGCCCAGACCAGGGACCCATAGCTCCATCTTCCCCACTGCCTGTCAGCCCACAGACCTGGGCTTCCAGCTCTGCCACTGGTCAATGTAGATGTAAGATAAAGAAATCGTGATAAACATAAACACTAACCCTATGTAGAAAACAGATATATGTACATAAACTTTTTGAAAAAAGAAAAATCTTGGCAGGATCTCAGAAATGAAAGAACTTATGCTGGAATGGTAATAAACAATTTTTACGCCCTAACTCTTGTTTTATATTTATGTAATTAAATAAGAGTTTTTAAATGTGAAATACAAGGAGCAGAAGCCCTATGGTTAATGTTCGCTTGGGAAACCAGCACACATACTGAGCTGTAGCTCGGGCCCCACCATTGTTGACCCCCAGACCCTGAGGACAGCACATCCACAGGGCAGCCCTTCTTTCCAGGAAGCTGGACAACTGGAGACATGGGGAGAACAGTCAGCCTACCCTGCCAGCCTGGCCCCCAAGAAGTGGTAGGGCTGGTGGAGACTGCAAGGAGCTGGACTGAACCCACAGGATGAACTGGACCCCAAGGGGCTGACAAGCACTGACTCTAGCTTGGCCAGCAGTGCAGACCAAACAAGCATCACATGGACCCCTGACATGGAAATAGCAGTTGCTGGCCCAGCCTCCCAAAAAAAGATAAGCACATCAGCATCACTGCAATGTTTATTCTGTGATGCAGAGGGTAGGGTCCAAGGAGTGGGCCTGCCTAACCAACACTGAGAGCAATAAGAGAGTCTCAGCATCACAGGGTCAGAAGGAGAAACGGTCTAGATAAGAGGGCTTTGCTCAAACTCATGGGAAGAGGGCCTCTGTACAGCTGATGCCAGCACATAGGGAAGTGCTACAGAGCCAGTTCCTCCTGGGGTCACAGTTGTCGGGGCCGAGGTCATAAAGCCCAACGGGAAAATATCTGCTCTTCCCACCCCACCCCAATATTCATCCCTTCCCCAGGAACCTGGTGATTGTGTCTCCCACACCCACAGCTCCTCTGACAACTTTTACCCTCACATAGTCATACCCTGTGTAGTGGCTTGGCATGTGGATATAATGAAGGAATAGTTATGGTTGTACTGCATCCTTTAGAAACTATATAATGAAGTCCTAACCCCCAGTACCACAGAATGTGACCTTATATGGAAATAGAGTCATTGCAAATGTAATTACTTAAGATGAGGTCATACTGGAGTAGGATGGGCCCTTAATCCATATAGCTGTCCTTATAAGAAGAGGAGAGGGGGGGACTTCCCTGGTGGTCCAGTGGTTAAGAATCCACCTTCCAGAGCTTCCCTGGTGGCGCAATGTTTGAGAGTCCACCTGCCGATGCAGGGGACACGGGTTCGTGCCCCAGTCTGGGAGGATCCTGCATGCTGCAGAGCGGCTGGGCCTGTGAGCCATGGCCGCTGGGCCTGCGCGTCCGGAGCCTATGCTCCACAATGGGAGAGGCCACAGCAGTGAGAGGCCCACGTACCACAAAAAAAAGAATCTGCCTTCCAATGCAGGGGACGTGGATTTGATCCCTGGTCAGGGAACTAAGATCCCACATGCCGCGGGGCAACTAAGCCCGCGTGTCGCAACTACTGAGCCCCTGTGCTATGGAGCCCACACGCCGCAACTAGAGAAGCCCACGTACTGCAGTGAAGATCCCACGCGCCACAACAAAGACCTGATGCAGCCAAATTAGTTAATTTTTTTTAAAAAAAGAAGAGGAAAGAGGGAATTCCCTGGCTGTCCAGTGGTTAGAACTCAGCACTTACACTGCCAAGGGCCCGGGTTCAATCCCTGGTCAGGGAACTAAGACCCCACAAGCCGCATGGCACAGCCAAAAAAAAAAAAGAGAAGAGGAGAGAGACACACGAGGAGAAGGCCATGTGAAGACAGAGGCAGAGATTGAGTGATGCATCTATGAGCCAAGGAACACCAAGGATTGACAGGTGTAAACAAAATATACGGGAGAGGTGTGGGACAGATTCTTCCTCACAGCCCTCAGAGGAACCAATCCTGCCAACACCTTGATCTCAGACTAGCCGCCAGAACTGTGAGAGGATAAATTTCTGTTGTTTTAAATCATCTCGTTAGTGGTACTTTGTTATAGTGACTTTTGGAGTCTTATACGGGAGTCAAGGCAGAGCTTTGGGAATTTAAGGTTTTCTCCAAAAATTGCTATTTATTTTAATAAGTGATTTATATTGAGTAGGCTTTAAATTCATAAAAAGCTTTGCCATTCAAACATCATCAAGGAAAGGATCTATGATGAGTGGGGTGAAGAGGTCATTAAAACCACATTTATAGGGTGTAACTCCAGCTTGCTTGAGAAAAAAAAATTTTTTTTACTATAATTAGAATAACAGGCCCAGGACTTTACTCTTTGCCTTGTCCTCATAATCCACTGCTCCCTGCTCCTGAGCCCACCCCATGGTCTGCTCCATCTCTAAGACCTTTCCCTGTAAGAAACTGCCACCCTGCTGGAAACTTGCCTCAGAGTGAGTCAGGAAAGACCCCCTGGGTGTGATTTACAAATCACAAAGCTGACAAATTACTTGTATCCAGAATATATTAAGTACTGACAAACCCAACTCCATTAAAATATGGGCAAAAGACATAGACATCTCACCAAAGAGGATTTACAGGTGGAAAATAAGCACATGAAAAGATGTCAACTTCAGTAGTCATTAGGAAATTGCAAATTAAAAACACAATGAACGACCACTACACATCTATTAGAATGGCTAAAAATAAAAGTACCAAGGGCTTGCATGGATGCAGACCAACTAGAACTCTCACACATTGCTGGGGGAAATGCAAAATACAGTCACTTTAGAAAATAGTTTAGCAGTTTCTTACTAAATTAAATATATACTTATTATACGACCTAGAACCCTACCCCTAGATGTTTACCTTCTAGAAATGAAAACTTAAGTTCATGCTAAAACCTGTACACAAATGTTAATAGCAGCTCTATTCATAATTATAAAAATCTGGAAACAAACCAATGTCTTTCAACAGGTGAATGGATAAACAACCTGTGATGCATGCATACAATGCAATACTACTCAGCAATAAACAGAAGCAAACTATTGCTCATGCAACAACTTGGATGAACCTTAAAGGCATCATGTTGAGTTTAAGAAGCCAGCCTCAGTAAGTCACACATTGTATGACTCCATTTATATGGCATTCCCAAAAAGGCAAAACTATAGTGACGGATAACAGATCCTGCCTATGCTTTCTGGACTATTCATTTGAACATTCAAGGCATGCAGCAATAAAGAGTGCAAAGATTTTGGACTTCCCTGGTGGCGCAGTGGTTAAGAATCCACCTGCCAATGCAGGGGACACGGGTTCTATCCCTGGTCCAGGAAGACCCCACATGCCATGGAGCAACTAAGCCCGTGTGCCACAACTACTGAGTCTGCGCTCTAGAGCCCACGAGCCACAACTGCTGAGCCCACGCACCACAACTACGGAGCCTGTGAGCCGCAACTACTGAGCCCGCATGCCGCAACTACAGAAGCCCACGTGCTGCAACTACTGAAGCCCGCGCGCCTAGAGCCTGTGCTCCGCAACGAGAAGCCACCGCAATGAGAAGCCCGTGCACTGCAACCAAGAGTAGCCCCCACTCGCCGCAACTAGAGAAAGCCCGCGTGCAGCAACAGCCACCCCCCCAAAAAAAAGAGTGCAAAGATTTTGAACTTTAAAATTAGATGAGCCTGGGCTTCCCTGGTGGCACAGTGGTTGAGAGTCCGCCTGCCGATGCAGGGGACAAGGGTTCGTGCCCCGGTCCGGGAAGATCCCACATGCCGTGGAGTGGCTGGGCCCGTAAGCCATGGCTGCTGAGCCTGCGCGTCCGGCGCCTGTGCTCCGCAGCGGGAGAGGCCACAACAGTGAGAGGCCCGCGTACCGCAAAAAAAAAAAAAAAAATTAGATGAGCCTGTGTTTGAATCCATGCTCTCCCATTTTCTGACTTTGTGCCTCTTTAAGCCCAGTTTCCTCATCTGAGGAACAGTGGCGACAGTGAACTATGGTAAGAAATATTTATTTTTAAATCAACATGACTTATTTTGGTATATAGTGCTATGAATTTTAACACACATATAGATTCATGTAACTGCCACCAATATTGAAATACTCAACAGACTCAGCACCTCCCCAAACTCCCTCACGCTATCCTTTTTTTTTTTTTTTGCGTTACGCGGGCCTCTCACTGTTGTGGCCTCTCCCGTTGCGGAGGACAGGCTCCGGACGCGCAGGCTCAGCGGCCATGGCTCACGGGCCCAGCCGCTCCGCGGCATGTGGGATCTTCCCAGACCGGGGCACGAACCCGTGTCCCCTGCATCGGCAGGCGGACTCTCAACCACTGCGCCACCAGGGAAGCCCACGCTATCCTTTTATAGTCACATCTCCCTACACTCAACCCTTGTGTAAAAGAACTTCAGGTTGAGGATGGAGAAAGGAAGTAATGGAAGGAAGGAGAGAGAGGGAGAGTAAAAGAGAGAGGAAGAAAGAAAGGAAGAGGGGGAAAGACAGAGATTCAGAGAGAGATTTTCCTAGCGGTAATTCACAGTAATATACAATTGAGATACAAGGTTATGTATACATCTCTCCCTGACCACCCACCACACTTCCTCCAGATGCCAACCCATTCATTTTCTCTTCTCTCTGAACAACCTGGCTTTGGTCCCCAGGAAAAGAAGCATTAACGCTGTCCGTGGTCCTGATTTCCTCCCTCTACCCTTCCCCAAACGTGGTTAGACAGAGCTCTACTGAAAAAAATCCCTAAATGACACGTGGAGGGTTGGTCCAACCCTCTGACTGTGGAAAATGTACACTATCTGTCTCATTCGTCTCACATAACTTGCCCCTTCACACTTTCCCAACTGCCTTACCAAAATCATATCTGCAGCTGGACAGCATTTGCCATTCTAGAAACAAAAGAATATCCTTGCAACCAAGAATGTAGGATGTGGAGAAATGACTAGACAAAGGAGACATCCTTATAAGCCCTCAACAGAGTACAACAATCCCAGTAGAAGGAGAATAACAGGCCATTCTAGGACCACCTAGAAGACAAGTCTCTCCCAATCCAGGAACTATTCCCTGATAGTATGACCCGTGTAAAGCAGGGGTGTAGACTGTGACGAGCAGCACTGAACCTGAAAGTGCTGATTCTACCACTGGCAACAACCATAGATTTTTAAAAATCATGTGGATTCCTGGATTGGAAGTAACAGTTGTTGCCTCACCAGTCTCCCCTACAGCCCATGCAAAAAAGATCAGATCATCATAGCTACAGTGTTAATTTTGAGATGCAGAAGGTGATGGCCCATGAAGTGGGCCTGTCTGACTGACAGTGTGAACATTGAGTGGTAGCATCACAGAGTCTATAGAAGAAACTGTCCAGGTAAAAGATCTTTGCCCAAACTCATGAGAAGGGGCACCCTCCAACTTTCCCTCCTCAAATAAGAGCCTATTACAGGAATGTTGAATGGAAAAGAGAAATATCTGAAAGAAACTCCAAAAAAGCATGATTTGGGGGTTTCTTGCTGAAGAGGCTGGGACAGAAATAAGGACACACAACTATGACATATCTTTCTCCCGATCCAAAACTTGGGGTCATCTCAGAGGACCTCTCTATTCATCATTCACCTGGATACTCTGTCTACTTTAAAAAAAACAAATGTGCAGAGTGCAGGAATTCTAAAAGGAACTAGTGTGTTAGGAGTTAAAGCAAGAATATAGTAAAACAGGCGCACCCGCGCGCCCCGAGGCTGAACGCTTGATGTCAAGGCGACACCGCCAAACCTCGCCCAGAGTCAGGCGTGTAAGCCAGCCGGAGCAGCGCCAGCGGGTAGCAGCAGGACCGCCGTGGGGCTGGTAGCAGCGAGCCGGAGGGAGCACGAGGCGACGCTGGCTGCGGGGACCCGGTGACAGCGCGACAGGTACTAGATTTTACAAGTTTGCACCATGTGTGAGTATAAAGCTAGTCGTTCTTGGCTCGGGAGGAGTTGGAAAATCTGCTCTGACTGTACAATTTGTTCAAGGAATTTTTGTTGAAGAATATGATCCTACGATAGAAGATTCTTATAGAAAGCAAGTCGAAGTAGATGCACAACAGTGTATGCTTGAAATCTTGGATACTGCAGGAACGGAACAATGTACAGCAATGAGGGATTGAAAAACGGACAAGGCTTTGCATTAGTTTATTCCGTCACAGCACAGTCCACATTTAATGATTTACAAGATCTGAGAGAACAGATTCTTTGAGTTAAAGACACTGATGATGTTCCAATGATTCTGGCTGGTAATAAGTGTGACTTGGAAGATGAAAGAGTTGTAGGAAAGGAGCAAGGTCAAAATTTAGCAAGACAATGAAACAACTGTGCATTCTTAGAATCCTCTGCAAAATCAAAAATAAATGTTAATGAGATCTTTTATGACCTAGTGCGGCGAATTAACAGAAAAACTCCAGTGCCTGGGAAGGCCCGCAAAAAGTCGTCACGTGAGCTGCTTTAATATACTAAATGCATTGTAGCTCTGAGCCAGGTCTGAAGAACTGCTGCTCAATTCAACAGTGCCAGCATTCCAACTTTGTTAAACCTACCAACATCTTAAATGGACTTTCCGTGGTGGCACCCTTTAAAAGGCGGATGAAAGCTACTACAACAGTTTGCACATTCTAATCACTTTCCAGTATCACAAGAGAGATTTTTACTTATATAATAGTCCTGGAGTATGCAACTGATAAAACCAGAGGCTACAATCCAATATTACTGCTAAGAGACATTTTTCATCCACCAATGTTGTACATGTATGAAAATGGTGTACTGTATACTTTAACACACTGCATACTTTGTATTGGAGAGTACAATAATGTAAATCCTAAAAGCACCACTATTTTAGCATAATAAAAGAAAGTCCAAAGGGGGAAAAGAAAGAATATCGTAAAACGAATCAGCTTATATCCTTGCAAATTACTTTACAGATGTTGAATGTAAGTTGTTAAATTTAGACTTTAAATTTAGGAAAACATACTCATTTGGAAACATCAACTACAGAAGCATATAGAGCTTATTGTAAGGGAAAGCACAGAGTGAGTGAGCTCCAGTCCGCTTCAGGAAAATGCGGCCCATGTGCTGTTTCGGCTCCACTGTACTGCTATCTCAATCTAATGCAAGGTGGCACAAGCCCCTGCCAATTCTCCTTTATGTGTTGTATTTCTTAAAAGAGACTTCAACATATATGAAACTTTATAGGTGCTAAATCCCTACATGGCAAACTAAGGGTAAAACCACTTTTAAGACATGTGCTCAATTGAAAAAGACAAGCCATTACTCAAAGAACAAGGTTAAGAAACAACCTGGCAGCCTGAAGTTGAATGAATAGAAACAAGATGCTGTGCAAAACATACCATAACTGAAGTCTGTAAGTCTGACCCATCTGTAAGGTGTTTAGGGGAATTCAAATGAAGTGTAATATTTATTCTTTACACAAATAAATATATAGCCTCATTGAGGACATATGCATCATATATGCATCAAACTGTTATATGGCAGCACAAGGTATGACACCATTAAAAGAACAAACCAGCATTTATTAAGGACCAACCATGTGGCATTTTATATTTAGCACCACATTTAATTCTCAAAAAAAAAAAAAACCTGCTTCATATCATTCTTCGTATTTTACAGATGCAGTAACTAAGGCTGAGAACCTAAGGAACTCTCCTAAGGTCAACAGATCGTTAAGTGGCAGAAGCAAGATTCAAGCTCACCCCGTCTAACTGCAAAGCCAGCCTCATGACTTAAATGTCAAAGTGAATAACAGCACAGATAATAAATGTTTCAGGAATTCAGAGAAGGGATGATCCCTCTGCATTTAGTAGCTGAAGAATCACTGCCACAATTAAAATGCCATTGCTTTTACATCAAGTCCACTCTTTCCTTTCCACTAAGTGTGAATCTTAAACAAGACTCCATCCAACCTCTACTTGAATATCTCCATCAATGGGGAAATCACCTCCCCTGACCACACATTCATGTTGTAACAGTTCATTATTAGTAAAGTCTCCCTTCTATAGAGTCAATATCTGCTTCCTAAGATGTTGTAGAATTGGATTCGGAGGCTACCTAGCCAGTAGGTAGCAACTCCACCATAGGACTGTTGGCTTGACCCAAGCATTGTAGGAAACACCAGACAACTGAACCATAACTAATTCTTCCCCCCAAGCCAGACTTTCTACCACTCACCCTCACTCAAAAAGTTAATCCCACACGATGTCTCCTCCCTCATGTTACCCCCCTCCTAAATCAAATTTTATACCCATTCATCTGATTGGCAGAGTCTCGGTCACATGATTGGGCCCTAGATGCAAAAGAATCTGAGGAAGGAGGTTGTGGATTCTACCTTAGGAAGGCAAGAATCATAACTGGGAATTCCTCTAATACAGGAAAGGTGCTCAAAAGACCCTAAGGATCCACCACGTACATGGTAAATGTCCACTACAATCCATCACTGGCTGTCCAACATGAATGTGCACTATTTTTTCACACCTAATCCTCCTAAAAACAAAAATTCTCCCATTGAACATAATTTTCACTATCTTCGGTACAAAGGAAAATGAGGCTTAACTCTCCCTAGAGCTGAAATGACCCAGTCTCTTAAGTTACCACTTTCAACTCCAAGTTCAGGATCTCTAGGTGATAGCCATTCCACCTCTAACCTAGTCACACTCCCAAACTGATATCCCTAAACCACAGACTAAATGTAAAGTTCACCAGCAACAACATACCACAAATAAAATAGCAGAAGGACGACAGAGGAGAGAGAAAAAGGAAATCTGTTAAAGTATGCAAAAACAACCAGGACAGAGCAGGAAGAAGATACGGGCGAATAGTGCAGACTTTATTTCTGAAGCTCTATCTTTTCCATTCCCTTGCCCTCAGCCAGTGCAGGTGAAACAAAACTTGAGTATAGGTGGACCTGAACCTTAACGATGCTATGAAGCTATCTGACTAGCCCTGGACTACCTACCTCTCAATTTCTAACTGCATGAGTGAAAAACAGGAACCCTTCATTTGTTTACACCTCCGCTTTTTGGTCTATGGGGTGCATGGCCACAGAACAGAACCTTTCCACATCCAGAGTCTCCTCTGTTCTGCTGATGCCAGAGTAATACTGACAACTTCAGCAAATAAGAATACAGGACCCACAATTAAAGTCGAATATTAGAGAGACAACAGTTTATTTTATTATAAGTATGTCCCATTCAATACTGGGACATACGTGTACTGAAAAATGATTTCTTGTTCATCTGAAATATAAATTCAACTGGCACTCTTTATTTTATCTGGCAACTCTAGAGAGTGAAAGAATTGGTGCACAGGCTCCTCAGACATTGGGAATATGTGTAAATGTTGTACTCTACAGATGGTCAGAGCTGAGGGCAACAGAGCACCCAGCCAGTACATACTAAGGAATGGATCACCTCAGCCACAGCCCAAGATGAGACCAAGGGCATGATAGAATGATTTGGGGAAAGTATTATCCCCTGTGCTTCACCATCTCTGAACTAAATACCCTATAAATTTCCAAGAGAAATGACACTCCACCAAGTTATCCCACTCTTCCCTGGACTCGCTGCTTCTCGAAATCTGGGGAAAACAACAGAAGTGCTTGAAACCCAGTTATGACAGCTACGAGTTGTGTGATATGGATCATGTTAATGTGTCTGACTCTCAATTCTACATTTGTAAAGTGACAGTAATGGTAATTCCCAAGGTTGTGGTGGGGAAAGAAAGAGTCAAACCTCAGATACTGATATCTGTGTATATTCTATTTCAATCAAACAAGCTTGATTCCTAATGTGAGAGTAGGAAACCCCAGCACCCGAGGAGCAAACCATCCTTCTATATCTACATTCCCATTAGCAGGACTCTATTTCTCTATTTGTCTTTGGTGGTAGAACAGAAAGGGCCCTTCATTTGAAATGAGGAAAGTCTGATTCTGAACCGTAAGCCTTGATAGATTCATAAAATTGAGATACTACTACCTACTTCACAGGGTTGTTATGAAAATAATAATATATCTAAGATGATGACAATGAATGACATGCATACTCTCTCCTGCCAATGCAGGGGACACGGGTTCGAGCCCTGGTCTGGGAAGATCCCACATGCCGCGGAGCAACTGGGCCTGTGAGCCACAACTACTGAGCCTGTGCGTCTGGAGCCTGTGCTCCGCAAGAAGAGAGGCCACGACAGTGAGTGGCCCCCGCTCACCGCAACTCGAGAAAGCCCTCACACAGAAACGAAGACCCAACACAGCCAAAAGTAAATAAATAAATTAATTTAAAAAAAAAAAAAAAGAAAAGAAAGGGATTCCCTGGAGAGGCAGGACCCGTATTTCCAACATAAAGAAGAAACTACACCAGATCCTTCCTTGCCTTCATCGTCAACTCAACACCAACTCTGACTTATCTTTAGGGATATTCAGAATCACTAAGAACATTTTGAATTGTAGGATGTTTAGAGCACCCCTGACCTCTCCCCACTAGACATCAGTAGCAACAGTCTCGTCTCAACCAACTTATGAATCAAAACCATCTCCAGGTTTTGCTATATGTCTCCTGGGGGTGTGGCTGGGGAGGGGTGAGGGAGCTGGGCTGGAATCACCCTCCGTTGAGAACCCCCAGGTTAGATGCATTTGGCAGCGCGCTGGGCCCTCCTCACAGTCCACCTCGATAAGAAAAGATCTACCATCTGTGGAGCTTTGATCTGAGATGCAGAGAAGACCATCTGTCACTCACTTCTGCAAAACAAATACATGGAACAGATAAGAGGAGGGACAGCATCAGAAGTTCTGCACGAACGACAGCCACAAACGGCTGCTCCGTAACCAGCAGGAAGGTGAAGGCCTAGAGCCTGCTTGGCCTCCAGCTCTTGCCAGTTGAGGGACTGGCCGGAGGAGAGAAAAAGGGCGGGACAGGGACAGACACAACCGGAGCCTGTGGCTGATACCACTCCTCGCTTCTGAGGGCATGGTGATTCCCTTCAATTAAGTGAACTCTTTCCAGAAATTCATCTTTAATAAAGAATCAGAAATATACACAAAAGTTTATGAATAAAAATTTTAATCTCAGCATTTTCAGTAGTAGAAAAACTAGATTCCCAGCCACGGAACAAAGTTTAAATAATAAATTCATATGACTGAGTATTTTGAAGTTATTAAAAATTTATTTCAAAACATTGAATCATGTAGGAAAATGCAATGTAATAGAATGCTTTTTAAAAGCAACATAAATATCTCCCTGTAGTAGAAACTCAATTTTTGTAATTATATATTATATGTATGCATAGAAAGAAAACTAGAAGAAATTAACATCAAAATAATTATGGTGGTTATTCTAGATGCTAGGATTAATAACTATCTTTATTTCCTTTATATGCTGGCTCCAAACCCCTGGTATTCTAACTAGTGCTGACTCAGTACCATACATGGACCTACCTATGCATAAGCACATACACCTATTCATTCTTCCGCTGGTCAAGGTTTGTTCTGTTGCGGGTAAATATCCTTGCACTTCCAGATCACATCACTCAGCCCATATCCAGGATGTGGCTAAAGAAGCTAAGCCTTCATGGGATCCCTTGGGTCAGTGCCCAGGCATGGTGGTCTCTCCTTGTCAATTAGTGCCTTGCATGGACGTTCTTTTGCCTTTAGGAAAGGTAGTGGTGGCTAGGGATTTATACCCATGGGAATGGTGTGAGCTGGGAAGTATAGCCGATTGAGCTGATCAGAGGTAGTGGATAAAATGGTCCTGACGAAGCCTTCCCTATGCCACCCAAATCCACTTGCACCTTCTTACAGTATCTGGATCTTGCCTGAGACCAAGATGCCCATCCTTCTTTCCTGAGAGGGAAGGTACAAGTTCAAACCTTCAGTTTAATAGCCAATCACAGTCTCCTAAAAACACTTAAAGAGGGTTGGCAAATCAAGCTACAGGGTCCTGTGCTGCAGCTGCTCCCAGGTCCTAATTGATATTTCTCATCTCATCCCTCTACCACCCATTCTAGATTTCCCTCCCCTTTGGCCAACACTTGAGTTGGCCTGGGTTATATGTCTGCTGGGGTTACCCAGACTTCTAACCCTGAGGGGGCTGAGTCTTTAGCTGCCTTATATTTGACAGGTTTGACTAGTTGCTGTTGCCCATTTGTAATGATCACTGAGCACTAAAGTACAAGGGATGTCCCCAGCAAATCCCCTGGGTTCAAGTCATACTCTTCTCTTCACCCTTTGTACAGCAACAATCCTAGCTTCTCACAGGCATCATGGTCAATTATTCCAGCCAGTATCGTACCTCCTTTCTTTGCCTGCTGGTCCACTGCTATGAGGAACCCAAAATGGCCAGGTGATAGTCACAACTTCCAGTTCATGGAGACTTTACCACCTCCCTTGGTGAAAGCATTTTCTTCCTAAAAATTCGGACTCACAGCAACATGGCTTTTAACTTCACTCACTCCATGTAGCTCCCATGAAAGCTGCAGTAACTAAAAGAGCCATGCTTTTTGGAAGTGAGTGCCCTCTCCCATTCTCCTACTCCTTTTCTAACTTTTCGTCCACCTTCTCCTTTCCTTCCGTCTCTTCCACCACCCCCACACCTACCCAAACCAGGCCAGGTCACAGATAAGCCAATATCGATTCATCAGAAGTGTCCCTAAAGGTGATCTTCAGTCCCATGGCTTCCGGCAGTCTCTACCCCTTATACCCTCTTATCTACACCAAAATCATCTTTGTGACAAAAAAACAGAGAGCTCTCCTGAGCCCAAGGCCTTAGAACAAAGTGGGAAGCATCATGGGCCTGCAGGTCTCTGGAATCTCAGGTCTAATTAAGTCATCCACAGTAAATGAAAGGTATCAGGCCAATGAATGAGAGGCCAGTACAGGGTAGGATATCTCCAACCCAGGAAAGGGATGCTTAGGCTCGGCCAAACCTGGCCCTAGAGCCAACTCTGAGAGCACCTGAAATCCAGCCTGTCACTAACACCAGAGTGACCCCAAATTTCTAGAGAATTCTAGGCAGAATTTTTGAAGTTAAGCCAAGCCTTTTCTTAACATTCTTTGCCACATACTTGATGCTTATCACCATCTACCGCTGGAACCAGGACTGGGAAACCGGCACAGAAGCCCTGCAGTCCCAGCATACCTGACAAGAGCCTACGGTAAATGCCGGGCCACAGTTCTGGGATCATCAAACAGACTTCACTCTAATTTATAGGAGACAGGAGGACAGGCCTTCCTGCCTGGCTCCTCCTTCTGAAGTGGCTCTCCTGCCTCCATAGCCTCCCACACCTAGGCTGCCTACACTGAGGGACTGCCAACATCTCCCGCTTGCTCCTGCCTCAGAGCTTGGGAGTCCTAACTCCAAATCTAGTTAGAAAGGCAATACAATGTGAATTGAAGAAAGTAGGATATTCAAAAATGCACATTTACTTTGACTGCAACAGTGTGGAATACTGTACGTTTTGGGAGAAACCTGGACAGAATTCTTCAAAAATGGAGATAATTGTGTCCGAATTATAATTAAATAAATGGCTTATCCATTCTCTTTAAAATCATTTCTATATTTTTACAAATGACCAAAAACATGAAAAATGCAGAGAAACAAAAGTGCTTTCTGAAACTGCTTAGATGCCCAGTGAATGATCTTATCCCTGTTACTCTCATACACAGCACAGTCCCCAGGGAGCAGGGAAACCACAGGACACAGTGCCATGCTGTCCAGGAAAGAAGATGGGGGAGGGTAGACTTCCTCAGGATTGTCCAGAGGCTGTGCTGGGAGGGACCACCTATGGGAGAACTTTAAGGATGCCCTGAAGGCAGTGTCTGGGTCTGCCCCAGGCCATGAGCCCAGAAAATAAGAAGCTCTTCTTGGACACAGAGTGTGAAAAAAGCTGTTGATGCCACACGGATCTCTTCAACCAGCTCACCCAGAAAAGACAAGATCAACCACCAGTGCAGATTTGATTCGGAGATGCAGAGAAAGTCATGGCTCCAGCTGTCAGATGCTGGGGTTTGATAAGAGGAAGGAAAACTTTACAACATCTTAAGGAGAATTAGCCCAAATATAAGAGGATTTCCCCATGCCATGGAAAAGAAGAGCCTAGGACCTGCCCAGCACAAACACTACACAATTACAGTCCAAAGCAGACAGCTTCCCTGGGTTCTACCAAAAAGGCAGGGACAGAAGTGAGGAGGCTAGGGATTTCCCTGGCGGTCCAGTTGTTCAGACTCCACGCTTCCACTGCAGGGGGCGTGGGTTCAACCCCTGGCCAGGGAATTAAGATCCCGCGTGCCGCGAGGCGCAGCCAAAAAATTAATTAATTAGTTAAATTTTTAAAAAAGAAGTGAGGAGGGGCTTCCCTGGTGGTGCAGTGGTTGAGAATCCGCCTGCCAATGCAGGGGACATGGGTTCGATCCCTGGTCCGGGAAGATCCCACATGCCGCGGAGCAGCTGAGCCCGTGCGCCACAACTACTGAGCCCGCGTGCCACAACTACTGAAGCCCGCGCGCCTAGAGCCTGTGCTCTGCAACAAGGGAAGCCACCGTAATGAGAAGCCCACACACTGCAACGGAGAGCAGCCCCCGCTCACCGCAGCTAAAGAAAGCCCGTGCGCAGCAACGAAGACCCAACACGGCCAAAAATAAATAAATTAAATAAATAATTTAAAAAAAAAAAAAAAAAAAAGTGAGGAGGCTAAACAGTGTACCTCCACCCAGAGCTGAACCTTCACCTAAGGCAATGGGAGCTGTCTCCCTCCCTCTCTGCCTCCCATCATTCCCCTGGTTACCGTGGCGCCCTCGCCATCCAGCCTGATATAGAGAATTGGTAGATAAACATAAGGAAATCTCCCAGATATTAGAGCAAAAAAAAGACTGACAAAAACTAGAGAAATAAAAAGAATATTGGAGCACCAGTCTAGGAAATTCAACACCTGAATGACAGAAGTTTGCGTCAGCATAAAATTAAAACAGTTTCAAATAGTTTACTCCCCAGCCCCCTTTCCCAGCACTGGAGGATGTGCTCCACCAACACAAGAGAATAAACCAAGAAGTGAAGAGAGATCCCAGGATGACAGCCTTTGGTGTGGGGAAAAATCAAAAGTGGGGAATGGGGCTAGTATTTTCATAAACGTTCTTGCAGAATCACTTAACGATTTAACTATCTGCGTGCATATTTGATAATAATAAAGCACGCAAAAGGCAGGTGTCGAGTAGCTATTTACTGGGGAATAGAGCATTCCAAATGAAGAGGACTGGGAAGGGGTACATGTCCGGCAGATGGCACCACTGAGCAGCAGGCAAGACAGCGTGGGAGACAACCAAAGAGCTTGTATGTTGGGTGGATAGGGATAGAAGACAGGCATTCCAGGCACTGCAAGGTTACCTGGTTCTCATTTTAGATCTGGTGGGAAGACATTTCTGTGCATCACCAGCAGACACGCAGGTAATGACTGCTGTAGGCGGTGCCGTCAGCAGCCAATGGCCTTTGCACAGAGCTGCAAACCAAGAGCGGCTGGAAGGCTACTTTATGCCTCCACAGAAGTAAACCTGGGAGGGGCGGGGGGTTGTCCCACCTTCTTCCAGGGAGGCCAGCACCACCTGGCTTGGAGAGCCAGATGTCCAAGCTCAGGGCAGAGGATGGGGAGGTGCAAGCAGGCAGGTTTTGCTTGACCTGGTCTCCTCTCCCTGCCAGGCTTCACCTCCTATGTCGTCCCAGGAGTCCCTGCCTTGCTCAACACTCAACTTACAGTGCTTTTCCTTTCCTCCTGCTTTTTCCCTTTCCTCCCGCCTTTTTTCCTTCTGCTGCTTGGCCTTTGTCTTCACAGAACCCAATTCAAGGTGAAAAATATGATTCGGACGCCAAACCAACCCATGAGTCTCAATAAGGGCACTTGGTCATTCACTCACAGCGGAATGTGTGATTGGTCTATCTGCCTGTAAGTATTGATATTATAATATCAAATTATAATATATTATTATGATGATTATCACATCGAGCATCATCAATGTTGTTAGTCGTCATTACTGTGGTTGTTACTGTTATTATTACTGATTGCTGTCATTGTGATTGTTATAAAATATTGAATAAAGTTTCTCTATCCGTGACAAAAAAAAATGTCAGCCCTAAGCCAAGGTAAAGCAGGCTCAGTGCCAGGCAGGGCTGGGCAGGCAGTCCTCAAGGTCCCCAGGTGCATCAGAGTCCAGCCCAGGTCCCAAGGGAAGCACTGACACTCACCCCACAAGCCCAAGTCTGTGTGATCTCAACAATGCCCAGCACTTGTGGGGAAGCACAGAGGAGAGAGGCAGTAGGGCACTAGTAGGGCAATGTCCCCTAGCTTGGCTGAGAGGGGATCAGACCCCTGATTTAGACAGGGCCTCTTCTCAAAAGCAGCCCAACCCTTCACATCCAGCCCAGCCTCCCGTTGGTCTCAGAGCCCACTGGAAGTCCAGTCACTAGGCAGCCTCGGCTTCCTTCAGCCTGCCCTGGACTTGGGGCTAGGACTCCCCCAGCTGGCCACCTTTTGAGCAAAAATGTGCCTCTCTGCCATGGTTCTGCCCTCAATCCATAAACAAATTGTGCTGTGCACCTACAGTGTCCCAGGCACAGGGAGACAAGAGCAAATAAGACAGGTTCAGTGCCTGCCCTATCAGAGCTCACAGTCTATGAGGCTTTGCCTGATTTATGTAATAATCTGATTTTGAAAAATTACAAGATGTGAAGTGTCATTTGTATAGAATAATGCAAAGTTCACAAATATGATTTCGTTTAACCCCAAAATCAGAGGATGATTAGAGCTGGAACACTAACACTTATCGCTGAAAAGCTGTATGGTTTCGTGGTTAAGCATGCCAGCTCTGGAACTGACTGCCTAGGTTCAAATCCCAGCTCCACCACTTAGTAGCTATGTACCGACCACAGGCAAAATAATGTCTTTACGCCTCGGTTTCTTCATGTCTGAAATACAGGTAATTACAGTTCCCAAATCATACAGTTGTTGTTAGCATTAAATGAACCAATATTCTGCTTAAAACACAGAAGAGCTCCATATAAGTTAGCTATCATTGCTACCACCTAATCCAAGTTCCTAATTGTGTAATTAGAACCCAGAAAGGTAAAAGGACTTCTACAGTCATACAAAGTTTCTGACCCTTAACCAAGGTACTATTCTCTCTGGCACTAATCTTCTTAGGAACTAGAAAATTCACTCAAAGGAACTTAACTTTCCCACCCGCCACTCTAACCAAATGCTTAAATCCTCCTACCTCATCCTCATCTGGTGATCACCAAGCAAGGTGGCTACTCCGCTTTCTGACCATTCAGATAAGAAAGTCCTCGAACTAAAATCTGCTCTTTGCAAACATGGTACAAAAGGATACATGCACCCCAATGTTCATTCCAGTGCTGTTTACAATAGCCAAGACATGGAAGCAATGTCCATCGACAGAGGAATGGATAAAGAAGATGTGGTACTTATATACAATGGAATATTACTCAGCCATTAAAAAGAATGAAATAATGCCATTTGCAGCAACATGGATGGACCTAGAGATTATCATACTAAGTGAAGTAAGTCAGACGGAGAAAGACAAATATCATATGATACAGCTTATATGTGGAATCTAAAAAAAAAATGATGCAAATGAAGCAAAAGGTGGGTAACAGAGCAGGGAGGAGGGTGGATCTGAAGAGGTGAGCGGAGAATAGGGCCTTTTTCCTGTCTGCACCCAATCCCTAAGAGAACCCTCCATTGAGTCCTTTGGCCTGTTCTGTCTCTCACGTCTTTGGTTGACAGTCCTAAAGCCACACCCCTTCCAGGAATCACATCACAAATAAATTACTCGCACTCAAGTCTTTGTTATCAGGGTCTGTTTCTGGGAAAACCCAAACTAAGATACCCCCCAGAATCAAGATTTATTAAATCTACTATAATTAGTACAATGTGATGTTGATGCAAAGACAATCAATTAGAGCAATTAAACAGAACGGAGTCCAGAAAAAGACACATTCATCCATGGACACGTGGTTTATGACAAAGGAGGAAATACAGGGCAGTGAAAAAGGACACTCATTTCAGTGCATATTGCTGGGTCAAGTGAATATCCATGGGGAAAAATGAAATTTGACCCCTATCTCACACACACACAAACATCAGTTCCAGGTGTCCCACACATTAAAAGTAAAATAATAAAACTTCTAGACAATATGACAGGAGTATCTTTATCACCTTGGGGTTTAGAAAGATTTCTTCAAGGCACACAAAAATCACTAACCTTGGGCTTCCCTGGTGGCGCAGTGGTTGAGACTCCGCCTGCCGATGCAGCGGACACGGGTTCGTGCCCCGGTCCGGGAAGATCCCACATGCCGCAGAGCAGCTGGGCCCGTAAGCCATGGCCGCTGAGCCTGCGCGTCCGGAGCCTGTGCTCCGCAACGGGAGAGGCCACAACACTGAGAGGCCCGTGTACCGGAAAAAAAAAAAAAATCACTAACCTTAAAACAAGTTTCTCAACCTTGCACTATTGATATTTTGAACAGGATAAATTTTTGTTGTGGAGGAATGTCCCGTGCATTGTAGGATGTTTAAAAGCATCCCTGGCCTCTACCCACTGATGCCAGTAGCACCACCACCAGTGCCCCAGTTATGACAACGAAAAATGTCTCCAGAACATTGCCAAATGTTCCCTGGAGGAAATGTTGCCATGTTTGGTGAGGGGGGACAGACACACAGTTAGAATTGAATCTCAGATTCAACAACAACAACAACATAGTGTGTGTCCCAAAAATTTCCTGGGAAATAATTAAATTTTTTCATTGTTTATCTGATATTCAGATTTAACTAGCAGTCCTGTATTTTATCTGAAATTCACCCCCAGTTGAGAATTACTGTCTTAAAGGAAAAATGATTTGATAAATTGGATTACAAGAAGGACTTCTCATCAAAAGACATCTTTAAGAGAGTGAAAAGGCAAGCCACCCTGTGGAGGAAGATCCTTACAGCACATATGCCAACAAAGGGCTCACATGCAGAATTTATACATAATGCCTGTCAATCAATAAGAAAAAAAATAAGACAATCCTAAAGAAACACTGACAAGAGACTTGAACAGGAAATTCACAAAATAAGATATCCAAATGGCCAATAAACATATGAAAGGCACCCAACCTTATTAGTAATCAGGAAAATACAAATTTAAAGTACAATGCAACTGGGACTTCCCTGGTGGGACAGTGGTTAAGAATCCGCCTGCCAATGCAGGGGACACGGGTTCAAGCCCTGGCCCGGGAAGATCCCACATGCCGCAGAGCAACTAAGCCCCATGCGCCACAACTACTGAGCCCGCACACCACAACTACTGAAGCCTGGGCGCCTAGAGCCCGTGCTCCACAACAAGAGAAGCCACCACAGTGAGAAGCCTGCGCACCGCAATGAAAAGCAGCCCCTGCTCACGGCAACTAGAGAAAGCCTGCGCACAGCAATGAAGACCCAACACAGCCAAAAATAAAATAAATAAAAATTAATTAATTTAAAAAAAGAAAGTCTATGGGTTCAAGTCCCAATCTAGGTTTTGGCCAGGTTCGAGTCCCAGCACGTGGGTTCAAGTCCCAATCTGAGTTGCTTGGTTTCACTTCTATCTCCACAAACTCCGGGGTCTAAGGAGACTATGTTAAAAAGTGGGACCAGAGGGGTTCTAGGCTCCTTTATCTGTTGGATCTCCATGTTAGGATCTTGGTTGATTGGTTGATTGGTTGGTTGGTCCTATCATACTTTAATTAGAAACTATGTGAAATGATGATGTGAATAGCATTTAGCAAATTACATGCCAGAGCCTGAAAGAAGTCGTAAAAATCTGCCCAAGCAAAATGAAGCAGTGGGCATTCACACAGAGCTGGCATAGGGGAAGGTGCAGAGTTGCCAGCAAACCCCTCATCCTGCCCTGCCCCAGCCCACGCTGAGAGGAAGATCCCTCCCTGAGTCCTGGCTTCCTGCCCCGCCCCACAGTGATGGCCTGACCACCCAGAGGGACTGTGCTCAACTCCTTTTGCTGTTTGAGGAAGCAGCTGTGGAGGAAACTGTCCCATTTCAATGAAAGAAGTCCTTGCGATTGCTATAGACTCAGGAGGAACCCTTGTCTTCCTGAGGGGCACCAGCTGCACTTGGCCCGACACCCAGATGTGCAGACAGAAATTTCTCAGGTCTTGTTGTCTGGCTCGTATTTGAACGTTTTAACTGCCAAAGTGTCAGATGGGGGCTTCCCTGCTGGCGCAGTGGTTGAGAGTCCGCCTGCCGATGCGGGGGACACGGGTTCGTGCCCCGGTCCGGGAGGATCCCACATGCCGCAGAGCGGCTGGGCCCGTGAGCCATGGCCGCTAAGCCTGCATGTCCGGAGCCTGTGCTCCGCAACCGGAGAGGCCACGACAGCGAGAGGCCCGCGTACCGCAAAAAAAACAAAAAACAAAAAACAAAAAACCCAAAGTGTAAGATGGACTTTGAGATCTGCGAACGGTTTAACTTAACTAGATCAGTTGTCAAAGGAGAGGCTGAGGAGGAGGGAGAAGCTGACCCACCCATCTCCAGAACCCCAGAGCAAAAAGACTCTAAGGCATTACAAACCTGCTCTCCATCAGCCTCCCAGGGGAGGAGGAGTGGTTGCTGGGATCAGAGCGCTGTCCCTATGTATGTCCCCTCTTACAAGGGGCACAAAGCTCTGGAAGGGATTCCCACCTCACTTCCATGAGGATACTGATGGACCTCCACCCTCCTGAATCTGTGGTCTAAAGGCATCTGATTTAGCAGACTCTCCTCCCCCTCTCCCCACAACTCCCGACCCCCGCACTGTCCCAGGTATTGTCTCCTGTCAACCAGGCCTCTGGGTTACAAAGACTGACTGACAAAGCACAAGATAGCCTCAGCCCCAAAGCACACTTTGTTTTTGGTCTCTGGAGAGTTATTTTATTTTCTAGCTAACTTGACAGTGCATTTAAGTGAAGATGTGTTCAATTCTATCCAGCATATCCATTTGTAACGGGAGTGTTTCAGGATACATATGCCACAAAGTGTTCCTCCCACATATTTTTATATATTTTTTAAATATTTATTTATTTGGCTGCGCTGGGTCTTAGTTGCGGCATGTGGGATCTTCGTTGCTGCGTGCAGTATCTTCGTTGAGGCATGCGGGATCTTTAGTAGCAGCATGCAGATTCTTTATTTGCGGCATGCTAACTCTTAGTTGCAGCATGCATGTGGGATCTAGTTCCCTAACCAGGGATCAAACCCAGGCCCCCTGCACTGGGAGCACAGAGTCTTAACCACTGGACCACCAGGGAATTTTCCCCACATATTTTTAAAAGACCATTCCATTTGCAGTGTGTGGAACAGTTTGGAGAGAGAAAAACATGCTGAAGCAGAAATCTATTAAAGAGACTACTGCAGAAAATAGACCAAAGAGGATAATAACTTGAAGAACAGTCATGGTGGCAGCGATAGAAATACATGGATCTGGGAGATATTTAGTAAGTAAAATCAAAAGTGTTTTAGATATCCAAGAAGATATATCCAGTGGGAAGTTTTTATAGGATTCAGGAGCGCTGAGGCTCTCCTATAGTTCACAGGCGATTCGGGAAGTCTTCTTTGAAAAAACTGGTAACCGAATTCACCGAGGTAGATTCTTGGGAGAAAGTGCACAATGGGAAGAAAGGAAGATCCGTAGGACCCAGCTTTGAGGAATATCAACATTGTAAGACCTTAGAGGAGGTGGAGCAAGCAACACAGACTGAATAAAGCTGGGCGAAAGACCCAGAAGAGAGTGTGGCTTTCCTTGAAGCCGAGAAAAGAGCATTTCCAAAGGGAGGGAGGAGTCAGCAAGTGTCCAGTGATTGATACAGAGGTCAAGAAAAACGACTGAAAACTAGGCGTTAGTTTTGGTGACACGTGGGAAATCAGTGATATTGGCGAGAGGGGCAATGAATGATAAAGGCAAAGCCAGATGGATGTGAAGTAGAAGTAGAAAATGGACACCACTCTTTTAAGAAGTTTGGCTATGAAGGTGAAGAGAAAGGACATTAGCGGAGGAAGAGGGCTGGAGAAGGGTTATTTTAAGTCGAGGGGATCTTGAGAACGTTTAAATGCCGACAGGAAGGAGCCGGAACAGGGAGAAGAAAAGGTGAAATAATAGGCCGGGTAGAGAGAAATCCATTGTACCTCTGGACGGATTCTCTTGTACTACGTATCCACCAAACTGAAGAGACAGCCATAATTCGGAGGACTGAGCACCTTCGGGCTTTAGGTCAAAGGTTTTTTCTACACTAAAACCTTCCCTCTTCCGCCTCCTCCCCTTCTTTCCCCGCCCCCTCAGTCTATTTCCCCACCCCCCGGCCTCCTTGCCAAGATCCCCGCCTCTCCTTGCAGTGAAATATACAGCGTTCACTACGAATTCTTCCGGGTCGCCAGGCAGGACCACGCCCAGTCCTACCCGCCCCACAAGTGGAGGGCGCTTCCCGAAAGACGCATGCGCAGAAAGGCTGCAGTCGTCGGAGAGGTGGACTCTAAATCTTGCGCAGGCGCGTTAGGTCCTGGTCGCTATGAGGGTTCTTGTGGGTGAGGGAGGGCAGGAAGGGGGAGTGGGAGGAGGCCGGTTTGTACAAAGAAAACATAGCCAGAAATTGAGGGCTAGGAGGCCGTTTCTGAGAGAGGGCACCATCTCGCGCACAGGCAACCTGGCCTTGGCCTCAGAGCCCTAGAAGCCGAATCTCCCTAAACTCTGTGACCTGTGTCACCTCTGCATCGCGGGGAGGGGGCGAGGAGGGGAGAAGTCTGGCGTCAGATGGGAGGGCACCGGAAGAGGGGGCCACGTGGGGACGGAAGGCGCCCCCGGGAGGATAAACACCTCTCATTTTCTGATCAGGTGGCGGAACGGGCTTCATTGGGACAGCCCTAACCCAGCTGCTGAAGGCCAGGGGCCACGAAGTGACGCTGGTCTCCCGAAAGCCAGGGGCCGGTCGGATCACGTGGGTATGTCCAAATTCTGGAAGCATGGGGGGTGGGGTGGGGCCTAGTTTGGTGGCGCAGGGCGAGGGCTCGCGGGCACTGTGCTTTCTCCAACAGGATGAGCTCGCTACGTCGGGGCTGCCCCGCTGCGATGCCGCCGTCAATCTGGCGGGAGAGAACATCCTCAACCCTCTCCGCAGGTCAGCCGGGCCCTGAAGCTGACATCCTTCAGAGCAGAGGGAGGAGAGGGCCGACTCTGAGGATTACCTGTGAGCTGTGGAGAATGGGACTGCCAGATTGAGAACTCAGCCCGTATACCGGACTGCTCGTTCCCCCACCCCCACTCCTCCACAGCCACTTGCCCTTCTTCCCGCTCAGCTGGTGGACCTTGCTCCGCACTCAGGATGCCCAAAGTAGATGTGCCTTTTCCTTCTACAGAAGAGATGGACCATTCCTCTAAGCTGCAATGCAGGGTTTTATTAGAAACGGATATGGATGGGCCCCAGGGAAAGAGAGGAAAGGAAGGGTATGTACATGTATTTAGTGGCATTTTATTTCCCCTGTTTCTCCTGCAGGTGGAATGAAGCCTTCCAAAAAGAGGTTCTCAGCAGCCGCCTGGAGACCACCCAAATGCTGGCTAGAGCCATTGCCAAAGCCCCACAATCCCCCCAGGTCTGGGTCTTAGTCACAGGTGTAGGTATGTCCCACACCACCAACCCTTAGACTAGCCAGGGAAAGGAGGGAGCACAGTGAGGAGCATCTCAGGCCCCAGAGTGCTGGTCTTTTCCAAGCAGGGGATCTACCTAGGCCCTCATTCCATGCATATTTCTCCTGACTTTTGTGTACTTTCACTGAGAAATGGGGACCTCAGAGAAAGTGAAGGGAGTGGCACTGCTCCCAGTGCCAGGGAAAGTCCCACCTACTTCCAGGTCCCTTATTTCTTATAGCACATTTCTTTAGGAACAGAATTCTTGATTCTTGTATTTTACCTTTGGGACCAAATAACAAACACACACACACACACACACACACACACACACGCCACTATTCTAAGTGATTTGCACATATTACATTTAATCCTTACAAGAAACCTATGCAGTAGGTACTATTATTCCCATTTTAAAGATGCAAAAATTCTGCACAGAGACGTTATGTAATTTGCCTTTAGTCAGAGTTAATAGATGGTGGAGCTGAGATTAAAACTCAGGCAGTCTGGCACCCAAGTCTTTATTCTTAGCTTCTCACTCCAGCACCTCAGCTTAGCCCCATAACGAAAGATAAGAATGACTCCAGGGCCGGAACAGGTCAACTCATGGAGAAGATCAAGGGGGAAATATCCATGGCTCTGAGTTCCCGTGGGGAGATCCCAAGGGCCAAGGAGGGTGAGGCCAAGGGGAGCCTTGACTGCAAAGGGCCAGACAGGACCAAGGACACGCAGAGCAAACAAGTGCTGTTCCACCGGCAGCTTACTACCAGCCCAGCCTGACTGCCGAGTACGATGAGGACAGCCCAGGAGGGGATTTTGACTTTTTCTCCAACCTTGTAACCAAATGGGAAGCTGCAGCGAGGCTTCCTGGAGATTCTACACGCCAAGTGGTGGTGCGCTCCGGTGAGAACCAGGGCCCTGGGTATCAGACACGGTTGGAATGCCTTCTCCGGGCTGGGAGGGTGGGGGGATAAGGGGAGCTGGGCTTACAGAGGATGCCTCCACTTCTAGCTAACCTACAGGTGGGAGGGCGGGACATCCCAAAGAGAGCCACGCCCCTTGCCTGCCACAGAGCAGTCAGCGTGGGGAAAAGGTGAGGAGGGGGAAGCAGGGAGGAACAGTGGGACTGCCTGGAGACTAAGGGGCCTTCCTGTACCGTCCTTCTTGCCCGCTCTAGGGGTTGTGCTGGGCCGTGGAGGCGGTGCCATTGGTCACATGCTGCTGCCCTTCCGCCTGGGCCTGGGGGGCCCCATCGGCTCAGGCCACCAGTTCTTCCCCTGGATTCACGTCAGAGACTTGGCAGGAATCCTAGCCCACGCCCTTGAAGCAAGCCACGTGCAAGGGGTCCTGAACGGAGTGTCTCCAGCCTCCTCCACTACCAACGCTGAGTTTGCCCGGGCCTTGGGCGCAGCCCTGGGCCGCCCAGCCCTCATCCCTCTCCCCAGCACGGTGGTACAAGCTGTCTTTGGGCGAGAACGTGCCGTCATGCTGCTGGAGGGCCAGAAGGTAGTCCCAAGGCGGACACTGGCTGCTGGCTACCAGTATTCCTTCCCAGAGCTGGCGGCCGCCTTGAAGGAAGTCATAGCCTAGGTGGGGGAGGCTCAAGGAAGGGCCTGAGGCCTGTCCCTCAGCGGGGGCTTTCCTAATGAGAAACAATGAGCTCAGGATCTCCTCTGCTTGAAACCTGAAACCATCTGGTTCTTAGGGAGTCCTCTTTCTTTCCCATTGTCCTGTTGCCACACCTCATGTAACTGAGAGACGGTCCGCTGTTTCAAGGCTGCAGTCTCATCGAGTTGGGACCTTAACCTCTTCAACTGCTGCTAAATAAATTCCCGAGCTTGGTTTCCCTGCATGTCCTGTTCCTGGCCCATTTCTCCTTTTTGCTGTGTAGAGAATGTTCTGCAGTTCAGGCAACAAAGATAAATTATCTCACTGGCTTCAGCTCATCTCTTTGGCCTAGGTTCTGAAATTTATCTCAAGGAGTGCCATCCTAGGAGACCCTTTACTTTACATGGGGTTTTGAAAGTTATAATGTGCAACATCTCCCTTCTTGGTCCCTCCATTGCCAAAAGAGTTGGCGACAAATTTGAGGCACGAGGTTATGACAAAGGTAGAGGCGAGAAGAACGGTGATCCATTTCCAGTGGACTCTGCGGTCACCCTGCATACTTGTTTCACACAGCGCCGTTAGGATGCCAGCAGAGGAAGGGACAAGGTCCAAGTCCAGGACAGCCTTCAGTCTGTCACTGAACAGCCGTGAATTGATAAAGCAATCACACACTGGCCCCAGTTCATCGGGCTGCAGCAGGACAAAGCTGTGCAAAGTTTAGGACTGTCAAAAGATAAGGACTTGCCTCTCATCTGTCTGGGGCCACTTAAGTCAACCAGGATCCCTAGCACAAAAGGGCATAAGATACCTCGAGCCCACTGCATACCCACCAGCATTGAAAGTGAAAGGTACAAGGAACCTATCAAAAGTTACAAACTCAATCCTTTCAGGGAAGAAGAATCCCAAGTATTCATCAAGGAGCCTCTCCCTTTTTCTCGACCCTGGTTTCTGCCACAGTTTGACCAGAAGCAGTTCCCCTAGCCCCCAATTCAGGCCATAATAACCAATCTCCTTTCTTCCGAGGGGACTATGGGTTGTCTTTGAATCACTGTTACCACCCTGACTAGCCTCTCCAACTCGCCTGCCCCCAGCCCAGCTCAGTGCAGTGTAGTGGTGGACCTCAGCAATGGGGAGGGGCAAAGACACTGGGCCCCTAGGACCCTCTCCATCATCATTCAGATCCACATGCTAGTTGCTGATACAAGGATCTGGGGTGATTTCAACTCCCTGTGCCACTCAGGGAACAGAAATCAGCCTAAAAAGAGGGCCATGTCCAGGGGCTTGCTGCAGGGCCCAGACAGCACAGAAGCCAGGAACACCTGTCTCACTTCTTTATCTGGTTTTGGACTCTTTAGGAAGTTGACTGGCTCTGTACTGTTCCTGATGGAATGACTGGCCTCAAAGGTAGAAGTAACAGAAAAGCATATTTGGGGATGCACTAAAGGAAGGACTGACTAGTACTGTCCACGGATGGATGTGCTGCCTCGGAGGTAGTAAATTCCCTGGTACAGGAGGATTTCAAGCAGATACAGGACAATGACCTGTAAGAATCAAGGAGGAAAGAGAATGTCCTGAGGTGACAGCAGCTGGTCTGGTGGCCAGTCAAGTACCTTCTGACTCTGATTCTTCAATTTTCGTTTTCCAGATTGGTTCCTCTAGATACAAACTCTATAAACCCTCCCATCCGCATACACGCACACACAGAGCAGAAGTGGGTCTCGCTTTATGCAACATATATGTTCTGTAAAGAAGATGCTAGGGTCAGGTCACATGAACGTTTTGCTCGCAGAACATGGCTTCGCTGGTTTGGTGACTGCTCAACGCTCGAGCAAGTGCATTAACCGGGGACTGCGGACTTTCTGACACATTCGTTCAACTGTAAACAAACACCTGAATGCAACAGGAGAGCTGCCATTGATAGGAAGGAACCCTGAGAGTTTTCTGGTAATGCAAACAGTCACCCCTAATTAACCGTTTTGTAAATGTGGATTTGGGGGGGGGGGTTGCCCAAAAGGGACGCAGCCATTATAGGGCACATTATACTGAGGATGCAGTGTTAAAACATCTAGGGCACAGGTCCTGGGGACAGAGGACCCTCAGCTCTCTAAAAGTGAGGTTTTGGTTAGGAAGCCTGTGCAACCACAGACAGACACACCTGAGGCTTGGTCCAAGTACCTTTCCTCCAAGGAGCTTCCCTCCACGTTCTCATCTCTCCTCCCAACAGGCTTTTTTACCCCTGACTTGTAGGCGGAAGTAAAGACCAAGATCAATCAAGGTCACAGGCAGGCATAGCTGAGACCAGAAGCCAAGTCTCCCTCTGCCTTCTCCACCAGCTCCCCGCTGCCCCACCATGACCCAGACCCCGTAACACTAGCCTTTCCGGGGCCCAGCATTCCCTTTGATGCGCCCAGGAGCCCAGCCAGGCCTGGGACTCGTCCTGTCCTCTGGCCATCAGAGCAGCAGCCAGGAGGAGGAAAGGCTTAGCTTCCTGGCCACCTGTTCTACATTCCCCTCCCACCCACCCTAGCCTCCATCCCCAGCTCAGCGTGGAGGAGGGGCCGACAGTCCCCATCTCCGAGACCCACCCTTCCCAGCAGCCCCCATTCCCTACAGAAACCCTGCATAAAGCAAGGTTAAGAAGTTAAGGCTGAGCAGAACCTCCTGAGAGCTGGTTGAGGTCCTGACTCAAGATGAGATCAGGTCACCTTACAGACCTGTCCCCAAAGTGCCCCAGGCAAGAGCATTCCCCACACACGAATGCGCTTCCTTGGTGCTTCCCTGACACAAAGCACCAACTCAGGGTGAGACTGGGTCAGGGTCTGAGCAGCAGAGGGACCCTCACAGAATGAGCTGAGCTGGATGAGGCTGGAGCTGACGGGGTGGCAGTCACTCAGACAGGTGAGGCTCAAAAGTTGAGACTGAGCAGGGCCTCAGAGAGCTGGTTGATGTCCCGGCAGTACGGCTCCCGCTGCAGGATGAAGTCCACTTTGTGATCCTGGCCCCAAAACACCTCCAGCAGTTGGCGCCGGAGCCGCTCTGTCTCCCGCGTCTTCCGAATGCCACCGCTGCCTTTCTCCTCTTCTTTTCTCCCCTGCTGCTGACTACTGTGTTCTGTGAAGCCCCTGGCAGAATGCTGCGCCTTAGAAGACCCCTGTGCCCTGGGAAGAAGCAGAGGGAACAGGAAGAACTGATGAGCATCCTCGAGGGAGGTGACAGCCCAGTGGGCCTCCCTGCTCTCCACTCCCAGTCAACCGCCCTGCCTAGTCTGGGCTCTGGGGAGTGACCCTGAAGTTCCAGAAACTGACCACTGAGGGGTAGTATCAACCCACTTCTGAAGGGAAGATGGCCTGTTCCTTCGGAACCTGGAAGGTGAACCTGCCACTATCTAGTTCTAGTCTAATAAATTAATCACTTTATGTCCAACAGAGGGCATGCTCAATGCAGCTGGCCATAAGTAAAAGCAAGCACCTTCCAAATAACTCCGTCCAACACACTGATTAGGGAAAACAGGAAACAGGAGCTTCCCTCCCAGCCAGGAGGGTCTGAGTCAGGATTCCTTGGGCCAAGCCCAAGGCAACTTGAACTACTACAGAATAAAGCTGGCCCAGATTGAGGTCATTCTTCCCCTAATTCTCCAGGCCTGCAAGGCTCCTGCAGAGCAAAAGCTAGGGCTGCCTAGGAGAGTCTGAGGCATTACCTGACCGGCTTCTTCAGGAACTCATCCAGTGTGGGGCCATTTCGCCCCAGTGGGTCATCAGGCACCATGAAGAGGTTTCCCACGAAGGTGAAGGGCAGCAGGCTGGATGGGCACAGAGAATGTGTGGTCACAGAGGGGCCTTTGCCCACCTCCCGGACAGTTAAGACCAACACCATCAGAAGCTGCCAGCTACCATCCTTCGCAAAGCAATGTCAGCCCCTTCCCAGAGTCCTCACCCGGTGGCAGAGCAGAGCTGGTTTTAGAGAAAGGTCTGAGTCCGTGCCCTGTGCTCAGGGGAGGGCTCCCTCACCGCTCTCTAATGATCGCCATCCACTTCGCAGACTCCTCTGCCAGGTCCCGGAACTGGTCATTGGAGACAATGATCCCATCGGTCTCTTCAGCCAGCTTCACCATGAACCTGTCACGAAAACCACGGCCGCCATATTGGGACTCTCCAAGGTCCCAACCCCAAAGAGCGTTATTGATTCCCGTGACCCACTTCCGGTGATGGAGTTCTGGCCCCCTCACCTTGATCCAGCCCCCGGGTGACTGACTGCATACAGGTGCCACGGGTTAGAAAGGAAACTCATGAAAGATGAATCCATCGTGGTTCCCCAATAGCATCCCCTCAAGTCACCACAATCCTCCACTCAACACTTTGTGCCTCATTAGCATGAAACAGAAAGATCTGGCTCTGGCTCTGTCTTCTTCCACCGTGCCCCCATGAATCAGTCACAGATCCATCATGCTCCTCCTCTGAAAGGCTTTCCACTCTGCTTCCTTCTTTTCCAGTCCCACCATTACCATCTGAGCTACCTGGACATCGCAAGCATGGTACTACTGCATAGCCTCCTGATGAGGGGGTCCCCTGCCCCCAGCCACTTACCACCCTCCAGTCTCTCCTGACCTCCCCCAAGAGAATATGCTCTTCCTACACAAAAGTCTTCCAAACTTGCCCTTTATCTACCGAATATTTCCACATGTCCAGGCCTGGCAGCCAAGGCCATCTAGAACCCAGCTCCAAGCCACTCTTATGGCCTTATCTCACCCCACACTCCCTGCTGTACTCAGCTCCTGCCAAAATCAATGATCAGATTACACTCTGTTCTTCAAACATGCCCCGTGCTGTCCGACTTCCATCTTTCTCAAACTATTCCCTCCATCTGGAAGGTGCTTCCCCAACCTCAGTGATGAACACAACCACCAGGGGAACTTTAAAAAAATAGATGCCTGGGCCCCACTTTAGTAATTCTGATTCCACAGGACTAGGGTAGGACTCATGAGGTGAGTCCTTTTTAACAGGTTTAAAACCTAGAGCTCCAGCGCATCCCATGTCCTTGTCAATCAATCAACAAAAGCTCTCAAAGCTTTCTCTTCCCACAGAACCCCAGCCAGAAGGGGGATCCCTTTCCTCTCCATTCTGTACTGTTGGTTTACATTTTCTTTGGGCTCTCTGAAGTCGAGAATCAGGTCTTCCCTGATTCCCTGCATTCCTGCTTCCTTCGGCAGGCCACGCACCTAGTACTAAGCAGGCAGTCAGTATTTGAAAGACATTGTGGTATAGAGGGGACTAGTAATCAGGATTCGGTGTGACAGGTGTCTGGTTCTGAGTTTCTGTCTGGGAAACAAATTAAGAAGATGACATAAAAATGTATATGGTATCATATAATGTACAAAAAGTATTTTCAAGTTAAGCATATTTTACTATTATCACATTACATCATACGTTGTTCCGCAGTATTCAGTAGGCCTGTGCTACGTGCCACTGTGTTTTTCACTGTAACTAGGCAAAATTCCAAATTCATATTGTGCTGTCGGCCTATCAGGACGTACACCACTGTACAGACATGTGCCTTCAAAATTTATTACAACTGACTCAACCTTCAGTTTTAACTGTGTCAGTGCTGGCGTGTAAAGAAGATTCCATAGCGCAGATAACCTGTGAAATCTAGACATAAAACAGAATAGCATCGGGAGAACGTGAACTTTTTGTAGAATACCATTTTCCTGTTAGGGAGTAAGAGCTAAGTATTTGAAAAAACAAAATATATAATCACTTCAGTTTGGAAACTTGTTTTTAATTTAAAACCGAAAATCCTAGAGAATAAAGAATTTGTCACTAGTTTTTTAAAATCGGTTAGTTAGCTTTTAAAATCCGCCCATCTCCCACACTGTGTGCACACTGGGGAAGGAATGTGCCCCATGTTTTTCAGTTAAACCAGCTAGCAGCTTTAAGTTCTCATTTTCCCTTTGCTACTTCATAGCCTTTGCCAAGAAAATTAACTACTCTGACTCTCCGTCTCCACTTCTGTACAAGAGGTAGGCCCTCTGCCACACTTGATTGGATCCATGAAAAACTAAGGAATATCACTGCCCTCCTGCCCAGCACCTTGAGTGAGACAAACACATACCTTAGCTTCTTTTCACATTCACAAGGAGGATGAATAAATGGAAGAGGACCTTGAGACAAAGAGATTAATCCACTAAGAGACTCCACAGTCAATGACTGTGCAACCTGGGACTCAAATCCAGACCTGCAAATTCTAAGACCAGTGATCTTTCACTGTCTTTTATTATACCATGTTTTGTACAGTCTTATTATGTATGGAATGTGTTTCTTCATTTATCGTTATTTTGAACATTTATTCTGGTTTTTCCAGAAGGTTGGGGAATTTCTCTATGTGTTTGGACATCTAGGTTGTAAGAGGCATTTGTCAGCTATTCATGTCATTGGCTTTCCCATCTTTCCATTAAACCAGTATTCTCTAGACAGTAAGGCACTATATAAATATGAGGCATCCTTTAGTTTGATGAGTGAAAAGTGAAGGATGAGTGGACAAACAGAGCTGTCCACCATCCATCTCATCCTGCCTGCAGGGCAGGTTTACATCCCCAATCACAGGGGCACATGGAGGAGAACTGACCCTTGTCCCACGACTCAGGCTTACAGACAGTGTGAAGGGTCAGGAGCTTCTGTCTCTCCCTCAGTCTCCCACTTGGCTCCTTGAATGTCCAGCCTGTGACCAAGAAAGAAGCAAGTACCTGTCGTCATAGGAAGAGATCCTCTTGCCATCCAAGACCCGGGAGGGAGTGAGGGAGAGCAGGCTGAGGGAATACAGCTTGTGCAGGAAGTGACCCTCTAGAGAAAGAGGAGCACAATGGGGTTATCCTCAAGGTGGAAGCAGGGCCCATCCCCGGACACAAAAGACCCATCCAGGGGCTTCCCTGGTGGCGCAGTGGTTGAGAGTCCGCCTGCCGATGCAGGGGACACAGGTTCGTGCCCCAGTCCGGGAAGATCCCACATGCCGCGGAGCGGCTGGGCCCGTGAGCCATGGCCACTGAGCCTGCGCGTCCAGAGCCTGTGCTCCGCAACGGGAGAGGCCACAACAGTGAGAGGCCCGCGTACCGCAAAAAAAAAAAAAAAAAAAAAAAAAAAAAAAAGACCCATCCCAACTCACCTCTGACCTTGGAGTCCCTACTGAAACGCCACTGAGGCACAAAGACAGTTATGTCGCGGTGGCCACGGTCCCAGAAGTACTGCACAGCAATGGCAATGCCCCGGCTGGAGAAGTAGTGCTGGAGGCCATGCCTGCAGTGGAAAGGGGTCAGCATTCTGGGACCCCCCAGGGGGGCCTGGCAGCCTGGCTGTACTGCCCCCCACTTCACACATACCCCCAAGGTGAATGCAACTGCCCATCTCGTCATCTCATCCCCCTCCCCAGGACGCTCAGCCCCACCAGGTACTCACACCATGGCCACGTTGCTGCCATCGATGACAATATGGCGGAGGTCTGGCTTGCCTGGCACATTGGCAAGACACAGGGTGAAAGGGTCCTGGAGGGCCTCCTGGAAACGCTGTGTGCCAGTCACCAAATTACCCCCCCGGGTGCCTCGTTTCCACGGAGACCCCCGACCTCGAGCCACGACCTGCTGCTTGTCTGCCCTGTCTCCTCTGTCCCCTCGATCTCCGCAGTGCCAAGGGGGTTCAGGCGCTGGTGGGGGGCTGGGTACTCTTGGAGGTGAGGCTTCCCCATTATGGAGCCGCTGCAGGAGGGAGGCTCCCCGGGGCTGGGCTGCCTTCTGACACGGGCCCTGGGTGCCAGGAGGCGTGCCCTGGACCCAGAACCTTCCTCTTTCCTGAGGCACCCCCTCCTTCCCCAGGGCCTTCCCTTTCAGAGGCACTGCCTGCCCTGCCTCTCCTCCTCCTGACTGTGGCCTGAAGGCCACTTGTCTCTCCGAGGCCTCTTCCCCGGGCCACTCCTTCCACCCCGAATCCATCTCCCTGGGACCACCGTGCTTTGTCCCCTCCTTCTCCATAGCACGTCTCTCTCCCCTTGACTCCTGCCACCCTGCAGGTCCTGTGTCCAGAGACTCCTTGCTGTCACTCAGGGGACTCCTGACTCCCTGGTGCTGAGCACCCAGCAGACTTGGGCTCCCCCACTCCCAGGACGGGAATGCTTGGGCCCCCTGCCCCCTGGATGCCTCTTGCACCAGGCTCAGCAGTTCTTCCTGGACAGCAAGGGGCAGCTGCAGCAGGGCCTCTGTGTGGGCATCCCCCCGGGACTGCAGCAGAGAAGAGAATTCTCTCAGCACTCCAGCACACTGAGAGGCTCCAGGGGATGGCCCCAGCCGAAAGTCCCAGCTCAGCCGCTCCACCAGCTCCTCCACTCGGCTCTGGACCATGACAAAGGCCTCGGTCAGGCCGCTGACCATCAGTGAGCCGGGCACCCCCGGCACCAGGTGGGCTGATGTGCTCCAAGTCAGGCAATCAAGGAAGAAGCCCTGGGCTCCCAGAAAGATGCAGTGCAGTTTGGGTGGGTAGTGAATTTCATTCTGTAGCTCTGGGCTGCAGAGACCCTTCAGGTACTCCTGGGGGAAAAGGTGGGGAGGGGAGGTAGGAAAAAAAAAAAAGAGACTGCTGGAATCCTAAGTGGCCCAATAGCTCCTTCGGGGCCGCTGCTCTCCTCTGAGCTCCAGGATGCCTGAGGAGAGCAATGGAGCCCTACAGATCCTGAAAAACGTGGTGGTTAAGAGGGGAGCGAGAAACTCACTTCTTTGCCTTTTCAGTTGACAGCCTGTGGCTGAATTTCCATTTAGAACTTGCCTCAACTTAAGAAACTGTTATAATTAATTGGTTAAAAGGCAGAAACTGTTATAATTAATTGGTTAAAAGGCTGTCTCTTCTAAACACCTATGTGTGTGTATGCGTGTTGTATATTTCCATCATAACAATCATCATTGACAACTTTTACCGAACTCACGCTTTACACGCTTTATCTAATTCACAATAAGTTCAGTGAGGTGGGTACTGTTATTATTCACATTTTATAGATAAGGAAACAAACTAGGACCACAAGGATGGTATTTGGTTGTGCCTTACTGTAAGTCCTGACTAACTCCAAAGGAATCAGTGTGGCCTCCCACCCCACAGTGAATTCCTTGGTGGGGCCTGCCTGCCCAACCAGATTATCTCTTCTCTCCCAAAGAGTAAAAACTGATTTGAACTGAGTCACTTATCTCCAAGCCCTGGCAGAATCTGGGTCATCGCAGCAGAAATGAAACCAAAACTCTTGACAAATAGAGAGTCTGGAAGCTCCTCAAAGCTCAGGGCCAGTGAGACAAGCAAAGAGTGGAGATCCTCCCCAGCCCCTCCTCTCTTCTGCCTCCTCGGGGGAGGGAGTCATTGTTTTCCCAGAAGGGTCAGGGAGAGGCGTTCACCTTGGCTCTGCTGGCGTTCTCCTTGGGGCCCTCCAGCTGCAGCCAGATGTGAGGGTTCTCAGGACAGTCCTTCGGGAGGACGCTCATCCCCACCCTGAAGATGCGCTCCACATGGGGTTGCTGTTCCCGCACCTTGTCCTCGGCCTCCGCAGTCACCGCAAAACGGTCAGGGGACGGGGAGCCAGCCCCCCAGGTAGGCATGGCTCCTTGGCCGCCCAGCCCTGGAAGGAGGGAAAGCAGCTCAGAGCCTCAATGTCCCCTCAACCCAAATTTGGTCTCCTGGCCTACACCAGCTATCAACAGGTCGCACCTAGTTACCAAACTGGTAAACCCAAGCGGTAACCAGCACTTCAGTCCAGCCTGGGGATAGAGAGGGAATGTCAGATTATCTGGACACAAGGGCCTTCTCTCCGGAGACAAGTCATGGATAAACAAGGCTGTCTCTCTGGGATGGGTGTGTGGCCTTTGGAAAATGACCACAGCCCTGAGCAGGAAGCGGGGGCGGGGCGGTGGGGGGGGAGATCCAGCTGGGTCTGGAGGCCAGAAGGAGGGGACAGGTGACGAAAGAGTCCCTCTCCTCCGGGTCTCTGCAATCTCCGGGTCCAAGACGGCCTCTTAAAGATGAATCCTCACCAGGGCTTGAACTGGGCTGTCCTCTGGGTCCCCTGTCAGCCATTTCCAAGGTTCTAGCCACTCCCACCCCTCCCCCTTCCTCCGCAGTCTGCTGCACCCCTCGGTCGCGCCACGAGCCCCACGCGGGGCCCAGGGTTCGAACCGGGCCCCGCCCATAGCCACTGGCGGCTGCCGCCCCCCGACTGCGCTCTGCACTGCGGCCTCTGGCTCCCGCGGCCCGGGCGCGGGGGAGAGCGCGCCTACCCGCCTCGCCGCCCGCTGCGGCCTCAGTCCCGCCGGCGCCGCTCGGTGCCCGCCGGCCCCAGCTTCGCCCGCGCCCCCGGCCCAGGGAAGAAGGGCGGGGGGCCCGAATCTGGGCGGGCCTTCCCGATTCCTCACCCAACGGGGACCTCTCTTCCCCACATCACGAACAGTTTTTTGAGTCACTTCCTGGCCGGGGGCGGAGTCAGCTGGGCCCCTCCCGGAGCTGGGCCTGCACCGAGCCCCGGCTCGCGCCCGCCCCCGCCAGCTGCAGGCTGCTCTCCGCCGGCGGCCGGAGCCTCGGCCCGGGCCCAGGCCCCAGCCGGGTCCCGCCCCCGGCCCCGCCCACAGCCTACTCGCCCCCCCCCCGACCCCGCCCACTCGACCGCTCTTGCTCCAAGCCTGCGGGGTCACGTCTCCGCGCTCTTCTGAGTTTTCAATCGCTCCACGCAGTTGTTTCTCAGGAATGAGGAACCACTCCATGGAGAGATGGAGGTGAAGAGCGCCTTAAACGGACTAATGCAGTCCCTTCGGATGAAGATATAGAAGACCAAGGAAAGAAAGAGACGGGCCCAGGGTCACAGGACAGTGACACTGTTGGGCCAAGCACTTTCCACCAAAACAATTGCGGGGAAAACACAAGGACACTCCCTTTTTTCCAACGGTGGAAAAGATGCTGCTAAGAGGGCTGCTGACTTGCGACGGATTTTGAAGAGGGGAGGAGTGAGGGGAGGAGCTGTAGGAGCTGTCTCACACATAGGCACACACACACATACACATACAAGAATTCACAGTCTCACACAGACACCCATGTTCTCTGCCGTCCCAGTTCCAGCCTTCAGTGCTCTCGGGAGGGGCTGCCCTGGGGTTTTGGCTGTAGCCCTCCTGTATGGCTGCCTCATTTCTCCTCTCCCTCCCAGAGCCCAGCTGCTGTCATTTTGTGCCCTGCCGAGGAGGCAGGAACTGCAGTGACAGCAGGAGTAGGAGGCAGGAACTGCAGTGACAGCAGGAGTGAGAGGCAGGGCAGAGTCGTGGGGCACAGAGAGGGATGGAGAGGGAGATGCCAAGACCAGGTGACCATGAGTCCCAGAGAGGGCTGAGAAGCAGCGTGAGGGGTGGTGAGAGCCTGGAGGAGAGGTGGACAAAACCAAGGAGCAGACCGAGAAGGCTTGTGGGTCACAGAGCCACTCAACCATGCTGGGAGCAAAGCGACACTGGCCACCAGGTCCCTCACTCAGCCCCTGGCTGACCTTGGCCCTGACACTTATGGCCCTGAGGACAGGGTGGGCGCAGGAGGGGACAGAGCCAGTCCTCCTGGAAGGTGAGTGCCTGGTGGTCTGTGAGCCCAGCCGAGCTGCTGCAGGGGGACCAGGGGGAGCAGCCCTGGGAGAGGCACCCCCTGGAAGAGTGGCATTTGCTGCAGTCCGAAGCCACCACCACGAGCCAGCAGGGGAGATCGGCAATGGCACCAGTGGAGCCATATACTTCGACCAGGTAATCCCTCTACCCTGCAAAGACCTGGAATCACTGTCCAAACCCACTCTGCTGCTAAGGAAACAGCCCTGCTGTGGCCAGTTGCCCCCAAGCCTTCTGCCCGTCTCCCTTCCCTTCATTCCCACCACACCCTCCTTGCCCTTTCTCACCATTGCTTTTGAATCCGTGCATTCCTCCTGTTTGGTCTACTTGCCACCCCTTCCTTTCCTTACTCACTGCCCCTTCCCCCCAATCCTGGTTTCCCCGAGCCCCAGGCATCCCCAAGCCCCACTCAGTAGGGTCGCTTCTCACAGGTCCTGGTGAACGAGGGCGGTGGCTTTGACCGGGCCTCAGGCTCCTTCGTGGCCCCTGTCCGGGGCGTCTACAGCTTCCGGTTCCATGTGGTGAAGGTGTACAACCGCCAGACTGTCCAGGTGACCTGAACCCTAGGCCCTGTCCCATCCCCGGCTCAGGAGGGGAAGGGAAGGGGGAAATAAGTGGAGCCCAGGGGATCCGCAGGCAGACCTCCATTGGCCTGCATCCTGGGGGGCCAGGAGCAAGGCGGGAAAGGGCCCGCCTAGCAGAGCCTGTGAAGGAGGCACAGAGTCCAACACCGGCCACCTCTCAGCCCTCCCAGGAGGGTGCTCTGAGCCTCATGTTGCCAGGTTCCAGAGTGTCCCTCTGGGGCTGCAGAGAAGGAAGGAAGGCCTCAGGAAAGTGGGGGTCCCGGGACAAGGACTAGGGAGAGGTGCTAACTGGGCTCCCCTCCCCAGGTAAGCCTGATGCTGAACACATGGCCTGTCATCTCGGCCTTTGCCAACGACCCAGACGTGACCCGGGAGGCAGCCACCAGCTCTGTGCTACTGCCCCTGGACCCTGGGGACCGGGTATCTCTGCGCCTGCGTCGAGGGAACCTGCTGGGTGGCTGGAAATATTCAAGCTTCTCTGGCTTCCTCATTTTCCCACTCTGAGGACTCAAGCCTTTCAAGGAAGGAAATCTAGCCCCTGACCCCTGCCCTCTGCCCTCTCCTGCCCCAGAAGTAGCATCTTCAGGGCAGGAGAGAGACTCCCTCTGGCTGCCTTTATTATTCCACGTCCTTGCATGGGACCCTGTGCCAAACATCCAAGGTGAAGAGTAGAGCTCTGGTGTCTCGGGACCTGCCCCTCTTAACCTGCCCCTCACAGTTGCCTCTCACTGCATCTCTTTCTGCCTGCAGCCCTAGGATCAGGGCAGGGTTTGGCAGGTAGGGAGGCCTGTGCTACTTTGCAGACTCTGCTCCTCCTGTCCCCCCAACTCCAACCCAGCTTCCTGCTCAGTGCTATTGGGGAACAGGTGGTACAGGTGAGCCTGACAGGCCCCTACAGGGGACCAGATGGACCAGCCTCAGCATACCCAGCAGGCTCCTTCCTGTGAGGAGTGCCAGCATCGCAGATCTCGGCCAGCAGAGTTAGAAGCTGAGCCAGCACTGTGTGGACTAGAGCAGGAGGGAGACTCAGCCAGTAGCAGAACTGTGGGGAGGGCCACAGAGCAGCCCAGAGCCTGTGGTTGGTGCGGCAGGAAGGGGGCATGCACCCAGCCTGAACACAGTATACATTTTTCACGTACATTGGGGCAGCCAGCCGACGGTGAACCCCGCATCTATTTGTGGAAGATCCCAGATGGACTCTGGCCCTCATCTCCCCACCCAAGACATGGGTGTGTATGTTTGCTTTGGCCGAGAGTGGGTATACAAAGGTTCCTTTGGCAGCTGGAGGTGGAGGTAGGTCACACGTGGGCAATTGTAGATCTCCAGGCATGGAACACATCAATGACCGTGGCCCCCTCCTAGAACTGCTCCACCTTTGTCGTCTCAAGTTCAGTCACTTCATGCTCTGACCACCACCTCCTTCCTCCCAGCTCTCTCAGGGACCTTCACTGTACCTGTCCCACACTATCCCACAACCTCTCTTCTTTCTCCTGATTTGTGCTGTCTTATCCTCCTCTGTGAAATTCCTTGGATTCCGTAATTTATCCTTTCAACCACTCTCCTGCCAGTATTATAAACTCTGTCTCACCTCTCTGTGACATTGGCCCAGCATGGATGAATCTATCAATAAAGTAATTAGACAATGATGCTCAGTGAGACCCTATAGGATCACTAAAGAGAGAACACGACATTACAACTGGGTTCAGGGGTTACAGGATACAAGCAGGTATGCTGTAGGGAAAATAAATGTAAAACTGTATGTCAGAGTCAAATAAAAAAGGATTTGGTAGGGCCTGAGTTAAATAGGAAATACCAATGTGAATCTGTGGTTTTCAAAAGAAATAACTTTTTCAAATTTTGTCACTAAAGCAGCATAGAAACAACATCAGGAAAAAATCTGATATGCATTTGTTCTTAGCACCTGAAGCTTTGCCTCAAATATTATTCTCCTTTAAAAGGACTCAAGGCCCCTTGGAGAATAGCTCCATGTCATAAATAACTCTAGGCCTGGAACCTATTGGTGAAGACAAGAAGCAAAGGTGCTTTCTTAAATGTAGGGTAGAGCTGAGAAGGCAAAGGAACCAATTTTAATAGGCTTCCACAACTTGACATTCTGTGACAATTTGAAAATCAAAAGGAAAATAATATTGTTAATTGGAACAAGGTGAATTTTTAAAATCCACAACTCTGTTGTGATTTTCAAAAAGGAAGAAGTAACTATACAACGTACAAAAATGTAGTTAGTATTCTGAGCGAAGAAGTATGACTGTAATAGGATATTTTTAGTTAATTTTGATAAGTAGAAGAGTATAAGTAGAGCAGATATTATATCTATTCATAAGGTGCATTTATTTTTCTTTATCTGCATAAGTAGGGAGGGGTGGATCCAGAGAGCTCTCAGTAATTCCAGAAAACGTTGGAACTGTACCAAAAATGAAAGAGACTGATTGGCACCATCTGGTCATATATTACAACTAGGAAGAAAGAAGCTCCAACAGTGTGTTACGTGAACATGAATTAGGCAAACGTCCAAAAGATAACTGCTCAAACATGATCCTTCATTTCTTGGGAAAGGGGGCCTCTATACTACCCTACTAATTATAATGAGATTACAGGAACAGTAAAACCCAAAATAATAATGGCTTAAACAAGATGGCAGATTATTTCTGTCTCACATAGAAGAATCTGCAAATAAAGACTGCAGGGTTGGATAGCAGTTTTATGATCGCCACAGCCCAGTTTTCTTTCTTGCTGTTCTACCACCTTTAGCATATCACCTCCTGACCCAAGATAGCTCCTTGAGCTCCAGCCATTACGTCACTCTTACAGTCCCAGGAAGGAGGAAGGAAGGGCACACCCATTTCCTTTTAAAGAAGCTTTCTGAGAGGCACCTCCAACAGTTCTGTTTGCATCTCATTGGCTAGAATTTAGTCATATCTAGCCACACCAGGCAACGGAGAGAGGCTAGGAAATAGAGTCTTTATTCCAGGCAGCTATGCCCAGCTAAAAGTCAGGAGTTATATAATAAGGAAGAAGAGGAGACTGGATAAAGTTATTGTATTAGTTTTTCTATTGCTGTGTAATAATTACCACAAAGTAGTGTCTTAACACAACTTTGACCTATTTATTATCTCACAGTTTCTGTAGGTCTGAAGTCCAGCAGAGCATGACTGGATTCTCTCCTCAGGGTTTCATTAGGTCAAAAGAAAGGTGTAGGAAGGGCTGCCTTCCTTACTGAAGTAGAAGAATCCACTCCCAAGCTCATTCAGAATTCAGTTCCTTATGGTTGTAGGACTGAGGTTCCTTGCCATCAATCTCCGGGCCAAAAACATCAGGCCAAGTCCTTCTCACAGTTTGAACCTCTCTGACCTACCCTTCTGTCACGTCTCTGACCTTAAAAATTCTCTGATTTTAAGAGTTCTTGTGATTAGATTGGGCCCACACAGATAATCCAGGATAAGCTCTCTATTTTAGGGTCTATAACTTTAATTACGTAGAAAATGTCCCTTTACAGTTAAACATAAGAGGTTTGGGCATGGACATCTCTGGGACATCTGCATATCATAGTCATTAAACTTAAAGATGACATCGTTTAAAGAAAAGGCATCCAGTTACAATACACTAAACCATGGGAAAAGTGTGGACTTGAAAATTTCCAGTGATATATAAGGTAAGCACTGGCTCAGATTTTCATCATCTTAGAAGGTAAAGTATTTCCCAGGTCCCAACCAAGAATTCATTGATTAATAATTCAAAACTTCATCTGCACTGAGATAATATTCTTCTTTTGGATATCCAAATTCAAAAATTGGTCTGAACTGAGACAGTGTCCTTCTCTTGGGTCTACAAACCCATTTTTATAATGAGTATAAGAGTAGGTGTAAAAAATTTTATAATCCTTGTAAGATGTGTGTGCTTTACCAAAATGCTTGATGCTTTTAGAGAAGCTGACATATTATACTGATGATTTGATTGAAATGTACAGGAAGATTTAAGTTTGCAATCAATGTTTAAATAATTTGATTTGTAAAATGTGTAGATTTTGACTTGGTTATATAGTGTTTAAATGTTGAGACAATTTTTTGCTTAAGTAGATTTATGAAGTAAATAAATTAAACAATAAATAAAGCACAGATGGTGGCTAGTGTTCCTCTCCAGGCACAAAAATCTCCTAGGACTCTAAGGATCCTAAGAATAGAATCCAACTGTCTGCCTTCCCTACACCCACGCCCTGGCAGCTGATTGCTACAGAGAAAAGTCCTGCTGAAGGATATTCTGTGTATCTAAATCCATGGTCTCCAGCCACCCCTGGAGCAATTCTCCAAGCAATTCTGTGGTTTCCTTTGTCAGTTTCTTTCCTCATCTTCCCCTGAATCCAACTGAAGGCTTCTGTTCTCTCCTTAAAACTTTTACTCCTCCAACTGCCCCCGCTGCCAGCAGCAGACTCTTCACCTTCTACTTCACTGAGAAAGCAGAAACCCCAGGAGGAACCCTTCCCACCAGCGCATCCGAAAACTCACCTTCCTTCTCATCTCTCCTTCCTGTCTGGCTCAGTAGAAGTCGTTTCCTTCTTTCTGTCAAGGCGGCTATCTTCATCCACCAGTCTTGGATTCCATTTCCTGGAAACATACTCTTTTCTTTTCCTCTCCTCCCTCCTGTGTGTTCAGTGTCTCCCTCCCTACTCACTCCTTCTGTTTAGCAGTTAAATAGACTCAGGTCTCTTAAGTCTAAAACAAAAAACAGATGGATATGGAAACAGTGGTAGATATATGGTTACCCTCAGCTTTATATGCTAGTTAGCGTCACCTCTCCTCCCCTTTAGAGCCAAATATCTATGCTTACCAGTTGCTCACCCCTTAAGTCAACTGCAGCCTCTGCTACTCCACCTAAACTGCCCTCGAGCTAATCACTCACAACTTCTTCGTCACTAATGTCACTATCATCTAGTCCTCTGTCACTCAGGCTCTCCCTAACATTTGACCTTGTTGGCCACACCCTCCTTCTAGAAGCGCTCCCTGCCCTCATTTCCCTGACTGTGCCTGCTCTGGGCTCTGCTTCCACCTGTCTGCTGAGGCCACTTTCTTTTTCAGCCTCCTGTACCTCTGCCCATCTCCTAAATGTCAGTTTCCCTCAAGGTTCTGCCCTAGGATTCCTTTCATCCTGACACACTCTCAAAAGCCTGAATCTCCATCCATATGCTGACAACTTCCACATTTTTTATCTCTATCCAGGACCTCCCTCCCAAATATCAGATTCCTACTTTGCCTAGCCCACCTTAAAGTCAACCTGCTAAAATTAGAGTCTTTCCTCCCGAAATCTGTTTTCTCCCTCATTCTCTGTGTCTAAAAATGGAACGTCCCTGTTGCCCTAACCAAACACCAGCCATGTTCCTCGATTCCTCCCTCTCCCATAACCCCCATAAATCAGTTCCATCCATTGTTTTCCATCCATCTGGCTACCAATATCTCAGAGTTCTACGAAAGCTTCTTAATTGGCCCCTTGGCCTCCAGTTTTGCTTCTCTGAGTCCATTCTCCACACAGGGGTTGCCAGAGTGGCAACTTCACTGCCTAAAGCCCTTTAGGGTATTGTGGGGAAGGCAGAGGGTCTAGGATTAAATCGGTATTGCTTAACGTGGTTTTTTTTTTTAGGTCCTTTGCAGTCCAGCTGCTGCGATCTCCCCTGATTCATTTTTCACCATCTATGGGAAAATGAAAACTTACAAAATAGCACTATTTATTAGCTGAGGGAAAATGGCACCCCCTTGTGTGTTGCGGGACCCATAGCTGGTGTATTAAATTAAGGATATACAGATTATGATCTGCTGAATGCGGAAGCACAGGCCACCACATGGGGTCAGGAGGTAGCCCCCTCGGTTCCCCATCTGGGGAAGTAAGAACCCTGTCGTCATTTTGATTGAAGGTGTAGTACACTCACACAAAGGAAGTAAAGTTTAAAGATTTATTACTTACAGACCCCAGAAACCAGGAGGGGGGAAAGGGAAGCAGTGAGCCAGGAGAAGGGCAGTCCTCTGTCCCAGTTCACGTGTGAGCGGGATAGCAAGAACCTATTATGTGTAAGGTAGTTGGGGTGCAGGTCACTAACTTTACCCGGACTCAACTATAAGTGGTCATTTCAAAGGGTGCCCCAGGAAAAGCAAGTGAGAATTTGGGGCAGGAGTCCTAAACTCAGGTCCTTATCTAAATGTCCAGACTCTGGGTGTAAGCAGGGCCATTATACTGTAAAATGCCTAAGCGGCAACTCAAAATAGAGATTTTCTCATTATAGCTCAGAAAACGAGGGCATGGCATTCGCGTCAAAATTTACCAGGGCCAACAGAATTGTTCTTGGACCCAACTGAGGTAAACCAGGCTCTGTTTTAGTTTGTAAATCATCTTAATCTGGACCAAACTGAAATGGAGAAATCTTAATATACAGTATACTAATGTATATTAATATCATACATTAATAAAGGATAGAGGCCATAGATTAGTGGGGAGAAAGTAACTCTAGCAACAAAGTGAATATACTTGCATGAGAAGGAGTGAGCATAGCGGTGAAGGTGGTGGGCACTGGAGCCTCTCACTTAGTAGCTGCACATGACCTTCAGCAAATAACTCAAACTCCCCCTGCCTCATTTTCTTCCTCTAGACAATGAAGAGAAACATGGTATATATCCCACAGCGTTGGAAAGCACAGAGCAAGTACCCACTATATGTAAGTTACTGTTACCATATGAATTAGGAAACAAGTTAAAACTGGTACATGTCCCAAGGATTCTTGGACAATCTTTAAAACGTGGGTAGGTCTTTAATCCATTTTGAGTTTATTTTTGTGTATGGTGCTAGGAAGTGTTCTAATTTCATTCTTTTACATGCAGCTGTCCAGTTTTCCCAGCACCACTATTGAAGAGGCTGTCTTTTCTCCACTGTATACTCTTGCCTCCATTATCAAAGATAAAGTGACCATATGTGCATGGGTTTATCTCTGGGCTTTCTATCCTGTTTCATTGATCTATATTTCTGTGTCAGTACCATACTGTCTTGATTACTGTAGCTTGGTAGTATAGTCTGAAGTCCAGGAGCCTGATTCCACCAGCTCCGTTTTTCTTTCTCAAGATTGCTTTGTCTCTTCGGGGTCTTTTGTGTTTCCATACAAATTGTACAATTTTTTGTTCTAGTTCTGTGAAAAATGCCAGTGGTAGTTTGATAGGGATTGCACTGAATCTGTAGATTGCTTTGGGTAGTATAGTCATTTTCACAATGTTGATTCTTCCAACCCAAGAACATGGTATATCTCTCCATCTGTTTGTATCACCTCTAACTTGAGGACGCGGGGAGGGGGAAGGGTAACCTGGGACGAAGTGAGAGAGTAACATGAACATATATACACTACCAAATGTAAACTAGCTCGTGGGAAGCAGCTGCATAGCACAGGGAGATCAGCTCGGTGTTTTGCAACCACCTAGAGTGGTGAGATAGGGAGGGTGGGAGGGATACACAAGAGGGAGGGGATATGGGGATATATATGTATGCATATAGCTGATTCACTTTGTTATACAGCAGTAACTAATATAACACTGCAAAGCAATTGTACTCCGATAAAGATGTTAAAAAAAAAAGTGAGTAGGATTTTTGTTTTGTTTTATTGTAGCCATTTACCTGTTATAATGCTGCTTTCTTTCAAGTGTGTTCACTTCGACCCAGAAACACAAGGACATCATAAACGGTCCCTAGGAAAACATGACATAGCAAAGCTTAGGGGGTCCCCATCTCACCAGATAGTTAATGTACATTTTTAAAAATTTTTTTATTTGAGTGTAGTTGATTTACAAGATTGTGTTAGTAGTTTATGTACTTTTTAATGTGAGAATGAGATCCACTGCAGGACGTTCTTTATATAATATTTTTGCTTATGTCCGGGACTGTCTGCCTACTGGTGACTTTATAATTTCTCTGTCAGAGACTTGGGAAGCTCACCTGCCAGTGCCCCAAATGAGAAGGGGAAATCGTGATGGTATAAAGGAGAGAAGCAGTGACTAGTAGGCTGCACTGCCCATGGTGCTCAACTGTGGACACATCTTTATTCACTCCGCTAAAAATATGTCAAATCAGACCTTGTAAATTGTTCAGCCGTGAAGAAGAGAAATCTCACCAACAGAGGCTCAGAAGCCAATGTGGATAAATTCTGAGTATTGCTTAAAGTTCTCTTGAGTAGAAAGTAGAGGTTTTGCTAAGCCACCTTCCTGATCAATCTTTCACTTAGGAGTTCCGAACCTTTCACTTGCTGCCCTGTCCTAAGAGCGTGTGCATTGCTTTCAGTGAAGGGGGTCAGGAAGACAGACCTCGCTGGACTGCATGTGAGCGGAGGCTTCAGACCCCTGTGCTGTGGGCTCCTATGCTGTGTTCCTTCCCTTACCACCCTGCACTGTATTTGCTTGTTGAATTGCCTCCCTCACCTAACAGTGGGCCCCAGAGGGGCACCATGCCATTCCCATTACCTGCCATCCACTCCACACTAGACAGGGCCTGGCACACAGTAGGCGCTCTATAAATACTAAGTGACCATGTGCACGTGAGCCAGGGAGTTCTCAGGAAGGACAGTTCCTTCCCGCCACTCCATCCCCCTGCCAGTGCTGAACAGACATTCCGTCAGGTGAGAAAACAGCAAGAAGCAGACACCCGAAGTCTGGAAGCTTGGCCAGGGTTAGGAAGGTTTCTGAGCCTAGGGGGCAATAACAGCAAGCACTCCAGGGGCAGGAAGAAAAGAAACGTTAGCTAGTATGTGATTGTCTTTATCGGTTCGGGCTGCTGTAACAAAAACCCCATAGATTGGGTGGCTTAAACAACAGAAACTTAGTTCCGGAGGCTGGGCATTCAAGATCAAGGTACCAGCAAATCAAGTGTCTGTTAAGAGCCCACTTCCTCACTTGCAGATGGCCATCTTCTCATTGTACCCTCAAGTGGTGGAGAGAGAGGCAGCTCTAGTTTCTTTCTCTTATAAGGACACTAATCTCATCTTAGATGCTCCACCCTCACGACCTTATCTAAACCTGATTAACCCCCCCAAAGCCCCACCTCCTAATACCCTAATACCCACTAGGGGGTAGGGTTTCAACATATGAATTTGGAAGGACACAAACGTGCCGTCCATCACAGTGATGAAGGCTTACTCCATACCCGGCACCACAGTAGCCTCTTGGCGCGATTATTTCATAAGATCCTTGCACCATCCATAATTTAGGAATTGTTACCCTGCACCTGATAGGTGGGGAGACCAAGGCCCCAGGAAAAGGCTTCATAGGGAGCAGCCATGGATTCAGTATTCAAACCTAGTTCTATTGTGTTTCCGATACAGCCAAGCTGGTCCAGCACTGATGCCATTCTTACACCAGCCTTCATTCATCTTCATTCCCTCCCTGCCCACTTCTAAGGCGTGAACGGAAAGAGCACTAGCATGGAAGCCCTCAGCCTGGGCTCTCCTCACAGTCCTGCCATGAACCAGTAGGGAGAGAGAGGTTGAGCTGTATCACTACCTGGGCGCTGGTCTCCTCGGTAAAATAAGAGCTCAGGGGCTTCCCTGGTGGCGCAGTGGTTGAGAGTCCGCCTGCCGATGCGGGGGACGCGGGTTCGTGCCCTGGTCCGGGAAGATCCCACATGCCACGGAGCGGCTGGGCCCATGAGCCATGGCCGCTGAGCCGGCGCGTCCGGAGCCTGTGCTCCGCAACGGGAGAGGCCACAACAGTGAGAGGCCCGCGTACCGCAAAAAAATAATAATAAATAAGAGCTCAGGTCAGATGTACTTGGAAAGTTACTATCCAGGCTGCCAAATCTGCAAGTCTGCCTGGAAAACATGCAGCACCCATGCCCCACAACTGCCTCCCACCCTCCTCATAATTGAGGCTACAGCTAAAAGAAAAAAAAAAATTTTTTTAACTGGATATTAGCTCCATTTTGATCCATTTATTGACAAATCAAATGGGGGAGAAAAGGTCACCAAAAGGGGTATAAGGTCATAAATGTGGTTAACGGGGAATGGATACAGCACTGAGGAGGAAGAATGAGTTGAACAGACCATCAGAGGGAGGAAGAGGAAAGAGGTATCTGCTAAAAACCCCACACTCACCTTTCAATTTGTCAGCTGTCACCCAATCATTCTTTCCTGGACAGAATTAACAGCTAGAAATGGTTTGAGGGCAACACCTAAGTGGTTTATCTGCAAGATCTGGGAGATGAGCTGGAGGGAAGATGGGTATAAGATTTTGAGACCTTCTCTCACTTGAACCCCATCTGTGGTGAACAGAGAATCAGGAAGCTTAATCCTGGTCCCAGCTCAGCCGCCAACTATCTCTGTGACTTCGGGCAAGTCACTTGCCCTCTCTGGGCCTCTTTCCTCGGCTGTAAAACAAGCTAATTGGACTCAGTGGCAGGCTCTACTCTGGCTCTAGCAATGTCAAGCGTTTTCGCAACTGGAGCTAGGCCAGGAGACTGGCTCAGTTTTGGAGAAATAAAACTACTTAGAGGCCCAGCCAGAGTGACCCAGTGCTGGTCTCCACCTGGACCCCCCTCTGTCGGCGGCAGCAGCCATTCGGAGGGAGAGTGAAGGCTCACACCTGTGAGAAACGCACTCTTGTAGCGAGAGATCTTTGCAGAGCGGCTCTGGGGGAGGCCGGGATTCTCTCTACCCAGAAGGCAGGGTCCAGGGGACTAGGGTGGGGTCTGGGGAATCCAAACAGAGCAGTCGTACACTATGTAGGGTCTGGGGATGCAGGGTACGGTGGCAGTGAGAGGAGCGGGCTGCGGGGTGGGATTGGGAGGTAGAGTCACGCCAGCACCTCACCCTGTGCCAGACCGCTCATTTCAGTCACCCTCCCCCTGAAGCCGAGGCCTGGGCCCCTTGGTCTAGTCGAAGCAGCTCTTCAGGTAGAGATGCCACACTTGGCATCGAGATCCTTGACTCCTGTGGGCTCGATATCATCGAAGCCGGGGTCAGGGAGCATCTCCATTGGCTGGAGTCAAATGAGGTAGGCTGACTCCGTCTCCCCCTTGCCCTTCCCATGCTGACGGGCAGGATGCACCTACAGGATGGCTGACCGGCCGTCCTCCCACCCCAGTTCCGAGCCTCGAGGCCCAGGACTGCCAGCCTTTCCTTAACAGCTGGGCAGGCCTAGCCTGGCCTGAGAAAGTGAACCGTGAGATGAGGGACGGGCTGCCTCTCCACAGCCCGCATGGATTTGGGTCAGCTGTGACAGATTCAAGGGCAAAGGGTCCCCAGTCAGGGACAACAATCTGGGGAGGAGCCCACAGTCGAGGTTTCTGTTTGAGAGGGGAATGCGGTTTTGATTCTGAGGTCCAGAGACACACTGCTTCATGGCAAAGACAGCCAGAAATAAGATTCTGGGCTACGTGTGTATATGTATACGTTCATCTGGGGAGAGACACTGAACCCGGCCTGCCCCAGGAAGGGATACCTGCCAGGGTAAAATTGTCAGAGGCCCACATCTGACAGCCTTTAGCAGATTCTCCCAATACCCCACACTGGGCATGTTTCCATGGGGACGCTGGTCCCCAGTTCAAGGCGGTTCAGCAAAGCTTTATGAAGTAACTTCTCTACAAAAGGCACAATGAAGGGCCCCCAGGGGGCTGTGAGAGCATTGCTGGGGTTAAGGGGAGGCCTAGCAGCAGAAGCCCAGGACCCTGGGGCGGGGGACTCCCCCACAGCTCCAGCTCACTGCTCCAAGACCTTGAAGGACAGCGGGGTGCCACTCTTGGCAAAGGTCTTCATCAGACTGCTAGGATAGATGCACCCAAGCTTCTCCGGGGTGGGGAAGCCCCAGACCCTGTAGAGGGACAGGCTCAGCCGGTCCCCGATATAGAAGGGACCCACCCACTTGGCGCTGCTGCCGTTCCTGGGGAGGGACAGCAAGAGGACCTGGTCACCCACATTCCACTCCTTCTCCTGGCTCTCCCGCTTGAAACGCCTATTCTCAGCCTTTTCACTCGTCTTCTCAGCCACCCTCCAGTGGAGCTCCAGCAGCTCCCCCATCAGCTGTAGCAGGAAGACATCCATCTTGAGCCCTTCGATGTTTGCACTGCTCATCTCCCACCACAGGGGCTCGGTCAGCCTCTCCTCGCCCCCCGTCAGGATCTGGAATGGCGTGGCCTGGCTGCAGGAGGCCCTGAAGGCCAAGTGCAGCAAGGGCAGGGAAGCCGCCCACTTCTTGCCATGCAGGAAGATGAACTCCTTGAGGGCCCTCTTGAATTCCCAGTAGGCCCCGGAGCTCGTCAGGCAGGGGAACTGGAGGTCCCTACTCAAGGAGGCCACCTGGGCTCCCAGGGCCAGCCCACAGCTTACCAGGACATGGCGGGCAAACTGGGGGCCCTGGGCGGCCTCCAGCCTCACCGGAACACCCCACCTCGCGAACAAGTGCTGAAGCAGCACCTGGGCCACAGCCATGTGTGTGTAGGGCTTCAGCGGGAATGCCTCTACCCACCTGGTGTTGGGGTCAGCCACAATCAGCGCGTGCTTGTGGCCCTCCTCGCTGACAGTGACTGGGCCCACCACCTCTATCTGCAGGTTGGACCAGGGGGCGGTGGACCTGAGGGGCCACAGGGACTCAATAACCTTCAACTCACTGCCTATGAGATTCCGGGGGATACAGAACAAGCAGCTCCTACAGTAATCTCTCACGTGCTCCTGCATGCCCGGCCACCATCCCAGCAACCGCAGCTTCTTGTAGGTCTCCTCGGGCCTCTGGTGGGCCCCCATGGGGAGGTCGTGCACAGCAAAAATCAGATCCCTCCGGAGCTGTCTCGGGACTACCCAGACCCGGGGCCTCTTGTCTCCCTTGAACATAAGCAGGCCGCTCTCTTTGTCGAGGCTGAGGGAGTTAAAGGCAGAACTGAAGGGTGAGGAGCTGGATAACTTCTGCCCGGCCTGCAGCTTGGCAATTGTATCAGCCAGGGTGCCGTCGCTCAGCTGTAATGCCAGCAAGTTGGGCCTCTTGCCCGTGGTACGGGGAGACACCACAGGGACTGGCACATCGTTTGGCAAATTCCACCACTGGCCGCCCCCCTGGGCCCCCTGCTTGGCCAGGGTGTCCACCGTCACAGCAAACAGGGAGCCCCGGTAGGAGGTTCGGTAGATAAACGGAAGGGATGAGAGGCCGGAGGTGAGGGCTATGATGTAGGAGAGCAGGCTTGGGTGAGGTAGCGGAGCCCCGTCGGAGGAGAGGAAGCCCCGAGCCCTCCAGAGGGGAAGGAGCTCCCAGAGGAGGCTGAAGATCCAGTTGCAGTGCGTGAGGAAAACCACGGGCAGGTGGGACTGGCCAAAGCGCTCCAGGCCACAGGCCACGGCCGCCAGGTGGGCATAGGTTGGGGTGTAAGGGGAGCAAGAGAAGGAAAGGGAGACAGGGGGGCTGGTGGGAGATAGAACATAGAGACCGAAGCCAGCACACCACTCATCCTCCCGGTAAAAGCAATACCCTGACATGTGGATGCAGACAAAAGTGGACAGGTCGGAGAAAGGAGGCAGAACCTGGAAAAAACGAGGCATGGAAGCCGCAGGAGTCAGCAGCCGGTTTTCCCCCAGCAGGCCCTGGAGGAGGGTCAATTCCAGTGCTCTCTTGCCCTTGTCCTGTACCAAGAGGGACCATCTGATCAACCATGCTTTGGCAACCCTGTGGCCGTCCCCTGCCGCAGGGTCCACAGTGGTCCGGGAGGCATAGGAAAGGCCCAGGACCACTGGGGTGTCTCCAATGCAGCGGGAAAAATGCTTGAGGGCCCAGGCCATGGCATAGGGACTGTCTCCCCCTGACTGCGGGCCCTCGCTCTCCTCGTCGGGGAGGAGGGGTTTCGAGGTATAGGCTACGGGGTGCTTTCTCCCTGAGCGCTCCTGGTACACAACAGCCGTCAGGGCCACTTGGCTCACCGTCACCTCCAGGCGGAAGGGCAGCTGGGGGTTGGGGGCCGTCAGGCAGAGGGCAGACACCAGACCTCGCTTCAGGGCCAGAAAGGCCTTCTCATGTTCCCAGTCCCACTGCCAGTCCGGCTTTTGCTTGAGGAGCCTGTGCAGGGGCCCCACGAGGGCTTCATAGTCAGGGATGACGTCCCGGTGGGAGTCCATGAATCCCACGAAGAAGGAGAGCGCGGTGAAGTTGCTGGGGATGGTGAGCTGGGCCAGCTGGGCAAGAACCTGCTGGCAGGGAGCCTTCCCATCCCAGGGGATGCCCAGGGAGGGAGAAGGTACCGCCGGCAGGAGATCAATGTCGAGGGCTTCATCCTGGGGGTCGTGCAGGCTGAGGCACCGGAGTATTTCCTCTGAGAGGGAAGAGCACTCAGCCCTGAACACGGACATCAGCGAAGAGTCCAGGTCCTCCTCCTTCTCGGCCGGCTTCTGCATCTCCTGCTCTTCTCCCTGCCTCTCCTCCTTCTCCTCCCTGACTTCTTCCACATTCTGCAGACTCTCCGGGGGCCCAGGGTCAGCCTCCTCACTCAGCTCAGAGACACTGGCAGAGCTGGGAGGAAGGGTCTTCCACACCTTCAGGAAGTTGCCAATGTCAGTGTCCAACCTACACCAAAACAGCAGGACAGAGGAGTCCAATGGAGGAGGTGGGGGACAGCCCGCCCCGAGAGGCCATCCAAGGCGAAACCACATCTGTGGAAGCCCACAGAGCCTCACCCCATTGCTGAGTTTCCCTGAGGCTGGGCCGAGGGCCCGCCTCCAACACGGCACAGCCTCAGAGAGGACCTGCCCGCAGATATTCCCTCCACTCCCAGCATGTGCTGGACGGCAGTGTTAGAGGTTCATCTGGGCTTTGAAGGCTTATCCAATCAAAACCTCATTGACCAAGTGACACGTCCAACCAGTTTTAAGCCAATGGTTTGATAAGAATTAGATGACTGGTACTTCCAGTCGGACTCCAGGATGAGCCAGCTGGGGGAGGTCAAGAGAGGGAAGGAGGCTTGACATGGGGCTTGGGAGCGCACAGCACACAAACCTCGGCCACATCACTTTTCTTCAAACTGGAGAAATGGGACTGAGGGATCTGGCCCGGGAAGCAGTGCCCTGCCCAGAAGGTCCCTGCCGGGCCCAGGGAACTGGGAGGTGAGCAGCGAGGCGGCTCAGAGTGGGTGGAAGCCAGAGGAACTGAGTTACTGCAAATCAGTTCTGCCGGCAGCAGCACAATGACCTTGGGAAAGTACTTGAGTCTCAGATTCCTCGTTTGTAAAACGAGGACAGTGGTCACATACGTCTAACTCGAGCTGTGAGGATCAAAGTGGGTAAGAAATGTGGAAAAAGTTCTGCTTGGTATATACTCCAGACACAGCTCCCCCTGCACACAATGAAACAAGAACAAGGCGATTCACCGCAGCACCGGTACCAACAGCATAACATGGAAACTGTCGAACGGCCCTCCACAAAAGACCCCATAAACCTGTTGGGCACTCACATAATGGAACAGAGCATGGACATTAAAGCCAGCCACAGGAACTAACATGGCATACATCTGGGAAAAACAATAAAACATGGCGACAAATGCCAGTTGTGGAAGGTTACACATAGTATTGAAGCATGTGTGCACGACTGTGAAACTATAAAACCATATACCAAGTGGGAGTGCAGATGTGGGTGGAAGTACAAAGACCTGAAAAACCCAAATCACTCTGCTCACTATTAAGCACTAGACAAACGTTGGCTAGCACCAAGGGGAAGCTTCCAGTCAGCCCCAGGAGCGGCTGGGAGGCGGGGTGTGGAGGGGGGTGCCTGGCCCATTACCTGTTTGGCTTCTTCAGAAACTCATCCAGAGTGGGGCCATCACGGCCCAGAGGATCGTCGGGCACCATGAAGAGATTCCCCGCAAAAGTGAAGGGCAGCAGGCTGGACCCGGGATGGAGGAGGAAACGTCACAGAGGGGCCCTTGACCCACCCACACCCCACTGCCACCTGGTAGCTCCACAGGGGCTGAGACCCACATCTCCTCCCAGCAGGTGCTGATGAGCACTGCTCCAAGGCCCTTCCCCCTGCCCAAACCCCTCCTGCCAGGAACTGCCCAGCACCCGAGGGGAGGAAACAGCCCAATCCCCTGGGAGCTGCCTCACCGATCTTTGACCATAAGTTTCTTGGAATTATTCATCAGGACGTGGAGCTGCTCGTTGGTGACGATGATGCCATCTGTCTCTTCCGCCAGCTTTACCATGAACCTGCAGCGAGAGGAGAAGTCGCTAACGACCCAGTACCCAGACCCTCACCTCCCCAGTCCTCTGAGAAAATGAACTTGCAGCTTCCTGTTGAGGTGTCTTGGACAAAAACGCTGCCCTTGATAGCCGGGGAGCCAAGACTCAAGAGCCCATCCTCGTCTATGCAGCCGACTGGGATGTCCACTCGCCCCTGGGAGGGTGAACTGGGATGCACATCCCCCAACTGTATATGCAAACACAGACCCCTATTTTACACATAGGCATTCACATACACAGGCTCAGACACGCACACAGAAAGCCATGCACTTGTCCACATCCATGCATGCATTTTTACTTCTTCGGTTTCCACATCTGTCAAACTAACATAAAATACCTACCCTCTATTGCTGTGAGGATTCACCTGAATGAGACAATACACTAGACACTGAAGTGTCTAGTTCAGTGCCTGCCACACAGCGTGTATCAAGCATTCCATGGTTACTCTTCACCAATGCACAACATTCAGGTACATGCCAAGACACACATACATACATATGGATATGTGTATACACGTATAAAAACACATACCTGAATAGACAAATCCATTTTTCCAAGGGTCACTTCTCGAAAGAGGGCTGTGACCAGGAAAGAAAGCAAAGGCCACCCACTTCTCGGCATTCCCTGCGGAGTGCCATTCTGGCAGCCACGAGCGTGCAATTCCACAAGTGACCAGCAGAGGAGCCTTCTGCAGGAAAGCTACCTTCCCTCAAACCCAGGCCTGAATTTAAAGGCACTTAAAGACCTTACCCAGGGGGGCCAGCTCTCGAAGGAAGGATGCCTGAGCTGCCCTGCCCAGATCTTCCCAGGCTTGAAGGCTGAGTGGGTGCCAGGTCTTGGGGAGGAACAGAACTTCTCCCTGCCTGGCACGGGAGGTGCCAAGGGGAGGCAAGACCTGGCCTGCTGGACATGGAGTCCAGCCCAGGGTCAGTGACCTGGACAGGGCCTTCTCGGCCCCATCAGAGGCAGCATCACAGGCACCCGTATGAACACTGGTCCTGCAGCCACGCTGGGGAGTGGGTGCTGAGGACTGGCAAGTAGGGAGGCATTCAGGCTTTAGCTAGGAGACAGGGCCGATCTGACTCCATTTTCAGAGCCCAGCCAGGGCTCCAGTCACATACAGCCACACACACATACCTCCTCCCAGGGCCAGGGCTGGTAGGAGGAAAAGACTGCAGAAATTCCTTGAGAAAACCTGAGCTTCAACCCAAACTGGCACCCAAATCAGCTGCTGGGGGAAGCAGCTCGCTTGAAGCACCAGGAGTCACCTGGGCTAGTCCCATCCAAAGAAAGCAGAGCACCCCATACTTCATGGGGGAGAAAGCCTCTTAGCTCAGGTAAATTGGGCTGCAGAGTCCCAAATTCAGGAACACCTCTTGGGTTTGAATAGAGCCGACCTTGGAGCCCTCTCCTCTCTGTGTCTCTCCCTCTGCCTACAGAGGGCCGGTGCACCACACCACCCTCTCTGACATGACCCTCTGACTTATTTGCTTCCATCTCCCCAGAGCAAATGCGGCAAGACTCCACCTGACACACCAGCCCAGCCCAAGCCCCGGGGCCCCACAAGAGAAGGCCTGCAGGCCAGCACACCTATAATCGTAGGTAGTGATCTTCTTGCCGTTCTCGAGCTGAGAGGGGGTGATCGAAAGCATCTTGAGGGAGTGTAGCTTCGTCAAAAAGTGGCTCTCTGGAGGTGAAAGGCAGAAGACAGTGATGGTCAGAGGAAGGGCTAAGTGGAAAAGGCCATGGTGGGGCCAGAAAGGCAAGGAAAAGTAAGGCGTAGAGAGTAAGCCCACTGGAGGGGCTGGGCAGCTGGGGACAGCTCACCTCTCACCCTCCGGTTCTTCTTAAGCTGCCAGGTGGGTACAAACACAGTGACCTCTCGGTGTCCCCGGTTCCAGAAGTACTGCACTGCCATGGCAATGCCCCGGCAGGAGAAGAAGTGCTGGAGGCCATGCCTGGGGTTGGGGGGTGGCGGGTGGGGAGATGGGGGGAATTAGTGAGGTAGCAATTTTCTGCCCTAGGAATGGCCCTGCCTCTCTACCCCTCCCTCAGAGCCAGCCTAGGGCAGCACATCTGGCAATGCCAAGGCATCAGCACCACGTGCACCAACAATGCCCCCTCCCCTCTCACCATCATCAAACAATGAGCACCTACTGGGTCCACTCACCTGCTGTGTGTGTGTGTGTGTGTGTGTGTGTGTGTGTGCGTGTGTGTGTGTGTAGGGGCCTCCAGGGCAAAAGGAAGGAGAAGAGCTCAGTTTAGGACTGGAAGCAAACAAACATTTGCTGACCAGCTGTGTGCTGGGGGTGCGCTCAGTACAGATAACTATTCTGCCGTGTGGGCAAATGAAGCCATCCTGCATGCATTTCTGCTAGCACGTATACAGCAGTGAGTGCTGTGCAGAGAGAGTGATCTCTGAGAGTTGGCATGGTTGGGAAAAGCTTCACAGGGGAGATCAGTGCTGGACCTTAAGGGTTGGGCTAAACATTTGAAAACTGGCCTGAGGTTGACAGACCCCATGCTCTGTGAGGCAGGCTGAAATGGGAAGAGCATGGGCCTGGGCAGTGAGCAGATCTGAACCCAAAGGCCAGCTGGGCCCCTTACTGGCTCTGGGACCTTGGTCAAGATTAATCGCTTCTCTGAGCCTGTTTCTGCTTCTATGAGGGAAGGAGAACAGAAACCTACTTTTGAAGGCTGCTGGGATGATTCCATGAACACCACCCAGCATGCAGTAGCCCCTCAACATGTACCACTTCCCTCCCATCTTTCCCCCATTTGAACCCCATGTCACCTGTATACAGAGGTCAAGAAAAGACGCCCACAGTCTATCACCCCAGGGACACCCTGCCCGAGCTCCCCAGCATCCCCAGCCCACCCCAGGTCCGTGGCTACTCACACCATGGCCACGCTGCTGCCGTCAATGACCACTCGCCTCAACCCCTGGTTCCCGGGTTCTTCTGACAGGTTCAGCTCAAAGGGTGTATTCAGGGCCTCGTGGTACCTCTGGAAGCTGGTTACTGTGCTGTTCGCCTGTGGGTGGCGAGGCGGCTGCCTCGGAGCCCCCTCCCAAGCCCCTAGGAGTCCCTCCACCTGAGGTTGGCGCTTACGACTGGGAGCCAAAGTGCCGCTGGACTGGGGCCCCTGCCTTCCAGCTTCCCCCTGGCCCTTCAGGAAGGAAGCACTGCCCCTCGACGAAGGCTGGCCCTCACTTGGGAATTTGGCTGCATCCGGGGCTGGCCCTGGATCTGTGGGTGCCTTCTGAGCTGCAGGCATTTTCAGAGCTCGGCAAGTTTTGGGAGCTGTAGACCCTGTTTTAGCTGTAGTCCCAGTCTGGGCTCTGGATGTTTGGGGAGCCGCAGGTGATGTTTTTGCTGCATGCCTTTTCTGAGTTGTGGGAGTTTGGGGAGCTGCAGGCCCCATTTGAGCTGCTGGTGCCAGTTCACCCACAGCTGCCTTTTGTGCTGTGGGCACCACTTGAGCTGCTGGCTTTGTGGAAGCCAAAGGCACTTTGGGGGCTGCAGGTTCTTCATGGACTGCCGGCATAATCTGGGTTTCAGGCACTTTGGGGGCTTCAGGCAGCACGGGATTTGTGGGTGGGGTTTGAGCTGTGGGCACCGCTGCAGCCGTGGGCACTTTGAGGGTTTCAGGCACTGTTTGAGGTTCAGGTCCTGAAGGAGCTGTCAGCCCCCCTTGAGTGGCGGGCCTCCCCTGAGCAGTAGGCACCCCTTGCCCTGTGGAGGGCCCTGGAAACGGCCTCTCTTCGGGTTCCTTACAATCCCACTGCATATTTCCTCGATCCCCCGGCTCACTTCCAGCTTGGAGTTGGGGTGTAGAGGTCAAAGGTGGCCCTATCTGTGGAAGTCCTGGGCTAGCCTTGTCCGTTACCCCTGAGCCTCCTGAGACCACCAATAAACTCATGACTTTTTTAGGGGTCTCTGGCCTTGGGCAATTCTGTAGGGCTGCCTCTCCTCCTGGCCCCCCATCTGGTCTACAATCTGGGCTTTCCACACTGGGCAAAGGAACCAGCTCCTTCTGTTTCCATCCCAGATTTAAGGGCAAAGGATTCTGCCCTGGCAGCTTGAACTGAATGGGGCCCAGTGGCCTCTGCCAGAAAGGGAAACTGAAGCAAGCCTGGGACAGGAGCCAGGCCAGGTGGAGAGAATGCAGTTCATTGATCCTCCAGAAGGTTGCAGCAATAGTCCCCGGCCACAAGGGCCCGAAGGCTGGCCCCGGGGTCCAGGACTTCCAGGGCGAGCACACACTCAGGGCTGATACTGGAGGCTGGAGAGGGAGCTTGTCTTCCCCCCTCCGGGCCTGCCGCTGCTGGGAGGAGGCTTGTGTGCGGTCCGCAGGGTCCTGGCTGCTGCTGGCTTGTACTGACCCTTCCTCACAAGCACTGTCCGTACCACCTTGGTTGTTGGAACCAACCCTGGAGGAAACCCAAGTTTGTTGGAAAGGTGGTAAGGCCAGTTAGGTCCCAAACTCTTTCCCTGGGGTTGGGCAGAGAAGCCAAACGGATTCTCCAGAACTTACCGTACCAGCTGGTTTGCTGTCTCCAGCTGAGCGTTCTGGCCTGGGATGAGGGCCCCCATGGCGCCTAGGCTGGTTAACCTTTTTGAATTTTCTGGGCTCCCCATCTCCAGAAAAGGCCCAGGACCGTCTCCCGTGGACACCATGGCTGGACCTTCCTTCTGCTGGTGGGTTGGGCAGATCAGGAGCTCGGGGTCCGAGCGGGAGTCGGAGGTGCCAATGCAGCCGAGCCACTGGATGATGTCCTCCTTGCCCGCAGCATCCCGCACCAGGCTCAGCAGCAGTTCCTGGACTGCTGCGGGCAGCTGCAGCAGGTCCCCTGCGTACTGGTCACCACGGATCCAGACCAGAGCCCCAAAAGCCCGGGTCACCTCGGCTTCCCAGATGCCCCGGGGGGTGAGCAGAGGGGCAGGGCCCCAGCGCAGCCGCCCTACCAGCTCCTCCAGCCAGTTCTGGGTCATGATGAAAGACTCGGTCAGCCCGCCCACCATCAGGGAGCCCGGCGGACCAGGCACCAGGTAGGCCAGCGTGCTCCAGCACAGGCAGTCCAAGAAGAGGCCCTGGGCCCCAAGGAAGGCGCAGTGCAGGGCCGCCGGGTAGCGGACCTCCTTCCACAGCTCCGGGCTGCACAGGCCCTTCAGATACTCCTGAAGCCAGTGGGGAGAGCACAAAGGAAGCCAGCCGTTATGGGCCTGCCACTGGCACTCACTCCCCTCACAAGCACATGCCTTGCCCCTGCTCATCATAAGCCAAATGACACCCCCGGCCCAACACTCTCTCCCTGGTCCTGACTCCTCACACACTCATCTCTTTCCAGGGAGCTCTGACAGATGGGGGGGGGCGGGGGCGGAGGGAGGGCGAGCACCTGGGCTTGGAGTCAAGGGCCCTGGTTCTAGTTCCAACCTGACCTCAGTAGCTTAAGGTTACTGTGGGAAATTTGTCATCTTCTCAGGGCCTCAGTCTCCTCACCTATAAAATGACGGATTAAATTAGATACTCCTAAGGTCCAGTCCTACCCTGGCGTTCTAGAATTGTGAAATAGCTGGGGGGAGGGGGATGGCACATTACTGAGTACCCTCCACGTGCCAGGAGCTTATGTGACCTGGAGCAGGTTATCGACCGTCCTTATGCCTACGTTTCCTCACCTGTAAAATGGGGATAATGGTTCCCACCTCATTAGGCTATTATGAAGCTTCAGTGAGATAATACAAAAGAAGTGCTTAGCTTATGCCTGGCACAGCCTATTCCCATTTTGCAGGCTCAGAAAGGCTCTATTGCTGACCCAAGGACACACAGCTAGAGAGTGACTGGGTAAGGACCACAGCCCACATCCATCTGACTCTGAAAGCAGAGCTCTTTCCACATCCTTGGGCTGCCTACACAGTGACTCCAGGGTAATCCACTGAGATTCTGGTTAATCCCCCTGCAGAAGGTCTCCGGCACAACCTGTACCTGTAACCATGGTAACTCTGTTGCCCGGAGGGGACAGAGGAAAAGGTAAGTCGCTGGGCCAGTATCCAGGGGATCCCCACAGATACGCACAATGGCTGAACCAGAAGGGAAGCCTCTGGCCATCTGGGCACCAGGTCCTTGTGTTTCCAGGGCTCACACACTCAGTCTTTAGCAGTCACTGGGACAGGAGAGGTTGGGTTCCTCCACTCTATGGCTGAGCTCCACCAGCATGACCCCATGAGCTCCAAGGAACCATGGGCACTCCCTCTTAATCAGCCAACCCTTGATGACTGTATTAGCCCTCAAGTCCCTCCTCATGCCTGTGTCAGTGACAGTCATCCCTCTTCCCGCTTCCCCATGACAGTTCCATTACGGAACAAATGCTCCATTTTGGATCTCCAGCAGCCAGCCCAAGGACCGCTCTGGCCCCTCTGCTCGGTACCCAGACCATCCTTCCCTGCTCAGGCCTGAGCTTATCTCTGCCACATGGCCAGGCTATGGACATCCAACACCTTCCCCAAAGGGCCTAAGGTACACCCAGGCACTTAGGCCCATGTCTAACCCCTTTTCAGTCAGTCCAAAATCAGCTCAAACTCTGATAGACATCCCAAGCCAACCCCTCCCACCCAGAACCTCAGCTGGTCTGCACTGCCTGGCAAGGGTGAATCTGACCAGGTGGAATAACTCTCATAGACCTGAACAAACTCCCCCACCCCATGCACCCCACGTTCTAACTACATGAAAACAATATGTAAAAATGAAGAAATGTGCTCGGGAAGAAGATGGTGGGTGGTTTCTTTCTCCTTCTGCAAAGACCTTAAAATATTCATTGTTCCATTAACCGTCCATATTTTTAAACAAAAAGATATATTGGAAATGAGATAATTTTCAAAATAATAAATCTGAACTGCTATTTATTGAATACTTACTATGTACCAGGCTCTTTACATACATCAGCTCATTGGTTCCTCTCTCAGCCCTATAAGGAAATTACTATTATCCCCATTTTAGGTGAGCAAGGGAGGGCACATGTCCGAGGTCACACAGGTCGTAGGCTGGGACACTTAGGCACTCTGACTCCGAAGTCTGGGGTCTTAACCATGATGCTGTCTATACTTTAGGGCAAAAACCGATATGGAAACAACAGGCATTTACATCCAGAAAATATCTGAAGCAATTTTCCTGCTTAAAGCCCACCCAGACCTTTTTCTCCAAAAGGAGAAAAAATAGAGAAGAGGCAGGAACAAAATTTTTCAACTTGTAAGTTAAATAAAAACAATACCACCAGGTAGTTTACTACTGCTCTATACTTGATCAAACCTGACTTAGGATTCTCCTTTCTCATAAGTCAGTTGCTATACATCGTCTGCTTTCCAGAACCACCCCAAATTACACCGCAGAATACTCAAAAAGCTCAAAAAAATGGCAGCACCAAGAAACTCTGGAATTGGGAATGAAAGAGAATATTTTTTAAAAGGTGAACTAAGATAAAGTTGTTTGAGGAGCAGTGAGATCTGGGAGCCCACCCACCCCTCTACACAAAGGCTGAGCAAGTACCTCCCTACCCACTGGAGTTTGTTCTGTAGAAAGTAAAAGACAAAGTCTTAGGATCAGAGGTTGATCAGCATACCTGAGGGTGTGGGTACCATAAAAATCATGAAGGAAGAGAGGAAGGCCAGTAGTGAGGTCTACAGTGAGTGCTGAGTGCAGAGAAACTCATTCTTCCCATATAGAGACTCTGCAATAGTAACTGATGATGGATGAAGACAGATACTCACACAGAGGGGTCTCACTGGGGCACCTCAGAGCAGTGGAGGAAACTACAAACTTCCAGAGAGAAAAAAAACTTCTCATACAAAGGACCAGGGACCAAGAATAGCTTCAGATATCCCTAAAGCAAGAAGTCAATGGATTAAAGCCTTCTCATTTCTTTTTTTTTTTTTTTTTTTGGGGGGGTACGCGGGCCTCTCACCACTGGGGCCCCTCCCACCGCGGAGCACAGGCTCCGGACGCACAGGCCCAGCGGCCATGGCTCAGGGGCCCAGCCGCTCCGCGGCACGTGGGACCCTCCAAGACTGGGGCACGAACCCGCGTCCCCTGCATCGGCAGGCGGACGCCCAACCACTACGCCACCAGGGAAGCCCAATGCCTTCTCATTTCTTTTTTTTTTTTTTTTTTTTTTTTTTGGCGGTACGCGGGCCTCTCCCGTTGCGGAGCACAGGCTCCGGACGCGCAGGCTCAGCAGCCAACGGCTCACGGGCCCAGCCGCTCCGCGGCATATGGGATCTTCCCGGACCGGGTCACGAACCCGTGTCCCCTGCATCGGCCGGCAGACGCTCAACCACTGCGCCACCAGGGAAGCCCTTCTCATTTCTGAAGGAAAATAATTTTCCATGTATAATTTGATACAGACAAATTGTCAATCAAGTGACCATCAGATATGCATGTATGCAAGCCCAAGAGTTTACCTCCTATTAAAACCTTTCTCAGGAAGCTACTAGAGAGCATTTTCCAGCAAATCAAGAAAAGAAACCAAGAAAGGAGACCCAACATAAAAAAAAAGCAAAGAGAATCTCCAGGAAGATTGTGGAGAGAAATCTCAGAATGTATTCATCCATTCAATGGACACTACTGAGCACCTACTACCTGTCAGGCACTGTTCTAGGAGGCACAGAGGACGACGAGCTCAGATTGGAGAGTGGGACTCCAGAATCAACATGCTTGTTTCAGCACCATCTTTCTAACTTGGTGACGCTACTGAAGGACGTGCTCCACCAACTCAAGACAAAGACACAGCGTCCAGGAAACGAGGTATCTAACAAGGAAAAAAGGCAAGAGGATGCCAAGAATGACAGCAAACGGGAGTCTCAGGATGACAGCTGTGCAGTCCTGACCAGACAGAAAGAAGGCTGTCCCCAGGAAAAAATCTGGAACTGACAGACCATCTTGAATCGATAGATTGTTCTTGTAGAAAATTGTAGTGAGAAGCTACTGAAAGTTATAAGAATTAGCAATGGGTACAAAGGAAAACAAGCAAACTGGAAAGGAGTTGAGTTCTTTACCTCAGGGAAATTGAAAAGTAAGGGAGAAAACCTAATGATAGGGGCTTCCCTGGTGGCGCAGTGGTTGAGGGTCCACCTGCCCATGCGGGGGATGCGGGTTCGTGCCCCGGTCCGGGAAGATCCCACATGCCATGGAGTGGCTGGGCCCGTGGGCCATGGCCGCTGAGCCTGCGCGTCCGGAGCCTGTGCTCTGCAGCAGGAGAGGCCACAACGGTGAGAGGCCCGTGTACCGCAAAAAAAAAAAAAAAAAACTAATCATAGTACACTTCAACACTTAGATGTAGATGATATTTGCAAGGGCATAATGTTGCAAATACTAAATACAGATTTAACAGAAAAATGAAATATAACTATACTGGGAAGAAAAAAGGGATGGCAAGATAAGGGAGATAAATCCTCATCTATAATAGAAAGGAAAAAGATATCTAAAATTGATTAATCAAAAGATATAGTAGCTACATATTTTTTTAGGAATGTGGAGGTGTAGAAATGCCAGAGCAGATATTTTCTACGGGGAAGAGCACTGAAGAGGGAGTTGGCAGGGACAAGGCAAGGAATCACTGTGTTATACTGTGAGCATTTTAAAAATTATTGGACTTTTAAATTACGTATTATTTTGAAAAAAGAAAAATTAAGTTTAAAATAAAGGACAAGTATAATGTGCCCACAACACAATTAGACAGGCTGGTATGTGTTTAACAATCATCCAGTCATGGGGGAAATAGTCCCAATTTGTAGCATTTGCCAATTTCTGCGGTGTAAATACTCCTTCCATGGTTGATTTCAAACTACCAACAGGACTCCACTGGCTCAAAAACTTCCTGAATTTTCAATGATGGGTCAGCAGGAGTTGGTTCCAGCACAACCCTGGCCACTACCAGCTTCCATGGTACTGCTCAGTCATTGTGGGCCAGGGACAGATCAACTTCCACCTGACAGGAAAGCCCAAAGTCAGCAAACCACACCCTGTCCCACAGCTCCCCACCCCAACCTCTGGCTCCCCATCACCTCCCTCCCTCCATCGTGTCCAAAAAGGGGAGAATCAAGCTGTCACCTGTCCCCTCTGCCCCGGACCCTTCTTTGCATCGTTGCCAAGGAGGACAAAAGAGCTGAGCAGGGCTCGTCTCTGGGCAACTTTGATCATTAGTAAAAACCCTCCTCTCCACTCTGAGGTGAGGCTGATTTCACCTCAGAAAGGCCAGGCCTCCCCAGTCTTTCTTTTTCTGCCTAGGGATGTGATTTCCAGCAATGTCTTCATTATTTTTTAAATCCCACCACAAGAAAACTACTTAAAGGCACTTCCGAGTTCTACAGAGTTTTTCCTGGAAAACCAGTGCATATAATGTAGAAAACACCCGGGCTCTTCTCCAGAGAAGCCTGTATCCTTCTTGACCCCTCCTCCCCTCACAGACAAGACACCCTCATCCATCACCCCTTCCCCATCCTACAACCTCCAGTCTCACTGAGCCCTCTCTGCCAGCTGGCCTGCGTATATTAGGCCATTATCCAGGTGTGTGATTCTGTGCCCCTACAGCTGGGATTGGGGTCAGCCACAGCACCTCCACATGGAAACCACAAGACATCCTTATACATGGGAAATTTTCCTGTATCAGATTGTTGGGCCTTAGGAAACATTTAATCCAAGCTTCTCACTTTGCAAACAAGGAGAGCGAGACTCAGAGAGGGAAAAGAGCTCATTCTAAGTTATACAGCTAGTTACAGAAACAATAACTGATATCTCTACTCTGTAACTCTCCACATTTGTGCAAGTCCATAAGAACGCCTTATTTCAATTGACTCTCACAACTGTGCCATGAAGTGGGTATTATCATATTGTTTTATAGATGAGGAAATAGGCTTAAGAGAAGGTCAATGATTTGACCGAGGTCAGCCAGTTAGAAGGTAGCAAACCCCAACCTCCAACTCTCTCCACCACAACCCTCTGTCCCAGCAGTAACTTGGTGACAGCAAATTGCACCCAGATCTCCTAACTTCTGGAACAAAACCTTATCCTCCCCACCTTCCCTGCTCTCCTGCTCCAAAAATCTCTTCTTTCTGCTCATTCTGAGCAATAAGGGAGGGAGTTACCCAGAACCCCTCATGTTGTTTCCATCTTAAATCATGCTTTTCCCCGGGGGAAGACAGAGGGGAAAGAGATGATAAGATGGGGGGAATGGGGCTTCCCTGGTGGCGCAGTGGTTGAGAGTCCGCCTGCCGATGCGGGGGACACGGGTTCGTGCCCCGGTCCGGGAGGATCCCACATGCCGCAGAGCGGCTGGGCCCGTGAGCCATGGCTGCTGAGCCTGTGCGTCCGGAGCCTGTGCTCCGCAACGGGAGAGGCCACAACAGTGAGAGGCCCATGTACCGAAAAAAAAAAAAAAAAAAGATGAGGGGAATGGAGAAAGCCACTAGCAGGGCCTGAGGTGTGAGGGAAAGCCGGTGGGCCCAGGAACTCTGAGGCAGCAGTGGTAGCAGGAGTAGCCAAGCCTGGAGAAGCTGATGGGGGATGTAAGCGGGGGACAGGCGAGCTAGACACTTCAGAAAGCACCAGTCCTGTAAAAGGGTGAGCAGGTGTATTTCAAATTAACAAAAAGATTAAGAACCCGGGACTTCCCTGGTGGTGCGGTGGCTAAGAATCCGCCTGCCAACGCAGGGCACATGGGTTCAGTCCCTGGTCCTGGAAGATCCCACATGCCGCGGAGCAACTAAGCCCGTGCGCCACAACTGCTGAGCCTGTGTGCCACAACTACTGAAGCCCTCATGCCTAGAGCCCGTGCTCCTCAACAAGAGAAGCCACTGCAGTGAGAAGTACGTGCACCACAACGAAGAGCAGCCCCCGCTCGCCACAACTAGAGAAAGCCCGCGTACAGCAACGAAGACCCAATGCAGCCAAAAATAAATAAATAAATAATAAACAAAATCACTCTTACTTAAAAAAAAAAAAAGATTAAGAACTCAAAACAATCCAAAGGCTCCTCTTGTTAACCTACCCTATGCCAGCTACTGAAAAGTCTCCATCTCAGGGGTTCCTGCACATCTGCTCTCCAGGCAGGAACCCCTCCCCTCCCCCAGTACCTCTGTCAGAACTGGAAAAACCGCTGACGAAGCAGCCTAACAGAGGGGCTGAGGGAGGAACTTTCCAGCCTGCCTGCCCACTGGCCAGCGTGTTCTGGGCCTCCCCGACCCATGGCCTTGACCAAAATTAGGATATTGATAGAGACCCCGCTAGGGAAGGGGTGTGTGTTGGGGTGGGTGGGTGCATGGGGGAGCAGGTGGTCTGGGGCTGAGGGAGGCTATAGCATTCCTACCAGGAAATGATAAGATAAGGGAATCTAGGGGAAGAGGGAGACCTTGGCCACGACTGGGGAGTCAGAGGGAACCTGAGAGGCCCAAGCGGAGGAGAAGCTTATGAGAGAAGCCAGGGCACATGCGATAGAGGCACACTGCGACCTGGCCTGTCCAGCGTCCAGCCCCACACAGCAAGCCCTTTCATCTGAAAGCCCACAGCCCTCCTCCCAGATTCCCACCCATCCCCTAGGGCTGCTGCCTTCCAGGGCTGCTGCAGCCCCACCTCTGAGCCCCTGCAAGAGGCTGCCTAGAGCATCAAGAGTGGGGGGTGCGGAGCCCAGAGCCCTGGGTTCTGGTCCCAGCCCCTGCCACGCCCCACCTACCCGACCCTGAGTGCTCAGGGAGGCCCCTTACCCTCTCCAGCCCCCAATTCCTCATCTGTAAAGTGCCCGCATTAACCTAGAAGCATCTTTAATGGCCCTTCCAGTCCCAGCACTCTGAGAGGCTCCAAGGGGCAGCCCAGGATTTAAGGAGACTTAAAAGGCGGCAGAAAGACCTGGGCCTTCCAGGCTCTTGGTGGAGAACAAAGAGGTATGTTGCACAGACTACAGAAATACAGGACCTTAAGTTGCTCCCCAGATGGAGGAGCAGGCTGTAAGTGCGGGGCCCTGGCCAGGGAAGGCTCACGGGGGGGTCACACGACGCCGAGCCTCTCTCAGCGCACTTGAGGGACAGAAGTGACACGCAGGAGAGGGGTGGGGCAGAAAAGAAAGAAGGAACTAGAGGGAAGGACCCAAGGCTGCAGATCTGGAAAGACAAGAGGATGGCCCAGTACCTGCCCGCCATACTGCCGAATCCAGGTCGGGGGACCTCAGGGGACCCCTGAGGGGGCGGGGGGAGCGAGAAGCGAGAGAAGGGTCTGGCTGGAAGCGATAGGTGGGGAGAAGCTGTTTACCTTGGCTCTGCCCATGTTCTCCCTGGGCCCCTCGAGCTGCAGCCAGAAGTAGGGGGTGTCCGGGCGGCTCTGGAAAGCGTTCAGCTTGACCCTGAAGATGCGCTGCACTTGCAGCCGCTGCCGCTGCACCCGGGGCTTCGACTTGGTCTGCACCATGAACCATTCCTGCGCCGGAGGGTCGCCCCCGGACAGGAGCATGGCTGGCTCGCCCGCCCCAGGAAGGAGGGAGCCGACAGTGCCACCGGGGTCCCCCGGCCGAAGGCGCCTAAGCCACGCCCCCTCCTCCCGGCGGCGCGCCCCCGCCTTGGCGCGGGTCCTCCCGGCTCGCGGACCCACCCGCCGCGGCTCGGGCGCCCTTCCTCCAGCGCTCCGAGCCTTTCAGCGGCGGCTCCCGCTACAATCTCTTCCTGCCAGGGGCTACAGCCGGGGGTGGGACCAGTCGGGCTCCCTTCCCACCGCCCCCCAGCCTTCCCCCTTCACCACTGCGCCAGCCCCTCCAGGATGAACTTTAGCTGAGTCGGCTGGGTAGCTTCAAGGGGCGCGGAAGGAGGAGGGAGGCGGCGGGGATGGGGGTGGGGAGGGTCTTGGAAACCTCTGCCTCCCACTCGAGTTTTGGGCCCAGAGCCAGAATCCGGGGGTCAAAGTTAATCTCCTTCCACATTCCCCTTTCCCCAGTGGGAGGGAAAGGGAAGGAGGGGCACTCGGGTGGGGGGGAGAGGGGGTATGGTTTCAGGGACCCAGCCTTTCTCTCCGTTCCTCCTGCCCACCCTGACGCCTCCCAGGCCTCCCTGGAGAACAGAGACCTGCGCCCCTCCTTCCCTCTGAGGAAAGGGTTAAGGGAGAGCAGGGTGGGGAGCCTGGGAGGCTGGGGCCTGTGGAAACTCTGGGCCGGAGACCGAGCAGGAAGGAGAGGGTAACAGCACCGCCTCCCCACTCCCCATCCCCAAGTCTGGGGACAGCCCGGGGCTGGCAGGCTGCCCAGACCCTCCCGAAGCCCCCAGGGCTGGAGGGGCGGGGAGAGCGCCCGAGTTTTCAGACTTGCGTTGTTTATGAAAGCCTTTTTGAGCAAGTTTGAGCTAAGCCAAGAGGGAAAGCTTTAGGATAGGAGTACGGGTCTGGTTGGTGACAACCTATAAGGGTTCCCTCAACCCCCGACCCACAGCCAGTCCGCTGCTTGGCATCGGTGGTCAGACACCAGCCCTGGACTGGGGGGACCGCCTCCAACACCCTGCCCTGGAGGCATCCCCAGCACAAAGAACACGTTTTGCAGCCCTGTGGCCTGAACAGAACCTGGCTCTGTGGAGGGCAGAGTCTGCATCCTGGGCCTCGGTGAGCTTTCTTTTCCAAACCCAAACCCAGAGCTGCTGTCTGACAGGGACAAGTGTACCTATGGGGACAAAGGGCAGTGGACTTCAAATTCGTTCCGCCCTGGCACATCTGGGCTGCAGGGGCCGTGGCATGTTTGTGTGCAGGTGCAGGCAGAAAGCCAGGAGCACCCCACTGCAAGGAAAGGGTCCAACTGGGGCAGGGGAGAGGGGCTCACACTGAGTCCTAGTCTGGCCTGGACTCAGCCCCTCCTGTGCCACCCACCTCCACTCCTGCTTCTTCTCCATAGATTGAAGTCCAGAAAAAGAAAAGGGTATCTGTGTCACCTCTGGCTCCAAGGTCTGCCCACTCTGGTGTCCCTGTGGTGCCCCTCCACAGCGCCTTGAAGAAGAAGACCCTCTGGAGGAGCTTCCATCTGTCTCCAGTCTTCCCACATCTAGCTGTTCTCCCTTTATCAGAAGAAGCTCTTTCCTTATTGCCTTATTGTGCCTCAGTTTCTCTTCTGAAGCAAATGAGAGTCTCGTACCTGTGCTCCCTACTCCTTCCCTGAATAAGCACTTATGTCTTGTTGCCCTCTTCCAACTGACGGTGGACTCCATGCGCAGTGGCATCTTGAAAACTCTCAGGTTTAACCCTATGTTCAAAGAGGCAGTGTGGAGGGTGGGAAGAGGTCAAGCTTAGGCATCAGGTACTTGATAAGTGGGCAAAAGAGGGTAATTTATTTGAACTCCTGTGCCTCCATTTCCTTAGCTCATAAAAATGGGGATGATGGTATCTATAACACAAATCAGACCACCCAGGTATCACACCTGGCACACCACGTGGAACAGAGTAGGCACCCAATTCATTTCATTTTCCCTTCCTTGATCTTGTCTCTTCTCCCCACCTCACCTCTGGCCAGTACATCACAATACCTTCCCAGAGGTGCCCTCTTTCCCATCCTTTTACATCTCACTGTCACCAGCCCAGCTCCTAGATCAGCCTCTCCTCACCCTTCCTGCTAACCCATCCCCCCCACTCCTTCCTCTTGCCGGGATATAGCAGATTTAGTTAGATACCCTGGTTCCAGTCCCAGCTTTGCCCCTGATGAGTTGTGTGCCCTAAGCAGGTAACTAATTCCCTTGACCTCTCCAGGCTTCCTCATCTAAATTCATTCATAGGGCCAAATTCATTTACTCACTCAACAAATTCAACACATATTTATTGAGTGTCTACTATGACCCAGGCCCTGGGAGTATAGCACTGACTACGAAAGATATCTCCCTGCCCTCATGGAATGGGTGAAGAAAGAAGAAAACAGCTCTGATTTCAGGGAATGAGAAATGCTCTGCTGGAAATAAAACAAGGTGTGGTGATGGAGAGTTCCCTAAGGGGGCCTCTCTGGTGAGGTGATATTTCAGCTAGAGGGAGTGCAAGAACATGGCCACTGAGATGGCAACGCACTAAGCTCTTCACAATTTTTTTATCCAACTCTCTCCCCAACTCAGATACATTTAGTGAATCCTTGCCTGGAATATTAGGTTAAAACTTGTTGTGTTGGAGGCCTTCCTCTCCCAGGTCCTAATCTACCTTCTCAACCTTGTACAAAAGGATCCCAGCTCAAGTCTAAGTAGAATTAGATCTGTCTAGGCATGTCTGGCAACAGGGTAGCACACCCTGCCAGGAGCCTGTTTGCCTAAGGAATGAGAAGCCTCCAAGGAGAAAGGTCATCTTGGTTAAAGGAGGGGCCTTCCCTGTGAGACTGACAGAGTAATAGATTCTTATCCCTCCAAGGCTCTACTGGGAGAGGAGGTTTTGTCTCTCAAATACCTCCCCGCTTAGCCCAGATACACAACTAGCCCAGTTCCTGGGATAGAGAGTGGGGAGCCCTGGGACCCAGCTGGACTGCTTGGGACCTTTGTGAGGGAGTGACCCAGAGGGGAGACAGACTTCTCCTTGACTTTGCCAGAGTGCCTGAGCAGCTTGCATTCCTGGAAGGCTCCCATCAGAGCAGAAACGGCTTCCCAAAGGCACATGAAATGGTCAGGACTTAAGGTGGTACAAATGAGCAGGTGGAGGCAACAGCCAAGGAAACTGAAGTTAAGCGGGGGACTCCCCATATTGGTCAGGATCTGGGTAGGAAACACACGATCCTCTCAAAAGTGGTGGCTCAAGGAAGTTTAAAGAATGGATCTTTTAGGGCTTCCCTGATGGCACAGTGGTTAAGAATCCGCCTGCCAATGCAGGGGACACGGGTTCAAGCCCTGGTCTGGGAAGATCCCACATGCTGTGGAGCAGCTAAGCCCGTGCACCACAACTACTGAGCCCACTCACTGCAGCTACTGAAGCCCGCACGCCTAGAGCCTGTGCTCCACAACAAGAGAAGCCACCGCAATGAGAAGCCCGCGCACCGCAAGGAAGAGTAGCCCCCACTCACCGCAACTAGAGAAAGCCCGCGCACAGCAACAAAGACCCAACACAGCCAAAAATAAATAAATTAAATAAATAAATTAAAAAAAAAAAAAAGAATGGATCTTTTATGGGGATGTGAACAGGATTAAGGAAAACCTATAAGAGACTGATGTAGTACTCTCGGGCTAGTTTAGGGGAAGCTGTTAACACCTGGAAGCCTAAAAGGGAACAGGGAGGAAGTGGTTACTGGAGCCAACCAATGGGCCAGAGCTGGAGCTGTCGAAGGCCTTAGGGAAAGATGCACAGCCACTGACAAGCCGGGCCAGTGGGAGGGAGCTGCCTTCCAACTTCCTGTCAGTTCCTAGCCCTGTCCAAACCCCATCAGAAGCCAAAGGGCAGTGGGGTCAAGGCCAGCCACTGAGGTCAGCCTCCAGGACGCAGGGCAGGGTGGAGAAGAGCGAAGAGGGAGACTGGAAGGGACACAGAATAGTCGGCATACCCCTTCGTCTCTTAGCAACCACAGGCTGATGAGGTGTCAGGAAACTGCAATGATACTAACCTCCCCTACTCTTCTCCCCACCAACACTTTCTCTCTCGGGAACAGGGATGAATAACCTTGCACTCCTATTCAGAACACAGGACTTACAAAGACTAACATGCAAACCCCAGGTCTGTCACTGCATCAGTTTCTGGGGGGCTGCTGTTACAAGTTACACCATCTGCAGGCTTAAAACAACAGAAATGTATTCTTTCAAAGTTCTGGAAGCTAGGGACTTCCCTGGTGGTCCAGTGGTTAAGACTCCCTGCTCCCAATGCAAGGGGCCAGGGTTCGATCCCTGGTCAGTTAGCTAGATCCCGCGGGCACGACGAAGATCCTACATGCCACACCTAAGACCCGGTGAGGCCAAATAAATAAATAAATATTTTTAAAAAAGAAAAAAGTTCTGTAAGCTAGAAGTCTCGAATCAAAATGTACAAAGCTGGGCATCCCTGGTGGCACAGTGGTTGAGAGTCTGCCTGCCGATGCCGCAGAGCGGCTGGGCCCGTGAGCCATGGCCGCTGAGCCTGCGCGTCCGGAGCCTGTGCTCTGCAACGCGAGAGGCCACAACAGTGCGAGACCCGCGTACCAAAATATATATATATATATATATATATATATATATATATATATATATATATACATGTATATATATATATATACAAAGCTACTATATGCAACTGACTATATGTAACTGGTGTATGAAAAGACAAGCTGCTCAATGGAACAGACTAAAAACCTAGAAAAGAAGAGCAGCTGCATATACTGGAATTTAGTATATGACAAAGATAGCCTCTCAGTCAGTGGAGAATACCGTGTATTTTTCAATAAATAATCTTGAGACAATGGGACAGCCTTCTGGGATAAAATAAAATATGCATATTTCACCCCATATGGCAAAACAAATTCCTGAAGAATCAAATATTTAAATATTAAAAATGACATCATGAAACTACTACAACAAACCATGGGAGAATTTTTTATTGTTATATTTGGGAGAGGCAGGCCTTTCTAAGAATGACACCGTAGCAGAAGTCATTAAAAACTTGCTTAATATGTTCAGTTACATAAATATAGAACTTTTTTTCCCATGGGAAAATAAACACCATAAGCAGAATCAACAGACAAATGAGAAGCTGGAATAATATATTTGTCAATTATATCACAGACCAAGAGCTAATTCCCTTAATATTAAAACAGCTCTCACAAATCAATAAGAAAAAGACTAATTCAACAGAAAAGTGGAAAAGACTATAAACAGCCCACAAAAGTGGAAATATAAATGGTTCTTAAACATATCAAAAGATGCTTCTCTTCACTCTTAACAAGAGAAATGCAAATTAAAACTATAGCAAGACAGCATTTTTCACATACAGGGTGGCAAGGATCAGCAGTGTTTGCTAACACGTGGTGTTAGCCACTCTCTTATCCTGCTGGCATGGCCACACAACCCCCAGAGAGAACAATTGGTAAAATCCATCAATTGGCAATTTTTTTTTTTTTTTTTTTGCGGTGTGCGGGCCTCTCACTGCTGTGGCATCTCCCGTTGCGGAGCACAGGCTCCGAATGCGCAGGCTCAGCGGCCATGGCTCACGGGCCCAGCCGCTCCGCGGCACGTGGGATCTTCCCAGACCGGGGCACGAACCCGTGTCCCCTGCATCGGCAGGCGGACTCTCAACCACTGCGCCACCAGGGAAGCCCAATTGGCAATATTTTAACTGGATATATATACTCTGTGGCCAAACAATCACACTCTAAGATCGTATTTTACAAATATACGCTCACATGTGCTTAAAAATATATATATGAGCAAAGATACTCTTTGCAGCAGTGTTATGGCAGATCAGAAATAATCTAAATGTGGACTCACACAATGGAATACTGTCATTCAGAAAAAGCAGGGGGTAGAACTAAGTTCCTCTGTTTGTCCTAATATGGAACTATGTCTAAGACGTATAAGGGTGAACTTATAAAGCCAAGTGCAAGGGAAGGAGGGCTGAGGGAACCATCAGATGCTGGCTGCCCCAGTCTACCAGCCAGCTCCCACACCCAGACGTACATTCACTGTGCCCCTGAGGAAGCTGAGGCTTCTGGGCTCTTCCCTCGCACAGGCCCCTGCCAAGGCCCTGGGAGGGGCCCCGGCCACGTGCTCGCACAGTCCTGTGTTTTTGTAAAATCTGCAAAAATATTTTAACCCCAGCTGATAAGACCACTGTGTCTTTCCTTTCACACTTCCCTCTGTCACACTTCCCCTTGAGTCAGGTGACATGGGTACAGCCAAGGGCATTTGGGGGACCTGGCTAAGGGGAAGGTCGGCTGGAGACACATTAATTTCAGGTTGATGGGACAGATTTATGTGGCTTGCAGTAACTTCCCCACAGAGTCAAGTTATTGCTTGCTGTCCCTGTGTTGAAATGGCCTCCAGAAGTATTCCTATTGCCCGCTGTGTCACCTCATCTAGTATAGGTCACACAAACTGCACATCAAACAATTAGTAAGAATTTTTAAATACCATATTTTTCTGAATATTACAGCATTTGTGATATTTATGTTTTTTAAAATGTGCAATTTAACTTGATTTTTCTATGTTTTGTACCAAAATTAAGAGCAAAATGCTGAATCCCTTGCTAACCTCTATTTTTAGGGGGAAAAAGTCTACTGTCCGGAGTGTCCTTTCCATTGGCTTAGACCTCAGGAGTCCAGGTAGCCTGATACCACCTGTTTGGACCCCCCAAAAGGAAACTTCTATCAGCAGGAAACATATGTCCTCTATTTGATAAGGGCCCTTTGTCTCCCCTGCAGATTCCCCAAAGCCAAGCTTCTCATACCTAAAGCATTTGCTCCCTGTCTCTCCTCAATTACATTACAAATTAACAGACTATCTCCCATGTTTCACTGTTGGAAAACACTCAGGTAATACAACCCTTCAGCGGGTGCTGGTATTTCTGTGGGACAGATTCCTAGAAACAGAATTGCTACACTAAAGGCTGTGCTTGCTTACAATGTTCTCCAGAATTATGGTGCGCTCAAACCATGGAAAATTATGTGGCCAAGAAAAATAATGAGGTAGATGATTGACCAATTCCTCAAAGTCGGGAAGCAGGGCACAGGCTGCGAAACAAAACATAGAGCATGATTTTAAAATGAGGGTGGGTGAGGGCAGGTAGGCAGAAAATGTCCACTTTCTGCTTCAGAGTCCGTTACCTCTTTTCAATATTTTAAAATATTTTTTAATGAGCAGGCACTGCCTTTATAATTTTTTTAATATTAACTGGATGAAGGCGTACCTGTTGTTATACAAATATATCACTACCTAAAGAGGAGAATCTCCCTTCTGTTATTAAGAATGTTCTAAAGGACATCTCGCTCTCAAACTCACTTCTGAAACAGAGATCATCCCTAAGATTTTAGGATTACTGTTTATCTTGGCTTGAGCTGGCAAAGAGAGTCTCTGTCCCCGACATCATTCCAGATACGGTAATTTCTGCCTGCCTCGATCCTGGCATGTTTCCAGCCCTTCCTACAACAAGGCCGGGGCGGGGCTCATGGGGATCTGCTCCCTAGCTTCCCAGGGACACCGGTGGACCCTGGTGGCTACCACATTTTCCCCATATTTATGGCCATGAGACACTGGTGCACTTTTGGTAATTGTTGCAAAATACCAAGAGCTCTGTGGGTGTGAGGCTATGGCTTTGAGGCTGGGTGGAAGGATTTTTAGGGTGAGCAGCTGTGGAGAGGCTGGAGGTCTGGCGGGGGAAACAGCACAGCGTGTGCTGGGGCAAATGCAGACTTGCCTGGAGGCCACTGATGGCGGGGGGCACAGCTGGTCAAGTGGGACTCCAGTGGTCAGAGGCCATCACAAGTCAAGCAAAACAGGATAGGCTGTGGGGAGCTTTGAGGCGGGGTCTCTAACAAGGCTATGACTAATTAAAACCACTCTGAAGCTATGACCACCTCCCAGTCCCTGGCCTCTCCCAACCAATCAATCATCAAGTCTTGTAGACTGATTTCTCTTTTCTTCAACCAGTAAGTATTGAGTGCCTACCGTGTGCCAAACTGTGTTCTGGGTGCTGGAGGTACAACAGTGGTCATGGTCCCTGCTCTCATGGAACCTGTTTCTAGAGATGAAAAACAAACAAAAAAACCATAATGATTTCATTGTAACTGTATTAAGTGTTATGAAACTAAAGGAGTACTAAAAGTCCTGCAGGTTTTTTTAAATTAACTTTATTTGCCTGTGTTTCCTAAACTGACCTCAGAAATGACCACTTCCCCTTATTTTGTACATATAGACTTTATTTTTAGAGCAGTTTTAGGCTCTCAGCAAAGGTGAGTGGAAAGTACAGAGTTCCCACGTCACCTCTCTTCACATAGGCACCGCCTGCCTCGCTATCAACATCCCACATGGTACTTTTGTAACAATAGATGAATCAACATGGACACATCATTGCCAACCAAAGTCCATAGTTCACATTAGGGCCCTATTTTAAAATATATATATATAACAATGTAATAACACTGAGACTCACAGCTGCAGGCAGTAGGAAGCCTAAACACTTTCTAAGAAGGAAGTGGCATGCTTAGATTACTGTTTTGCGCAAACAATTCATTCACTGCTTCTTCTTGTCTCACCCATGAATGTGTCCTTATCTTCTGAGATTTATTTGGTTTAGATGCCGCAGACTACATTTGCCCAGACTACTGCAATGACTTTTAAAGTAGTCTGCCGGTCACCAGACCATCCCCCCAACCTTCACCCCTGATTTGACTCAGAATCCAGATTCCCCAGGTAACAGAAGAATACCACTTTCTCTGTGGCATGAATTTGCTCAGACGTTTTCAATAACTCTTTACCAGTGGTTTTCCAATATTCTTATTTGTGGAACCCATTTGGCGATGACAGTAGAATATAGTGATTAAAAGCATAGGCTCTGGTATCTGTAGCCCAGAGATGACATTCTAGCTTGAAGAATCCCAATTTCCTCATCTTTAAAGAGAGGATTATAATACTACCTGGTCAAGGAGAGGGGAGATTGTGGGGCATTAAGTGAGATGAAACACACAAAGTGGGCTTCCCTGGTGGCGCGGTGGTTGAGAGTCCGCCTGCCGATGCAGGGGACACGGGTTCGTGCCCCGGTCCGGGAAGATCCCACATGCCGGGGAGCGGCTGGGCCCATGAGCCATGGCCGCTGAGCCTGCGCGTCCGGAGCCTGTGCTCCGCAACGGGAGAGGCCACAACAGTGAGGCCCACATACCGCAAAAAAAAAAAAAAAAATACACAAAGTGCTTACTACAGTATGAAATAAACACTTGATAATATTAGCTCTCAGTGTTGCTGTTATTACTACCTCATAGGAAATCTTAAAGGAAGTCTAAAATATGAGATATAAAAATCAGTGCATATGATTTGAACACGATGGTTCTACCCAGCCTGCAGGACTAATCTCTCAGCCCAGTCTGATACCCCTCCACCCCCAAATTCACTGTTCACCTTTACAACATTCATACCATACTGATCCATTCACTTTGCACAGTTATGTCACAGACTCTCTGAACTTTTGTCCATGCTGTTCTTTCACTTCCTCTCTACCCATCAAAACCCTATGTACAATCTGAAGTCTCAATCAAATACTACTTCCCACTTCCTTCTGAAGGCTCTCTTGGCCATTCCAACCTCTTCTTTGACCAAGTAGCACTCACTATCTTTACCAGCTGTTTCCAAGCTTTCCCTTCTTGTTCTTCTTCCTCCCACCCTGGAGAATTCACATGCCAGATATACTCTCTGAGTATGACGACAGTTGTGCAAAATTCCTAGTTACGATAGGAATGGTCTGGTCTCTCACTGCTACTGGTCTCTCACTCAGTAAGGTATATTAGAATGTAAGTGAGTGTGAGTGGCAGTTTTTATAGGCATACACGTAAAGATGCTCTGTTTCATCAAGAAGCATTATTCACTCGTGTAGTGGGTTGAATAACGTCCCACCAAAATTCATGCCTACCTGGAACCTCAGAATATGATATTATTTGGAAATGACGTCTGAAATTATTTGCAGACATCATCAATTAAGATGAGGTCATATGAGGTCTTACTGGATTAGAGTGGGCTCTGAATCCAATGGCTGGTGTCCTTGTAAGAGGAGAGGACACACAGAGACACAGAGGAGACACGTGGAGGAGAAGATTCTTCCCTAGAGCCTTCAGAAGAGCATGGCCCTGCTGACACCCTGATATTCGGGCCTCCAGAACTGTAAAAGAATACATTTGTGTTGTTTTAAGCCACTCAGTTGGTGGTAATTTGTCAAGGCGGCCACAGGGAACTAACTAATGCAACTAGCTTCAACATTTAAACTACTTTTAGTAAAAAAAAAAGTTTGTGCGCCCCTTTATAAGGCCTCAGGTCTCCCCACCGTGGCAAGTGGTCGGATGATCTATAGGATGCATTTGACCTCATCACATACCGTCTTCCAGGGTTATCGCCTAAAATTCTAGAAGACAGCAGTCACAAACAGTGGTCAGCAGGAGACCTACTGGCTGAGCAGAGCCTGGGATAAGCAATAGACAGTGATGGGGGCTCTGATGAGCTGGAGATGGAATGTCTAGTCTAAATGGGCCAGTAGGTACTCGGCTCTAGCGGCTTGCTGCCAAATCTCCCCTTTTTGCCACGCGGCGTGTGGGATCCTAGTTCCCTGACCGGGGATCGAACCCGCACCCCCTGCAGTGGAAGGGCAGAGTCTTAACCACTGGACCACCAGGGAAGCCCAAATCTGCCTATTTTTCAAGAAAAAAAAAAATAGTAAACCTGATCTTCATGTGAAATAGAAATTTTTTTATTTTGGCAACTCTGGTAGACTGCAAAACATGGCCACACATTCCTCTCATCCCTATATTAAACAGGCAGAATTATTAAAGCACATGCCAACTCAACAAATACCTCAGTCACCAGTTAATGATCTCTTAAATGTGAACCCGTGGAAGACAGAAATCATATCTTATCAATCTCGATGTCCTCAGTGCCTACCATTACCTGATACTATTTAATCATTGCTTTGAGAACAATAAATACAGCTATGTGGCAAACTCCTGCAGAGCTGCAGTATCTGTGAGGATAGGCCTTTGCTGTACATGTCTTTTCTTTTTTTGTTTTTTTTTCCTTCTTCCTTGAGGTACACGGGCCTCTCACTGTTGTGGCCTCTCCCGTTGCGGAGCACAGGCTCCGGACGCGCAGGCTCAGCAGCCATGGCTCACGGGCCCAGCCGCTCCGCGGCACGTGGGATCTTCCCGGACCGGAGCGCGAACCCGCGTCCCCTGCATCGGCAGGCAGGCTCTCAACCACTGCGCCACCAGGGAAGCCCCTGTACATGCTTTTTCAATCCCAGCAGAGACCAACACTTTCCCCTGCAGTTCTATATTCCTTACAAAAAGAGTGACTGTTAGATAATGAATCAGTAATGCAAACTGCATAATAGAATGGAATTTGGGATGGCTGATGAGCAATGAAGCCAGAGCAGATTTTGGTGACAGTGTTACATTTGGGAGAACAAGAGGTCACCCTGACCGACTACAACCTTAGAGAAAAAATGAGGAGTCTTGATGGAGACAGGAGATGGAGCCTAGCCAGAGCCACCCAAAACTGGGAGACCCCAAAACCAGGTGAGACTGTGGTCAGTAGCCAATGGGGTACTAAGTTAGGAAGTGCTAAAATTTTCAGGATGGAGAAAATAATACCAAAACAACCCAAAATGGAATTGGAACTTAATCTTCTCTGCCTTGGAAAAACATTTCGTGCTCTATATCTTCACTCACGTCAAGGGTAATAAAAGGTTTCAGCGCCTGGTTGAATCTAAGTACTATGGCTTCTTCTGCACAGCCAGGGCATGGGGGGCTGGCCAAGTACGAGGGCAGGCCAAGGCCTTGGCCAGCTTTCTTCCTCTGTCTGTTGCCACCGTGAGGGACAAGGTACAAAGGAGACTTCTCTGAGACTGAGCAACGTCCTTAAAGGGCCTAAGGATGGAGGGGGAGGGGGCACAGTGGGAGCTCAAAACAAGTTCTGCCCCTAGTCTGTACGGACACCCAGCCCGTATCGCATCTCCACTCCACCCTATCAGGGAGGGACTGAGGGCTTGGACCCTTGTATCCCGTATTTTATCTAGCAACCTTGAGAAGGAAGGTCACCTTCTGCAGCCTCCTCTGCATGCTGCCATTTGTTACATAAACCCCTGGCACGTTAGAATTGGAAGCGACATCAGACACTGTTTGGACCAGCCCAACCCCTGCATTTTACTACTTAAGAAGTGAGCGATATCCAAACGGGAGCATGAATCCCAGGGCCTTCGATTCCAAGTCTGAAGTTCAATCTCTGGACTGTCTCTCTGCCTCATTTGAAGGCAACCCTGCATGTTTACTTTTCGTCTGATTTCACCCATGTGATAAGGAATTGGCTGCAGTACGTGGAAAAGATTGCTTGACCTGGAGTTAGGAGATAGCCTTAGAATCCCAGCTCTGTCCCTGGGGAGCTGTGTGACTCCTGGCATTACTTAAGCCCTCTGTGCTTCAGTTTCCTCATCTATGAAAAGGGAAGGAGTAATAGGAACAACTTCCCAGGATTGTCGGGAGAGGATTAAATGAGAAGGGCTTTGCGAAGGGCTTGATGAGGTGCTTGGAGCAAAGTGAGCTGTACCCAAGTGTTATCTACTTCTGTTGCTGCTGTTCTTAGCACATATTTCTGAGCCTTGGTTTGGGGTTGCAGAAAACTTGGAGTTAAAACACATAAAGCATGCCCCTAATACACATCACACACAAAAAATGGCAGCTTTTATCATTCACTGCACAAGGAGAGACAAAGAGTTATAAACACTGACCCTTGTCTTTAGGATCTTAGAATCTAGTAGAGGATACAGGGAAAGCTCCCTAAAAATAAATCTATGATTACTAGAGGCCACATGACTGATAACCCTGAGAAGGGGGAACCGATCTTCAAGGGGTGGTGTGTGAAATTGCAGAAGAGGATATGGGATGTAAAGCTCACAGGAACAGGGTCTTGCTTTTCTTAACCTTCTTCCTCCTCCCACCTGCCCACCCCACCCTTCACCTTGTTACTGCTGCCCCCTGGTGTCTGTCACCTTCCTAGCACTCCTGGGTGATAACCCAGGCGCTGTTCACTCCTGGGGCACTCTGGAGGGAGGGGCTCCCACCTACCCCAGGACACTGCCAAGCGTGATTGAAACTCAGCTAGGTCCTGCTGGGAAGGAAGGGGTCTCTTTCCTTCAGATTCTCCAGCCTGGACAAGGACACAGACAGCAACTGCCTAGATGGAAGGAAGGGAAAAAACCAGGAATTTATTGTATGGTGGAAAGTGCATCCAAAGTGCCTGTGACACATCCAAATGGATGCAGGGCCTGAGAGCAGTAGATGCAGAGGCTGTGTCTCCAAAAGTTACAAGATCACAGAGCTTTAGAACGGATTGCCCCTCCCCCTACTAGAGCTTCAGCTTCACTCTCTCACTGGCATCAGTACATAAATATGCTTGTGTTTTTCCTTATAACAAAAATAAACATCTCAACCCTTTTGAAGATTCGTGGTCTGTATTTTGTAGAATGTTTGCCAAGTGTTGTTTGTTGCTTTCTTATGAATAAACTGAGGTTATGGGTTTGGGGGAAGAATATCACAGAGCTTATGTGAGATTCTTAATGCATCATATCAGGGAACACCTGATATCAAATGGCTTATTGCTGGTGATGTTAACCTTGATCGCTTGGTTAAGGCGGTGTCTGCCTGTTTCTCTACTGTAAAGTTGCTAACTTTCCCGTTTCCATACTCTATTTGTTAGAAGTAAGTCTCTAAGTCCAGACCACATTCAAGACAAAAGGAATTAAGCTCCATCTTCTAGAGCAAGGGGTAGCAAAGAATTTGGGACAGTTCATTAAAACCCTCACAGTAATTAGTAGGGCTAATTTTGGAGCAGATACTTTGAGGCTTTGCAAATATCCTGTTCTTCCTTAAAGTTTTACCTACTGATTTTAGCATTCATCAATGGATCTTGCCTGTAGCAATTATTACTATGATGGTCTCATAGTAGACCATCTACCATAGTAGATTTTCTAGTTCCCTCATTCCTTCTACATTTATTAACAAGAATTCTTCTGTAAAGATCTGTCCCTCTCCCCCAGTTAGTTATTTATTCAATCATTTATTTGCAACAGTGTGGACTTAACAGAGATTTATTTTATTCTTTGAATTACAATCTAATATTATCATTATTTATTACATTGCTCATATTGTTTCAGCTTTGGCCATTGGAACATCTTCTGAGTTGTCTCTTGTGTCTTTTTGATATGCAACCCCCCCTTTTTTTGCACTTACTTTCTGGTAATGCAAGTTGCTCCAGGATTACCTTGTATTTTCCCTGCCCTAGCTCTAGAATTAGCCATTTTCCCAAGGAACCCTGGTTCTTTTTATTGGAGAATGGTTTTTAGAAGCCAACATCTGGATGCTAGGTGTCTTCATTGATAATGGGGTGCCACGCATTTTAGGCTCTCTTAGCAGAAAAAGCTAGCAAATATATGTATGTATATTAACCCCTATACACACCATATCTATATTTGTCGCTGTATCTATTTGTGTGTACGTGCATGTATTTTATATGTACTTATATAAAACAGATATCTATGGATTATAGATCTATCTATATAGATATTTATATAGCTCTAGTATATATTCTATAATATTCTATATATAATATTATGCAGATATAGACATGGATATAGATATATGTAAAACGAGCATGAGTTCATACTGATATCTCCAGTCTGAATCCAGCACCACAGGGTTTCTCCTAGCCTTCCAGCCCACACCATGATAACCAACCCCTGCTTTCTCTGACAGTGAGAAACCTACCTCACTACAATTTATTTACTTACTGTTCAACACTAGTATATAGGTTAAGTAGCTTCAGAATCATTAACCTGTAACAAATTTACCAACTATAATCTGTACGTCTGATTCCTTTTGTCTTTAGCCTTACAGTACCCAGTCAAAACATTGTTTCCCCAAATTACTGATTTTAGCTCCTTCCCACCCACCACCACCTTTTCCATATATATTCATAATACATTTAGATTCATATATTACACTTTACATTCTATCGTAGGATTGAATGACTCTTTAAAAATTTGTATATAATTAATTTCCATCTGTGTAGAGTTCTATAGATTTTGACAGAGTCACGTATTCACCACCGTGAGATCACACAAAACAGTTCCATCACCCTGAAAATTCCCATGTGCTATCCCTTTGCAGTCAACTACTCCTTGTTCTCTAAGCATTCCCCCTGCAACCACTGATCTGTTTTGTGTCTCTACCACAGTGCCTCTTCCAGAATGTCATGTAAATAGAATCACACAAAATGTAGCCACTTGAGTCTAGCTTCTTTCACTTAACAAAGTGCATTTAATATTTATTTATATTGTTGCATGAATCAATATTTCATTAATTCTTATTGTCACGTAGTATTCCACTGCTTGGATGTACTACAGTTAATCTTTTCACCTACTGAAGAACATCTTGGTTGTTTCCAGTTTGGGTTGATTATGAATAAAACTGCTATAAACATTTGGGAACAGGTTTTTGTGTGGACATAATTTTTTATTCACCAGGGTCAATACGTAGGGGAGAGATTGCTGGTGGTGTCACGTGGCAAGTCTATGCTTAATGTGATAAGGAGTAGCCAAACTGTTGATATGTCCTTAAGTCTCTTATAGTTTAGAGGTTCCTTCCCCATCTCGTTTTTTTTCCCTTTTTCTTTTCTTGGGATGTTTTGTGGAAGCAACCAGATGCTGAGGCCACTAAAACCAGCTCCCAAAAAAGCACCAAACCCCTGCGCACTTCCCACATCTGGAGTTTCCAGGAGGTACATGAGATGCCACTCCTCTGCAGCCTTCTTCCCGACACTTAGAAAGTCTGGCAGGGGGTGCACCAAGGCATCACAGAACTGCTCCAGGCAGAGCCCAAATTCACCTGGAAGGCTACCCAGTGTGCCCTCCCCAGGTGTCCTAGGGGTCAGAGATCCAGCCAGAGAAGGAGACTCAAAAGTTCTGGGGCAGCTGCTCCTGTACCAGAGCTCCAGGCTGCCCCGAGACCATCTCAGATTGTCTATGGAGCAGGACAGAGCCAAGGAGAGGGGAGAGGGGAGCTGCAATGTCAGGAATGTGTGTGCCTTTCCCCTCCCTTACGTGCACTTTTGCAGGTGACCTTCCACCCAGAGCAGCCCAGACTAGATCCGTGAGAAGGGGGCAGGGAGCTGTTTTAGAGTCTGGAGTGGGAAGGAATGACCCTTCATTGACAGATGACTCTAGTTCTCAAACTTTCTTGTGCCGGAGAATCACCTAAGGCAGCGGTTCCCAACCTTTCTGGCACCAGGGACCAGTTTCATGGAAGACAATTTTTCTATGGCTGGGGGCAGAGGCGGGTGGTTCAGGCAGTGAGCAAGTGATGGGGAGCAATGGGGAGCGGCAGATGAAGCTTCGCTCGCTCGCCCGCCCGCCCACTGCTCACCTCCTGCTGTGTGGCCTGGTTCCTAATAGGACATGAACTGGTAGCGGTCCACAGCCTGGGGGTTGGGGACCCCTGACCTAAGGTGCTGTTTAAAATGCAGAAACCTATGCCTGCCCCCAGAGAATACAATTGAGTAAGTCAGGGGTTGCCTAGAAATCTGTATTAAAAACAAAAACAAACAATAAAATAAAATAAAACCAAAAAACCTCCCTAATGACTCAAATGCAAGTTATCTTCAGACCACACTTTGAGAAACCGTGGCCAAGGAAGTCTCTTCTGGCACCGACTGAAGATCCAGCCTCCTTCTCTTCCCTCTCCCAACTCCAGCCTCAGGGAGCTGGATGTCTGTAGGAACCTGGGAAGAGACAATGACCTTGGGAGTTGACCTGCCCACCTCAGGATTCTAATGGGAAGAGGGATTAGGCGTGTGAAGTATGGGCCCACAGGGCAGAACAATGAGCTGGCAGAGCAGTCACAGGGAAGCAGATGGAAGCTCTACCCAAGGAAGAGCTGTGAGGCAAATCTACTGTATCAATCCCAGCTTAAACCCTACCATCTAGTGGGAAAGCGCCCATTATCCTTGGATAACTAAGCTTCCTAGCGTGGCTACAAGGCCCCTCAGAACCCAGCCCCTGCTTCCCTCTCTGGTCCCCACTTCCAGAACTTCACCAGTCCCACGAGCGTGCCAAGCCCTCCACCTGCTGGCCCTCCCTGTTTGCCTCTCTCCTCCAAGACATGGCCCATCTGGTGGCTCTGCCTGGCCTGCCCTTCCCCTACTCTCAGCCCAGTCAGTTCCCAGTCATGCTTCAGATCCCAGTCTAGAAGTCACCCCTGAAGTTCCCTCTGACCCCCACAGCTGGATGGAGTGCCCCTGTGTTCTGCTCCTTCCCCATATTAAAATTGTCTACTCCCCCCACCCAAGACCTGACATACTATCTGTACAAGAAACATTTACTGAGTTGAATTGTTGAGTTATAATGTGTGTTTACTTACTGTCACCCCATGAGGCTATGAGGTCCTCCAGGACGCACTGGCTGGCACTTAGTAGCTGCTCAATAAATGCCGGGCAATGAATGAGTGGCAGTGCTATGGCAGAGAGTGTAACAGTCTGCCCTGGGAGGCAGCGAGTCCCCATCACTATAGCTTTTCATTCACAGAGGCTGACTCGCCGCCTGTCAGAGATCTTGGAGGGGGAGCTGAATGGTGCTGGCCAGGACACGTGTGCCCTGGGTCCCTCCTGCTGTGGGTGATGACTCTAGTCCTGCTGGAGGGTACCTTTGAGAAGCAGCCATGGCCCGGTGAGCCAATCACCTGATATCAGTCTGGTTCGCAGCAGTTTGTGTTCAGGAAGATAAAGGAAATTCATTGCAAAACAGCAGTGACAAGACCAGGGGTCATCCTCGTTCTCCAGTCCTCCATTCCAGAGCCAGCTTCTGTCACACCCACAGCTGAACACATGGGCACTTGCCAGGCCTGTCTAGACGCACTGGACATACCAGCCTTGAGAGGAGGCAAGTCTCCCGAGTACTAACACCCGGAACATCTTTGGGGTATGGCCCCCTGCAGCTGGGCCAGTGGTCCTCAGTGCCTCCTGTATGCCAGGCTCTCCCCAACCCACTGGGGACTTGGCCCCCTAGGCTGTCAAGACATGGGGCAAACTAGGTTTCCAGGCCGGGCCTGTCAGTGGTGATATGTGGGTATACCTGTGGGAAAGGCCGGAGCTCAGGCCATGTCAGGGCAACTGGGGAGCTGCTTGGCTTCCTGCAGTCTACCTCTGAAACATAGATCTTTCCAGAATGTCTTCACAGACCCCAAAGTTTGGAGAATCCAGAGTGTGGATGGACCCATGCCAGCCCTCCCTCATCTCCTACCCTGCTCCAGGGAGATAAGCTTCAGGGGCCTGACCTCCATGGGTTAGGACATCTGAGGGCAGGCTGGGGGCAGGAGCCCAGAAGTGCAGCATTCAACCTGCTATTGATTAGCTGTGTGACATATGGCAAGCCCCCTTCCCTCTCTGAGCCATAGACTCCTCCTTTGTAAATGAGGGAGAGGGACTAGACTGGTGTTTCCTGACCTTGGTTATGAATCAGAATCATCTCGGTGGTGGCAAGAGAAAGTAACTTGAAAATACACAGATTTTCCCAAAGCTCCTAAAGGAAACTGAATCCCCAGGGAGGAGAGGTCTACAAGCCCTGGCTCCCGACCTCACCCCAGTTAGGGAGCCTCTGAGACCCTTCAAACCCTCCCCACCCCCTTGCACTGACACTCTTTGGGATGCAATCTTCCCAGCCACATCCCATCCCTTCCCAGGTTCTAAGCCTCCTCTGGCCAGGGCTAGAGTAAGCTGCCCCATCTCTCTCTCCAAAGAGTTTTGGAGCCTGAAACACTAGTCAGCGAGCAGTTTATTACCCATCAACCTGGCCCCAGACTCCCAGCACCGTGGGCTGTACACAATCTAGACACGGCCTTCACTCCCGGCAGTCCTCCAGTCCTCGCTCCCAGTACCCCCCCAGGGTCCACCCCCATCCCAGGCCTCCACATTCCCCGGCCCCCAGCCCTCCAAGGCAGCACCAGGCCCCGGGGGCCACACCTCAGCTAGGGGAGGGAAGGGAGGGCAGGGGAGAGCAGGCAAGAAACTGGGGAAAGAGGAACTAGATTGGCCCCCAAGCCTCTGGAACCGCCATCCCAGGATGAAGGGAAAGTGGGCAGGGCAGGGGGGAGCGGGGGCCAGGCGATGGTTCAGGCGGGAGGCTCTTCTCCAGGAGGTGCAGGGAAGCCACTCAGGTCTCGGCCAATGATCTCACTCACTGTAAAGGAGGGGCAGTTGAGAGACTGGGCAAGGGGCAGGTCGCCTCCTTTTCCAGAGACCCCCAATCCCTTCCAGGCAGGCCTCCGTCTAGGATGCCTCCAGGCTCCTCCTGCACTGGCTTCTCTACCACCGGGCCTCAGTTTCCCCACTGTGTCCTGACCCCTGCTCTCAGTCAAATCTTGCTGAACTCCATCCACGTGGGTTCTCAGGCCCCCTTCCTGCTGGCTTGGCCTGCAGCGTCAGGGCAGTCGCTGTCAGCAGGGCCGGAGGTGGGTGTAGCCAGTGGGAGGAAAGAGAGGCGAAATAGGAAGGCCCCTCACCACCAATCCAGACCACTGTCACCAGGTTTAGGGGGAGAAGCTTAGGCAAGGGAAAACGTGCTCGGCTGGGACACCAGCAAGCCACTGCCCCTCTCTGAAATTCACTGCCTGGATCTGCAAATTGAGGGAGCTAGACTGAATGATCCTGCAAGTACTTCTAGCCCTGAGATTCAGTGATCTGGGGCCAAGGGCCGAGGCAGCAGAAAGGTTAGGCAGGTACTCCGTGCCCCCTTCAGAATTCAACGGGATTCAGCTGGCCACACGCACCAAGCACTGGCCTCCTTAGGCCCTCCAGCTGGCCCTGAGGGACCACGGAGGCCCAACCTCTGGGAAGCCAAGCTCCAGCCCTCAGCAAACATGCAGAGCAATCTCTTGCACACACTCACACTCGCAGCCCCTGGTCCCACACCCACCTTCCTCCAGCGTGATACCCTGGATAGGGACACTGTCTCGGAAGCTGCCGCCGTAGCCACCCCTGGACTTCTCCTGCTCCGGAGCCCCCTCCCCAGGGCCATAGCTTGGCCCTACCTCACTGTATCCCTCAGCAGGTGGGGGGTGAACACTGCTCTGGGGAGCGAAGGGGCCTTCAAGTGGTGGGGATGAAGGTAGTGGAGGCCGGAAGGGGGCTGGAGGAGGGAACGGCAGCCCCAGGGGAAAGGGGGAGCCCCGTCCTCCATAGGGGTCACTAGGGAAGGGCCGGGGAAGGAATGAGACTGGAGGTGGGCGAGCGCAACCTGTGGTACCCCCAGTCTCAGGGAACATCCGCGGGCCAGGTCTGTAGGATGGCGGGGGCCCCGTCTGGGGGTACAGAGGGGGCGTGCCATAGCTGAAGCCTTCTGACAGGTAAGGAGTTTCATAAGCAGGGTCTTCATGGGGATAGGAGGGGTAGGGGGGCCTGGGTGGTGAGAAGTCCATGTCAGAGCCAAAGTGGGGGCCCGATGCTGAAGGGAAGCCCCGGAGAGATGCGTCCGGTAGAGGCTCCTCCTTGAAGATCACTGGACGGATGGGAAGGAGGACACGCTGGTGAGAGGGCTGGCAGTCTCCCCGCCGCGCACCCTCCAACCCTAGGTCTCTTCTATCCCTAGGTCTCGTCCCTCCCTTGACCCCTCACTGCATCCCTGTGCCCCTGCATCAGTCCCCACGTCCGCATCCCCACACCATGGGCTGTTCCGGAGCGCACCAGGCAGGAACTTGAAACTCTGGGTAGGACTGCGCTTCCTCCGCCCGTTGGAGACGTAAAAGTAGACCTGGACTGGCCGGGACACCCGCTTGTTGCTGTACTCGGGGATGGTCAGGGTCAGCGTCACCTGGGGAAGAGCAGAGGATGAGGCAGGGGGCCCTCAGGGATCTAGGCTCAGCCCAGGCCTTCCAAGTACCCTAACACCACCTCCTGGCTTTTTCCATTTACAAAGGAGCAAAGTTCATTCCCTAGAGGTGTCCCTGCTTCCAGAGTGGCCAGGTTGCTTCCTCTAGAAAAGAACAGGTAGCTGCTGGAGTCCACTCCCAAGCGCAAGGGAGCCGGCTGAGAATCTCCTGACTTCTCCCACCCCACTCCCACCCACAGGGGGGACCCTAGTAACACGGGTACCTCATTGCTCTGCAACCGGTTCACTGTGGCCTCCTCCTCCCATTGCAGCTTTCCATCTGTGCAGGAAGAACAGGGAGCTCCAGCCCAGCCGCACGGCCCCTACCCCTTACCCCATGCCCAGGCCTCTGCCATTTCCCCTCCTGCTGGAGCCAAGGCCAGACTCAGAAGGTCCTGACAAGGCCTAGCTCACAGAGGAGCTCGCTGCATGTTTACTCAACCCAATAGGACAGGCAGGGTTTAAAACAGTCTCCAAGATCTAGAGCCACAAGCTGAGGCCAAGAGAAATGGCAGGGCCAGTCCAGGGACCAGAAACAACTCTGGAACCCTCTCATGCAACTCTAAACATCCCCTCCCATGACAGAGCTGGAAAGAAGTTCAAGGGTAGGAAAGGGTCTCAGCTTGAAGGGAGGCTATGAGACCCCAAGTCTCATGACCCAGAACCTCTGACTCTGCTCTGATACGGTCCTGGGGTGCTAAACTTGAGGATAGGGCTGGGGCTTTGGGTGGGCAGGGTTGGGGAGAGCAGAGGCCTCAGGTTGGTGAGTATACCTGGGCCCCTCAGTCTTCCCTTCTCCACCCCGGCAGCTCTATTCTGGGGCACCTCACAGCCTCCTGTAATCACAGCTGTGCTGCCAGTCCCATAACTCAGGAGGGGCTCAGGGTCCACCTGTGAGGGTACAAGTCACCTCTTTCCTTCTCATCTTCCCCAGCCACATGGGGGTAAATTAGCTCAAAGCTGACTCCTCAATAAAAGAATGTGTATTTCTTACATTTATTTGCCATCCTGAGCGTTTCAGATGCCCAGAGTACGCATGGGAAGGAGACAGTATAACAGGACGGGCGGTCTATCTGCCCCATTTTACAGATAAGGAAATTGAGGCTCAACTTGCTAGTTTAGAGACAGTGCCAGAAATCATTCACCCTCCCGTTCCAAGCTCTTCCTGCCTGCCCTCCCCACCTCCCCACAGATACTCACCAGGGCCCCTCTCGATGAACACCACCTTGGAGTCAGGCAGGAAGTTGGAGCCAGTCAGCACTAGTTCCTCCCCTCCCGTCACGGAGCAGGCACTGGGGCTGTAGGCCTCCACCTGGGGCAGCTCCTGAGCTGAGCGCTGGGCTGCAGAGCAGTGCAGGAAAGGCCTGGCTGGCTGGTATGGAGAGGACAGCCTCCTGTGCCCCAACCCTCCCTAGAATAACTGTCACAGGGCCCTGGAGGAGCCCTCCTCAGAAGCAGACACACAAGAAAAACAATGGTCTCTCTGGGGTCACACAGACCATGTGAGGAACCACTCCTGGGCAGAAAGACAGAGATGAACAGGGTAGGCCTAAGAGCTATGCAAACAAATACATGGGGGATACCCAGGGGCAGATGGAGCAGGGGCAAAGTAGAACACTTCCCCCAGCCCATCCGTGATAGAAATAAGGGCTGGGTCCTTTACAGGTGTCCCCAGGACCAGCAGGGCACCGCACATTCTGCAGAGGAGATGGGCAGACAGACACACAGACAAGAAGTTAGCCAGAGACAGAGAGATGCTACAGGGCTTCTTTGCTCACAGCACTCGATGGGCACCGATGCTGTCTGCACCGAGATGACCTTCCCGCTGCCTTGGGGCACGTGTACCCTGAATACCAGCCGCACGCGTGTGTTCTTGCGCCCGATGTCCGTCTCACCCTTCCGCAGCTCAATGTCTGAATTCCGAAGCTTCAGGATTCCGGCACAGTCAATGCTGAAGCCAAGAACGGAAGGCAAGCCCTCCCAGCTGATGCCAGAATCACCCTCCATCCAAAGCCCTAAATGACCTTCTCTGGGAGACTATGGGGGGGCTATCGGAACCCAGAAGTGGCCTCTCCAGAGTACTCCCCAGCCCCAAAGTCCCCTTCTAGATGGTGAGAACGCCTGACACCTCCTAGGGATGATGTCTAACTCTTCTGGGGAGAGGAAGAGTGGACCCAGCTTAGACCCCATGCAAAAGGCTAGTCCTCAAGCCCGCAGAATGAAGGGAAGTGGAGTTGGAACCTACTTGGCTGCCATGTTGTTCTCAGGGAGCAGGGTCATCTCCAACACCTTGGTACCACTGACTACAGCTTCGTAGCTGGCCGTGGCCACCATCTTGCCCGTGATGCGGTGCACCTGATAGAAAGCGTGAGGTCGCAGGTTCCTCTCATCTGCGGTGCCGATGAACATCTGTAGGGTCAGTGGCTTCTCACTGTAGCCTAGGAGCTGGCAGAGGGAGACAAAGGCCACCCAGTTGAAATCCCCACTGTCTCATCCTTCATCCATCCCTAAGTTTTCAGTCCACCCCTGGAGAGGAGTGAAAGAGAAAGGATATCCTGGAAGGGATTTCCAGGGGGAGATTGGGCACTAGTTTCTCCACCAGTTGTGGTGAAAACGTGGCCTGGAGTTCAGTGTTATTCTTGGAATGAGGCCCAAACTGGGCTGGGCAAAGGGGAAAATCTTCCAAGGGAGACTGGCCCAACTCAACAGAGACAACCTAACTCCCAGTGAACTTTGGCCTCAGCCCGACCCCTCCCCCACATCTGGCAGGCCACCATTTTCCAGAGTAGACATAAGGCCGGTGTCCCATGGGATGAGTGGAGCGGGGGTGGAGGGACAGAGGAGTAGAAAGTACATCCGGGTCCTTGAAGTGCACCCTTCCTCCCCTAACACCAGTCCCTCCCCCAGGCCGCCTGCAGGGTCATTGCTGAGAGGGAGTGTGGGAAAGGGCAGTGCCATGGGTCTGCACAGCTGGAGCCCATCTGCAGGGATCTGGGACTGGAGAGGAGAGAGGCTACCAGGCCTGGCTTCTGCCCCTTACCTTGACAATGGGGTGACCACCAGGGGCAGCTTTGACAGCTCCCCGGCTGCCCTCTGTCTCATAGTGGGCCCGGTGGTGGGCTCTGGGCTGTACCTCGATCCTCAGCTCCAGCTGTTCATACTGGCTGGGCAGAGGCCAGTCCAGCGGGGGGAGGGCAGAGGTCCTGGACAGAGACAGAGAGAAGAGCACTGATCACCCGCAGCCTCACACCCCAATCAGGGCAGCCCTGGGTCCCAGCTCCCCAGGATGTGAAGGGGGAAGCGGCAGTGGGTATGGGAGAAAGAAAATTATAGCCGAAGTAAAACAGTCCACAAGTCCAGAAGCAGGGGAGATGGGGGACAGACCCCTCAGAGCCCCTTGAGTTGAGGGTATGTAAATGGGCACCAGGACTGAGACTCCCTTCTTCCCAGCTCTGAACACAGGGTCTGGATACAGAGGAACCCCAAGCCCAGTTTAACCCCCAAGCCTGGATAGGAAGAGTCAAGTAAAGAAGCACAACTTCAGGGACTTCCTTGGTGGTCCAGTGGTTAGGACTCTGCCCCTCCACTGCAGGGGTCGTGGGTTTGATCCCTGGTCGGGGAACTAAGATCCCACATTTAAAAAAAAAAGAAGCACAACTTCAGACCAGAAAAGGTCTCAGAAATTAACCCCTTTGTTAATTGGTTAAGCCCAAATAAAGAAACTGCGGGTGGAACGTAGAGGGCTAAGCAAGCCAGCAACTGACAGAGCCGGGACTGAGCACATCCGTTCCCAGGCCAGCGCCCTTTCCACTAGCTGGGGCTGGACAGGTGGGTTCCAGAAAGCTGGGGGTTACGGATCTGCAACTTTCCTGTAGTGAGTGCCCAGACACCCTAGGCCAGGGAGTCTCAACCGGTAATTGCCCCCAGGTGATACTTGGCAACGTCTGGAAACAACTAAGGGAAACTTTTCTGGATGGAGCCAGCTTGATCTGACATCAAAGTTTTAGGATTATTGAAATGGACAAGGTTCTTTGAGGGTGGAAGGTGTAGAAGAACGGCAAGAACTGCTTGGTTTAATATGAATCCTTTGACTTGCAAATACATGCTACTTTATTCAAATCTAGCAGGTATACTTTTAAGCCACAAGTCAGGCCTTAGAAATTGAGTTAGAGAAGGGAGACTTCCTGCTGCCCATTGTAGGGCTGAAATCCAGCCCATGTTCCAGCAGCGAGCTGGGGGTGGAGGACACCCTAGAGGAATTCCTCCTTTACCCACATGGTCCTTCTGGGGCTGGAGGGGCTTTTTCTAATTGATCCACAGGGAGTGACTGTCCTTTTGCAAATCATCTGTCCAAAGGGGGTGCGTTTTTTAAATTCTCCCTAAAACTGAGTAGTTTCCCAGCAGCCAAGCTGGTAGCAGATTCTCTTTGGAAATGCCAAGGACACAGAACTAGGACCTATCTTCAAACCCATCCCTTGGCCCTCCTGCTCCCTGGGTGAGATGACTGGAGACAGCAGTGGTGTCAGACACAACCCTCACCTGAAGACGGGGCTGTGTCCCCCAGTCCGGGCCTTGGACCAAGCCAGTGGGGAAGGCACCGCCAGGTAGTCCATGCCGGCAACCTCCTTCCGAGGACCCCCGGGAGGAGCCCCAGCCTCCTCTACTCCCGAAGGCAGCTTCCCATTGCACGGGGCAGGCTCCTCAGACCGAGGCAGGGCCACTGCCTGCTCGCTGGAAGTCCTCCGGGTCTTCTGAGGGATGCTCTCGGCTGGTGGGGCCCCCGTGTAGTCAAAGGGGCCAGGGGAGCCCGGGTCCCGGACCAGAGGCAATGGGGGTGCTGGAGGTGGCTCAGGCCCCTCCTCCCCTAGGCTGCCTCGGCGGGACAGAGCTGGGGAAGCCGAAGATGGGGTTCCTGAGCTGGAATAGCGCCGCTTGCCACATGGAGAGGCAGGTCGTGGGGAAGCGGGGGTGGGCCCAGGAGCGCTGAGGAGTAGCCAGCTATCCTCTGGACCCCGGCCTCCAGGGCTCGGACCATACAGGCTCCAGGGGTCATCGGGGGTCCACGGCCTCGGGGAGGCCCGGGGTGAGGGCAGTGGGGAGCCTAGGCCAAAGCGGGAGGCCGCCTCATTTAGCTCAGACTCCACCTCGTCACAGGCTGCATACAAGGCTGCCTCGTCAGAGGCATCTGAGAAGAAGCTCCAGGAAGACAGGCTGCTGCTGCCAGGGCTCGGGCTGAAGAAGGGACCCCCGCCCTGGCCCCCTGCCTCTCGGTAGCCTCCAAAGCCTTCTGGTGGGGGGTAATCCCTGGGGGATCCTTCCCCCCAGGCATCTGGGTTGTCCTCCAGCGCAGCTGGCGGGTCAGGAGTGGGAGAGATAGAGGTGATGCGGATGCTGGGACACTCAAGAACACGGCCTCCCCCAGCCCCCCCGGAGCCCCCTCCCGGCCCCCCCAGCCTCACTGACCGGGCTGGCTGGCTCTCCCAAGTGCCAGGTGAGGGGGCCGGGCGGGGTGGTGGGGAGTGCATGCCAGGCCGAGGGGGTGGGGGCCGGGGAATGCCAATAGGGGCAGCACCATAGGGAGGGGGCTCCCCCAGGCCCAGACGGCAGCATGGTGGGGTGTCCTCTGAGTCCAGTTCTGTCAAAATGGGAAGGGAAGGAGACAGAGAGAGGGACGTCACAGGAGATGGGGAGAGAGAGAAGCAGGTGAGATGTCTAGGTTCCTTGAGCGGGCAGCCTCCCAAGTCTGGTATGCTGCCCCCTCCTCAGTAAAGAGAGGTCTCTGAGATGCCCTTCAGAGCCACAAAGACAAAAGCAAAGTTGGCCTTGGGAAGGTGGAGGAGATGGATGGAGCCAGACGTGTCAGGTCTTTTCCTACGCAGAGAACATCACACTCTGAGCTCCTGGCCCTGGGACCTGGGGTACCAGACGGGGCGGGTCTCAAGGTAAGAGAGGCGGGTCGAGAGGGGCTGGAGCTGGGCCTGGAGGCGTGTTTAAGGAAGCATTGGGCTGAGCTGGGGGCGACTCACACATGAACCCAATTAGCAGCGGTTCCCAAACCCCCAAACGGCGCTGGCAGGAGCCCCAGTTGCCATCGCAACGGTGGCCAGGGGAAGGGGGGCTCCAGGGCTGTGATGACAAGGGAAGGTGGCTCCTCCCTCACTCCCCCCAATCTGGGGGTGGGGGTGCAGCGGAGGGGTGCCGCGCGCCGGCCGGGCGAGGGAGGGGTGGCGCGGGCTGCGCGGATTCCGTGCGAGCGGCGGCCGCCGCCCCCGGCTCAATCCCCGCCATCTGCCTCTCATTGCGGCCAGACGGGGGAGGGGGAGGGGCGCCCGGCTGGGCCTGAGAGCGCCCCCAGCCCCTGGCGTCCCGTCTGCGGGCCCAGGGCTCGGTCCCCAAGGGGCAAGCTCCGGAGCCCAATCTCCCCTTTCCCTGGCAGCGCCCGGGGCTCTCGGGACCGCTGTTCCCGCCCGCCCCGCATCCCAGTGACAGCCCAGCCGAGAGGCGGCGCGCAGCCAACGGCACCCCCCACCCCCACCCCAGTCACGACCTAAAAAGGAGAAAGTGGTGCCGGGTCCCCAGCCTCACCTCCGCAGACCCCCGAGCCCCGCACCTCCCCTCAACCGCTGAGCCCCTCATCTCTCACCCCAGGCTCTCTGCCCGAAAGCCCCCAGACTCAGGATCCCTGCGCCCTTCCCTCACGGACCCCAAGACCCCTCCCCAGCCCCGCACTGACCTTCCCCCGACCCCCCCGCGCCCAGCGGGGGGGCCTCCTTTTCCTCCCCGAACACCAGCTTAAATTCCAGCTCCTCATCCTCGCAGCTTGCTGCCCCCATGGATCCGGCCAGAGCCCCCAGGTCCCGGTCTGGGTGGGAGGGGGGATCTCAGGAGGCTGCAGAATCTTGACCCGTGGCTCCCGCCCTCCCTTCTCTGAGACGCCCCCTCCTCCGCCGCCGCCGCCTCCCTCCGGACGCCCCCTCGTTATTATAGAAACTTTTCCAAACTTTTTTCCCCAAACTTCTTCAAAGTGCCCCCCCAGCCTGTCTCTGATTGGCTGCCCGGGATGCTCCAGCCCCTCCTCCAGGGATGAGATGGGAAAACCACGCGCCCCTTGTCCCCCCCCCAGTCCCTCCCTCCCTCCCTCCCTCCCTCCCTCTCTCTCTCTCTCTCTCTCTCTCTCTCCTCTCTCCAGTCCCTCCCCCTCAAAAAAAAAAAAAAAAAAAGAACAAAACTGAATTGGAAAACGGTCTCTCAAACGTGGTAGGACCATAATGATGCCTATTGGCCCTCAGTCGTGACAATCATTTCCCCGCAGGGAGCACTACCACCACAATCCCCAACTTAGTCTAAGTTCAGGGGCTCCGGGTCCGAGCGCCTTAAAGGGGCCACATCCTGGGCCCACAGTGTAGAGGGCCCGGGGAAGACACTTTCTGAAGAATTGTGCAGCCAGCAACTAGCAAGGAAGGACCACCTCTCCTCCCCTTTTCCTCCAAGCCTAAGGCCAGCCAGGCTCTGGGGTTAGAGAATGGCTCCAGGCTGCTCTGAAGAGGAGAAAGCCATTCCTTTGAAGACCCTAGCCTAAGGCCGCTCTGCCTAGGCCTTCTGGAAGCCTTTGACCTACCGAATCAGGCCCTCCACCGGTCATCTCTCCTCCTCCCCCCAAAATGAAGAACATTTAGCGGTCTCGGGTCACTGTTCAAAGGTCCACGGCTCCTGATGGGCGAGGATCCAGGCCGGACTTTACCGCTGCCCTAGTCTCAGCCGCCCAGAGGGGCCATTAATTAGCCCCTTAGGAAAGTCGGCTCCCTCCTCCCTAGAACTTTAGTCTGGAATGAATCTCGGATCCGATGGCAACCCGCTCCAGCTCTCCTGATAATCCTGACCAGGTTTACCAGAGCCCCGCAGCCCAGCGACCTTGTGGGCCCCAGAGTTGGACACCTGTCACCTGTGCGGGAGGAGGAAGAAAGACTCGGACTGGAGTTTCTAGGAAGGGCAAGCATGGTGGGGCCCTGTCGTGTGAGAGGGATTTAGATCGAGATTAGTTACTTGGACGCCGGACTGGAGTGGGGGGTGGGAGGTGGGAGGTGGGAGGTGGGAGGTGGGAGGCGGGTACCATTCCCCCTAGCAGACTGTAGGCTACAAACCTGTCTAACAAGCCGCAGCTATCTTTAATCTAAATCCCTCCGGCTCAGGGCCGCGCCCCCAGCGGCGCCCCAGCCCCGCATCTAAAGGGTTAAGCGACGGCCCTCGGGTCAGACGTTTACAAACACTCCGCAGCCGGGGTGGGACCGCGCCCGTTACTCTAATGAGAAACAGGCTCGGCGGGGCCGGGAAAGAGGGGAGGGCTGGCCAGGCCCGGCCGGCCCGAGCTCCGCTGCGGCCGATGCGGCTCCCCTCCCTTCCCTCCCTTCCCTCCCTTCCCTCCCTTCCCTCCCACCCTTCCTCTGGCCCGCCCTGGGGACCCCCCCAGCCCCGGGGGACCCCAGTGACGTGCGGAGCTGCCCCGGCGGCGAGCCCAGGGCCCAGACGCCGGAGGGGCGGGGAGAAGAAGCCAGGCGGGCGGGGAGGGAAGAATGTTCCGAGGCCGAGCGGGGAGGCGGCCTGGTTTGATATTTTTTCTTTTCTTTTCTTTTTTTTCCCCTTCGGTTGGTCTCCTCAGGTTACATTTCCCTTCCAGCTTCATCTCGGAAATAAAGGAAGGAGAGACCCACGGGGAGGGAGAGCGAGGAACATCCTGAAACGTCCGGCCAGCCTCCACCTAAGAGGCGGGCAGAGGAACTTGGGAAGCGGAGGCGAGAAGGGCAGGGGTAGAGACCTCGACCCCGCTCCAGCCCCGGATCCCACACACACCGCCCCCGCCCTGCCCGCCTCCGCAGCACAAGCAGACGTGCACATTCTTTTCAAATGTCATATTTCCTTTGATCCTGGGCAGCGTTTCTTCATGTGTCTGGCTCAGCTCCTGCCCAGCCTGCCGCTCCCCCCTCTCACCCCACTTTGTGTATTTTCCTGGAGGTCCCTCCCCGTCCTCCCAGCATCTGGAAGGCGCTGAAGGCTGGCGTTGGCGCACATTCCCCTGGCGACTCTGGCCTCGCCTTCCAGTGACTCAATTTCCCCTCTGCCGGTGGGGGCCGGGGGTGCGGGCGGAGAAAAGAGTTGTTGAGCGTAAATGTGGTATCAAAGAGCTTGCAGGCTGCTCAGAGCGCCAAGCTTCCCTCGGTGGGGAGTGGAAGGGGGATCCCCTCGACTCTGAAAACCCTCGTATCTGTCTCGGCTGCAGCAGAGGGATGGAATTTATGACTTCTGCAACGTCCTGCCAGGGGAAGAGTGGATTAGTTGTAGGTTTAGGTTGCCCTACACATCTGCCCCCTGGCGACCACAAAGACTCAGCCGCCCTCCCTCCCGCAGGTCCGATTTCTCGCCGGTCAGGCCTTCGTCCTCGCTCGGCTGCCCCCTAGCGCACACACCTGAACACAGCTCCGCTTTCTCACCTTGTGTTCGTGGAGCGCTTTGACTTATGCTCTCCACTTTCACAAGCATGATTCAACGCCTTGGAGGTGGACTTTCTTTTTATTTCTTTTTTTTTTCTTTTCAGTTACACAAAATACAGTCTCCTTGTAAACGATTCAAGTCATACAAAAATATATAGTAAGCTTCGATTGCTACTCCGCCATTTTGTACAAATTTGTTAACCTATATATGTACATATCCCTGCTCTTTCTGTGTACTGCAGACCATGCTGCAAGCATATTTCTTGACTTGCTTTTTGGTTTTTTCTCAGTTAACAAATGGCTTGGAGAGCTTTTCCTGTCAATACATGTGCATCTAAAAATAGTAATAAAAGTCTCCATCTCTTTATTTGAGGTTAGTGACAGAGCTAGGTCTGCAACACAGGTTTCCTGGGTCCTTGCCCAGTACTAATTCCACTATACCACATTATACGTAGGAATCTGTCTTAGGGTGGGCTTTCCCCCAAAAATCAGAGCCTGAAAAAAGAATGAGATGCAGGTAGTTTATTGCAGAGAGCAATCACAAGGGGCAAAAGTGGGGGACTGGAAAGAGTGAAATGGGAAAGAAGGAAAGCCATCCAAGGGTGTGATGTGGAGCTGATTACCACCCTGAGCAACTGGAACATTGTCCCCCTGGGCACCTTCTGTGGAGCCATACAGAATGTGATTCAAGAGATGGGATATTTGTCTACTTGCCCTCACCCCCAATTGTCAAGAGTTGCCCCTTGTGTGTTAATTCCCTCACGCTTCCAGTTTTACACAAGGGTCAGAAAACGGTAGGTGTCGCACAAGGCTGCAGCAAAGAAGCCCCTGGGCAAGAGGCAAAAAAGGTAGGAACTGTGCCTGTGAGTAGGTCCTGTCAGGTGACATGGACAAGCAGTTGGTTACCACAGTAATAGCTGGAGTAAAAAGATGGATGGAGAGTAAGTGAAGCAATTAAAATGTGTCCTATACGACAGGGATCCCCAACCTCCCAGTGCCAGCCATCGGCTTGTTAGGAACCGGGCCGCACAGCAGGAGGTGAGCGGCAGGTGAGCATGCATAGCTTCATCTGTATTTACAGCGGCTTCCCGTCGCTCGCATTACCGCCTGAGCTCCGCCTCCTGTCAGCATTACGGTGAGCTGTATAATTATTTCATTATATATTACAATGTAATAATAATAGAAATAAAGGGCACAATAAATGTAATGCGCTTGAATCATCCAAAACCATCACCACCACCCCCTCCGCCCACCGCGTCCGTGGAAAACTTCTCTTACACGAAACCGGTCCCTGGCGCCAAAAAGGTTGGGGATCACTGCTATACAAGATCATTCAGTCAAACAAAAAATATGTATTGAGGAACCTCTATGTTCAGAGGCATTTCTAGGCATTGGGTACCTATATTTATAAACCACACTCCAAAGAATTGCCAGTTATTATCAGGCTGGAGATACATTTCGTACTTGACATCTCCCTCTTCCTTGCCCCCTAACTGTACAGAACTGTTTTATTCATAGAGTATCTATTTACCTACGTATCTATCTATATCTATATCTATATCTATCTACCTATCTATCTATCTCCTTCCTTTGCATTCCCTTCATTGCCATTCCAGTTTAGACCTTGATTTTTTCTTAGACTTTCAATAACAGTATCTAACACCAATGGCATACTTTACACATTTGACAACTGAAGCATATCATTTTTAAACCCTTCTCTATAACAAAAAAATAATTTCAGTATTAATCATGATATGAAAAATAATAGCCAGAAGAAATGGAAAGAGTAATAATTTTCTTTTACTGACTTCCTATGCTCATATGTCTAACAAGGCCAGTAAATAAATAGATAGATAGATAAATAAAACAGGAAAAGGCAACAGATTAATAATGCAATTATATTCATATACTTTTATTTCAAATAAAAAGGAAAAACATATACTTACATATTGGTCTGTCATAGAAATGAATTATAACATTACAATTTCTGTTCCAGGTCTTAATTTTTGCAAATTTGTCAGTGACTTTGTCAAAATTGATCTTCACATATAGACAGTATAGCCAGATTTGTTGATCGATCTCACTTATGGTTGATCAAAGGAAACTTTTTAATAATCTTAATTTGTTATTGAGATATAATCTGCATCCTATAAAATTCACTCTTTTGAAGTGTACAACTCAGTGTACAGCTCCTACCTTTTTAGTATATTCACAAGGTCAAAAAGAAATGCCACACCTGTTAGTAGTCACTCCCCTTTCTCCCCTTCCCTTTCTCCCTAGAAACCACTAATTCACTTTCTGTCTCTAGATTTGCTTATTCTGGACATTTCTTGTAAACAGAATCACATAATGTTACCTTTTGCGTCTGGCTTCTTCCACTTAGCATAATGTTTCAAAGTTCATCCATTGGTAATACACATCAGTACGTCAATCATTTTTATGACTAAATATTGATATTAATTTTAAAATGTTCTCCACAGAAAGCAATATATATATTTAGAAAAAAATCTAAGGAAAAGATTGGCACAATTCATTAAAAATCCCATTTCACAATAAATTCCAAAAATTGCAATATGTCTTTGTTTCTCCAGGGTTGAAGCTAACAGCTTTCAGATGTCTCCTTCACTGAAAAATTTTAAACACAAAAACTTCAAGTTTTTGCATAATGTAATAGTTTCTATTACTGCATAACAAATCACTTCCAAAACTTTGTGGTTTCAGACCACAATGATCATTTATTATCTCTCATGGTTTCTGTGAGTAAGAAATGCAGCAGTGAGGAAGGCTCCTATCTGCTCCACAATGTCTGGTGAGGGACTTGAAGGCTAGGAGCTAGAATTGTCACAGGTGTAGCTGTTGACATTGACTGTTGGCTGAGACTAGCTAGAGCAATTGGCTGTACCACATACGTATGACTGTTCTTTATGGCTTGGGATTCCTTACAAAATGGCAACTTTGAGAGAGAGATCCAGGTAGAAGCTCCATCATTTTCATGGCCTAGTCTTGAAAGTCACAAGCCCCTGGCCAGAATCAAGGGGTGAGAACATAGACCCCAACTCTGGGCGGAAGAAATATCAGTTACATTGCAAGAACAGCATGTAGAATGTGATAAACACATACACATGGTCATCTTGAGAAAATAAAATCTGTCACAGTCTGGTCATGACAATCCACATCCTTCCCACACTCATCCCCTCCCCATAAGACCTTCAAGTCTCATCCCATCTTGCCACCAAGCTCAGGCATAAGGGTCCAGATCTCATCACCTAGATCCTGGACCTCAAGCCTGAGGAAATGCTGTGTAACCAACCACCCCAAAACTTAGTGGTTCCTTCCAGCTACATATTATCTAGTTGGGGCATAAGACGTAAACGTGAAACGCTACATGCTAATAAAAGAGTTTAACAATAACTGGTAATTCAGGAGATGTAGCAAAGCAATTCTATCAATAAGAGATGACTGGTTGGAAGCAACAGAAACTGGCTCCATATAACTTAAGCAAAAGAGGAACGTTTTGACAGGAGAGATCACAGAACTAAAAGAAAAGGAGAATCAGGCTTCAGGAAGGATGGGCATGTAGGAGCTAGACAGTAGTAGTTCTGGGGAGCTAGACACGAGGACCTGAGGCACGGTCTCTTCACGGTCCTGGACATCTTCAGTTCCTGGTGTGTACCAAGTCCTTCCCACTTCCAGGATTTTGCACATACTGTTTCTCCTGCCTGGATCTCTCTTGACACGCAACCTTGTTTGCCTCACTTCTACTAATCTCTAGATCTCAGCTGTAATCTCATAGCATTCTCATAGCAGCCATAACACATCTGCCAACTGTAATAAGATAACCGTGTAAACACTTGTTTAATGTCTGTGTACCCCACTAGAGTATAAATTCTCTGAAAGGAACCTTAGCTGTCTATTTATCTACCAAAATCTTTTTTTTACATTTCATATATTTAATAAACGCTAGTGGAAATAAATGAAAACCAATCAAATGAGAACAGGCAAAAGCTATTTGTTCAGAGCTTCCTCCAGCAAGGGAGTCAGTCAGCCTCACTTGCATTTTGGCAGAGACTCAAAGTCGGGTAAAGGAGTAGGGAAGCTTCATTGTGGAAAAAAAGAAAGGCTTCGGGTATGACCTGATTGGAAGCTATTGGTGTGGGGAAGCTGTAGGTGGGCTAACTGAAGGCAGGGCCTCCTATGTGATTGGTTAAAGATGCATTGTTTGGCTTTCTCTAGTTGGTCCTAATTTGGAAGCAGGAACAAAACTTAGGGAAGCTGCCACTTAGTAATCAAGATCTAGCTGTGTGGAGAAGATTGTTACAGGACTTAAGTTTTGGCTTCCTAGGCTGGTTGCTAGAGATAGTGGTCTGAATTCCTGCAAGCCTGACATATATAGTAGGCTGGCTTCCTAGGCTGGTTATTGTAGATAATGGACTGGGGAGTTGCTGCAGATTACAGGTCAGAGTTCTACTGTTATATGTGGTCAAGCCGTTGTCCATTTGTATATTTAATCTCTCACATTTATTGAACATCTATTATGTGTCATCACCATGCCAAGCTCTGGAATACAGAGATTGATAGAAAATATTTGTTGACCGATTGAAGAGTTGGTAAGAGATAGTGTTTTAATACCTAGGTGAATCTGTTAGAATTAGATTGGGTTGGGTATGACATAAAAACCTGAAATATCAGTGGCTTAAATAAGACAGAAGTTTATTTCTCTCTCATATAAAGGCTCTACAGGTAAAAATTCAAGGTGTAGTATGTCAACGCCACAACTGTGAGACTCCCAACTCGTTCCATCTTGCTGCTCCACCATCATTAGCATCCCACTTCATGGAAGATGGCTGCTCAAGGTACAGCCATCACATTCACTTTTAAACCAACAGGAAAACGAAGAGCAGAAGAATACACACCACTCCCTCCGCACGCCATTTATATTTACTTCCAATTGGCCAGACTTTAGTCACATGGTCACATATAGGTATAAGGGAGGCTGGGAAATGTATTTATTCCAAGTGGACATATATTTACCTGAAAATATCAGGTTCTATCACTAAAGAAGATGGGAAGAAAGACTACTGGGGTCAATTAGCAGCCTCTGCAAACTAGAGAAATGGGATGTACGGATTATCCATAAAATTCAGTTACTCATATTTCCTCTAATATGAGATATTCTTGGGCTTCCCTGGTGGTGCAGTGGTTGAGAATCTGCCTGCCAATGCAGGGGACATGGGTTCGAGCCCTGGTCTGGGAGGATCCTGCATGCCGCGGAGCAACTGGGCCTGTGAGCCACAACTACTGAGCCTGCGCACCTGGAGCCTGTGCTCCGCAACAAGAGAAGCCACGGCAGTGAGAGGCCCGCGCACCACAATGAAGGGTGGCCCCCCGCTCGCCGCAACTAGAGAAAGCCCTTGCACAGAAACGAAGACCCAACACAGCCAAAAATTAATTAATTAATTAATTAAGATATTCTTGACTTAGCATGTAATTATTCTCATTATATACTACACAGAATGAATCAAGTTCTTTTCATAGTTAAGAAGAAACAGCTTGGGACTTCCCTGGCGGTCCAGTGGTTAAGATGCCGTGCTCCCAACGCAGGGGGCACTGGTTCGATCCCAGTTCAGGGAGTTAAGATCCCGCATGCTGCACAGTGCGGCCAAAGATTTTAAAAAATAAATTTAAAAAAGATTTTTTAAAAAGAAGCAGTGGGATTTCCCTAGTGGTACAGTGGTTAAGAATCCGCCTGCCAATGCAGGGGACACAGGTTCGAGCCCTGGTCCGGGAAGATCCCACATGCCACGGAACAACTAAGCCCGTGCACCACAACGACTGATCCTGCGCTCTAGAGCCTGCAAGTCACAGCTACTGAGCCCACGTGCCACAACTACTGAAGCCCGCACTCCTAGAGCCCGTGCTCCGCAACAAGAGAAGCCATCACAATGAGAAGCCCGAGCACCACAACGAAGAGTAGCCCCCACTCACCGCAACTAGAGAAAGCCCGCGTGCGGCAACGAAGACCCAGCATAGCCAAAAATAAATAAATTAAATAAATAAATTTATTTTTTAAAAAAAGAAGCAGCTTTATGACAGTCTTGGTTATCCTATTTTAGGAATGCTGTCCACGACATCTACAGCAACTATTCAGAGTCCTCACTCTGTACCCAGGGATACTTTTTTCTCAGATCTCAGCAACAACTATGCTTCTCCTGAATCATCAGGCAAAAGTATAATTACCGTATGATCCAGCAATCCCACTCCTGGGCAGATATCCAGACAAAACTCTAATTTGAAAAGATACATGCACCCCTATGTTCATAGCAGCACTATTCACAATAGCCCAAACATGGAAACAAACTAAATGTCCATTGACAGAGGAATGGATAAGAAGATGTGGTACATATATACCATGGAATACTACTCAGCTATAAAAAAAGGATGAAGTAATGCCATTTACAGCAACATGGATGCAACTAAAGATTATCATACTAAGTGAAGTAAGTCAGAAAGAGAAAGACAAATACCATATGATATCACTTATATGTGGAATCTAAAATGTGGCACAAACAAACCTATCTACAAAACAGAAATAGACTCACAGACGTAGAGATCAGAATTGTGGTTGCCAAGGGGGAGTGGGAGAGGGAGGGATGGACTGGGAGTTTGGGGTTGGTAGATGCAAACTATTACATTTAGAATGAATAAACAACAAGGTCCTACTATATAGCACAGGGAATTATATCCAATCTCCTGGGATAAACCATAATGGAAAAGAATATTTAAAAAAAGAATGTCTCTGTGTGTATAACTGAGTCACTTTGCCATAAGCAGAGATTGCCACAACATTGTAAATAATACTTTAATTTTAAAAAAATAGGTGAAGATATGGAGTAATGTTGAAGAGATAGGAAGGAAAGTAATTTCTGTCTGCTCAGACAAATAGGAAGGAGAGAGGTAGTATAGTCTAGTGGGAAGAACACAGATCTGGAGTCAGATTGAGAGACCTGAGCTAGATCTAGGTTTCACCATTTCAGAGTTGTCTTTGGGAAAACTCCTTAATCTTTGTGTCAATTTCCTCATGTATAAAATGGGGGAACTAGTATCTACTTAAGGTTAATGGCTGGATAGAAGTGTATGATGCATAATTACAGTGCCTGGCACATAATAGACACTCAAAAGATATTAAGTACAGCAATTTTCTGAGTTGGAGAAGTTAAATGAGACTTGGTCATGGATCAGGTCCTATGAGAGGTGGGAAATACATTCCCTTTCTGATATTTCATTGTTAGTGTAAAGAAATGCAACCGATTTCTGAATGTTAGTCTTGCATCCTGCTACTTTGCTGAATTCATTTATTAGATCTAGTAGTTTTTGTGTGGAGTCTTTGGGTTTTCTAAATATAGTATCATGTCATCTGTGTATAATGACAATTTTACTTCTTCCCTTCCTATTTGGATACATTTTATTTCTTTTTTTTTGTCTGGTTGCTGTGGCTAGGACTTCCAATACTATGGGGTTCTGGGGGGGTGTTTTGGGGGGGTTGTTTTATTTTTGGTTGCATTGGGTCTTCGTTGCTGTGCGCAGGCTTTCTCCAGTTGCAGCGAGAGGGGGCTACTCCTCATTGCGGTCCGCAGGCTTCTCATTGCGGTGGCTTCTCCTGTTGCGGGGCACGGGCTCTAGGCGTATGGACTCCAGTAGTTGTGGCACATGGGCTCAGTAGTTGTGGCACATGGGCTCAGTAGTTGTGGCTCATGGGCTTAGTTGCTCTGCGGCATGTGGGATCTTCCCAGACCAGAGATCGAACCTGTGTCCCCTGCATTGGCAGGCAGATTCTTAACCACTGCGCCACCAGGGAAGTCTCCAATACTATGTTGAATAGAAGTGGTGACAGTGGGCATCCTTGTCTTGTTCCAGATTTTAGTGGGGAGGCTTTCAGCTTTTCACTGAGTATATGGCTGTGGGTTTGTCATAAATAACTTTTATTATGTTGAGATATGTTCTCTCTATACCCACTTTGGTAAGAGTTTTTATCATGAATCGATGTTGAATTTTGTCAAATGCTTTTTCTGCATCTATTGAGATGATCTTGTGGTTTTTGACTTTTCTTTTGTTTATATGGTGTATTACATTGATTGATTTGCATATGTTGAACCATCCTTGTGAACTTGGGATGAATTCCACTTGGTCGTGTTGTATGATCTTTTTTATGTGTTGTTGGGTTCGATTTGCTAATATTTTGTTGACAATTTTTGCATCTATATTCATCAAAGATAGTGACCTGTAATTTTCTTTTCTTTTCTTTTTTTTCTTTTGGTAGTATCTTCGTCTGGTTTTGGTATCAGTGTGATGGTGGCTTCATAGAATGTCTTTGGGAGTGTTCCCTCTTCAATCTTTTGGAAGAGTTTGAGAAGAATCAGTATAAGTTCTTTGTATGTTTGGTAGAATTCGCCTGTGAAGCATTCTGGTCCTGGACTTTTGTTTATAGGGAATTTTTAAATTACAGATTCTATTTCACGTCTAGTGGCTGGCCTATTCAAATTATCTGTTTCTTCTTGATTCAGTTTTGGTGGGCCGTATGTTTCTAGAAAGTTGTCCATTTCTTCTAGGTTGTCCAATTTGTTGGCATATAATTGTTCATAGTATTTTTTTTGTGTATTTCTGTGGTATCAGTTGAGATTTCTCCTTTTTCATTTCTTATTTTGTTTATTTGGGTTCTCTCTCTTTTCTTCTACTTTTTCTAAAAATATTTATTTGGCTGTGCCGGGTCTTAGTTGCAGCACATGGGATCCTCGTTGCACAAATAGTTTCTTTTTTTCTTTTTAATCTGTATACTGGCTAATTTAAATGGTTTACTTTCCAATTATGATTTCCTCCTTCCTATATCTTCTTGCTTCTTTTCTATATAAAGAAGACCTTTCAATATTTCTTTTAGGAGAGGTTTAGTATTGTTGTATTCTTTTAGTTTTTGCTTGTCTGAGAAATTCTTTATTTCTCCTCATATTCTAAATGATAGTCATGCTGGATAGAGTGTTCTAGGTTGCAGATTTTTCCTTTTCAAGACTTTGAATATATTTTGCCACTCCTTTCTGGCCTGCAGTGTTTCTGTAGAGAAGTCAGCTGAAAGCCTTATGGGGGTTCCCTTGTAATTAACTCTCTGTTTTTATCTTGCTGCCTTTAGAATCCACTCTTTATCTTTAATTTTTGCCATTTTTATTATAATATGTCTTGGTGTAGGTCTGTTTGGGTTCATCTTGTTTTGGACCCTCTGTGGTGGATAGTTCCGTGTGAGCTCAGACTCACCCGTTGCTGGTGGGAATGTAAAATGGTACAACCGTGCTGGCAAAATGTTTGACAGTTTCTTCAAAAGTTAAGTATATACCTATCATATGATTGAGCGTTCCACTCCTAGATATTTATTCAAGAGAATTGAAAACATAGGTCCATACAAAGACGTGTACATGACATGTACGTTTGTAATAGCCAAAAATTATTGTCCACGAACAGGCGAACTGATGAAGAAATTGTGGTGCAGTGGAGTACTGCTTGGCAGTAAAAAGGAATAAACTACCCATGCACACAACAATTAGGTGAATCTCAAGATAATCACATTAAGTGAAAGAGGTCAGACGAAAAAGAATACATACTATGTGATTCCATTTATATAAAATAGAAAATGCCAACCAATCACAAAGTGACAGAAAGCAGACTAGTGGTTACCAGGAACGGGGAGATAGCATAGAAAGGCAGAGTGAGAGATTGAAAAGGCGCACAAGGAAGTTTCTGGTGTGATAAGTATGTTCATTACCTTAATGGTAGTGATGGTTTCACCGACATATACATATGTCAAAACTCGTCACATTGTACGCCTTAAATACGCGCCGTTTACTGAATGTCAGCTCTACTTCAATAACACTGTTAATATTTATCTTAAAAAAGCTGATAGGGGCTTCCCTGGTGGCGCAGTGGTTGAGAGTCCGCCTGCCGATGCAGGGGACACGGGTTCGTGCCCTTGTCCGGGAAGATCCCACATGCCGCGGAGCGGCTGGGCCCGCGAGCCATGGCTGCTGAGCCTGCGCGTCCGGAGACTGTGCTCCGCAATGGGAGAGGCCACAACAGTGAGAGCCCCACGTACCGCAAAAAAAAAAAAAAGCTGATAGTCTTACTTGATTGATTCAAAGTCCTGCTTCCTGATTCTTTCAAAGGCCCTCACCCATAAAAGAAAGCAGCTGAAGGAGCATAGATCTGGGTTTAAAACCCCACTGTGCCACAAAGTTTTTGTATAACCTCAGGCTGGTTACTTAACCTCTCAGAGCCTCTCGGTTTCTTCATCCATAAAATGGGACTAATAATTGTCTGCCTCACAGGTTTGTTGCTAAAATTTGAATGAGATAAGAGATGAGAGAGCCATAGGTGCCCAAATACATGAATCCCCATCTCTGAGAGAGTTAGAGTCATTTCTGTTCACTTCTTTTCCCCTCCTTTCCTCTTTCTTTCCAGACAGGGAGGGATCCTAGTCACAAAGACATTCAGAGGATAAACAATTAGGAGGAAACAGGGCAGAGGGCTTGGATTGTATTCCCCCGAAAATAGCGCCTGAGACCAGAACTTGAGACTTCCTGGAGGGTGGTCCCAAGGGTCAGGAGGGACGGAGCAGAAAATGTGAATCAGGGAAGGAGAAAATGCCCCCAGAAGGTACCTATTGAGCTAGCTACTGTTGTGGAGCTCAGTCCAGCCAGAGGCCCTCTGAAGAGCTGTAGAACACACCCCAGAATTGACCCTTCGAAAGAAAGGAGGCTGGGGCACTGACCCATGTCCTCCACTGTGAGAGTCACCCCCAAGGCATTAACTCTCCTCTCCTCTCACCGCAGTTCTGTCAACTGAGGGAGAAAAACAGAGACAGGTCTCTTGGGTGGGGCACTGGCAGGGTCATGGGGCCATCCACCTCAGCGGCAGCTCAAATCAAAGGCGGCCTGAGAATGTGTGGCAGGGAACACCAAAAGCAGCTGCCTCAGGCCCAAAGCCCATCTTTGGGTCAACCATGTGACCTTCTCAACCTTAGACAACCTTACAGCCAAGAAGCTAGAGACTCAGGATTAAAGTCCGAACTCCTCTAGACCACAGGCAGGGGCACAACTGATTTCCTCAATCGCTCCCTCAGGACACTTGTCTGGGAGAGAGGAATGAGAATACCTGATGGGTGAGTCATTAAAGGAGCCCTGGGAGGAAAGGGTGGGGCTGGGAATTTACCAGAAGGAAAAGCTAGCTATTTCACTGAGCAGCAGTGAAATCATTTTTCTCTGCTCCACCAATAGTGAATTAGAAATGTTCCTCAGATTGGAAATGCAATGATGTTGATGGTATTAATGTCTATCACTTATTAAGCACATAATATGTGCCTGGAAATGTGCTGTATTATTTTATTTCATCCTCACAGCAGCCCAGCGCAGTAGGTACTATAATTAACTGAAGCTCAGAGAAGTTGAGTAACTTGGTAAATGTCAAAGAGCTAGTAACTTACGGAGGCACAATTGAACCCCAGGTAGCCTGATCTGAGAGCCTGGACCTTTGACCATTAGGCTATAGTCAACTCCCTATGAGAGAGAGAGAGAGAGAGAGAGAGAGAGAGAGAGAGAGAGAGAGGCAAGGGGAAGGGAGGGAGGAGGACATCCAGCTGGGAAAACTGCCTTACCTGGGATGAGAGGGGCTAGGAGAGCACAGAAATTAGATCATCAACATTAACTAGACACAGTAAGTGAAGAGAGAAGGACTCCACACTGATAGTAGAAGGTGCCTTATGGTTGTTGTATGTGTGTGGACACTTGTCATTGATGGCTGCTCAAAATCTATTTAGTCCCTTCATGCTAAGGTAGAATAAAAAGAAGTTACCCTTTCCAGTGTCCCTTGTCTTGAGTGTGCAGATAGGCAACTTAGGTTCTGACAGTGGGACACCACTGGGAAACCCACTGTGTGAGGAAACAGATGATAAACAGGGATTCCATTTGCTGGGGCAGGTGTCCCTAGACAGTATGGTTCTTTGTGAAAACATCAGTCTCTCCACTTTGCTAAGGAAAAACAAGTGAAGAGACTTTTGACCTGCTTGGAACACTAAAGGAGAAGAGTGTGCCCTGGGCACTGGAGAGGGCTCCCCAAAAAAGAATCCAAGAGCAGAGAGAAGCAAGGGCCACTTCAGGTGGGATCCTAAAGCTACTGGACCCAGTTCCAATGTGTGTTTTATGTGGGTTGTCCCACAGCACCAAGCAATTCTCGGACACCAGCAGGGTGTTCTACAGTTTAGCTCAGTCCTGACACTATCTACTTGGAGATCGCATCAGATCCCACAGGTGGTTAAGGGCTCAGTCCTACAAGACTGCCCCCCCCCCCACCAACTTCAGACAGTAGTCTCAACTCCAGGTTATTACCTGGGTTTCTAGCCAACAGGCAATAGATTGGAGTTTCTAACAAATCTTGCCTTGGATTCAATTAATATGCTAGAGTAACTCACAGACCTCAAAGAAATATTTTGCTTACTAGATTACTGGTTATTAGAAAAGGCATTTATATGACTCAGGAGCAGCCAGATGGAAGAGATACACAGGGCAAGGTGTATGGGAAGGGGCACAGAGCTTCTATGCCCTCTCCAGGTGCCACTCTCCCCGCCATGTGTTCACCAACCTGGAAGCTCTCCAAACTCATCCTTTGGGGGATTTATGGAGGCTTCATTACATAGGCATGATTGATTAACTCATTGCCATTGGTGACTGATTCAACCACCAATCCCTCTCTCCTCCTCAGAGTTTGGGTATGGAGGGGGTACTGAAACTTCCAAGCCTCTAATCACAGGGTTGGTTCCTCTGGCCACCAGCCCCCATCCCTATGTTACCTAAGGGCTTTCCAAAAGACACTTCATTAATGTAGCAAAAGACCTCTTTTCCTCTCTCAACACTGGAAATTCCAAGTGTTTTAGGAGCTCTGTGCCAAGAACGGGGTCAAAGACCACCTATCTATTTCTAGTTATAAATCACAGTATCACAGATTCCTTTCCAAGTGGAACATTTGCTCCATAACTCTTCTCTGCTCAAACCCTGGGGTTTGCTTTGTGACTTTTCTAAGCTGACTGCAGCCCAGTTAATTTGCCCATAGTTGTACCCTTTCCCTCTCTGGGGAGGGTTTGGTTTTCAGCAGCTGGGAGAAGAGATAATGGTTCCCCTGATAAGGAGGAGCAACCTTGGGCCAGTGGGAAGGACTTGCACTGCCACGGTAATAAACGTTCTTATTTTATGTTTGTTTTTCACATTCAGACCAAAAAAAAAAAAAAGTGAGGCCTTTTAATTTCTTCATCTACAAAATTTGACAATAGGTCTGACCTCACAGACTTGTGATGACCTTCTCTTTTTTTGTTTTTGAATTTTATTTTATTTATTTTTTTATACAGCAGGTTCTTATTAGTTATCCATTTTATACATATTAGTGTATATATGTCAATCCCAATCTCCCAGTTCACCACACCACCACCACCCCCGCCACTTTCCCCCCTTGGTGTCCATGCGTTTGTTCTCTACATCTGTGTCTTAATTTCTGCCCTGCAAACCGGTTCATCTGTACCATTTTTCTAGATTCCACATATATGCGTTAATATACGATATTTGTTTTTCTCTTTCTTACTTCGCTCTGTATGACAGTCTCTAGATCCATCCACGTCTCTACAAATGACCCAATTTCGTTTCTATTTGTGGCTGAGTAATATTCCATTGTATATATGTATCACATCTTCTTTATCCATTCATCTGTCGATGGGCGTTTAGGTTGCTTCCATGACCTGGCTATTGTAAATAGTGCTGCAATGAACATTGGGGTGCATGTGTCTTTTTGATTTATGGTTTGCTCTAGGTATATGCCCAGTAGTGGGATTGCTGGGTCATATGGTAATTCTATTTTTAGTTTTTTAAGGAACCTCCATACTGTTCTCCATAGTGGCTGTATCAATTTACATTCCCACCAACAGTGCAAGAGGGTTCCCTTTTCTCCACACCCTCTCCAGCATTTGTTGTTTGCAGATTTTCTGATGATGCCCATTCTAACTGGTGTGAGGTGATACCTCATTGTAGTTTTGATTTGCATTTCTCTAATAATTAGTGACGTTGAGCAGCTTTTCATGTGCTTTTTGGCCATCTGTATGTCTTCTTTGGAGAAATGTCAATTTAGGTCTTCTGCCTATTTTTTGATTGGGTTGATTGTTTTTTTAATATTGAGCTGCATGAGCTGTTTATATATTTTGGAGATTAATCCTTTGTCCATTGATTCGTTTGCAAGTATTTTCTCCCATTCTGAGGGTTGTCTTTTTGTCTTGTTTGTAGTTTCCTTTGCTTTGCAAAAGCTTTTAAGTTTCATTAGGTCCCATTTGTTTATTTTTGTTTTTATTTCCATTACTCTAGGAGGTGGATCAAAAAAGATCTTGCTGTGATTTACGTCAAAGAGTGTTCTTCCTATGTTTTCCTCTAAGAGTTTTATAGTGTCTGGTCTTATATTTAGGTCTCTAATCCATTTTGAGTTTATTTTTATGTATGATGTTAGGGAGTGTTGTTTTTTTTTTAACATCTTTATTGGAGTATAATTGCTTTACAATGGTGTGTTAGTTTCTGCTTTATAACAAAGTGAGTCAGTTATACATATACATATGTTCCCATATCTCTTCCCTCTTGCATCTCCCTCCCTCCCACCCTCCCTCCCTCCCTATTCGGGAGTGTTCTAATTTCATTCTTTTACACGTAGCTATCCAGTTTTCCCGGCACTGCTTATTGAACAGACTGTCTTTTCTCCTTTGTATATCCTTGCCTCCTTTGTCATAGATTAGTTGACCACAGGTGTGTGAGTTTATCTCTGGGCTTTCTATCCTGTTCCACTGATCTATATTTCTGGTTTTGTGCCAGTACCATATTGTCTTTTTTTTTTTTTTTTTTTTTGCGGTACGTGGGCCTCTCACTGTTGTGGCCTCTCCCGTTGCGGAGCACAGGCTCCGGACGCGCAGGCTCAGAGGCCATGGCTCACGGGCCCAGCCGCTCCGCGGCATATGGGATCTTCCCGGACCGGGGCACGAACCCGTGTCCCCTGCATCAGCAGGCAGACTCTCAACCACTGCGCCACCAGGGAAGCCCCCTGTTGGAAGATTTTAAATCACAGTTTCAACTTCATTACTTGTGATTGGTCTGTTCACATTTTCTATTTCTTCCTGGTTCAGTCTTGGAAGGTTGTACCTTTCTAGGAATTTGTCTATTTCTTCCAGGTTGTCCATATTATTGGCATAGAGTTGTTTGTAGTAGTCTCTTAGGATGCTTTGTATTTCTGTGGTGTCTGTAACTTCTCCTTTTTCATTTCTAATTTTATTGGTTTGAGTCCTCTCCCTCTTTTTCTTGATGAGTTTGGCTAATGGTTTATCAATTTTGTTTATCTTCTCAAAGAACCAGCTTTTAGTTTTATTGATCTTTGCTCTTATTTTCTTTTTTTCTATTTCATTTATTTCTGCCCTGATCATTATGATTTCTTTCTTTCTGCTAACTTTGGGTTTTGCTTGTTCTTCTTTCTCGAGTTCCTTTAGGTGTAAGGTTAGATTGTTTATTCGAGATTTTTCTTGTTTCTTGAGGTAGGCTTGTATTGCTATAAACTTCCCTCTTAGAACTGCTTTTGCTGCATGTCATAGGTTTTGGATCGTCGTGTTTTCATTGTCATTTGTCTCTAGGTATTTTTTGATTTCCTCTTTGATTTCTTCAGCGATCTCTTGGTTATTTAGTAACGTATTGTTTAGCCTCCATCTGTCTGTGTTTTTTACGTGATTTTCCCTGTAATTGATTTCTAATCTCATAGTGTTGTGGTCAGAAAAGATGCTTGATATGATTTCAATTTTCTTAAATTTACTGAGGCTTGATTTGTGACCCACGATATGATCTATCCTGGAGAATGTTCCATGCACACTTGAGAAGAGAGTATCATCTGTTGTTTTTGGATGGAATGTCCTATAAATATCAATTAAATCTATCTGGTCTATTGTGTCATTTAAAACTTGTGTTTCCTTATTAACTTTCTGTTTGGATGATCTGTCCATTGGTGTAAGTGAGGTCTTAAAGTCTCCCACTATTTTTGTGTTACTGTCGATTTACTCTTTTAGAGATTTTAGCAGTTGCCTTATGTATTGAGGTGCTCCTATGTTGCGTGCATATATATTTATAATTGTTAAATCTTCTTCTTGGATTGATCCCTTGATCATTATGTAGTGTCCTTCCTTGTCTCTTGTAACATTCTTTATTTTAAAGTCTATTTTATCTGATATGAGTGTTGCTACTCCAGCTTTCTTTTGATTTCCATTTGCATGGAATATCTTTTTACATCCCCTCACTTTCAGTCTGTATGTGTCCCTAGGTCTGAAGTGGGTCTCTTGTAGACAGCATATAGATGGGTCTTGTTTCTGTATCCATTCAGAGAGCCTGTGTCTTTTGGTTGGAGCATTTAATCCATTCACGTTTAAGGTAATTATCGATATGTATGTTCCTATTACCATTTTCTTAATTGTTTTGGGCTTGTTTTTGTAGGACCTTTTCTTCTCTGTGTTTCCCACTTAGAGAAGTTCCTTTAGCATTTTTTGTAGAGCTGGTTTCATGGTGCTGAATTCTCTTAGCTTTTGTTTGTCTGTAAAGCTTTTGATTTCTGCATTGAAACTGAATGAGATCCTTGCTAGGTAGAGTAATCTTTGTTGTAGGTTCTTCCCTTTCATCACTTTCAATATGTCATGCCACTCCCTTCTGGCTTGTAGAGTTTCTGCTGAGAAATCAGCTGTTAACCTTATGGGAGTTCCCTTGTATGTTATTTGGCGTTTTTCCCTTGCTTCTTTCAATAATTTTTCTTTGTCTTTAATTTTTGCCAATTTGATTACTATGTGTCTCGGTGTGTTTCTCCTTGGGTTTATCCTGTATGGGACTTGCTGTGCTTCCTGGACTTGGGTGGCTATTTCCTTTCCCATGTTAGGGAAGTTTTCAACTATAATCTCTTCAAACGTTTTCTCGGGTCCTTTCTCTCTCTCCTCTCCTTCTGGGACCCCTATAATGTGAATGTTGTTGTGTTGAATATTGTCCCAGAGGTCTCTTAGGCTGTCTTCACTTCTTTTCATTCTTTTTCTTTATTCTGTTCCACAGCAGTGAATTCCACCATTCTGTCTTCCAGGTCACTTATCTGTTCTTCTGCCTCAGTTATTCTGCTATTGATTCCTTCTAGTGTATTTTTAATTTCAGTTATTGTGTTGTTCATCTCTGTTTGTATGTTCTTTAATTCTTTTAGGTCTTTGTGAAACATTTCTTGCATCTTCTCTATCTTTGCCTCCATTGTTTTTCCGAGGTCCTGGATCATCTTCACTATCATTATTCTGAATTATTTTTCTGGAAGATTGCCTATCTCCACTTCATTTAATTGTTTTTCTGGGGTTTTTTCTTGTTCCTTCATCTGGTCCATAGACCTCTGCCTTTTCATCTTGTTTATCTTTCTGTGAATGTGGTTTTTGTTCCACAGGCTGCAGGACTGTAGTTCTTGCTTCTGCTGTCTGCCCTGTGGTGGATGAGGCTATCTAAGAGGCTTGTCATGATGACCTTCTATGAAAGCACTTTGTGAAACATCAAGTCTAAAAGAAGACTAGCTTTTTATCCTTGTTGATGATAATGATGATAATAATGACTCATGATGGGAAAAGGTGACTTAGCCAGTCTGGACTCCTTGCTTTTTCCAAAGTTCACACTGTAAAGTTTGCACTTTTGCTTATGACATCCTCTCTGACTGGAATCACTTCTCCCAGGTTTATGTCTGTCAAAACCCTATTCCTCACTGGGACAACAAGGGCCTACTTCAATCAGGTATTAAATGTGATGCCAGCAGACTTACAGCTGCAAGAAATGAAGAGGGAGCAGCAGAGTAGACTTCCAGGTTAGGGTAGTGACAGGTGGGAGAGGGAAGCTGCTGCATCTCTAGTCAATGTCCTGGGGGAAAAGAGGAAGCTGAGATGTAGAACTACTATATAACTTTCATGAATTCATTTTAAGAAAGTTAGAAAATTCAGATGAAAATATGTATGTAAAATATAAGAAAATAAAATCACCTGTAAACGCACCATCCATTACTTTAAACATTTTTCTATTTGCCCACTTATTTATATATATCTAAAATTTAATGGTTTTTCCCAGTAAAATTTAATGTTCAAATCAAATAACTAAATATGTATTAATATAAATCTTCATATCTCCCTAATATATGGAATCATATTTTTAGCAGATCTTTTTGTGGTAAAACATACCTAACATAAAATCTACCATTTTAATCATTTTTAAGTGTATAGTTCAGTGGCATTAAGTACATTCACAGTGTTGTGTAACCATCTCCAAAACCATTCATCTCCAGAACTTTTCATCTTCTCAAACTAAAACTCTGTATCCCTTAAACAGTAACTTCTCATGCCCTCCCCGCCTTAGCTCCTGGAAACCACCATTCTCCTTTCTGTCTCTATGAACTGATTATTCTAGGTAGTTCATATAAGTAGAATCATACAATATTTGTCTTTTTGTGACTGGCTTATTTCACTTAGCATAATAGCTTCCAGGTTCATCCACGTTGTAGCATGTGTCAGAATTTTATTCCTTTCTAAGGCTGAATAGTATTCCATTGTATGGTATATACCACATTTTGTATATCCATTCATTCATTTATGGACATTTGGGTTGTTTCCACCTTTTGGCTATTGTAAATAATGCGACCATAAGTGATGGTGTATAAATATCAGTTTGAGTCGCTGCTTTCAATTCCTTTGAGTATATACCCAGAAGTGGAATTGCTGGTAGCAGATCCTTTTCTTTTTCTTTCTTTTCTTTTTGGCCGTGCCATGTGGCATGCAGGATCTTAGCTCCCCAATCAGGGATCGAACCCTTTTGCTCCCTGCAGTGGAATCGTGGTCTTTAACCACTGGACCACCAGGGAAGTCCCAGCAGATCCTTTTCCTTTTTTGAATTTTATTTTATTTTATTTTTTTATACAGCAGGTTCTTATTAGTCATCTATTTTATACATATTAGTGTATATATGTCAATCCCAATCTCCCAATTCATACCACCACACCACCACCACCACCACCCGCCGCTTTCCCTGCTGGGTATCCATATGTGTGTTCTCTACATCTGTGTCTCTATTTCTGCCTTGCAAACAGTTCATCTGTACCATTTTTCTAGATTCCACATATATGCGTTAATATACGATCTTTGTTTTTCTCTTTCTGACTTACTTCACTCTGTATGACTGTCTCTAAGTCCATCCACATCTCTATTTCATTCCTTTTTATGGCTGAGTAATATTCCATTGTATATATGTACCACATCTTCTTTATCCATTCATCTGTCGATGGGCATTTAGGTTGCTTCCATGACCTGGCTATTGGAAATAGCAGCAGATCCTTTTCTTAATCAGTGAGCCACACCTTCTCATTTCTATGGCTCTGATATGATGCTAAATGGTTTTGTGGTTGAACTTATGGGAAAACTGGTATTCCTTCTTGCATTTCACATGTTCTGTCTGGGGTAAGTTTTCTTCATCTTCTTGGTACACATCCATTAGAAATTTCTTTAGGGAAGAGTCTGTAGGTGTTAAACTCAGTTTTCATTTATTTGAAAATGTCTTTTTTTTAAAACTTTGTCTAAAAAAATAATTTTACTGGGTATACAATTCAACGTTTATAGATTTCCCCCCTTTATTTTAGCACTTTGAATCATTCCAATGTCTTCTGGTTTCCACTGTGGCTGTCGAGAAATGTGCTACAGGTTTGGTTGTATTCCTTTGAAGATGATCTATGTTTTCTCTCTAGATTGTTGGTCTTAATTGTTCCACAGTTTCACTGAGTTGTATCTAGGTGTGGATTTCTTTATATTTATCCTTCTTGGCATAAATTGTGCTTCCTATATTCGTGAATTCTCGTCTTTCATCAATTCTTGAAATTTTTCAGCCATTTGCTCCTCATATATTGCCTTGCCCCATTTTCTTTCTCTTCTCCTCATGCAGAAGCCAGTTTGGTGACTGTAAGACCGCCTCATTTGTTGACTCTTAACTTTTTTATCAGCTTGTCTCTTTTGCTGCATTTTGATGAATTTTTTCAGATCCATTTTTTAGTATACTTTCTTCAGCTATATCTTCTGCATTGCAGTTTTAATTTTAATTCTTACATACACTTTTTTATTTCTTGATATTCTATTTTTTTCCTAAATCTACCTGGGCATTTTTTATAATCTCTTATTCCTTGCTTATGTTTTCTATTCCATCTTTTATTTCTTTAAACATTTCACAATAGCTTCTTTAGATACATCATCTGACTGTTCCAAACTCTGGAGCCCTTAAAGATTTAAACCTGTTGATTATTATTCCTGCTGATTCTCATTTGTGGTGACTTGAATCCTTACATATTTAGTAACTTTTTGGTGAGTTTATATTTGGCTAAATTTAATCTAGAGGCTTGGATTGAGAATGCTCTCCTCTAGGGAGAATTCCGTTTGCTTCTGTTGGATTTCAGGGGGCATTAATAATATGGGGCCACTTAATTGTTTTAATATAAATTTATTTATTTATTTTTGGCTGCGTTGGGTCTCCGTTGCTGCACGCAGGCTTTCTCTAGTTGCGGAGAGCAGGGGCTACTCTTTGCTGCGGTGCGCAGGCTTCTCACTGCAGTGGCTTCTCTTGTTGCAGAGCACAGGGTCTAGGCACATGGGCTTCAGTAGTTGTGGTGCATGGGCTCAGTAGTTGTAGCTCGTGGGCTCTAGAATGCAGGTTCAGTAGTTGTGGCACATGGGCTAGTTACTCGGCAGCATGTGGGATCTTCCCAGACCAGGGCTCGAACCCATGTCCCCTGCATTGGCAGGCAGATTCTTAACTACTGTGCCGCCAGGGAAGCCCCTAAGTTACTTTTAAAATATGTTGTGCTTTATATAGCATTTAGGTATTATGTCATGGGAGGCTTCTGCAAACTCTGTGATACTACTGGAAGAGAATTTTTAAAACAAACAAAAATGTGATTATATGGTATATATTGTTTTATAACCTGCTTTTTTCTTTTGATATATGATAAACACCTGTTGTACTAATAAATATAGGTCTAGAGCATCATTTTAATGGCTACATAGTCTTCTATTGCATAATGTATTCAATCTTTTTCCTATTACTGGATATTTAAGCTTCTATTTTTTCACTATTTTAAACAGCACTTCAGTGAATATCCTTACAGCTAAACCTTTGTATGCATCATAATCTTTTTTCCTTCTTTAATTGTTTATAAAAGTAATACATGTTAATATAAAATATTCAAATACTAAGAAAAATAAAAATTCTCCATAATCTTTTCTACTGTCACCTCAGTTAATACCATTTGGTCTATAATTGATTAATCTCTTAATCAAACAACAGATGAGAATGAGTTAGGGTTAGAATATGCAAGAAGAGAGACAACACCCTCTGACCCCCACCTGCACCCCAGCAACTAGGAATAGGGAATCAGAGCAGGCACAAGGGCTGGGCTGAAGGTAACCGAAGACAATCAGCAGTAGAGAACTGAAGGGATGAGGGACACCCAAATAGACTCCAAAAGCCTGGGACAACTGGGGTCAGGGGTACCAGGCCTCAAGAAAGGCCAGAGCTCCAAAATCCAGGACTCAACTCTCCATTGCCTGTCCCCTCCTGCCAGAAGAAGAAAGCAGATGGTCCTCTCAGGCACTCACTCTAGGCTCCTCTCCCTACCCCTCCTTCTCTTAAAGGGGCTTGGTTTATTTTGAGTCAAAAAATATTATAGGCTCTGACACCATCCCCAACCCTATGCTTTACAGTAGCTCCCCCTGATTCTCAGGGTCTTATGTCATTCTAAGGAAATCCAGCTGTAAAAGGTTTTTAAACACACTTCTAACTCCTTTCTAACTCCTCTCCTCAAGTGGAGCCCAGGTGTTGAGCCCACAAGCTCAGAACGAATCATGAAAGGACTGGCTATCCTCTCTGATGGCTCTTAGCTCCTGAACTAGACTTTTTTGAGGACCTGCCAAACTTGCCTTTATATTCTGTGAGATACCACCATATGGCCATAATAAATTCTTCAGATGGATTCTGTCAGCTGTGCAGGTGCGGGCAAGAGACCCTAAACCATAAAGAAGCCAACCTCCTTTCTCCTCCCAATGAGTATGGAGTGCCAGCTGAGGTGATCAGCATCTTAAGGAAGGCTCAAAAGTTTTGGTTGTTCATTTATTAGTTCAATTCAACAAATATTTATTGGGTACCTACCATGTACCAGCTTTTAAAGAGACTACAGTCTAAGAATTCCCTAAATAGGTTGAAAATAGCATGGACTGACTCCACCAGAATTCATGATGTGGATCCTGGAGTTCCAAGTGCTCAAGAAACCACAGTTAACTGCTGGCCACTTTTGCTCCAACTAGCAGGGCCCATGGACCACTGGACAGAATGGAAATTTCACACCAAGGTGAGCACCCTCCAGTGAGTCCTGGCCCATGACCCATGACCCACAGGGTTGGGTCTCCCCAAAAAGAACCGAGTGCCTAAGGCTGGCTACATCTAATTCCACAACCTCCAGCCATGGTCAGGCCGTGGGCAGGTAAAATATGGACGCCTTCTGTCTACCCTGAATCCTTAAGGCTCCCCTTGCTCCTGAGTTCTCCAGGGCCCTTGTCCAGAGTAAATGCTTGTCAGGAACATTTGTTAACCAGAGAAGTTGCATGGAGGATTTGCCGTGGGGGGAGAGGGCAGAGAGGCTCTGAGGGGTTTCCACTGCAGTATACACCACAATAACAGCAACACTCTGGCCGGCCCAATTCGCCTAGCTGACCACAACACCCTGGGACTGGGTCTTGGTCTTGCCAGCAGACAAATCACTACCAAGGGCAGGAATGCAGACTGTTGGTTGCTTCACACCTACCCCAGCCACCTCCCCCACCAGCTGAAGCCTATGTGAAAATAGCAAAGCTTGATGGTTCAGAGCCAGGCTTGGAGGTCAGGTCCACACACGCTTGGGCCAGGTACTTACACTATCCGTGCTTCCGCTTCCTTACCTATAAAGAAGTAACAAAAGCAGTACCTATCTCCTTAGGGTTGATGTGAGAATTACGTAAGCTAATCCATATTATGTAACTCCTACACGGTGAGCTTTAGACACGTGTTAGCTGTGATCTTAAGGCAGCTGGGGGAGAGCGGAAGCTTAGGACCATAATGTCCTCCTCAGCACCATCTCCCCCAACCCTCACCGTCCCAGGCTTGGCGGTGGAGCTGGGAATCCGGTGGGATAAGGGTGAGACGCCAGCTTAGAAGGCGGTTGATTGTGGGTTCCTAGAAGGTGAGGACTCCTTCCGTGGCGCCCTGCATACCCAGTGACAAGGAACCTGGCCGTGGCACCCGAGGAACAGCGCTAGCTTCCCTTCGGCACCCCACCGGCACCCCCTCCCCCGAACCTGCCCCGGAGGGCGGGACTGCAGAGGCTTCCGTCAAAGAAGGAAGTGGTCCAGGCAGTGTAGAGAAAGCAACCCGGGAAGCGGAATCCGTGCGGTGGCCTGGAGACTGACCCCTCTCCCGGCCCCCAACCCCAGGGCACAGTGGGGCTCACGGGGGAGGCTGGAGATTGAACTGACCAACTCGAGCTGAGTCACGGGGCTTGGGGGGTGGGGCGGTGTGGGGAGCCGCGCGGCCTTGGGGCCCTGGCCGGCGGGTGATGAGGCCCCCTCTCTCAGGCACAGCGGTACCTCAGCCCCGCTGGTGCCCATCGAGGAAGTGGAGAACCCCGAGTTCATGGGCAAAGGCGGATTGGGCGCTGTCTTCCGGGCACAGCACAGGACTTGGGGGTTTGGAAGTGGCGGTGAAGATCGTGAACTCGTGAGTGCCCCGAGCCGCTTGGGGGCGGGTGTCTGGTCTGGGAAGCTGGGCGGAGGAGGAGGGGCCTCTGCGTGGCAGGGCCTGAGTGCGGAAGGGAAGGATCTTCCCAGGAGGGAGCTCGGCTCCAACCCGCGGCAGAGTGCCGGCCGGCGATATCCAGGGAGGTGAAGACCGTGGCAAGCCTGTGTAACAATCATGTGCTACCCCTGCTGGGGGTCACAAAGAAACTGGAGTGGGAGTACGTGTCTGCGCCGGCTCTGGTGACTCAATTCATGGAGAACGTTTCCTGGCGGTGCTGCTACAGCCCCAGTGCTCAAGGCCGGGGCCGCTCCTCGGCCGCCTGCTGCAGGACCTGGTGCTCGGGATGTGCTACCTGCACAGCCATTACCCCATGCTTCTACACCGGGACCTCAAGCCCCCCAACGTCCTATTGGACTCAGAGCTGCATGCCAAGGTCAGCGCATCCATTACGCAGCCCAACCCCTGGACGAGGTCCTGCCCCAGAGCTGCTCCAACCCCACCCACTGGACAGAGGACCTGCTGCAACCCTGTCTTCTGAATACCCTCAGCATCTCCCTCTGGACCCAGTGCTGCCCAAGTGTCAAGGCTCATCCAGGAGCTTTAGCCCCTGCCATACCAGGCGATAGAAGCCTTGGCCAACATGGTCAGTTCCATGGGTCCACCCCACGGGGCCCTCCAAAGACCCGTGGCTGACCTAGTCCAGGAGACTCAGACCTTGACCCAGCCCCATGGAGCGGGGACCCAGACCTCCAACCAGGAGCCTCACTGGTCCTACCATTCCGCTAACCCTCCACACCCCCTTTACAAGGCTGGGACCAAAATATCTGCGCAGCCACAGAAGGGCCTGCGCCTTCTGTGGGGGAGAGGAAAGGATTCTGCAGGCTGCTAGGCCCTGTCCATCTCCTATCTCCTCCTCCTTATCTCCTTCTGCAGCTGGAAGATTTGGGCCTGTCCACGTTTCTGGGAGTCTCACAGACAGGGGCAGGATCTGGGGAGTCAGGGAGCACCCCAGCTTACTTGGCCCCAGAACTGTTGGCTGATATAAACTGGAAGGCCTCCATGGCCAGTGATGTCTACAGGTAAGGTACTCCAAACATACATCCCCAATTTCTACACCTCTCTGGGTCCTTCTAAGGGATGGTATATGGAAAGGAGTCTTGTCAGCAGTTGGGTCAGGCCTCAGCTTTATGTCTTCTGCAGCTTCGGTATCCTAATGTGGGCAGTGCTAGCCAGAAGAGAAGCTGAGAGTAAAACTCTAGGCAGACTCTGGGATCCTTCACCTCAGGTGCCCCCTCCCCAAAACCCCCAATCCCCAAGCCCTCCTCTTCCTGTTTACCTGCTCAGACGGCCCTACTCCCTCCTCACATCTCCTACACTCCCTGCCCCTTTCCGTGATGGCTCAGGTGGCCTTCATACTCTGAATGTCTTCTCCTCACACCCACACCCCAGTAGTGGACCATAAATCACTGCAGCGGGAAGCAGTGTGTGAGAGGCAGATCCGGCCTGCATTGACTGAGCTGCCCCAGTCTGGCCCTGAGATCCTGGCTTGGAAGTACTGAAGGATTTAATGCAGCACTGCTGGAGCCATGAGGCCCAGAAGAGACCCTCCTTCCAAGGTGCGCTGGCCACTTAGCTGGCAGTTGAGGTAGGCCTGGATCTGTCAGCAGGGGCTTTTCACTGGAAAAGAAGTTTTGCTCACCTGCCACCCACTCTGCCTTCTCTCCAGAATGCCGACCAAACACCCAGAAAGCCCTCGATCTGGTAAAGAAAGGAGATGTCTGGTAAAAAGATGAATGCTGCAGTCTCCACAGTGAGTGCCCAATGCCCTCACCCCACCTAGGAGCTGGGCAGGATGGCACAACGTGGCTCCCTTGACCACCCAGTGACTCCCCACTGACCACTGTTCTCTAAGCTTTGTCTCTTGTCCCCAGTGTCCCCGCCCCATCCCTGAGTTCCCAGGCAACAGATATGAAGCAAGAGACTCCTCCCTTGGGTTTGCTCTGGCTCTCCCACCTCCATGCCCAGCCAGCTCCCCATCCTTGCAGGTAAAGGAGTTCCTGTCCGAGCACAGGGACAGCAGCAGGTAGTTGTCTGTCCTCAAGCCAGGCCCGGAAAGTACAGAAATGGATGGCCCTGGGGGAACCACAGGAAGCCATGATTCCATGGTCTCTGAAATGATGAACCTGAATCTGGAGGGGTACCCCAGGTCTGTTCCTGAAAAATGTACAAACCTTCCCGAGAGCATCAGGGCCCAGAGAGGGCAGGTTCAGCCTGCCCTGGACAGCAGAGACCTCTTCAGATTCAACAGCCCGACCTCCTCAAAATCCAGAGACCTTACCTGTCAGAAACCAGAAGCCCAGCCCCACCTCGGCTTGGACCCCAGGTCCTGGACCCCAAGGGTATCAGGTGAGACATTGGTAGGACTAGGGGATGCACTAGGACTCCTGTGAATCCTGTCCCCTTGTTAGGGGAGACTTGGGGTTGAGGGGGTCTGCAGTAGGGGAACAAGGCCCAGGACAGGGGCCCTGAGAGCCCTGTGTTGTTTGCAGGGGGCTGAGATACGTGACACCAACTGGCCTCCCAGGGCGCCAGGGCCAAATCCAGTACCAGGTACCCACTCCGCACTCCTTCCTCCTTCCTTCCCCCTGCTCAATTCTTCCACCATCTTCTTCCTCAAGACCAAATATAGATCCAGGGTACTTGGGGAGGGGAATGAGAAAGGGCCAGAGGCCACCTAACCCAACTTTCTCATTTTATAAATGAAGAAACTGACATCCACTGAGGTCACACAGCAAAGCCTGGATTTGCCCCTGAGCCTTCTGACTTTCCCCAACACCAGCTCTGTGAACCCCTGAATTCCATTCCATTGTTGCCATGTATGCCCAGAGGGTTTCCCATCAGAAAAGACCCAACCATCAGAGTCTCAGATGTTAGTTGCCACTCCTCTTGAGTTTCTGCAAACCCAATTCTGAAGGTGCAGCCTGAAGAGGAAGGCTGAAGACACACCTTGACCCAGTCACTGGCAGGCCCGGAGACCCCACACCTGCATTTCCCCAGGGTGAACACGAGGTGCCACTGCCTCTCCACCCTGCCGCTCCTCCTCACTTTGAGTCTCCAGAGCGCTTAACCCTCCCACCGTCATCACTCTTTCTCTTACAGGGCCACGGTTTCCTACCGTACTTCATAGCCAAGGGGTACGGATTGGAAACAACAACCATATGATTATACAAGGAAGAACTGCCTCATCCGTGCAGGGCCTGGCACCTCGGGGCATGGATAGGGGCCCCCAGCTCACCCCCCAAGGAATAGGTTCGAAAGAAGGACGGCAAGAACCCGAAGCCTGGAGTGGGCCACAGGGCTAGTATCATAATAGCAGGAATCGAAGCAGCTTCTAAACTGCCTCCTGCACTTGAGGCAGCTAGCCTAGACTTTCTCTGAGGGCCATCAGGCCTGCACCCGAACTGTCTTTGTGACCCCAGGAGTCAATGAATGTGGTGGAATTTTAACCAAAGCACCACCGCGACGAGGCTAAAGCTTCAGCCAGGGGCGGGAAGGGACGTGGATGAGAGGCGGGGGAGCTGACATGGAGGGAGTAGAAGGCACTTCCGTGTCTGGCTAGGGCGGGAAGGGGGATGCTGAGGGCTGTAGGTGGGCAGAGTTGTGGCACACAAGGTCAGGGCCCAGCTGGCGGCGGCAGGAAGGAATCCTGGAGGTCTGGCTCCTGGGCAGCTCTAATCTCAGGGCAGAGCACTTCCTGTAGAGCAGGCCCAGACCCCACCCTAAACCAAACCCTGAGGACAGAGGCTGTGGTCCTGCCACCACCTTTTCCCTGGGCTGTGGAGACTTGGCAGTGGAGTCCTGGGGAAGGGGGCTCGCCATGGGAATTCGCAGACCCCAGCACATCTTTGCCCTGCGTGGTGCCCCTAGTCTCTCGTACGTCGGCCCCCATACTACCACCTCCCTCCGCTGCATGCACACATTGCATCCGTGGAGGCACTGGAACCCTTTGATTCTCAGCTGCTGTCTGGGAGTGGACAGCGACGGCTCCACAAAGCTACACGCAGATGTGCCCCTCCCCTGGAGCTGGACACCACTGGAGTATGGACCACTCAGATACGGCCACACCGCTGCCATCTAGGCTGGAGGAGCAGGGAATGACCGCCTCCCATCCTAACCTAGAACCTAGCCCCCGTATGGCACCATGTTCTTCTTCCCTGCATCCTTACCAGCCTTGGCTCCAGCCCGCCCTCAGTCTCCCCACATCCAAGGTTCTGAACCCATTTTGACATTTGACGCTTGGCTCAGCCCACCCCACCCCTTGCGTCTCCCCCACGGTCCGCATTCCTCTCCCTTGAAGGGGCAGATGTGGGGAGGCTGTGGAGTTAGGAGAGACAATCAGAGTGGGGGAGGAGGTCTGCGGAGTCCGGCTAGGGCACAGGAAGGGCCGGGCTGTCCCACCGGGGAAGTGGGAGGGCGCCGAGCCGCCGGGAGGGAAGTGCCTGTTGCCCGGGGCTCAGAGCTAATAGCCTAGCAGCCAGTGTGACTCCGAAACCTGCCCTGGGGTTAGCCCGTTCAGCTGCGGCAGTGAGTTGGGGGAAAGGAAGTAGCCGGGGCTCCTTTGCTTCAACCCTAAATCCTGTGCCCCTGGCTTTTGCTAGAGCACCTCTGCAGTCTGGGTTTGAGGAAGGAGGAGCAAAGCATTGAGCAGTCCCTTCACTGCCAACTGGGAGAAGGCAAGGAGGTCACAGGGAGTGCCCTGGGAGGAGGTGGGATAGCGAGGTCGGGAGGTCCGGGCGCAAGTGGCTTGGACCTGGTGAGAACGGCACAGCTGGGGCTAGCTGGGGCCTCAGACAGTAACCCACCCTGGCCCTCCTCAGCCCCAGGGGTCACCCCAAGGCGGTATAGCTCTGGGCAGGAGAGACCATGGCCCGCCTCTTCAGTCCCCGGCCGCCTCCCAGCGAAGACCTCTTCTACGAGACCTACTACAGCCTGAGCCAGCAGTACCCACTGCTGCTACTGCTGCTGGTGATCGTGCTCGTCGGGCTCCTGGCGCTGCTCGCTGTTGCCTGGGCCAGCGGCAGGGTGAGTGGCGGGGGAGGTGCAGCGAGTGGGGCTCTGGTGCAGGGTGCCTCCTCAGGGACAGCGGGAGGGTCATTGCCTCAGGGGCATTTTCAGGGTTGGAACTTGTGGGTCTTCTTTTCTTTTGTTTCGGCCGCGCCTTGCAGCTTGTGGGATCTTAGTTCCCAACCAGGGATCAAACCCACGGTCCCTGCACTGGTAGCACGGAGTCTTAACCACTGGACACCACCGGGGTGGTCCCACGTGGATCTTCTTTTCGATGTGCTTTCTTGGCTGGGACCCGGGAAACCAGTGCTAGACCTTGCTAGGAACTGCAGTGACCCTGCACAAGTCACTCTGCCTCTCTGGGCCACAGTCTCCGGGTCCACACAAGGAGATAGCTGAGCCCTCGATGCTTCTAATTTCCCTGCGGGTACTGACAGACCTCAGACCTTACAAGCTTCTGTGATCTACTGGTCCTAGAATAAATCCAACACCGGAATTTCCAGTTTTCCGGCGGTGGGCTGGGGGTGGGGGGTGGGGTGGGAATTACACTGGGCCCCGTGGGAATCTGCTTCCTGGTTTTCTTTCCCTTTTAGGGGCCGTAGGGCAGTTGTACCCACAGAGTCCCAGAAGACACTTTACATCCCACTCTCATTTAGTTCCAAAATGAACCCGTTTCCAGTTTCTTTTGTGGGGGGAAAGGGGATCTTCAGTTCCACTTCTGGAAGTATCCTGCGTCAAGTTTTCTTTTCACATTTCGGAGGCAAGGTGGGAAAACCACTGGATGTGACCAATCCTTGCCCGTCCTCCTCCAAGTCCAGGAAGAGGTGGGGACAAACGGTGGAGACCGGGGTGGGAGTGGGGGGCTTCTACGCCTTGAGGTGATGGTGAGATCCAGCTCCCAGGCAGGCGAGGGAGGTTCTGGGCGCCCCCCTGCCCAAGCTCTGCTTGAGGGTGGGGTGGGGTGGGGTGGGGGGCGGGCGGGGCCCGAAACTCTGAACCTTGGCCCCGGGCAGGGAATCTCCCCAGCAAATTGGCCAGATTTGGATACACTCATGCCTAAGTGCCTTCTGTGAGCTGGAATTTCTCGCTTGCTTTGGGATCCCGGGTGGGGGTGGGAGGGGTGCTTTAGTTCCGAGAAAACTGAGTCTCAGAAAGCTCCTGGATTCACAAATGGCCAATATGCGGTTGGAGCCAGGTCTTCTGGGTAGATGGCCCAAGGTTCAGTCCCCCTGCAGCATGCCAGTGAGATAGTAGGTTGAATCACAGGAGACTGCTGGCTCTCATAGCACAGGGAGATCAGGTCGGTGCTTTGTGACCACCTAGAAGGGTGGGATAGGGAAGGTGGGAGGGAGGGAGACACAAGAGGGAGGGGATATGGGGATATACGTATGCATATAGCTGACTCAGTTATACAGCAGAAACTAACACAGCATTGTAAAGCAGTTATACTCCAATAAAGATGTTAAAAAAGAAAAAAGAGAGAGAGGGAGAAGGCAGCATCTTAAACTCAAAAAAAAAAAAAAAAACAGATTATCAGCAATTTCATGTGGTTCAACCTAATATGAATGGCAAGTGAAGGTGCCCTGCCTGCTTTTCTTACTTGGGTTTGAAACAGTTTTCAGAACGGGTCTGAGGGACTGCCCACTCCTCCTCTCCTTGGACAAGCTCCCCAAACTCCACACGCCAATCTTGCCTCATGTACCCCCTCCCCCGCAGGAGCTGGCCTCAGACCCGGGCTTCCTGACCACTATGCTGTGCGGGCTGGGCGGCTTCTCGCTGCTGCTGGGCCTGGCTTCCCGCGAGCAGCGACTGCAGCGCTGGACGCGTCCCCTGTCGGGCCTCGTGTGGGCAGCGCTGCTCGCGCTAGGCCTCGGCTTCCTCTTCACCGGGGGCGTGGTGAGCGCCTGGGACCAGGTGAGGCAGGCCGAGCAGTGGGGAGGGGACTCCCGGGCCTCCGACGCGCACTCAGGCCCCGAGGAGCAGCGCAGCAGTGTAAGCGTGCAACTTCCCGCGCCCGTCTCCCCCAGGTGTCCTTTTTCCTTTTTGTCATCTTCACCGTGTACGCCATGTTGCCCTTGGGCATGCGGGACGCCGCCGCCGCGGGTCTCGCCTCTTCACTCTCACACCTGCTGGTCCTCGGGCTGTATCTTGGGCCTCAGCCGGACTCACAGCCCGCGCTGCTGCCGCAGGTGAGCACGCGCGGAGCACAGGCTGCGTCCGAGGCTGGCTCCGCTGGGCGCTACTTGCTACCTCTGGGCATTCACCAACCGTTTTGATGAGCTGTGACTCCAAGGCACTGCGCAACGCTGGGCGCAGGGTACAAACACAGACCCCGACCGTGCCCTCGTGGAGCTGGTACAGAGCGCAGCGCCAGAAGAGGGCTCTGGGCCCACGGGGAAGGGAGCTCGCCAGAGGACTGGGGTGGTGGGGACAGATGTGGATGACGGAACCATCGCAGAGAATGTAAAAATTGGAGCTTGAGTAGTGCTGTGCTGCGGCGCGGGTGGGGATGGTGGAGTAGTATTCCCAGCAGAGGAAACGTACGTGCCAAGGTTTCTAGACCTAAGAGGCCGTGTTGGTGCAGCAGCCAAGAGTCTGCTTGGGGCGGGGGGAGGAGCAGTGCCCCCTATGGGTCCCACAGTGTGGCACCCGTTGCCTCGAAATACTTCGGTCTCTTAACTGCAGAGTTCTCCTCAGCCCTCTCAGAGACCAATCCAGCTACACACAATAGCCCGCCGACCCCGGGGTCCAGCGCCCTCTGAGGCTGACCCTTCCCCACAGCTGGCGGCAAACGCGGTGTTGTTCCTGTGCGGGAACGTGGCCGGAGCATACCACAAGGCGCTGATGGAGCGCGCGCTGCGCGCCACGTTCCGGGAGGCGCTTAGTTCCCTGCACTCCCGCCGGAGACTCGACACCGAGAAGAAGCACCAGGTCCGCTGGGCCCGGGAGGCCGGGAGGGACCGGGGCTCGGAGGGGGGAGTTGTTTAGATCGCACAACCGGGCTCTGGAAGCTGAATGACTTTGGGAGGGTCGCTTGACCTTCTGTTTCCTCCTTTGTAAAATGTGGCTATCACCCACCTTGGAAGGCCGCTGTGAGGCTCAAGCAAACTGAAGCTTGTGAAAGCATTTTAGAACGTTGTGATACTAAACAAAGGGCTCTAACTCCGGTATTGGTGCTGGAAGTTCAGTCCCTAAAGGTGATCAGTGCAGGGCAGGGGTGGAGCCAGGCTGTAGGTGGTGGGGGGAGGACCTGGGCCAGCGCCCTGGGAACACCTCTGGGGCTGGGGAAGTCTGTGGGCTCCTAAGGGTTTGGGGGGGCTGAGGCTCCTGGTTTTAGGGGTAGGAGTGTTGGTGCTTATAGTCACCTCCCCCAGGAACACCTTCTCTTGTCCATCCTTCCCGCCTACCTGGCCCGAGAGATGAAGGCGGAGATCATGGCACGGCTGCAGGCTGGACAGGGGTCACGGCCAGAGAGCACCAACAACTTCCACAGCCTCTATGTCAAGAGGCACCAGGGAGTGAGGTATAAGGAAGGATGGCAGATGGGAGGGGACGTGGGCTGAGACCCCAGCCCCACTGACGCAGTCTGCTCTGCCCAGCGTGCTGTATGCTGACATCGTGGGCTTCACGCGGCTGGCCAGTGAGTGCTCCCCTAAGGAGTTGGTGCTCATGCTAAACGAGCTCTTTGGCAAGTTCGACCAGATCGCCAAGGTCAGAGGGGGCTTCCTTCCCCACCTTCAAACTCCCCACCCTGGAGAGCCCCTTCCGAGGGAAAATCCTGCCTTATAAGATCCCAGTCCCACTTCCAAGTCCGTGTGGGCGCCCAGATACTCCACTGCAGGTAGGAAACCCTCTCACATCTCCCCAGGTATGGAACTGCTCACTGCACACTTCAAACCTGGAGAGACCTTTCAACATCCTCACAGATGCCCCAACCACAACACCCCCAAACAGGCTCTGAGCCCCAGCATAGGTGTCTCTGGACACTGCAACCAAATCTAGATAGATTTTTCTGATGCGCTACCATTAGGAGGCCCTTCCAAGGGAAACCTCTGCCCTCTGCATCCTCAGCCCAGCTATCTTCTCAGTCCCCAGGGATGCCCCTAAGCAACTTAATCTTGGGTGTCCCCCCAAAAAAACTCTCAATCCTGAGGTGACTTTCATGTGCTCAAATCTGGATACACGCTACACATGCCAAAGATGGAGAGAGCCACAGACATCCCAACCTTTCAGAAGCCCTTCTGAGAAAGACACCCACATAGGAGACCTCAGCCAGCCCCGTATCAAGTTAAGAGAGCCCCTAGATCTGACCTAGACAATCCCAACCTCAGAAGTTCTTCAGGAATGCCACATTTGCTCCCACTTTTCCCCAACTCCCTCCTGCCTCCTTTGACCACTAACCAGGTGACCCCCTCCCCCTGTACACCCTTCCCCCAGGAGCATGAATGCATGCGGATCAAGATCCTGGGAGACTGTTACTACTGTGTCTCCGGGCTGCCGCTCTCGCTGCCAGACCACGCCATCAACTGCGTGCGCATGGGGCTGGACATGTGCCGGGCCATCAGGTCAGCTCGGGTGGGCAGGATGGATGTGGGGTGGGGGCGGGTAGGGTAGTGGAAGTCATCCCAGAGAGAGGGAGGGGTGCTGCATGGGTAGGGCTGAAGGCAGCGCTCCGACTGGTCTCCACACACTCTGCTCAGGAAACTTCGGGCAGCCACCGGCGTGGATATCAACATGCGTGTGGGTGTGCACTCGGGCAGCGTGCTCTGCGGGGTCATCGGGCTGCAGAAGTGGCAGTATGATGTCTGGTCCCATGACGTCACTCTGGCCAACCACATGGAGGCGAGTGGAGTGCCAGGGTGAGAGCTGGGGCTCCAGCAGGCTATAGCAAGAGCCCAGTCAGGCCTCCCACATGCCTGGTTTTCATAGTTCTTTAAAATGGGCACGTTCCCAAGTGGGGCTCAGAGAGATCCTGGGGTACAGGGAGGGGAGCTGGGAGACACCTCCTGTAGCCCAGGGCCTTGCTTGAAGTCAGACCTCCAGGAACGATCCTCGAAAGAAATGAGAGATTTGGAAGCCCTCCCTTCTGATTCCCACTGCCCCCTCCTTCCAGACGAGTACATATCACAGGGGCTACGCTGGCACTGCTGGCAGGGGCTTATGCTGTGGAGGATGCAGCCATGGAACACGGGGACCCATACCTTCGGGAGCTAGGGGAGCCGACCTACCTTGTCATCGATCCCCGGGTAAGAGCCCAGCCTGGACCCCATGGGCTGGCCCACCCTAACCATCCACAGCCAACGGGCCTGATCTCTTCCATGCCAGAGACTGAGCTCCTATGTCCTGAAGTGTGTATCGTGGGGGAGGGGACACAAGCCTTTAAGGGGTGTGGGGAGAATGGGGAAGGGTCTGTGATCTTGACTCTCAGCCCTCATGTGCCCCAGGCTGAGGAGGAGGACGAGAAGGGCACTGCAGGCGGGTTGCTGTCCTCTCTTGAGGGCCCCAAGATGCGTCCATCACTGCTGATGACCCGCTACCTGGAGTCCTGGGGTGCAGCCAAGCCTTTCGCCCACCTGAGCCATGTGGAGAGCCCTGTGTCCACCTCCACCCCTCTCCCGGTACGTGCACCTCCTTCATGAGCCCAGCACTTACGTAAACCCGCCCCCATTGCCCACTTCCAGCCCCTCCCGCCCCCACCACTAGTGAGTCACTTGACGTCACGAGGTCCCGAACTTTCTGGTCACCCTCGTTACTGGTTCAGGACCTTCCTTGCCCTTCTTTCCGGAGAAAGGGCAAAGATGACTGCCCTCAGAGACGACCCAAGATCCCACAGACGCTATGTCCCTTGCTACCCAGCCTCTACTCAGGAAAGCCCCTTCCCCTGGTACCCTACTTCCTCCTCACTCTGAGGCCAGTGGTGCACACCTGTTCCCACCAGGAAGTGTCTCTGTTTAGCTCAGTCCTGCGACTGCACGCTCTCTTCTTCAGTCCCCTCCGGGACCCAGAAGGCGGGGCCAATCGCTTGTTGCCCCTACTCTCCAGCACTTGTACACAGATAAAATGAGGTGACAGTGAGAATCTCTCATGGCCTTGAAGAAGGAAATCACCATGAGTGGGCGGGAGGGGGGAGGGAGAGAGGGGAGCCGGCCTACCCCTCCTCTGGGGTAAGTTAGAGCAGGGCCAGTTACTGGCTGACCTATACATAGCACTTCAAGGTAGTCAGTGATTCATTCACCAGCTGCCGGAGGAGCCTGGATCTCCTCCACCAGCCGACTCTTGAGGTTGGTACTTGATGACAAGCGGCCAGAACCCCCTCATGCAGGGACCCAGGCCATGTCCCTAAAGGCTTGCCCTGGGATTACATTCCTCAGCCCGTTCTCCTCCATTTTACCCTATCTGCCCAAAACCTGTTCAGCATTCCCAACCACCTATCCACAGATCTTCCCAGCATCTTCTCTACTAGGTAGACCAGCTTGAATCTATGGGGTGACTACAGAGTACCCTTTCTGTGTCCCATCCCCACTCCTCTCCCATCCAGCAGGAAAGCAGGCCAGAGATCGGTGAACAGCGGGGAGCGGGGAGGGGGTGGACCTTGGCAGCAGTAGCTCGGCGGCTGAGTGCTTAATTTCAACCCTCAGCATGGGGAAGGGAGCTGTCAGAGGGCTAAGCTGGCAGGATGGAGAGGAAGGAAGAGCCCAAGACCCAGCTGACTGTTGCAGGATGAGACCTCCCAGTGGGGGTGGGGTAGAAAGGGGTTTGCCAGGAGCCCAGGGGCTGTAAGACAATATTGGGTACAATCCCCGAGGTGGGGAAGCCCCCCAGAACCCATGCCAGAACTCCCCAACCCCCCACTGGCATGCAGGCTAAGAAGTTCAGGGCAGAGTGGGAATCCCTTGCTCTAAGGTATCTCCTGAGGCAGGACCTCACCAACCCAGAGACTCCCTTCTCAGCCCCTGATATCCCAGGGTCTCATTCAAATGTTAGGGATCCTGAGAATCACACTTAGCCTACTATTAAACAAGGCGGAACTTTGGGGTGGTGGGGTGCTATTTGTGTGGTGGCTACCATCCATCCATTCCTTCCTTCCACAATCTTTGAGCACCTACTATGTTGCAGGCACTAGGTTAGTTCTTGAGAAGACAGAAATGAATAAGACGTTTTCCCTGCCTTCAGATAACTTATAGGCATGGGGCCCGGGAAGGGGGGCGCAGGTAGGTAGTCTGATAAAAGTGAGGATCAGGCATAGATGGCCCCACGCCTAGAACATACCTCTCAATCGCTCTCCGTCTCTCCCTCTCTGCTCCTCTCACATACACAAGGTTTTGGTTTGGGGGATGATGTGGCCCCCTGTGACCCTGCTTCCTTCACATGAGCCAGGCGAGTGGGGAAGGACGGTCACCACACATCCTCACCCCCTTCCTCGGCGCTTGTCTTCACCTGCTCGTGTGCTCCTTCTCACGTCTCTGCACACGTTGCGTATTCCTTTCGGTGCAGAAGAGACTGACTGTAACCAGGTTTGTTTCTCTTCCTCTTTCCCTTTCTTCTCCATTTTCGTTTCCCTCTCTCACCGCCTCCCAGCTCAGCCTGACCATCACGAAAGGTCAGAGGAGATTCAGAGTGTCCTGCGTTGCCATTCCAGTTTCAACTAACAGGGATTTTGGGGCATGGGGTGATGGGCAAGTCACTGCCTTTGGAATCTGTTGCGGTCCTTAGGGAAGATGAGACAAGGAATCAACAGCCACTCGTGCCTACAGAGGATCCAGGGTTGCCTCCTAAGTGATAGAAACTATGAGGAAATCAGAGAGTATAGAGACTCTGGGAGTCTGAAGAGTCAGGAGGGAGCTTGAAGAAGTAAATATGGTTCGAACCTTCCCTTGAGGGTAGGTGGGATTTGGTAGAGACAGAGGTGGAGATGGAGGTAGAAATGGAGATATACAGGGAGAGATAGAGATAGAGAGAGTTCATTAGAGGCAAGGGAAGCAGCCAGGTCAAATGCTCAAGTGAAGGCCGGGTGTAGGTAATGGAATGCCTCACTGCAGAGAGGCTCCACCACGGTGGAGGACGCTCACCATCTTCCATCTTCCCCCATCCCTGTGTTCTCCCTGCAGTCAAGGCCGGGTGTAGGTAATGGAATGCCTCACTGCAGAGAGGCTCCACCATGGTGGAGGACGCTCACCATCTTTCATCTTCCCCCATCCCTGTGTTCTCCCTGCAGGAGAAGGCCCTGTCTTCCTTCAGCCCCCAGTGGAGCCTGGACCGGTGAGGAGGCCTGAACAACTTTGACAGTGGGGCTGTCCCAGTGACCTACCTCCATCCTCCCTGGGGGGGCTTCTCCTGCTTTGCCCAGATGCTTTTGAGGATCTCCCTGGTGACAGGCTGGGCTCTCACTGTGCAGGAGCCGTACCCCCCGGGGACTGGATGATGAACTAGACACCGGGGATGCCAAGTTCTTCCAAGTCATCGAACAGCTCAACTCTCAGAAGTACGGAGAGCGGGAGAGGGCTGGGAGGGCTGGAGGCCTGGGCTCATGTGGTAGAGGAGGGGTGGTAGGACCTGGAAGGAAGGGAGAGCCTTCCCAGCTCTAGCCCTTCCACTCACCGGACCACGCCCTCCTCCCTGCCCCTTCCTCTTCCGGGCTTACTGCCCCCACCCTCCACCAGACAGTGGAAACAATCAGAGGACTTCAACCCATTGACACTGTACTTCCGAGAGAAGGAGATGGAGAAAGAGGTAGACTGGGGGGATGTCACCATAGGACTTCCCAACCTCAGTTCCTGCACCCTGGGGAGGGAGCAGGCCCTGTGGTCCCACCTCCCCTCCCCAGGTCTGCCCAGTTTGTGACCCTGGTGGGTGAAGGGCTCATACCCATCTATTGAATTACTGGGTGGTGATGGGAGGGAGGAGGGCAGCTCCTTGGGGAACAGGTAGAGGCTACCTGGGGCAGAACTGGAGGGGGGACAGTGAGGCTGGGGACCCACTCCTTGCCTGGGACTGACACTGATGGGCAGCACTGGTGCCCTGTCTCCACCGACCCCCGCCCTTCCAGTATCGGCTCTCTGCACTCCCCGCCTTCAAATACTATGCAGCCTGCACCTTCCTGGTCTTTTTCTCCAACTTCATCATCCAGATGCTGGTGACAAACAGGTGAGGGACACCGAGGCAAGGGAAGCCCTGATTCTCAAGAACAGAACCCCTGGCTCTTCCAGACCCCTGGCCCACACTTTCTTCCCTTGCCCACTTCCCCTCGGCTCAGGGCACTGAGCCACAGAGGAAATGGAAACATGTGGTCTGGGGAACTGGTCATCGTAGCCCTCATCTTACTATCTTACATCCTGTGGACTTTCTGTGTACCCCAAGCATTTTCACATACCCGTCTTTCAATTCTAGCAACAGTCCCATGAAGGAGGTTTTGTTCCCATTGAGAAGTCCAAATCTCACAGCAAATGAGCTTAGAGAGTAGGTCCTCACTCCCAGTTCACTGCTAGGAGGGGTGAGGACTCATTCAAAACTCAGCCAGATGAAAGAGCTTTGGCCTGAAAGCGCAGAGACCAGTCTGATGCAGCCTCGGCCACTCCTGTGAGTCCCCTGTCCCCTTCCAGTATTGCCCCTACATTATCCCAGTACTGTCCTTGACCCCCTCAGCTTTCCCAGATCATCAGCATGTAATGCCTTTCATCAGCCTAGACCTCGTCGGCAGCCGGTTCAGATCCCCAGGACCACTTTTCCCCATGTCTCCCAACCAGACTGAACGGCACCCTCCTAGCGCCCAGAGAACCTCTTCTGGTTCTTAAAGGCCTCGCTCTTGTCTCTCTTTAGGCCCCCAGCTCTGACCATCACCTATAGCATCACCTTCCTCCTCTTCTTCCTCCTCCTCTTCGTCTGCTTCTCAGAGCACCTGACGGTGAGGTGGGCTTGGGGGCAGAGTGGCGAGCTGGGGCCCTGACCACGACTTGGCCTGCAGTGGGTGCCCCAGCCCCACGGCTAAGACTCCCATGCTCCCTCCACAGAAGTGTGTCTTGAAAGGCCCCAAGATGCTGCACTGGCTGCCCACACTGTCTGTCCTAGTGGCCACACGGCCTGGACTGCGAGTTGCCCTGGGCACCGCTACCATCCTGCTCGTCTTCTCCATGGCCATTACCAGCCTGGTGAGAGAGACGGGGCCCTATGCGCCCCCATTAGGGCATGCCGGACCTGCCAGAGGCTGAAAGAGGACCCCTGGATTTGGGAGGACTGCTGGACTAAAGCCAGGGGATGCTGGAAATGTTGGACAAGTATAAAAGAAAATTATAGTCGCCCACGACCTACCACCTGGGCATAATCATTGTTAATAACACTTTGGTGGATATCCTTCCTATCTTTTTTCTATGTATGCAGACCTTCCTTCCTTACCTTACTCACTATGATTTTGTAAGCTGAGTTTGGCTGATTTTTCAGAACTTAGCATCGTTCCTAGAATTCTATCCCTGAAAAGCACCTTAGGAATCATTCCCCATCCAAGTTACAGAAGCAGAAGCTGGGGCCCAGAGAGGTTAAGTGGCTGGCAAAAGATCACACAGTGGATCCATGACAGACTAGAGCTCAGGACACCCTCTCCCCCAATCCCTGCCCCCCCCGCCCCCGCCAGCGAGGACCCCAGTGCTGAGGCTCCCTCACCAACCAGAGATAGCAGGCTCCACCCCTTTGGAGGAGTCTGGCCACGACTCATCCCTGGGTCAGCTGCAACCCGGCACAAGCCACCACTGTGCCCAAGGAACTGCCTGCCCGCCTCAGCTCCTTGTCTCCTTCTGCAGGTCTTCTTACCGGCAGCATCAAACTGCCCTTTCTGGGCTTCCAATGTGTCCTTCACAGCTTCCAACCTCTCCTGGGAGCTCCCTGAGTCCCTGCCTCTCATCAGCGTCCCCGTGAGTATCCCTCACAGCCCTGAATCTCCTTCTCCAGAGCCTTCCTCCGCCCCTCCCCCACCCCTTAGTTGAAGAGCACTTCATCCTGTGGACCGGGACAGATATAAGTCACACTTGGCGTGTGTGTGTGTGTGTGTGTGTGTGTGTGTGTGTGTGTGTGTGTGTGGCCGACACCCTCTACCCTCCCGTTAGGACTGGACCCTGGGAGGGGCAGGACAGGAGGAGCCCTGGGGCGGCCCCCGCCCCTGCGCCTGCCCGAGGGACATGCCCCACCTCCTGACTGCCTTGCCCGGGCCCCCAGTACTCCGTGCACTGCTGCGTGCTGGGGTTCCTCTCCTGCTCCCTCTTCCTGCACATGAGCTTCGAGCTGAAGCTGCTGCTGCTGCTGCTGTGGCTGGCGGCCTGCTGCTCCCTCTTCCTGCACTCCCACGCCTGGCTGTCCGACTGTCTCATCGCCCGCCTCTATCTGGGTGCCTTGGACTCCAGGTGCGCACGGCCGCTGCACAGTGGGGCACGGGCTGCGACGGGACAGAGCAGAAGTGTTTTCATCTCTTTGTCTGAGCCACCCACAGGGCAAAAGGAGAGGGAGGCCGAGGGCTACGTGGGCACGGGTGCGGGAGGTGGCGGGGAGAGGCCATCGAGAAGGGGCAAGGCAAAGGGAAGCCCTGATCTGTAGCCTCCTCAGGCCAGGGGTGCTGAAGGAGCCTAAACTGATGGGAGCAATCTCCTTCTTCATCTTCTTCTTCACCCTCCTGGTCCTGGCTCGGCAGGTAAGTCTCCCAGCTCAGCCCTCCAGGGCCTCCCTAGGAAGGGTGAGGCGGAGTCCCCATAGGTGTGACTTCATCTTCCCCTTATTCTCTTACTGCCTTTCCCTTATTCTCACCTCTTCAGGGTGGAGCCCAAATGGTGTGTCCATTAGAAGCTTCTAAGTGAACCTTCCTGCTCCCTTTCTTTCTCCTTCACTCCCCGAGGGGAGCACCCTCAAATTCTCCCCTCCCCTCCTCCCTCCCACCCCAATCTAGGAGAATTCATGCTTAAGAAAAAATCTGCTGCCGCTACTGTCCTCGCTAGTTTGAATCTAGATTCAAGGCAGTCTCCCCAGGGATAGTTGCACCTTAAGCCTTTTCTCTAAACTGGGGGTGTGGGATGGTTTTAAGCGTCACGGAGTGAGGGGCGAACACTCAGGAGCTGGGGTTCCCCCTGTACTGTCTCTTCCCATGGCCCCCTGGTGACCCTCCCCAGAATGAGTATTACTGCCGCCTGGACTTCCTGTGGAAGAAGAAGCTGAGGCAAGAGCAGGAGGAGACAGAGACGATGGAAAACCTGACTCGGCTGCTCTTGGAGAATGTGCTCCCCGCGCACGTAGCCCCCCAGTTCATCGGCCAGAATCGGCGCAACGAGGTGACTCCCCACCCCCAGCTCCTGAGCCCCAGACGATGAAAGTCTTGGCTTGACCCATCCTCTCTGGACTCCTGTACCATGGGTTGGGTGGCTGCCCGAGCCCCGGTGCCCGTCAGGTGCCTCCATTTTCACAAGAGCTTAGGCTCTGTCTTTGGCGAGCACGGAATCTCCGGCTCCCAGGTTCTTACTTGGAAGGCGCGTCCTCTCTAATGGCCACCCTCTCCACTTCAGAAGCCTCATTGCGTGTCGATGGGAACTGTGTGAAGGGCACAGTCCACCCATCTCTCTAGCCCTGCATTATCCAGTATGGTAGCCGTTAGCCTGGCGTGGCCATTTAAATTTAAATTAATGACAATAGAAAATTCACTTCCTCGGTCACGCTGGCCACATTTCAAGTGTTCGACAGCTTCTCGTGGCTAGTGGCTGCCATATTGGGCAGCACGTAGAATAGGCGTTTCCATCGCCACAGAAACTTCGGTTGCGTGATGCTGCTCTAGATCCTCAGGTATCTTGCTACAGTCAGAGGGTCAGAGGTCACTCACATATCCGCAGCGTCTTCCCTGTACCACCACCACCTCGCACTGTCTGCTGTGGAAACGCTCTTGGCCCGTATCGAGAGGGTGTTAAAGAAATGGCTCAGGGGCTATGTCGCAGCCTTGTGCCTCATCTCCGCTCTCGAGATCAGTAGTAGCTCTGCTTCTCCTGGTTTCTTCTCTTATAGACCCTGGACATCTGGTAACTGATCCTGTTTCTGTCTTCTCATTGGCTACTAGAAAGCTCAGAGCCAGAATCTGGGATTAATGAGATCCCCCCTTTCCCTACCATTGCTCTTTTTTTTTTTTTTTTTTGAGTTTGAACAGCAAAATCCTTTTCTCAAAGCTCTGGAGGTTATTATTGCTTCATTTTATCTTCCAAACTGTAGCTATCTTTGTAAGCTGACTTAACACTTTTCAGCAATAAGATAGGATATACAGAGAATTCCCGTGGACGTGATCCCAGTTCCAAAAGAGACTCCCTTCACATTGCTGTGAGGTGATCTTGACTCTGAACCTCTGTCTCTCCTGGAATTGCAATGAGACCCAATCTTTAACTCTTGAGTCACATCCCTGGGGTAACCTGGCCCTACCCCTCTCGTTCCTTCCCGATCCTTCTTAAACCAAGGCGGTGGAGTGTGGACACGGGGAGGAGGACCCATGTAGACCCAGAAGGGGGAAGAATGTGGCATAGCCCCTTAGCCCAACCTCTTGCCCTCCCAGGACCTCTACCACCAGTCCTACGAGTGTGTTTGTGTCCTCTTCGCCTCAGTCCCAGACTTCAAGGAGTTTTACTCTGAATCCAGCATCAACCATGAGGGGCTAGAGTGTCTGCGGCTGCTCAATGAGATAATTGCTGATTTTGATGAGGTGACAACTTGAAAGGTCCCCCCAGACCCTATGACCCGGATTCTAGAATTTCCCACCAGTCCCTCCTTCCACTTCGCTCTCCCGGCCATAAGGCCCATCCTCCCTCCCCAGTCCTCCTGCTTCTCCTCTGATCCCCCAGCTCTGCCCTCCCCAGCGACTCTGCCCACTACCAACTCTCCTCCTGCCACCATCCCTGGCCCCACAACTGGTCCTTTAGCTTCCAAAATCCTGGGGCTGGGCTTCTGGGAGAGAGCAAGAGAGACTGGGGACACAGCCTCCTTTCCGTACAGCTGCTCTCCAAGCCCAAGTTCAGTGGGGTGGAGAAAATCAAAACGATCTGCAGCACCTACATGGCAGCTACAGGCTTGAACGCCACCTCTGGACAGGACGCACAGCAGGTACAGCGTCCCTTCATTTCGTGCTGACCCTCGCCCGGGCTCTCGTTGGTGGGCCCATCAGTGGGTCTTATCCCTGTGACCTCATTGATCCATCCTGGTGGGCCGGCCTTTTGCCAGGATGCTGAGCAAAGCTGCAGCCACCTTGGCACCATGGTAGAGTTTGCCGTGGCCCTTGGGTCTAAGCTGGACGTCATCAACAAGCACTCATTCAACAACTTCCGCTTGCGTGTGGGTGAGGACCCTCCCTTGCTGGGACAGTCTGGGACCTCCTCCTCACTTTCCCAAGCTCTCCCTCTCCCGAATCCTTTGTTAGCTGCTCCGCAGCTCACCCCGGGAGCCCCCTCCAGACTCACCCCTTGGGATGGAGCATGAAGCTGCTGGGCCAGAAGCTATGAGATCCATCCAATTCTTTCCCTAAGCCGCACACCTCCAGCCCCTCCTCCTTTCCTCCAAGGCCCCTAGGCCCTTCACCCTAGTTCCTTGAGCTTCATCTTCCCCACCACTTCCTCGAAATCCCCCCCTCAGGGCCCCTCTTTACCGTACCTCTTGTCAGGGTTAAACCACGGACCTGTAGTGGCCGGAGTGATTGGGGCCCAGAAACCACAATATGACATCTGGGGCAACACGGTGAACGTGGCCAGCCGGATGGAGAGTACAGGCGTCCTGGGCAAGATCCAAGTGAGGGAGCCACATTGGAGGCATGGGGGCGGGGCGATAGGTAGGGCCACTCCCACATTCCCTCACCCCTCCTCCAATTGCAGGTGACGGAAGAGACAGCCTGCGCCCTGCAGTCCTTAGGCTACACCTGCTACAGCCGGGGCATCATCAAGGTCAAAGGCAAAGGGCAGCTCTGCACCTACTTCCTGAACACAGATTTGACACGAACTGGACCTCCCTCGGCCACCCTAGGCTGAGAACCCCACCCCCTCCTCCCACCTATAAGATCCTCAATAAAGATACTCTGGTATGTCTGGGTTAGAATTGATGTCAGAAGCTACTAGTGTATCTGGGGAGCATCTTCTCCTCGCCTCTCAGTAGTATGGCTTCTTCTCAGGCCAAACTGAGTGTGTGTGTGTGTGAAGTGTGAGCATGAGTGTGTTAAAAAGGAGTGATTCTTTCTCACAAGCTCAGCAAGACGACTGCCTCAGCCTTCCTGCCTGCCTGCCAACATGATTCCAGTGTTTTGTACCCTTGGAAGCAGAAAGGATTTTATCCACATGACTCAAAACAAAGACTTGTCCTTTCCTGCTCCCCATCCACATATACTGGAAAGAATCCCCAGTAAAATGTCATTTGATCTTTATTCATTCAACAAACACTAAATAAGCACCTGTTATGTGCTTACTATGTAGCATGGGCGGGAGGCCTGGGAAATAATCTATTAGGTCCCTCCCTGTTTTGACTGCTGTTCTCAAACGGACCCACCATGCTTTCTAGCAAGGACGTGTAGACCGTTTGAGGGTCTCCTGTTCTCAGGTCCCTCAGATTCCCCCCTGCTTCCTTTTGCATCCTTCTGCACAGTTGCCGATATTACGTGGGTCTTGAAGCATCCAGGGCTCATTCCTACTTGCTCATACTTTGGGGTCCATGGGAGATGTCTTGACACCCTAAGTTTGTGGCAGGTGTTGCACGTGGATTTGGGGGTTTTCTCCTAGTTGTCTTTTTTTATAGGAGACATTCAAAAAGTACACTGCCGCTACCATCTTTTTTTTTTAAACGAATATCGTGTATTTTTATTTTATTTATTTATTTTTAATTTTTGGCTGCATTGGGTCTTCAGTGCTGCGCGCGGGCTTTCTCTAGTTGTGGCGAGCGGGGGCTACTCTTTGTTGCAGTGCGCGGGCTTCTCATTGCGGTGGCTTCTCTTGTTGTGGAGCACGGGATCTAGGCGCACAGGCTTCAGAACGTGTGGCACACGGGCTCAGTAGTTGTGGCTCACGGGCTGTAGAGCACAGGCTCAGTAGTTGTGGCACACGGGCTTAGTTGCTCCGCAGCATGTGGGATCTTCCTGGACCAGGGCTCGAACCCGTATCCCCTGCACTGGCAGGCGGATTCTTAACCACTGTGCCACCAGGGAAGCCCCTACCATCTTATTAAAACGCTGTCGGAACAGAGCCAGTCCCAGACTCTCCAAGGCAACAGTCATCCCTAGGAAAGAATGACTCAACCTTCTCACTTCTGCAAATCTTCATTTCCTAAGGGTAACCACATCACAGAGGGCCCTCAGCTCCAGCCTGCACCAGAGCCTTTTAGGGGTTGGCAGAATGCTGATTTGCAGAATTCTAGGGGATAAGATCTGATGACTTGGTTCTCAAGTGAGGCCTCCTTGGGAGACACAGGGAAGGAAAGCAATCCCCTAGGACACCTCCCACTGAGAGGACAAAGATTACTGGTAGGAAGTTGGAGTCCTGCTAATAAAGATACCCATCACAGCCTCCAGGGCAGACACCTCACAGCAGTGCTAAGTGTTCTCAGAAGGTCTGCTGAGTCGGGGAGTCTGGAGTGATGAGCCCACGTGGGTGGTCTTCCTTGGCCAGCTCCTTCAGGGGTCTGCAGCCCTGTGTTGTTCTCAGTATGATCTGCAGACCACCTGCCTCAGAGGCAGGGAGGGAAGAAGGTCTGATTTCTATGTCTGTGTCTCTTCCAAAGCTGAAAATCATGGGAAACTAAAGGATGTGCCTCTCAGCTATTGAGAAGGACACCCATAAGAGCAACCAGGAGCACCCCAGTCCGCCATAATACACATGCCCCACACACAGGGTTGACCCAGTTTCAGACTTCAGTTTTCATTGCAAAGCTGCCCATGGGGGCCAGGCTCCCACTCTGCCCTGACTTGCTCTTCCCCTCCCTCTCATCCACTCCACCCGCCACCTGGGTAAGAGGAGGTTGAAGAATTGGGTCAGGCCAGCGTGGGCGTATTCCCCCAGGAGGAAAGCGAGCAGCCTTCCCGCCACCACCCCGCAGGCCTAGCTGACTTCGCTTCGCTCGAGAGGGTTGGTGGGGGCAGTGAGGCTCTCGGCGGGGCCAGGTTCGGGAGAGGCGGGTGCACCCCTCACCGTCTGGGCCAGGGTGCCCCCGCGGCGGCTGCTGGACGCCTCGGAGCCGGTGCCCTCCAACAGCTTGGCGACGAAGGCCGTGCCAGCCGAGCGCTGCGGGCCGCCGGCAGCGCATGCGCACAGCACGGGGTTCACGCTGCTGCTCAGGAAGGCCAGCGTTCTGAGCGCTTGCGGGTCAGGTGCAGCCGCTGACTCTCAGGCCGGGACCCCAGTGTCTTGCCCGCCAGCGCTCGGACCCCCTCGGCCAGGTTCACCACGTGGTAGGGCAGCCAGAAGGCAGCGAAGGCCAGGATGATAAAGGCCAGCAGGCGGCCGCTGCAGAGGCTGCGGCGGAAGCGCCGGACCCGCAGCCGGCGCCGGATGTCGGAGTAGCTGGCCACCACGGCCAGGAAGGGCAGCAGGAAGCCGGTGACCACCTCGAAGAACAGATGGAAAGCCCTATGTGCTTCGCTGGGGTACTTCGGGAAGCAGACCAGGCTCCTGTTGTCCGGACCCAACGTCACTTTGCGGTACAAGATGACGGGTGTGGCCAGCAGGACAGACACCACCCAGATGCCTGCTAGCGCCCGCCAGGCAACTGTCTTGGTGCGAGTTTCTGGGACACAGAGGGGAGGGCCACCACCAGCGAGCGGTCCAGGCTCATGGCCGTGATAAGCAGGATGCTGGCATACATGCTGACTCCGCAGACATAGTGGAACAGGCGGCAGTCAGCCAGTCCAAAAGTCCAGGTGCCTTGGGCCGTGTAGTAGAGGAAAAAGGGGGCAGTGAGCAATACGGCCAAGTCGGCCAGGGCCAAGTGTAGCACCAGCGGGGCAGTGACAGAGCGCTTCCGCATCTCTACCAGGATGCTCCACACCACAAAGCTGTTGCCGGGCAGCCCCACAGCCAGTGCTACTGACAGTACGATGATAACCAGCAGAGAGATGAACATGACACCTGGTGACGAGGGTGCTTCAGGAGATGTAGCGTTCGTGGCCATTGCAAGGACCTGGAGAGCGAGGGCGGACACGCACATGAGGGAAGGGACAAGGGTTTCCTGATACCCTGGACACACCTAGCCTGCGTATTCTACTCTGTCTCCAAGGTCAGCAGCATCAGTTGCACCTCCGCAGTATACTGCCCTCATCACTGCCACCTGACCTGTCTTAAGGGGATCTGGCTGAGGAGAAAGACTTAATTTCCCAACTGGGCCACAGGGCCCCTTCCTGCCCACAGACCCAATTGCAAAATATATAGCAACAGCAGAAGCAGTATTTCCAGACCCTTCAGCCTCCTTCCCTCAGGAGACCCTGAAACCCAGAACCAAAGTGGGGACTTTCCTTACCAATGCCGCACCCCTCAAAAGGCTAGCTCCTTTTCCCCCCGCCAGGCCCTCGGCCCTTCATTCCCACTGACTTCTTCCAACCACCTACCCACTCGCCCCAGAGATTCCCGGGGCCCATCAAGAATAACAGGGATGGGAAGGATTTCGTGGATAGGAGACAAGACTAAGTCCTCCCAAGTCATTTTACCACTGGTCAGGCTTTCTTTGGAAATTCCTTTGGACCTTCTCTTATGGTTTCACCACCCCCCACACTCCCCTACTCCCAGGAAACTTACTTAAGGCTTTGCCGAGCACTGGTTAGAAGCTGGTGTCAATCCCAGGGTGAGAACAGAGTGGTGTAGCCTATCCCCAGATCTGTCCCAGGGCCAGGGGCCTGGCCTGGGGTCCAGGTTCTATCAGCTAAGTCAGCCAGAGAGGAAGTACCACAGAGCAGGGGAGGGAGAAGACACATCTTCCTGAGGGTGGGGTGAGAACTCCTACCCCCTCCCTTCACTAGATGAGGTGGAATATTCTTCATGTTCCAGAAGAGCCCAGCTGGGAGGAGGACTCCTCAGGGGTGGGGCGAGAAGAGAAGAGCCCCAGAAGGGGCAGTGAGAGAGGAAAGAGGGGTGAGGGGGTGAGTAGGCTGGGGTGTGGCCTCAGATGCAGGTCTAGACCAAAGCATTGAACAGAGTAATCAACTGCGTCATACAGGAGAAGGAGGGAAGGAAGCCAGAGAGGGGAAACGGACTCAGATTGAGAGGTCAGAATGTTGGATATCTTTATATTTTCTGTGAGCGATGTCAATTTTTAGATTAATAGGAAGTATAGGTTGACGCTGTGGCTAGGTTCTGGGTTTGGGTCAGGTGACGTCAAAGAGGACGGCATTGTGTGTTTGGCTTGGATTCAAGCCATGACCGGTATTTGGGGGAGAGGACCCTCTTCTAGCACCCCTATCCCTCTCCTCACTTAAAAGAACTAGTTCCATTCTAGGTCAATCTCCATTCTCTTTGGGAGAAGCCAAAGTCCAAATGGTCTCTCTAGTATCACACAGAATGACAATTTCTTCCCCTTCCCGAACCACTTGCCTTGTGTTTGCCCATGTGGCTACCCTGCCACATGAATTTGGACCCAGTATCTGGGCACTGGGCAAGGAAGTCAGCACCGCCTCTTTCCTACCTTCCCACAGCTGACTGTTCTGTCCCACCTTAGACACACAGAGAGAGCAGAGGTGAGCACAGGGGAGCAGACATGAGGGAGTGAGGGCAGCGATGCCTTATGCCTGCCCTGCCAAGAGGGGAAACCAGGAGGCTGGAAAGGGAAACAGCCCCCAGAAGGGTCACTCTTCCGTCTCCCTGGAAGGAGGACAGTCTCGTCTTCTTGAACTCTCCTGCGAAGCTAAGAACCAAAAAGTCTTATCTTCCATCTGACCATGAGCCTTCCTGCTTCCCTTCCAGCTCTGCCTCTTCTCAGGAAAGATGCACAGTGTAATGGTGGTCACTGAGGTCCCTTATCCTCTGTAGTGCCCCTACCTTTCCTGCTGTGGGAAAAGCCGGAGCAGAGTTGACCCAGCAGTTATCAGGCAGAGGATATGGCGAAAAGAAATGGGCTGAAACCGCAGCAAGAACTGAAGACAGAGTTGACGAAGGGCTTTCTGACCACTGAGGGTGTGTGAGAAGGGGAGTGTGTAACAGAAGTTGGGGAGCCTCTGCCCCGGTGCACGAGGACAGGAAGAAGCCCGTGAAGTTGGTGTTTGGGGATAGAAGCTTTCGGCTCAGAGCTCCAGGGTCAACCAGAGGTCCCTTCTGACAGGAACTGGGGTGTCTTTGCCCCCTCTCCCAAACTGCTCCCCACCTCCATTTCTCTCAATGGCTTGTCTTCCTCTGCCCTAGACTAGACACTCTGGGCATACTCTCCGTCCCCCAGGTCCAGAGCTCCATCCCAACCCGTTTTGGTGGCCCTGATGTGACCCTGAGAACTGGATTTCCTTTGCTGTCTCTCTTGGCCTCTGCCTGGGTGGTGTGAACAGTCACTAAAGCAGAACCGGGGTGATGGTTAGGGTGACCTCTCAGGTAAACAACCATCTAAGTTTGCCAGAGACTGAGGAGGCTGGGACAAGAGACTCAGTGCTAAAACTGAGAAAGTCCTGGGCAAACGGGGATGGGTTGGTCACCATGGTGACCACACGTGTGTGCACACGGACATCCCTTAAAAAGGACCCCATCCTACATCTCCAAACTCAAAAGTGTCAGGATCCAGAAAAATTTTGAGACCTAGAGATAGAAAGATTCCAAAAGATGGGGGCTGAGAAGTACTGGGGGAGATTAGGAACAGCTAGCAGTCTTGGGGGGAGTCAAGACTTGGCAGAGAGGAAAAAGAGAGAGAGGGGAGGTGGCACCTCCCTGAAAAATTCCTCCTGTCTTCCAGATATCCACACCACTCCCCATACCCCTCAACCCCAGCCCCCAGAGGGTCCCTGTGTGAGTGAACGCCTGTTCCCGGGCTCCTTTTTGAGTCAGGTGACCTTTGCAGGGAGAGTTAGATTCAAAGAAGGTAAGTCTCAGATTCCCACGGCCCCTCCCCCACTGTACCAACCACAAGACAGACAAGAAAACTTTCCTTTCAAACCCCACAGATTGATTTTCCCCTTCCACAGCCAGTTTCCTCTCCACTCGGCTCTAACAGACCCCAAAGAATGGATCGCATCACCACCCCTCATCCAAGCACTCATACCTTTCCTTCCTCTTTCTCTCTTTATTTCCAGAGCGGTTCTATGGGTTGGCTTGGGGGAACCAGGCCACCTGGGCTGGGGAGGACAAGTCATGATGCCACCAAAGGCTGGCATTGCCCAGCCTTGGCCCGACCCAGCAGGCAACTAGGTGACTTCGGTATCACTCAGGTATGATGAACCACTGGAGGGAGCATGCTTAAGCCATCGCGTAATTGTTGCCAAAATCTTGGCTCCCTGTCCACCAATGCCGAATAGAAATACGGAGACAAAGTCTGGAGAAAATAGAAAAGAGTGGCTTTATTCCTTTGGCCAGGCAAGAGGGAAACACAGCAGGCTAGCACCTCAAGAACTGTGCCCTCCCTCTCCTGGGGGATTACAGAGGGTCTTATAGGTAGAACTTGCAGTCCAGGGTAAGTGATAAGGATCAAAGTGGTGAAGGTTTTGCATTCTTCTTCTTCTTGCAATATTTTAAAACGGCCACAGCTAGCAAAAGGCAACCGGCTCTGGTGTCCCTGAAGTTATCGTCCCGTGACCTTCTTTTAATGCTGCGAGAGAGCGTAGGGGGGAGAAGAATGCCAGGTGCAGAGTATAATTCCTATGGAATCAGAGAGTAATTAGCTTTGTTTAGCTTTGTGAAGGACAAGTCTAGCTACAAGTGTTTGTTAGTAGTAACAGCTAAAGAGTAACCAAGATTGCTTAACTCTTTCAGGCCTGTTTATGCTGTTTCCCCAGCCTGTTCATTGTTTGCTTATTTTCCTTGCTTATCAGAAAAGTCTCATTTCTATTTTTGCTGAAACATAATGACCACCCAGTGTATTTCACAATAGCTATCGGCAACAAGTAAGCAGCTCTGGCACCTGGGCACGTGCCAACCTGCAAGTACATGATACCCCTTAACACTGACCATCACCACTCAAAGTCCCTCAGTCTGAGGAACCTGGGCCTGCCCCAGATGGATGATAATTCTGCCCAGACAGGTCAAAACTATGGTCAGAGAAGGATCCCCAAACCGTCCACAGTGGTTCCCTGAGTTCTGGGAGGCGATGTAAGGGGATAGGGGAGAGCAGGCCCGGTTGTAGGGTTTGACGTCAAGGATCTCATCCCTGACTGTCCCTCTCCGCCCCGCCCCCAGGGTCTCCATTGCCACGGCCCTGCCCCAGCACTTTGAGCCGAGGGCTAGCTCGGAGCTCCATGGCCCCCACCCTAGACTGGACGCCCCATCGGGCCTCTCCGGAGCCCTCGAAGAGCCGCGTGAGGAAGCGGGGACCCGCCCGGGGCAGTAGATCCCCGGCGGTGAAGAGGTAGAGCAGCGGGTTGACGCTGGAGCTGAAGAAGGCCAGAGCCGTGGTTCCGGCTCGCGCCGCCTGGCCCGCCCCGCCCAGGCTCGCCAAGGCTCCTTCGGGCGGAGCCAGCGCGGCGAGCGCCTGCAGCACGTTGACAGCGTGGTAGGGGGCCCAGAGCAAGCCAAAGGCCAGCACGATGGCGCCCACCAGCCGGCCCACCCGCGCCCCGTGCCGCCTGGCGCCCCAGCGGGTGCCCCGCAGCCGCACCAGCGTCACGCCGTAGCAACCGAGCACCAGCCCGAAGGGCAGCACGAAGGCGGTCAGGGTCTCCAGGCTCAGGTGGGCGGCGGCGTGGGCGGGCGACGGGTGGCACAGCTGGCACACGCGGTCCGCCCAGAGGTGGCGGTACACGGCGGCCGGGCTGGCGAGCACCAGGGCGGCCAGCCAGACGGCCAGCAGCAGGCGGCGGGCCAGGACCGGGCTGCGCAGCCGGGGCGCCAGGAAGGGGCGGGTGACGGCGAGGCAGCGCTGCAGGCTGAGCAGGCCGGTGAGCAGCACGCTGGCGTACATGCTGAGCGCGCACACGTAGTACACGGCCTTGCAGCCCGCCTGGCCCAGCGGCCAGGCCTGCCGGGTCAGGAAGGTCACGAAGAGCGGCGTGAGCAGCAGCACCGAGCCGTCGGCCAGCGCCAGGTGCAGCACGAGCGTGGCCGCCAGCGGTCGCCCCCGTGCGGGCCGCCAGCCCGCCAAGCTCCACACCACGAAGCCGTTGCCAGGCAGCCCCAGCAGCGCCGCCAGCAGCAGGAAGGCCGTGCCTGTGACCCGCGAGGTCTTCCAGCTCAGCAGCGTCTCGTTCCCCGGGGGACCGTAGCAGACCGACATCCCTAGGCGCCTACGGGAGGCTGGAAAGAGCCATGGAGCGCTTTCAGGTAGGGCAAAAGCCCACGTTACGTCTGATGCCGGTGAGAAGGGACTGTGCCTTCCTCACTCCTCTGCAGCCTGCCTCTCTTCTGTCTGGGAGCTTCTGTCTCTTCCTCCAGGACCCCAGACCCAGCTCAAACACTGCTTCCTGGAACCCAAATCCCCTGCTCTGGGTCAGCCGACCTCCCCAGTCCTGACTCCCAGGCTGTCACTGCCTCCACCTTCCACCCTCCTAACCTGGCCTCTCCTTCTTCGTCCAGCCCCGTTGCCTATACCTCAGGGCAAAAGTGAGTGGAAGGGAGTATGGTCTCATGGGCAGAACTACTTACCCAGCTGGGAGCGAGCAGGGTTGGGGGCCCTCCAGGGGCCTGGGGAAGCCCAAAGGCAAAGGGGCAGTGGGCCAGGTGCCTAATCCTGTCCTGTGCCTGTCAGGTTGTCAGAGGGTGAGGCGAAAACAGGGAGGGACAAGGTGGGGCTCCTCTCGGGCCTTTCCTGGGGCCCCTCCCTCACCCTGCTGCTTCCCATCACTAACACGTCCAGGCATGTGAGAGCCCGCCTCCCCAGGAAACAGTATAAGCTGAAGGGGTGCAGATAAGGTTCCCTGGTCGTGTGGGTGAGTAGGGACACTGCCAGATCCTGCCCCTGGGTCCTGCTTCAGCGCTCATCCCTCCCCACCCCCTGCCCCCCACCCTCTGGTCCCAATCCTCCCACCCTGCAGCTCTTATGCTGTCTGGCCGCTCTTGCCTGCACTCAGCAGAGAAGGTGACCCAACTCCTCATTCCCCCAGCTGCTCTACCTTTGCCTGTTTTCAGACTCCTGACCCTGAGACTCAGACTCCTGAGCCCCCTTTTTCCTCAGCTTCCTACCTACCCCTCTCACCTCTTGCCTTGGACCCTGCCCCAGTCATTCTGCCCTCACACCTCTCAGTGGGCTATCAATGGCAGCTTTCAGTGTAAAGCATAGGTTAAGTTCCAGGCGGAATGGGAAGATGCATGGAGGTGTGAGGGGCTTATAGCCTGGTTGAGGAGTCCTAACTGACAACCATGAAGAGGCCACACTGCCAGGCTGCACCAGGATACAACGCAAGGAAAAAGGAAAGGGCGCAGTGTAGAGACTTACTTCTCTAGGTCGTGAGGTTGGGCAAAGCTTGGAAAGGAAGAAATTTGGTAGATTGATGAAATTTAGGGAAAGGGAAAAAAGGCTTCTGCCCAGTCAACAGCCAGAAGGGGTTTCCTTGGGAGCCAGGACACCAGTCTTGTCTCAGTTTGGGTTCCCTCCAGAGCAGAGCCTGAGTCGAGGACATGGGTAATCTGGTATTTGGGGAGTCAGGTCGGGAAGCAGGAGGGAGAGAGCAGGGGAAGAGAGGGAAGAGGAAAACCAGTAAGAGTGTATTATTGAATTCCAATATTCAGTGGGCATCAGGAACCTCTGAGTGCACAAAATAACTTCCAGAAAGAGAGAAGATGGGCGTTTATGGCCAGCTCACATTCCCCATTGTTTGAGGGTTGTCCTAGAGGCATTGATGCCCTTATACACGCTTGCAGCCTGTACTTGTCAGGGGGCTGAGTGGGCTGCTACAGCTTCAGATAAGACTCCTGGGCAAGAAATCAAGGAGACTTATGCTCATGTGAGGGATTCACTGACAGTGGGAGTCTGAGCTTCCTCATAACTGTTCATCACAACGGCAGCTGAAATCAGAGATGGGACAAGGGGCACCGAATGCTAAAGTCCTGATGTCATCAAAGGACCCATCCCCTCTCCGCCTTCCGCATCTCCTTCATGCCTATAAAGTGGCCGATGGAGAAAGGTGAGAGAATGACTAACCCAGTGCAGCTGAAGCCGGCAGTTCTTCTGAAGAGAAGTGTTGAGCCAGCCCCTCCCCTAGCCCACAGAGGGAAGAGCGTGAAAGAGGAAGGCCAGGGTCCTAGAGTCCCAGACAGGATCCTGGTGATTCTCGATCCGTGGATCAGGACCCATCCTCCCCTCGCACCCCACCCAGGCACACTGCCTGGAGGTGTCCTATTTTCTCCAAGCCCTGCCCATCCTCAGCACGGCCTCCCTGTTCCTAAAGCTGCAGTTCATGGCTTTTTCAGTAGGTGGCAGCACGTACAGAGCAAATCACATAACCAGCTTCACCCAGATTGGGAGCCAGAAGAAATTGGCCCTAGAAATTACCTCAGTATAAAGAAACACACCGGATATCACATTCCATCCAATTACATAGTTCCCATGTACCCTCACATCACACACTGCCACCAGAGACACACACACAAACTTCCATGGCTTTTGCTGGACGTATCTGGGCCTCAATCCTTCCTCCACCACCCCACTTGGCCCTTCCCCTCCTCCCTCCCCTTGGACTTTGCCCTTCTCACTGGCCAGGCAGGGGGGCCAGAGTCCGGGCTTGACTCAAACCCCACCTCGCTGGGGCTAAGATCCCAGCTCCGTAACAGAAAACACCACCACTTCAGCTCCAACCCCGCCGAGAACCACCGAGCCCAGAACTCCCGGGAGAGGCAACTCTCCTGCTCCTTCCCTCCACCATGGAGTACCTCTCTGCCCTGGACCCCAGCGGCCTGCTCAGGTGATTTCTAACCCTTCTCTCCACTCTCCAGCTCTGGGGATATAGGCAGGGTGACAAAGCTGATTTCAGACCCTGGAAAACTTTCGAATTTGTACCCCTTCCCCTCCCTGCCCCTTTTCACAGTGGGCTTGTCCAGCTCCTGAACCGCCACCCCCCTCCCTCCTCCCCGCGCCCAGTCCGTGGTCTCTCCCTCTCTCCCCGAGCTACTTTAATCCGCACACCTAGATCCCTCCCTCCCAACTTCCCTAAAGCTCCAGCTACCCCAGGCCCATCACCCGCCGCTGCACTCACCAAATCCCTCACTCCTTCTTGACCTTTCTTCCCACCTACCAGGTCAGTAACCAGTATGAGCTCCGATTTGGGCCGTAAGGTTTGGACCTCGGCTCCACCACCCCCGCGACCTTTCCGCGTCTGTGATCACAAGCGGGCCACCCGGAAAGGCCTTACAGCTGCCACCCGCCAGCAACTGCTAGACAAGGTGTGTGGGCCACGTCCCTGGGTTCCAAGAGCAGGGGCAGCCAAGGGGCTAGGGAAGAGTGTGAACTTGGAATAATGAGCAGGAAGGGCCGCGGCTACATGGCTGCCCCTCCCTCTGAGGGCTAAAAGCAGGGGGGTGAGCCCAGTGGCTTCTGCTGCATTTGAGTCAATTCACTTTTTTTTTTTCCAAGGAGTGGGCTTTTCTTTGGGGGCGGGAAAGGAGTAGACAGGGTTGGAGGGATAGATTACAGAACTCAGTATGGAACGGCAATTTGTATGACAGATCAGATTCAAATCCTGATTCTGCCGCTTCCTAGTGTCAAAACTTGGGAAGTTACTCAGCCTATCAAAACCTCAGTTTCGGGCTTCCCTGGTGGCGCAGTGGTTGAGAGTCCGCCGGCCGATGCAGGGGACACGGGTTCGTGCCCCGGTCCGAGAAGATCCCACATGCCGCGGAGCGGCTGGGCCCGTGAGCCATGGCCACTGAGCCTGCGCGTCCGGAGCCTGTGCCCTGCAACGGGAGAGGCCACAGCCGTGACAGGCCCGCGCACCGCAAAAAAAAAAAAAAAAAAAAAAAACCCCTCAGTTTCTTCATCTGTAAAAAGGGTACAACAATACAACTACCTCCTAGGGCTGCTGAAAGGAGTAAAAGAGAATAATGTATGTAAAGTGCTACATAGATACTTGACACTAGTGAAGACTCAAAAAGGTTAAAAGTCATTATTACTGAAAATAGTTCTGAAGAACTCTGTGAGGGTCGCGGAGAGTGAGGTGGGACACTGGAGATAAGACCCCGTCGTGCCAGGCCCCATCAGCATAGTGCCTATACCCATTCAAGAGAAACTGGCTAGCTTTTCAATTCCTAACCAGTAGACATGGCTTGGAGGGAAGCTGAGAGATGACAGTGACATGGTAGGAGCAAAGCAGAAACACATAGGAAAAGGACAGCCCCTAGTGAGGGTCCCCCAACAACTAAAGAACACTGTGAGCTAGAGCCATTAGAAGGGATGGCAAAGCACCAGGAAGGAGAGTTGGGATATCAGTCAGCATCTAGGGTCAACCGTTGGGTGCTGGGCAGCTGGACAGGGAAGGGGCATGGGATAAGCTCTGCCCCTTCCCTCCTACTTCTTGCCACTGGGCAGGCACAGGAGACTCTGACGCTGAGTGGAGTGCTAACACTGGTGCTGGAGGAGGATGGGACCACAGTGGAGAGCGAGGACTTCTTCCAGCTGTTGGAGGATGACACATGCCTGATGGTGCTGGAGTTGGGACAGAGCTGGAGCCCCAGCAGGGTGAGAGGCCCACACTGGGGCTGCTTAGGCCACTGATCCTTTCTGTCTCTCCCAAGCCTCTTCTGCTACCTAACCCTGATCTTGGGGGCAGAGGCGACGGGAGAGGTGAGGAGTTGTCGAGGACTCCTTATAGTGGACCAACAGTCCAGGCAAGGGTGGGTCTGTCCCAGTGCTGACAGGGATTAGTGGTGAGTGTCAGTATGTGAGGGTCCATTGCACCGATGTGGGGGGCCCCTACAGAGTGGGGTGCTGTCGTATGGCCTGGGCCGGGAGAAGCCCAAGCACAGCAAGGACATCGCCCGCATCACCTTCGACGTATACAAGCAAAACCCTCGAGACCTCTTTGGCAGCCTGAACATCAAAGCCACGTTCTACGGGCTCTACTCCATGAGCTGCGACATTCAAGGACTCGGCCCAAAGAAAATACTCAGGTCAGAGACCAACATGTCACACTTCCCCACCCCTACGGCTGCACTCCCCTACCCTGTCAGCTAAAACCCCCAGACCCCACCCCGTGACTTCCTCTTGTCTCTGCCCTTCAGGGAGCTCCTCCGATGGGCCTCCGCACTGCTGCAAGGCCTGGGCCACATGCTGCTGGGAATTTCCTCCACCCTTCGCCATGCAATGGAAGGGACTGAGCGGTGGCAGCGGCAGGGTCGCCTCCAACCCTACTGAGAAGGGGCTCTGAGCTTCTGCCCCTAGACTCATTCCAAGAGACAGACTGTAAGGACTGTGACAGCATCAAGTTTGGGGCCTACACACAGTGCAGGCTCACTAGCCCGCCTGTTTTCCCCAGTCTTCTGATCCCATAGTGACAGGCCCATCAGCCTAACGCCTTCCACCCCAGCCTATACCCATTGCTGAAGAATACTATCCATTCCTAGCCATCTTTGCAGCCTCCCACTTACCCTGAAAGGCCACACAGCCTGTCCACAGGCATCTGGATCCCACCCTGATTGCTGCTCCATCTAGAGGTCCTTACCACTCCCCTCCTGTCCCTAAGCTCCCCAGTGCCCTGAAGAAAGCCCTCTCTGACTTTACCTTGAGATCTCTATTTCTTTGTACCCTTCCCCCACAAAATAACAAAGGTGTTTCCAGTAAAAATATAAAAATGTTTATCAATAAGACTTTTGACTCCAGTTTAAACTAGGAACAGGACAGGATAGATACTCCGTTTCCCCGTGCCCCATGAACACCCAGTCCCAGATCCAAAGGCCTTAGTCTTCAAGTATTGAATTCAAGGCCCGCCTCCGCTTGGCCACCGTCCCCTGCTGCTGTTCCCAAGCCTCTCGCCGCTTCAAAAAGGTAGTCAGGGCCACGTTTCGAGCTACATGGTGGCCAAAAGGGTCCCTTATCAGCTCCTGGTTCCGCGCCCCTGCAAAGGGAACCATTCATGTTCAGTATCACCATGCAGTCACCCACCCATCCTTGAAGAGACTCTACTTGGGGTGAAAGTCCCTCCATTTTTTTGGAACCCTGGGCCTGCCTCAGGATAGAGTTAACACCTCACTGTCCAAAGAAGAGAAGTCAGGAGGAGGGGTGGGAGCACAGTCCACAGAGGGGCAGGGGAGAACAGACTGCCAAGAACCCGTGGCCAAGACCACCCTTTGGAACTGAAGTCTCTGCTTAATTTAGGTCCATTCCCAGCCACCCAGCTCTTTAGAGTGAGGAAAGGGGACATTTGGAAAGGTCAAAGATCGGTGCTGGTACTCACCCAGCTCAGCAGCAATTTCCTTCCGGGCCCCCAAGGCTGCCCCACTCCAGATGGCATCAAGCACACGGCTGCCGTGGCGACTACAGGCCAGAGCCACATACTGTCCCTGCATTGAGACAAGCAAGGTAGGGCCCTCTAGGGCAGTCTACAGAAGTGTGTTGGGTGGGGGTGGGCATGAGGGCTGAAGTTCAGAGGCTGAGTTGAAGCAGTCTAGGAACTACACATCCTCTCTGTGACTCCGAAGCACAGTCCTGGGGGAAGCTCACATTCTCTAAATGGAGGATGGCAGAGGAATCAAAGCAGAAGCCAGAAATCTAACCTTTAGGGTCTTCAGCACCCGGCGGCACTGCTTGCGTGTCACGGAGGGGCTGGTCAGGACAGCATCAAGCACATGGGAACCAGCAGGGCTTTGGGCCAGAGTCAGAAGCTGTGGTCCTGTCAAGGCACCCAAACTTCGAAGTATAATACCAGGACTGGAGAAGTGCAGCAAATGCTGGAGCAGTAGAGACCCAAGGACTGTCACTTCCCCCAGGTCCCTGGCGGTGGCCATTTCTACCTGGAAGGACAGAGACAGGGAATTAGGAGGCAGCCACCAAACTGCCACCTTCACTTGGATGAAGCCAGAGATCTCACCACCCTCACCTCAGTGGTGAGGGGCTTCCTAAGCCCTGGGAGGCCTGGTCCCCAGTTAGTCACAGGTTTGTCCTCTCCCCTACCTCACCTGGTGCTCTGCGGGCACTGCCCCCTCCTCCTCTGCCAGTCCATAGTACACCTCATAAGTCATCAAAGTGGCAAAGAGAGGCACACAGGCCACTTGCCGGGAAGAGGGCTCTGCACAGTGGAACGCCTAGAAAGGAAGACAAAACATGAAACTGAGAACTAACCTCAAGTAATTCATCCCTAACCTCAACTTCCCAGACAGGGGATAGCATTCAGGACAGATGAGAATGCCTAACTCCACAAGAACATAAGCTGCATGCGGACAGGATCTCATCTGCCTTGCTGTATCCACAGCCTCCATATATGTAACGGTCTGAATAAATATTTATTCCTTAAAACTTCTCTCTCTGTCCTGGGAGACTATTTTCATTCCAGGGCCATGAGATGGTTTTGGCTTCATTTCCCCCTGTATCTGTGAACTCCCTGGGCACTAGACCTCTTGGGTTCACAGATACAACGACTGAAGATTAGCTAAGTCCTAGCAGGTAGAATTTGAACTGAGGGCATAAATGGGTTGCGGGTAACCACCACTCACCTCCAACAACAGCTGTAGGACCTGGGCTTGGTGGATCCCAACTCTGTGGCAGGCCCCGACCAGGGCAATGACTACCCCTGAGTGACCCTGAGCCAGCACAGCTTCCAGGGCAGGGCTTAGCTCCTCAAACACGGGGGACAGCTGAGGGGAGACATGGGTTAAAGAATCTGGCATTCTGGTAACAGTGGGCTGAGTTATTGAGAGAAATCTTCCTGCCAAAAACAACTAAAAATGCTAGATAAAACATAAAAGCATTGCCAACAACAGGACTTTGGTTTGGATGGATAAGGAAGGTCCAGAACAAAGGGGCAATCTTAGAGGTGCGGCCTCCCATGGGGAGGGGATTGTAAATGGCCATACTCTCAGGATAAGGGAGGACTAGAATTAAACCTCCCCTTCTACCCTAGATCTCAACCCATGAGATCCCAGGGAAACATGCCTTGGCACTAAGCAGCAAAGGAAATGAGAAGCTAGGACAGCCGCTCCAGTGCTCATATGGATTTGTAGCCCAGTACCCAGAGACTGCGCGAGCCACGGAAACTCAGGCTGAGAACTTGAATTACGCCGGTCTCCTGCTGGCATTGGCACCTGAGAGAAGCCAAAGCAAATCCTTTCTGGGAAGAAGGCACCTTTACCCTAAGCTCTGGGAAGCCTCCAGGAATAACTTCTCAAGGGGAACGGCCAGTACACTGTTGAAAATACAGACGCAGGCATACAATAAAGCAAGTCCCAATGAACAAGAACTAAAAGGAACGGACTCAGCCAAGTTCCTGACTCACCAGCTCAGGAGTGGTGATAGCATCCAGGAAACGCTGCAAAGGGAAGTTAGCAATAGGATGTGCAGCCAGGGTCTGCAGCTGTCCTTGGAAGTGATCCTCAAAGAGGCTCTGGAGCCTTGGGGGCTCCGACACCAGCAGCACCTGCTCCAGGAGTCTGGAGCTCGTCTGATCGCGCAGAAATAGCAGTAGGGGACTGGGGACAAGGAGAGGGTGATCAGGTAGTCTTCACTTCATCCAAAATAACCACATCTTACCATGGTGATCATTTTGAAGTGTACTGAAATAGCAAATCATCACGTTGTGTGACAGGAACTAACACAGTGTTGTACGTCAATTATACTTCAAAAACAAACAAACTTATAGGAAAAGAGGTCAGATTTGTGTTTACCAGAGGCGGGGGCCCTGGGGGTAGGGGGAACTGGCAGAAAGCGATCAAAGGTACAAACGTCCAGTTACAAGATAAATACTAAGGATGTAATGTATAACATGATAAATATAACTGACACTAGTGTATGTTTTTACATGAAAGTTGTTAAGAGTTCCATCACAAGGAATAAAAAATTTTTTCCTATTTCTTTAATTTTGTATGTAAACGAGATGATGGATGTTCACTAAACTTATTGTGGTAATTGTTTTGTGAGGTAAGTCAGTCAAATCACGCTGCACACCTTAAACTTACGCAGTGCTATATGTCAATTATATCTCAATAAAACTGGACAAAAAAATAACACGGCTATATACATATATATCTCATATATACCTCATATATATATATCTCATATATATATTTCATATATATACATATGTACACACACACATACACAGAATGAAAACCTTTGTCTTTTAAAACAAACAAACAAAATACCCATATCATGTCATTCATTTCACACAGCCCACCACCTTGGTCAATCCTGAGGCCCTGTCCATACCTGCCATCTGCTGAGGAATTGCGGCTACTCAAGTAGCCCATCACAGCATTGCAGAGGTGGGCACAAAACTGGGGCAGCTTGCGGTGTAAGATCTGTAAGGCTACTTGAAGGCAGAAGCTGGAGATCTTGTCAGTGATAAACACTGTGGGGGAGGGCAGAAATAATAAAAGCGGCTTTCCCAAAATCCAGACAACCTATAAAACCTCAGATCTCAGGCAACAGGATTCAAGGGACTATGGACACAAATGGTCTACACAGGGCCTTTACAACATCAAACCAGATAAGATTTGAAAACAAGAGGGATATGACTGATCAAAATAAGAGCCTTGTTTGATGATCGTCACCTCCAAAAAAGATCCCAGATCTCCTCTTATTTCCCTCCTTACCAGCAATGTCCTTCAGAAAGCAGGAGCTCAGGTTCTGAAGACAATTCAAGAAGGTTTCAGGGACCTCGAAATCGGTTGCCTTACATTCCCGAGATGGGGCCCTTTGTGCTTCTGAAGGAAGATCAAGAACGTATGCAGTGGTGAGATCACAAACTGCCATCCAGGAGGAAGAATAATTCCATAGTTGAACAAGGATTTGGCTTGGAGATGCGGAACACATACAACTCAGTTGGTACAACTGAATGTCTCGTCTCGTCTGGATGACTGAACTGAGACTACATATCCGTTTTAATTTCTCTAAGAAACTTCAACCAGCTCCCCCATGGTCCATAGGAGATAGTCTAAACTCCTCAGTCAGGAGTTCAAGGTGTTCCAAAATCAGGCCTCACCTAAACTCACTGTCTTATTTCCCAGTGTTTTTCAAAATGTAGGTCTGCTGCCTATGAGTGTATTACGAAATCAATCTAGTGGGTCTCAACCACCTTTTTTTTTTTTTGGCCGCGCTGCGTGGCCTGCGGGATCTTATTTCTCCAACCAGGGATCGAACCCGCGCCCCCTGAAGTGAAAGCACAGATTCTTAATCACTGGACCGCCAGGGAAGTCTTAAGCATTTTTTAAATGTAACACACAAAATAAAATGAAAAAGGAGGGAACTCCCGGGCAGTCCAGTGGTTAGGGCTCCAAGCCTCCACTGCACGGGGTACAGGTTTGATTGGTCGAGGAACCACAAGCCGCGTGTGGATCAGCAAAAAAAAAAAAAAAAAAAAAAAGGGGGGGGGGAGAAAATATCAGAGTGGGTTGCATGCAGTAAGGGTATTGTTTCCTGACCTTTTGCTTGAATCCAATATGTGTATATATACACATATGTATGTCGAGTCATGTTTAAAAAACTTTTCCATACTGTGAGTTCTGGTTAAAAAAAAGTTTGAAACGCAATGCTCAAGTGAATCATCTCTTCCACTTGCCCCCATTCTTCTAACAGCTGTTCCCTAAACACACCTATGCATCCTCACCTCTGGGCCTCTACACACACTAATCTTTGGCCTGATATCCCTGACCTAATTTCTCTGCTAATTCTTTAAGGTCAGGAAGAAATCTTCTGCTTATTCTCTCCTTCTGAACTTCCTAAACTCTCCTTCCCTCTGGGTCCATATCCCTTTCTTGTAATACTTACCAGGTAACTGGGAGCCACGGTGCCTGGCTCTCTCAGACTCCAGAAGAGTCCCTCCCAATACCTGCAGCAAAGTTCTGACCACGAAGCTGCCATGTGTGTCTCCACAGTAGAAAAGAAAATCATCACACACCTCAGCGGCTAGTCCCAGGCCCAGTTCCTCCAGGGTCTCCAAAGGACCATCCTTCCCATCCTCCTCCTCCTCCTCCTCTGCAGGGTTCCCTAGCAATCGAGGCAGCTGCAGCAAAGCACTTTGCAATACATGGACCCCACATCGATGACAGGCCACAAAGCGCAAGTTGGGCCGCAGAGCAGCCCATACTCTACACAGCGGTTTCAGGGGACTGAACCCCAACAGTTCCTGCAGCATCTCACTACCAGCCCTGTTTGTGGCCAAGGCTAGGGCCTGAGCCTCCACTTCTTTCAAAACATTGTGCACCATCAGCTCTGGAAAAACAAGAAAAGAAATACATTAAAGAAAATGAGAGGAGGCTAAGGTTATGTTCCATCACTTAACCAAGGGGTGGGGAGGGAGGAAGGGGATACAGGAGATGAAACTAAGTCCTCACACCCTGGGGACCCACGAAAATGTCCTTACCGGTCCTGGATTTTATGCCCAACTAAGTGCCTCCCTTCATCCCACCCCAAAGTTGCTCCCTACCTCGTTCTTCTCCCGTCTCGGGGACCTCTTTCAGCGCGGATAGCGCCCGGCGGAAATACCCCAGAGCTTCTGGGCTCAGGTGAGGGTGCGCATCCGGAGCCGGCTCTGAGCGCCCATCCGGAGGCGGGCAGGGTTGTCGCTGGCGGCCTGGTGGGGGGCGCCCCGAGCCCTTGGCTCCGCGCCCTCTTTTGCCACCAGCGGGGAACCGGCGCCCCGCCTGGTGGGGGGAGCGCGGAACCAGCCCCATGAGCGCTTCCGCACCTCTCCGCCAGCAAAGGCTTCCTTAGCCGCAGCGGGAACCTCAACCACTCGCGTACGGGCCGGGGCCGGGCAGAGTTTAGTCACGCCCGCGCGCTCAGGGCGCAGCGTTACACGTCATAGCCCCGCGACTGCCGCTCCGCGCCGGGAGTGGCTGTTTCGGGATCGCCCAGCTCTCGCTTGCCAGTGCTGGCTCCTACCGGTCATTGCCCCGGGCCCGCGGGGTACTCTTTGATCCTCCCCTCCGCGTCGCCAGCGGAAACTGGGTCAGAACGCGGACTTCCACCCCAGCCTCGTACTCTGACCCCGTAGTTGTCACCTCGTCCCGCTCCCGCGGCCAGAATTAAAGTCCTCGACTTCGAGAACTTTGCGAACGAGGCGGCGCGAGAACTCCAGCAGTAGTACACGTGGCCGGTAAGGGGCGCCAGCGCCCTCCACTTCGGGCTCGGGGTCCCTTGGCCTCGCGCCTACCCCCGACCCGGAAGTCTCGCCTCCGGACCAGCGGCCAGTGCTCCAGAGAGCTCAGGACTCCGCGTGGACGCGCTGGGAGGGACCGCCCCGCTACAGTCTCCCCCCAGTTAGCCCCACTCAGTGAGTGGCCGTCCTGGACAGCCCCACTTCTTCACTCCTTGGCCTCCCAAAAGGGACAACCGGCCATGTCCTGGGGCCTGCACTAGTTATCCCCCTTCTTCAGTCCTTGGCCTCCCAAAAGGGACAACCAGCCTTGTCCTGGGCCCTGCACTGGTTATCCCCCTCTGAAACTTCTCTCCCATCAAAGGATCTCAGCCTTGGCTCCCCTTCCTATCATTGTCAAGGTCCCCCCTCTGCATATACACTCTGCAGGCTTCCCTCAGAGCAAGTCCTTGCTTCCACAGATTTAACCCCTTCGCTTGTGAGTCATGCCAGCTCCCATGAAGGGCCAGGTGTGCGTGGTTACTGGTGCTTCCAGGGGTATTGGCCGGGGCATCGCTTTGCAGCTCTGCCAAGCAGGTGCCACAGTTTACATCACTGGCCGCAATCTGGACACACTGCAGGCCACTGCTCAGGAGGTGAGTGCTTCTTCTGGGATCCCAGGGGCAGAAACCACCTCAGGGAGCCCTTCCCATTAACCACTCCTCTTAATCCCTTACCTGAAACCAAAATATTCCTCAGTAGACATGAACATTTTTACTCAAAGTGGGATAAGTAAACCCCATAAGTAACTTCAGATCAGGTCATATTTTGCCACCAAGTGAATTTTATGAAAAATCTTGCTGTTTGAGAGCTTCAGGGATTTTGGAGTTGCATCTTAAGAGTTGTGGACCTGTGCTTTTTCTCTGTTTTTGTTAAGACTTTATTGACTTGTACATTTTCACTAGAGTTTTCTACTGAATTTCAGTTAAATAAATACTGGGGTGTGTTTGATAGGCTAGGCACTGAGTGAAGCACTGGGGTTACCAAGATTAGTAAGACATAACTTCTGCTTTTAAAAGAGAGTCCAGCAGGAAGTCTAAGGCAGAAACGGATCATTTCAATGTAATGTGAATACAGTAAGTGATGAAAGTAATTAATATGAATATGGTAAGTGATAAGTGTGCCCAGAATGCACTGGGAATATGGGTGAGCAGTTAGGCAGGGAGGTCAGAGGGTGGGACCCAGAGCATGGATCTGGAGAATATGATGATGGTTCTTGAATAAGGTCTTCTTTCTCTGAAGTTAGAGGATGGGGGCACATTTGTAGAGGGTGAGGCAGAACAGGAAGTAGAGATAGTTCATGTCTGAGAGCTTTGATTTCTCATTTACCAGGCAGAAGTGTTGGTGGAGTGAGGGTAAGAGGGCTGTGATTTTAAGTTGGGATTCCACATGAGTGGTGAAGAGTGGGAGCTAAGGGCACGTGAAATGGAAATGACTAATAATGAGGAAAAAGATAGATACTCATTTCTCAAGGGCAGCCTCCAAGCCTAATTTGTCCCTCACCCTCCACATGCAGAGTACAATGCCTTGCTCATGGTAGGCCTCAGTAAATGTCTATAGATTTTAAACCTGGGATCCCCATCAACATTACTCTACAATGACAGGACCTAGCATTCCTGAAACTCCTCCAACAGGCACCAGAGGGCAGTATTGCCACCATGTTCCCTCAGCTGCTGGCTGTGAGTCCTATGATTGCCTTAGCTCCCACGCTGGCAGTTGAGGGGAGCTGTGTTGTGTCTCTTACTATGTTCGACAGGAAGCTCATATCCTCTCTAATCCTCTCCAGGCACAATCCCGAGGGGGCCGGTGTGTGCCCGTGGTGTGTGATTCAAGCCAGGAGAGTGAAGTGCGAAGCCTGTTTGAGCAGGTGGATCAAGAACAGCAGGGGCGTCTGGATGTGCTGGTCAACAACGCCTATGCTGGGGTCCAGGTGCTCTTTGAACTTTGACCCCAGCTCCACACTCCTGACCTTTCCCTCTGACCTGAGTCTTCATCCCCACTCATTATCCCTTCCATTATCCAGCCCCTTCCTGCCTTCAAAGCATCCTATTCACCACTCTCCCTGTCTTCCAGGCGATCCTGAACAACACTAAAAAGGCATTCTGGGAAAGCCCCGCCTCCATCTGGGATGACATCAACAACGTTGGACTCAGGTAGGTGCCTCCCCTGCCACCCCGCTAAGGGCCTGGGCTCCCCTCACTCAACCAGGCTGAGGGCCCAGACGTTTTCCCATGTGCCCTCTCCTTTTCCCTCTGATCTTGTCTCTCTTCTCCCTTCTGTCCCATTTGTCCACTAATCTCTAAAGAAGTTTAATCCAGGTGACTCTGTACCTAAGAATGTCAACTTTTGCCTTGTTTCTGTCAGTAATTTTCATCTGAATTTGCCCTTTCCCTCCCTCCTGCCTCATTTTCTTCCCATCCAAATGCATGACCCAGAAGGGAGCCTCTTTCCCTCAGTAAAGCATGCCACCTATAGTCAGTATTTCCGAAGATGGCTAGAGGAAGAAATTGTTTTGTTTTAGATCAGAAGAAGGTCAATAAGGAAGAGTGAGTGCCAGCTATCTTAGCCTTTCCCTCCTCACTCCAGACCCACAGGCAAGGGTACTCCCAAGTCCAAGTTGGGAGGGCAGGGGTGTCATGGGGTTACACATACATCTGGCAAAGGAGTGAGATGAAACACCGCATTAAGAGTTCACCTAGCATGACATACATCAGTTAGGTCTGTGTTAATTGTTGGAAAGAGGGTACCCTCTCAGAAACTACACTGCGTGGATGTGATCAGCCACCTGTGGGAGTCACCAAGAGATTATATGCAAATTTACTTCTGAAGCGTCTAAGGACACTCAGGGCTTCTAGTGGCAACCCCAGGGAAGCAGGATTAGAATCCACTTGTCATTTCCCAAGTGGAATAAAGGTTGTGAGGACAGAGGGGGATGGTCAGCCAACAATCAAGAAAAGAAAACCCGGGCTTCCCTGGCAGTCCAGTGGTTAAGACTCCACCCTTCCACTGCAGAGGGCATGGGTTCAATCCCTGGTTGGGGAACTAAGATCCCGCATGCCGCATGGTGTGGCCAAAAAAAAAAAAGAAAGAAAACCCAAAGAGCTAGAAATTGGCAACACCCATATCCTTAACCCTCCAAAGAGAGGGGCCTTCCACACTCTCATCTCCTGCTGGTCAGGGTTTTGAGCCTGTGAAGCAAAGGCCTGGACCCCGCCCTAGAGCTCTGATGAATTCTCCAAGGCGAAGGTCACTCTGTGAGCCTCCTGGAAGTGCACCAACATCTCCTTTCACCTCCCACACACACATTCACATTGACTGTGCCTTTCTTCTGCATTGCCTGAGGTCAGGCTTCCTTTTGATACCATACTCTACTTGTTTTCATTTGGAGGGTCCTGTTTCCCTTGCGATACTGGTTACCAAGTATGTGTGTGTTATTTTTTTAAAAATATACTGTGAAGACCAGTACAGTCTTATTCCCCTAGTCACCACTGCTTCCTCTTTTGCCTGAGATATAGCTACTGTTAATAGCCTAGTATATATTCTACCATTCATTTAAATATTCCACTAGGAAGAGATACCATAATTTATTTATCTAACCCCTTATTTGTTGCAACAGTGGAAAGTAATTAGGTCAAAAAATATAACTTCTTAAAGATTTTAGTAAGCATTATCAAACTGTCCTCTAAAAAGACCCCACCAATTTATAATCTCACAACAGTGAAGGAGGATATCTGTTTCCCCGTGTCCTCAATCATACTAGACAATATCAGGCCACGAGGTCAGGCAAGTTTCGCCATCTAATAGGCCAAAGATATCTGAAGGTGGTTTTTAATTTACACTTCTCTATTATTTGTGAAGTTGAGCTTTTCTTTTTCACTTTTTATTGGTTCTTGATTCTTTTGTGAGTTGTGTTACCAAGTTATTCTTTTCACATCAATTTATAAGAGATCTTTGTACAAGATCTTTAGATTCCTTTGATGTGTGTTTTACAAATATCTTTCTCAATTTATTACTCATTGCTTGCATGTATGCTCTCCTCAGCTATGTATACTTAATTGTGTACACATGTATGTATTTGTACATCTTTCTCTCTATATATATGTTTTACTGTTAAGAAGTCACATTTCTATCTAGGTGTGATACTGAGACAGGTTTTCCCTACCTCAAGTTTATGAACACATTGTCATGCTTTCTTTTAGTGCTTTTGTGCACTCATTTTTTTATATTTTGAGAATGCATTTTAAAACAATAAATGAGGTAGAGAACAAATCCCACCCACTAAATAACTGACCAGTTGTTCCAAATCCATTTATTGTTTGGTCCGTCTCGCCCTGTTGGTTTGAAATGTTCTGTTTGTAATTTGCTGAATTCTCCTTTACACTTGGATTAATTATTGAGTATTTTGTTTCATTGACTTACTTATGTATTATTATGCCAGTCCTGCATTTTTTTTAACTATTACTGTACTTTTTTTTTTTTTTTTTTTTTTTTTTTTTGGCGGTACGCGGGCCTCTCACTGCTGTGGCCTCTCCCGTTGCGGAGCACAGGCTCCGGACGCGCAGGCCCAGCAGCCATGGCTCACGGGCCCAGCCGCTCCGCGGCATGTGGGATCTTCCCAGACCGGGGCACGAACCCGTGTCCCTTGCATCAGCAGGCGGACTCTCAACCACTGCGCCACCAGGGAAGCCCCTCATTGTACATTTTAACGCAGGTTGGCTGGGTGAGGGGAGCATATCCCCCTCACCGACACGATGTTACTCTTCCTTCTACAGAATTTTCCTGGCTCTTCTTACACATCTGTTCTCACTGAGCTTTAGATTGTTCTGTTGATCTCTCCAGGAGTCTTACTGAGATATAACTCCCATTGACTGGACTTGTGCATTAGTTTAAGTAGAACTGATGTTTTACACGTTGATTCTTCAAAGCAAATTATGTCTGTACTTGTTCTTTTATATTAAGCAGAACTTTATAGTTTTTCCTTGTAGGTCCTATACATTTATTATGTTTTATCCCCTGAGCTATTTTAGCTTTGCTATTGCTGTCATGACAGAGTGCTTTTCTTCCATTACAGTCTTCTAAAGATTGCTGTTTCTTAACCTCCGGTGGTTAATATTACCCGTGTCCCTCTCAGAATGTGCCCTCAAGCCCTTGATTCACCAGGTTTGCGGCCTTCTCCTGGATCAGAAGCCATTAGGGGGCAGAAGAAACTTCCCGAGACAGCCCTGAATGTGGTTCATTCCTTCTTCTTTGCCCCACCTTCTAGAGGCCACTACTTATGCTCTGTGTATGGGGCACGGCTGATGGTACCAGCTGGCCGGGGGCTCATCGTGGTCATCTCCTCCATTGGTGGGCTGCAGTATTTCTTCAACGTCCCCTATGGCGTGGGCAAAGCTGCGGTGAGGACCCACTGGCACAGGGGTTGGGGACAGTCGTGGTACCCATAGCTCAGGAGAGACAGTCCCCGGTAGTCAGAGTGGTGAGGCTGACTGATCCTCACCTCTTCCTCTGCCCCTGCATGGATGGTTCCTTTGCCTGGGCTCCTCCCAGCTGGCCAGCCTAGGCAGTGCACTGGGGAAGGTGGACAGCTGAGACAGGGCTCCTGGGAAGGCTGGGGGGTTGGGGCATCCTTGGTGGAAGCAGGGAAGGCAGGGGAGGGACGTGACGTGACCAGGTGCCCTGGCTCCCACCTGGCCTTCTGTCCCTCTGCAGTGCGACAGGCTGGCTGCTGACTGTGCCCAGGAGCTGCGGCGCCATGGGGTCAGCTACGTGTCGCTTTGGCCAGGGTTGGTGCAGACAGAACTGCTGAAGGAGCACGTGATGAAGGAGGAGAACACTGCCGATCCCCTTGTTGAGCAGGTTGGCAAGGGGAGGGCGAGGGTGGCAGAAAATGTGGGGATCAGCCACTCCATCCCCACATCCTCCAACCACAAGACAGTAACAACAGAGTAAATACCCAGGTGCTTGTCGCAGCAGGCGCAGGGCTGAGCACTGACACACATTATGTCCTTTTCTCCTGTAAGTGAGACGGTGTCTCCATTTCCCAGACGGGGAAACTGAAACTCAGGGAGGCTAAGAAACTTGCTCAAGGTCACATGTGCCATAAGTGGAAAGATTATCCAGCTCCAAAGCCCATGCCCTTGACCTCTGCTCTGAACTAATCTAGAAGGCCCAGACATAATTGACAACCCTACATCCTTCCACTTAGGAAAGGCAGTTGGTCCTGGTCCTGGGGTACAGGGCTCACTGGATGTGGGGAGGAATGATTCCCGTACCTACTGAGATGCTGAGTCCTGCAGGTGCAGTGATGAGGGCCTCTGTCTCCTGGACAGAAGCTGAAAGCAGGGAAGGGACTTGGGCAGTGCTCTTGGAAATTAACCCTTCACTTCTCTGCCCCTGTGTTTCAGTTCAAATTTCGTTTCTCATCTGCGGAGACCACAGAAATGAGTGGCAAATGTGTGGTGGCCTTGGCAACAGGTGAAGAGGTTGGGGGCGGCTGGTAACAGGAAAGGGCGTGGAGGATCTTCAGGGTGGTGGCAGCCAGTTCAGGGTCCCGAGCCAGGAATATGCCCTTCTCTTCTCTGGCGTCTGGAGCCCCAAAGGGTCCGACGCCCAGTTTGAGGTGCGGGAGCCTCAGGAACTGGATCCTGGGAGACATGGCCAAGAGCCAGAGGCCCAGGAACCTTCCTAGAAACAGAGAGCAACAAGTCTGGGTCCCTAAGCCTGTCTCGGTAGTGCCCTGGGCCACACCCGGGCCGTCTCAGCTGTCTGTGTGCCCACAGACCCCAATATCCTGAGCCTAAGCGGGAAGGTGCTGCCATCCTGTGACCTGGCACGGCGCTATGGCCTGCAGGACGTTGATGGTAAGAGCTCTGGCCCAGCAGCCAGCCTGGACCTCTCTTCTTTCTCACCCGGCTCACCCCTTCTCCCACTCTCTCTCCCTGTTCCCTCCTCCCTCACCTTCCATTCAGTCTCCTCAGCCGGGGTGGGGGTGTCCGAGGAGTGGGAAGCAAGGGTCTAATCCTTTTTTTCCTGTGGTCCGCAGGCCGCCCCGTCCAGGACTATTTGTCTTTGAGCTCCGCTCTCTCCCATGTCTCCAGCCTGGGCTGGCTGGCCTCCTACTTGCCTGGCTTCCTCCGAGTGCCCAAGTGGGTTATGACCCTCTATGCTAGCAAGTTCTAACCCTCCTGGCCTGACACAGTTCTGCTCCCCTTTGGGCTGAGTGGTTGGCCTATCGCAGTGGAACAAGGCCGCCTTTCCCACCCACCTGCTGCATACCCTTGATCTGAAGAGAAGACCTCTGCCGTGTGCCCTGGTTGAGCCCTAGGGGCCTTTATAGGTCCTTCTTCAGGTCTTCCTTGCCCCTGCGTTTTACTTTTTGCCTTAATATTGAAAAATGTTTTGGGGGCTAATAAAGGTCTCGTTTCTCCTTCAGCTTCTTTTCAAGTGCCAATTCTATGCTCAGGAAGGTATTAAGTACTTGAGAGAGAGACCTAGTGGTATGCAAAATGTGTAGGTTCTCAAATCTCGATCCCCAGCACAAGCCCCTTTACTCCACGTCTGTTCCTCCTCTTGCCTGTAGAGCTGCCCATCTCAGGAGCACCTGCCCTTTGGCTCCCATGCCCCAGCTGGGGAGCAGGGTCCTCCACAGCCAGAAGCAGGCACACCCCAGTCCCTCACTGCTTTCCCACCCCCTCATTCCGCCATCTCTTCAGGGATGCCTGCTGCCTTCTAGCTGGGCCTGATCCCTGGTTGAGGCCCAATCCAGGAAGGGCAAGCTCCCTGGTGTTCACAATTTCCCGGAATTTGGGAGGAAAGTACTCTCCAGATCCACGTGAGAGGCAGAAGAATAGTTGATGACACCGGCACTTCACATCCTCCCTCCTGGGATGGCACCACCTGAACTGCTTTCGGAAGAACTGACTGCAAGAACCCTTTAGGGCTGCCTTTCCTGCTTGGGGGGGTGGGGGGTGGTCTGTCCCAGCCCGAGGCAAGGCAACAGGGTGTGTATTCCAAAGAGGAGCTGAGGGCCACTCTGAGGGCACCTTCCCACCAGCAGCCTCGATGGCCATCAAGGTAACTGGATGGCTGCTGTAAATCAGAGTGGCATAGATAATTTCTAAACTTCAAAAAAGGCAGGGTGTGAGCTGAGGCTTCCCAAGGCTCCCCATAGAGTCTGCAGAAGCTGTGATCTTCCTGTGGCTTTTGGGGGGCCGCCCCCGGTTACTATTCCAGTGGGTGCTGGGGTGGCCCACTGGCTGGTGAGAGCTGGTTGTGTGCATCTCTTCCAACCCTGCAGTCAGTGACTTGACAGTGGTCGCTTGAATTCAGCTATGGTGCGAGTATGTATGGCACAGGAGTCCACAGCTGCTGCCAATCAGGCCACTTTTTAAGAGAGAGCCAGCTTCTCAGCGTGTGACTAGAGCCGCGTACTTAAATTCCACCATTTACCCAGGCACCCCATTCAGATCGCAGTGATCAGATTTCCTCACCACCCACTCACTGCCTTCCACTCAGCACCCTAAATTCCCCTAAGATTGGTGAGGGGCAGCAGCAGTTGCCTGTATGCTTTAAGAAGAAGGACAAGCACCTCAGGATCTCCTCCAGCCTTCCGCACCCATCTTTAAAAAACATCACTGGAACAGATCCTTTCGTGAGGGCCTTGTTCCCTAAACGCCACAAGGTATCATGGGAAGAACATGGGCTTCAAAGTCATACAAATCTGTGCACAAATCCTAACTTCACCACTTTGGAAAGTAAGTGAAATAACATATGCACCAAGCAATGTGTAGCCACTAAAGTTGTCGATTCTTCCTCTTAACAAACATTTAAGAGTATGCTCTGCACCAGGCACCATTCTTGGCTTTGGGAGAGCAGAGAACAAGACAGACCAGGCTTCAACCCACAGAGGACTTTCATTCAGCCCTGGAAGACCTTAGAAGTCAGCTAGACCTTCGACTTACCTTAGGAAGTGAGTGAACTGGGTCCCCAAGAGTACATCAACGCAGAGTTCAGCCTCAGCCCTGGTTATCTCAAGAAGCCGGAGGGAGCAGTGTTCTTTAAGAGACACCACACTGCCTCCCTCCAACAAGACTTAATTAATCTTAGAAACATAAACAATGGAGTCGAGCTCTGAGAGACTGAAACGTGGACAGTGAGTGTTGATTGGAAGTAGAAGAGATTCAAGATCTGAGAAACCCAGTAGCAGAGTCTTAGGACATTTGGGGGATTAGTATTCATTCAGAAAACATTTATTTGACACCTGCATTCTGCCCAGCACCATACTAGGCACCAGGGAAGACTAGTTCAATTTGGTGAGATGGGTGCTATAGTAAGTTTACACAGTACCCTGACAGTACAGGAGGGAGCAACTGGCTCCATTAGGAGAGTGAAGGAAGTGATACTGACTAGAGACTTAAAGAATGGCAAGAGAGAAGGTGGGAGGGGGTTCATTTTTTCTAACTATAAAAAAAAAAAGGCAGGTACTGAGGCACCAAATGGTGCAGGACAGCTAGAAGTTGGTATGACGTAAGTGTAGATGTGGTATGGGATAAGTTTCCAGGGAGAAAGGAGATGAGTAAAGATCAGTGATTAAGATTTAAATTGTGGACAGTAGGTTTCCACCTGAGGGATTCATCTTAGATGCTGAGTGACTATTAAGGAAGTGCTCCCAGGGGAGCTGGGTGGAGGGGGAGAAGCCAAGCAAGAGCTCCAGTTCAGCCGTGGAGGGTGGCTTCCCTCAGAGCCCAGGGGAGAGCCCTGGAGTATAAGGCCTCAGGGTAGCCCTGCCTGGAACAAGGGAGCCAGGCTTTCATTCCCCACCACCACCATTGAGTAGTCACCAGTCACACTTTGGCCCAGGTGGGGCCAGGCAAGGCAAAGCAGCTCCAGGAGGTCATGGGCACCCTTCCAAGAGGAGCTGCAGGTGTCGACCTTGAAAACACGTTGAAGGGGGTGTCATGCACGAACATGGAAAGGGGCATCTGAGGGGATCTGGGCAGAGCATTAACACTGTAAGCTCCAGGGGGGTTTAAGCCAGAGAGGAGCGTGCACTGATCTGTACTTGAGGAAGCTCACCGGGGCTGAGGTGTGGGGAGGATGAACCAGAGGGAGGACAGGCAGGCATCAGAAGAGCTGCCCAGAGGCTGGCCAATATCCCGGGATGTGATGGCAGCGGAGGTGTGGGCTGAGGAGAGATTGTAGGAGGCAGAGTCAATAGACAGGGCCTGTAGGAAGGGAGGTGGGGCTGGTGCAGGACTGCCGTGCTGTTACCACTGGCATGGGGGCCGTGAAAGCAGCAGCAGGCACAGAGAAGGAAAGAATGTGCCGGAGTTGTGAAGGAAATCAGCCGTGGCGAGACACGGGCTGGCTGAGATACAGCCCCTACCCCTACCAGAGCAAATCTAGGGACTTGGCCGGTCCCCAGAAGATGCTTAATCCCCTAAGGGAGCCCAGGGAAGGATGGAGAAGAGATTTTTGATTAGCATTTTAAAATTTACATTTCTAAAAGGTGACATTCACATGGGTCAGAATCCAAAAGGTATATAAAGGTGTACAGTGAGAAGTCCCCCCTCCTATCCCTGCTCACTAGTGCCCAGTCCCAACCCAGAGGCAGCCAGCACTACCATATTCTTGGGTAGCCATAGAGAAAGCCCACGCCTGTACAAGCAAAGAGTTAAGCATATTTCAGAGAAGAGATTTGACTGCGTGCAAATCTGGGCCTCTCTTTCTCCAGCTAAGGGGTTGTATTTTCCGGTCTCTGAGGCCTATTATGGCCCTTGTGTTCTACACTTCTAAGCAAGGAGCAGCCCTGGCCCAGAGGCCCCACCCCTTCTCACGTTGTTAGGCAGGTGCTCCCATTACCCAAAACTTCCCTACCCCGCTAGCAGGGAGGGAAAGAGAAAGAGCAGCGGAGGGCCTAAAGGATGGAGGAAAATGGCTGCAGAGAAGCAGGGGCGGTGCCAAGGAGCCCAGCCTCATCAGCCTGACCAGCCCTGGCCTCCTCAGAAGCGGACCCACACTGCACCTGTGAGATGCACGTCACGCCTGAAGTGGATTCCTCTTTTCTAGGGCGACTGCCCAAGGGTTTGGCGTGCCAAAGTGAGGCCAACCGTGGAGCTTCTGCTCCCAAGGAGTCCCCAGGGATGTAGCTCTGACCGATTGGCTGACACAAAACAAGGTGATGGAAGCAGGCCTGAACCATGGCATCTCAGATGCCAGCTTCCGGGACGAGTCATGGAGGAGGACTTCCCATCGGCTCCTGAAGGTCCCTTTGGGTGATGTGAATGACAGTGGTGTCAGGATTCAGGCATGGGGAATGAAGAGCACACACAAGGCCCCAGAGGAGCCCAGCCTAACAGACAAATCAAGGTGAGATGGTCGGGCCCAGACCCACCCTTTTTCCCTCCTCATCCTGGCTCCTACCCACCCATGGCCCCCACTGTTTTGCATGTTGCATGAGGTCCCTTCAGCTCCTGCTCTCCCTGTCACTGGGGAGGGCCCCCGCCATGACCTCAGAAGTTGCTTCGCCTCAGCCTGTCCCCCATCCCATCTGGTCCCCGGTCTTCACCCCCTAGGTTGGGCCACACCTCCACACAACCCCTCCTCCCCGGACCTTCGGCCTGTGTCCTCTCCGGCCTCCCACCCTTCCGCCGCTCCTCCTAGCCCCTCGGGGCCGCCTCAGCTGCCCTTCCCCCCGGGCCCTCCACACAATTTTCTCCCTTCCCTTCCATCGCCCAGTCAGCTGGCTTTTGTTGCAGCCTCCTCCTTGCCCAGCCCTGGGCAGGGCGAGGCAGATGGGCACAGGCAAGCTTTAGAAGACAAAGGTCTGGTTCTCAAAGTGCTTTCAGTTATCACCGTGAAACAATTAGACAGTCATGATGAGACCTAGGGTGGGGACTCGAAGGGGCGGGAGGGGTGGGCAGCCAGGCTGCTCCCTGGGCCACAGACAACTCTTGTTCCCTTCAGGTTTCACCTTCCTGGGGGTATTAGAACATCCTTACCCCTGCCTTTCTCTGCAAAACCTCACCTCTGCCTCAGTTCCTGCCTCCAGCAACCAAAGGCATCCTTGCCCATCTCGATCTGTCCTGATTCCCTCTGGGACAGTCACCTTGGCTAGCTTTCCTACACACACACCTTTCTTGGGTGCCCCCGCCCAGGGATCACCCACAGAGCTTTATTACCTCCTGTTTAACCAGGCTGGCCTGGTTCATGTTGAGCTGCAGAGGCAGGTCTGAGCAGGGGCTGAGGATGGGCACAGGCGGGACCTTCTCTGGATGGATGGATGGATGCCACTGCCCTCTGCACAGAGGCACCTGCAGAGCTCAGAAGTGGGCCAGCTCCCGCCAGGGCCCAGTGCAGGCTCGCTGGGAACAAGGTCAAGGGGTCACAGGGCCTGCCTGGCAACTTGTGTGCCAGAAGAGGAGAGGACCTGGAATCCAGCTGTGCTTAACTTGATAATGGGGGAATCTGGGAAGGAAAAGGACCCTTCCCTAAGCCCTTGAAATGGAGGAGGCTGCGAGGAATGCTGGGAAAGAGGCAGAGGGATGAAGTGGGGTCAGCTTTGCGCCATTTCTGTTACAAGTATGAACATATATGCTCCCATCCTCGACAGGCAGGTCTTGTCTCCCCCTTCCTTGGAGAGGTGGTTCCAGAAGAAACAGGCAAAGCTGGAACTCCACGAACAGATACTACTCCAGCAGCCCTGGAGGGGCTGGTGCAAGAGAAGGAAAGGCAACTGGCCTCCGGGCTTTCGCTGTCACTCTAACACAGCTGAGCCAGCCAGAGACTCGAGGCGCTGTAGAGGCTGAGAGAATTCGTGTTTAATGAGAGCAGCAATGACCTAAACACTCTGCCTAGGTCAGACTTCATCTTTTTTTTTTGCGGTACGCGGCCTCTCACTGTTGTGGCCTCTCCCGTTGCGGAGCACAGGCTCTGGACACGCAGGCTCAGCGGCCACGGCTCACGGGACCAGCCGCTCCGCGGCACGTGGGATCTTCCCGGACCGGGGCACGAACCCGCGTCCCCTGCATCGGCAGGCGGGCTCTCAACCACTGTGCCACCCAGGAAGCCCCAGACTTCATCTTTTTCATCTGCCATATGAGGTACTGTACTCTCTTACAGCTGAGGAGACTGAGGCTTAGGAAAGTTGGGGTACTTGTCCAGAGTTGCAGGTCTTTACTGTGAAAGGGTCTGGATTCAACCAAATATATGACTACAGAGTGCGAGCTCTTTCCCCTGCACCATGCTGCCTCTGCTGCTTGTTTTTTTGGTTTATTTTGTTGTTGTGCTGTTATTGTTATCTGGTTTTGGAGGAGTTTTCTTTTTTGCGCAGAGGGTTGGGGGTTGGGCAGAATGGTGAAAGCATTCCCAAGTTCACTCAGCCCAAGGACCCCTCTGGCCAAATACAGAGTTGCCCTTCTCTCAATGTGACATTTCCTTTCCTCTGCACGTTTGCTCGAGTTGTTCTGGTCCCTGGCTTGCCGCCTGCTCCCCTCAACAGCCCCAGCCCCATTTCCACCTGCCAGAATTCTTCCCACAAGACTCACCTCGGGCTTCCCTGGTGGCGCAGTGGTTAAGAATCCGCCTGCCAATGCAGGGGACATGGGTTCGAGCCCTGGTCCCGGAAGATCCCACATGCCGCGGAACAACTAAGCCCGTGTGCCACAAATACTGAAGCCTTCGTGCCCTAGACCCCTGCTCTGCAACAAGAGAAGCCACCGCAATGAGAAGCCCACACACAGTAACGAAGACCCAATGCAGCCAAAAATAAATAAATAAATTTAAAAAGAAAAAAAAAAGAACTCATTTCAACTTCCTAGAAACTTCTGGTTTCTTCTGCAATTTCTCTTGCCCCTTTTCGGGAACCTATGACATTCACTTGGCTCTTGACTGGTATTAGAGCCGTGGATGTCCTCATCGGGTCCCCTAGATAAGGTGGAAAACCCCCTACCCCACCACAACCGCAGGACAGGAGCTGGGTTTTGGCCCCTTCTCCTCCTCCGCCAGCACAGATTCACAGAACCTTTGAACCCTGCAGTCAGAACAGAATAGTGCTTAAAGTGTCCAAGCCACCCTGGGTGCAGCTGAGCTCACAGGCCCAGTGGGACCCACTGGTGAGGGGTCCACGCTCCCTCCCTGAGGCGGGTGGGCTGAGCCAGCTAATGGCAGTGGCTGTGCCCCAGGTCTCACACTCCCAGAACTGCAGCCCCACATATTCCTCAGTCCTTGGCTCAGCCCCACGGGCTACACCTTGATCTCGGGTGGCCTCGGCCTGCAGCGGCTTGAAGCAGGATTTCGGTTCCCCGGCCAGAGACTGGAATCAGGCCGCGGCAGTGAGAACACTGAATCCTAGCCACTAGACCACCAGGGACGGTGGCCAGTGACATAGGCCCCTGGCCTGCTGGCTTCGTAGAAATGAATCCCCACAAAGATATGGAAAGTAGTGAAACAAGTGAAGTGTTTATGAGGAGGAAAAAAGTGTACATGCGAATAAGACTCACATGGGTGGACTCAGAGAGAGAGTCGCACCCTCGTGGTAGTTTGAATCACTTATATGGGGCATTTCTTCCGGGTTTCCTTTGACCAATCATCTTGCTTTGTCTGGCTCTGAGTCCATATTTGGTTTCTCTCAGGGTCCTCCCATGTGTGCATGCGCATCTCAGCCAAGATGGATTCTAGTGAAGAGGCCTATGGGTAGACTGACATCGCCTACTATGGGGTGATGCCCCCTCCCTTTTTGGCCCCCAAGGAGCCTTTCTGCACATGTGTAGTTGGAAAGGTCTCCTTGACCTCGAGAATGAGAAATATGTGGTCTCTTCATCTCCCATCTGGGCAAGGCTCAGTTCTTCGCTACCCCTGCCATTCCTGTTAAAGTGTCTGCCAGAGGCAAAGTCCAGCTCTTTACCCCATTCTTGTTGTTGTTTTTATCTGGAAGTGAAATAGGAGGGAAGGGGGCAGGGCACAACCTTTAAAAGAATGACATAGCCATAGGACCTGACAAAAACTGGTTAGAACCAGCTAGATCCAAGATGGTGGAAGATTTGACTTCCAGTAGACCTTGAGCCTCATTATATGCTCATTGTAATACATTAGCATATGCTAAATGACACACCCACCAGCGCCCGTGACAGTTCCAAGGCTGACCATCAAAGATCAAGAAGTGAGGGCTTCCCTGGTGGCGCAGTGGTTGGGAGTCCGCCTACCGATGCTAGGGGACACGGGTTCGTGCCCTGGTCAGGGAAGATCCCACATGCCGCGGAGCGGCTGCGGCCCGTGAGCCATGGCCGCTGAGCCTGCCCGTGAGCCATGGCCGCTGAGCCTGCGCGTCTGGTTCTGAGATGGCCGACACTCTGTCTGTGGAGTGTTTCTTCTCTCTAAATAAATCCACTTCTTACCTATCACTTTTTCTCTCACTGACTTCTTTCTGCAAGGAGACATCAAGAACCTGAGCTTCATTAAGTCCTGAAACCAGGCGTGTGATCTCAAAAGACTGTGGGTTCAGGGGCTTCCCTGGTGGCGCAGTAGTTAAGAATCCGCCTGCCAATGCAGGGGACATGGGTTCAAGCCCTGGTCCGGGAAGATCCCACATGCCGCAGAGCACCTAAGCCCGTGCGCCACAACTACTGAGCCTGAGCTCTATGAGCCCGTGAGCCACAACTACTGAAGCCCATAGCCTAGAGCCCGTGCTCTGCAACAAGAGAAGCCACCACAGTGAGAAGCCTGCGCACCGCAGCTAGAGAAGGCCCGTGTGCAGCAACAGACCCAGCGCAGCCAAAAATAAAATAAAGACTGTGGGTTCAAGTCCCAATCTGGGTTTAGGCTGGGTTTGGGTCCCGGCACATGCGTTCAAGTCCCAATCAGAGTTACATGGTTTCAGCAGTGTAAACAGGAGGCTGGTTGTAAATATCTCACCTGGAGCCCATCTATCTCGTGCCTCAACCTTAGCTCCCTGCCCCCTGCTCAGGGGCCTGGGTTTGGGAAGAAGATGCGTAGCCCGGCTGCCAGCTGTGGGAGCACTAGGGACCTCTGTGGGAGCAGGCCTGGGGAAGCTGGCCAACCCTGCAAGCTTCCCGAACCTCAACTCCAGGTCCTCCCTGCCCCCACACTTCAGAACCCAAGCCTGAGTCATGCTGGGTGCAAAGGGGACATGGAGACATAGTGTTGCTTCTGTCATCAGTTCCAGGCATTCTCCTTCTTTACACTGAGTTCTGAGGCTCCACACCACTGCCTGTCTACCTCCTCCCCACCTCGCCCCAAGCTCCCTGCTCTGGGATCTAAGAGTCCCAGCTCGCCCTCCTAAGCCCCATCCAGCGGGGTGCATCATGTCTTGCTCTGACCACCATGGCTTACCATTCATTCATTCACTCATTCATTCTTTCCCAGGACCCCTACGAACACCACCAGCTCTATCTCAATACCCTGTTTAATTTTCCTCAGGGCACTTACGACTTGATGAAATCGTCTTTTGTGTGTATTTGCTTCTACAGTGTCAGTCTCCCCAGCTTGAGTGTAAGCTCTACGAGAGCAGGGACCTTGACAGTCTTGGTCAGTGCCGTGCGGTGAGCTGTATTGGTGCTCAGTGATTACTGCTCAAGGACTGACTGGCTGAATTATGTAAATGTTTGTTGAGCAACCACCATGGGGCAGGCAGGTGAGGAGACATGCGATCAAACCAGCCTTCTCGGTAGGTCATGGCAGGAGCAGAAGCAGAGGGGCTGTACGCCCACAGGATGAGCTGAAAGAGGGCAACACAGGCCCTGCTTCTGGGGAAGCACAGAGGAGATGTGTGTCCGAGCCCCAAGCCAGGGCTCCTCCCCCATACCTGCAGCCCCAGCTCCAAGCTCACTTCCCTGGGAAACCTCACCCACCCCCATAGGAGCTCACCCAGCACCACACACACCTCCCTAAGGGCAGAACTGTAATTTTACATTTGCTTATAGGATTACTTGACTGCCTCTCTACACTGTTCCCAACACTCAGAGGGTTCTGTGCGACAGCCCCTCTCAGGACCATAAGCTCCATGTGTCCGTGTTTGGCCTCCGTGCCCAGCATGGTGTCCAGCACAGGGGCACTCAGTCACCGTTGAATGAATGAATGGAACAGGGAAGAGGTAAGGGCAGGGTCCTCCCCAAAGCAAGCAGCTCCTCCTTCCTGGGAATGTCCTCTGTCCCCTGCTCTCATCTCCCAGCCAGAGCATCCCTTCCTTCCCTAGGCCCCCGCAGTCTCTCTTTGTTCCAAGGCTTCTGTTTCTCATGCAGGCCTAGAACCTCAGGACTGCCTACCTCCTGGCACCGCTCACAGTGTATACGCCCCAAGCCCAAGGCATACCATGGAGCTGTGCAGCGGACAGGCTGCCACCCAGGCCCTGCCAGACACGTTCCCAGTCCCACCAGTGCTCTGGGCAATGCTGTCAACTTCACCAACCACCGTGCAGTGCAGAGACTCTAGTTCTGGTTCAAGAAGATTTTCCAGCTTTTCAGCCCTGTTTCCTGGTTGCTTTCCCTACATCTCTTCCCCTAGAGATGCCAACCTGAGTCAGCACCTGCCGCACCCTGGGGGAGACAGGATGCTCTAGCGTGGGGACTTTCCCTCTGGGGCCCTTCTGTCTTTTGCGCCGAAACTTGGGGCCCTGCCCTTCCTTCTGACTGGCCAGTCCATTCCTTCCTCTTCTCCAGTTATGGGTACCTGGTGGCACTGTTGGCTATCGTGGAATTTCCCCAATCCGGCAGAAGGCACTGGGGAGCAGGAAGGAGAGGAAAAAAATCCAAGCACGAGGACCAAGTATGAAGGACCCCAGGACCCTGGGGAGGTGGTGAATATAGAGGATCTTCTTGGGCTTTGAGTCATTCTGGTTCCCTGGGCCATCCCAGGCGTCAGATTCCTTCATAACTTTGGGGAACATTCTAGTCCTTGAATGTTCTCTACCCCATTCTCACAAGGTTGTTGACCAACACATGCTTGATTACCTCCCATGATGGTGAGCTCACCACCACTCATTTAGGCCCATTCCACCTTTGGACAGCTTTAATTATAAGAAAATCTTCCCCCATAACAAAGCTATATACATTCACTGGTCTTTGTTCTTTGTGCTCAAGATTAACAGAATCAATGTGGCTTCTGTTCCAACTAACAGCCCTTCAAGAGTTTGAAGACCACTATCATCTGCCCCTTGGGTCCTCTTCCCCAGTTAGACATTCCCATGTCCTCTCTCTGGTCATGGACTCTCCTCACCATCTTGATTGCTCCCTCTGGACCTTGCTGTTTGTCCCTGTCCCTCTTAAAATGGACCAGACACTCCCAACAGGGTCTCACCATCACAGATTTGGGGCCTCTGCACCCCATCATTCTGGGTCCTAAAGCTCTCTTCGTGCAGTTCAAAGTCAGGTCAGTGCTTCTGGCAAGGAGTCAACTCTTACCAGCCCTATGCCAACCAGAACCTCCCTGTCTGCACACACTGGTGTTATTCCATTGCCCACACATCATGCTCTTGTACAGAGGATGATTTGAGGACCAAAGAACCAGATTGTACCTCTGTCACTATTCAGTGCTATCTGGTCAAATATGGGCCCTCAAATTATGTTTAGATCCAGATTCCATCATCCAGCATTCCTCCCAACTACATGTTAGCTACCTTCAATTATGAGAATGGCACTGTGTGCTCATCCAACATATCACTGAAAAGTGCCACCACTAGGGACTTCTCTCCAAGTTGACAAACGCACATTAACCACTATTATTTGGAGACGAATATCCTACCAGTTATATCTACTATCCTATCAGCCTACCCACAGTTAACCATTTTGTCCCTCAACATATCCTGACATGGAGCTGATGGGTGCAAAAGCTCTATGATAATCACTGGGAAACCTGGTTTCCAACTCTGGCTCTGCCGCCAACGTGTATGTGGTTTCATGTCACCAAGTATCTCTGGGCCGCTGGGAGGTGAACGGGAGCCAGATGATCTGTCGAGCCCTCTCCAGCTCTGATGTCCTGTTCTGTGGTGGTCGAGGTTAGAAAGAAGGTCAGGAAGCTGGGGGAGAGGAGGGTCCACGTTGCAAGAAGTAAGAAATGGGCACTTCTGCTCATGCATGGGGAAACTTCAACCCTGCCCTTCCTGCTGAGCAGCAGGTGCCAGGCTCTGCTCTTGCCCTTGCAGCTCCTTTACTGCAACTTAAGCTGACCCTCAGCCTTCCCAGCATTTGATTTCCTCTCAAGTGCCCGGGGTGCCCCCATCCAAACATCTAACCACTGCTCACTTGATACCCTGTGGAACTACGGCCCCAGGAAGATCCAGACCATCAGGTCTGAGTTCCTCTGAGTGGAACTCCCTCCCCAACCCGGCCCTCCAGCACACCCACCCCAGCTTTCCAGAAGTCTTGTGACACTTCCACACCCCCTCACTCTCCCACACACTCTGGGCCTTTGCCGGTTGCAGCCGAGCACGGTGGGCAAGCCAGGCGGAGGGAAAGTGAGTAAAAGTGTCTTCTGGAATCAGACAGCCACGGTGAGTTGGTTGGTTTGTTCAATTTAGAGAAGTAGCAAACGTTATTGTGTGTGTATAAAGGGTGATTTAGTTGTCCTCTGAAGGGCACCCTGCCTCCCAGAGTGAGACCAGGCTCTTATCACTTACAAGCTGTGTGACCTTGGGCAGAATTTCAGTTTCTTCTTATCAGGGCTGTAAAGAATTTAGTCATTATTAATATTGGCTTCAAGGTCACAGAACCTCTCTTCATGGTCTATTTTTTCCTTCACTCCGTCAGTGAGGATTCTTTGCCCCACATCCCCAGTCCTGCCCTCACCATGCCTCTACCAGAGCTTGTTTGTGGGTCCCTCATCTCTGCCTCCTGGGGTCCCCATTTTCTGCTGGGTAGAATTACTACCCGTGCCCCTGCTGACATCTTCTGTTATCGACAACAGCAACTTTAGTCATCTGACTCCGGTTGATTAGTGTTCAATTAGCACAGGATCGAGGTCAGAGGGGACCAAAAAAGGAATAAAATTTTTGATAGATTAATCATAAACTTGGTAAGGGAACTCGGTTTTAGGGGGACTTGGTTTCCTCCCAGCTGTGTGACCTTGGGCAAGCAACTTAACCTCTGTGAACCCACTGTATGCATTGGTCCTCACCGTAAAATCATAATACCTACTTCACATAGGTAGTGAGAACATCAAATAGGATGTCTGAGGCTCAGTCAGTACTTGGTTATTACTTGTTCTTTTCTCTACGTAGAAGGCAGTAAAATCCCTTCCTCAAACGTCATTCAGATTGTGGCCCTCAGACACCAGCATGGTCCCCACTTATCCCACACAGGATATAACTCCTGACACCTCCTTTTGCCTTAAAGCAAGAGGTTTGTCTTGTTTCCATTGCTCTTATCTCCAAAGGCACCTGGTTCAGCTTCTGCCTGCCTGCCAGCTAAGTCTGTCACAACACATGCCTGAAACGCCCTTCCTGTCCTCTTTCCAAAACCAGGCCCCACCTTCTTGGAGGCAGATTTTGAGACTCGCTTCATCCCTTAAGTCGGCTTGACTCAGATTTCCCAGTTTCAGGATTACTAATCACTAAAAAATATTTCATGCCTACTTCAGCCTTCCTCCACCCCCTTTCCTCCGCCCTTAGTGACTACAATGTAAGACTGTATCTGGCAGATCGGCATCTGTGGGCACTTGTGTTCCCAGGTATCTGGTTGCACGTGTGAGTGGCTATAGAGCAGGAAGCAAGAACAGCTGGTGACCAAAACGACCCAACTAAACAAACAAAAAAAGCAGTTGATGAGGTAGAGACAGGGCCAGGCTAGATCAGACCCATGTCCACTTGACCACTTACTACATGGGTAGCACTTAGCAAGTTACTCAGCCTTTCTTTCTGAGCCTTTACTCCCTGGCATATTTGTCATGAAAATTAGCTATAACTATTTACTGAGCCCTTACTCAGGGCAGACACTGTCCTAGGCACTTTACATAGACTTTTACATTTAATCTTTACTTCAACCCTAGCAGGTAGGTAACATTATTTTTCCTATGCTACAGTTGAAGGAGTTGAGACACAGAAGAAAGTCAACATAGAGGTTAAGTGCCTTGCCCAGGTCACGTATCTAATAAGTGGCAAAGCCAGGATTTGCACCCAGGCAGTCAGACCCCAGAGTCCATGTTTTTTTCTTTTTTTTTTAAATTTAATTTGTTTATTTTTGGACCTGTTGGGTCTTCGTTGCTGCACGTGGGCTTTCTCTAGTTGCAGCGAGCGGGGGCTACTCTTAGTTGCGGTGCACGGGCTTCTTATTGTCTTGTTGCGGAGCACAGGCTCTAGGCACGTGGGCTTCAGTAGTTGCAGCATGCAGGCTCAGTAGTTGTGGTGCACGGGCTTAGTTGCTCCACGGCATGTGGGATCTTCCCGGACCAGGGCTCGAACCTGTGTCCCCTGCATTGGCAGGCAGATCCTTAACCACTGCGCCACCAGGGAAGTCCCAGAGTCCACGTTCTTAACCACTCTGCACACTGCTTCCCACGTGTGATCCTGTGTGTGTGCAAAGCTCTTGACACAGTGACTGGCACAAAGACAGCCATTAAATGGTGTAACTCTTTCCTCACTGGGACAGTGAGGAAGTACAGGAGGCCAGGACAAGTGTCTCTTTTCCCCTGTAACTTGTTACAGGGCCTCAGAAAAGACAGAATATAGAGTGGGCACTTTACACACATTTCCGGGGCCTGAAAAAGGTGTGGAAGAAATGTAAAAAATTTAAAGCCATATTTTCTTACCCAGATGTGTGTTATAAACATACACATGCCACGTGGACACACACTTCTCACAAATACATCACACTCACACATAGACACTCAGTGACCACTTTGAACCCATGAAGTCTCCATCAGGAAACCTTCCTAGGGTGGTCCAGTCCTCACAATTTCTCCCATCCCTGAATGCCAACAGCCCTCACCGTTAGGCCCAGCCAAGCCAGCCCTCACTATGCGGTGTCGTATTCATTCAGATAACTACCCAATAACTACTGAGAACCAGGGCCAAGTATTGGAGAAGCAAGACCGAAAAAAAAATATTGTTCCTGTCCTCCAGGAACTCTGAATCTCCTAGGCGATGTTAGCATACAAACCAAGACTCACCATAGGCACAGTGGGGTAAACGCTATCACTAACAGACTGGGGCATTTTAGAGAGCTTCCTGGAGGTGACACAAGTTAAATTTTAAAGATGAACAGGAGCTATTCTGGCAAAGGAAGAGGTGTGGAGGAAGGAGAGTAAGGAAGCAGGAACAGGTTAATGTGCTTGGGAAACTGCAAGTCATCCTATCAGCTGTAATGAAGAGTTCTTAACAGGGACAGGCAGGACATGAGGCCATAGGGGTAAGCAGGGTCCAAATGCCAAAAGGCCTGATGTGCTGACCTGAGAGATTCAAAGTCTTTCCTGAAAAGATGTCAGGAGCCATGGAAGGGTTTTGGGCAGAGAAACAACATGATCAAATCTGCATTTCAGAAAGATTGATTCAGCAGCACAGAGGTGAACTGATAAAAGAGGGGACAGGGTGGAGATGAGGGAACATTGAAAAGACTTCCAACAATCCCAGGAATAAATGAACTTAAATTCTTAGTGCAGTGGGAATGGAGAGGGTATTTAAGAGATACCAAGGAAAAGTGGGGAGGCCATCCATTAAAATAGGAAACATAAAGGCCAAAGTCTACTCTGGAAGGAGGGGAGACAATGATACCTTTTGACTTTTAGAGTTTGAGGTGTCTCTGGGACACCCAGGTGATACCTAATAGGCTTATGAATATGTGTGTGTCTGCGACTTCCCTGGTGGTCCACTGGGTAAGACTCTGTGCTCCCAGTGCAGGGGGCCAGGGGTTCAGTCCCTGGTGGGGGAGCTAGATCCCACATGCAGCAACTAACAGCCCCAACAAAAAATCCCGCATTCCGCAACAAAGATCCAGCGTGCCACAACTAAGACCCTCTGCAGCTTAACTAAATAAATATTTTCTAAAAAAATGTTTGTGTCTCTGTGTGTGTACATTTTTTTCCATTATAAAAGCTTGCAAGACATCTGGGCTGGAGATATAAATTTAAGTGTCATCAGCTTACAGATAGCAATTAAAACCATGAGTGTGGATGAAGTCACCCAAAGTGTGGGCCAGAAGATCTGTGGGCCCAGGACAGAGCTCTGGAGAGCTCCGATTCCAAGCAGTTGAAGGCTTGGATTTGTGAACATTCTCCCAAGGGAGCAGTGTGTGAAGTGGAAAAGAGTGTGGAAAGGGCCCTGGATATCACCAACATTTAGGGGAAGAGAAGGTAAACAGATGAGAAGAGAGGGGCAAAAGTGCAGGAAAAGCCAGGACAGGGTGTCACGTCGAGGGAAGTCAGTAGCATCAAATGCTGCAGAGGTCAATGGAGGTAAGGAGAGGAAACTCCATCAGTTAGATTTAGCAACTAAGAGGTGGTGAGTGCGGCCAGAGAGAGGTTAGTGGAGCGCTGAGAGGGTGGGCTTCCGGCTGTGGGGGAAACCTTTTCAAATGAAACGCAGTTTGAGTAGGTGGCTGGAATTGCACCCTGCGCTGCTTTCCCGCGCGCGCCACAGTCACGCGTGCACACTCTTACACACCAGAGGGCTAACAGGCACTTTGTGCTCCCGGACAGGGCTCCCAGAGATCCTGCGCAGGCGCCTCCGGAGCCCGCCTGCTCTGCCGCGAGCCCCTCCCCAGGCCTGCAGAGGGCGCTGAGTCTCGGAGAGCCGGGGCGTGACGCCACTCTAGCTAGCGCTGGCGCTCGGGCTCGGTGGTGGGCGCCGTAGCTCCGCGTCCCGCACGCCTCCTCCCAGCGCAGGTGGGTCCGCCGGCGGGGGCCAGCAGTGCTTGGGATCCGTGGGGCGGGCGGGTAGCGACAGCCTCTGGGCGCGGAGTAGTCCCCATCACCTAAGTGCTCCAGCTCGGGCCAGGCTCCGGCGAATCGGGCTGTGGACAGGGCTGCACGTGTGCAAGTCCCATTCCGGGTGGGTGCCTTCAGGACGTGCAGTGCCTGTCCCGGAACCCCTTAACACCCCAGGGGTCTCCGCCCCGGCTCGCCCGCGGCTTCCTGGGGACGTCTGGGGACGTCTAGGGACGGGGCTACCAGGGGCGGGGCTCCCATGATTGACACGTCTCTCCCCAGGTTTCACGGGCACCACTTGACCCCTACCCTGCCCTGAATCTGAGCCAGCACCATGGTGAGAACCCTGAGCGCAGCCCCTCACCTCCGCATGTCCATGCCCTTGCCCTTGCCCTTGCCCCTGCCCCGCATGGCCTTGCCTCGGTTGCCCGATAGAACGGAGTGGGGGTTCCGGTGGGTATGCCCCTGCAAGGCAGCCTGCACTCTTGCAACCCGGCCATCCCTATAGCACGGGCGCCTGAAGGTGAAGACATCGGAAGAGCAAGCGGAAGCCAAAAGGCTAGAGCGGGAACAGAAGCTGAAGCTATACCAGTCAGCCACCCAGACTGTCTTCCAGAAGGTGGGGCCCTCAGAGGTCGTCCCCTCCCACAGTGGCTCCCTTAGTATAGCACTGAGGCCAAGAACTGCGCCTTAGAGTCAGGCTGCTTGGATCCATATCTGCGTTCTATCAGGTACTAGCTGTGTGTCCTTGGGCAAGTTACTGAATCTCTTTGGACCTCAGTTTGCCCATCTGTAAAATGGGCCTAACAATTGCACTTACTGCATAAGGCTGTTGTGAAAATTAAATCAGAGAATACATGTAAACCCATAAAGTGCTTTGTATAGTACCTATAGTATAGTATGGCATTCACAGAACAGTTGGTAGTTGTATTTATGTTATTAGCCCTGTAGCAGGAGAAAGATATGATCTCTCTGACCCTGCTATCTACCTTTTCAGCGCCAGGCTGGAGAGCTAGATGAATCAGTGCTGGAACTGACAAGCCAGATTCTGGGAGCCAACCCTGATTTTGCCACCCTCTGGAATTGTCGCCGAGAGGTGCTCCAGCGGCTGGAGGTCCAGAAGTGCGTAGGGGTTCAGAGCCCCGGGAAGATGGCCCTGGCTCTGCCCCTGCCCTCCCTGGGTCCAGGGCTGGAGGAAGAGTGGGGCAGCCAGGGGCATAGGCAGAGGGCAGTGGAGGGCTGGGTGCAGAAAGACAGGGGTGAGCTGAGATTGGGTGTCGGAGGGCCCTGACCCCCATTCCCCTCTGGGTGCAGGTCCCCCGAGGAGTTGGCCGCTCTGGTGAAGGCAGAACTGGGCTTCCTGGAGAGCTGTCTGAGGGTGAACCCCAAGTCTTACGGTACCTGGCACCACCGCTGCTGGCTGCTGGGCCGCCTGCCAGAGGCCAACTGGGCCCGGGAGCTGGAGTTGTGTGCCCGCTTCCTCGAGGTTGATGAGCGGAACTGTACGTGCCCGCAGATTCTGTCCCTACAGCCCTCACCTGCCCCACGTTCCGGTACTAGGGCCTCAGTAAGGCCCAGAGTGGGGAGGGATGGCCAGGATGGGCCCACTGAGCTGATGGCAAAAGGGATGATGGAGCCAAACGTATCCTCCATGGAGTGCAGAGAGGTGTTTCTCAGGATCTCCGAGGGAACTCCAGGGGTACCAGCCGGGGAGATTCTCTTGCCCTGCGTCTGAGATGTGCTGTCTGCCCTTCCCCCCAGTTCACTGCTGGGACTACCGGCGGTTTGTGGCTGCGCAGGCAGCTGTGCCCCCTGCAGAGGAGCTAGCCTTCACTGACAGCCTCATCACCCGAAACTTCTCCAACTATTCCTCCTGGCATTACCGCTCCTGCCTCTTGCCCCAGCTGCATCCCCAGCCAGACTCTGGACCTCAGGGGCGCCTCCCTGAGGATGTGCTGCTCAAAGGTAAGCAGAGTCAGGGGGTGCTGGGGAGGACTCTGCAGCGCCACCCTTCCAACCCTGATGCCTAGGCCTGTTCCTGAACCTGCCACTCGGGAACTTGCCTGGCTCTGGGGGTGCATAAGATCCAGCCCCTGGCTGCAGGGAGCCCAAGTGTCCAATGGGGAAGATAAAACTGAAATGTGCAGCCCCTGGGCAAGGCCAGCCTATAGGTGAAACTGCAGGCTGGAGGAACTCCAAGGTGAGGGTGGGATGTTGGGGTGGCCAGGAGCCAAGCAGGGCCCTAACCACAACCCCATGCCTCCGTGGCCCCCGCAGAGCTGGAGCTGGTGCAGAATGCCTTCTTCACGGACCCCAATGATCAGAGTGCCTGGTTCTACCATCGTTGGCTCCTGGGACGAGGTGAGCAGTGGGGGAGGAAGCTGGGTGATTAGGGCTTAGAAGGAATGGAAGAATATTTAAGGAGACCTGAGGCTGTGTCTTCCCCCAGCGGATCCCCAGGATGCTCTGCACTGCCTGCACGTGAGCCGGGATGAGGCCTGTCTGACTGTCTCCTTCTCTCGGCCCCTCCTAGTGAGTCCTGCAGCTTTTGCCGGAGAGCATCGTGGATCGTGGGCCTGGTGCTGTTGGAGTGACGGGTCTCTCTTTGTCCCCCGTGCCAGGTGGGCTCCAGGACGGAGACCTTGCTGCTCTTGGTGGACGAGTCACCCCTGGCCGTGGCGTGGAGGACCCCAGATGGCAGGAACCGGCCTAGCCACGTCTGGGTATCCCAGGATTGGTGGGCAGACTGGAGGCTGGGGTAGGGCTGGGCTGGGACTGTCAGGAAGGTGGTGCAGCCGGGCTTTTTCTTAACCCCGTGCTCCCAGCTCTGTGACCTGCCCGCCACCTCTCTCAACGACCAGTTGCCCCAACATACATTTCGTGTCATTTGGACAGCAGGCGGTGCCCAGAAGGAGTGTGTGCTCTTAAAAGGTGACATAGCCCGCACCTCCCCCCTTGGCAGCAGCCCTCATCCCTCTCTTCCTGTCATGGGTGTCCCCTCCTACCACCTGCTCTTTCTTACAGGCCGCCAAGAGGGCTGGTGCCGGGACTCCGCCACGGATGAACAGCTCTTCAGGTGATGGTGACAGGGAAGCGCACAGACAAGGATGGGGGCTCTGGACTCTGGGCATCAGGCAGCTGGGCAGGAGGCTGGGGGCTTAAGCAGTTGATCTCAGACTGGATACTGGGGCTGACTAGTACCCCAGGGCTGGCGCATCATCCCCTCCCCCACCCTGCCCACCCTCAGGTGTGAGCTGTCGGTGGAGAAGTCCACGGTGCTACAGTCCGAGCTTGAATCCTGTAAGGAGCTGCAGGAGCTGGAGCCAGAGAATAAATGTGAGGCCCGCTCCCCTGAGGAGGCCCCTTTCTAGGGGGGCACCCCTTGGGGAGAGTGGGAAGGGTCTCCAGAGGATGGGAGCAGAGGAGGATCCAGGAGAGACCGTCCTCTTCCCTGCCCTCTCCCCAGGGTGCCTGCTCACCATCATCTTGCTGATGCGGGCGCTGGACCCCCTGCAGTATGAGAAGGAGACGCTGCAGTACTTCCAGACCCTCAAGGCAAGTCGGGTCCGTGGGAACCGGCGAGGGGGAGGCCCGGCGGGCAGGAGGAGGGCAGCTGACGTGCATTCTCCGTCCCTTCTCCCTGCCAGGCCGTGGACCCTATGCGGGCAGCGTACCTGGACGACCTGCGAAGCAAGTTCCTGCTGGAGAACAGCGTGCTCAAGATGGAGTACGCGGAGGTGCGCGTGCTGCACCTTGGTCACAAGGTAGGGACTGCGCACGCGCCTTCCCGGCCTTCGCCCTGCTAGCTGGCCTCCCTCTTCCTCAGGACCTGGCCGGCTTTTATATCCGCTCCCTGGGCCTCAGCCGAGACACTCACCACGCCCCCGGCTTTCCTTCAGTCGCACGTGCCTTTCTGGACATTTCTTCCTCAGCTCATTCCCGTGCTTCTCTCCCTGGAGCAGGCCCCAACACCTAAAACCTCAATAGTTTCCAGAACTTTCTGACAAACTCTCCAGACTCTCTTTTTCCTCTGTAGTCCTTCCCAATCAATCTCCCCAACACGTCACTGCTGCCCACCTTCGCCCCCACCAGCCGATCCCAGACTCACCAGGCCCGCTCCCACCAGTGTCTGTGTTTATCCCAGCGCCCTCCTCCATCCCCCTTACCTGCCCCACTCCCACCACCCCACTGGCCACCCAGCCCGAGGGCTCAGGCCTCTCCCATGTCCTTGACGTGGAGCATGTACTGCCAGGGGTGCAGAGGCAAGCGTCCCACCTACTCCCTCTTCTCCTCAGCTGGGGTCCCCAAGGGCCTGTGTGGGGCACACAGGGCAAGTGCCTGATAAACGATGGCTGAGGCCTTTCCCCCAGGTCTCGCTGGGTATCTCATCCCCCCTCCTCAGGATCTGACGGTGCTCTGCCATCTGGAGCAGCTGCTCTTGATCACTCACCTTGACCTGTCGCACAATCGTCTCCGAGCCCTGCCCCCTGCCCTGGCTGCCCTGCGCTGCCTCGAGGTAGAGCACTCACTCCTGTGTCGCTGTCCTGGGTGATCCTCTTCCCCTTCCTCCACCTCAGAAGTCTGCCCACCCTACAAAGAGATGCCCAGGTCCTCCCAGACCCCACAGATGACCCCTGCCTTCGCCTCTGTCACCCAGCCTGACCCCAGGATCCCTTCCATGTACTGTAAGCTGATCACCCTGGGTTCCCCAGTTGCTTGTACCAATCCCAGGCTGACAGCTGCCTTCCCTGCCTTGTCTTCCCCGCCCTCCCTGCTCCCCAGGTGCTGCAGGCCAATGACAACACTATCGAGTCCCTGGATGGTGTCACTAACCTGCCCCGGCTGCAGGAGCTCTTTCTGTGCAACAACCGTATCCTTCCTTCTGGGTGCCTTTCAGACAGCAGGCAGTACGAGGTGCCACGCCAGGAAGGGACAGACAGCACGCAGGGTGGTGTGCCCCTGGACATGGAGAGGGGGCTCTGGCTGTCTAAGCTGAGGAGAGAGGGTAGCCTGGCGCTGTATGAGGCTATCATTGACTTGTACTGGTAGAGTTTTGGAGGATGGAAGTCAGTGACTTCCTCAAGCCAGAGTTCACAAACCAGCAGCCTACAGATATTCTTGGGTAGCGCATCATGTTTTTAAAATCAGGAAGTTTCATATTTTAAAAAATCTAGAATTTTGATTCTTCTTTAAAAAAATGGAAATTAAAGCAACGTTTAGCCTGCATTTCCACTTGGCAACCCTTGGCCATTGGTGGATCATGGGTGCCTCTGCATCTGGGGCTAGCTTTCACCTTGGCCATAGTCTCCACCACTCCTTCTGGGACTGTATCCAGTCAGCCTCCTGTGCTTCCTGCCTGGCCCCCGGGGGCTGGTGTTTGCAGTCTAGAGCCTTACGCCCTCCGGGGAAGCGGACAAGGTGCCCACCAAGCAGGCTGCTAGGCAGCAGTCCCTGTTCTTGAGGGAAAGCAGTGATGGGTGCACAGGAGCTGGTGGATCTGGAGGAACCTGCCAAGCTTTCCTTGACTCCCGCCCAAGGCCTCCAGCAGCCTGCAGTGCTCCAGCCTCTCGCCTCCTGCCCCAGGCTGGTCCTCCTCAACCTGCAGGGCAACCCCCTGTGCCAAGCAGTGGGCATCTCGGAGCATCTGGCCGAGCTGCTGCCCTCAGTTCGCAGCAGCCTCACCTAAGAGACTCTGCCCCCGCCCCCTGCCCTTTAACTTATTGGAACTGAATAAACAATGAAGAGGCCCCCAAAGGCTGCTAAGCTGCCGCCGCCACCATCATTACTACTGCTACCTATCCTGGAAAAGAAAGGGAGAGAGTGAGGGTATGTCAGTTTACCCCCTCTACTTTCATTTTATGCTCAGTCCTGCTGTTCCCTGTCATGGAGAACCAAAGCCTCAGTATCTGGGGCAGAATCAGGGCAATGGCTGGATTTGAATCTACATTCCAGTTTGGGGCTGGGCTGGGTCTAAGTTCCAGGCTGGAATCAGATTGGAGTTCATGTTCTGGTTGGGGCTGGACCACAAAGCAGCTGGAAGTCTCTCTAACTGAAAGGGGCTCGTAGAAGTTTCTCCCGTGACCTGTGCCCCTTCTAGATGCCCTGTCTGCCCCGGCTCTCCTTTACCACAGCTAAGAAAGCTCTTCCCAGGAGGAGTGGGCCAGGGCGCCCTGGCTCCCCTCTCTTAACAGCAACACTGTCAGTCCCCATGAGTAGCATGCTTTGGATAAAGAGCCCTTGGAAATCCTTGATCCCATTTGATCCTCACAAGCTCTCAGGGCTGAGACGATTAGGCCCATAGTACTGATGAGGAAACTGCTGTTAAGATGCAACCAAGGTTGCTGACCTCAAGTGCTGGAGCCAGAGCCGTCTCTGCAACTTGGTCTGGGATTCCAGATTCATGTTCTTGCTTCTGGATTGGGCAGAGCCTGGCCCCAGCTCCCGAGGTACCGAGACGGTGTCTTTTCCCATGGTCCCCCTTCCAACACACATACACATACCTTGTCCTGACTCTGAAAGCCCTGAGGCACTTGAGCCTCCCCGGAGGGAGGAAAGGGGAGCGACTCAGGGGTGAGGGCACTGAGTCAAACCTGGCTGGGTGGGGAAAGAGAAAGACTGAAACAAGAGGGAGAGAATGTGACAAGGCATTTACCTGGTTCCCTGAGAATCTACCTGGACCCACATGTGCTCACACACAACCAGACTCTCAGGGCCCTGCCCCTCCCATATCCGTAGTGATACACAGACAGCCCCTCCATGAAGCCCTTAGGCTGACCTGCCTCACACCTGCCTGGAATTTTGATTTCCACTAGTGCATCCTCTGAGCGTGCTGGAGGATGTGGGGATTAGACCTGGACAGGAAAAGGTCGCGGGGATGTGAAGGGCTCTGTGCCTGGTCCTGGAGCCTCTGTCCCTGCTCCCCAAGCCACCTCCCTGCCTGACGCATCACCAAACTCAGCCTCTCCTCCAGTCAGCTTCCTTGTGTCCCCTTGCCCACCCTGTTTTCACTGTCTTCTGTTCAGTGTCCCATGGACAGAGCTGGGACAACAGCGGGATGGAGGGAAGAGACCCCAGGAACAGGGTCCCAGACTTCCGGAAGATGTCTGACCTCCTCTTTGCCTTGGGGCTCTCTTGGTGGCCTCCCTGGCATTTCTCCCAGTGTCAGGGTGAAGTTGGGGCAGGTGCCTGGAGCCGGTTGGTCAGGATTCCCAGGAAGAATTCCAGGTTGGAGAGCCCTGGCCTCCAGCTCACCAGACATTCGTCTCAGTGAGAGAAGGGGGTACTCTGCAGCCTGGGGAGGGGGGGACTTCATTCCCACCTGAGCCTCATAGCAAAGACCTCAACCTCCTCCAAACCCCTCGGTTTGGGGGGTGGGGGGTGGCAGTTAGAAAACAAGAGATTGCTTCTACTCTGACACCCCTAATCCCCAACCTGGAGGGACACAGGAAGCAGGGGGCAGCTCAGTCATGCTGGGGCCTGGGGCCTAGCTAGAGGAAGAAGGAGGGACAGACAAATGGATGGTGGGGGCTGGCTGGTGGAGCCAGTCCGAGGGCCTGGCTGCTGGTGTCACCAGTGTGTACCAGCCTGGGATGCTGGGGGCTCCCTGGGCAGGACGAGTCCCAGAGCCAGGCCGGTGGGCAGTTTCACAGGGACAGAGGTGGGCAGCCTGAGCTTGGGAAGAGCGAGTCTGCTGGATAGAGTGTGGGTGGACCCTCCCTGCCCCATCGCGCTAGAGAAACTTCCCACACTACGGGGACAATTCTTTCCCCCTCACCCGCACATGGACATCCACCAAGCCAGGTGCCCCATCCAGAAAGCTGCTCACGGACCCCTCCCAGGAGATGACACTTGTCGCAACCTCCTCCACCGAGGAGAAAGTGCTTCTGATGCACCCAGTTTCGCAGGAGTCAGCATCCCTCGGACGGTGTGATCTCATCAAAGCCTTCCGACTTCAGCCCTGACAGACCCCGCCCCCGCCCCCTCCCCAGCCCGGGCCCAACCCCGCCTCCAGTCGGTTCCTGGCTCCTTGAAAGGGGAAAGGGTGCGGCCTAGCCTCATTTCCCACCCCTACCTCAGAAACAGCCCCCAGAGGCTGGGCTTCCTCCCTCGAGGATGGAGCAACCTTCCTTCCCCTTCTTCCCAGAAGCCTGGCCCCGCCCTCCCCCTCTCATAAACCACTTACCGGCCTGCCCCACGCTTTCCATTCGTGAGGCGGCGTCAGTCCCGTCCCATCAGTCCCGACCTGTTCCACCCAGAGATGCCAGCACCTTCGTCAGGTGAGGCCCCGGCCAGGTGGGGTGCGAGCCAGCCCGAGCCTGTCGGTCCCAGTGAGGCTGCTCCCCACACACCGAGACTCTACACCTGGGAAGCCCGGCTCGGGCACCTCTGCCCCCGCCCAGACCCTCCGGGCAGCTCCGCATGGGTGTTTGACCAGCCGTGGGGAATATGTCAGGAGCCCAAGTCGTGAATGTCACTTGCCTGTGTAATGCAAGGAGCCTTGGCTGGGGGATTCCGCCTAAGAAATGGGTCCTTGAGGCAGGCAGCTCCGGATCTCCAGACTAAGGAGCTGGCAGGTGGGGGGAGCAGGCCCGGGGTGGTCTGTGCGGCTGCACCTTGAGGGTGCGACAAGTGTCATCTCCTGGGAGGGGTCCGTGAGCAGCTTTCTGGATGGGGCATCTGGCTTGGTGGATGTCCATGGGCGGGTGAGAGGGGAAAGACTCGTCTCTGTAACGTGGGAAGTTTCTCTAGGTGAGTCTGAAAGGAGTCTTTGGGGAAGGTCTCTGGGTGGGTCTGAGGGAATCTCAGGGTCAGGATCAGATCATCTCAGTCATCTGGCTGGGACTGAATCAGCTCTCTGGATGGAGGGTTTCTGGGTGAGCTGACTGGGGCATGCTGTAGGGGTAAAGGAGGTCTGTGTGAGTGATCAGAGCCTCCCTGCCTTGTCCACACAGGCACGACGACGGGCAGTCCTCGTTCAGATGTGGGCCGCTGGGGAGGGAATCCCTGGCAGCCCCTCATGACACCTTCTCCAGAGCCGGAGCCAGAGCCAGACAGACATGCTCGCCAAAGGCGCAGCCCCTTCTGGGCTCGCTGCTGCGGCTGCTGCTCGTGCCAGAATACAATAGATGAGGACCGGGGGCCTGAGCTCGGTGGAGACCACGGGTCTAACTCCAGGCCTCCAAGGCCCAGCCCCAGGGATGGAAGACCCAACTCCCCGGCTCCAAGACCCGACTCCCTGGGCAGCACTGTGAACACAGCCATCCAAGGTGAGGCCCACCTGTCCACGTTATCTGAGAACCAAAATGCTTTAATGGGCCTGAGACACATTCTGGAATCTCCGGGGGCCTGGGAGGCTAATGATGCAGGGCCGGACTCCCCACGGGGCTTCACTGAACCTGAGCTCTGGCCTTGCAGAGGGAAAGCTGATGGTGACTGGTGTGGATCTGCTGAGTTCACCCTCGGGCCAGAATCGCCAAGAGCACCACACGGACGAGTTCGAGTACAAGGAGCTGATTATCCGCCGTGGGCAGCCTTTCCACATGGTCCTCTTCCTGTCTCGTCCCTATGAGTCGTCCGATCATGTCACCCTGGAGCTGTTCATCGGTCGGTGGAGCCCGCAGTGGGAGGGGTGAAGGCCCTGGGCAGGGTGGAGTGGGGGTAGGGGGCTGCGTAGCAGGGCTCCCCGCCCTGGTATTAGGGTCAAAGGGGCAGCTTTGGGCTCCTCACTCACCCCACTCCTCGCCCCTGCCAGATAAGGCAGGCGCAAGCATGTAAGTATGTCCCCGGGGGTGCCTCAGGGAGGGTCTGTTTTCCTAGGCTCACCCTCTTCAAGCCTCAAAATTCTTTTTCTTCAGGTGTTTGGCACAGCATCCCCTTCAGTGTTTCTGCCTCTGTGTGTCTTTCGTTCTGGGTCTGCCCTCCTTCCTCAGGGTGTGGCTCCACGCGCTCTCCCACTGTGTCTCTCGGTCTCTCTGTCCCCGTGGCCCAGGGCAGGTGCCTCCCTCATTGCATTGCTTGGTGGCTCCTGACTGCCTAGGCCGCTGCTTATGCTGCCGCAGGGGGCCGGCGACCCCTCGTACCCTTTGATTAGGGCCTAGCCTTGCCCACCCCAGCCTGTAATTTCCCAGGTACCCCCACCACCTCCAGCAAGGATGCCCTGGGCTCTGGAAGCTGCCGCCCCAGGGAGCAGGCAGGGTTGAACTTCAGGATATGAACTGCCCTTTCACACACAGCAGGGGCAACTGGACCCAGACAGGGTGGCTCTGCTCCTCCAGCCCAGGTGCTGGAACAGTCAGGCAGGGAGAGCGTGACGGTGACCTGGTCTCTTCTAGTCGCCTCTGAGTTGAGTGTCGAGGGAACAGGTTTGGGATGTTGGACTGGATCTCTGCCCTGACATGTGGGCAAACACTGGGTGGGGACAGAGCTGCTCTCAGATTGACCCAGGCGATGGTCCAACTCAGGGACACACTCATTGGCTCATACACTTTCTGGGTGGGGCTGCGAGAAGTCCAAGGCACCATCCCCCCCCCCCCCCCCGCCCCCGCCTTCAGATAGGCTGCAGCAGCTAATCGATGCTTCCCCCACTGCAGGAAACAACCCTGAGGTGGGCAAGGGCACCCACGTGATCATCCCAGTGGGCCAGGGGGGCAGTGGAGGCTGGAGCGCCCAGGTGACCAAGTCCAGCGGGAAGAATCTGAACCTACAGGTCCACACCTCCCCCAATGCCATCATCGGCAAGTTTCAGTTCACGGTCCGCACACGCTCAGAAGCTGGCGAGTTCCAGTTGCCCTGTGACCCCTGCAATGAGATCTACATCCTCTTCAATCCCTGGTGCCCAGGTGAGCCTGCTGGAGTCAGAAGCAAGGCATGGACAGGAGGGGAGGGCAGGTCAGGGCTTCCTTTCCTGGGTCTGGCTACGTGCCTGGGTACCTAGCCCTAGGAGAAGCCAGCCTCCCATTGTCCAGGTGAGGGGACCTAGATCCAGGACCTAGAGAGGTGACCAGCCCAAGGTCACACAATCTCACTTCTCCTGGGGAAGGGCCCTGGTTACAGCCACCCTCCTCTGATCATCTCTGTCATGCTCACTGCATCCTTCCTGGGAGGAGTGCTGTCAGGCTAGAGGCGTTCCTGCTCTTCCTCTGCGGTCATGAGTCCTGCAGAATCAGCCCAGGGGCAGGTGGGACCCAGGGAGAGGGCTGGAGAGGACCAGGCATATATGCTTTGGGAACACAGAGGACCTTGTGTATGTGGACCGTGAGGACTGGCGGCAGGAGTACGTGCTTAATGAGTGTGGGAGAATTTACTATGGGACCGAAGCACAGATTGGCGAGCGGACCTGGAACTATGGCCAGGTACGGCTGGCTGGGGCCTCGTGCACTCAGGGGCACTAGAGGCAGGTGGGGTGGGGTAGGGGAGCAGGTGCTGGCCTAGGGGTCACCTCTGCCCTTCCTCCCTCCAGTTTGACCACGGGGTGCTGGATGCCTGCCTGTACATCCTGGACCGGCGGGGCATGCCATATGGAGGTCGCAGAGACCCCATCAGTGTCTGCCGGGTCGTCTCCGCCATGGTGAGCACCCTCGCGTCTCTGAGCCCTACCATGTGTCTGCCTGCTGCCTCCCCTGCTCCACCCCACACTCTTACCCTTCCTGATTCTGTCACTGCTCTTGCAAAGGGTACTGTGGGAAGTGGTCTCACCCTTCTTCCCTCCCTCGCCTGTCCCCCAACGCTCCCCTTCCTGGCTCCGGTTCCAGCTCTTGCGTAATGTAGGGCCAAACCCCAAACTTGGCACACCCAGCATTCACATTCATGTGTCAGACCAGGACGGGGGTGGGGGGTGGGGGGGGTGGGGGTGCGGGGGGTCGGGGGGGTGGAGTGGGCAGAGAGCTCTAAGAGTGGTGAGAGGGGCTCAGGCTGCTACTGGACCCTGAAGCCTTTAGGGGTGAGGGATGGTTGCAGGGTCAGAGGCTGGGCCGGGGGCCACACGGCAGGCCCTGAGCTTCTCCCCCAACCCTGCCCCACCCCGTCCTGTCCTGGGCAGGTAAACTCCTTGGATGACAGTGGCATCCTGATTGGGAACTGGTCTGGAGAGTATTCCCGCGGCACGAATCCATCGGCGTGGGTGGGCAGCGTGGAGATTCTACTCAGCTACCTACGCACCGGCTTCTCTGTCCCTTACGGCCAGTGCTGGGTTTTCGCCGGTGTGACCACTACAGGTAGTGGAGGGACGGGACAGGAGCGGCCTGGGCCCTACACGAAGGAGGGAGGGAAGCCAGGCTCTGCCTTCACGAGCCCAGCCCAGCTGTGGCTACAGTGTCGGAACAGGCAGGGTAGCTGGTAGGCTGGCCTTAATTATCATTAATTAGTGTTAACAACCAGAGAGGGGCCTAGAGGAGAGGAGGGAGAAGGGACAGTTAGGGACAAGGCGAGGCCGGTGGCCTGGATTCCCCTAACCCCCAACACTCCCTGGCTCGGTGCCCTCCTGACCCTAGCGACCCCTGACCCAGTTGCCCCTGTCCCCTTGCTACTCCTGACCTCGTGCCTCACCTGCCCCCCACCCCTGCCCGGGCCCCGGGCCCTGAACCCCAACCCTGGTTTCCCCACAGTGCTGCGCTGCCTAGGCCTGGCCACCCGCACCATCACCAACTTCAATTCCGCGCATGACACAGACACGTCCCTCACCATGGACATCTACTTTGACGAGAACATGAAGCCACTCGAGCACCTGAACCATGATTCCGTCTGGTGAGGCTGGGGCTGGCCTGCCCTTCCCTGCTGAGGACTGGTGACCCGAGGCCTGGGCGCCAGGGGGATGCCGGGGAGGCCCTGGGGGGTGGGCAGCTCACGGAGCCCTCTGGCCATGTCCATCCAGGAACTTCCACGTGTGGAACGACTGTTGGATGAAGAGGCCGGATCTGCCCCCAGGCTTCGATGGATGGCAGGTTGTGGACGCCACACCCCAGGAGACCAGCAGCGGTGAGGCGGGGCCCTGCCTGGCTCCTGAACCCCACTTGGGGCCCCTCCCTGTCTCCCCAGCCAGGGTAACAAACTCCAGCGTCCCGGACGGGGCCTTAGAGCCGGGCCCTTTAACCCCGCCGTTCTTCAAACAGACTCCTCGGGGCAAATCACCATGTGGCCCTTCATTTATTTTTACCTTTCTGCGTAACTATTTGCCTAAATTTTATTTATTTGTAATGATTATGACACTCAGATGGCTCAAAAGTCCAAGGATTCAAGAGAATTCAGTGAGAGGTTTCCTTCCCCTGACAAATCCACTATTCCCACTTGCTTTTTTATTTACATATCCTGGAGGTAATTAATTGAAGGACCCTTTTATTTATGTATATTCTTTTAAAGTTTAAAAAGTCATTATTTTAAGTAAAACATGCTTGGAAGGAAAAAAAAAGGATAGAATTGTAGAGCATAAAGTATACAATTCCCTATCCTCTCTCAGGTGGTTTGTTTCGTTTTGTTTCAAGGAAATTTCTATATCCTACTCCAGACCTGGTACGTTGGACCTTCAGGGAATAGACTCTAGGAGTCTGTATGTTTGAAAGTTCTGGTGATGTTGCAGATCAGCTGGGTTTGGGCGTTCCTCTCGGGCACAGAGCATTAGGTCAGCAGCAGAGCAGACCCAGCCCCCGACTTCCTCTCTTTCAACACATATTCTCACTTTTACCAAGTTCCTCTCGTATCTGTTCCACTGCTCCACTGAGTTATATGTACAGTATGAAAAAATCAGGTTTCCGATAGGTTCAAAGGAGAAAAGAGCTTCTGTAACACAGTCCAGCCTAAGAAGTAATCACTGACGACATAACCTACTCGTCTCTTTTCCACAACGCACGTTTCTGCAAAAATTAGACTTCCCGTGCTGTTCTCAGACAGGTCCCGCACACCCTTCCCACCTTAATACTCTGGCCCCAGGCAGCCCCACCTGCCGGACCGGTTGCCTCTCCCCCCAACCCCTGCCACCTCTCCCTTCCTCACCCTGGGTCAGATAGCCTTCCCCTAGCCTACATTCCTCCTCTGGTCTCTGGCCAGACCCCTCCCCCCTCAGTCATCTCTGTGAATGGTGCCCCCTGAGTTGTGCCACCCCAGTGATGCCTGCAACGCTGGAACAGCCTGCAGGACACCGGGAGATCTGAGTTCTCATCCCCACTCTGGGAAGTGGTGGGCTGGGCGGCGGCCAGGGCCTCTGAGGCCAGCCAGACCCGGGCTTGATTCTAGCTTGATCACTTCTTGGATATGTCATCTTGGGCAAGTTCCTTGCACCTTCAGGTTTCGGTGTTCTTGTTTGTAATAGGTGGGTGATATGTACCATGCAGGGTGGTTGGGAGGAGCTAATGATAAGTCATAGTAGACTAGCAGCATGGCTGGAGCTTAGTAGCTACTCAGTTAAGTATTAGCTCCTTCCTTCTCTCTGTATCCAACTGTCTTGGGAGATCCTGGCATCTACTTTGCCTCACTGAGCCTGTCTCCCCATGTGTAAAAGGAGACCATCGTGCGAGATGTTTTCTAAGATTCTCTCCTGTTGGATGGCCCTCACTTCCTGTTCTGTGTCCTCTCCTGCCAAGCTTCCTCCCTATCAACCCATCTCTTCCAGAAAACCCTCCCGAGCACACTGAGGACAGACTGTGTTTCCCACCAGCTCCCCTCTCACCTCCCCACAGAGAGGACACAGTAGGCTGCAGAGCTGAAGGATTGTTCTGGATCTTTCTGGAATGGTGACTGTGATGTCATTGCTCTCCCAGCCGGCAAGCAGAGCCACGGTGGGCTCTGGGTTTGTCTTGATGTAGGATGGCTGTTGACCTCAGGGGGTTACAGACAGCTGACATGCAGCTTCAGCCAGTAGAGGAAGTATGCCAGCAATTTGATTAGCAAGGCAGGCCTGTCCCCACAGTTGTCCCTGTCCCCCTATCCCCCACCAAGGACTGAGGCCAAATAGAACGTGTGCACTCCTTTGTTTAACCTCCCTGAGTTGGACTGGTGGGAGCTGACCCAAGGCAGTGGGCGCTGGGCCTGGATGGGTGGGCCCAGGATCTGGGTGGGGGGTTCCCCCTCAGCCTCCTCGGATCTCTCACCCCCATGCTACCCTCACTCCCCTAGGCATCTTCTGCTGTGGCCCCTGCTCTGTGGAGTCCATCAAGAACGGCCTGGTCTACATGAAGTATGACGCACCCTTCATTTTTGCTGAGGTGAGGCCTGTGTGGCCGGTGCCTTTGTGGGCAGCCTGGGGAGACCAGGGCACTGGTGTTAGCCCTGGGTTCTCTGGTCCTGACCTCACCACCGACCGACTAGCTGTGTGACCTTGAGCAAGTCACTCATTCTATGAGTCTTAGTTTCCCCAACTGTTAAAAGGGGGATAATAATGGCTGCCATGCTTCCTGTGCTCAGGATCAAAAGAAATAATGGGTATGAAGCTGCTCTATAAGTCATAGAGTCAGCGAACGAGCGTAAGGGATTACTGTTATTAATGGTGAATGCATTGTAAGGAGCCTCCCAGACCAGTTTCTTCCCCACTCTCTGGCCCTGTCTGGCTCAGCTTGGAAAGTCTCCCGGTTTGGCTCTTCCAGGAAGCTCCTAACCTTCGGATCTAGCCCTCCATGCAGCTCCTAGGATGCAGGGAAGGCAGCTGGGGGTCAGGCCCACCCTCAGACCCTCTGGCTCACTCACTCCCGGCTCACACCCCACACACACCCCAAACAGGTGAACAGTGACAAGATCTACTGGCAGCGGCAAGGTGATGGCAGCTTCAAGATCGTGTACGTGGAGGAGAAAGCCATCGGCTCGCTCGTCCTCACGAAGGCTGTCGGCTCCAACATGCGGGAAGAGGTCTCCCACATCTATAAGCACCCGGAAGGTACCAGCCCCCCAACCTGGCCAGCTCCGACCACGCCAAGGGTTCCCACCAAGCACTCGCCAACGCCAGCAGCAGTGGTAGGCTCACCATTGACCCTCAACCCCCAGGCTCAGAAGCAGAGCGGAAGGCAGTGGAGACCGCAGCCGCCCACGGCAGCAAACCCAACGTGTACGCCATCCAGGACTCGGCTGAGGATGTGGCCCTGAAGGTGGAGGCGCAGGACGTAGTGATGGGGCAGGACCTGACCATCTGCGTGGTGCTGACCAACTGCGGCAGCAGCCCCCGGACTGTGAAGCTGCACCTCTACCTCTCCGTTACCTTCTATACCGGCGTCTCTGGGTCTGTCTTCAAGGAAAGCAAGAAGGAAGTGGTGCTGGCGCCGGGGGCCTGTAAGTGCTTCTTCCCCAGCCCTGCCGCCTCCCCCCCCACCCCGCCCCACGGCTGGGCACCCCGGGGCTGGGGACATGGAGACCCCAGGAGGCCGGGTCTGGGGAAGCTGGCCTCAGTGACACCATGCCTCTTCCCCCGCAGCGGAGCGCACGGCCATGCCCGTGGCCTACAAGGAGTACCGGGTCCACCTCGTGGACCAGGGGGCCATGCTGCTCAACGTCTCGGGCCACGTCAAGGAGAACACGCAGGTGCTGGCCAAGCAGCACACCTTCCGTCTGCGCACCCCGGACCTCACCCTCACGGTAGAGCAGCTGGCTGGGGCAGGGGGAAATCGGAGGGCCAGGGGAGGGGGCACTGGGCCAGGAGCCATGGCAGGAGGAGGTCAGGGACCAGCTCTGAGCTCCTGGGCTTCGGTTTCCTCCTCTGGAAAATCAGATCTCATTTCCCTGATTCTGTGGTGGTTGCAGCTGGAGAGTGGGTTGGAGTTTCCTGTCTGGCTTTGGGAGAGCCCTCTCTCGGGGGCAGAAACGTGGGGTGAGGGCGGTCTTGATTCGAAGGAGCTCTCCCTCTCTGGGGGAGCGTCTGGTCCCGTGAGTTCGGCCAGGGGCTCTGATGGGGGCCTCTTTTTCTCTCAGTTACTGCAAGCAGCCGTGGTTGGCCAGGATTGCGAGGTCCAGATTGTCTTCCAGAACCCCCTGCCTATCACCCTCACCAACGTTGTCTTCCGGCTCGAGGGTTCCGGGTTGCAGAGCCCCAAGACCCTCAACGCTGGGTGAGTCCGGGCCCCTCCTCCTTCCCCTGCCGCTGCCCTTGCCTGCCTCCTGGCGGCCTGGGTCCCAGCTTTGCTTCCTCTCTCTGTCAGGACGGTAAGGTCTGTCGCTTGGGGCCCGCCAGCAGCACCTCCTGACTCAGTTCAGCCCACCCAGCACTTAAAAGGCCTGCTGTGGGCAGTGCTCCGCGGTGTCCCCGCCCTGCCTCACCGGCTGGTTAGGGAGCTAAAACCTCACATAGGAATCCCTAGCAGCTCGTCACTACTGTCACCCAGCACTCAGCAGTTGAGCAGGCACTGTCAGGAATATAAGTGCATTTGGAGACCACAGAAACCCCTTAAGGTACATTAGAGATCATCACCTGGGCCGTGTGCCCCAGGGCAAGTGACTGATCTCCTCTGCGCCTCAGTTTTCTCACCTGTAAAGTAGGGATAACGATAAGCCTGGCTCTGAGGCTCAGAAGAGACGCTGCCCGTAAAGCACGCAGCATGGTGCTCGGCACAGCATCAGTGTTGGTAGCTGTCCCCGCCCTTTACAGACGGGGCAGCTGGTGGCCGCATCTCACAGGGTCTCACAGCTCCTAAGGGGCAGGCTCTGCCCCTCCCGCTTTGCTGAGAGCACAGGCTCTCAAGCTTGTTGCCGGCGTGGTGGCATGAGGGCCGAGCAGCAGTTCCGAAGGCGAGAGCCCTGTGCCTCGGGCCCTCACCCAGCCTGCCGGGGCCTGATCCCGAGCCACGTGAGGCTCTGGGCCAGGCCCGTGCCCACAGTCGTGTTCCTGGGCCTGTGCTGCCATCTCTGACGCAGACCCACGCACGCAGGAACAGCATAGAGGGAAAGCAGAGAAGGCCAGAGGCTGACTTCTAAGGTCAGCCCTCTGGGATCAGGGACAGGAAGTTTCCTCATTCCACAAAGAGCTCCCGAGGGACAGTGACAGCATGCGCTCGGAGGGGCTGGGTGAGGAAGCAGAGGGTCCCTGCCCACCCTGCCCATCCCTCTCCCCACACACAGCAGGCGGCTCTGCCTGGTGGTGGCTGCCACTTTCCCCAACAGGCCAAAGCTGAAAAGGTTGCTTGCTGTTCAGATCTTTGCCCCAGCCTGGCCCCCTGGATGATGGGACACATCACAAACGAGTGCTCTCCTTCCGTCGCCCTAAAAGGGCCTCTGGCAGCTTAGAGAGTGGAGCTTGGAACTTCCAGACAGCTCACCTGCTGGTGTCTCTCACCTGCAGCTGACAGAGGGAGGTTCACCTGTTCTGAGGGATTCCCCAGAGCGGGGCTCCCCTCAGCAGCCCCACCAGATCTTTGATTCTTGCCTCTGCCTGGGAATAAGGAAAGGACCGCTGCACTGAGTGATGGACACCCAGCTCCTCTCTTCAGCTGTGGGGCTTGTGCGAGTCTCCCCCCACTTAAAGGTCTCGTGCGAGTCTCCCCCCACTTAAAGGTCTCAGTCTTCCCATCGGTAGGTGAGAGGGTTAGATGGTAGTTTCTCAAGGCAGGTCCTCCTTGGACACCCTGTGGCTCCTCAGCTGCTGTGAGCCCAGGCCAGGGCCACCGGGACAGCTGAGAGCCCTGAGCTCCTGGCTCGGATATATTAGATTCCAAAACGGGCATCACTTCCCTCTCATCTGCGCATCCAAGGCCGCGGCATGGAACCCCATTGTGCCACCCAGCCTGCTGAGCGGCCACTTAATAAACATTCCAGAACTTACTCCTTCAGATGGCTATTGTCACCACCAAAGCAGTCACCAGGGGAAGCTGGAAGTCTGCTCCAAATCCTTCTCGGGAATTTCCCCCAGAGCCTGAATCATATTCTCTAGAATGTCCTTAGGGTGGTCTTCTAAGGGGGTGGATTTGACTTTGGGGAAACAGCCTCAAGTCATTTAGAATTAAGACTTAATTAATAAGGTAAGTGAACAAGGTGGGTCATAATGCCCTTTTCGATCAGAACTGAAGCTTGGCTGTAAAGGAGGGGCAGTGACTTGTCCGGGTGTGCGTGCGCACCCAAGTTGGGTGCGTGTGATGTGTGTGTGGTTTTAAATGGCTGGGAAGGAAAATCTGAGAGGAGTTTTTTCAAATGTTCAACAGGGTTGAGCCAGGACATAATTGAAGGACAGTGCTAATTTGGGTGTCTAAGTTCTGATGTCCTGTCAGGGAGTTGGTTTTATTACCTGCACTCACTTACGGGCACATTCCAACACGAGCAGCTGACGTGCTCAGCGTAAAGTGGCAAACTGGGGTGCAGCCAGGGTCTCGCCTGACTCTTAAGACCTACTCTTAAGGGTAGGAAGAGATCTTGACATCCCTAGCTGGAACCTGGAGAGCATTTTCTCTTGGAAATAATGTTATAAATAAAGGCTAGGCTCTGAAATAGTGCAGTTCAATCATAGTATGGGTTACATAGACTTTTGAAGGCTGATCGGAACCTAAACAACCTTTAACCTGCATCGATGGAAAAGTGAGCACAAATTAAAAGTACAGATTCGTAACCAGGCAGAGTGTAGCCTACCTGCTAAGTTATAGACTTAATTTCTTTCTTTCTTTTTTTTAAATAAATTTACTTATTTATGTATTTATTTTTGGCTGCGTGGGGCCTTCGCTGCTGTGCGCGGGCTTTCTTTATTTGCGGCAAGCGGGGGCCACTCTTCGTTGCGGTGCGCAGGCTTCTCGTTGCGGTGGCTTCTCTTGTTGCAGAGCACAGGCTCTAGGCGCTCGGGCTCAGTAGTTGTGGCGCACGGGCTTAGTCGCTCCGCGGCATGTGGGATCTTCCCGGACCAGGGCTCGAACCTGTGTCCCCTGCATTGGCAGGCAGATTCTTAACCACTGCGCCACCAGGGAAGTCCCTAGACTTAATTTCAAGTTGTATATTATGATAGGAAGTCTAGAAATTAAGTCTATAACCTAACAGGTAGGCTATAGATATCTATCTCCCTGTCTCCCCTGCTTCCCACCTTCATAGAGCTTGGAGGCACCTTCAAGACCATCTGATCCCACCCCCTCATTTTACATTCGCTTCCGTTTTACACCAGAAAGTGAGGATGACTGGTACTTTGTTCTAAACCACACAGTTAACAACGGTAGAAGGAGTACAGAGTGGTCCGGGGACGCCCCTTGGAAGCAGGCTCCAAGCTGTTTTGCCCCAAGGAGAGCTCATCCTCAGTGCTGGGGTGTTGACTCATTCTCTTGGAGGACTGTGGTGTTTGCACAGAGTCTGGCTCCAGAGACAGTCCCCAAGGCAGGCTCAGGTTGAGCAGGGGCCAGAGGTAAAGGTTTAAGGCAGAGGCAGGAAAGGACAGATGCTAACAGGCGTGAGAAGGTGCGATATAAATGCAGTCACAGTCAGTGTGTAAGCAAGCACATGTGCAGATTGCTGGAGGAGCTCAGAGAAGGGTGAGATTCATTTTCCTGAGGGCAGGAGGTGCTCCAGGGAGCCCTCACTGAGGAGGGGTTGTGAGCTGGGTCTGGAGGCAGCCTGGGGGCAAAGCTTGAAGACAGAGGTGAGTTCAGGGAAGGGGAGGAGCTCAGTGGGACTGGCGGGCAGGAGGAATGGGGGGATGATGAGGTGGTGCAGGCAGGCAGGGTGGCTCAGAGTGAGCCTGTGTGTCAGGTTAGGGAGCTACAGTTTCATCTATCTCATAAACACCGAGGAAGCCAAGCCGGTGAAGGGCTCAGTTCATCTCTGAGTGCTTGGAGAATAGAATGGAAAATGAGATGGGAGGCAAGGAGGCCAGTTAGAAGGCTGGTGAAATTGTGATTCCCAGAGGGGTGGTCTGGGACTAGAGGTCCATGGGAAGGAAGAAAATAAAGACACTGTAGTGTGTGTGTACACACCAGCATGTGTGTTTCTTTGTCTCTCACTCACACACACGAATGTGTGTCAATTTAATTGAAAGATGCCAATTGTCTGTTCTTTTTTTTTTTTTTTTTAATACCAAGCTGAAATATGGTCGTAGCAGAGGATGATTAATTTTCTTCCACCTTCTTCCTCGGCAAACCTGAAAGTATTTGGCAATGCCGTGTTGAGCCCCAGAGTCTCCCTTTGAAGTTTCCTTGTTCTTGGAAACCCTACGGGGATTGGGGCTGACCTGGTTGGGGCAGGAGCATTGGCCATCGAGAGGAGGGGAGGCAGTGCCTCTGTCTTTGTCCGGATGTTTGTGAGAGCGGGGAGGGAGGAGTCCTGGATGCTGAGGAGATTTCCAGCTCCAGCAGCTGGGTGGGTGGCCACTGATCTAGCCTTGCAGAGGTGGCCTTGGGGTTCAGGCATTGTTCCGGATGTGGAGATTCCAGCTGAGCCCAGAAATGCCTGAAGGGCTCCACCTGCTGCTCCTTCCTTCCTGCCTGCCCCATCAGCCCTTACTCCCCACTCCACCCTCGGTCACCCCAGGCCCATGATTCTATCTCTGCCCACAGGGACATTGAGGGCAACAAGAGAGTGACACTGCGCCAGACGTTCGTGCCTGTGAGACCAGGCTCCCGCCAGCTCATCGCCAGCTTGGACAGCCCACAGCTCTCCCAGGTTCATGGGGTCATCCAGGTGGATGTGGCCCCGGCCGCTGGTGGCAGGGGCTCCTCAGATACTAGAGGCAACGGTAGCTCAGAGGAGACCATCCCTATTGCATCTTGAGGTGGGGCTTAGCCCTGGGCCAGGAGCAATGCGAGTGGAGTCAGATGAGCAAGGGCATTGCCTCAAGACAGGGGCCCGCTGCAGAGCGGTTCCCCAGAGCCTCAGGTGGGGAGACCGGGACATCTGGGGAGGAACCGATCTCACTTGCACAGATGCTAATAAACTGTTTTACAATGAAGCTGCCGTTCTGTCCATCTGTCAGTCTGTGCCGAACCAAGGAGCCCCACGGCCTATCCTAGGGATGCTCTTGGCATTTCTGACGCCCCTAGTTCTGAGAAGCACGGCTGGCACGTCAGCAGTGGTACCACTCAGCAGCTCTTGAGATGGGGCCGCTTGGCGTCAGGACAGCCTCCAGCGCTTACCTGCCCAGTCTTCACCCGCTGACCAAAGCCCTCGGAAGCTCCCTGGGCTCAGTGGCCTGCCGCTTCCACAGCACCCCCTGTGGGAAAGAAGAACCTAAAGTCCCTTCTGTAGGCACATGTTTGAGGTAGAAATAGGCTGGAGTTCTCTCTGAGCCGCAGAAGCCACGTTCTAATATTGATCTTCAAATATCCTTGTCTAAGAATTGTTACAAAAGTAATACGTGTTCAGGGTTGAGCATTAAGAAGATACAGAAAATTATAAAGCAGAAAATAACAATAATCCTCAAGCCCCGCCATGTACAGAAAGTAACTTAGCCTTGTTTCATATGCTGCCTCCCTGCCCCCCTCCCACAAATGACCTATGGTGAGCATTTTCCTACAGCATTAAATAGTCTTTGAAAGCATCGTGTTTAGAGACTGGATGGTAGGCTAGGCTTCCAGGCCACCCTCCTGGTCCTCCTGGATCTCTGGCTATCCTTCTCAGTTTCCTCAGCTGGGGCCTCCACCTCGGCTCAGACTCCAGTGTTGGGATGACTCAGGCCTCTGCCCCAGGCTCTCTCTCATCCAGCTACACTCTGTCAAGGTGAACTCTGCCAGACTCGAGGTTTTAAGGACTGCTGGCTCCCAAAATTGTATATTTTCCTTGAACCTCAAATCTGTATATTTACTGCCTTCTCCGTATCTCTACAATGTGGATGTCCAATGTGGATGTCTCAAAGACACCCCAAGTAGAACACATCCAAGGTCAAACTCCTGACCTCCCTCCAGCATATATCCTCCTACATCTTCCCCTACATCAGTAAATGGCACCTCCATCTTTCCAGTTTCTTGGGCCCAAACTCTTGGAGTCACCCTTAACTCCTTTCTTTCTCTCACATCCCACATTCAATCTGTCAGCAAATCTTGCTGGTTCTACCTCCCATTCATAGGTGTCTAGAATCTGACCACTCCTTATCTCCTCTACAACTGCCATCCTGCCCGAGCTGCCTTCATCTCTCAGCTGGACTGTTGCACCCCCTTCCTAATCATTTCCCCATTTCCACTCTTGCCCTTTGATACCCTGTTCTTCACACAGCAGCTGGAACGAGCAGGTGAACCAGATCATGTCAATCTTCTGCTCAAAACCTTCCACTGGGGCTTCCCTGGTGGCGCAGTGGTTGAGAGTCTGCCTGCCGATGCAGGGGACATGGGTTCGTGCCCCGGTCCCGGAAGATCCCACATGCCGCGGAGCGGCTGAGCCTGTGAGCCATGGCCTCTGAGCCTGCGCGTCCGGAGCCTGTGCTCCGCAATGGGAGAGGCCACAACACTGAGAGGCCCGCGTACCGCAAAAAACAAACAAACAAACAAACAAACAAAACCTTCCACTGGCTTCCCCCAAAGTCAAAGTCCTTACAGTGCTCTGTGACTCCGCCCTCCCTCCCCTTCCCCTCCCCCGGCTCAGTCCATCCAGCTCGCTGGCCTCTTCCTACCTGGACAGCGCCTGGCACATTCCTGCTCCAGGGGCTCTGCAGGGCTGTGCTCTGCCTGAGGACTTCTTCCCCACATGGGCCCATGGCTCACTCCCTCTTCCCCTTCAAGACTTCCTTAAGTGCCACCATCTTAAGGTCTTCTCTTCCATCCCATTTTAAAATTGCAACACCTTCTATGTTTCCTATCTCCCTTTTTTCTTTCTTTTTCTCCGTAGTACATGTTACCATGTGGTGTTCTATACATTAAATTTTTTGTATCATTTATTATCTAATTCTCTCTACCAGTACTGCACCATCCTAGTCCAAGCCACCATCCTCCCTCACTTGGATTGAAGCCCCAGTCCTCTCACTAGCCTTTGCCCTGCCCTGTCTATTCTCAACTTGGCAGCCAGAGGGATGCTTTTAAATGTCAGTCAGATTATGTCACCGATCTGCTCACACTCCCCAGTGGCTACTCACTTCTCGCAGAATAACAGCCATGGCTGCTTCACTTTCTTGGTGTTTCTCAAAGCCTTGACCTCCTGGCCTTTGGACTAACAGTTGCCCCTGCCTGGCACACTCTTCTTCTGATATCCGTGTGGCAGGCACTCTCCCCTCCTTTGAAGTCTATCCTCGAATATCACTGTCTTAATGCGGCCTTTTCTGGCCACCCTATTTTAAATTGCAACCCACTCCTCTCCTCATGACCACTTTTCCCTGCTTTATTTTTCTGCATAACACTTATCCACATCCAACATATTCAATATTTTAACAATGCATTTATTCATTGTGTCCCCCCTCCCCCAAGTGGAATATAAACTCCACAAGAGCAGTGATTTTTGTCTGATTTGGTCTCTGTTGTATGCTCAGAATTTAGTGCATAGAAATGCTCACTAAATACTTGCTGAGTGAAGAAGAATTTGGCACTAATCTATTTATGTATAATAACACCTGTCATCTTCACAAAGACCTCATAAGGTCACTGTATTATAATTTCCCCTCTACAGATGAAGAATCTGAGGCAAGGGGCTAGGGAACCCATCAAAATCATTTAGCACTCTAGAATAGGATTAGAACCTGGACAGTCTGGCTCCACAGCCTGTATTTTATCTCAGACTGAAAGTGACCCCACAGAGCTCTTAATTCCACCCCCAAACTCTTCTTCCCCTAGTTTCTCCCGTCTCATTGTTACTATAATCACCCAGTTGTTCCAGCCAAAAACCTACAAGTCACCCTTGATTCCTCCCTCTTCTCTCCTCCCAGATTCACTCCACCAGTATTTCTTATGAGTTCTATGTCCAAAATCTATCTGAATCTGTCATTCTCTCCACTTGCATTGTCACTGTGCTCTCTCCCTATGGAACTGCCATAGCCTCCCGGTGTGTTTCCACTCTTGTTCCTGAATAATCCGGTTTCTACACAGCCAGTGAGCTTTCTAAGCTCTAAATTAAATCCTGGTACTCTCCTGCTTGAAACCGGATGAGGCTGGTACTGAACCCAAACAGCAGCTGTTTGCTGCTTGGAAAGCCAATATACAAGAGACAAATGTTGTTGGGAAGGTATGGCTGCTTTATTCAGGAGGCCAGCAACCTGGGAAGATGGTGGACTAATGTCGCAAAACCAATCTCCAAATTTCTGGTTAGGGGACAAAGGTTTTAAAGGGGAGTTTCAGGGGTGTACAGGAGGGGGGCCTATGTGCAGAAGAGCACAGTCAGCTCCAATAATAATAATAAATAATAAACTGGTTGTGTGGTGTTCTGGTCGGCAACATCTTGATCTACTCTAGGGTCGGTCTGCTCCCATATCTTTAAGCCCAGTCCCTGGAACTCTTAAGCAAGCAAGATTAATTGTCCCCTAGTCAGCTAGTCATTCTCCAAATAGCTCTAAGACACGCCAGGGTCAGTAGGAAGGGAAGATGCATGTAAATTTTTAAATCTCTACTGCTCAAAATGGAGCAGCTTATGTTATGGCTACACTTCCAGTGCTTTCCCATCACCCTTGGATCAATGCAAAGTCTTACCCTCATCTATCTGGCCCTGCAGCCCTCTCCAACCTCAACTCCACCACATGCCCCTGGCCCTGCTGCCTCAGCCCCGCAGTCCTTCTGCTTCTCAAACTCACCAACCTTCTACCTAAGACTTGGCATCTGCCCTTCCTTCTGGAGGAACACCCTTCCTCCAGGTGGCATGGCTGCCCCCGCCTTTCAGGTCTCAGCTCAGATGTCACCTCCCCATAGATCTCTTCCCTGTCCATCAATCCGACTAGTTTGCCGCCTCCAGTCTCTTAAGTATATCACCCTATTTTATTTCGTATCCTACCTAGCACTTATTGTTTAACATCAACGTGTTTATTTATTTATTAAATTCTGTCTCTTTTCTCTAAAATGTAAGCTCCTTAAGAGCTTTATCTGTCTTGTTCACACCAGTGACCCAGAACCTAGAACAGGGTCCAGCACAGAGCTGCACAAGAAATGTTTGCTACTTACAAAGTTAAAAGCAACAATTTGCAACATATAACTTATAATTGTTCCTTGAATTTATGGAGCAAGCCCCAGTAGTTGTACTAAGTTTTTGTTTTGTTTTGTTTTAATTTTTAAAATTTATTTTTGGCTGCATTGGGTCTCCGTGGAGGTGTGCAGGCTTCTCAATGCGATGGCTTCTCTTGTTGCGGAGCACGGACTCTAGGCACGTGGGCTCGGTAGTTGCGGCACGCAGGCCCTAGAGCGGTAGTTGTGGTGCGGGGGCTCAGTAGTTGTGGCTCGTGGGCTTAGTTGCTCCGCAGCATGTGGGACCTTCCCAGACCAGGGATCAAACTCGTGTCCCCTGCATTGGCATGTGGATTCTTAACCACTGCACCAGCAGGGAAGTCCTGGTACTATGTTTTTTTAATAAAAATGAACAAATGACATGATTTCTTTGATTAACCTCTCATTCCTAGAAACTTAAGTCTCCCCAGAATTTTACTGTTCTTTTCTCTCTCTCTCTCTCTTTTTTAAATTGAAGTATAGTTGATTTGCAATGTTGTGTTAATTTCTGCTGTACAGCAAAGTAATTCATTATACATATATACACATTCTTTTTCAAATTCTTTTTTTTTTTTTTTGCGGTACGTGGGCCTCTCACTGTTGTGGCCTCTCCTGCTGTGGAGCACAGGCTCCGGACGCGCAGGCTCAGCGGCCATGGCTCACGGGCCCAGCTGCTCCGCAGCATGCAGGATCCTCCCGGACCAGGGCGCAAACCCGTGTCCCCTGCATCGGCAGGCGGACTCTTAACCACTGCGCCACCAGGGAAGCCCTTTATATTCTTTTATATTCTTTTCCATTATTGTTTATCACAGGATATAGAATATAGTTCCCTGTGCTATACAGTAGGACCTTGTTGTTTATCCATTCTATATATACTAGTTCACATCTGCTAACCCCAAACTCCCAGTCCATCCCTCCTTGACCCCCCCAAAGTTTTGCTATTCTAAATAGAGCTGTGATAAATATCCTTGTATAAGCACATAAATCTTTGGGCTTATTTTAAATTATTTCCTTAAAATAACCCCCCAGAGTGAGAATTATTGTGTAAAGGGGATTGAGCACATTTAAGGTGGTTGATACATTTTATTAAGTTAGTTTCCAGAAGGGTTGAGCAGTAATGCAACAGTATCTCTTTTTATTGAGCTCCCAGGAAAATGTGAGAGCTTAAGATTTCTAACAACTTTGTAACTTGCTTCACATTTGTTCATTTTACCTTGGTCCCCTGTATATATTAGAGCTCACAAATGCTTGAAAGCCTCAAAAAGAAAAACAAAACAAAACAACAACAACAAAATGGGAAAGGAATGCTATTCTCCAAACAGCTAGAGGGAAAGAAACAAATATACGTTGAGCTCCTACTATGAGTTAAGCTCAAACTGGGTGCTTTATGGAGATCATCTCCTTTAATTCTCTGGGGGTGAGCATCAGAATCCCTGTTGTTCCAGCTTAATTTGTTCTTAGACCTCTGGTTCCCCTCCCCTAGAATGTAAGGGCAAGGACCTTATCTCTCTTATGCTTACTCATTGTGACTTACAGTAGATGCTCATTAAATATCTGTTGAATGGAAAATGAACTAAATTGGAGGGTGATGGGGAGTCTGGGGGCTTAGGGGTGCAGTGGAGGATTGTGTTTTGGAGCATTTGTGGGAGGAATGCATGATGGATAACTAGACCAGGTCTGGGAAAGAGAGAGATAAATGGGCACTCGGGGAGCTGAGTAGTGACCAGTAGGGCAGAGCTCTTACTTGGACTGTACCTCAGAAAACTGTACTAGGGAAACCTATTTAATGCCATTTTCATTTATTTATATGATTATTTCCTTTACATTACAGAGTGCTTTTTTTTTTTTTTAACAAAGAGAAGTGTTCTTAGTCTTGGTTTTAAGAAATCCACTAGAGTTGCCGACTTAGTTGATGCCTTCTGGACAGTGATAAGGCAGTCATTATCTCTGAGTCTTGGTCACCAGTTTTGGTTCTCCTGGGACACCTGGTATACAAAGTTGATCACTAGGGAGGAGGTGGATTCTTTGCATCAGTAGCCCAGGTTTTCCTGAGTGTAAAGACCCAGTATTATCAGTTCCTTCTGCCCCAAGATTTAAAGTTGGGAACATTAGTGTGGACTATGGTAGCTTCAACTGAAGCCCAATAGCCGGGAAAGAAACCATCCCAGCCTTGGAGAACTAGGCTGGATACCAGGGTGCATGAATCCCATGTAGGTGGGTTTGACTTGGCAAAGTCTGGGGCTAATGCTGGAAGCTTCTGCAGCCCCTTAGGCCAGGGAGAAAAGTCTGGACCTGCATGTAGAGTCCTGAGAGCTCAAGTACGAATCCCCGTTGTTGGTTTTCTAAAATGACATTGAGTGGGTGGAAGAAGCATGGCAGACCCTGTAGGCAGCAGAGCTCTCCCCAAACGGGCATGGAAGCTGGAAGTTCTGCCTTTTTGGTCACAATTCTTAGGAAATTCTGGGAAAGGTAAAAACATCAAAAGGAAGATTTTATCTTCCTGACAATAAACCAGGTGGAGTTAATTACACATTTAAAAGAAAAATTTTATAAGATATGACTTATAAATGTTTCTCAGATTTATGGATCAGGCTACAGTGATTGTAATTCATCTTAAATAAAGTTGATTTTTAAAATAATGGCTAGATTCAGCTGTTATAAGGTCCACCCTGGAGAGGGATTTTTGTCTACAGCTGGAGCAGAATTTTACAGGAGACTCTGACTGGCAGGGTCCAGCCATAGTAGCAGATAATGAACCCATTCCTCCACCCATTTAACAAATATTCAATGACATGTGCCAAGCAATGGGCAAAGTGCTAGAACACAGGGCAAACCTAGTTCCTGCCTTACAGAGCTTACAGTCTGAGAAAGGAACAGATTAATTGAATAACTGCACAAGACAAAGGAGAGTACCTACAGAGCTCTGAAGTTTATGGTGAAGGTGTGTGACCTGGCCTGGTGGCGGTGGTTAGGAAAGCTTTACCTAGAGAGGTGACCCTGGAGGATAGGTAGGTAGAGATGGAAGGGAAATCACTCCAGGCAAAAGGAATAGCCTGTGCAAAGATCCTGTGGTGGAAGGGCATCTAGAAGAGTAAACAAGACTAAAAGAAGGACAGTGTGGGGAATTCCCTGGAGATCCAGTGGTTAGGGCTCTGTGCTTCCACTGCAGGAGGCACAGGTTCGATCCCTAGTTGGGGAACTAAGATCTGGCATGCCGCGTAGTGCGGCCAAAACAAAACAAGAAGAAGGAGAGGGAGAGGGAGAAGAAGGAGGGGGAGGGGGAGGCTAGAGGAGGAGGGAGAGGAGGAGGAGGGGGAGGATGGTGTGGCTAAAGCAAGGAGAGCAAGGGACAGATTGGAGAAGGTGAAGCTGAGAGATGCAGGGCAGAGCCTTGTGGGGCCCCATAGGCCACTTTAAGCCTTTGGAAGGTTTAAGGAATTGGAGGTGACATGATCACATTGTGTGTTTTGAACAGATTATTCTGCCTGTGGTGTCAGGTAATGGACTGGAGCGGGGCTGGAGTGGATGCAGAGACACAGACTGGAAGACAGTTGTAATATTTTATGCTAGAGATGGTGATTTGGGCCAGAGTAGTGGTGCTGGAGACAGAGGTGGAAAACTTGGAGAAATATCTAGGAGGGAAAATTCACGGGGCTTGGGGAAAGATGGGATGTGGCTGGGTGGAGGGTGGAAAGGAGCAGTAAAGCTAAACACCAGGTTTCTGGCTCATGGAACAGGACAGATAGGTGGTCCCATCCACTGATACAGGGACTAGTGTCCCTCACCAGAGAAAGGAAACTGTGAGGAATGGTGAGGCTCAGAGACACCCTTTGTATAGCTCTCTTCTACGTGGAAATTTTCCTTTGGGTGACCTTTGGAGGATCTGGGCTTTGGTTTGAATGAAACTGTTCTCTTACCCCAGGATTCAAGCATAATCTCCAGACCACTTGCATTAAAATCAACTGAGGTGTTTATTAAGAATTCAGATTTCTGGGCCCCAGAATAAACCTCATGAATCAGAATCCCTGGAGCAGAGGCCAAGTCTGTATTTTAATAAACTCACTAAGGGGTTTGACTCCTATGCACGCTAATTATTTAGGACAATGACCTTCCATTTTTCTTCTTTCTGTACTTTTTCCATGCTCTCCTTGCCTCCACCCTTCTTGGGCCAGGAGTAGCCACGAGTTCCCAATGTTCTAAGTGCCGACCTCTAGTCTTCTTGATCCTTTGAGTTTGAGAAGGTTTGCAAGACAAGGGGCTCCTGGGGCAGGACACAGAGGACTAACAAAGGAGCTGTTCATGTTAGCCATGAACACATGAACCAGAAACTGCATAAGGCACTAGTGACATAACATGTATGAGAAAGAAGCAAGTCCTTCCCGCAAGGGGCTCCCAACAGTGGGGGTGACAGACACGAAAACATTCAAAATACAGTAAATGTGTATGCAGTATTTAGTAGGAGCCAGGTACTGTTCTAAGTGCTTTATATTTACTAATTCATTTAATCCTTACAACAACATTGCAAAATAGATTCTGCATGACAATGGTGGTGATAAAAAGATGTAGGATGGGGCGGAACTTCCCTGGCAGTCCAGTGGTTAAGAATCCGCACTCCCACTGCAGGGGGCACAGGTTCAATCCCTGGTCAGGAAATGAAGATCCCACATGCCACGCAGTGTGGAAAAAAAAAAAAAAAAAGATGTACAGGATGATGGTGAGGAGCCTGGGAAGAGAACATGAGGGGTTTCATGGAGGTAGCTATCAGATGAGCCACAAAAGATGAAAAAAAGTAAGTCCAAGAGGCAAGAAGGACAGAGGAATCATCCAGTATATGCAAAGCACAAAATATGAGATAACACAGCATATTTGGAAAATCCAAATCCAATTGAAGAGGAGGCATGATAAGTGCAAAGTGGCAAGGAATGTTGATGAAGAGGTAAACTTAGCCAGTTCATTAAAAACCCTTTTGCCATATTTTGGAATTTGGACTTTCTTTTGAAAGTAAGAGAGAGCTTTCAGTTAGGGATGATATGATCAGTTTTGCATTTCAGCAGGTTTATGATGAAAGCAACATGGAAAAGAAATTAGGAGTTGGGCTGGAGGTGAGAAGACTAGAGTCTTCTCAATGTGAGAGACAGGGAACCTGAAATAAGATACAGTCAGTGAGAATGAAAAAAAGGGGGGGTAGGTTTAAAAGTTCTGTAGGAAGTAGAATTGATTAGACTTGGTGAGGGTTTAGATTTGGAGGAGAGGGCAGAGTTAAGGGTGATGGTCTTGTTTTCTGACTCATGGGTAAAGAAAGGTGCCATGCACAGAAATACAGAGGCCAGGAGAAAGAGCAGAATTTAAAATGGAAGACAACTTCCAGTTTTCAGTCTGGCATGTAAGGAGCTTAAAAGTTCTCACTCTTGTCCTTATAAGAAGGATGAACAGAGAATCAAAGACCAAGAGAAAACCTTGAACAAAACTTGAGGGGTAGAAGCGGGGACATCTTACTTATAGAGGAGCAAGGATAAGAATTACTCCGGGGCAGTGGGGGAACTTCCCTAGTGGCGCAGTAGATAAGACTCCGGGCTCTCAGTGCAGGGGCCCCAGTTTTGATCCCTGGTCAGGGAACTAGATCCCACATGCATGCTGCAACTAGGAGTTTGCATACCACAACTAAGGAGCCTGCCTGCCACAACTAAGACCTGGAGCAACCAAATAAATATATAAATAAATAAATATTAAAAAAAGAATTACATCAGACTTCTCTTCAGAAACCATGCAAGATGAGAGTGCAGTGAAATGTTTAAAGTGTTGAGGGAACAAAAGCCCACCAACCTAGGCTTTTGTATCCAGCAAAATTATCTCTCAAAAGTGAAAGAGTAATACTTTATCAAACAAAAATTGAGGGAGTTTGTAGCCAGGAGACCTAACTTGCAAGATATGCTAAAAGAAATTCTTCAGAAAGAAGGAAAGTGACATAGGTCAGAAATTCAGATCTACATAAAGGCAGAACTTTAAGGAAAGAATAAATTAAGGTAAAAGTAAAAAGGAAGATAACTAGAATTTCGTAGATGTCCGATTTGGGTACTTTGGAACTTCCAGCTAGATGTCCCAAGGGCAGTCGAATGTGTGGCTCACCTGAGAAGACTGATCTTGAGTGGAGACAGGGAGGGATATAGGAGCCATTATCTCTAAGAAAGGAGATGGCCCAAGGAAAGGGTAGTTTCACTAAATCCCTGTAGTCAGAGCAGGTAATTAATTCAGTCAACAAAAAATATACACTGTGTGCCAAGGTTCTGTCCCTGGCAATGGAAATAAGGAGAGACACCAGGAAGGGTGACCAGGAGAAAGACAAGTAAAACGGTCAACTGTATTAGGGGGCTGACTGGAGTAAGCGCACAACAGAAATTCGAAAATGGAAATCTATTTTATTTATTTTAGAACTACACGATTTAAAAAAAAAGATATCAAACACAGAAAAGCACAAAAATTTCCTGCAGTCTCACCATCTAGAAAAAAACCAGATTAACAATCTGATGTACCTTTTCAAACTTTGAATTTTATTTTTTAAAGGCGGGCGCCCTCTCCCATTCTGTAAAAAAAAGAGTTGAACTCTTACTGCAAGCGGCGCGCCGCCCGGGGAAGGCTTTGCAGGCGATGGTCTGGGCGCTGGGATTTAAGGAATCGTATTTGAGAGGGTGAAGACGATGGAGAGGGAAAGTGGCATAAGCCTCGCTTTACAGACTAGAAAGTCAAGACCTCAAAGAACGACGGGCCTTCTCTGCAGGCTCCGCGAAGAAATGCAAGGGCCGGAGGCGGGAAAGGGCCGGAGGCGGGACCCAGGTCCCCGGTCCCAGCTGCTCAGCAGCCGTCGGAAGTGCCGGGCAGCCGGATCTGCCGGGGCGCGGCCTTATGACGCGCGTGACGTCTCCCCTGTCTGGCGGCCCATTGGTTCTACTACCACCCTTCTCCCGGGTAGGGAAACTGGTCGCGGAGCCGGAAGCGAAGTAGCCTTTGAGTTCGAGACAGCGGCGGCGTTTAAGGCAGAACGACCTGTTGCCAGTGGAGCTGGCCAGCTTCTCCATTCAGGCTCCAGCCCGAGTTGGAGAAAACCCCGGGATTCCGGTGGCCCATGGGAGGGCGCAGTCTCGGATCGCGAACTATCCGGCGCAGAACGAAATAGCCGAGCCTGTGAGGGCCACCGGAAACCGCGCCCCTAGGAGGAGGCGGGAAGCCTTGCCAGAGGTAGGAACACAAAGGTACGGCTCCTGGGGTGGGGCCCGCCGGCCATGGCCGCGCCCCCTGGGGCCGGTCCCGCCGCTCTTCGCTTCGTAGCCGCTGCCTGCTGGCAAGTCGTGCGCGGACGCTACGTGGAGCATTTTCCGCGAGTATTGGAGTTTCTGCGATCCCTGCGCGCTGCTGCCCCCGGCTTGGTTCGGTACCGGCACCATGAACGCCTGTGTATGGGCCTAAAGGCCAAGGTATTGGAGTCAGTAGGACCCGGTAGAGGGGAAAGGGACGGGATGCGAGGACCTGTCCTGGGCCGACTGCTTGGGGGTGGAACCGGTTGGAAAAGGGCAGCTTGCCCGGACGTGGGGATTCTGAGCTCAGCACCCTTCACAGCTGGTGGTGGATATGATCCTGCAGGGCCGGCCTTGGGCCCAGGTTCTGAATGCCCTGCATCGCCACTTCCCAGAGTCTGGACCTACAGTGCGGGACCCCAAAGCCGTGAGTCGTCCCTGGAGCAAGCCCTACCTCCACGTAACACGCGGTGCAACAAAGTTGCTCCTCCTCCCGGTCACTGGATTCTCGTGCCCCTAACTTGTCTTCCTTACCCTCAACAGACAAAGCAGGATCTGAGGAAGATCTCAGAGGCTCAGGAAACCTTTTGCCAGCAGGTGAAGCAGCTGGCAGAAGCCTCTGTTGATTTGGCTTCGAAGCTACAGGTGGGACTGGCTGCTTTGGAAGCTATGGCGTAGCTGTTCTCTCTAGTCCTCTTCTGACCTGCTTAGTTTTTTTTTTTTAACTTTTTAAAACATCTTTATTGATATAAAATTTATATATCACACAATTTACTCATTCAAAATGTACAACTGAATGTTTTTTTTAATTGAAGCATAGTTGATTTAGAATGTTGTATTGATTTCTGCTGTACAGCAAAGTGATTCGGTTATACATATGCATACATTCTTTTTTATATTCTTTTCCATTATGGTTCATCACAAGATATTGAATATAGTTCCCTGTACTATACAGTAGGACCTTGTTGTTTACCCAATTTTAAATTAGTAATGCTTAGTATAAATAACATTACTGATTTTAATCGAGAAGATTCATTCAGGCTTTTTTCTTCAATGTATACATACTTTCATCAACAATGTACAACATAATTTTTTTTTTTTAATTTTTTTAAACACTTTCATTGGAATATAATTGCTTTACAATGGTGTGTTGACCTGCTTCTTTTCCTCCTGCAGGAACTGGAACAAGAGTACGGGGAGCTTTTTCTGGCTGCCATGGAAAAGCTGTTTTTTGAATACCTGTGTCAGTTGGAAAAAGCACTGCCTACACTGCAGGCACAGCAGGTTTTGCTAGGGCAAAACACATAAGGGCAGAATGCTGGGGTGGGGGGTAGGGGGTGGAGTTGTATCAAGGCCTGTGGTCTTCATGCCTCTCTCCCTGCCCACAGCTTCAGGATGTGCTGACTTGGATGCAGCCTGGAGTTTCTATCACTTCTTCTTTTGTCTTGAGCCAATATGGTGTGGACATGGGGTGGCCACTTCCAGGTACCAGGACCATCTAGGAGAACTAAGAATTTGGGGGTTGAGTGTGTAGCTTGCAACCTTTTGAGGCAGCCTATTGGAAGGGTTACATGGGCCTGAGGCGTAAGAAACCAGACTGAGTCCATGTGTTACTATATTGCCTTTTTAAAGAGATTTGTTTTCTTTTTCAGAGTGCTTTGCTACTGATTCAGTGAACACGACAGAGCCCATGGAGCAGAGTCCTCCTCAGCAACCAACACCAGCACTCCACGACCCTCTGCCAAAAGCCCGGCCTGGCCCACACCTTCCTCAGGATCCAGCCTCAAGGAAGCACCCGGAACATTTGACTGGCCACCATTTCAATCTGGCCCCTCTAGGCCGGCGAAGAATCCAGTCCCGGTGGGCATCCACTAGCAGAGGCCATAAGGAGCGCCCCACAGTCATGCTGTTCCCCTTTAGGAATCTGGGTTCACCAACGCAGGTCATATCTAAGCCTGGGAACAGGGAAGAACATGGGACACACACAGCAGATCCAGCAGGTGCTGTGGGCACCAGAGCAGCCTCGACTGTCAAGTCTAGGAGTCCGTCCAAGACCCTGGGAGGAAGGGCTCTGAAGGAGAACCCAAATGACTTGTCTGCCTCAGAGCAAAAGGAGTAAGTACAACAGTTGCTTCTCCCTACTAGCAGCACATGCCCTGCCTGCTCTCCTTTCACCCTGTCTTGCTTGCTCCCACCCTAGGAACTGCTTGGATTGCCCCATGGAACCCCTGAGATTGTCATTATCGCCTCCTAGGGCCAGGAAGTCAGGTAGGTATCCTGAGTCAGGACCAGATCAGACAGCCTCCTCTCTTGGGGACTCTTGAGGTCCTGTGTTCACTGAGAAGAGTACTTGGACTCTGGTTTCCTCCCTGCAGTGCGTCCTCCATCTCTGTGCAGCTCTGACATTACTATAGGGGACCTGGTTTTGGACTCCGACGAGGAAGAAAATGGCCAGAGGGAAGGAAGGGTGAGTAGGAAGGAATGGAAAGCTGGGGAAGGGGATGGGCGGGCAGAACAAGATAGAAAGCCATATGATGCAGGATATGGAGGGCTCAGGGCATGTTTCAGTGATGATAGGATCTCCCTGCTCCCTTCTCTGCAGGACTCTCTGGAAAACTATCAGAAGACAAAGTTTGACACCCTGATCCCCACCTTCTGTGAATACCTCCCCCCTTCTGGCCCCAGTGGTGTGTCTGTCCCTCTTCCTAACCATACAGACAGTTCTAGACTGCTGTGATTAGACTGGAATGCCCACGGCACTCTGCCTGTCTCCTTCCTCCTCAGCTCTCACGCAGTTTAGGGGTAATAAAGTGGAAGTCCAGGCTTGGGTTGCCTGACTATATTGCTAAAGTTACTTTGTAATACTTAATAATTAAATTTTGGATTCGTTAAAACACTGTCTTCGTTTGAGGGAGGGGAATTTAAGCCTTCTATAAGGTCAGTGTAGGTCATTCCTTAGAAACAGAACCGGCCTCTCCAGGGCTGGAAGGGGATCCCTTTGCCATTTTACTTCCCTTGGAGAGTGTTGTTCAGACATGCCCAAAAGGGTTACCAGGGCTGAGAGCCTAGAAGAGAAATTTCCTTTTGCTATTCTGAAAATACTGTGTGTGGTCTGATGCCAGAATATACTTGTAAATTCTCACGCTGCCAGGTTACTTGGAGGTGGTGGCACTAGAATGGAGATGCTTCATGGAAAGGGCACTCACTGTCCTTGACTCCACTGGGTCAGTGCCAACTCCTCCACTTGCCCTGCAGCAGCACCCAGATGCCATCCTTGTGCAGAAATCCCCAGAATCTCAAAGTCATTGGGATCTCTCTTTATTGAGGTATTTAAAATACATAAACACTTCTGAGCTTTGTAGATATTCAAAGATCTATTTAATGAATCTGATTAACAAAACATGATTCTAAAAGCCTACCTCTTCCAGACCAAGGCCATATAAAACACTTATGTATGAATCAGCATCTTTTCCTTTTAATAATCTTCAGGATTCTGGGTCCCCAGATTCCCATTTGATTATCTTAACTTTATTTTCTCAGCCTGCCTTCCTTGCTTCCTCCCCAGTAGGTGCCCTGGGCATTTTGCATGTGCAGATAAAGTACAGAATACTGCAGGAGCCCTTAGCAGAGAGAGGATAGGAAATGACCAAGTAATAGCCCTAGGAGCTGGGATGGGAGAGGGGCCCACTGGGGAGCCCTGCGGTGGGTGCTGGCGCCCTGGGAGGGCAGAACTGCTCAGGTCTAGCTCTTGTCACTGAAGATCGGATTCACCTGCTGGGTGACACGGATGAAGGTAGTTCTCCGGCTCAGCTCCTTCAGCTTAGCTGCTCCCACGTAGGTACAGGTGGAGCGGATGCCTCCAAGAATGTCTCGGATAGTATGTTCCACATCCCCTTTAAAGGGCATCTCCACTGTCTTTCCCTCTGAGGCCCTTAGAAGAGGAAAAGCTTTCTTAGCTTTTCTGTCTGGATTTCTTAAGCCCAATGACTCTTCCCCAATCTCTAGCATTTAGTCCCTGTTCATCATTTTTCTTCCAAGTTCTACCACCACTTTACTTGGGAAGTCACGCTTTCCAAGAACCCTCAGCTTCTGGCCTCCACACCTACCTGTACTCAGCCACGCCCCCGGCATACTTCTTCATGGCCATTTCAGAACTCATGCCGTAGAAGAGCTTGTACTTCTTGCCATCCCTCTCGATGAGCTCACCACCTGACTCGCTGTGCCCAGCCAGCATGCCGCCCAGCATCACGAAGTCAGCCCCTGCCCCTGCCAGCACCAACAAGAGTGGAAAGAGATGAGTCTGGCCCAGGTTCCAACATGGTCACCCTCAGAAGCAACTCACACAAAATTCTCAGGCCTGCCAATGATTCTGGCATCTTCCTGGTTTTGTTTCCCTAGCTGGCCCACAACCCAGTGCACAGGCCTACTCTGCCCTGGCTTCTGTTCCTCAGTGGACTTTCCAAGAATTTAAAATAGAGCCTCTGGAGACGCTCTGCCTGGCTTCTGCTCTCTCCTTTTTGCTGCTTTCGCCATCTTCTGGTCACCTCTTTTTACTCTGCCCAGCCGAACAAGACTCACTTCAAGTGTCCCAAGAGCAAAGCTCTCCAACTTCAGTGTGAACAAGGATCACCTAGGAAGCTGGGAAAATGCAGATCTGTAGCCCCACTCCCCAGAGCCAGATGCCATGGGTCCAGGGTGGGGCTCGGCATCTGCAGTGTCCCGCAGTCCAGGGGATGATGCAGATGGCCCTGGCCCACAATAGGAGAGTTCACATCAGAGTCTCAGGATTTCCCCTGCTGGTTTGCCCCAGATGACACCACAGGCTTCTGGGTCACTAGTCATATTATAAAAGAATCTGAACAGCTTTCTTAGACTTCCCTAGCCTGATCCTAGACCCTCAGAGGTGACTCATCCTCTTCTACAGGATCCTCCTTCTGTGCCCTCCTTACCGAAAGCCTTGGCCACATCCCCGGGACAGTTGCAGCCTCCATCCTGCAAAGTAAGGAGCACTATGATGGGAGAGTATGGATGCCCCAAGCCCTCTAGGAGGTCCCAGTGGCCCACCTCAAAGCTGACAGGAACCCAGGAGTCCTGATCCACCTCTACCAGAGCCTCCAGACCTGGCAGAGAACCCAGATGTCTGGCAGCCTCCTACCCCTACCCTGCTCTTGGCCTTACGGAAATGATGTGGCCTTTGAGGCCATGGGCAGCATCTGCGCACTCCATCACTGCGCTCAGCTGTGGATACCCAACTCCGGTCTTCTTCCGGGTGGTACACACAGAGCCTGAGAAGAATGTGACAAGAATGAGAGGGAAGTTCTCCACAGGTGTCTGCCACTGAAGCGGTGGCCAGTGGCCCCCAGTGAACCAGCTTACCTGGTCCAATTCCCACTTTGATGATGTCAGCCCCAGAGAGAATCAGCTCTTCCACCATCTCTCCTGTTACCACATTCCCTGCCTGGGACAGAAGCATCAAAACAGAGCATTCTTAGGGTCAGAAAGAGCCGATCGTGTGCTTCCAGCATTATTACAAAGAAGAGTACCTTGGTTCCCTCTACTTGGGCCTTCTGAGGGCTTTTAGACCAGTCACTTCAAAGGACCCTGCTTTCCAAGCTGAGGTAAGGGGGTGAGTGGCCACTGTCACCGTTGTACTAGGGTAAAGCGGGGGTCCAACTGGAACAAGCTCACATCTGATTTACAGTAGATTTATCTCCCCCTCCCCTCCAAAAGACCCAAACACATCCTTTGCTTAAGCTGTTATGTCATGAAACCTCTCTGGCTTCAGGGAAAGGGGGAGGACATGGTAATGTCGGCTAAATACCCATCTACACAATTGTATTTGCTTTCGATGGACAGAACAGAGAGACCACTCAATGCTGCGAAGAAAGTGAGGCGTTGTCATAACTCCCCTGAGCTTGTAAAAATAAAATAAAATAAAACAACATTTCATGCATCCCCTTCAATATGACTGTAGTATCTCTCCATACCTTTGGGCACGTGGGTATGTACCAGAGGTATGTACGATGCAGAAATGTTCCGTTGTGGTTTAGTGAGTGATGTCGGACACTGGATTTACAAAGACTAGGTATCAAGGCTCGGAGAAGACGGCACTGGCCAGTACACAAACATTTAAAGCATGGAACCATGGATCATCACCCAGTGACATGATTAAGCGGACTAGGAAATGCAGCAGAGGAGAAAGGAACTGGTGAAACAAAATGGTGTGGTGGGAAAGAGTGGAGGAAGGAGAGGAATGGACCCACTACAGGGTAGTAGAGACATACCATGATGGTGTGTTCAGGGAAGTGCTTCCTCACATCCTTTACAAATTCAACAAAGTGTTCAGAGTAGCCATTGGCCACGTCCACGCATATATATTTCACCTGGGGAATAGCGTCCAGGATCTGTCCCAGCTGCTCAAAGTCAGCAGAGCCTGTGCCTGAGCTGGCAGCCAGATGCTGTGCGAGAAACAGGGCCATTAGCATGTAAGAAATGACCTGGTTCGTTAGCCAACAGGGGTGGGGAGGTAAGGGCTGGTCCCCAGGAAGCCAAACAAAGATTCCCGGAAGACTGGGCTAAGGAGTGGATCAGGGGAGGACCACTCTTACCTCAAGACAGTCAGGATTCTGGCTAGCAAACTCTTTCCACTGCTCGAGGCTGTAGTGCTTATGGATAGCAGTGAAGAGGGAGAACTGGGAGAAGAAAGAGCCATCAAAAAGGAGGGAACTTCATTAAGAGTCTCTTTTTCTAAAAATAGACCTTTATATTATCCTATCTGAGGGACAAAAGGACTGAAGTCTGGAAAGAGCAACTTGAAGAAGTCAGTGGTTGAGCTCGAACCTCAGTTCCACCATTATTCTCTCTACAAATGCAGTCGGGCTTTTCCCCATAAGCTAGTACTTGCCCAACACTCCCACCAAAGTACTAAAGTCACCTGGATTGGATTTCACCTGCCAGCACGTACAGCGCTTCTGAGTTAAAAGGTGACAAGGACAAGCTGTTGGTGCAGTGGGACAAGCAGTAGACAAGAAAGAACCATGAAGAGGCTGGACGGAGCCAGTGTCTGCCTGCACTGACTCAGCCCCTCCTATGATAACCTAGTACGGAGCTAACCTACTTGTGGTATCTTCTGGTCCATTTACCAGCAGTAATTCAGTAAGCCTAAATGCTCACAAAATTACAAGAGGTAAGGCCTTAAGGTTAACAGTCAATAAGGTGCTACCCTTTCTCCATCTCTGCTAAAGTAAAGGACAAATTTTCTTGAGACATGGACCAACCTGAAAAGTCTATCTCATTCAGTCTATTTCAGTCAACCAAGTTCAAGGATATAATGACTCATCAGACTTGTATTTCCTAGCACAACAAATTGCAAATAACATCCCAATACTTTGAGAAAGGCATTCAAAGGCCACTTGTGAATGCTGGTGTTTGTGATTTAAAAGTGCAGACATGCAAATAGACAAGACAGCACAAATCTTGCAACAGACAAGAGACCCAAGGAAGTCAAGCATCAGCCAGCAGTAAGGAAGTGCAAATGCTCAGAGATCATCATCAACACTACCTAGCTAACGCTGGTACAGAACTGCTTTCTCAGCAACACTCTGCCATCAACATGCTAATAGACAAAAATCACTCTAGGAGGTCAGCAGACCTTGGAGATATACTGGCATAGGGTGGCATGATGAGCATATCCAATTACATACCAAGCTAGAGATCTAGAAAAAGATCCTTGCTTGCATCCAACCTTTTAATTATTACTGAGACTTGGCTGTATCTCTAAAATCTGATTTCTTCAGCACTCAGCAGTAATGAAAAGCCAGTCTCAACATAAAGCATCAAGACAGTCCCGGCAAGGTCCATACATTATAGGACATTTGTTAACACTGAAGTCAGATTCACCATTCCTTAACTCTATTGGACAGGCCAGGTGGACAACGGGCAACAGTGGGATTCCTAAGCAGTTGGTAAATGGCAATAGTAATACAGTACTAAAGCTGCATAACTATGAACCTCAGAGAAATGACAGCAGACATTCCACAAAGACTTACAGCAATCAAAAATAGAGAAAGGGAGATGAAGTCCTTAAGGCTGACAGAGCCACAAGCAGCAGCAGAATCCATCAACCAGGGCTACCTGGATTAACCAGAAGAGTGCATATGTCCTCAGGATGCCCAAACTATCTACCTTCTCAGCTACAAATATAGAGGCAGGTAATGTTACTGAAAGGAGCAGCAGCTTCCATTTTGAAAATGAGCAATAACCTGTATATAAGAAAAACACATTCCATTTTGGGCACATCCCAGAAACACCCAGGAACCTAGGACTTAAAGAAGAGGAAGATTAAAAAAAAAAAAAAAAAAACAAGCATGAAAGAAAATAAACTTCTTCTCTCTAGGATCTTCTAGTTAGGAATTTTTGAATGCTCAAACTATATCTAGTTTCTGGACTAAAACAGTGAATGCTGAGTATCCTAACAATAGTGTAAAGAGGGATGACGGTGATTTGGAGAGGGTGATCTGGGTGGTGGGAAAAGCTGGCAGGACGTATAAACTGCTGGACAGGAGAAAAGGGAAAGTTCTGTTAAAATGGGGGCAAAATTTAGCTTTGAATCTCATTAACTCAGATGGCCCTTTAAAGTTATCAGATAAAGGGGCCTTAATACTACTGCAAAAACAGAAATTGAGCATCCTGACTGTTAACTGCCAGAGTTGACCTGGGATGGGGGTGGGGATGCAGATACCTCTGCAGTCAGCCCACAAAACTGGATACCATGAGGAAGGGGTATGAGGGAAGTCCTACCTTACAGAGAACCTTGGCTATCTCAAAGGTGCCTACAGTATCCATATTGGCTGCAATGATGGGGATCCCAGTGTACATCTGCTTTGAGTTCCGAAATGAAAAGGATCTTGTGAGATCCACCTGCAGATATGAACAGGAAACTAAGCATTTCATTTATCCAAAAAACAAGTATTGCAGGAGGGCAAAAGCCAGGAATCTTTCCCAGTCCTGGCCCTCCAGGAGCTTGGGATCAAGAAAGAGCAACTAGAGAAGCAGGCTCACCTCACTTCGAGACTTAAGGGTACTGCGTTTGGGCCTCAACAGGACATCCTTGAAGTCCAGTTTGACGTCGTTGTCGATGTGAGGCATGGCAGGCACCTAAGGGTAGCAGCGAATCTGAGGGCTGGAAGGTAGGAAAAGTCAGGAGGCGGTAGCTGAGCCAATTTTCCCTTAGAACTTAATGTTCTGTTAGGGCTGGCGGCAGGGCTCATCTCTCTCCTCGCTTAAATTGTGGAAGGTCAGGGCATTGATCGAGGCATAGTCCCTGAAGACCGTCACCTCAGACTCGGGTGGTTTCACTTACTCTCGGTGTCTTCAACCTAGGTACTATTTGTTGGGGAGAAGAACTGGGATGGAGTCGTGAGTGACCCTAAATGGTGCGTTCCTTACCCCACTACTCTTCTTTCTCCCGCCCCTGCAAAGAGCAGTTTGGGATAAGAGGCAGATTTGGGAGTGAGAAGGAGTGGTGGGATCCCAAAACCAGCTTCCGGAATAGGGGTACTCACTTCCTGTTGCCGGGGCCAGGTGGCAGTTGACCGAAGCTCCTCTTGATTAGCCACTAACCTCGCGCAGCCCCGCTGAGCCTTGTGGGCAGCGCTAACAGGTTCCGCTAATTGCCGGAGAGAACGAGTAACCGAGGAATTCCAGCTTCGGTGCTGGAGGCCTTTTGGGTAACAGAGTTCACACACTGAGGATGCCGCTGGATCTGAGGGGCAGGGAACTATAACTCCCAGGGTGGGACGCGCGGAGCTGCCCCCTGGCATGATGGGAGGAGTCGTTCGTTCCGCCCTCGCTTTATACTAGCCCCGGCTTGCTGGGGACTCTCAGAATTGCAGAGGCGTCATCTCTGCTGTAACTAGGCGGGCCGCCTCCCTTTTTTTTTTTTTTTTTTTTAACGACGCCACAGAAACGAAACGCGGACGCATTCCTGAGCCTTTCCGGAACCCCGTGGAAAGAAGTGGGAGGAGCGAGGTGCGGGGTGGGGGGGGTGGGGGTGGGGCCAGGCAGTGACCCGGAAGCAGAAGTGACTCCCACAGGCTGAGTGCTGGGGAGCTGCATCGGCGATCGCAGCGGTAGAAGCAGCAGTTTATCTGTGTGCAGCCCCAAACTGGGAAGAAGATGCTAATTAAAGTGAAGGTGGGAGCACCTCCAGCCTTGCCAAGACGCAGTGGTACTGGGCTGGCCGCTGTGCGTTAAGGGAGAAGCCGGGAAGGAAAACCACGCCTTTCCCGAGCCTGGAGGGGGCTGACAGCCTCGGGGCTCCGCGCGAGGGTTGATGGGATGTGGGGGGGGTCCCCAAAAGGGCTTCGAGAGCAGGGGCTGGCCCAGCCAGACGACCCCGGGGTCTGTGCTGTCCCTGCTTTCATTCCGGGACCGTTCCTTGATCCAGAAGGAGGCCGCCTTTGTCCGGGGTCTCGCTGTGTTCGAACCCCCGCGGTCATAGAGAAGGCCTAGCAGCATCTTGGCCCCCCTCTCTCTCGGATTCTTGGAATAAGCTCTGTTCTCCATCGTTCATGCCCCAGTTACCTGCTTCTCCCAGCCCCTAACGTAGGCACGTAGGCTACTCCGAGTACAGCACAAAAACGTAGCCTAGGGAACCGGGGCCTCCCAGGAACTAGACTGTGAGCTTTTGCTAGTTGTCGCCAAGGTGTAGTATCTCAGCCGGCCTTCAGGAAACAAAGCTGGGAGCGTGTTCAGTTAGCACCTGCATTTCTGAGCCAGCATCGTGGACCAGACTCACTTCCTTGACTGAGGCAGGTTAGTTATCAGTGCCCTAGTTCTTGGTACTAGCAGTGTTTCTTTCCTTCATCTCCATCCCGCCTCCCGTGGTTCTTCACCAGTTTCCAACCCTCATTAGTCCTATCTGCTATTTCCTCCTTTGTGCCTTAAGAGGGAGGGACAAAAACTAACAATTGATGCAGTGCAACGTTAGTTTAGCATTTAAAAAAAAAAAACTGCCAAGGAAGTCTGTCGTTATTTCATCAGCTCTTTAGTGTATTTATCATGCATAATAGCCATTAACCTCTTCAGTCCTTCTGAACCACCATCTTAGCTAAGGATTGAGGCCAAGCAGCATGTTGAAGGTCATTGTTTCTCAAATTTTGAGTAATGAGCTATAAAACAGTCACTAGTGGTAAAATCAGTTTAATAAGTCCGTGGGTCACAAGCAACAAGAAAAAGAAAAAAATAGAGATATCAGGGTATACTTCTGGGTAAGAGGATTGTTTGTGAAATTTTGGGTTTTATTTTGTATGTATATTACATGCATGGATATGGTATTAGTTAATACGTATTTCTTAGTGTGGGTCACTGTCCAAAAAGTCTTGAGAAACATTAGCAAGTGAATGCTTATGTCATTTCAATACATATGGATTCTCAGGTTCTCTTAGTCCAAAGAAGAGGTTATTACTATACTTTTGTTCAGTGTTTTGTAAACCTTTTTTTAAATCTCAACCTACACAAAAAAATTTTACCTCATGGTCCCATACAACACAAAATAACTGTGTGTGATATGCTCTGGTATTTTGAATTCTATTCCAAGTTGATTTCATAACCCACTGATGGGTTGAGACCTGCAGTTTAAGAAAATACTGTATTCTAGATGGGCTTCTCAACTTAAAAATGTGTAAGAATCACCTGGGGATCTTGTTAAAATGCTGATTCTAATTCAGTGGTCTGGGACGGAGCCCGAGATTCTGCATTTCTAACATTCTGCATTTCTGCTCGTCTGGGGAGTATACAAGGTTCTACTTTCTTTGAATCCATTTGTATTTAGTACTTCTCTAAACCTGTCAGGCTCCTTTCCCAAAACACTTTCCTTTCCACCTTCAAATAGGTTTCTCTGTCCATCTTTCTCTTTCTTTTTTGTATGTTAAATACATTTTTGTATGTTAAATAAATAAAGCAATTAGCTGTGAACTACTATACAAATGATAGGTTTTTTAGCAGGGTTCCTTTGTGAATTATTCATTCTTCCACTGTCGTTCTCCATGTAGGTAACTTATTCCGTATCTCTTTTTGCAATCTTTTACAACTAAATCCCTTGTCGATGGAAGGAAAAACACACAACATAAGAGCTGTGAGTTCAGTTTATTTGGGGACTTACTGAGGACCTTAGCCCAGGAGACAGCCTCTTAGATAGCACTGAGGAACTGCTCCAAAGGTAAGTGGGGGAGGTCAGCATGTATGTGATTTTGGCAAAGGGTAATCAAGCACGCATCTCGGTAGAAGGTTGCTGCTAGTTAAGAGGAACAGATATCTTAGTTAATGGTTTTAGTGCTTTTCTAAGTATGGGAAGATGCAAGAATTTGGGTTCATAAAATTTTCTCCTGAAAATATCTAACTATCTAAAGGCCTGTTCTATTAATTTTCCCAGAGCACACTCCTGATGTGCCTCATTCCTGTCTCCACCTTGAACTCCTTTCAGGCTGGGTTGAAAGTCAACGACTGCAGTGGCTAATGACTTAATTCTTGTAGAACCAGGAGGCAAGTGACATCCTTTAGTTGGCACACTCGTGATTTAAAACTTCTCTCGATACCTCATCTCTGTGTTTCTAAAATTAAATACAGCATCTTCTGTCTTAAGCCATCTTCCCAATACTCATCTCATATATTGATCCCATCAATCTACCAGTTACCTGGAACCCAGTTCTTTAAAATCATTGTTCTCTTATAGAACCTAATTTTTCTTTTGATACATCTTTCTGTTGATTTTCTTTCTATTCCCACATTACCCTTGTTCTCATCTGGGGTCTCATTAACTTATATCTTTATTTCTCTGTGATACCTCCAGAGAAATACCTCTTGTTGGGATACCTCCAACAAGATTTCCTACTGCCATTCCCCTCTAAAGTTTAGAGTCTAGGGACTTCCCTGGTGGTCCAATGGTTAAGACTTCACCTTCCAGTGTAGGGGGTGTGGGTTCGATCCCAAAACATAAAACAGAAACAATATTGTAACAAATTCAATAAAGCCTTTAAAAAATGGTCCACATCAAAAAATTCTTTAAAAAAATAAAGTATATGTATTTTTTTTAAAAATAATAATAAAGTTTAGAGTCTATACCAAAATACGGTGTACAAAATCATAGTGTACAGGTCTTCTTTAACCTTCTTTTTCATCATATTATTCCCTAACCTCAGATCCTGCATTGATTCCTCTTAGCAAATTACTCTGGGCACCTGTCTTTACTATCTAAGCCCCAGTTTTCTCATTCATGCTTTTTTAAACGTAAAATAAAACACAAAGCTCTTAAGGGTTAAGTTCAAGGAGTTTTTAACAACAGTATACCCCCATGTAGCCACAGATCTAGAACATTTTCACCCCTGCCCTCTGAAAGTTCCATAGGTTAGTTTTGCTTGTTTTAGAATTTCATATAATGGAATTATAGAATATATCATTTTTGTGTCTGGCTTCTTTCACTCAGCATTATGTCTGTTGTTGTGTCTGTAGCTCCTTCTTATTACTTGGTAATACTACATTAAATGACTATATCACAATTTGTTTATCCATTCTCCTGTTGATGGACGTTTGGGTTATTTCCAGTTTCTGGCTATTATGAAGGAGGCTTCTAATAGCCAGAAATGATGATACGAACATTGTCTTTTTGTGGACTTACGTTTTCATTTCCTTTGGATAAATACCTAGGAATGGAATTACTAGGTCATGTATAACTTTAAAAGATGCTGCCAAACAGATCTCCAAAGTATGGCACCATTTTACATCCCTACTTACAATGAGTGAGCATTCCAGCTACTCTGCACCCATCTTTATTATAGCGATTTTAGTGGGTGTGAAATGTTATCTCAGGTTTAAATTAATCACTGTTGATTTTCCCTCACCACAGCACTTTGTCACTGCCCCTTGTATTTTGGACGATAACATTCAGTATGGCATTTCTTGTGTATTGGTTTGTTCTATTAATTGTATGTCTCAGTGTCTCTTGGTTGTAAATCTTCACTTGAAAGAAATTGTTGGCAAGGGCTGGGTCACTTAATTTCTTTTATATCCCCTACAGTGCTTATAGCAGAATGTCAGGCTGAGGTTCATCATAGACTAGTTGAATAGCGTTGAATGTATTCCCAGGTCACAATGACCAGATGTGAGGGAAGAAATCCAGTATGACATGGTCTTTTAAAATATCTTTTAAAATTGAAATCAAGAATATCTTTTAAAATTGTTCAGTTTTAAATGATTTTAATTATGACAATTTCAGACATATACAACAGCAGAGAGAAGGAATAATGCACCCTATACGAAGCTTCAAAAACGATCATCTCATGGCCAATCTTATTTTATTTATACTCACCAACTTTCCTTACCTTACGTTTTAAGGAGCAAGTCCCAGATAGCATAGCGTATACTATTGGTATATATTTCAGTATTTATCTGTAAAAAAGAACTTTTTTTACTAACATAACCATAATTATTACACCTAAAAAATCAACAGTGATTTCACACTATCATTGTCTCATTTGTTTTTTACAATTTGTTGGAATCTGGATCCAACTAAGATTCATACATTGTAGTTGGTTGATAAGTATTTTAGGCCTCTTTAAACCTGTAATTCCCCATTTCCCCCATTTTTTTTCTTGTTGAATAATCTAGGTGGTTGTTCCCGTAGAGTTTCCTATAGTTTGAATTTTGCTGATTACATTCCCATGCTGTCTTTTAATATATTCCTCTTTCCTCTATATTTCCTGTCAATAGGTAATAAGATCGAGAGGCTTGATTAGTCCTTTTTGTCTGTTCATGTGTGAGAATCATTCATAGGTGGTATTGTGACATACTTCTGTCAGGTTGTTTTGCTTTCTGCGATGTTAGTCATTGCCTAGATCCATTATTTCATTGGAGGTTACAAAATGGGGATATTCTGATTTTATTGTTGCTTCCTACATTAGCTGGGATCCTTGAGCAGTGTCCAGTACAGTGGCCATTTGCCCACGTGCACTATTGACCACTGGAAATGTGGCTAGTGAGACTGAGGAACTCAATTATTTTATTTGTATTTGATTTTAATTAATATAAGAACTGAAACTTTATTCAGTAGTTGGAAAACTTTTAACTTGTTTGGAACAAGTTGGGAACGTAAACATACTTTTTCAACTGTAAATTGTGAAACTTAAATACAGATCAAGTATTTCAGATGATAACTTATCATCTGAATTGAGGTGTGCTGTCAGTATGAAATGCGCACAGAATTTTGAAGATTTGGTTAGAAGAAAAGAATGTAAAATATATTAATAATTTGAATATATTGGGTTTCAGAATATTAAAATTAATTTCACCTTTTAAAAATGTGGCTGCTAGAATATTTAATATTGTATATGTGGCTTTCACTAAGTTTCTATCTCTAGTGGACAGTGCTGCTTTACAGAATGGTTTCCTTATACTCTCATCAAGGACATTGTTTAAAATTTTTTTTCTCATCCCAGTGTATTCATGGTATTAAAAAATGGAAAATACAAAAAAGCACAAAGAAAATAATTTAAATCACCCATAATCTCAAAACTCAAGATAAAAGCACTGATGTCTACATCCTTCCAAACTTTTTTGAAAGCATATAAATACATGTATGTGTGTGTTTATTTATTTAGTTACAAAATAAGAATTATACTGTTAGTCTAAATATTGTTTGAGAACTGTGTGATTTTCCCCCTGTGTTTGTACCATAATTTATTTAACCCTCAATTGTGTGATATTTAGATTGCGTTTCTAGTTTTTCAGTTTCAAAAAGTTGCAATTCATTGTCATAGGTATATTTTTGGACAGAGGATTATTTTCCCAGAAGTGTTATTGCTGGGACACCATATGCCAGATTGCTCTCTGGAAACATTCATAGGCTTCTATAGTCGATCTCAGAAACAAAGGACCAGTGCTAGAGATTTAGATTTTATAAACCAATAATTTTTTTCAAATGTCATAAAGCCCAAACATCTGACTCTTGGGAGAGCAGTTCTAGGCTTTCCGTTAGAGTCTTTTGTACTCTTTAAAAATTGTTATTATTAAATCAGAATGAATATTTATTAATATTCATGTGATAAAGGAATATATTTTTATTAGATATTTTATTAGATAGTACAGATAAAGGGAGAGTTAGCTTTGGTCTCCTCAATCCTACTCCCCTTCTCAAGGATCATCATAATTTTAGGAGATAGGTATACTTTTAATCCTTTCTTCTATGCATGTATGTATGTATATATTTACATATAGAAAATGATACATAATCATACATTCTCTAGATCTTTCCATGTTAGTGTATAAACTGTTGCATAATAAATATATCATTCTAGGGCTTCCCTGGTGGCGCAGTGGTTGAGAGTCCGCCTGCCGATGCAGGGGACACAGGTTCTTGCCCCGGTCTGGGAAGATCCCACATGCCGTGGAGCGGCTGGGCCCGTGAGCCATGGCTGCTGAGCCTGCGCGTCCGGAGCCTGTGCTCCGCAGCAGGAGAGGCCACAACAGTGAGAGGCCTGCATACAGGGAAAAAAAAAAAAAAAAAAAAAAAAATATATATATATATATATATATATATATATATATATAATTTTATGGCTGTACCATAGTTTAATAGTTTTCCTATTAATAGGCATTAGGCTGTTTCTTGTGTTTTGCTTTTATGAAAGGTGTTGCAGTAAACCTCATATGTTCCTCTTTGAATACGTACTCAAATTTCAAGTTTTTCCTTAAGGTTAGTTATCTAGAAATAGAATTGTCTGGTTAAAGAGTCTTTGCATTTAAAGTATTATGATCAATAAATTGAGATAATTTGTGGACAACATGGTATTGCATGCTTATCATTTTGTCGGGAAGGAGCCTAAAGAAATACCATATATTGTCACTGTCATTTCATAAAAGGACATTTTAACACCTGAAAATATTTAGTTTCATGAAAATCTCATTGTTGTCATTATTTTTCTCATTTTAGCATAGACTATTGAAAATTTTCAAACAGACCAGCTTGAGTTGGGGTGGAAACTTGAAAATTACTTTTGTAATTTATTCTTTTGCATCCAAACAGGTCAATCCAAAGGAGTTACTCTTGCATTTTTTGAAATATCCTTAGTAGTGAACCATTCTCATGGTTGAGAAGTTAGATCCTAAGCACTTTCTTCATGCTGGTCTTTGTGAATATCATAAGTAGGAACCATATGTTATTTTGTGAGTCCACCACAGGAGTGTACATTGGGTCTCAATACTAGATCAGCCAGACTTGGGCAGTACTGAGTACAGAGCTGAAAGCTCAGGTTCTGGGGCCAGAGAGTTTGTGTTTGGATTCATACTCTCCTTTTTAACCTGTCCAAACCCCATTTTCCTCAACTATAAATGGTGATAGTAATAGTACATATCTCACAAGTACTTGCAAGGATTAAATGTATTGACGCATGTAAGATACTCAGCATAGTTTCTAACTCTTGGAAAGTGTTCAGTAAATGTTGGCTGTGATCATAACATGATCATTGGTGTATTTAGCTGTTCCACCAATATTTATTGACTGCTTCTATGTCAAACACTGTGCTTTGTGCTTAAATTAGGAAGACTGAACAGTCTCTGTCCTTTAGGGAGCTGGAGTATAAATTGGAGAGTTTGACACTTAAACAACTAGCTGTAATGGCTCTTAAAGTGTACTGGGGACAAGTCATCAATCTTAAAGTGTCCCTTGAAGGTTTGCAAAAGAGCGGAAGAGGGCATGGCAACAAGAAAAACAGTAGAAGCAAGGAAAATGCCCCTAAATTATGGATTACTGTAGACTGGTGCAGATGGAGTTTGAAGAGCAAGGATGGATGGGAGATTAGATTGGATGAAGCACGTTTATAAGTGTACAATGAGTATAATTATTGTTTGAATATCAGCAGCTCTTTGTCTATAGAAGAAGTCAAGAAGACCAGAGCTGCAATTTAGGATTTAGGTGGAAGTCTGGAGAAGATATGGGAGAATAGAATGTTGAATTCTAGTATTACTTAAAAAGTTGGTCAGGGACTTCCCTGGTGGTGCAGTGGTTGAGACTCTGTGCTCCCAATGCAGGGGACCTGGGTTCAATCCCTGGTCAGGGAACTAGATCCCACATGCATGCTGCAACTAAGGGTTTGCATGCCACAACTGAGGAGCCCTCCTGCCACAACTAAGACCCAGTGCAACCAAATAAATAAATAAATATTAAAAAAAAAAAAGTTGGTCAGAGGTGATCTCCAGTGTCCCTGAGAGAATTCTTTGAGTTATCTGAATGTTAATTTCTAGCATTGGTACATGAGATAAGGTCCTTCTCAAAGGAGTACTTTCCTTAGGACAATTCTCATTGCTGTCTTATCGAAAGGAGCTATGGTATTCTCTTAGATTCTAGCAGAATGGGAGGTGAGATGACCTGTGAGATTAAAAGGGTCAAATGGTTTACAGAATCTTCCCCTATCAAAGTTGTTCACAGCCTAAAAATGTCTGAAATCGGGTGTGGTCAAAACTTCTGATACTTCAAATCAGCTTTGAGAATGTGCGTTTCTCAGAAGGTAGTAGATCCCCCAAGACTAGGCCAGGATGTTTTACCTAGGAGACAAATTGTATATTGGGCTATAGGATTCATGAAACCGTTGCCTGTTTCAGACGCTGACCGGAAAGGAGATTGAGATTGACATTGAACCCACAGACAAGGTAATGTACGCCCAGTACCTCTCCATGCCTATCTCCCTACATGTACACTTGCTTGGGTATGCTGATGAACTGAGTCCTTCCGCTCTCATACTCTCTGCATAGCTCTTGTTCTTTCCCGTTCCACGGTCCTTCCCCCTGAGCAACCCCTGACTACTTGTACCCCTAAAGGTGGAGCGAATCAAGGAGCGTGTGGAGGAGAAAGAGGGAATCCCCCCACAGCAGCAGCGGCTCATCTACAGTGGTAAACAGATGTAAGTTTGGAATGGGAATGAGGGCGTGGCCATCTTATGTGAAGATGAAGATGCAAGTACTGGAGGTGGAGCAGGCCTGCCTTTTTTTTGTTGTCTCAGACCCTTTGGCAATTTGATGAAGGCTATGAACCCCTTCTCAGAATTAGATTTTTGCAGACATAAAATAAAATGCATGGAATTACAAAAGAAACTAATAGGATCGAAATACACTGATCACACTACTAAAAAAGCAAGTTTGTAATATATGTACTTCATTAAGATCTAATGATGGATATAATGACTAATTTTAAAAGATTTTCAAGATACCTACAAACAGTTGTGAAATGATAGGAAAATATCTAACTTTTGTTGTTAACAAGTTACCCATATTGCTAATGATACCCCTGTGGGTTTTTTGCCTGTGTTCAAAACTGAAAGAAATATCAAATTTCAGTTAGGGGTTAGTAAAAATATAAAGATGTAATTTTTTTCTCATCTGCATTCATAGATCCCCAGGCAGATCCATGAAACCCAGGTTAAGAACCTTGCTCTAGATGGTATTTATTTCTAATACCTTTTTTCTTTTTTTTTTTTTTGCCTCTTCCTGCAGGAACGATGAGAAGACAGCAGCTGATTACAAGATACTAGGTGGTTCAGTCCTCCACCTGGTATTGGCTCTGAGAGGAGGAGGTGGTCTTAGGCAGTGATGGACCCCCCCCTCCATTTCACCTCCTTGCCCTGTTGCTCATTATGAGGAATCATGTATCCTCTCACACTGTGGGACACCAGAGCCACTGCCCCCTCTCCTGGATGCCCAGTCTTGTGTGTCTGTTGGTGGGAGACTGTGAGGACCCCAGGATGCAGTGTTCCTGGCCCAAAGGGCCCTTGCTGGCTATTGGGTTTTAGTTTGCAGTCCTGTGTGCTTCCCTCTGTTAATGGCTATGTCCCTGGTTGTCAATAAAATATTTCCTGGCCTCCTGGAATCTTTCTTCTATTGCACAAACGTGACTGAAATCAAAATGGGCCAATGCACACTCAGTTATACCAGGCTGAAGGAGTAGGACAGTGTAAGAGAATGTGCCCTTAGAGGGGTTCTCAGATTCTTAAGAGTCTACACTCAGTGGTGTGCCGGAGCCAGCTCTTATCCCGCTCCAGAGCTAATTGTTGGCATCTTTCCTAACCCCATATTAAGTGACTTCGTGTTGGTAGCTTGAAATTGGCAATGGTAGGAATATTTACAGAAATTGACAAACAATACAAATCAGTCCTTCTCCCCAAACTGGTTGTTACATATCTGTCAGCATACTACTGACGTGGGTGGTAGAAACCAGGAGAGTGAATTCTCCCCCATTGTGACTCTACTGGACATTTGGGGCCTGTTTCAAGAAAGGCATCAAGAGCTTAGCCGACACTGCATTCTTTTATGGCTGGAATATTGCTGAGGGCTCTAGGCTGTATACGGTGGAGTGGCTGATGTGGAGAAAGGATGAGTGTGGAGTGACAAGCTATGATGGATCACTTTAGGGCTCAGTTGGTGAGATAAAATGAGAGACGGGTGCCAGACGAAAGGGTTTCCCTTCCTTGTCTCCTCTAGCTCAGTAGAAGCTGGCGAGGCCGGGTGGGGTGGAGAAGCAAGGGAAGAATATCCCTTGGAGAGACTTGGCATTGGCACTTTGCTGCGGTCCTCCCCACCACCACCACCAGAAGGCGCTCTTGCGAGGTTTTGGGGCCGATCGTCCCAGCTCAGGTTGGCGACGCTCTAGTCGCCGCTTCTCTAAGGCCCGCGGGGCGGCCTGGGAGCCGCGGCAGAAAGGCCCGCCTCCGTGCGCGCAGCCCGCTGGCGCGGGTCATGGCGCGGCTCCCGAAGCTCGTAGTCTTCGATCTAGGTGAGGGGCTGGATTGGGAAGCGTTTCGTAGGGCACAGTTTTTTCCAAACCTCAGTTGATGCTCTCGAGGCCCTGCGCCTGCCCAGGCTGAGACCTCCCCCTCCTTCCTCTCACAGATTACACGCTGTGGCCGTTCTGGGTGGACACGCACGTAGACCCCCCGTTCCACAAAAGCAGGTGAGGCGGGGCTGGGGGGGCCTGGGGCCAGGCGGGGCCCCGCGGGAGCTGAGCACACTCTCGCCCTCCCCAGTGATGGAACTGTACGAGATAGGCGGGGCCAGGCCGTCCGACTGTACCCAGAGGTGCCTGAGGTCCTGGAAAGATTGCAGGGCTTGGGGGTGCCCGTCGCGGCCGCTTCACGGTAAGAAAAGCGACTGAGTCGGTCTAGTGCTGAGAGGTGCATGCATGAGGAGACTTCCCGTGTAACCCCTTGGCTGCAAAAATTTAGGCGGTGCAAACTTGCAGGTATTTGTATATTTTTCGAATTGTACCTTCTCCTGTGCATTTTGTTTAATAAACATTGGCTTAGTGCCACCTGTGTCAGGAGGGATATGGAATTGAATCAGGGCGGAGGATGCCTACCCATCCAGGAAGAACAGCAAGTTGATTTCCCCCTGGTTACACATAATTTCACTTGCAGCCTTGGCCCTCCACTCTCCTGATCCCATCTACTACACCTTTTTGCAGGACAGGTGAGGTTGAAGGGGCCAACCAGCTACTGGAGCTCTTTGACCTTGTCGGATACTTTGTTCATCGGGAGATCTATCCAGGCAGCAAGGTCACGCACTTTAAGAGGTACGCTGAGATAAGGGGAGAAGCAGGGAGACAGAAGACCAGAGAGGCTGGAGGAGCTAAGAAGCCAGAGTGGTTACCCTCGCCGTGTCTTGCACAGGTTGCATCAGAAGACTGGAGTTCCTTTCTCCCAGATGATCTTCTTTGATGATGAAAAGCGGAATATTGTAGATGTCAGCAAACTGGGTACTGACTGAATGGCAAGGATAGCCATTTGGGGAGTGAGGAGAAAGGGTTCCTAAGAGGGAAGGGGTTAGGTAGATATGTACAGGATGGATAGTTTGCATGCAGGTGACACCCCAAAAAGGTGAGAGTCATAATAGGGAGCCCTGAAGGCCTGGTGAAATTGTGGCTTCTTTCTTTCTAGGTGTTACCAGCATTCATGTCCAGAATGGAATGAGCCTTCAGACCCTAACTCAAGGATTAGAGACATTTGCAAAGGCACAAGCTGGACTCTGAGGTCCAGTCCTGTGGATGAGCCTCATTTGAGGCATAGAACTGAAAGGAAATCAGGAGGGCATTTTCAGGTGCATTTGTAAATTATTAAAGTGTATTTGTGTGTGGCAGAAGAGATATTACCCAGTGTGTGTTGTTTCTAATTTTCTAGAGTGTGACCCGGGGTGGGCCATCCGGAGGTGCCAAGACCAGTAAGTGAGGCATTAGACTGCATCAGGTTCTGCCTTATAAACTTGTGGCAAACCCAAGACTGTGATTCCCTTATGCTCTCCCCATCCCCACACCTCTCCTGAGCTCTGTCAAGGACATGAAGAACTCTTCCACTGGCCCCAAGTAGTGGAGTGCATTACCCTGCACATTTCCTTCCAGGAAGCAAAGACTTTGTTTTGGGTTGGGGAGGGTGAGGCGACCTTTTTATATAGTGGGAAACGAAGCGGCCGCTTTAAGAGGAGCGCGTGGGTTTGGGGCTGGTGTGTCGGGTCGCACGTGATAGTGGTCTCGCTGGCGCTTGTTGATGATGTCGCCGTGGTGCCCTAAGGAGGGATTGGCCGAGGCTGGTCTCGGAGTGATGAGCCCAGCACCTCCCGGGAGCAAAGCGGAAGCATACGGGACGCCGTAGGGCGGAGGCGGGAGAGGCTAGGGTCGCGATGAGTGGGCTCGGCCGGCTCTTCGGGAGGGGTGAGCCCGGCCGAGACTGGTTCTTGGGAGGTGCTGGCCGCAGGGGGCGGGGGGAGAGCCGGGAGACGCTGTCCTGAAAACCCTGGTGGTCCAGCAAGGCCTTCTCCCGGGCCAGGAGGCGCCGCCTTGTCAGGGCGCCTGGCTCCAGCTGCCTTCCTTCCTTCCCTTGGAGGGAAGAGCTCGAGGCCCGGGAAGGGGTGCGAGTGGTGAGCGTGGCAGCTGCGCTGGCTCCCGCTATTAAGGCCTGGGGGACAAGTTGCTGCCTGTCGGCATTCAGTCCTTTCCAAAACACTGGTGCTTCCTTTATGCTGGGCCAGAGGCAATCTGAGGTGACCCAGGAAAGGTACCCCTCGTGAGCTCCTCTGTGGTGCGGGAAGACAAGCAAAGTCTGGCATTTACAGCGTAGTGTGGCGACTCCGTGATGGAGATTAACCTAAAAGCCAGGGGTGCGCGGAAGAAGCAGGCACGGCGGGTGGTGATCCAGAAGGCTAGAAGTATGCCAGGTGGGGGGGGTTGAGGTTCTCCAGGAAGAGGTAACTGTGCAAAACAGAGGCAGGAAAAAGTATGGTATATTTAGGGAAAAGGAGTTCTGGCTGCCCCGTGAGTGTGTGTGTGTGTGTGTGTGTGTGCGCGCGCACGCGCTGAAGGAAGAGCAAAGTGTGGATGGAGAGGTAAACGGGGTCCAGATCATGAAGGACCCTGTGTGTCTTAAAGTTTTTTGGATTTTATCCTGTAGGCAGTGGAGAGTATGGAAGGATATTAAGCAGGCTAGGGCCTTCAGATTTTTTTTTTTTTAATAAGTCTGTTAGAAGCGCAGAAGATGAAGGGAGAAATTGAGATCAGATTTTTTTTTTTTCTCTAGCCGCCCTACTTCATTCAGTTTGATCCTGTGGAATCAGGACCTTGAGTATCTCCTAGGATAGCAAGTGGAACAGTAATTATAAAAAGTGATTGAACTCTGGTGGGGAACACGGTAATGAAGAGGTTATGCATGTATGAGTGCAGGTGGTATATGGGAAGTCTTTGTACCTTCCACTCACTCAGTTTGCTGTGAACCCAAAACTGCTCTAAAAAAATAAATTCTATTAAAAAAAAACAACTGGAGATGACTTGAAAGGTAACTAGGAATAGCAAAAGAATATTGGCTTTGGAAATCATACTGTCACATTTCAATTCCTTTGCAGTCTCTTACTATAGTAATTGTGATTTTAGACCAAAATGTTAACTTCTTTATGCCTGTTTTCACATTCGTAGAGATAGTACATTCATCGTAGAAAGTTGTTTGGGGATTAACAATAACACGGTCAAGTGCCTAGCACATACTATGCACTCAATAATCGGTGACTAATATTTTTCCTTTACACAATGTGGGCTGCTCCATTGGACTCCAGAGAAGAAGGAGAGGGGGCCAACCCCTGAAGAGGCAATACAGAAACTGAAGGAGACGGAGAAGATATTGATCAAGAAACAGGAATTTCTGGAGCAGAAGATTGAACAGGAGCTACAAACTGCCAAGAAGCATGGGACGAAGAATAAGAGAGGTAATGGGGGAGGGACAGGCACCACCAGGGAGGGCCCGGAGCGGGGAGCAAGGGCTTCTGGCTCTGATGTTCAGGGTGTGGGCTGGATCAGCCGCCCTACAGGCTTTGCGGAGGAAGAAAAGGTTGGAACAGCAGCTGGCACAAACGGACGGGACATTATCCACCCTGGAGTTTCAGCGTGAGGCCATTGAGAATGCCACCACCAATGCAGAAGTTCTTCGTACCATGGAGCTTGCTGCCCAAGGCATGAAGAAGGCCTACCAGGACATGTGGGTACGGGGGGATGGGAGGAGGGGGCCCAGGCACTGGGGAGAGTAGCTTGATATTATACTGTGAATCTTAAAACCTCTCCAGATATGAATTTACAGTAGAGTTGCCTGTGATGGCTAGACCCCTATCAGCCTCCTTGCTTATTGCAAGGTGATCTCTTTGCTGGCTGGGGCATTCTAAGGGAGGAAAGATGATTTTCCTCTTTTTTTTTTGTGGTCTTTTGGCTGTACTGCAAGGCTTGTGGGATCTTGGTTCCTGGACCAGGGATTGAACCCCGGGCCCTCCACAGTGAAAACACCCAGTCCTAACCACTGGACTGCCAGGGAATTCCCAATTTTCCTCATTTTTAAAGATCCTTCAGAGAAGAGAGTGCAACCATTCCTCCCCAGTGTGTCTTCTTGCCATTTCTTAGCCCAGATTTGCCTCTTTACACTTTTCCAGGGATCTCTTTTACCTAGTAGCCATGGATTTGTCAGTCTGAAGCCACAGGCAGGAGGGTCTTCATTCATGTGAGATGAAAAAGTCAGGGTTGTCACCTGATTTCTGGGCTATGTATCTTGTTCTCAGGGACATTGACAAGGTGGATGAACTGATGGCTGACATCACAGAACAACAGGAGCTGGCCCAGCAGATCTCAGATGCCATTTCTCGACCCGTGGGATTTGGAGATGATGTGGATGAGGTGATTGGGAGTGAGGGGTCAAGGAATATTGGAGAAGGCGTGGGACCAGCCAGAAGGAATGCCCAAGAGAACTGCGGGACAGGTTTGGGGGAAAGTCCAAAAGTGGTATGTTTTTGGAAGTAGAATTTTCCTTTGTCTTGAGCGATCTTGTCATCCCATATCCAGGATGAACTGTTGGAGGAGCTAGAGGAGCTGGAGCAGGAGGAATTGGCCCGAGAATTGTTACATGTGGACGACAAGGAGGAGGAACCCCCAGTCACACTGCCCAGTGTACCGTCTACACATCTTCCTGCAGGGCCAGGTACCCAGGACTGTTCTGTCATCTCAGGGACTTGAGAGGGTGGGATAGATATGGGGAAAAATTATTCCTCATCCATCCTGCCTGAAAGGATCCAGGCAGAGAGGGTTGCTGCTACAGTTGCACAGGTTGTTGACTGCATAAGGGCACCTGGCTGAAGGGGAATGAGGACTGAAATCAGGCCTGTGCTTCACTCAGCAAACTGTGTCCCCTGGTTTAGGGCTGCAAATGCCCGGAGAAAGAGGCAGCTTCTTCTGATTTGCCCAAAGGTGCTGTGGGAATTAGCAGCAGCCCAGCAAGCAAGACCATACCCTTAGGTTCTTTGCTGGGAGAGAGCATTCCGCAGGCTCTGAGTGTTATAGGAGGGGATGGTTGGGAGTTGCTGAGGCCTTAACACTTCTTTCTTTCTCTGGGTATCCTTATCCCCAAAGCTCCCAAAACGGATGAAGATGAAGAAGCACTAAAGCAGTTGGCTGAGTGGGTGTCCTGATGAGTCTGGGCTTGTCTACCTGACGCTGCCTTCATTGTTCTCTTTTCCTTAAGTGCCAAGTGCTAAGCTAAAGGAACATGGCCTTGTTGGGAGGTCCTGCTGAGAGTGGTAGTGTGACCCTGCCTGAGAAAAGGGTCTGTCGCCCTCCCATCCCAGGCTCAACCCTGAAGAAGGATCTTGGTGCAGGAGGAACCCCTGGGCTCCCTTTAATAGCAGTTACAGTGCCCTCGTTCGCAATAAAATTGGGCGGATGGAACCCTAGTGCTTATACTGCCTTGTCTACAACTGAAACTCGTCTCCTGGTCCTTGGAGCTTTGTTTCAAGAAATGAGTAGTAATGAGAGTAATGAAGGGGAGTTGGAGCATAGGAGAAATGGGAGCTTCCATTATCTCAACTTACTATGCTCCAGGCAGATACTGTTCCATCTCTCAGGCTGGTGTGTCCTAGAGCTGCCTGGTGCTGAGGGTGAGGAAACTGCCATCTGTTATTTTTCCTAGAACCGTGTGGAGCTGTCCCTGAGCCTTCCCTCATTGCTTTCACCCAGTTGTGTCTCTGCCGAGAGAGCCCCGTGACTCACCAGCTGTCCCCTTACAAAGCCCACTTTCAAGGGTAGGAAAGGAGACGTACGAGGATAAGGGGTCAATAGGTTTCCTTTCTCCGGAACGCATAGTTCATAGGCTTGGTTTGAACTGTCACTTCAACGTGTAGGAGCAATGATGAGGGACCATGATTCACCAGGATTGTTTCAGTAGTGGGTAAGGTGGCATTTGGAGGAGGAAGGAACCAAGATATTACATACCTCCTGATACCCATGTCTAAAAGAACAAACAGTGCCGTCCCCTTGGACTATAGACGGGCAGAGCTGTGACCAAACCGAGCAATCAGGGTAGAGCAACCTCTACCCCACTATTTGAACATTTAGAGTGCATAGAGATAGACAAAACTGAGCACGTACTCAGCCAGAATAATGAAGCTTCCCCAAAGCAGGTGTTCCTCTGAGCACGCCCAACCCGCTCCCCTATGAGCCACATACGCGCTACACTGTAAATTATAATGTTGACTTAACCAGTGTCACGATGACTGGTTACAAGCTCTGGGCAGAAACACACCTCTCACCCTCAGCAGTGTTCGCTGCTAAGGTTCCCCTGAGGGAAGACTGTGACTCTAGCTGATGGAACTAAAACAGAATTAGATTTATTTTTGGTGGGAAAGATTTTTAGCCCAAGACCCTCCTGCTTTGCTCCTCTTTCAACCCCCTCCTCCTTCCGCCGTTTTCAGGTACTGATTTCCAAGGATTGGTGACGATTGGTGCTGGGGGGCTGGCACATGGCCTCAAGCAGCCTGATCTCATGGGTGGGTTGCTCAGGCTGGAACTTGAGCACCCAGGGATCCTTGATGATGTCCAGGATGGTGGCACGCTTGGTGGCTTGGCATAGTGTCTGGAGGACCAGGTTCTAGGGCAGGGGAGAGAGAGGTCTTGGCTGAGCTGGCCCGCACTGTGCCACACAATGAGCAGCCGGACCTAAGAAAGTAGCAGGATAGCCCATCACACCACTCTGGTGAAAGGGAGTGTGGCCCTGACTTTACCCTTAAAAGCCTCCTGTCTGCTCAGAAAGCCAACACCTTGAGGGGAAGGAAAGGAAGGGTTCCTTGGGGGAAATCCTTGCAGAATCCCCTTCTGGCCTAAAGAGATAGAGACTAAAACCTGCTTATCACTCACATCCCAGGTGCAAGCCCAGAGGTTGGCCCTTTAAGCCCTCCCCACTATTCTAGGGCAGGGCAAGGGTGTGGAATGGCCCTGGTATCGGAGGGAGGCTTCCCTGGGGTTGGGAGGTCTAGGTTGAGTATTCCCTCTCTGCAGGTCACCCCTGAGGCCTCAGCCCTCCTGGGGGAGCCAGCACCTTGCACTCCTGGGAGATGGCATAGTTAGGTGGAAAAGTGACCTCCTCCTGAGTCTGTCTCAGCAGTTTCTTGAGATTTGTGTCATCGAAGGGCAGACGGGCAACCACTAGCGTGTAGAGGATGACGCCCATGCTCCAGATGTCAGACAGGAAAGGGTTGTAGGGCAGGCCTAGCAAGACCTCCGGACAGGCATAAGCAAAGCTGCCACAGTAGGTCTGGCTGAGGTGGCTAAAGCAGTTGCCTTGGCGGTAGGAAGGGCTACTCCGCACAGACTGGCTAGAAGGCACCATCTTGGCGAAGCCAAAATCCGATATCTTCACGTTCTTCCGCTTGTCCAGCAACAGGTTCTCCAACTTTAAGTCCCTACCAGCAGCAGAAAGGCTGGGGGTCAGGAGAGGGCTTAGTGTTAGACTGGGAGCTGAAGGGCCAGGGGTCAGAGGCTAGAGATAAGGAAAGGCAAAGAGGGAGAGAGATGCCATTATGAGGACACAGGGCAGAGAGGAAGGAAAGTCATGGAGTTGTGAGCAGAGCCCAGAGGGAAGAGAGGATGGTACCTGAGGATGACTAGGAGCTCACCATCACTTTTCATAAAGTGCTCTGCTCACAGTGGGTACTTAACAAATGTTCTTGACCGGATGATTAAAATAAAGTGGATGAATAGGCCTAGATACTGAGGAGGGAGGTCAAGGGAAGAAAAAAGAGGGTAGAACATGGAAGACGTGCATAAAACCCCTTTGGGAGCCCAAAGGCCTCAGTCTGGGTGGCAGCGCCCTCACCGGTGCACGATGCCCTTGCTGTGCAGGTAGGCGATGCCCAGGGTCATCTGGGAGAACCACTTGCCAGCAAGGGGCTCAGAGCAGGCCCCATAGTGCTGGATCCACTCAAGGACGTCACCACCCTGCACCAGCTCCAGAATAACGTACACTCGGGATGTGGTCTCGATGGCCTGATAGAAGTTGATGAGATACTTGTGCCGCAGGACCTTCATTACCTGGCCCCAGGAGAGGGACCCATCAAACCCAGGCAGGGAGCACCCTGGCTGCGCTCCCAGCCTTCTCCTACTCTCCCACTGCTACTTTCCTAGAACTTTGCAACAGAATCAAACCCCAGAGGGCTGGTGGCCTATGGACAAACCCTATGCTTTGTACTTTTTACATTTTGAGGGTCTGGAGGTGAGGTGGAAAGAAGCTGAATTTACATCAAGTAATTTTCCTAGCTGCCTAGTGAGTCATTCAGTTGTGGTATAGGGGTTTCTGGCTCCACCCCCTCCTAACCATACCCCTTCTGAGAAGCCTTAAGCAGCTTGGTACCAGCTCCCTCTTCTAGCCCCTTTCCAACCTGTATCTCACGGGGCAAGAACTTGTTAAGATAGTCCTCAGAGGCCTTCTTCTTTGAGATGATCTTGACAGCCACCATGACTTTCTGCTTTGTGTAGTAAGCCTCATACACCGTCCCGTAGGAGCCATTGCCAATGACTTTGCCCACTTCGTAACCATATTCCTCCATGACAGAGTGGTAGGCCGAGGTGGATGGTGCTCCCAAGGTGTCTCCCTTCCCCATGGTGTTGGGCTTGCTGAGAGCAGGGAGCTTTGCTACTTAAAAGCCTCCTGTCTGCTCAGAAAGCCAACACCTTGAGCCGCTGAAGGCTCGGGTACCAAAGTGAAGTTAGTCTCCCAAAGCTTGCCTATGTAGTCATACAAGTCTGGGATGCTGGGCTCAGCTCTCCACTAGGAGCTTGGAGAGGGAAGAAGGGAAAAGCAGTTCTTTTTGTCTCCACTGGCTGTTGTTACTTCTTTCTCCTCTTGGTTACGGAACTCCCCAAGGTCCCGTGTTCCGCACACATCATAATCCACCTTCTATCCACCACTGGCCACAAGGCTTGAGAAGGAAATGCAGTTTGGAACATACTCATTGCTGGAGGTACCTTTATAATTTGGTGAGACTCGCTCCATGGATCTGGTCCTTTCAACCAATCATGTTTATTGAGCACCTGCTATGTGCCAGGCAGTGTACGGAGTCCTGGGAGAAAATAACCAATAAGGCGAAGAGAGCCTCTGCTAGCATTTATAATCCAGCATGAGAAACACCTGAGTGTCAGAATATCACAGAGAATCGCAAGGTATTGTAGAAGTGTGTTCTAAGGAACCTAACTTTAAAATGTATTCTTTTTTGGGGGTGGTGGTGGTGGCTTAAAATAACAACCTTTTTTTTTTTTTTTTTTTTGAACAAATTGAGCTGGACTCAGTTGGGTAATTCAGCTGGTGGCATCATCTCAGCTGGGCTGGTTTGTTTCTGCGTATGATCTCATTATTCAGTAGAGTAGCCCAGGTTCCCTCACACAGTTTGCACTGAATTTCAAGAGAAAAAAAGACAAGCGGCATGATCAGTTGAGGCCTAGGCTCCAGAATCACAAAACTTCACTTCCATACCTTCATGTGCATGAAGACGGTTACAAAGATCACTCAGATTTATGAGGTGGGGATGGAGACTCCTCTTAACCTTGAAATGCATTCTTTATAAAAAATATTTATTTTGGCTGCACTGGGTCTTAGTTGCGGCACGTGGGATCTTTAGTTGCGGCATGCGTGTGGGCTCTAAGTTCCCCGACCAGGGATTGAACCCTGGTCCCCTGCATTGGGAGCGCGGAGTTCTACCCACCAGACCACCCCCCTTGAAATGCATTCTTATCTTGCCTTCCATGACCCTGAACTCTACAGTTTTCCTTCTACCCTCTACCTTCCCTCTACCTTTCCTTCTACCCTCTACCTACCCTCCTCCTTCCCTCTACCCATTCCTCAGGTTCCGCTGGAGCCTCCCCCACCATCCACCCCTTAATCACACCCCGAGGGCTCTATTATAGACCTTATTTCCTCAGACCTTTCCGTCCTCCCTAAGAATCTCATCGAGACCCCTCATTTCTTAACTCCAGCAAGCCTTCTGCTCCCCTCCCCTCAGTGTGTTCACCCTGAAGTCCAGGGAGTAAATCTGATTTTATTCCCATAACAATTCAGTGCCTCCCCATTCTCCTTAAGATCGAGTCCAGATTCTTTTATGTGGCTTCAAATTTGACCCTGCTTACCTCTCCGATTTTTTCTTGTAACATACATGCAATGCTCTGGCCAAACAATTGCTTTTCCTTCATTGTTCCCTCTGTTCTGGCAAACTCCTACTCTCCCTTCAGGACTTAGCTGATGATCTGTTTTAAGGAAGCCTTTACTGACTGTTCAGGCCCAAATTAGATGTTCCTCCCTCCTGGGTGCTCCCACAGCTCCAGTACTTTCTCTAACATGGTGTCTGTTTTTCTTGCTTGCATCTCCCACTAGGCTGTAAGGGAGGTCAGCTGATGAGAGAAGGGATATGAAGTCAAAGACTTGAGAAGAAAGGCTTGTGGAGAATGGGAGAGAGCTGACTTGGAAAATGAGCATTATTGGGCAGCACTGAGGGCCCAAATGAGATTGGAAAACACAACTTATGGACACACAATCTTAACATATCATAGTGTTAAGATTATTTTAGCATTCTGGATATAGGTGCTTGAATATCAACAGACACACTGACCCAAGATTAAGGTTTCACTTAGCAGCTGCCGTGAAAGAACGGGAGCGAGGCATCAAGGACACAGGCAAGAATGTGGCTAAAATGACGGAATGCAGAATCTAAGCTGCTTGGGTTAGGAAGACAAGCTAGAAAAAGGCCAAAGGACAGGGGGAGGGGTTGCAGGTCTTAGTGAAATGGAACAAGTTTGGTGGGAAAGACAGAGGACAAGAGGTTGTGTCAGAGGGGTTATCTGGATTTAAGATGGGGGGAGGGGGTGGCACACAGAGGAAATAACAAAGGAAGAATCAGAGTTATCTTCCATCTTCCAAAACAAAACAGAAACTCCAACATTATGCCATAGGCTACTGGTAAATTCCTATTTATTGACAGGCTGATCCTGCTGGCAGGGTGGTTCCAAAGTCCTGTTGGAAGCCAGATCTACATCCTCAGTCTATCAAGATGAACAACTGTCCAGGGCACACAGTGGTAAGGAGGCCCACCCAGCCCCGCCTATCTTCTGCTTCCCTGGATAGGCAGCTTGGTGGCACCTCTGTTCTCATCACGTACAGCAGATAAACCAGTTCATTCAAGGAATGTGTATTAAGCTGCCTACTGTATACAAAAGCACTGCTAGGCTCTGAGGATAACAAGATGGATAAATTATAATCCTCCTGTGAGGAGTTAGCAATTAGCAAGGGAGACAGACACATAAGAAGTTAAAATAACAGTACGGTGAGATAAAGTTCTATAAACAAAGCCTGTAAGGAAGTGTTAAGGGAAGGCTTTATAGAGAAGGTGGCATTTGCACTGTTCAAAGAAGCGTCCAGGCAGGTTAAGTAGGGAATGGTAGATTGAACAGCCTAGGCAGAAGGACCCATATGTGAAGCTTGCAAGCTTGAGAAAATATGACACTCAAGATTTCAATTTAAATACAGGATAGGGTTCCAGAGGGGAATGTACCTGGAGAAGTAATTTAAATGCAGGTCTGAGAGGCCTAATATGCCAAGCTTTTTTTGACTCTATCCTATGTACTCATGGTTAAATTTTGCTGTGCATCAAAGTCAGAGCTTGTTAAAAAAATACTGATGCCCAGTCATCTCCTTCCCCAAGATCCGGATTTGGTGGAACCCAGGTATCTATGTTATTTTTTATAAATTTATTTATTTTTATTTTTGGCTGCACTGGGTCTTTGTTGCTGTGTGCTGGCTTTCTGTAGTTGCGGCGAGCGGGAGCTACTCTTTCTTGCGGTGTGTGGGCTTCTCACTGCGGTGGCTTCTCTTGTTGCAGAGCATAGGCTCTAGGCACGTGGGCTCAGTAGTTGTGGCGCACTGACTTAGTTGCTCCATGGCATGTGGGATCTTCCTGGACCAGGGCTCGAACTCATGTCCCCTGCATTGTCAGGCAGATTCTTAACCACTGTGGCACCAGGGAAGTGCCGGTATCTGTTTTTAATCAGTTTCCAGCTGAATCTGATGCACACCAAGATTTGAGAACCACTGTTGCAAACTAGTGAATTTAATGAAAAGAAACAGACTCACAGATATAGGGAACAAACTAGTGGTTACCAGTGAGAAGGGCGAGGGGGCAATACAGGGGTGGAGGAGTGGGAGTACAAACTATTGTGAGTAAGGTGGGCTCAAGGATGTATTGCACAACACGGGGACTATAGCCAATATTTTGTAATAACTGTAAATGGAAAGTTACCTTTAAAATTTTTTTTAAGAAAAGAACCACTGTTGCAGGAAATAGGACATCTTTAAGACTAAAGAAAGAAAAAATCCTTGCAGCAGCAATATGGAAAATGGATCCAAGGGGAGAGATGACCAAGAGACTAGCAAGGTGGCTGTCATGATAATTTAGGTGGGGGGATGGGGCCTGAACCAAGGCAGCATGGAGGGCAATTTGGAAGATAATTCGAGAGAAAAGCAGAGGAGGCTTGGTGGCACTGATCTTTTGGGGGCGGCTGTTAATTGTGAAGGAGACCCAGGTTTAGAGACCAGGGGGTTATCACTTTAAAAAGCCACTCTAAATTACTTTTCTAATTACAAAATTAATTGATTGTCTAAAAAACTCAACTCCCTACTTCCTGGAACCTCACTTCCTCCTGCGGGGAGGAGGGCTGGGTCAGAGAGGGCAGAAGTGAGTAAATGAAGGGCTTTTCAAGCCAGAAACCGCTTGAGATTTTCCACTTTCTTTACGCGAGGAAAGGAACCCTAAGTTGTTCCCAGGTGGCCAAAACGAAGTCATGGCCCCTGAGTCTGATCTCCAGAGGAATTTCCCTAATGGCAGATCCCTTGACAGGATAAACTTTTCCAGAATAATCTGCAATACAAAATTAAGAGATGCTCAAACACATATACAGAGATAAATAAAGAATAAAAACATAGAGACCGAAGCAAGCATGTCAAGGTTCTTTACCTGCAATTAACAACAAGCGTCAGGCGGCCCAGTTCACGGGGTAAAAGAGCGAATACCCGATGTCTTTGCGTGCCTCTGCACCAAACCTGGCCCAGGCTTGCCTATCGTCGGACACGGGACGGTCGCTATACGGTCAGGGAGGCCTCCAGTACAGCCTCGGTAAGATATTTTTATTTACGGCATTTGGTTTTTGGCGAGAGGCCATTCAGGACGGATGGCAGAGCAGCGGTGAGGTGAGATCCGATTCTAGGACGCTCATATGGTATGTGTCCTCTGCTGTCCTACGACAGCGACGCCCAAAGCCTCACCCCCGCCCGGGTTGAGGACCTTGAACCGCCTCTCGGGGCTCGGCCTCAGCAGTCGGTGGCGAGTCCCATTGGTTCAGCCGGCAAGCGCTTCGGCGTCCGCTAGGTGTGGGCGCAGCCGCCGCCCGGGCTCCGCGTCCCGGGCAGTCACTGGGCGCGAGCAGCGGGCACTGCTCTTGGACGCCCAACCCAAACCTTCCCGGGGATAGGCGGCCGGACCCGCGGCAACGCTTATCCAAAAAGGGCGTTTGTGTCCTCGTAGCCAGGTCTCAGCCGCAACCCCCACTGGAGAAATCTGGGAGCTTTGGAGCGGCCTCGGCCTGGGGGGAGCGGCCCCCTCCAAGCTCCAGGAAAGGAGCTTTCCGCCGGGCTGAGGTCCCCTCGGGTGAAGGCGGAAGAGGGAAGACTGACGTGTCCTGAGCTGCCCTCAGGTCGCCGGGAGGGCCCCCCACCCCGCTCCTTGCCGGGCGACGGGCTAGCCCGAGACTCGCGGGGTCTCCAGAGCTGGGCCGGGCCTCCAGCCGTAGAAAGGTTCCCCAAGGGAGCACTGAAGTGAGCCGGGCCCGATGTTTTGCGGTGCTGCCGCAGCCGCTGCGATCAGGCACCGCGGCGGCCAGCCCCGTGGAGGTCGGTTGTCAAGTCCTCTCCAGGCCCCCCGCTAGCGCGCCGCTCTGGGGGAGACCCCGGCAGGAGCGCGAGGGCGGCTGCAGGGCAGCAGAGGCCGCTGGCGTCGCCTCGGCCAGCCCTTCCCGCGCGGAGAGCACCCCGGGGCTGCGGCGGGAAGGTGCCGGACGTGCGGGGCCGCGTGGCGTTGCCATGGAAACGGGCTGGGGCGCGCGGGGAGGTCCCGGGCAGGCGGGCTGCCGGAGGGGGGACCCCAGATTGGGAGGACTACATAGCAGAGGTGGACGCCAGTGTTCGAGCTAGAGGGACATGGTGTGGTGTGGCGGTGGGGAGGTGGCCTCCTGAGGGAGGGTCGGAAAGGCCAAGGGGAGGAATTGGAGCCATTGGCTTCAGTTCAAAGAACCTGACCTGGGGAGTCATTCGATCCCTGGTTCCCATAACTGCAGGACTACCCCAAACAGGTTCCGCTGCCTTAAGGATGACAGTCCTAGGCCACCCTGGAAGTTGGAGCTGCCGGTGGTTGCCACTCCTGCTGCTGCTGTTGCTGGGCACAGGTCGAGATCCAGGGGTGGAAGGTGTGACACACTACAAGGCCGGCGACCCCGTCATTCTGTATGTCAACAAAGTGGGACCTTACCATAACCCTCAGGAGACTTACCACTACTATCAGCTTCCAGTCTGCTGTCCTGAGAAGATACGCCACAAAAGCCTTAGCCTGGGTGAAGTGCTGGATGGGGACCGGATGGCTGAGTCTTTGTACGAGATCCGCTTTCGGGAGAATGTGGAGAAGAGAATTCTGTGCCACATGCAGCTCACTTCCGCACAGGTCAGCCTCTCCACACTGACTAGAACTTAGCCCTCCCTCCCAGGACCTAATAACAGTGCCTTAGGTTTATGGTTTTCAAAGCACCTTTATGGAAATGATCTGATTTGATTCTAACTACAACCTCATGTGGCAGGCAGGGAGGGTAGTATTTATCATTTGCATTTGGTTGATGAAAAAACATACTTGCTCAGAAGTAACTTCTTCAAGACTACATGGATAGTGGATTGCACGGTTGACATTAGAGCCCAGGGCTCCTGACTCGAAGCTTCTCTGTAGGTAATAAGGTCCCAACTATCACACCTATGTAGTCATTTTTTGCCATCCCTACTTCTTGGCTTTTTTAACTGGCTCCTTTACATGCTGCCTAATTTTCCCTATCATGCTTTTTTCTTCAGCAATTCCTATCTTAGGGCACTTTTCCTTAGTCTACTGCAGACCTTCCTACACCTCCCTCTCCTCCTAGGCCTTCATCCTGTCGAGTCATACTTGCTCATTTCAGAGAATCCCAACATAATACTAGGGTCTAACCAGTGGTTCTCAACAGGGGGCTTTTGTCTCTCAAGAGACATCTGGCAATGTCTGGAGATTTTTTTTTAAATTAATTAATTTATTTATGTTTGGCTGTGTTGGGTCTTTGTTGCAGTGCACGGGCCTCTCATTGCGGTGGCTTCTCTTGTTGCGGAGCATGGGCTCTAGGCGCGCGGGCATCAGTAGTTGTGGCTCACGGGCTTAGTTGCTCTGCGGCATGTGGGATCTTCCCAGACCAGGGCTCGAACCCGTGTCCCCTGCATTGGCAGGCGGATTCTTAACCACTGCGCCACCAGGGATGTCCTCTGAAGATATTTTTGATTGTCACTACTGGGGAACGCTACTGACATCTAGTGAGAAGAAGCCAGGGACAGAGCATCTTACAATTCATAGGGCAGCCCCCTACAACAAAGCATTTTCCAGCTCAAAATGTCATTAGTGGGGCTGCCCTGGTGGCGCATGGTTGAGAATCCGCCTGCCAATGCAGGGGATATGGGTTTGAGCCCTGGTCCAGGAAGATCCCACAAGCCGCAGAGCAACTAAGCCCCTGTGCCACAACTACTGAGCCCACGGGCCACAACTACTGAAGCCCGTGTGCCTAGAGCCCACGCTCCACAAGAGAAGCCACCGCAATGAGAAGCCCACGCACCACAATGAAGAGTAGCCCCTGCTCTCCACAACTAGAGAAAGGCTGCGCACAGCAACAAAGACCCAGTGCAGCCAAAATAAATAAAATAATTAATTAAAAAAAAACCATATCATTAGTGCTGAAGTTGAAACCCTGCTCTAATACAATGCCTGGGGAGGCCTTGTCTGACTCCTAACTTGCTCTTTTTAGGTGGAACAGCTGCGCCAGGCCATTGAGGAGCTATACTACTTTGAATTTGTGGTGGACGACTTGCCAATCCGTGGCTTTGTGGGCTACATGGAGGAGAGTGGCTTCCTGCCTCACAGCCACAAGATAGGACTCTGGACCCATTTGGACTTCCACCTAGAATTCCATGGAGATCGAATTATATTTGCCAATGTCTCAGTGCGGGACGTCAAGCCCCACAGTTTAGATGGGTTACGACCGGATGAGTTCCTAGGCCTCACCCACACCTACAGTGTGCGCTGGTCTGAGACTTCAGTTGAGCGTCGGAGTGACAGGCGCCGTGGTGACGATGGTGGTTTCTTTCCCCGAACACTGGAAATCCATTGGTTGTCCATCATTAATTCCATGGTGCTTGTGTTTTTACTGGTGGGTTTTGTGGCTGTCATTCTCATGCGTGTGCTTCGAAATGACCTGGCTCGGTACAACTTGGATGAAGAGACAACCTCTGGAGGTTCTGGTGATGACTTTGACCAAGGTGACAATGGCTGGAAAATTATCCATACAGATGTCTTCCGCTTCCCTCCATACCGTGGTCTGCTCTGTGCTGTGCTTGGTGTGGGTGCCCAGTTCCTGGCCCTTGGCACTGGTAAGGTGATAAAAATTAATTAGGGATTTCTCTCAAGGGGTAGAACTAAGTAGGTAGGTTGTTCAGAAAAAGATCTACAGATCTTCTCTTCTGTCCAAGGTGAGGGGCAGACCTAAGGGGTGGAATGGCTCTAGCAAGGATGTGTATATTCTGTTGTGGGTTTTCTGGACAACAGAACTGGAGGATATTGTTTTGATGGAAGCCCTGGGTCTGGGAGAAAGGGGGCTGGCTGATTTCTATGAAATTGCCAGAAGCGGGATAGGTGAGACCTAACACAGGCTTTCCACTACCATGCTGCAGGCATTATTGTCATGGCGCTGCTGGGCATGTTCAATGTGCACCGTCACGGGGCTATTAACTCAGCAGCCATCTTGTTGTATGCCCTGACTTGCTGCATCTCTGGCTATGTGTCCAGCCACTTCTACCGGCAGATTGGAGGCGAGCGTTGGGTGTGGAACATCATTCTCACCACCAGTCTCTTCTCTGGTGAGGACTGCCCTTTCCGTGGTGGGCCAGTTTAGGAACTTAGAACACATCATGGAACCTGAGATAGAGTCAGAGTAGGGCTTTCAAGGGACTGAAAATAGGTAAAAGAAACACTAAGGAAACCATTCAAAAGACAAAAAGAGCATTTCTTTTTTTTTTTTGCATAGTTAAATATTAAGCCCTTGAAATGTTTTAGGCAACGTGATAAGCACTTGACATGCCTTCATCTCATTTAATTCTCACACTGACTTCATGAAGTAGGTAATACTGTCCCCATTTTACAGATGAGGAAATTGAACTTCAGGCTGGTTAGGTAACTTGCCTGAGATTGTACTCTTCTTTTTTTTTTTTTTTTTTTTTTTTTTTTTGTGGTAGGCGGGCCTCTCACTGTTGTGGCCTCTCCCGTTGCGGAGCACAGGCTCCGGACGCGCAGGCTCAGCGGCCATGGCTCACGGGCCTAGCCACCCCGCGGCATGTGGGATCTTCCCAGACTGGGGCACGAACCCGTGTCCCCTGCATCGGCAGGCGGACTTTCAACCACTGCGCCACCAGGGAAGCCCCTGAGATTATACTCCTAAAAAGCAGAGAATCAGGTTTCAGACCTAGGCAGTCAAACTCTAGAGCCTGTATTCTCAACCATTACACTGAAATAACACTCTTGAATTTATCTTTTGAGACTCCCTTTTTTCCCCCCAAGTGTTTTTTTTTTGGCCACACTGCACGGCATGTGGGATCCCACTTCCCTGATCAGGGATCGAACCTGCGCCCCCTGCATTGGAGGCGTGGTGTCTTAACCACTGGACCACCAGGGAAGTCCATCCCCAAGCTTTTTTTTTTTTTGCGGTACGCTAGCCTCTCACTGCTGTGGCCTCTCCCGTTGCGGAGCACAGGCTCCGGACGCGCAGGCCCAGTGGCCATGGCTCACGGGCCCAGCTGCTCCGCGGCATGTGGGATCCTCCCGGACCGGGGCACGAACCCGTGTCCCCTGCATTGGCAGGCGGACTCTCAACCACTGCGCCACCAGGGAAGCCCCTCAAGCTTTTTTAATTTTGAAAGTGGGCCTCCCCACTCTAGCCTTTCAAGCCAGCTTGTCCTTTTAAAGGTAGTAGTAGTTTGCATTCTGAACCTCTTGTGTTTCCAACTGTTAAGTATCTGATTTCTGTTCTACCACATTTACATTTGAACCAGGCCTTTCTGAAAACAGAGCCTTAATTCAAAGGAATGTCTCATACTAGGAATCACCAGTGCCAAAGCAGGACAGGCCCTTGGAGGCAGGTGGATTTGTGTCACTCTTAGATCATTATGTAACGGCTTGCCTAGATCCTTAATGATGATGGGTAGGGGAGGGAGTGTTGGTAAGCCAAGGAACAAAGAACAACAAGACATGAAAGGGTGGAGTCAGTCTGGGAGCGGGATGTTTCACTCCTCACCCCTTTAAGTCCAGTCTGATTGGGTGCTCCCAGGGATGTAGCTCCTAGTGCTAACTCTCCCTCTGGGGCCCATCCCTGCAGTGCCTTTCTTCCTGACGTGGAGTGTGGTGAACTCCGTGCATTGGGCCAATGGTTCAACACAGGCTCTGCCAGCCACCACCATCCTGCTGCTTCTGACGGTTTGGCTGCTGGTGGGCTTTCCCCTCACTGTCATTGGAGGTATCTTCGGGAAGAACAACGCTAGCCCCTTTGATGCACCATGTCGCACCAAGAACATAGCTCGGGAAATCCCACCCCAGCCCTGGTACAAGTCTTCTCTCGTCCACATGACTGTTGGAGGCTTCCTGCCTTTCAGGTATCCTCCCTTTATTCCATGGCCATCACTCTCAGGATCCTGACCTTAACTTTCCCCTTCCGTACTCACCCTGTACCGTAACCCATTGTCGGTGATAATCCCTGGTTCAGCTGTACCATTAAGAGATCACTAAATGGTTCCTCCTTTCTCCAACCAGGACTGAGCTTGAATCAATTCAAATATGAGGGTGTCTCACTTGTGAGCTCTCCAGAGACATTGCTCCTTTCACTGTCTTCCTAGTTTCTGACTTTGGCGATACCACATGGGGCTTAAAACCCATTTGATTACTCATCCAATTTGTCGAGTAACTTTTAGTGCCAGACAAATACAGTGGAAAATAGACCAGACAAGATCCCTTCTCTCAACCTACCAAAGAAGATGTTCTTGAAATGAGAGCAGCTAATCATAGGTGAAAGAATCCCCATCAAGCCAGGAACTCCAGTGCAGGGAGTAGAGAGGGCCCACTTTGCACAGTGACCCAGTAACGTGGAGGGGTGGTGGCTGGAGTTTGGCCTGGTCACTGTGCTGGCAGTGCACAGCCCTTTAATGCTGTGTATCGTCTCTTCTCTTCACAGTGCCATCTCTGTGGAGCTGTACTACATCTTTGCCACAGTCTGGGGTCGGGAGCAGTACACTTTGTATGGCATCCTCTTCTTCGTCTTCGCCATCCTGCTGAGTGTGGGGGCTTGCATCTCCATCGCACTCACCTACTTCCAGTTGTCTGGGGAGGATTACCGCTGGTGGTGGCGATCTGTGCTGAGTGTTGGCTCCACTGGCCTCTTCATCTTCTTCTACTCAGTTTTCTACTATGCCCGGCGCTCCAACATGTCAGGGGTGGTACAGACAGTAGAGTTCTTTGGCTACTCCTTACTCACTGGATATGTCTTCTTCCTCATGCTGGGCACCATCTCCTTTTTTTCTTCCCTAAAGTTCATCCGTTATATCTATGTTAACCTCAAGATGGACTGAGTTTTGGGTGGCAAAACTATCACTCTTCTTTCCCTTTCTTCATGCCCTACTGATCTCTTACCAACATCTCTTCTGATTGAGTGACTGAGTTGTGTGATGGTTTTGTTGCCTTCCCCTTTGCCCTTTGGGCCTCCCTTCTCCAGAGAGGGCCCGGAAATTATAAACCTCTATTATATAAGGAGTATATATTTGAACTTTTTAAGTTGCCTTTTTTTGGTCCTGATTTTTCTTTTTACAATACCAAAATAAAATTTATTAAGAAAAAGGGTCCTGTAGTTGGAGGGTTTCGTCTGGATATAGGAACTCGTGCCCTGCCGTTAAGGGCACTGTCCCCTAGGAAGGCGGGTCGGCCGCGAAATGCACGGAACTCGGAACTCGAATTCTTCACGGAGCTGAGGAACTGTCGGCTAGCGGAACCTTCATTACCAGGGCCCTGTTCCCGCGGCTCAGCCGGCGCTCCGCCCAACGGAAGCGGCGGAGCCCGAGCGCTGCGCTAAGCGAGTTGAATCACCCTGGTGACGGGAGGGGCGGGGAGCAACGCCCTTTCCGCCGGAAGCGGGTTTCGGGGCTTCCACGTGCTGTTCCTCCCCCACCTCCGGCCCAGCAGCGGCGGCTGCCCTGCTGCCATGGAGCTCGCCGGCCTGGAACAGATCCTCCGGGAGCTGCTGCTGCCGGACACCGAGCGCATCCGCCGGGTATGGGGCCGGTGGGACCGGGCCAGGGCCAGCGGGGGCGTTGCGGGAACGGCCCAACTCTGACCCCAGGCTCTCCCCAGGCCACCGAGCAACTCCAGACCGCTCTTAGGGACCCCGCCTCCCTGCCCGCGCTCTGCGAACTGCTGGCCTCGGCGGGCGACCCTCAGGTAAGGTTCCTGCCGCTTCCTGCGGAGTGTCCTATAGTACGCCACATGTCAAGCCCCAGCTCCTGCCCTCGGCGACACGGTCAGCACCTTCCTGCCCGGACCCTCACGTGCCTGCTTCCTCGTCCCAGATCCGCCAGTTAGCGGCCGTACTGACCCGCAGACGACTGAGCACCGGCTGGCGACGGCTGGCGGCCGAGCAACGGGAGAGGTGGGTTGGGCCAGGGGTGGGGCGGGCCGGGCTGAGGCGGTTCTTGGGTGCCAAATACTTGCCACCTGTGTTCTAGCATCAAGTCTCTGATCCTGACGGTCCTTCAGAGAGAGACAGAGTAAGTGCTTATCTGCCTCCTCTCAGGGCCCTAACTAACTCTAGGCTGAGAGCTTCTTAGGGTTTCTGCCTTCTTTTTCAGCTCCAGGCTGGCTTTTGGGGGGCAGGGACTTAGGTTTTAGACCAAGGGTGGAGGAACGACTCTCAAGCTGTATTAAAGACGAAAGGTCTTGAGTGCGGGCTGTGATGGTCTGCCAAAGCCGAGTCGGAAAAACAGAACTGAAATTTAGCATGAGTGAGGTCACCCTCACCAGACTGCGCGCCTACTGGGCTGCTAGTGTCCCTCTGAGACGTTTTCTGTGTCCCAACTTGGCAGAGGCCCTGTGCGCACACCTGGAGGTTTCTCTCATGGCCACTCTGTGGAGGCAGAGCCATCGTGTACAGGGAAGGGTACTGGAGGGTGATTGGGGGTGGGGAATCTCTCCTGTTTGCAGGCATTCTGTGAGTCTTAGCCTGGCCCAGCTCTCAGCTACCGTTTTTCGAAAAGAAGGCCTGGAGGCCTGGCCTCAGCTCATGCAGCTTCTTCAGCACAGTATCCGCAGCCTCCACGTCCCCGAGAGAGAGGTACTATCACATGGTTGGTGGGAGGAAGGGACCCAGAGGCTGGACAGACCATGTAAGCTTTTCCTTCTCAACCCCTCTTCCTGGGCAGATGGGGCTTTTGCTGCTAAGTGTGGTGGTGACCTCCCGGCCTGAGGCCTTCCGACCCCACCACCGGGAGCTTCTTCGGCTTCTGAATGAGACCCTTGGTGATGTGGGCTCTCCTGGGCTCCTCTTCTATTCCCTGCGCACTCTGACCACCATGGCCCCTTACCTTGGCACTGATGATGTGGTGAGATGTGGGCCTTCACCTTCCCTGGCTCCCTACCCTCGGGCTTTCGTGTCCTCATCCTTGTGGGATGCAGAGCTACTTAAGATTCTTTCTCTGCTTTTGGTTCTGCCTAACAGTTGCAAGGGGATCCTGTGGGTGACTGTACCTAGGCTCCTCCTATGTGCAGGCTTTGAGGAAGCTGCTAGCTTCTGGGGCTGGAGATAAGGCTGCATCGTGCTTTCTGTGATTTAGCTCATCTTGTGTCCTCCAGCCTCTCGTGCGAATGTTGGTGCCCAAGCTCATCGTGGCTGTGCAGACCCTGATCCTTGTAGACGAGGTGAGGACGTTCGGGTAGGGGCTCTGTTGGAAGGAGGGTGCAGGAGCATTCAGCCTGGTCCACTGAAGAGAGCATAGTAACCCCGTGACTTCTCTGTCTGGCAGGCAAAGGCCTGTGAGGCCTTGGAGGCCCTGGATGAATTGCTGGAGTCAGAGTTGCCCATCATCACCTCCCACCTCTCAGAGGTCCTCACATTCTGCCTGGAGGTGAGCCTGGGGTCGGCACTGTCCCTGTTGCTTGTTCTGCTGGGAGTTTCCTTGCTCGCTTCTGATTCGAGTTGGTCTCTGGGCAGGTGGCTAGAAATGTGGCCCTAGGTGATGCAATACGTGTGCGTATTCTCTGCTGTCTCACTTTCTTGGTCAAAGTCAAGAGCAAGGTGAGTGCCTTCTGACACACATCATCCCGTCTCCATTTTCTTCTCCATCTCACTCTTGGAGCTTTTTGTCTATCTGGGGTTATGTAAAGTACCATAGCTAAGATGTTCCAGGCTGGGTCTGGACTCAGCCCAGCTCTTGGCTGGGAGATTGGGAATCTCCTCCTGGACCCCCTGTGGCCTGGAAGGCTGGAATTTCTAATGTGGGTCCATCTTGGGAACAGATTCTCAGGGACACTGTTCCATTCTCCCTTTTAAGGCGTTACTGAAGAATCGCCTCCTACCACCCTTGCTGCACACCCTTTTCCCCATCATGGCTGCCGAGCCCACCCTGGGTCAGCTGGATCCTGAGGATCAGGATTCAGAGGAGGAAGAGCTGGATGTTGGACTGGTGGGGGAAACGCCCAAGCACTTTGCCATTCAGGTGGGATGTGGGACGGGCCGGGGGCAGGGGTGTTAGGTCGTTGGGGGAGGTTGGGGGGCAGAGATGGAGTCCAGCAAAGTCTACCTGTCCTTTCCAGGTCGTGGACATGCTGGCACTCTATTTGCCCCCTGAGAAGCTCTGTCCCCTGCTGGTAAGTGTGGTTTTGTCCTTCCAGTGCTCCTACCCCTGGGTTTGCCTAGTCTCCCGAGCCTGAGGATGTTTGGGCCCTGGTAGGTGTGGAAGGCCTGTTGCCGCAGGAACAGGCAGGCTCGTGCTGGGGTTTCAGGAGAGTGCCATCTGCTCTCCTAGATGCCCATGCTGGAAGAGGCTTTGCGGAGCCAGAGCCCATACCAGCGCAAGGCTGGGCTCCTCGTGCTGGCAGTGCTCTCTGATGGAGCCGGGGACCACATCAGGCAGAGGTATTTGTTCCCCTGTCTCGGAGTGAGGGTGGGCCATGGGGAGGAGGACCCACGGCAGTCGTGGTCTCCGCTTGTCCTTTGAGCCTAGTCATCAATAGTGTCTGCTCCCACACTCAAGTGTTCTGGTTTGGAAGATACCCCAGCTGTCAGGGTCAGCGGGTGGTGCTCACCATCTGGTGACAAAAAGCCTTGGTTTTCCCAGGGGAAACAGCAGAATGGCTCAGCCCAGGGATCTCAGGTCCTGCCCCTCAGACTCCACCCTCTTGTCCCGCCCCATCCAGACTGCTGTCCCCACTGCTACAGATCGTGTGCAGGAGCCTGGAGGATCCGTCACAGGTTGTGCGCAATGCTGCGCTCTTTGCCCTGGGCCAGTTCTCGGAGAACCTACAGGTCAGCAAGGCCGATGGGGGCAGCCACTGTTTCAGAGTCCCTACCTGTCCCAGAGACCAGCTTCCCCTCAGCCCCATCCCTCAGGCATCCCTGCTGCCATCAGTACTTAGGTGCGTGCCTTGCAGTTGAGCTGACTCAGGCCGTCTTTCTCCTTCCACCAGCCCCACATTCGCAGCTATTCCGGGGAGGTGATGCCACTGCTCCTCGCCTACCTGAAGTCCGTGCCTCCTGGGTGCACACGTCACCTAGCCAAGGCCTGCTATGCCCTGGAGAACTTCGTGGAGAACCTAGGTGGCAATGCCCTTTGCGGGTGTGAGGGAGGGGATGGGGCTGTCGCTCTGGCTGAAGGGGGCAGGAGGCGCAGCTCCCCGAACCACTGCCCGCGGTGGGGAGAGGGATGTGGCAGGGCCACGGGGAGGGTCGGCCTGGAGGCAGGTAGGAGACCTGGGTTGGTTGGTAGAGGGGTGCCCTTTCCCACAGGGCCTGAAGTGCAGCACTACCTCACGGAGCTCATGGAGTATATGCTGCAGCCTCTGAGGAACCCCAGCAGCTCCCGGGCCAAGGAGCTGGCTGTGAGCGCCCTGGGGGCCATCGGTGAGTCGGAGGCAGGAGGTGGGAGCATGGGTTCACTCCGGGTGCCTGCGGCAGGTGGTCCCTGCTCACTCTCCAGCTCTGATTCTGCCCTTCCGTGCCACAGCCACGGCTGCCCAGGCGTCCATGCTGCCCTACTTCCCCACCATCATGGAGCACCTGCGGGAATTCCTGTTGACAGGCCATGAGGACCTTCAGCCTGTGCGGATCCAGAGCCTGGGTGAGCGAGGCACTCCTAGGCCGGCTTCCCAGTGCTGGGGAAGGGCCGATGCTCACCTCTCATTCACGAGATCGCCCCGGGGCAGCTGCGCTCGCACCGGTCCCAGGAGTAGAAGGGATATCTGGATCCCCCCATCCCCCCGCCCAGCTATCTCTGGTCCCTCAGCCCTTGGCCCTGCACACCTCTGGCCTAGTGCCTCATCCTGGTGCTAACCGAGCCCTTGCCTCTGCAGAGACACTTGGGGTACTGGTGCGAGCAGTAGGGGAGCCCATGAGGCCCCTGGCTGAGGAATGCTGCCAGCTGGGGCTGGGCTTGTGTGACCAGGTAGACGACCCTGACTTGCGGCGCTGCACGTGAGTGAGCCCTCACCCCGCTCCCACCCAGACCCCAGGCCTCTGGTTCTGGACCGTGGGTTCCCCGGGCTCCCCCGTCCTGTCTGGCTACAGCAGGTAGGACTATACAGCTTTCGCCTGTCTCCGCCAGGTACAGCCTGTTTGCAGCCTTATCGGGGCTGATGGGTGAGAGCCTCGCTCCCCACCTGCCACGAATCACCACACTCATGCTGTTGTCATTGCGTTCCACCCAGGGCATTGTGGTGAGCGGACAGGGTGGGCTGGGCCAGGTGGGGACGGCCAGGCCTGGGATGGGATCTCTCTCCTAGGCCTAGCTGAGCCAAAGTCCCTGCTGTGCCTCCCCATTCCAGCCTCAGTGCACTGGAAGCAGCACCTTCCTTCTGTTTGACGACGAGCGCGGTGGGGAGGAAGAGGAGGAGCTTGTGGAGGAGGACTTGGAAGAGGAGGAGGACTCAGAGGTCTCAGGGTGCGGAGGCTGCCGTTCTGGTCTGGGGGATCCTGGCTTGGACAAGGGCCCAGGGCCAGCTCTGCTTCTACTGGTGTCCGATTGCTGCTGCCTCCCCACCTTACTCTAGGTACAGCGTGGAAAACGCCTTCTTCGATGAGAAGGAAGACGCCTGTGCCGCGCTGGGGGAGATCTCTGTGAATGCCAGGTGAGCATCGGCCTCTCCTCGGCACAGGGGACCTCTCCTGGGAGCCCCTTCCCCATGGCGGTGTGTCTGTCCACAGTGTGGCCTTCCTTCCCTACATGGAGACTGTCTTTGAAGAAGTGTTCACACTGCTGGAGGTGAGTGGGGCGGGGGGCGGGGCAGGTGGGGTCTGGGGGCTAGGAGCTGTGACGGCCCTGCATGCGGCGCACACGTCCTGCCCCTCCTCGTGCCGCAGTGCCCTCACCTGAGCGTGCGGAAGGCAGCCCATGAGGCCCTGGGTCAATTTTGCTGTGCACTGCACAACGCCTGTCAAAGCTGCCCCTCGGAACCCAACACTGCTGGTGAGAAGGCGAGGCCAGCGCCCGGCTGGGGCCTCTGGAAGCAGGGGGTGGGTGGGGAGGGCGCAGGGGCTGACCAAGGCTTCAGCCAATCATGTCCCCAGCTCTGCAGGCCGCCCTGGCCCGGGTGGTGCCATCCTATGTGCGGGCAGTGAACGAGGAGCGGGAGCGCCAGGTGGTGATGGCCGTGCTGGCGGCCCTGACGGTGGTGTTGCGTGGCTCTGGGAGCTTGGCTTTGCAGCCCCCTGGGCGGCTTGCTGAGATCTGCCACGCACTCAAGGGTGTGCTGCAGAGGAAGGTGAGGGGCCGGCCGGCTGCAGGGTGAGGAGGTGGCCCAGCCTTGGGTGGGGCTAGCCGGAGGCTACCAGTCCAGCTTCCCCCTCCTTCCACCCACGGAAGGGAGAAGGGGCAGGAGAGCCCAGACTGAGCTGAGCGCCCTCTTCCTGCAGACAGCTTGTCAGGACGCCGACCAGGAGGAGGATGAGGACCAGGTAAGAGCTACGGGTGCAAACTGGGACCAGGCAGCCCAGTTGGTCTCCACGGGGCGGGGTGGACAGTGTGCTTGGCTTGGCCTGGGGGTACGGGGCTTGCTGAAAGATTGGTAGTGGCTCGGAACAACCAACCCAACTCCCGCTAAGGCAGTGGGTGTTCAAGGAAGGCTTCCTGGGGGTGGGGATTCGGGGAAGGCTTGGATTGATAGTGGGAGTAGGAGGACCAGGAGGGAAAGCTGGGCTGCAAACAAACCCAGCCTGGAAGGGGCCAGACCCGTCAACCAAGGGCAGCCCTCAGGGAGACCACCTGCAGCCGTGGAGGAGTGCGGTGGGAGGCGCCCCCAGTTTCTGACCTGGCCCTGCAGGCTGAATACGACGCCATGTTGCTGGAGCATGCTGGTGAGGCCATCCCTGCCCTGGCCGCTGCGGCCGGGGGAGATGCCTTTGCCCCCTTCTTTGCCGGCTTCCTGCCATTACTGCTCTGCAAGACGGTGAGTGCTCTGTCCTCTGGCTTCGAGCCCCGTTCCGCCTGTGCCCCGTGCTCAGTTCCCCACTTGGTCCCAGTCCCAGGCTGACTCGCACTCCTCACCCCACCAGAAACAGGGCTGCACAGTGGCAGAGAAGTCCTTTGCGGTGGGGACGCTGGCGGAGTCCATTCAGGGCCTGGGTGCCGCCTCGGCCCAGTTTGTGTCCCGGCTGCTCCCCGTGCTGTTGAGCACTGCCCGGGAGGCGGACCCCGAGGTGCGGAGCAATGCCGTCTTTGGGCTGGGCGTGCTGGCGGAGCACGGGGGTCGCCCTGCCCAGGAGTATCCTCGGCTTGCAGGAGGGGGCCCAGATGGGGTTGGGAGGGTGTCCCCTGGGGTTCGGGATGGGAGCAGTCTCCCCGTGTGCCTGTTCCTTGACTGTGGACCAGACACTTCCCCAAGCTCCTGGGGCTCCTGCTGCCCCTCCTGGCGAGGGAGCGCCATGATCGTGTCCATGACAACGTCTGTGGGGCACTCGCCCGCCTGCTGATGGCCAGTCCCACAAGGAAACCAGAGCCCCAGGTGAGGGGTGGGGGCGTCAGGCAGGGCCAGGGAGCTGAGGAGGGTGCAGGGCAGGAGGCCAGAGTCTTCTGTGTGTCCAGGTGCTGGCTGCCCTGCTGCACGCCCTGCCACTGAAGGAGGATTTGGAGGAGTGGGTCACCTTAGGGCACCTCTTCAGCTTCCTGTACCAGAGCAGCCCTGACCAGGTAACCGCGATGGTGGGGCCCTTAGAGGGGGCTTGATGCTCCAGTCTCATTGACAGGCAGGGTTGGCATCAGTTTAAGCTGCTCTTCTCGGCTTTCCTGTTGCTGTCCAAGGATTGGCAGCCAAGGCCTTTAAGCGGGGAGGAGGGGCTTCCTCTCACCGTTAAGCATTTTTCCTCAGGGAGGTTTCATTTCCACCCTCTGGTCTGAGCCAGAAGTCGCAGCTTTCCTAGGCTGATTTCCTAGAGCAGGCTCTTTGAGACTGTGCTCCGTGGAGCCTGGGCCCTTTGGGCCACCCCACCATCCTTTCCAGTCAGAGCAGCTCTGCTTTCTGAATGAGATTTGTCCGCAGCACGTGGCTAGCTTTGGGAGCGCTTGTCCCAGTGCTCTTGTGTCCATCACCTTTGTCTTGCATCTTCGCAGACTACTGTGGGTGGAGCTCGTGAGTGTGTGGGCTGCTTTTGGTCTTTAGGCCGTGATTTCAAATACCTCTGGTCACAGTCTCATGCTCTCCGAAAATCAAACAAACAGAACACATCACTACCGCCCTGCTTCAGGGTTCTTCCCGTGCTCCACGGTTGTTAGAGCAGTGCTGCTAAACAGCCCAGGTGGGAGACTGCCTCTCCGGGGCTCCTACCACCCACCCCAGTGCTGGGGCCCAGGGGCGCTTCCGCCCGAGTCAGCCCTTCTTTCCCCACAGGTTGTAGGTGTGGCTCCAGAGCTCCTGCGCGTTTGCAGCCTCATCCTGGCCGAGAACAAGGTCCCACCAGGTGACGGTGGCGGTTGTGGGCAGGGCTGGGGGGAGGTGGGGAGCAGCAGGGCTCAGGGGGCCTGGGGCAGCTCAGGGGGCCTGGGGCAGCCCTCCCCAGACTCCTCCCCCTTCACTCTCCACCCAGACACCAAGGCGTCGCTGCTGCTGCTGCTCACGTTCTTGGCCAGACAGCACGCTGACAGCTTCCGTTCAGCACTGGGCTCCCTGCCTGGCGACAAGGCCCAGGAGCTCCAGGCCATCCTGGGCCTCACCTAGACTGCGGGCTGCGGCTGGGCCGGAGAGAGCAGAGCCTGCCCACGCCTGAGACCAGCTCTCTGCCCAGTCGCAGCTCACGCCTTACCAAAGATTCTGGGCCTGGGCCTCACACCGACTTGGAGTCTCCGCGCTACCTGCTGCCTTACCGGGGTGTCCGCTAGGGCTGGGCCTGTCGTGCTGGGACAATACAGACGGAGTCCTTACACCATCTTGTGATAAAGGCAGTTTATTTTCTTGAACAGTAGCGCTGGGAGCAGGAAGGATAGAGATCCGTGTTCAGAAGTGAGGCAGGACGCTGTTTACCATAGCTGGTTCCCTGGCAGCTTTGTAAATTGGCTCTAACCGCAGTGGAATCGGGGCCCTGGCTGGATCAGGAGGCGCCCATATGGCTCCTCTTGTTTCACACAAAGGATCTGCTGTGCAGCAAGCACTGGTCAAGAGGGGAGGAGAGGGCTGGTCAGAGGAGAGGGTCCCTACAGCAGCCGCTGGCCTGTGTGTCCACTCCCCACCCCCCACACAGGCACACACATTCCTCACTCACCCAGGAGCAGGTAGAAGACCCGGGCGGCCACCTTACGGGGACTGAGAGGTGGCACCAGGCTGCTGAAGTCAGGCTCCCTCTTGGCCTGCAGCTCCCGTGCCACTGCCCTGTGGGGGTCAAGGACTGTGAGCTGAGGCTGCGGCCCAGGCCACCCACGGAGGCGTGCCCTTCCTGGTACCTGTGCACAGCCTCCAGCGAGAGCGGCTCAGGCTCTGGGGGCAGCTCCACAGGCATCTCCACAGGCACCTCAGGGAGCTCAGGCACCACGGGCAACGCAGGGGCTTCTGGCTCCTCAGCCCAGGCCCTAGGAGAACACGGGAGTTGGGTGGAGCAGGGAAGGTGGCAGCTGTGACAGTGACGAGGGGCACAGCCATCCTAGCTGGGGCTGCCGCTTACCACCGTTCTTCCGGGGGGACGAGGCTGATGCGGGTCTTCTCCTCCTCGGCCGCTTCTAGGGAGATCTCTGTCAGGGGGAGGGGAAGGTCCTGAGTGGGTGTGTTTGCATCTGAGCAGTTGGGATTTGGGGGCCACTTGGTCCACCTGGGTGCCAGAGCTGGCACTGACTTGTTAAAAGTACCCAGGGGGTGGGGGGAGGGGACTGAAGAGACTCAGTCTGTGCTTCCTTCCGTTAAGTGGAGCACCAGTTTCCTGGGACAGTGGTCAGGGTGGTGGTCTCCACCGTCCCTTTTCCAGATGCTTACCTGAAGGCAGCATGAGGGGCCCACTGGGCTCCAGGGCCTCCCTCAGGACCTGGGGATGAGAGGAGGAGAACTAAGACCCCAAGCCATCACAGCAGCACCGGGGGCAGGGGTGAAGCAGCTCTAGCCCTGAACCAGCCTGGCTGGGACTTGGTGCCCGTGGCTCACATGGGCAGAAAAAAGCAGGCTGTTGGAGCTCAGGCAAAGCAGGAAGGAGTGAGGGTGCCGTTACCTCGATATCGCTTGGAGTTTCAGCCTTTCTCCTTTCCTCCTCAGCTGCCGCCTCCCTCTCAGCTTCCTCTTCCTCAGGCTCCAGGGGGGGCCTTCTCCTGAGTGCTAGCGGGAGTGGCTGGGCACAGTGGGTCCAGAAAGCCAGCAGTTCTTGGGGTAGCCGGCCAGCTGACGACGGGGCAGCAGGGAGAGGGTTTGAGGCGTGAGGAACACCAGGAGTGAGGGACAGGGGTTCAGAGGATCCCACACACCAGCTCCCACCATTCCTCACAGTGAGTCGGGGTTCGGAACAGCTCTGCAGGGCTCGTGATCATCCTCTCAGGAGGCTGCACCATTGGCTGTGTGGTGGGAAAGGCCAGAAGGCTGGTTAGGAAGGAGCCACTGCTCCTTACCCACCTGCAGTGCCTTGTTCCAGGGCTTCTGGCCTTCTAGCTCTTTCAGGCTCATTCTCTGCTCGTTGCTAAAAGGACTTTCAACTGATGCCCTTGGATGTGCTAGACGGGGTAGTGAAGTGGTATGTGGGCAAACCCCCAACATGTGCACTTTGGGGACTGTTCTCGTGCCCCCCCCCCCCCCCCCGGGAGTTTAGGAGACCCAGCGTGCACCTGCTTCCCTCCATCCCTCCAGAGCCTGGGCTGTACTCACACACTCCCGGCAGTGGGCTCTGGTTTGCATTTGTTCCAGGAATTCCTTCCGGGGTATCTGGGTCTCCCGGTCCCAGAATAATAAGCGGCGGCGGCGGCGGGCAGGTGGTCTGGGAGGTGGGGAGACTGGGGGCCTCCTCTGCTGAGGGGGGAGGGGAGGTGGGAGCAAGGCTACCCGTTACTCCTTTCCCTGTGGTCCTCGTGGACTGCAGACATGCCCCAACCTGCCGTCCCTCGCGGTGCCCTGGGAGAGGGTGCAGCTCCCACCCTGTATGGGGTGCCCATCCCGATAAAATGGGGTGGCACCTTTTACTAATTTGCTCAAAGGCCTGTGGAAGCTAGCAGTGGCCTTTGGCTTGGGGAAACTGAAAATGGGTGAGCAGTTCTGGCAGAGGAGGGCGAAAAGGAGGCGGCTTGGAGGAGCATTACTCACCTCTGGGCTGAGTGGGGCTGGCAGACGCAGCTCCAGCGGGGGGGTTACCTCTGCAAAAACACTCGAGGTCCCAGCTCTGCCCCACACCCTTTGTCCTCAAAGCCACCCAGGCGAGATGCTAGAGAGTCCTCCCTTCAGCAAGTTAGAATACGGGGCCACTGTCTGCAGCAGCTGTACAGGGACCCCCGGGAAGGACCCTGGCATGGCAGGTACTCACCAGGAAGTAGGGCCTCGGGCTCCCAGCCTGGTGGCTTCAGCTCCTCGGGGGCCAGGACCCGACCCGGAAGTGGCTCTACAGCCTCCTCCACCCTGAGGGGAAATGGGCAAGAGAATGAAGATACCCTCCCAGCAATGACCCCTACCTGGCCCAGGGGTTCCTGCCCTTACTCTGCAAGAGCTAGAGGTGAGGGCGGGGGGATTGTGATCTCCCTCTCTGGGGCCCGGAGCTCCTCTTCGTACTCTGTGAAGAGAAGGTCAGGGCTCAGAACACAGAAGAGATGGGAACACTGCCCAGCCCAGGCTGCCCGTGCCGGAGGCCTGACCATCCAGCACCAGGCGGGCCCTACGCGGCCACGTGGACCTGCCTAGCCGACGTTCCTCTAACAAGATGGCTTCCTCCTCCTCTGCGATCAGCAGGTCCAAGTCTCGGCGGCTGATCTCTGGGAGGTCCCGTTCACCCTGTCAGGAGAGGGAGAACCAAGGTGAGGGGACTCAATTCCATTTCTGTCTGAGAGACATGCCACAGGGCTGGGCCAGACCGAGGAAGCCCGTGGGGGCTCCAGCGCTGGGGGCAGTGGTGGGGAAACGGAGGTGGAGAAGGCAGGACTCTGGGGGCAGAAGGAAGCAGATGCAGGGGGGACTGGGCCAGCAGAAGCAGGACTCGGGCCTCAGGCTCCGTGTGCAGGGGGTCAGCTCACCTCAATCTTTAGCATACGTATGGGCTCCACCTCCAGGAGCGTGATGGCCTCGGGAGACGGTGCAGTGACCAGAATCCTTTCTGGAGGGGAGGGAAGTCACACCAGCCCGGTGTTCCTTTCCAAGTCCCCCCACCCATGTGATAAGGCAAAAGCATGGACTCTGGAGTCAAGTCCACCTGGGTTCTAGTCAGGCCCCGGCCAGTCACTGGCAAGCTGACCCAGGACACATCGCTTAACCGCTATGGGCTTCACTTTCCTCATCTGTAAACTGGGGATAATAATTCTGATCTCACAGGACTCTTGTGAGCAGTAACGACACTGTACACATACAGTGCCCCTCACAGGGCCTCGCTCCTGAAAGAAGCTCAAAGACAGTGATTTCTTCAGCTCTTAGATGTTCCTCTACCTCTCACCAAAGAGAAGGCTCTCTCTGCTCACCTGGCTCTATAGGAACTTCAGGAGGGATCTCTTCAAGAACTCTCTCTGGGATCACAGCCTCTAGGAGGTGTTGAATCTTTGGGGAGGGATTGGGGACAAAAGATAGGGTTCAGCTTCAGCGCCCTGCTTCCCCACTTTCACAACCTTATTCAGACAATGGACTGGACAGTGGTAGCCCTTTATGCCTAATTCTGTGGCACTGACAGCAGCATGCAGTGAACCCACTCACCATCCGGTTTCCTTTCCTCCCGTTCCCGCCCCCACCCAATCACCTAGACTGTGTTCATTTGTCTGTGAAAGAAGTACTGCAGCCTTATGTCAAGTGTTGGGGACAGCGGGAACAGAAAAGATTCTTGATCTTAAGGACTATACGGTCTAGTGGGGAGACGAGTTTGTATACGACCCCAGCAAGAGCCAGCCGAAGGATGCTGTACACCTGAAACTAGCACAACACTGTAAATCAACTACACTTCAATAAAAGTTGTTTGTTTTGAAAAAAAAAATTAAAAAGTAAGAGTCAACACAAAGGATAAACAAGGCCCTAGTGATGTGCTGAGTTCTAGAACATTTGGTTCTGGCCGGGAGTCGTATAAAGACTTGATAGAAAAGTGCAGAAATTGAGCGATGTCTGTAAGAGAACGGGGGGTGACCATTATGGCCTAGGGAAACAGCAAAAGTAAAGAAGTAAATGTGGCATCTTTGGGGCATAGGTGCCAGGCTGGTGTTTGGGAGCCAAAGATGCCCAGGGGATGTGCTGAGAGATGTCTAGGGATGGCTACCTCTGGACCAGGGTATGGAGAGCCTTAAATGCTAGTATTCTGTTGGCAGTGGGGAGCCACTGGAGGTGTCTTTTTTTTTTTTTTTTTTTTGCGGTACGCGGGCCTTTCACTGTTGTAGCCTCTCCCGTTGTGGGACACAGGCTCCGGACGCGCAGGCTCAGCGGCCATGGCTCACGGGCCCAGCCGCTCCGCGGCACATGGGATCTTCCCGGACCGGGGCACGAACCCGTGTCCCCTGCATCGGCAGGCAGACTCTCAACCACTGCGCCACCAGGGAAGCCCTAGAGTTGTCTTTGAAGGAAGGAAGTAACACTGTCTAAGCTGTAGGGGTGTTAGGAATGGATGGACAAGGACATGGGAAACCCAGTGCCGAGGGACACTGAGGGCGTGGACTGTGGGCTTGGCTCTTGGAATGGTGTGGAGACAAGAGCTGCCTCTAGGTTGGTCCTGAATAGGTAAGTGCAGCAGACTTGCCTGGATGGGTCCACCATGGCAATTGCACTGCAATGACTTCTGTGGGGCAGAGCTGTAGCAGGCTCCCCATCCCACCCCCACCCAAGTGTCAGACTGGCAACTCATCAGTCTGAGGTGTCCAGGAGGAATGAGACCTACCTGAGGGATTTTGAAGGGACTGGGCAGTATGGGTTCCACAGACATCATCCCAAAAAAGGGGTCTGGAGCATCTTCCAGAGTCTCCATCCTGACCAGGTGATTAGGCAGCAGCAGGCTGGGTCTGAGGGAGAATGGGGGCTGTCAAGGACTGAGGCCAAGCAGGGAGGTTCCCTTCCAAAGACTGGGCGGTCCCAGTCCCAGGGACACACTCACAGGTCAGTCTCCACCATATCAATGCGGATCCGCAGCTGGGCCCGGTGCAGGCGCTCCAGGATGTGCTGGATGTCCTCTGCGGGCAGAGAGAACAAGATAGGGTGCCAGCCCATGGGAGGACCGCTCAGCTGTGCCCCACCTCAGAGCCTTCTAGCCTTACCTACAAGGTACTGACATTGTTGAGAGTAGACCCGAATGACGCCGATCTGGAGCTGGGCTGAGAGATAAAGGGAGAAGCGGGGCCGCGGCAGGCCTGGCAGCGGGGGCTGCACTCGTACCAGCACGTAATTGAGGATTTCCTCGCTGGGGGAACGATGCACCCTGATCACCGCTGCGCCAAAGACCAGCTCCACAGCCCAGCGTAATCCATCCCCTAACCCACAATGGCCCCAGGCCCCTCTTTTCTTTTCTGGGCCTTACCAGGTCTTCACCACGTTCACCTTCAGGTATTCACGCTTCACCAACCGGGTGCCGCGCGTTGCCGCCAGCCTGGAAGAAGGACGAGGAGTGAGGATGGAGGAGAAGCCCTCAGGCTGGGATCCCTGGGCGCCCCTCCCGGTGCGCCCACCCTGGCTCAGCCCTCCCTTACCAGATGGTGGCGAAGCAGCCCGTGTGGCGCTGAAGCACGCTGGGATAGTAGAACATGGTCCCTCCGGAGTTGCACCCTCGTCTACACCACTCTTCCGTTCGGATCTCAGTCCGAATTCTTCAGGGCACAGGATTTCCCAACACCCGTCGAAGAGAAGGATGTGGACAAGCGGCGCAGCAAGTGCACCCAGAATGCCAAATAAACGAACCGATAAACGATGGGTGGATAAACGATTAAGGGGATAAGTAAATGGAGACGCACACTGGATACACAGGAGCAGGGACACTCTCTCCGTCCGCCCTGAGCCGGTTCGCACGCTGCATGGGTGCTTCGTACTTACTGGAGCCTCGCGGGTTGGGTTCCAGATTGGAGATGCACAGCTCCGCGACGGGAAGCCCGAGCTGCGACCCAGACCAGGTCCGGAGGGAGAACGGGTGTCCTCCGCAGAGAAGCCGGTCTCTCGGCCTTTGCACAGCTTCGGCCCCTGCCCGGTCCCGCGGCTGCAGGGCTAGATCCCGCCGCAGGGAGCGCGTGCTCTGGTGCTCCGCGCCCCTCCTCATTAGATGGCGGCGGCCCCCAAAGCAGCCAATGGGGAACAGGGTCAGCTTGGGGCACTGGCTGCAGGGCGCCAAGTAGGCTGCCTGGTTGGAGGCCACAGGGGGCTCCCGAGGCAGGCAGCGAACCAATGGGAAGAACCCTGCACGCGAGGGAGTGGGGGGTGGGGGGCGGGGGGGGGCATTGTGAGGTGTCCCGACCAATGGGCTCTCGTCCTCGCCTGGGCAACAGGGGTTCCTCAGAGGTGCTTCTCTGCGGACCAATGAGCGGGGAGCAGACCCCAGCCTCGCCTGCAGCGAGCCTGGTAACAAGGGTGCTTCAACTACCGGGGAGGTTGCAGCATGCCAAGGGCAACCGCTACGCCCTGTTTGGGGCGCCTGACCTGCGGTTAGACCTTGCCTTTTCCCCCAAATCCCACCGAGTAGCAATTGGTTGGTCCGCCTTTGTTCCCAGCCTAGGGCCTATGGTGAGCTAGGGAGGTAGAAACACGTATGAGGTGGCCTTGGAGCCGCCCCAGGTCGTTGGGGAAGAAAGACCTCACAGGAAGCAGCGAGGGCACGGGCTGGGTCATTTCCTAAATCTGAACAGTTTAGGTTGTGGCATTCCTCACCTGGCTGTTGTGAATGTTTTCCTGGCTGAGACTTCAGTTTTGCTGGATGCAGGGCATACTGCTCAGCCTACAAAAGCTGTTTTGTCTCAAAAATTCTTTGTGTAATATAAGTTGTATGGTTGTAGTTACAAATATCCCATTCCCCATGCCTCCTGCCTTCGCACAGCCATTTCTTTGGCCTAGAATATCCTTCCCAGTCTTGACTCCAGGGCATGCTTCTGCCTCTTTATTAAGACTCAGCTCTTCACACCATACACAAAAATAAATTCAAAATGGCTTAAAGACTTAAATAAGACATGACACCATAAAACTCCTGGAAGAGAACTAGGCAAAACAGTCTCAGACATAGACTGCAGCGATATTTTCTTAGATCAGTCTCCCAAGGCAAAAGAAATAAAGCCAAAAATTAACAAATGGGACCTAATCAAACTTAGAAGCTTTTGCACAGCAAAGGAAACCATAAACAAAAGGAAAAAACCTACTGAACGGGAGAAAATATTTGCAAACGACGCGACCGGCACAGGCTTAATTTCCAAAATATACAAACGGCACATACAACGCAATATCAAAAAAAAAAAAAAAAAACCCAATCAAAAAATGGGCAGAAGACCTAAATAGTCGTTTCTCCAAAGAAGACATACTGATGGCTCTCACAGGCACATGAAAAGATGTTCAACATCGCTGATTATTAGAGAAATGCAAGTCAAAACTATTTATTTTACTTTATTTAAAAATATTTATTTACTTTGGCTGCATGCAGAATCTTAGTTGCAGCATGCAGACTTCTTAGTTGAGGCATGCAGACTCCTTAGTTGTGGCATGCGGACTCTTAGTTGAGGCATGCATGTGAGTTCTAGTTCCCTGACCAGGGATCGAACCCGGGCTCCCTGCATTGGGAGCATGGAGTCCTACCCACTGGATCACCAGGGAAGTCTCCCCAAACTATTAATACAATAAGGTATCACCTCACTTCAATCAGAATGGCCATGATTAAAAAGTCTACAAACAATAAATGCTGGAGAGGGTGTAGAGAAAAGGGAACCCTCCTACACTGTTGGTGGGAATGTAAACTGGCATAGCCATAATGGAAAAAAGTATGGCGGTTCCTTAAAAAACTAAAAATAGGGACTTCCCTGCTGGCTCAGTGGTTAAGAGTCCGCCTGCCAATGCAGGGGACACAGGTTTGATCCCTGGTCCAGGAAGATCCCACATGCCTCAGAACAACTAAGCCCCGCAGAACAACTAAGTTGTGCGCCACAACTACTGAGCTTGCGCTCTAGAGCCCGTGAGCCACAACTACTGAAGCCCGTGCACCTAGAGCCCGTGCTCCACAACAAGAGAAGCCACCGCAATGAGAAGCCCGCACACCACAACGAAGAGTAGCCCCCACTCACCACAACTAGAGAAAGCCCGCGCGCAGCACGGAAGACCCAACGCAGCCAAAAATAAATTAAAAAAAAAAAAACTAACTAAAAATAGAGCTACCTATGATCCAGCAATCCTGCTCCTGGGCATATATCTGGAAAAGACGAAAACTCTAATTTGAAAAGACATGTGCACCCCAATGTTCATAGCAGCATTATTTGCAACAGGCAAGATGTGGAAGCAACCTAAGGGTCCATCAACAGATGAATGGATAAAGAAGATGTGGTACATATATACAATACAATACTACTCAGCCATAAAAAAGAACAAAATAATCCTTTTGGAGCAACATGGATGGACCTAGAGATTATTATACTAAGTGAAGTCAGACCGAGACAGACAAATATTATATCACTTATATGTAGAACCTAAAAAAGAACACAAATGAACTTATTTACAAAACAGGAACAGACTCACAAACATAGGAAAAAAACTTACGGTTACCAAAGGGGAAAGGGGAGGGAGGGATAAATTAGGAATATGGGGTTAACAGATACACACCACTATATATAAAATAGATAACCAATAAGGACATACTGTATAGCACAAGGAGCTATATTCAATATCTTGTAATAACCTATGATGGAAAGAATCTGGAAAAATATATAACCGAACCACTTTGCTGTACATTTGAAAGTAACAGAATATTGTAAGTCAACTATAGTTTAATTTAAAAAAAAAAAGACTCAGCTCTTATTGCAGCCAAGCTGACCCTATTTTATTTTGTTCCTTCAATCTGGGAACTCTTGAGAGGTTCTTGTTTTTTCCATTAGTGCCTGAAACTTAGCTCAGCAAATGTTTGTCAGAGGAATGTGCAATTGCCCTAAATTTACCACCACAGAATATCAAGGCTGAACGGGATTTCAAAATCTAGTCCAAGACTTGCCTTTACAGATGAGAAAACAGAGGCCCATATGGATTGTTTGTTCCAGACCACACAGCTCCTTAGTGGCAGCCTGGTTGGGAACTCTGCTCTTTTGAATTCCAGTGTTCCCAATCCCTATTCCATGGTGCTTGGCTAAATTGGTTTCTACATGATACTTACAAATTGTTTCGATCACTGTACATATATTGTCAGTGTTCACAAGCGTTCACGCTGGGGCACAAATATGATAAAGTGGGGGCACCTGCCCTTAAGGTGCTTAGGACCTAGTAGTTTAAGAGATAAAGGACACAGTAATTTGCTCATTCATCTGTCCGTTCATTCAACAAGTATTTATTACATGCCTACCATGTGCCAGGCACTACTCTAGACACTGGAGATATAGCAATGAACAAAACAAGTCCCTGTTCTCATGGAATAGGCAAGGAGTGACGATAAACAAGTAGACAAATAGAAATGTGTGAAGTGGTAATCAGTGCTATGAAGAAAAATGAGGCAGCATAAGAGAATAGAGAATAGTGAGGGCTGCTATTTGGGTTGGGTGCTCAGGGAAGCCCTCTCTGAAGAGAGGGGGCAAGTCATGTGCTTACCTGAAGGAAGAGTGTTTTAGTCAAAAGAACCAGCAAGTGCAAAGGTCCTGAGGCAGAAATGTCTGGTGGGTTCAGGGGGCCTGGAGCAAAGTAACTGAGGAGAAGAATAGCAAGGGGTGCGGTTAGAAAGGAGAATGGGGCCATATCACCTTGAAGGCCATTGTAAGGATTTGGGCTCTTACCCTGAGTGAATTGAAAGCCAACGGAGGATTTCAAGCAGAGGAATGACGTGATAAGATTTATGTGTTAAGAGGATCTCTTCTGTGTTGAGAATGGGCTGAAGGTGGACAAGAGTGGAAGCAGAAAGAAGAGGTGTGAGAGATGATGGTGTTTGAACCAGTCTTGGTTGGGGAAGCAGAGTCAGATTCTGGATAGATTTTGAAGGAAGGAATGATAGGATTTGCTGATGGGTTGGATGTGGGGTGTAACAGAAAATGAAGTGAAGGTCCAGGAGGGATTTCAGCAGGGCCCGTGCACACTCAGTACCCAATTTCCTCACTGCCTATGCAGATGCCTGTTGGGGCTCCTGGCTTCTCAGGATGACAATGAGGAAGGGCCAAGGAGGCAGAAAGGCTCAAAAGCAGTGAAGTTTGTCAGGTGAGACAGCAAGAAGTTCCTCAAGAATCTAGACATCCAGATTTGATCATGTCAGTGAGCCACTCAAAGCTTATAAAAGTGACATGACAGGAAGGAGCTGGTCTGGGAGGCTACCTCTCCGCCAATTTGGTGTCATGTACGGGAAGTGGGAAGCTGGAGGCTGTGGTAGTCGGGTTAAGCCGTGAACTAGTCTGGTGGAGATGAGTGTAGGATGAGGTAGGATGACCGGTGGCCTTGTGAAGAAGAACTACCAGTTTGGGAGCAAGATAAACATGGGGCAAGGGAGAGTGGTGTTGGTGGATTTGGACCCCTGGGATCCCAGCAGACAGAGTGCTGGTGACGTGGCGGTCTAGGCCATGTTGTCTGTCGTGGTGCTCAGGTAGAGTGAGGAGACCTGTTTGGGAGCAGCCTTCAGTTGGGGTGACAGTGCCCCAGGTACCGGGAGAAGAGGCACCAGGGCATGGTCTGCCCAGGGCACAGGAGGCTCAGCCACTCTTCCCTCTGATTTCCTCCCCTGCCAGGCCCCAGGGCCTCCATCTCATCATTTCAGGTCTGTTCATTGAGACCTCCAAGCCAGAGTCCAACCCTAGGCTGAATCGGAGCCCTCTAGCCAAGGACTGTGGACACCGGATTTCCCTTATGAAGGTGGCCACAGTGGCCATAGGCTCAGTGCCCCTCTTTTTGGCTGACCCCAACCCTCTCCCTAATCCTGGTTGCCTAGAGGGTACAGAGAGCCAGGCCCAGAACCTGAAGCTTCCTAGCCCAGACAGCTTGCTAGCCCGAACCTGTGGCTGGAGGAGAGGAAAGAGGCCCAGAGATGCCAGCAGGAAGAGAACCCGAGTGCCCTGCCCTCAGGTTACATCCCCATCATCTCTCTGTGACCCTGCTGCCTTCTTCTCTCAACAAGTCCGATGCTGATTCCTTTTCAATAAAATTTTATTTTCAATCCTTAGTGAAGATCTAAGAAGAAAATATAAAGTGCTAGGTTTTAGGGTTGCGGGCAGAGGGAAAGGCCCCCTGAGTTCGCGCCATCTGTACTTGCCCAGTTCAGTTCCTCAAGAGACGAAAGAGGGTATATCTCAAAATTAAAAAAAAAAAAGTCATCCTTGAGTTCCCCACCAACCAGGGTCTATGAGGAGTTCAAGGACTAAATCATCACAGACAACCAATGAGAATGATCACCATGGGAGGCAGGTCGAGAGCGTGGAGGAAGAGGCTCTCTCAAAGCAGATAGGTGGAACAGAGAGAGGAGAAGGAGGCTGGGTCCTCCAGGCTCTGCACCAGGGACAGGATGGCTGCCTGATCCTCTGGAGTCTTCTCCAGTAAATGTCGGGCAAAGGCCTGCTCCATCTGCACGAAGAGGTCGGGAGAGGGGGTTGTGAGCACGGCAGGCAGGGCCGGACACTATGCCCAGGGGCTCTTTCCCCGGGAGGCCCTCTTCCTCCTCAACACCCCACTCCCATGCGGGCAGGCTGTTCCTGCCCTATCCCGACTCACCTGCACTGTGATAAGACTCTGTGGGGTGTGGTTGGGGCCAGGGCTCTCCTCCCAGAAATTCAGTGTCACCTGGAACTCGGGTGCGGGGCCCAGGCCCTGGAAGTACCTGGCCAGGTCTGAGAGAAAAGGTCAAGAGTTGGAAGAGAAGACAGAGGGTCTCAGGCAGGGAGGGATTGGGGAGGATCCCATAATGGAGACAGAGGGGTGGCAGTGGGGCCACTCAGAGACCAAGGCCAGAGCAGGAGCCTCGGGGTGGTGAGGCCGTTGCCTGGTGCCAGGGGAAATGTTAGGAACTGAGCTGCTACTCGCCTGTGGACAAATAGGGAAAGGGGCCCCCTTTTAGAGGTAGCCAGTCGTCACACAACCTGAAACCTGGGGGAGCTGGGGGAGCTTAAGAGTCCTCTCGGCGGCAGCCCTGGCTGCTAACACAGTTGTGCCACACCTCTGTTGCCTGCTCACAGCCTCCCTGCGCTAAGGCTCCCCGTGGCCCTGGGTCCCCTATACTCCGGGCCCCCACTCCCGAAGTCCAATTGACAGTGGAATGGAGGCAGGAAGTGGGATTCCAAGTGTGGATGGGAGAGGGGCAAGCTGAGGGGCGGCTGAGCGGTGGGCGAGGGCACGTGATGCACACAGCTCTCGCGAATGTGTGAGTGGTCGCTGGGCAGGTGTGTCCGGTGGGGGGTGCCCCGTGGCGCACCTTCCCATGATTACTGTACGCTCCCGTGTGGTGGTGCTCCCGAGGCGTGACAGCCTCGTGCTGGGCTTACCTGGTCCTCATCTTCCACGGCCTTGGCTGGGGAAGGGGGCTGCCAGGGCTGAGCACTGCACGAGTGCAGGGGCCGTGCCTGGGCTGTGACGGGGGATGTGCTGGAGGGAGCGCAGGGTGGTGGCCGGGCCCGTGGAGGGGGAACAGAGGTGGGGGAAGGGGCTCAGGGGCTCGGCGGGAGCAGCCTCACCTCTGCAGAAATAGGCGGTTCTGAAGAGCTCCACGCACTCGTTGCTGGGCAGCAGGTGTGGGCCTGGACCAGGTGGAGCCTGGGGCGCGCTCCAGGAGATGGGGATGGGGCAAAGGCGCTGCACAAAGAGGCCTCGGGAGTTGCTGGCCACCAGGACCCCTCTCTTGAGCTGGCTCAGCAAGCGCTGGGTGGGCTCTCGTGGGCCGGGTTTGGGAAATATCACCTGCTCCATGCCGCACTGGGAGACCGAGGGCTCAGCCACGAGGCGGCAGTCCAGGCTCTGCACCTGGGCCTCACCCACCACATGTCCATCGTAGATGAAGGTGAGCAGCAGAGAGTAGTCTGTGGACAAAGAAAGGCCAGCTGCACCGGTGCCCCTCCCCAGGGGCTCACTGGCCAGCAAGAGGCTCTGGAGAAATGAAGAGGGGCTTCCTGCAAATCCAGCATCCTCATTTTGCTGGCGAGGAACGTGAGGCTCAGAGAGAGAAACCAGGTAAGGGCTGGTGAGGACCAAGCAGGCCACAAGGTGGGGGCGGCAGCCGCACCTTCTAAGGATAGAGAAGGCGCCCTCCCTCCTCATCCTCACCGCCAACCCTCGGCAGCCCAGAGGGCTTCCCATCATACTTTCCCATCACTCAGGAGAAGAGCTAATACACAGATTCTCACTGAGGCCTTAATGGCCAGGGCCTTACAGTTTACAAGAGGGTCCCAGAGATCAGTCCTCTACTTAACCCACAGAATCAATGTCTCAAAGTGGATTTCCAGGGAACACAGTGTGTAGGGGGTATTTTTGAGAAGTGAGCTGTTTGGAGTGGTGGCAGGTGCACTGCCTAGAAACCAGTGCCTCTGAGTAAGGTGGCCCTGGTTTGCTGCAAGCCCTGACAGATTAGATAACACATACGTAGCCATAGGAGGACAAGGGAGGACGGGGGCAGGGGTGAGTCAGAAACGCCAAGTACCTGATCCTGGAGGGGGCAGAAGCTCTGGGGACACCAGATCTCCTTGGAGAGGGGCCTCAGCTGTGTCCCTACCTGGGGGGGAGGCAGAGGCACTGGTCATTCAGAGTGGACTGGGGAGTCCAAGGGCCAGAGGCTGTGGCATGGAGGATAACACAGGAGGCAGGGCACTTGGTACCTTCCTGAGGCTCAGGGCTGTTGCTGCTGCTCCCGGAGTCTGAATAGGCTGTTCCCCCGCTGGTCTCCACCAGCTCCTACAGACACAGTTTCTATCGTTGGCCCATCTCTCCCCCAGTTACTGTTCTGCCCTTAGGCCCACCCGGTTCCCTCCCCAGCTCTCACATTTTTGAGGGGGTCCTGGAGCAAGGAGGGGCTGAGTATGCAGTTCTTCGTGGTAACCTCATCCTCCTTCCTCTCAGAGGACACAGAACTGTGGTGTCGCTTTGATGGTGATTTCTGGGTCCCTGGCTGAGCTGTGGAACGTTGAGAGGGAGAGGAAGGTCAGAGCCTTAAGTGGGCACAGAGGGAAGGGGAGAGGTAGGAGGCAGTGAAAGGATGGGCAGGACCGGCAGGGAACCTGCTCCCCAAGGACAGGGCAGAACTCTGACTGAGGGGCCTGGAGGGAGGCCACCACCCTCCCAGGAGGCGCAGGGCTCCATCCTTCCTCCCCAGGCTGCTGATTCTAGGAGTGGTGGGGCAAAGGGACACCCACCGGGGAGGGTTCCAGGTGGCAGCAGCCGGTACACCTTGTAGGGCTCAGCCCCATCCCTGTGGCTATTCTCAGGAACCTCCTGGAACTCAGAACTCTTGTTCAGAGCACAGCGCAGACGAGTCTTCCAGATAGCAGGGCCTTCCGAGTCCCCCTCCTTGTACTTTTCCTTAAATATCGCCCAGGCCTAGGACCCAGCAGAAGTAAAGAAGAGGCAGCATGCTGTGGACCGCAGATCCTTTACCAAGGCTGGCTTCACGGATGTGTGGCCCGAGTGCTCACACAGAAGGGCCTCTGCTAGGTTTATGCTCAGCTATTGCCACCTTGAGATCCTTACTAAGGTTTGCGTTTTCATCTTGCATGGGGCTCTGACAAGTACGTAACGTAGCTGGTTCTACCCTGCAACCTCCCCTTTATCTGAAACCCAGGTGGACGCAACCGCTTGAGGGTGACAGTGCCAGTGTATATTCCATCCCTCCCTCCAAGGGGCTGGTTTCCGGGCCTTTCACCTTGAAGAAGGCGGCGTCCTGATCCTCCCGGAAGTCCTGCTTGCCTGCGTGCTTCCAGGGAATCCGGAACATGGTCTTGGCCGCATCTTCCCAGCACACTCCTGGGAACTGCCCACTCTCCACCTGCTCCACCACCCAGTTCCGGAGCTTCCGGGTGCAACGTGCCCTGCCTGATGCCATCCTGGGGATAAAAGCAGCAGGAAGTGTCAGGGGAACTGATACTTTGGGAAGAGTGAGATCCTGGCCCTTGGGGTTGGATTCCGGCAAGGGCCCCTAGAGATCTCATCCATCTTTTTGTCTCTATAGATATAATCTCAAACTTCTGAGGCTGAATTGTTTCATTTCTGCCGTCACTAGCGATGACCAAAAATACTTTCTTTTTAACATCCCAAGCTGTGGCATCTAGAAGGGAACCTTAGGCATTGGTCTTAATTTTAAGGTTTTTCAGGAATCTATTGTTCCCCTGGTGTTCTGCTGCTGGTGAGAGGCCCTGTCTGGATCCCCAAGTATTTACAGACACAGTGGCTGCTTGTGAGATGCCTCTTCAACCCTCTTCACTCACCACCCCCACAACCTATCCTTCGATGCCCCCCAACCTTCCCCCCCCTCCCCCCCCCCCCCCAGTCCCAGGGGTAGGTGGGGCAGGGAGCTGGGGGCAGGGGCAGAGCTGTGGGCGGGCGGAGGTGGGCAGGACCAGGAGGCAAGAAAACAATCAGGGGAGAGCAGCAGTCTTCTTCCCCAAACCCGGTAGCAGGTGCCCCTGTCCTATGCCTAGAGGGCTTGGGACACCGGCCTCCCCATCAGTCTTTCACTCATGCCAAATTCCAGCTCCCCGGCTCACAGGCCTTCTGTCTATTCCTCAGTCTAGCAGAGGGGTCCCCAGGAGCCTCTACCCACCACCTCCAATCTAGCCGGGCCTTCCCACCTAGACCCAGGCTGACACCTATTTTTGGTTAATCTTACCTGAGCTGCTCTGCAGGCTGTTCCCAGGGCTCAGCCGACCTCAGCTCAGCGCCTGGCTAGGCAGCTCCTGGATCTCTCCGCCCCTTTCTACAGTCCCCACCCTAAGTTTCAGTTCTCCTCCAGGGAGGTTCTTTTCCCCGAAATCACGTGGTCTCCGAGTTGCAGGGTAACTGGTTACCACCAGGGGGAAGCAGCATCTGAGAATCTTATCGTAGGAATCCTGCGGTCAGAGTCTGGAGGAGGGACCCTACTGCCTCAGGCTCATTCCCCTTCCTCCCTCAATATACTCCTTGCTTGTATCAGACCACCCCTATGACACTGCTGCTTCCCCAGGGAGGCCGCAGTGTCCCGGAGTCTGGCCTGGGGCCTCTGGATAGCTCTGTACCACTTGTGCATCTGTGTTCCCTCACGATGCCTGCTTGGTACCTACTAGGTCACCCCCAAATATCAGCTGAATTCAATGAAAGAAGAAAGGATGCAGGGAAAGAGGAAGCCCAGGCCAGGTGGCTGGATGGGGAGGGCTGCCCTTAGCCTCCCACAGCGTCAATTCCTTCTGCCTGAGTCCAGAGAGGGTCAGGTGGCAGGCTGCAGGGGGCCTTTAGCAAAGCTCTATTCACACACACCCCTTTCCCTGGCGCCCCCAGATGGTGGGGTCAGGAAGGAAGAAGGACCACCAAGAAGCCTGGGCAAGGAAATGCCTCTTTATTGGTGCTGGAGGTGTTCCCAGGGAGTCAGATCACGGGACCTTCATTGGGACCCTTGCCCTCAGCTACTTCCTCCTGCGGGGGATACTCTGTCCCAAGGGCACCTCTTCTATCAGCTTCTGTAGAAGGAGAGAGAAGATGATGATACTGGAAGCCTGGGGCTCAGACACAGTCTGGACAGGGGACTTCTAGAGAGTGGGGTCAGAGGTGAGGCTGGGGGAGGCTTTACCTGTAACAAGCGGGCGTGGTAGGTGGCGGCATCCTCCCCAGGCAGCGGCTGGGGGCGCACATGCAGGTAGCGCTCGGCAGCCGTCTCCAGCTCCTCCACCTCATACAGGCTGGCTGGGTCCAGTGAGTGGGCATTGATGAGGCTCACAAGGTACTCTTTGTAGTGGGCCCTGGGGAGATGAGAGGGTGGAATATTTGTTCTTCTGAAGTTTGACTGATATCAACTGAGTGTGTCCAGCACTGTGCTGGGCACTAGCATACTCAGATGAACAAGACCAACACCCCTCGCCAGGTGCTCTTGTGGGCCCTTGCCAACCTGTGCACACCACCTTTCTGTGCCCTCGCCTAGAGAGGCCCCTCCCTCCCACTTCTTGCAGGACCTACTGCTTGCAGAGACCCACTCTTCTGCCCAGGCACACCCCCAGTGCTCCTGTGCCCCCGACGCCGTGCTCCACGCCCTGCCTGGCACTCACTGGCAGAGGCCGGCATAGCCAGCAGGAGTCTCCTTGCCGCAGGCTTCGTCCCGGAACCCGTTGGGAACTTCCTTCTGCTCCATCACTCGGCAGCCACCTAGAGGTAAGGGAAGGAAGGGTCCCTTTGTCCGGAGGGGGCCACTGACCACAAAGGCCCAGGAGAACTAGGATATGGATGGAGGCACGGGAGGCAGCCTCTAGGGAGGGGACTGAGGACAGGAGCCCCTGCTCTAACAGCTGTGCCAGAGATGCCACGGTGCAGACCACTTCCGACACAGAAGCAGGGACCTTGCTGTCCCTGCTTTTAGCCAAGCTGACTTCTGGCCCGTATAATCATATACTCCCTTGAGACAGCTCTTTTGGTTGTGATTTAGCTCTTGCGAGGTTAGCTTATTCTGTGAAGGTCTTACTCTACACAGATGGTAAGAAGTGGGGCAGATTAGAATCATATATAACATCTTTCTGTTGCCCTCATGGAACCTAAAACAGTGCAACTAGTAAGTCTTTAATTAAATAGTCATTGAGTTAACTAATGAATCACTATCCTTTGGGAATGGGAGAATAAAATTAGCATCGAGGTGCCAGGCGCTTGAATGTGGCCTTACATAAAACAGCTTGGCTGCAAGGTGGATATGGTCCCCACTTTACAGAGGAAGAAACAAGCCTGGGGAGGCTGAGTCACCAAAGAGCACAACAAGCAAGCACAGGATGGGCCTGCGTCCTGGTCCAACCCCAGACCCAAGCCTTGCCTTCATCCATCACACAGGGGGAGCCCAGCCCCTCCTCTTGCCTTCTCCCAGGCCCGACACTCACCTCCAGGCACTGCCCGGGCCCCCGCTGGGGGCTCTGTGTTGAACATGACGTTATTGTCCTGAGGAGGGCAGAAGGATGGGCGTTAGCTTCCCTTGGTGCCAGCCTGCTGGATTTCTCGGCATCCAGGCCTTTCCCTTCCTGCCACCCTGTGCCCTGCCTCCTCTCCTGGGCGACTGGCAAACCAGCCAGGCTGGCCGCCCCTGACCTGAAGCAGCTTCTGGAGCCGAGGAGCCATCCAGTCCCGCAGGTAGAAGAGGCAGTCGCGGGGGTGGTGGCCGTGCAGGGACTTCTTCACCCTGCAGTTAGGGTCTGGACATTTCTGGCGGAAACCCAGATGGGAGAGGGGAAGTTGGAGACTGTTGGGGTCCTGGCCTCTCAGGAACCCCTGCGTGAGGGGTGTAGGGGTGGGGGAGATGAGACATTGGAGGGTCTGGAGCAAGCAGAAGGGGAGAGAGGACAGAGAGGTGCTTTACCCCCCACTGTTCTCCTCTTCCCCTGGGCTGTTCCTCAACGGCCTCCACCCCTCACTCCCTCACTCCCGATGGCAGCCCCACCCAGCTAGCCCTTCCATCCCCGTTCTCTGGGCTCACATTCTTGGCGTAAAAGGCATTGTAGCAGCCACTGCAGAACTGGTGGCGGCACTGGGTGCAGTGAAAGTGCATGCAGCCTCCTCGGGCCAGTGCATACGAGAACTTGCACTTGGGGCAGTCTGCAAGGGACAGCAGGTCAGAGTTCGGGCTGCCACTGATCCTCAGGCCCTCAGGAAGAGAGCCGCTGGCAATGAGAGATTACTGGGCAAACAGGCAACCTTACCTATGCCATTTTCCTGAAGGTACATCGCCAAGCCCTGGGCCTGGTACTCCGGGTCATTGGTGCGTTTCCAGTTCTGGAAATCTTCACAGCTCCGACCTCGGTGCTGCTCCTCCCACTGCCAGAAGGAAACGAGCTTCCCATGAAAGCTCTATCCTAGGCCCTTCTTGCTGGCCCCTCCACTCAGATCCAGCGGTCCCTGGCTTAGTGTATGGCACTGCCATCCACCATTTGCTCAAATCCCAAACCGAGGGGCCAGCCTTGGTTCTCTCACCTCTTCACACCCGAAACATTCACCAGCAAGTCTTGTTTCCACCACCCAAGCCTAGCTCAACCCTGTCCTTTTCTTCATCCCTACTCTGACCACCTTTACTCTGGGCCAGGTCAGGTCTCGTCTCGATTCCTAGTCTCTATGCCTCCACTCCTGCTCCCCTATGGTTCAGCCTCCACCTTGCAGCCAGTGTGCCTTTGAACATGTAACCAACTGCACTGGGAGTGTTCTAGCTTGGAGGTTTGGTGGTAAGGTCGCAGGGGTTCATTTTATTATGGTGTTTTATATGACAGATGCAGGGACTTTCCTGGTGGCAGAGTAGTTAAGAATCCGCCTGCCAATGCAGGGGACATGGGTTCAAGCCCTGGTCCAGGAAGATCCCACATGCCGCAGAGCAACTAAGCCCGTGTGCCACAACTACGGAGCCTGCGCTCTAGAGCCCGCGAGCCACAACTACTGAGCCCGTGTGCCACAACTACTGAAGCCCACGCGCCTAGAGCCCATGCTCCGCAACAAGAGAAGCCACCACAATGAGAAGTCCGCACGCGGCAACGAAGAGTAGCCCCTGCTCACCTCAACTAGAGAAAGCCCGCACGCAGCAACAAAGACCCAACACAGCCAACAATAAGTAAATAAATTAAAATAAGTTAAAAAAAAAAGACAGATGCAACTTTTTGGTATCAAATATTAAACTTTCTAAAGGTAAATGAGAGAGCATCACCCCTTGCTCAGTCTTAGAATGAAAGGCCGATCCCTTGCTGGATTGGCCTCACGGCCTCTCCTGACCTGGCAGCTAGCTCCTCTCCGACCACCAGCCGCTCTCACCCTTGCTCTTGAGGCTCCAGCCACACAACACTTTTTCTGACTTTGGCCTTTCCATGTGTTGTTCTTTCTCTTCCAAATACTCTTTGCATAGTTGGCTTCTTCTTAACTTTCATGCCTGAGCTTAAATCCAGCCGTTTTAGAGAAGACTTGTCTAACCTCTTGATCCTGTGTACTAGGTAGGTCCATCCTGTTATTCCTAACCTCAGATTCCTATTTGTTTTCTTCATAGAACTCACAGCGATGTATAATTCTGCTCTCTCTTCTTCCCTCACCCCTCCTCCCTCCCTCCCTGCCTAGCCTGTAACTCTTTGAGCCCAGAGCTCATGTCTGTTCTGTTCTCCAGCACACCCCACGTCTAACAGTACCTGCGGTGGCTCAGCAGGTATTTCCAAGAGGGTGGATGTGCCTCACCTGGCGCTTACAGCGCACGCAGAAGGTCTGGTGACACTGCGGACATGTTGCCTCCAGCTGCTCACGCTCGTATATGAAGCCAAAGGAGCACTGTGGGTCCAAGAGCATAAAGCTGTCTGAGGCCTGACCAGGCACCACTCCCCACCCCTCCCTCCAGTCAGCAGCTCTGGGCAGGCCTCTGACCTGGGCACACCACAAGAACTTGGGATCTCGCATGAGCACGCCCTCAGTCAGCTTCTTGTGGAACAGCGCATAGGCATCTGGCTCTAGGCTCTCTCGAAGCTGGGAACAGGATGTGGAAGTGGCGGGTGGGCAAGGCTCCTGTTGAAAGCCCAGGGCACCCTGAGTCCTAGGGACTTCAGTACCTGGATATCGAGGGTGGAAAAGTAGCTGAGCAGCTGTGCATCATCGGTGAGGTCGGGGCGGCCACAGGCAGGGCACACCATGTCTGTGATGTGTTTCTCCTTCAAGGCAATGGTGAAGTGCTGGCGGAAGCAGTCGGGACAGATAGTGCACTCACAGGAGGTCAGAGCCTGCATCTGGTGGAGGGGAGGGGAAGGGAAGGGAGGGAAGCGGGTAAGAAGCTACAGTTGCCAGCCGAAGGGGGGCAGTAGCCAGGTGTCTGCTATGAAACCGGGGTCTAATTAACAACTGGGCAGGCAACCTAAATGTCTGAAGACCTTCAGATGGAAAAAAACAGGCAATGGTGAGACCTAAGGTAAACAGAAGAATGCCCTCTAAAGGCATCCACATTCAATTAAAAGCAAGCACACAATAACTGAATCACTTTGCAGTACACCTGAAACTAACACAGCATTGTAGATCAACTATACTCCAGTAGAAAATAAAAATTTTTTTAAAGTTAATTTAAAAAGGAAAAAAAAGCCGGGGGTGGGGTGGGTGGTGGTGGATTCCCTGGTGGTCCAGTGGGTAGGACTCCGCACTTTCACTGACGAGGGCCCGGGTTCAATCCCTCGTTGGGGAACTAAGATCCTGAAAGCTGTGTGGCATGGCCAAAAAAAAAGCAAACACAAACAACATCCTTGAAATGACAAAACTATAGCAATGGAGAACAGACTAGTGGCTGCCATATGACAGGAGGAGAGGAAGAAGGTTACAACTATAAAGCGGTAGCACAAGGGGGTCGCATTGTGGTATCTTGATTGTGGTGGTGGTTACATGAATCTACATGTGGGATCAAATGGCATACAACTACACACATACACACTGAGGCACAAAATGAACAAAGCCTGCGGTCTAGCTGACATTGTACCAATATCTATTTCTTGGTCTTGATATTGCACTATGATTATACAAGATGTCACCATTGGGAGGGGGTGGATAAAGAGCACACAGGACTCTGTACTATTTTCATAACTGCCTGTGACTCTACAATTATTTTAAAATAAAGAGTAAAAACAAAAAACATACAGAGCCAGCCTAACTAAACTGGGCTGTATTTTGCCAAAGAATTGCCACTTCTGACCTAGAGTAAGTCAGAAGGGGCTCAGGAGATAAGAGGGGCCTATTCCTACCAAGTGGGTATTTGATGATCACATTAAATAATGGTAATTTTTTTGGTGTGACAGTGGTATTTGTGGTTATATTTTCAAAGAGTTTTATCTTTTAGAGATACATATTGAAATATTACAGATAAACTATCTGACATCTGAGATTTGTTTCAAGATAATCCTATGTAGGGGCTTCCCTGGTGGCGCAGTGGTTGAGAGTCTGCCTGCCGATGCAGGGGACACAGGTTCGTGCCCCGGTCCAGGAGGATCCCACATGCCGCGGAGCGGCTGGGCCCGTGAGCCATGGCCGCTGGGCCTGCGCGTCCGGAGCCTGTGCTCCTCAACGGGAGAGGCCACAACAGTGAGAGGCCCACGTATCGCAAAAAATAAAAATAAAAAAAGAATCCTATGTATGTGTAGATGAAGTAAAGATTGGTCATCCGTTAATAATGGCTGAAGCCTGATGATGAATACATGGTGGGGGGAGGGAGAGTGGAATCCATTATACAGTTTACTCTACTATTGCATGTTCGAAATTTCCCATAATAGAACATTTAAAAAAAAGAGAGGGAGGTGGCCTATTCCTGCCCTCCCCTTCCCAGAAGCCTTCAGGGGCACATGGGCAACTGCAGAGCAAAAGACAAGATCAGAGACAGGGGCTGGGGTACAGTGGGGATCCAAAGGGAACAGAGCAATTCTAAGGCCAGGGGCAGTGGGGAGGGACTTACCCGGTTGCGGGGCAGGGCCCAGCTGCACACGGCACACTCCTGGGCAAGCAAGCGGCGCAGGAAGGCCCGGTCCTGGCTCTGCCTCACAGCTTCTACCACATCCCCCAACTCATAGTTCCTGGGTGTTTCCTGCAGTAGCGCCAGCGCCAGCTCTGCCCGGCCCCAGCTGGGGAGTGCGTGGACTGCCAAAAGCCGTCTGACCAGGCTCTGCAAGGCGATTCAGGCGGAGAGGGAAGAAGTGGCTGTCAGACCACAGAGAGCCTACCCCTCAGCCTGCCCTCAGCCCTACTAAGTGGGCTCTTCACCTCCTTCCAGCACCTGCTTATCTGGCCCGTCCCAGGAAGGGGTGGGCTCAGGACCACTGTCCCAGAGGCGCTGATGGAAGGGCTCTAGGCGCTGGCGCTGTAGCTCAGTCAGGGCTCGTGTCACGTCACCTCCATGTTGGAACAAGGCATGAAGAGACCCCTCCTCAGGCTCAAAGCCCAGGGACCGGAGCTCCTGCACCTGTGAGTTGGGAGGGGTGAGGAGTGAAGAAGAATGTGAGAGGCTCTGAGATCCACAGCCCTCAATCCTGCACCCCCTCCAGCACAGCTGCTGCTACCTTCCTCCGCCGGGCCCGCACACACTCTTTCACAGCTTCATCCAGGTTGCCGTGACGATCCAGCCAGGCATTCCGGGCCTCCTGACAGGAAAAGGCACCCAGCCTCGGGTCTTGCTGTCCAGCCAGCTCAGCCACCATCTCCAGCACGTAGGGCAGCTCTGAGCGCAGCCACTGCAGGGGCACCTCGGTGCCCGAGTACTGCAGAGCTGAGAAGACCTCCTCTGGACTGGCGCCTCCGGCTTCCCCTTCCTAAGGCACAGTCCCGCCCAGACAGGGCGCCTATCAGGAAGGGCACACCCCACCCACCCTCAGCCCGAACCAAAAGGCTGACAGTGCTTGAGCTGTCATGGATCACGGATCACGTGAGCAGGACACAGCATGATACCTGCCGTGGGGGAAGAGTTCAATAAGAGGCAGCTGCTGCTAACAATGACAGGTTTTGAGAACTTGCATCAATCAACTGCAGCCTCTCTCTTCCCCCACAAGCTTATCCCAGGCCCAAATCCTCACCCGGATCTTGAGCACTAGCTGGAGACCTTCCTCCCGCATCTTGTCTTGGCGCTGCTTCTCAAGGTCCCCACAGGAACTGGCCAGGGGGGCACTGAGGCGTCGTGGAGGCCCTGGTTCAGGGAGTTGCTCTTCCAAAGAGCTGGCAAGGGGCCGAGAGGTATGCTGTACTGGGATGGGGCTGCTGGTCCGGTTGCACATGGCACACACCCAGCCAGGGCCCGAGTTGCAGAAGGTACAGTGAATGCAGTACCACACTGGAGTCTGGGCAGAGGAGAGCAAAGTATCCTCCTGCTGGGAAGGCAGAAAGAATCATCCCATTGAAGGTTGGCTGAGGCTCAAGATGGAAATATAGGAATCTGGGGGGAAGATACCGGGGAACTGAAGGAAAATAGGGGATGAAGAAGTAGAGCATGGCCTGTGGTAACAGGTGCAAATAAAGAGCTGAGAAGGCCAGGAACAGGTTACCTTAAGGGGCTGCAGGCAAACGCCGGCATCCTGAGAATCCACTACCAAGCTGGGAGGCTGAGCCAGCCGAGGTCGCTCACACATGGCACACAGCACAGCCACAGCTTCATTCTCAAAGGTGCAGCTCTGGCAGGCCCAGTGACCCCGTGCAAGCTCGGGTTCTACGTCCCCAGCGCCTTGGGGACCCTCAATCCCCAGCCCCAACCCTTTACAGCCTCGGGGCCGATCACAGGCCACACAGAGTACTGTCCAAGGTTCATTCAGCATGGCGCAGGCAGAACAGTGCCAGGGAAGACGGGCACTTGCAGGATCAGGGGAAGAAGAAGAGCTGTCTCCCAGGGCCGGCAGGGAGGTTGACTGAGGCCGTGGTGGAGCTGAGGCAGATAAGCTGTAATGGAAAAGCAGACACGGCCTGCTGAGGGGGTGCCTGGGATGCTTACCCATGGGCATCCCTCATTCCCTGCAGGACAACACATGGCTCTGGCCTTTGCACATGTCTGGAACACTGCCATACCCATAGCCTCTTCAACATTTAAATGACAGCCTAAAGTCCGTATCTGGCTGGTAAATATCCCTAACATAGGGCCTGACCCCTATTAGGTGCTTAAAATACCACCAACTGATTGAGCTGATCCTTCTGACTAAGCTGCATCCTCCTGCTACCTATCTGCACACCCAAATAATCCATTTTGCTATGACTGCTACTTGCTTGACGTGTATATCTATGGTCTCCTGGAGGGCAGTAACTGGCTGCTTGCTCTCTATGAGACAGTCTTTAGCACAGAATCCAGCACATAGTAGATACTCAAATAATTTTAAGTTCTCTCAATTTCGCTCCCACTCAGGAGAAAAGGCCTCTCACCTGGGGGTCAGGTGGGTGGCCTGGGGGGCCACAGGCAGGGTCTGGCGGAGGTGATGTGCACGGTCTGGGTGTCCATGGAAGAGGCAATCACAAGTTGGGCACAAGGCCTGTTTACAAGCTAAGCAGTGCAATGTGCCTGGGGCAGAACCACAGAGGAAGCAGGGACCAGGAATGGAGGCTGGAGAACAGGAAAAAATAGAACATCTTTCTAAAAAAGACCAGGTTACATTTGAATCTGCTGTGGAGGAGACAAATCACAGACAACTTTTCAGCATATCTTTTCAACCCAAGGAAACAATTTTAATCTATATAAAAGGAAGGTAACCAAGAAGACAGGAAATTTCCATCAGTATGATCTACTAGCACTCCCACCCCCCAACATAGGACAATAATACCTGGGGCAGAGGGTGTGGTGAGGGGGCCAGGAGCAATCTCTCTCAGTAAGGGGGCAAACTCTGAGAGCTGCAGTATCTGAGGAAAAAGGACAAGGAATGAGCAAGGGCTTGGGGACAGAGGCCCACAACAGGTTCCCTTTGTTCGCCAGGCCCCAGAGCCCCATTCCTGCCTTCCTTACATCATCTTCAACCTTGTCTTTCAGCAGCTGCTCCAGTGCTTGTGGTTCTGGATGAGTATTCTGCAAACAAGGTAAGAGGAGTTCCCACCTAGAGCCCTGGAACAAGGCCCTCCCTCAAAGCCCTGGTCCCCCCAACGTTCACAGGGTGAAAAGTACAGAGAGATCCTAAGTTACTGTGGGGACTATGCCTATGGTTCAGCAGCATGGGAGTCCCCACACTGGCTTTGTTGTTAGGCTGGGACTAGAGATACCTCACCTGTAGCAGCAGGCTGAGCTCTGTCCGAAGCAGCAGTACTTCCAGTGTGACTGTAGCAACCTGTTGCTCATCCGGCTCCTTCTGGCCCTCAGGGAAGCTCAACCCATCTGGCTGCTCCTCTGTGTAGCCATACAATCGCAGAACATCCCGGCCCCCCTGCCACACATTCAAACCAGTCACCGCCCAACAGGTCCCCTTCGCAATAGGGCTGGACCTCAACCCATTCAGCACAGCCTCAGGCCCTTTCTAGTCAACCCCCAGCCCAGGCTAAGTTCCCTTCTCCCATTAGGGGCCCAAGGGCTTCACCTGAACAGCATCCACCGTACTGCGAAAGACAGGGTTATTAAACTTGACCCCGCGCCAGTACCGGGGCCGCTGAGGGCTGAGGAGGTTGCGGCCATATTTCTCCAGGATGTTCAGGGCCGTGGAGAGGGTGTTGAGGTAGTTTCGGGGCTGCGAGCAGTCAGAGAGCAGAGAGCTGTGAGCCCTGGCCCGGTCTCAGGTCCTCTGTCCTCCTCCCAACCCGGGCCGGGCCTCACCTCCCCATGAGCGTTGCAGCGGACCAGGCGTGCAGCATCCAGCTGCAGGTAGCGGGCTGCTGGCGGCAGAGAGGTGACCAGTAGCGGCCGGAGCTGCTCCAGCGAAAGCGCCTGCCCGGAATCCTTCCTCAGGGCGCTCGCCAGCTCCTCGCGGGCCGCCAGGAAGGCCCGCTCCTCCTCCTCCCCCGGCATCCTGAGACAGGAGTCAGCCCCAGCCCGCTGTCCGACGGGACCCGGCGCAGGCTGTGCGCGGTCCGAGCGCCGCCAGTGGCGCCTGGGGTCTGGATTCGCGGCCCGACCCGGTCGGTTCGGACGCCCCGGGTCACTCTCAGCACGGTCACTCTTCGGCCCCGGGCCCAACGCCAGGGTTAGCGGGAACAGGAAGTACTAGGAAAGAGGGCGGGACTGCAACCCAGATTCAGGGGAAGGGGCGGGGTCTAACCTTGAGGAAGGGCGGAGGCCAAGAAATCGGGGGCGTGGCCCAGGGTCCCAGCCAATGATAATGATAAATAATCCATGGCTCCTCCCCCAGAGCGCCTAGGCAGCAAACCCTGTTCTGGCGTTCTTCCCCTCCTTGGTCCAGGCTGGTCCCACCCCTCTCCGGATAGACCCTGGTACGGGGTTATTTTACTCCCCTCAAAGCCCTCCTCTCTATCCGGGACCCCACAGGGGAAATCCCACTCAGCTGGGGACTCAACTCTGGCCGGCCTGAGCCCCACTCAAGCCCCTTCTCCAGTCAGTCTTGAAGATAGGGCGCCCTCCGGGAGGAAGCCCCCGCGCCTTCTCCCTTCCTATCCTCTGTCCCTTCTCCCTCCTACTACTTCTCCCGCCCACTCTGATCCCTCTCTGGCCCTTCCCCGCAGTCAAGCCTTCCTGGGGGAGCCCCACCACTTAACACCCCCTTTCCCACTCTCCCACCCTTCTCACCCCAACTCTGACTGTCCTTGGACGGTTCTTTCCCCCTCTCTCTAAGCCCCTCCCCTTCTCCGAGGGACAGCCCCTGTTCAATCGCCGCCGGTCCCACTTGTCCTAGCCCCTCCCCCGGACAGCCCCTGGGTTTGTGACCGAGTCAGCACCGCCTTTTCTAGTCTCACAGGCCGAGAATGGCAGAGGGGCTCCTTACGGTTTGCGGCCTTCCAGGGGGAGGGGGAAAAGAAGGAAGGGGGTGGGGCTGAGGGGGGCGGGCCTGGACGTGGGGAGTGAAAGCGAAAGCCCAGGCGGCGAGCAGGGAGACCGGAGACCTAGCAGCAACTGGAGCAACATGGCCAAGCCTTGTGGGGTGCGCCTGAGCGGGGAAGCCCGCAAACAGGTAACGGGGGACCGGTAGGCAAGGAAGGCGCCGAGGAGCCCTCCTAAATGGAGGCCAAACTGGGTGCTCCGAGGGACCAAGGCCGTGCCAGAGAAATCTCCCAACCTCTCTAAGTGCTTTCACTTCTGCCCGGGGATTACCAGATTCTTGCCCTCCGGACAATCTCTGCACTGAGCATGGGCTTCCAGGGAAGTCTGGCTTGTGGTGGGGAAGGACTGAGCCAAGTTGGAGGGCATCCTATTGGGGGTGGGATCTTACTCTGGACAGCGGAGACCCTTAACCAACATCTGGGTACCGCTCTCTGTGCAGGTGGATGTCTTCAGGCAAAATCTTTTCCAGGAGGTAAGTCTTCTGGATTGAAGGGATTTGACCCAGAATCTTAGGCCAATACTTGAGGGTTGCAACTTCTCAGACTGATCCCCAAACCCACCCTCCATCCGCGCCTTACTTAACTTATTAAGCCTCCATCTAAGATAAGCTCTTAATTATTGATCTCTGCTTTTACCTGTACCCCTCTTAATACCTTCTGCACTTCCACCACTTCCTGTCCCCTCTTTTGGTGTGGAGGGAAAAGCCATGGCCCCAAAGCAGGAATACCACAGTTCTAACTTTGGTTCTGCTGCATCCCAGCTTGGGGAATTCCCTTCAATTTTCAGGGCTTCAGTTCCCTCATTTATAAGTACTGGAGTCAATGATTTCCAAGGGCCCTTCCAGTCCCACTTCTCAGACATCTCACTGAACGTCTTCTGTGATTCCGACCCTTGCAATATAACCCACAGGCTGAGGAATTCCTCTACAGATTCTTACCTCAGAAAATCATATACCTGAATCAGCTCTTGCAAGTGAGTAGTATGGACCCCTCCTGCCCCATCCCATGGCCTCTCTCCTCTCCATCCACCCTCTCTAGCTAACAACTGGGCTCCGAATGCAGAGAACAGTCGCGAATGGTGGACTGGGAACATTAGGATAGTGTGAGGCCTGAGCCTAGGTTGGGAGGCAGAGGTTGGGTGGGATGTGTGGAGGAAAGGCCCTGACTCAGGACGAGGGGAAGAGGCTGGGCAGCCCCTGACAGTGAGCTCTGTGCAGGAGGACTCCCTCAACGTGACTGACATGACTTCTCTCCGGGCCTCGCTGGACATCCCCATCCCAGACCCTCCACCCAAGGATGATGAGGTGAGGCACTCATGGTGTAGGGCTTGGGCTATAAACCCAGTGTAAGTGGCTCTCCAACCTCCATGACTTTCTAAAGCTACTTTCCCCCTTTTTTCCTTAGATGGAAACGGATAAGCAAGAGAAGAAAGAAGGTAAGAGAGGAAGAGGTGGCTAGGAAAAGGGAAATGGCACACTGACTACTGGATGAGAAAGGGTCTAAGTCCCCTCTTTCTCACAGTCCCTAAGTGCGGCTTTCTCCCTGGGAATGAGAAGGTCCTGGCCTTGCTTGCCCTGGTTAAGCCAGAAGTCTGGACTCTCAAAGAAAAATGCATTCTGGTAAGCCTGGGAACTGGGGGACAGAGAAAACGAGCAAGGCCAGGCCCTGGTCTCCTTCAGAGATTCAATTCCTTCATTTAGGAAACTATTCCCCAAATAGGAAGCTTCCTTCTGTGCCTTGGGTTTAGATACCTTTTGTTCTCTATCACAATGATATCCCCAAATTAGACTGCGCTACATCCACCTCTATAACCTGAGAACCTACTGCTGTACCAGGTACAGAGTACAGATGCTATGATACAGTGAGTTGGTTTAAGAACTTGGGCCCTAGAGGGAGACTGCCTTGGTTCAAATCCTGACTCTATCACTTACCTAACTGGTTACTTTAAGTAACTTAGACATCCTGTGACTCAGTTTTTTCATCTGTTAAGTGGGTACAATAAGAATATATACTTTGAAACAAGCAAAAAAGAAGAATATATACCTTGAAAGGTTGTGGTGAAGATTAAATGAGATATATAATACATAGCACAGTGCCTGCCATATAATAAGTACTCAGTTAAATGTACCTATTATTAGGAAGTAGCAGTAATCAGAATAGAGAGTTTGTTGAATGATTCCTACATGATATCTCTTAATGTAGGTGATCACATGGATCCAGCACCTCATCCCCAAAATTGAGGATGGAAATGACTTTGGGGTGGCAATCCAGGTGAGAAAGGGTGTGTGAGGATGCTGACAGCAGGGAGAGACTTGGGGAGTAAGGGATAGGAGCTAGACAAGAACTCGGAGGAGGAGGGAGACGGTGAGTGAAGGAGGGAGGAGACGAAGGGTTGTCTTTGCTTTCCACTCTTTTGTCTCCACAGGAAAAGGTGCTGGAGAGGGTAAATGCAGTCAAGACCAAAGTGGAAGCCTTCCAGACAACCATTTCCAAGTAAGGACAGCTGGAAGGCCAGCACCGGGGTCTGCAGGGACATTTCTTTGGGACTCCCAAAGCTGGGCATGCCTATCGGATGAAGCGGTGCTTTGGGAAGGGTCTGAGGGAGTACCTCTCTCTGAACATCCATTCCTGTGGTTACTCCTCTTGCTTCTGGCAGGTACTTCTCAGAACGTGGGGATGCTGTGGCCAAGGCCTCTAAGGAGACCCACGTAGTAAGTGGACAGCCCACCAGCCTTTTAGCTGAGGTTGCTGGGGATGGGGGGTGATGAGAAAGTGGGGGATAGAGGTCCTCTTTGTCTCATTTGTGACCTTCCCAATGTGGAGAATATTAAGCCCAGGAAAACTGATTTAGGCTTCAAAAACCTTGACCCCTTTCTCTGTTTGATCCTCTGGGATCCCATTTCTTGGCTGAGAAGGGGCTCATTCCTCAAGTTACCTATTCCCTGTATGAGGAAACCAGACTAATGTCCCAACCTTCCATGGGGCTGACTCAGCTTTGCCTTCCACATCCCAGATGGATTACCGGGCCCTGGTGCACGAGCGAGACGAGGCAGCCTATGGAGAGCTCAGGGCCATGGTGCTGGACCTCAGGGCCTTCTATGTGAGTGTGGAGTAAGCCCCTAAGGGAGGTGGATGAGGGGTACAGGGGAAACACCAAGAACCTGACTGTTGCCCTCTGGCCTTCTTCCAGGCTGAGCTTTACCATATTATAAGCAGCAACCTGGAGAAAATTGTCAACCCAAAGGGTGAAGAGAAGCCATCTATGTACTGAGCCCAGGGTTAGAAGGGAAATAAATGACCTATACTTTGTGTGGATAACCTCTGGTGTGTGTCATTCATTCAAAGACATTTACTGAGTGTCACCTATATCCAGACACTAAATGTGAATGAATGTGGTGATGAGAAAGGGAGGGGTGCCAGGAAGACGAATATGAATTAAAGGTCCATCCTGTTCTTAGGAAGTCATCCTAAAGAACAGGATGGGAACTGTTACATGCCATGACAGCCATGAAAATAACCTGTATTGGGGAATTTCACAAGATTATTTCCATCTGGAGGTGTCATGAGTGCTTCCTGGAAAAGATGGCATCTGGGCAGAGCCCTTATAGGAATAATCAGGCTTTGGACAGACTGGGGGAAAGCTCTGAGGCTGAGGTCAGGGAATGAAGAAAGGCACAACCCTTTCTTCAGCTCAGAGCACACCTGGAGGGAGAATGAGATTTCACTGGGAAAATTATGGGTAAATGGCTGGACTCCTCAAGGGCTGGGAGGGTCAAAAACGCTTCCAAGGCATTAAGGCGAAGGAAATTATACTACAGGACATTATAGGAAGGATGGTTCAATAAAATTCTTTTTGACCTTTACCCTCCTTCAGCCAATGCCGTCTTTATTTCTGCAGTCATTACATTGAGGAAAGCAAGGGCCAGATAACCTGCAGTTGCAAAAGTGACACGGCTTATTAGTAAGTGACAAAGCCGCTCTAGAGTACCAATCCACTCATTCCATAGTTGGAGCCAAGCTGTCCGCTACGTACCGACATTCGAAGCTCCGCGTTTCGGGGAGACACCAGATGAGGGGCGCGGGCACCACCCAGGTGGCTCAGCGGGGCCTGTAGGGGCGGGAGGCAGAGGTAACAGACGCAGCCATCTTGCAATCAAGAGCCGAAGTGGGGTAGCCTAGCCAATCAGCGTGCGGGTAGCTCTCTACAGTCAAAGGCGGGACAATGTTGGATGCTGATTTGGCAAAACGAGACTCTCTAAGCCTATCAAAGAGCACCATGTGGGCGGGACTCCAGAAGCCGGTCCGACTTGGAACCCTGGTTATGTGTCCCCGAGGCAGGCGCAGCTCTGCTGCCGCCGCTTGGGGGCGGGGGAGGCGGAGCTCTGTGCTGCAACATGCAATCCCGGCCGCCTGCATTCCGGGCCGGGTGGGGGCCGGGGGCCGGGCGCCGGGCTGAGGTCTACCGGAGCCGGCGGGCTGCCTTCGAGTCGAGTCAGCGTCACCGTCGAACCTAAGTGAGGGGGCACGGGGAAGGGCCCAGGAGGGCTTGGGGGCGCTGGAGGGGGCTTCGCGGACGCGAGCTGGGGCCCCGCTCGCCATGGGGGAGGTGGAGATCTCGGCCCGGGCCTACGTGAAGATGTGCCTGCACGCCGCCCGTTACCCGCACGCCGCTGTCAACGGGCTATTGCTGGCGCCAGCGCCGCGGTCGAGAGAATGCTTGTGCCTCACCGACTGTGTGCCCCTGTTCCACAGCCACCTGGCCCTGTCTGTCATGCTGGAGGTCGCCCTCAACCAGGTGCCGCCGCTGGACGCCCACCGACCACCGCGAAACCCCCCAACACCCCTAGCCCAAGGCCAACCCTGGCCTCTTGGCAGTAGTGCGCACCCATAGGGCGGGCGGCACGATTTAGTTACTGATGGCGCTTTCCCATGGCAGGTGGATGTGTGGGGCGCGCAGGCCGGGCTGGTAGTGGCAGGGTACTACCATGCCAATGCAGCTTTGGACGACCAGAGGTGAGTGGGGAAGCCAGAGGCAGAGGGCTAAGGATTATGGGGTGGGGGATGTCAAGAGAGCCCCTCTTGGTCATTCCTTCCATCTTTCCTTCATCCAAGGCTTAGCCACTGTAGAGCTAAGGTACTAGTAGCCTGGGTAGGCGGTGAGAAAATATAAAGAAATGTTATTTTCCTGGAGGAGCTGCGGTGGGGTGGGAAGGACAATAACAGGCTGACACCTGCTGTAACTGAGATGCCCCCCAAGTGCTGAAAACACAAAGGAAGCCCAACCAGCAGCTTCTAAAAAAAGGAAGTTTCTTTTTATATATACAGTTCACCGTTTAACAACACCGGTTTCAACTACCTGGGGCCACAAATAGGCGAACTTTTTTCACTGAATAGGTACTCCGGTACTACAGAATCCGAGGTTGGTTGAATCCCGATGCAGAATCCAGAATAGGGAGGGCGCACTGTGAAGTTACCTGCAGATTTTCAACTGCGGGAGGCTCTGTGGCCCCTAGACCCCTCATTGTTCAAGGGTCAACTGTATACAGAAAAAGTTATCTACTTATACAGTAGTCACGTATTTGGAGCAAATTATACTGTCTTGTAATTTGCTTTTCTCTCCTTAATAAATATCTGACATCTTTCCATCCCTACACTAATATCTACCTTACCCTATCAGCTATACAGTATGAACATGGATGTATCATACTTTATTTAGTGCCTTACATTAAACATTGAGGTTTCCAATTTTTTTTTTATTACAGACACTGTCCTATTATTACAGTAAATTCTTCGTTAGTGGGGTTTCTCGGTTAACATACAATATAAATCTGGACGGTTATGCCAAAGTACTCTCCAAAAAGACCATCTTAGATTTCCACTCTCACCAGCAGTGTCTGAGCACCTGTATCCCACAGCGCTCAAGCATAAGTCTTGCACGAAGCAGTCAGGCAGGCCTGATGTCCCCAGGCCAACTACAGGGAAAGGCCGTCACTGCCTCCACCACGTCTATGGGCCCTGGGAGGCCCAGCTCAGATGGACGGGGTCTGCCCACAGGAGGCTCTTCACAACTCTGATCTTCCTTCTACACAGCCCTGGGCCCTTGGCCTTGAAAATCGCTGGGCAGATTGCAGAATTCTTCCCTGATGCAGTACTTATTATGGTGAGGCTTGGGTTTCAGAGTGGGGAGTTGCAAAGAAAGTAGGAAGGGGGAATCCTCGAAACCCTCACCTGCCCTTCCTTGTCCACACAGTTGGATAATCAGAAATTGGTGCCACAGCCTCACGTGCCCCCCGTTATTGTCCTGGAGAGCCGTGGTGTCTGCTGGGTCCCCAAGGACAAGAACTTGTGAGTGCCCCACTCCCTCCACCTCTTCTTGGAAGCCCACAGCTCCTGAGCCTCCTCTGTTTTTGGTTCTGCCCTAAGCGTCCTTCTCTAGAAACTAACTTCTGCCAAGTGTCTGGCCCCTCTGCCTGCTGAGTTTGACCTCCATGGGGGTTGTTATTTCAGAGTGATGTGGAGGGACTGGGAACAGTCACGGCAGATGGTGGGAGCACTACTAGCAGGCCGGGCCCACCAGCACCTTGTGGACTTTGACTGCCACCTTGACGACATCCGGGAGGATTGGACCAACCAGCAGCTCAACGCCCAAATCACCCAGTGGGTTGGTCCCACAAATGGAAATACCTGAGCCAGGGCCAGAGGGGAGGCTCAGGATCCAATAAAGAGACTTGGGCTGTTGGGCGATGGTATGACTAGATTTATTGTGCCTGGGAGGCAAGGTGAGGGAGAAACCTCAACAGACAGAAGGTGGGGAAAGTCTGGAGTCTCCTGTGAAAGTCAGGAAGGTCTCTGCTGGACCAGTCACAGAATGAGAGGAGGCTCTCAATAGATCATTCCCTTTGTTTCTCCCCTGGGCTTCTTGAGCTTCTCGAAGTTCTTCAGGATGATGTCATATAACACAGCCTATGGGGCCAGGGAAGGGTGGGGGTCAGCCGCAGGTCCCCAGTGGCTCTGTGCCCCATTTCTTGCCTTGTGGAGAGGTTGAGCTTTGATACCCTTCACCCCCAGCCCACAGGGTCAGGGAGTGGGTGGCCTGGGAAAGCTGCCTCTGCCCACCCCTGCCCTCGCCCCCTCACATAAGCGTTGCGGATCTCCATGACCATCAGCCGGATATCCCAGTACTCTGCCTCATCCAGTTCGTGCACCAGCTGCCGATAATCACCCTGTGGGAGACTCGGGTCAGGCCTGACTTCAAAGGTGTCCCTCCTCCCGTGCACCCTGACCTGGGCCTCACCTACCACGTGGGGCTGCTTAGCCGCTTTGGTCACAGCATCACCTCGCTCAGAGAAATACCTGTGGGAAGTAGAAGGGTGTGGAGTAGGGGGAGGAGGGAGCACAAGCCTCAGTCCCAGCCAAAGGCAGAGCAGTGGGCAATCACTCACTTGGAGATTTGAGTGTGGAAGCCTTCCAGCTTGGTGTGAAGGGTGGTCATCAGCTCAAACACTTTCTCCTGGGGAAAGAAAGCGAGGAGGAAAGTGTAAAAGGAGCATGGACGGGAGAAATAAGGAGGGCAGAGGAGTGGGGCAGTGTCCTCACCTGGACAGCCACTCCAAAATTGTTCCCATCCTCAATCCGAGGTATCTGCAGTTGCAACCAGGTGGTGACCTGGGAGGAGGGAACGGCATTGAAACCCCATCAGCCCCCAACCCAATTCCCAGGTTCCTGTCCTCCTTTGTTTCCCTGCTCACGGTGGGTGGAAGTATGCCACGTCTGTCCTGAACCCCAAAGCCTGGAATTCTGGCTTCACTTGCCGTGCCCTCTCCTGCTAAGACCTGGCAGGTGCCATGCCCAACTGGCAGGGACGAAGGAGGACAAAGGGTGGGGGTGGAAGTGGGAGGGCTCACCAGGTTGAGCTTCTCAATGACATCCTTGATCTCAGGCTTCAGGCGCTGCAGGAGGACCACGATCTTCTCATTGCAGTTCACTGGGCCACAAGGAGGACCTAGGAGGTGGGCACTGGGTCAGTCACAGGACTGGGACTGTGCCGGGCAAGGAAGAGGCATCCTTAGGGAGTAGCTCCTGGGAGGTGAGACACAAGTCCATTTCACCATAGTGATACCTTTGTCTTCATCTTCCCCTTTCTTCTTTTCATCCTTGTCTTCCTTCTGTAGGAAGAAGGGGTCTCTTAGGCAGGCCTAAGGCTGATTTTCCCCGTATTGGGTCCCTCCTCCCAGCTCCTGCCAACTTGCCTCCTGTTGTTTCTTCCGCTCCTCCTTCTCTTTCTCCTTGACTGGATCAGGCACTGGGATGTCCAGCGGGGCCTTCAAATTGCTCAGGTTGGCTTCATTGAGAGCTGGCTCCTGGTGCAGGGGGGTAGAAGGGCTGGAGGCAGGGGTGGGCTCTCACCTCCTCACTCTCATGGCCCAGCAGGCTCTCCCTTTGGCCCCTACTCTCTACTCCCTGCCCAGCCCCAGTACCTTTAAAAATGCATCCAACTCAGAAATCTTCTTGGGGAAATAGCTCCCGAGCAGGTTCTCTGTCTGTGTGTATGGTAAGGGTAGGGGAGGATGGCGGTCAGAATCAAATGCCCCTCCTAGGCAGTGAAGCAGGGCTGCCACTGCCCAGCAAGGAAGGGCTGAGCAGTGGGATTGGGTAGGGAGGGGTGGGGTGATGACGGGTCAGGTCTTACCTTAGTACATAGGTCTTCACGGAACACATCCACCTGTGGGACACAGGCAGCCCTTCAGACAACTGGCTTTATGGCCAGTCTATTCAAGGACTCAAGGACTCTTAGGGTTGTGTAGGGTCTGACTTGGGGAAGGGTGGAGTGGACCCAGGTGGGGCGGGATTTGGGAAATGAGAACATTCCTGGAGCTGAAGGGCGAAGGGTTCAAGCGGAAACGTCCCTAGTGTCTCCTGGGCTGTGGGAGGAGGGATGTAAGAGAGCCGCTGCGACTGGGGAAGGGGCGGAGTGCCCTGTGGAGTGGGCTCCGGGGCCTCCTGTGGTGGCAGGGCAGGGTCCGCTCCCAGTCTGTGTGTGGGCCTGGGCCCGGGGCCAGCGTACTTCCCCTCCACGCCAGCGCTCCGCTTCACCTCACCCCGCTGAACCTCGGCCGCCTCGCCTCTCTCTCTCCCGGCAGGCAGACCTGGCCGGGCTCCCCGGGCTCAGGTGCTCCGGGCACGGAGGCTCACGAGGGTTCGGATGACTGACCCCGACTCGAGTCGGGGGGCTGGGTGGGAGCGGGACACGTACGCCCTCAGCCTCTCGGGGCCACGCCTCCCTGATGGGCCCTTCCTCGAACCCGCAGCGCTCACCTTGGCTTGGGCTTCGGGCAGGACCCTGAGCGTGGCCATGGCCGGGGCGGCGGCCTAGGGCCGCACGCGGAGCGAGGAGTGGGCACGGGGAAGGGAAAGCGAAAGCAGCACTCGCTCCCCGCACTGCCCTCCTGGGTAGTGGAAGTGGAGGCACTGGAGGAGGCGGGGACAGACCAGAGAAAGGCTAGGAGCTGAGGGGCTCAGGGAGGCGGCCCAGCCGCGGCTCCCCCTAGAGCCCGAGAGGCGCGTTTCCAGCGCCCCGCCTCCCCGCTTCCCCGCCTCCCCACCGCTGCCAGTCTTTCGACTCCCCGCCTACCAACTCCGCCCACCCCACCTCCTCCCTCCCCGCCCTGCCTTCTACGTCCCCGCCTCCCCGGCCCCAAAGCCAGTGCCCACCTCTGAACTCCCCGCCTCCCCGCCTCCCCTCCTCCCCACCGCTGCCAGTCTTTCGGCTCCCCGCCTACCGACTCCGCCCAACCCACCTCCTCCCTCCCCGCCCTGCCTTCTACGCCCCCGCCTCCCCGGCCCCAAGGCCAGTGCCCACCTCTGAACTCCCCGCCTCCCATCTCCCTGCCTCCTGACAGCCCTCTGGCTCTCTTCTTTCCCTGCTCGTCCTGGGACAGTGATTAGCCTTATCTGGCTCTCTTCTTTCTTTTCTCGGTGCTGGAGCAAGACCTGGCCTCCCTTCCTTTGCCCTGCCAGCGGGGACCCCTGGCTCCGCGGGCATCATCTGGCTCAGTGACATTCAGACTCTGGCATCGCCCCATCACAGGGTCATAAGAGAGGGTCAGCTCTCTTATGACCCTTGTGGGCTCCATTCCTCTGTAACCCACTGTCCGCACAGCAGCAGGATTCCACCTTGCTCTTGCTTAAAACTTTCTCAGCTTCCTGTTGACCTTAGGATGAAATCCAAAGGACTTTCCTGGCCCAAAAGGCCTGTCTGGCACCTGTTCCCCTTCAACTTCACTTTCCTCTGCTTTCTCCCTCTTTCATTTCAGTTATAAATACCTGGACTTTCCAGCTGTTTCTCAGACCTGTTTGCAACAAGTTCATTCCTGTCTCAGGGCCTTTGTCCTTGCTAATCCCTTTGCCTGACATTCCCCTTCCCCTGCCTCAGGATGTCATTCCGTTCTCAGCTTAAATGTCACTTCTTCAGAGAGAACTCTATCTTCCTTATAAAGGAACTCCCTCCAAGTCTATTAGAAAGCAGCCTGTTTTAGTACCTTCATAGCACTATCTTTCTGATATTAGCCAGTTTATTTTTGGGGGATAGTGTGGTTCAGACCAGGGGCTGGCAAACCTTTTCCATAAAAGGCCAGATAGTAAATATTTTAGACTTTGTAGTGCCAGTAGGAACTACTCAACTCTGCCATTGTAGCAGGTAAACAGTTAAATGGATTAGCGTGGCTAGTTCCCATAAAACTTTATTTATGGACACTGGCATTTGAATGTCATGTAATGTTCACCTGTCAAGAAATATTCTTATTTGATTTTTTTTCAACCATTAAAATTGTAAAACCATTTCTTAGCTCTCAGGCCATTCAAACACTGGCCACAGGAGGGCTGTTGTTTGCTGATCCCCAACTTAGAACACAGACAACAGACCCATAATGCCTGGGTTAATCATTCTGGCTCCGATATTTACTAGTTGTGAAAAAGTTACTTAAACTCTGTGCCTCCATTTTCACAAGTGTACAATTGGAACGCTACCAGCCCTAGCTCATAGTGTTGTGAGGGCTAAATACGCGCGAATTTATAGACACTTAGAATGGTGCCCGACACACAGTAAGCACAAGTGTTTGCTATTATTATTTATGAGTTTATCATCAGGCAGTAACCCATGGGCCCCCAAACAGCAGAAAGCTTGTCTTTCTTATTCACATGGCAAGGAACTATGCTTGGCTTAATGAACATCTTTTAAGTAAATGAGCACATATAGACCCCCTATGGGAAGACAGGGTAGGAAGCGACTGTGAGTAGGGTGCCCAGATAGGCAGGCTCCTGAGGATGGCAGAGGGGGATTCAGTGCTGGAGGCAGGGAAAACAAATCAACCAGGCTGGAGATGGAGCATCTGCTCAGTGGGAATGCCACCCATACCTAAGGGCACTGCTACCCGACCTGGCAGTGCCAGTCCTTGACATCAGAGCCCCAAAGAGCTTGATGTCTGCAGGGACTAGGAGACTGAAAGAACAGGAGGGATAGCGATCAAGCACAGGGGCATTCAAGGTCAGCGACAGCAAGGTCTTGCTGAGGAAACCTGGCGACCATCACACTCTCTTCTTACCCTTCCCACCCTTTGCAGGTCCCGCCAGCCCAATGATGAGCGGAGCCAGAGCCAGGCCTAAAGTGCCTTTATTTCTTTCAGTTATGCTTGTGGCTGGAGTGGGGGTGAGGGAAGAGCCCATGGCCTGGGATCCCCGGAGACCAGGGCTGATGATACCAGCTGCCGTAGGTGAGGTACCAGGCAAAGGTCCCCACCGCGGCGCCCACGACCTTGTGAGTATATTGGTGGAAATAGATGACGGTGCAGAGCAGCAAGAAGTTCCAGAGGCCCAGCAGCAGCACGTTGAGCAGGAAGACAAGGCGCAGGGGTGCGCCGGCGGGCAGCCCGTGGGCCAGGTACTTGGCGAACACTGCTGCTTCCTCGGCCATGAGCAGGCAGCAGAAGGTGAGCAGGAAGGTGTGGGAGGAGACGGTGTAGCCCCGCCACTGGTGGCCGGCCGCCAGGCAGCTGCGGCGGTCCGGCAGCTCGCGGAGCAGCAGGCCCTGGGGCAGAGGCTCGAAGCAGGAGCCCGTCAGGTCCTCGATGAGCAGGAAGGCCCGGCCGGCACCCCGCCACACAGCTGCCCCAACCACCAAGCGGCTCAGGTGCCGGGCAGTCACTGCCACGCGCCGTGTAGCCAGGAACACCACCAGCAACACGAAGCCCCCCAGGAAGGTGCACGTCCAGCCCCATGCTGAATTCACAAACTTTCTGTGGCAGAGAAGAGGGAGGGCTGCTGAGACCCCCTCAGCCCCATCTCCCCACCCTGCTCTACGTTCCCATCACGGCCCTGCCTCCAGTCGCATCTGTCGTTCCCGGTTCTCTGTTTCCTGGGCCCTCTCCCCCTTCTCCCCCCATGCACTTGAACTTGGCCATCTCCTTAGCGGCCCATTCAGCCTTCTAGGGCCCATGTTTCCTCTTCGGCGCTGCTCCTGTACCCCCATGACTCTGTTCCCCTCCCCCTCTGACCTTCTCCTCAACCTCCTAGCCTATTTTTAGTGTCCTGGACTGGCAAGAGCACAGAAACCTGGAGGAGGGAGCTGGGATCCCAGAGCCCAGGGAGCCAGCACCCACGGCCTCGAGTGGACTCACATGTTGAAGAAGTTGCCGTGGCTGGCAAAGACGGTCCGAGGGTTGACATGGAACTGCAGAAGGGGCCCGAAGATGACCACTGCTGCCAACCAGGCATGGTAGAGGCGCCGTAAGCAGGGGCTGCCCAGGAGGCGGGCAGCCTGTTCGCTTCCAAAGTATAGCAAAGCAGAGGCCACCCAGAGCAGCACCCTGACCAAGCAGCCCAGCAGTGCCCAGATCTGGGCCCCGGCCCCCCGCCCTGCCCCCACCGCCGGCCCCCGCTCCATGTTCCCTCCCCTCCCCACTAACAGCTTGCTCTGCTGGGCAGCTGAGGAGGGGCTGATGGGGCTCCCCCTGGACAAGGACAGACAGTGACAGGTGTGGCAGACACAGGGCAGAGCCCTGTTGGCAGCTGGCAGGCGGGGGAGAGGGGCGGGGGGCAGTAAGGGGCTGGGGCGGAGGGCTGCCACGTCAGCAGTGTTCTCGCCTTGGGTGTGTGTCCTGACAGCAGCCTGTGTCCTTCCCTGTTAGTCCTGTGCCTCCTTGACCCTCTAGGCTGGAACCATGTCCTAGTTCATGTTTCAGGGCCACGACCGAAACATGGGATGTTTTTGGCCACAGCCTGTTTGGGTCTGCCTGTCTCTGTTTGGTCAGCCAAAGTTTCACCCCCACCCTGCCCAGGTCGGACTCTCAGAGCCCCGAAGATCAGGTTCACTCCCAGGTGATAGTGGGTGGTGGAGACCCTAGAAGGAAGATCCCCAGCCTGGAGTCCATCAAATCCTAAGGTTGTGTCCCCCAACCAATTACTCTGGGACTTGGCCTCCCAGCCTTACCACTGAGGCTGGACCCATACGGCGGTCAGCAACCTACCCAAGGGAAGTCCCTGATATTCAGTAACTGTTTTGAGATCCCTTTTTGTCTTCCTTCCTCATTCCTCAAAACTGGTGGTGGGATCTCAGAGCACAGTGGAGGCCTGTGAAGTAGTGAAAGGAATGAGCAAGAAAGGGCACCTGGGTTCTGGCCCAACTCTGTGACTTTGAGAAAATCAACTAACCATCCTTGGTCCTCAGTGCCATCATCTGCAAACTGACCGAGATGGATTAACCAATCAGGATCCTTGCAGATCCTACAACCCACACCTTGACATAGTCTGTGCTCAGGGATCCTATACCTGAAGACTTACAGAAGCACTCACACGTTTTTAAGTTGACACAAAATTTTACATTGTAATTTTAAATAGTTGCAAAGGACATAATTTCCAGTGTATCGTATATGTTGACATTTCAAAAATAAAGCTATCTTTATCACTCTTTTAAATATATCCAATGGAATCTAAACACTACAGTGATTATATACCTCATGGTTTTTCATTTAAAAACATGTGACAAGATCTTTAGAGTCAGAAATAACACTTCCATTCTTTCCCCACAGAAATTATCCTAATGTTTTTATGCCTGAAAGTCTTTCATTGATCACACTTCTCTGCCAAAAGGAGTAGATAATTTGAAACAATTTTTACACATTTCCTGTGATCACAAGGTTAAACTTTTTTTTCTGTATTGAATTTCCTATTTTTTACTAGTACAAATTTCAAAATTGTTAGTAGTACAAAATGTATTATTTGTACAACAAACATTCCACACAGTTTGATAATTAATAATAAACTAAAATTGTATTGGAAATGCATTTTTTTTCAAATGGAACTTATAAAGGTTTCTTTTTTTAAAATTTATTTATTTATTTTTGGCTGCATTGGGTCTTTGTTGCTGTGCGCGGGCTCTTCTCTAGTAGTGGTGAGCGGGGGCTACTCTTTGTTGCGGTGCATGGGCTTCTCATTGCGGTGGCTTCTCTTGTTGCGAAGCATGGGCTCCAGGTGCACGGGCTTCAGTAGTTGTGGCATGCGGGCTCAGCAGTTGTGGCTCGCGGGCTCTAGAGCGCAGGCTCAGTACTTGCAGCACATGGGCTTAGTTTCTCCACGGCATGTGGGATCTTCCTGGACCAGGGCTCAAAGCCGTGTCCCCTGCGTTGGCAGGTGGATTCTTAACCACTGTGCCACCAGGGAAGCCCAGAAATGCATTTCTTAATGAGAAGAATAGATGGCCCTTGGGGCCTTGACTAAATGAGGCTTTGAGGACACTAATAATTTTAATTGGCCTCTACCTTTGGCATCCTGGAGGTAAAACAGTTCTGGGTGAGACAGGTTGGCATCTCTGGGTGAAGAGGCAGAGGGGGAACGAAAAGGGCTGGTGGGAAAGGAGATCTGCATGACAGTTTCATGCAAGCGGATCAATGGAGGAAAGAGAGCATGTGGAGGCCAAGCATCTGGACAATTTCTTTTATTTTAAAAAATTTATTTATTTATGTATTTATTTAGGCCACACCGCGAGGCATGTGGGATCTTAGTTCCCCTACCAGGGATCGAACCCGTGCCTCCTGCAGTAGAAGCTCAGAGTCCTAACCACTGGACTGCCAGGGAAGTCCCTTTATTCTTTTAAAACTACCTGCTTTGCTGCTGAATAGGTACATCTTTTAACCCCTTGCTGTGTCTTTAAGACCCCCTGGAGGTGTGCATCCAGGTTCCTTAGAGATAATGGGGAAGATCAATCAGAGCTGCTCCCCTACTGACCATACCATGGGTCTGCCCTGGGGCATGGTGCCTGACCTCTGCACACCTCCATTTCCTCACCTGTAAAAAAGGGTGGCTGTGAGGTGGATAAGGTTCTAAGTGTGAAGTGCCCAGATGGGACCTGGCACCAGTGCCCACCAGGTGCTCTCTGGCTCTGGGCTACTTCCTTCCATAGACTGGACCAGCTCCAGGGCAGAGCTGATGTGGGTGTTTCAGGTTCTCATCTAAAATGTGTTTATTTCCTGTTATCTCTATTTCTGCTTGCTGGGAAGTTTCTGAGGTTGGTGAGGGACTCCCTGTTGCAAAGCTCAGTTAACTAATGATTTTGGTATTTCCGTTCATCTTGGGGCATCAAAGCAGTGTTTTCTCCCACAGAGGAGCATATCTGAAGGCTCTGTTGAAACTGTTTTCTTGAAGTGAGAGGATAAAAGATCTCAGACAGGAAAAAGAGAGAGACAGACGGACACTAAGCTAGGTTCCCACAGAGAGTTTATTGAGGGAGCCAAAGCCAGTGAGAGGACGAAGGAGTCCTACTTCAACATCCCTCCTCGAAGCTGCTGGCCTCCTGCGCGAAGGAACACTTGGGGAGGGGAGGGCCCGCCCTGTGTGGGGTCACACGGAGCCTCTCACACCACAGCCTGCCTACCCCAAAGACCCAGACACGCGAGAGAGAAGACGTAATTCCCAGCCAGGGAGGGTGCTGAGGACACACCTTCCGCATTCCCCCCTCCCCTGAGGGGCTAGAGCTCTAGCCATTAGGACCTCTGGAAGAAAGGCAAGGACGCCTGGCCCCGATTGACCAGTTTAGTCCTCAACGCGCGAAGGCCTGGGCAATGGGCCTGGTTCAGTTCAGACCTAGCCCCAGGCATCTACTCTAGGAGCTAAGACTTAACATCCAAACAAGATTAAAAACACTCAGGACGTTACTCCTACTGACCAGATAATGGCAGTCCTGCCAGACCCTGACCAGAGACGGAGACCCAAGTTGATGGGTGTGAGCATGTGAGAAGACCACTCTGCCCCAAGGGGAGGATCTCCCTCCTGGGGCTTAGCTAGAGGGCCGAAGCCTGGGCTTCTGTTTCTCCCCACCCAATGCCACTGATTCCCCAAAGATCCCCCAGAAGGGAGAAAGGGAGGAGGCGGAGAGATGTCAAAAGGCTCACCCATGAATGGGGCTGGAAGTCAGATCTACTGGGGTGAGGAAAAGGCTGTAGAGGGGTGGGACATTGGGGCAGGGGTGCTCGGGTGTTCCTCAGACTCTGGCATGTCATCCTGGAAGTACTCAGCCTGGCGGTACTGCCACAGACGCAGGTTCCCGTCCCACTGCGGGGCAGAAGGTGGCAAGTAGTCAGGAGGCACTGCTCCCTCCTGGGCCCAAGTCCCAGACACACACTGGCCCCCCTAACCACAGCATCCTCACCGAACTGCTGACAATCTTCTCCTCGAAGGGGTGCCAGCTGACGTCACGCACACAGGCCTTGTGGTTGGTCAGCTTCTTCACGATGTGGCCGCTGAGGAGGTCGTACACTGTCCAGGAAAGGCCAGAGTGGAGAGGGGCCGCCAGAAGACCTTCGAGCCACCCCTCATCTCTCTCTGAGCAGCACCACTTACCTGCCTCTCAGACAGCTTCCCACTTTCCCAGGGGAGCAAAGCCCATGCCCGAGGATGGTGTTAGTTTCTTTTCCCTACCTCAGGTTGAGGGTATGGTCTAGCAGAGCTTGGGTATCTCTGGCCCTTAGCTAAATGTCACAGGGTCTACAGTTAAGAAAATGAAATGTGGCTTTAAAGTAGCCATTTTCTTAAAAGCCCACAAGATATGGAAGACACCACAAAAGTGAGCAATGGGCTGTCTCCACAGACTTGTGAACGTGCTGTTCCTTTTCTGGACGTGGGTGCACCTTTCTCTCTCCCTGGATAGGCCTCCATGTCAGGGCCTCCCTAGGTTTGGCACTGTCTTAGGCACCTGTGACTGTGTATTTCTTTTCGTGCATTCCTCCTACTTCAGTGGCTGTACATCTTTTACTACTTGCTGCTGTCTTCTTGTGTCATTCTGTTTGTCTCTGTTCCCTCCTACCTTTCATCTGCAATCTCTTCCCTTGACTGGCTGAAAAACAGAACTCAGTATATTTTTGGCAATCTAGTATATTTACTGACTAGAATTCTGTGTTCCTTTTCTTAATTTAAAATGCTGATGAATAGAATGTTTTCTCTTTCTCCGTTTAAGCCTCCCTGCTCCAGGCTAAATGAAATTTCACTTGTAATTGTCACTGGGCTTCTTAAGGTAGTCACTGGTGGTTACAGGTAGAATGCCAGGGGAACACGGCTGCCCTTCCCGAGGCCCCCTGTTCAGACACAGTCCTTACCGACCACTTTGCCAGTGGAGCAGCCACTGTAGATGAATTGCTGGCCAGTGCTATGGGTGGGGGAGAATCGGCAGCGGATGAGGGTATGCAGCACCCCATGGCCCCGGTAGGTCATCAAGGAGCTGTCCCCTGGGAGCTTCAGCTTCCGCCAGGCTGGGGAGGGATGCAGGGTGAGCCCTGGGTTAGGGAGTCTGGATTCCCCTGTATCACTGGTCCTCAGCAAAGACTGATGCTCAAAGACAATCGCCTTTGCAATTCCCAACTGGTGGCTCTTTCCCCATCTAACAGTCAGCTGATACACACCAATACGGCTCTGCTGATGGTCAAGACGCTGAAATACTTTTGCATTCGTAGGTTTGGAGGGATCCCCAGCCCCTACACTGAGAACCCCTGGCTCTCCCATGGTTCAGCAAACGAAGAGTTAATGCCTGGCAAGGGGGAGGGCTCCAGGCTTTGGCCCATCCACAGCGCCCATGCCAGGCCTTGCCAGGGGTTAAATGTTTTAACTATCACCCCCGACCCTTCACTCTCCAGATCTCGGGTTCTACATCCGCTCTCACCTTTTTTGGGCACCTGCTGCCAGCGGTAGTCCCAGTTTTGCTGTGTGGCAGCCTGGCGAGAGGCTTCCATGCCTTCCCGGCTAGAAAAGCGTCGGATATCCCAGAGCTTGATGGTCTGGTCTTTGGAGTTGGAGATGAGATACCGGGCATCTCCCTGTGAATCCCAAGATGGATAATGAAGCATCGGAGCTTGCAGATGTCAGTGTCTGTCAGTCCAGCTCCCCCTCCCCAGCTCAGGAGTATGAACCCTGGTCCTTCAACTTTGGTTGCCTCTTTCTTCATCCAGGTGGGCCTCACCATTGGTTTCCTACCACAGACCCCACACCCTGGCTAGGTTTCCCCTTCTTTGCCTAGGGCGCTGGCTGGGCTCCTGTTCTATACTGGGTCAGATCGTCTTCTACTCTTCTTGTACAGAAAGCCCTGCTCCTTGAGGAATGGTGGGTACCGATGGACCTCACGTCTCGTGGCTTAAGCCTCTTCCCTAAACTCCAGCTCTTGCAAACCTTGGCTAATGAGGAGCTTGGCGAGTTCCCACACCCGTCCACTCTGACACCCTCCTGGACAACCACAACCTCAGTCGCCTGGCTGTGCAGTCCTGACTCTACGCCCACCTTGCTGTCAATGAAGGTGATGCCATCTTGATGTCCAGCCAGCGCACCCACGGGCTTGGGGTCATCCTCCCGCATGGTGCGTCGATCCCACACTTTGCAGATGGCATCGTCACCCCCGGAGAACAGGATTTGGGAGCTGATGTCAGCAAAGGCCACCGCATTCACATCATCCTCATGGGACTCAATCTAGGGGAGAAGGGGGCCAGGTCTTTCTAGGTCTTCCAATCGGCCAAGGACCAGGAGGCAGAGGCTTCAAGTCTCGGGAGCAATACCTGAAGGGTACGTCGGTTCTGTTCTCGATCAAAGACGTACAGGCAGCCATCATTGGCCCTGAAAGGGAAGGGAAAAAGAGGGTTCTGGAGCCAGGACCAAGAGGACCCATGCTACGTGTGCTCTGGAGAGACTGTTGTCTCGAAGTCCTGCTGAGGGGAGAGCCCTTCTCTCTTCTTATACAGGAGGTGGGAGAAGAGTTAGCTGTGTTTGCAAGGAGGTTTGAGACCTCCCATCTCATGCTGCAGAAATGGTGAGTGAGAAGTGAAGCAACTCATAAACCTTGGCCCCGGAGAAGGCCTGGTTGTTCTCCACAGCTGCCTGGGTACAGGTGTCCAGTGCAGTCTCTGTAACGGCAGAGCTGGTCTCTGGGAGAACTCCTATCTCATTAAGTGACAGAGGCATCCCCACAAACACTCACCCTCCTAGCACTTCTCGCCCATCTGAGGAGACAGCGATGGAGAAGACAGCAAAGCGACGCTCATCTGGCCTGAAAAGAGCAAAGGAGGAGCTGCGTTAAGTGGACTTCCCTTTAGCCCTGGTTAATCTATACAGAATCTGATGAGGGCCGTGGGGCACACTGCTGAGAGAAAAAGAAGTCGTGCCAGCACGTGCCAGAACGTGGAGCACCTCAGTGAGAAGCCGGGAAGAATCCTGCAGCCATCTATTTTACTCTGGTCCTCTGGCTGACAGGCTGGGTGGTCCCCTCCCAGGAATCCACAAAGAGAAACTTGCAACCAGTGTACTTTTCCCTCTAAGCAGGAGTTCCAGTTCAAGAGGTTTGCTCCTGGAGAGCCTTCCTTGAGAAGTTTCTGATGAGTCTAACCAGGAAAGGAAGCCAGTACCTTAGATCCAGGGCAGTATGTGTGTCTCCCTCCCCGTAGATGTTGCAGATATGAACTAAGAGAAGCAAGAGAAACAAGAATCTTTCAGGGCTGAGGTCAGGAGGGTGGAAGTGAAGCTAGGGAGGAGATGGAACAAAAGGGAAGGATGTTGGACCCTGGGAGTGATCTGCCCAGGAGAAGGCGTGGAGTCATGGCATGGAGGAGATGGGCATTTGGAGACCTCAGGTCCCAGGCTGAAGAGATGATGGTGGTCTGGGGAACACTCACTGTAGTCAGACCAGCTGGAGTAAAGGAAATGGTTCCCGTCAGGGGTGAAGGCCACATCCAAGACGCTCCAGCCTACATCCCGGGCCTTGATGCTCTTGAATTTATGAAAGCGGCCATACCGGCAGTCATACAGTCGGATCGTCTGGTCTGTGTGAGTGGGGATCAGGCAGAATTAGGGAACACCCTCCTGGAATCCTCCCTAGATCAGACCTTTCTCACTCACCACTCATCTGTGGAATCTTCCCTTGATCATGGGATGTGTTCTAGCTAAGCATCCCTAAGCCAGGGTCTGAGCTCCCTGGGTCTGGGGCTTTCTAGCCTCAGTCAGGGAGAACGTCTGTTGTTCTAGGGCAGTTGGTAGGACTAGGGTCTGGTACCTTGGCAAGCAGACATGAAGATTTGACCATCTTTGCTGTAGATGCCACAGAAAGCCTTCTGAGAGTAGGTATCAGTGAAGCCCAGATCATTGGGCAAGAAGCTGGGAAGCAGAGGGAAAGTGAGGGTAAGGGGAGCTCAGGATGGGGAATGTCCCAGTTTGCAGAATCCTAACAGAGCTGGATGTGAGTACAAGGGCATTCTTCCCTTTGGCTTTGGGTATAAGCCCCTTTCTTTGAATCATTCTATCATCCTCTCAATTGCTATACTTTTCCACTTTGTTCACTCTCAAAGCCTCAACCCCACTTAACCTAAACTTAATATCCCTGAGGATCCTTTAACACTGATCCCTTCACAGTTTAGGAAATCAGACCTATCTGGCCCTTGGAACCTCTCCACCAAGCCCCATACTCACTGAGACATCATTCGAGACCGTTCTCCAAGGGAGAAGCTTCCCTGGTGGCAGAGGCCCCGTTCTCTCTAAAGGAAGGGATTGGGGAATATTGCTAGCAGAAACAGAGGGCCACTTCAGCCACACCAACCCCCGTCCTCCAAAAATATTGCTCTTGCTACAGAAACGAACCCCACACACAGTAGTATGTCCCACCAAACTCCAGCTCAGGCTGGCTAAGAGCTCTCCAGCTCCAGCACTTGAGGCATCCTTGGGAAGTTTGCTTCCCTCTTCTCTGGGATTGTAGCTTCTGGCTGCATTGATAGGCCTGCTGCCAGGCTGGCTGGAAGTAGAGAGGCCTACCTGGTGCAGCATTTGAGGAAAGCTGTGCTCCCGGGCTGCCCGCCTAAGCCCCAGCCGCCCTGTGGCCAATTCCACTTGTGTCTTGATCTCATTGCATTCCAGCTCCCGTGTGTCAGGGGTTGCATCCACTGTGAGTACCAAACAGAAGTTTCATCCTAGGTCTTTTCCAGCCTCAGAGGACAGTTAGCAGAGCTGTGCTCAGTCTACTCAATGTGACTGAATATACTGGGGCTGCAAAGACTCCCTCATTCCCTGAATTATCTCATCTTTTTCTTTCAATTTTTGCCGAAGTTAGTTTTTTTTTTTTTTTTTTTTTTTTTTATTTTTATTTTTATTTTATTTTATTTTTTTTTTTATTTTATTTTTTTTGCGGTATGCGGGCCTCTCGCTATCGTGGCCCCTCCCTTTGCGGAGCACAGGCTCCGGACGCGCAGGCTCAGCGGCCATGGCTCACGGGCCCAGCCGCTCCGCGGCATGTGGGATCTTCCCGGACCGGGGCACGAACCCGTGTCCCTTGCATCGGCAGGCGGACTCTCAACCACTGCGCCACCAGGGAAGCCCCGAAGTTAGTTTTTAAAAAAGGCTTTCTAATGGAAGTCCTCTGATATTATGTCTCAGTCTGCCTTTCGTCTTACCGGGTGGGTTGTATCGGTCTCCAAGACGACCATCCCAGGCACTGTCATGCTCTTCCTCCGAGTCCGAGAGGGCCTGGATGAGCTGTAAATTTGCTGCACCTCCTCCCTGCACCAACCTCACTTGGCCTCTGTGGAGAGACCCCCCCATGATAAAGGGGAGGATCCCTTCCCCAAATCAACCAAATTCAGAGTCAATAGCTACGTAGTTCTTATGTAGTTCTTAGACCACCTTGTCCTCAAACCCTCATACTGTCCCCATTTTGAGGTTTGAGGCTGACTAGACCTTGGCTGTTATTTTGTCTCCTATAAGACACACTGGGAAACTAATTCTCACTCTTGCAGCAGGAGTAGAAAACCCCAACATTGCATGGATGTTGACAGATCTACTAAATTGACTTCTCAGAGAGCTAAAAATTCTGGGAGCATTTCCTTCTGAGCCTCTGCCCAAGAAGTCCAGCATAGAACGTGGTTTTCTGAAGGGATTCCCAAGCTCGTCTTCTCCCCAGGGAGCCATAGCTAAGAACCAAAGCCAGCTGCACCCCTTTCCAGTCAATTCCTGGTGGTCACTTCCCTCAAAGCATTCTTTCCTCAAGAACAGGATTAGAGTTAGGTTAATTTAAACTTGTTTTTCAAGTAAATCCACGTGGCCTCATATCATGTGTCAATAACTTCACTTAAGTTCAACACCCACTTCCCTAACTCTTTTCTTCACCCCTCACATCACTCCCTTCCCACCAGGGAACCCCCCCACCCCCCCTTTTTTTTTACTTACTTGGAAAATAGGTTACATTTGTGTAGTCATAGGTAGAGAGACTACCTTGAACAGTCCCCTCAAACACAAGAGCCAGCCATCCTGTTGACCCTCCCTAGGCAAGAACCACTCTTACTGGGTATGAAGCTGAGTGCGGAGAGTGTCCAGCAGGGAAAGCTGTTCTGCTCAAACAGAACAGCTGTCCTGGGCTAATCTCATTCCCTATTCTCTGTAACTCCCCTGACTGGAGCTGGGATCAAGGGGCTGTGGTGGCACCTGGTGGGGAAACACCAGGGGGTAAGTTACCTGCGTAGGAGATAGGCCAGTACCTGGGCCAGATCCACATCTTCATCCTCCTCTTCCTCTTCCTCACTCCTACGCAGGCCAGTCCCTCTTCGGGGCAAGCCCTCGGAAGGGTCTCCGGACCCACTTCCTGCGCTGCTGCTGTTCCGTGATCCCATCTTCTGGTCACAGCATCCTTAAGTCCTGTGCAGGGACTCCTCCTGTCACCTCCTTGGATTTGGTGAAAGCAAAGCCTGCTCTAGAAACACCAGAGTCTCCTGAGATACGATAGTAGCTGTCTCTAGGAGGGCGACCCTACCTAGAGACTGAGATCCCTTCTCCTTAGCCTGTAACAACTCCCAAGGCTTCGGGAACACAAACCTTTCCCGATCCTGTGAAGCAAAAAAAGCAGAGTGAAGCCTAGGGCACGACCCTAGCTCACCAGTAAGAATCCTTTGAAGAGGAATTCCTCAGTTTCTACCTCAAACTCACCTATCAAAGTCCCTGGGGTGGGGGTGGATTCCCAGGTAACCTCTCTGGCCGGCGAATCAAAACCCCTCGCGGAAGAAAGCGTCCCATTAGCTTACCCCATCTAACCAATCAGAAGCCTTAGGAGTCAGAGCCCCCCCCCCGACGCCCCCCTTATCGGCCAATCAGAGAACTCCCTTGCGAAAGCCGGCGGCAGCAACAACCAATGAGGTTAAAATTCGGCCTACACCCCCCCTCCTTCCTTGCCTCACGCCCACGTGGTGTACCGGGGGTGTGTACACTAAGCGGGGGTAGGCAGGGAAAAAGCCGAGAAGCACCTCCCACAAAGCCGGCGGTTACCGCCCCGCGCGAGACCACCCACCAGCTAGGAGCGGTCGTAGGGCCCGGAGCGGCGCGAGGCCTTGTTTACAACGACTGCCGCCGCGGAGTCGGCCAACCACTTCTCCGTCACGCGCCTCCTTCGACACTCATCTCCCGGCTCCGCGTCTGGCTGACTGCAGACGTCACGCGACGCTCCTGGTGGCCCCGCCCCCTTGGCCCGCTCACTGGACAGCTGAGCGCGGTGATTGACAGATGGGCGGGAGAAAGTGCTCAAGGGGTTTGAGGGGAGGAGAAAGCGCGCGACCCAGTAGGGGCAGTAGCTCCTTGTTGTGGGAGGAGTAAGTAGGGAATCGGCTGCTTCCTGAATCAGAGACAACGGAACTAGACTTAATGGACGAGGGGCGGGGCTTACAAAAGAAGTTGGTGTGCTTCCGAGAGGTGCCTTAGCAAGGGGTACAATTTGCTGTCGGTCCCTTAGGTTAATTGGGCTTCGCACTTTTCAGGCGATCTCTAAGGGCCTACTCTTTCCTCCCCTGGTCCCTGTCCGGCTTTAGCTTTTCTCTTTTCGCCGGCTGCAGCTACAGCCGTCCTTGCCCTAAGGGGTGCCCCGGGCTTTTGGGACGTGCTCAAGTCACAGGCCTTCGCACCCGCCCTTCCGGGCTTAGCTTCCGGAAGCCTTGTTCTTGTGGGGACCGCCCTTTCTAGACCGCCCGTTAGCCGTTTTGGCAGCTTTCTAGATGACCCCTGGCTTCCCTCCGCGCTCTTTGCAGACGCTCCCTTAGCACCCCCAAGTGTCTCCGCCCGCTTTTCGTCTGTTCCACTCAGACTCCTCCTGGGCCTTCAGGGATTTGCGAACTTTTCTTAGACCATCTGTCCTTGGGGTGCTTCTCCGCCGCGGGCCGCTTGTCCGGGATGTGCACGCGCGGCGCCTCCTACCCCCTCCTCCGGGTTTATGAGTAACCCGGCTGAGTCCAAGGCCAGGACTTGTGTACCTCGGGATCCTCGCCCGTGCTGGGTGGGTTGGCGGGGGTGGGTCGAGCGACCGTGCCGAGAGCATAGGCCCAGGGTCCAAGCTGCACCTCAGCGCCCCCAGCCCGCACTCTCTTAGAAGTGCTGCTTAGGAGAGCGGGGGCCCTTGGATTCCCTGGCATCTCCTTCTGGGGCTCGCTCTCGCTCGGAGGGAGAGGGTGTGGTTAGCCCTTCGGGTGATGCCTCCTGGTTTCTAGATCGCTAGATCGGACCTTAGTATCTGTGGTCACCAGGGCGGCTTCAGAGGCCCACACTTGCCTTAACGTTCTGCCGTCACCTTTTGAAATTCTTAAAAGTCTTTGAGCAAGCGCCCCACATTTTCCTCTTGCTCTGGGCTCTACTAATTATGTAGCCGGCTCTAACCGTCAGCCATCTCCTATTGCTAGGTTACTTACTATCTGCCCTATAGTATTGTCTCAATAAATCTTAGCTTTATTTAGAAATAAATTCTAAATTTATAAATTATAAAATAATTCTAAATTATAAATCAAAGAATCTTAGGAGTCTGGTTTCTGGGTTGTCCAGCCTGGAAAATCTGGAATCATTTTCCAAAATGATCTTTCCCTCCTCTTTGCCCTTTTAATTCAGTTCTTCAAGTCCTATGGATTCTTAGCTGATTAGTTGAGGTGGTTTTTCAGGGTCATCACCCAACATTAAATTTTTATTATGTCACGCCTCTCCTAGTTAGTTGATCTGCTAGAAATATTCTTCTCTAATAGCATTTAGTTCTTAAGAACCTACAAATGGTTCACTATTGTTTATTGTTTCAAATACAAACTTCCAAACCTGGTTGTCTTTTTTACTAGCCTCATTTTTTTGTTACTTCTGCCAAGCAAATATGGCCATAATTCCTTGCTTGTTTCCCCCTCTGCACCTTCCCAGAAGAATTTCTTATCTGGGGGAAGCTTTATCTCTACCAGTCAGACTCCCTTCTTTATGACCCAGTGGTGTCGCTTCTAAGAAATCTAGCCCTGACCTCTATGCTAAGTCTAGCAAAAATGTTTATGTTCAGCAGAGCAATTATTGACAGTAGTAAAACACTGGAAACAAAATAGATCCAAACACACTGCTACGGAATGGGATTGGTTAAATAAATGATGGTCCATATGGTAGACAAAAATGCCAGGGAGCCATTAAAATTATGTAGTCTTCTATTTTTACACTGTGGGAAATTGTGCAAGTTACATTTTTAGGTTTAAAAAAGGTGGTAGTTCTTCTGGTGACATGTGGTGGATGCAAAAACAATATGGTTTAAATTTGCATTTAAAAAGTATAAAAATACCTGGGCTCATTACATCATTAAACAAATAATAAAATGGAGAAGGCCTTGCATGAACTAATGACAAAGATACGGTATGAACAAAGCATCATGGTTAACACAATTCGACTACCTGAGGTCCACAGAAAACAAAAACTTCTGTTACACTCATCTTAACTCATTTTTATTATTTATTTTTAAATTTTAAAAATAAATTTATTTATTTTTGGCTGCATTGGGTCTTCATTGCTGCACACGAGCTTTCTCTGCGGCTAGCGGGGGCTACTCTTCGTTGCAGGGCGCGGGCTTCTCATTGTCATGGCTTCTCTTGTTGTAGAGCATGGGCTCTAGGCGTGCAGCTTCAGTAGTTGTGGCACGTGGGCTCAGTAGTTGTGGCTTGCAGGCCCTAGAGCTCAGGCTCAGTAGTTGTGGCACACGGGCTTAGTTACTCCGTGGCATGTGGGATCTTCCCAGACCAGGGCTCGAACTCGTGTTTCTTGCATTGGCAGGCGGATTCTTAACCACTGTGCCACCATGGAGGCCCTTAACTCATTTTTAAATTAACCTCTTTCCTCTTCTCCTCCTTAGCTTACAAATCTTTTTAATTTACAAGTGCAGTTTTAAACTGAATAAAATCTAAATTCAAGCCTTTGAAATATGGAATTTGTATATTATTGAATAAGACATTTCAGTCATGGTAAGTGTTAAAAAGAAAAATCTGAGGTTTTATGGCCAAAACGAGTCTTTAACATCAAATTCTAAAGAATATAGGATTTCATCTCTGGATCCATTGGTTGATTTCTGAATGTAAAAAGATTTTTAAGCCTATGAAGTTGATTATATCACTTGTGACTTACATTATTTTAAAAATGTATATGAGCTTTTCTATGTTAGGCTATACAATGTGTTTCATTGAAAGACAATGGTGTTTCTTTAAAAATAATGAAGTCATTTTGATAAACTTTATTGGCCTTCCCTCTCATGATTTTGAAATTTGGCGTGTTGCTTGGTGACAATTTGTAAGTGCTTTTCATTTGGGCAGCCTCCACTCTCCCCAGCTACACTTAAAGCCACTTGAAGCCACAGAGAGGTTTTCTACCTTTAGCACCCATTTTAGGACTCGTTCTAGAAACTGCTCTGTACATGTCAGCTAGTTGACTTCCGATCTGACCTGCCTTGGGCTGTTCCCGGCTCATTAGCATCTCCACCAGGGGGCGGGCTGAGCTTGAAAGGAGAGAAGGAAAGTAAATTTTTCTTTCTTTGGCTACCCCTGTCCTCTCTTTCCCCAGTCCCAGCTCCCAGCCTGGTGACTGCACAGAGCTCCTGGGACACGTGTACAGCTTCAGGCAACACAAGGGAAAGTTCTGTCTTCCGAAGTGACGGATGACGTGTGTTTATAACTTATCTTCTTGCAGCATGTTCGATGTAGAAGGAACGGGGGAAGTATGCTAGTTTGCCCAGGACTTAAAGTGTGTTGACTATAAAGAAATTGAGTAATTATGGGATTTCTAATACTCTTGTCTCCTATGTCCCTGGGAACCAGAATTTTTTGTGTGGTGATAGGAGTTACAAATGTGATATAGAAGTCAAAAACCCTTTAGCCCTGAGTTTGAATAGGGACTATCAGTATGAACCCATGAGGTGTTTTATCTTCCTATCCCCATTCAGTGAAAAGATCTAGAAACAATCTAGTAGCAATAAACACTCCTACCACCTAAATCTTAAAATACCATTTCCCATGGAAAGAAACCAGAGCTTGGGGTAATGGTTGATTCTAGGTCTAGGGTAGGAAATGTACAAGATGAGCATGGAACAACTTACCATTCCAGGTAGCGAAGAAGCCAGTAAACATCATCAGGGTAATGTCAAAAGGACTCAGAAGCCAAGCTTATGGCCAAAGATGGGATAATTTGAGCATTATAAGGATAATTTAATAAACATTAAGTATGTTTAAATCCATGAGTTCATAATGGGTGTGTGTGTGTGTGTTACTAATTGGTCGCCTTTTTGAAGAATGATATGAAGCCAAATCGTTATTTTGAAGACGGTAAATAAAGGAGAAGAATCAAGCAGTTACTTGCTGTTCTTATATAAACTGTACCTTTGAGTGATGAAATAGAAGATAAAAGGAGTGTCCCCTTGTAAAATTATTCCAACTATTATGACAGAGTTTGAGTACAGCTGTTTTGAAATCCCTAATAAATGAATGAATCTAGGCCTTGAGCATCTAGGCCTGGATTCTTCAATGGTTAAACTGAAGGAAAATTAGAGAGTGGAGGGGGAACCTGTAGATTGAAAGAGACTTAAAAGGCATATACTTTTTTTTAAATGTGCAAGACTGTAACTACAAAAACTATAATGTCTAGGGATCTGGATTTGGGTAATACAACTCCAGGGGGAAAAAAATAAAAAAGCAAGGATGTGACTATCATGAACCATGGTGTCCATTTCCACCAGGAAGGAGGGGCTGTGATGAAGATGAGGAGCATGGCAAGGGGGTGGGGGGGCTTTTAGTGTTTGGCAAAGTTGTTTCTTTTTCTGGGTAATGGTTTCAAGGTTGTTCCATTTATATTAGCTTATTAAGCTATACTTTTGTTTTGTATGGTCTTCTTTATCTGTTTGATTTTGAAATAAAAAGGTTAACTATATTTTATCATTTATCTGGAGCTGCAGGGCATAGAGCCCAATTTTATTCTCATTGACAGAATCATTTTTACTGGGGTTTTTCCAGAGTTTTTATTTTTTTTAACTTTTAAATTGAGGTGTAGTTGATTTACAATGTTGTGTTAGTTTCAGGTGTACAGCACAGTGATTCACATACGTGTGTGTGTATTCTTTTTCAGACTCTTTTCTTTTATAGGTTATTACAAAATATTGAGTAGAGTTCCCTGTGCTATACAGTAGGTCCTCGTTGGTTATCTATTTTATGTATAGTAGTGTGTATATGTTAATCCCATCCTCCTAATTTATCCCTTCCCCCCCACTCCCCAACCTTACCCTTTGGTAACCATAAGTTAGTTTTCTGTGTGTGGGTCTATTTCTGTTTTGTAAATAAGTTCATTTGTATCTTTTTTTTTTTTTTCAGATTCCACATATAAGCGGTATTACATGATGTTTGTGTTTCTCTGTCTGGCTTACTTCACTTCGTATGATAATCTCTAGGTCCATCCATGTTGCTGCAAATGGCATTATTTCATTCTTTTTTTATGGCTAATATTCCATTGTATATGTGTGCCACATCATCTGTCGATGGGCATTTAGGTTGCTTCCATGTCTTGGCTATTGTAAATAGTGCTGCAATGAATATTGGGGTGCATGTGTCTTTTTGGATTCTAGTTTTCTCTGGGTATATGCCCAGGAGTGGGATTGCTGGGTCATATGGTAACTCTATTTTTAGTTTTTTAAGGAGCTTCCATACTGTTCTCCATAGTGGCTGCACAAATTTATATTCCTACCAACGGTGTAGGAGGGTTCTTCTTTCTCCACACCCTCTCCAGCATTTATCGTTTGTAGACTTTTTGATGATGGCCATTCTAACCGGTATGAGGTGTTACCGCATTGTAGTTTCATTTGCATTTCTCTAATAATTAGTGAAGTTGAGCATTTTTTCACGTGCCTGTTGGCCAGCTGTATGTCTTCTTTGGAGAAACAAAATCTTTTCCTTTTTTTCGGTTGTGCCACATGGCATGCAGGACCTTAGTTCCCCGACCAGGGATTGAACCTGTGCCCCCTGCCATGGAAGCGTGGAGTCTTAACGACTGGACCACCAGGGAAGTCCCCAAAATCATTTTTAAGGCTAACACCTTCCTACCCCCTGTGCATTTAGTTACCAGAGAGGTGTCTGGAACCCCAGTTCCCTGCCTCTTACCAGGAAGGATTTATTTCCAAACCTATTTTTCTTTCTCCTCTAAATTGTATTTACATTGCTTGTTTTCCTCTTAAACTGTGGAGCCAGCAATGTATAACATATGCCTACGGGGCCCACTCTAATCAGTGTAGAGTGGAAAGGTGAGGACAGCTAACATATATTCAATGGTTATTCCTTGTCAGGCATAGTTGTGAGTGCCTGGCTTCACTGACTCTTAATCCAAACAACACTGTTAGATGTAGGCACATCCTCATTTTACAGCTGAAGAAGCTGAGAGGCACCCCTGACCTGAGTCTACCAGGTGCCTAACATCTATACTATGCTACCTCTGATCATATTGTTTCAGTTATCACATGCCATTTATGAAGCTGAGGATTTGGCTAGATATTTTTAAGTGCAATGGACTCCGCTGCTGTGTTTTAGCATGTGATCCACTCTGACCTTTAGATTCTTTTCTGACTGTTGCACATTGTAACTGGTTATTGGCTGTTTTCTATGAGAACACAGTGTTTCCTCCTGAGGGAATTCCCTGTTTTATTATTCCCATTTTTAAGATGGTAATTTTTATTCTGTTAAAATTTGTCCTGATTTTCTGGGTACATACTTCCCTCGTACCCATCTCAGTTTATACATTCACTCAGCCTGATCTAGATCACGGGTGAAGTTATTCTCAGCTGACACCCCTGAATAGCACCTGGCACACAGAAGGTACTATGGAAGCTGCCTTAATATTGAATAAGCTTTCATGAATACTTTGCGGGTCCCAATTTCAGGTCAGGCAGGAGGAAGAACAGGTTTGAGAATCGACAATGGAACTGCTTCACTGGTGAGTGGGGTTATAGAGGCTTCTGTGTCTCTGATGAGAGACTGGGAATTTTAGGCCTGGAGGCTATACTGAGCAGCTCACAGAGGCCCCACCTTTTTAAGACCTCAGGACATGAGTAGTTACTGCCTTCTCCCAGCAATTCCTATTCAGTGGCTTGGTGGTAGAGATGCCTGTGAGAGAGGTCCTTATACCACCAGGCTGTGCCAGGCCAGGCTGCACTGGGACACCAGCTACTTGGAAGGGTTGGAAGAAGATTGTGAGATTGGTGTTAAAGGGAAGCCTGTGAAGACAGGCAGGAAATGAAAACAGCACAGATGTTATATTAAATAAATGAGCATCTCATTATTGGGCAGCATGTGGGGGAAGGTCTGTGGCCTGGTCTCATGGCACCAAGAAGATGATAGTTATGTCAAGTTGCTCATATTTTCTGCAAGTCTGGTAGCTCGCTTATTCCTGGGAGGGTTGGAGCCGGGGTGGGGGGTGGGGAGTGGGGGGGGCTGGGGGGGTGGGGTGGGGTCATGCTCTCTCGCTAGCTGTAGCCTCAGGTCACATTCTGCGCACTCGTCCCTCCAGGGCCTCCAGCTCAGCCAACACCTCCTTGGGCAGATCCTGGTTGACCTGCTCTGTCAGGTAGCTCCGAATGTCACGAACCTCCTGTTCCCAGAAGTCCTTAGGGAGCGAGAACAGCTGGGTGGTGTCTATGGCTCCCAGGCCGCTGAGATCCAAGGCACCTTCCTTTGGCACCAGCCCAATGGGCGTTTCTCGGGCACTGTCCTCCCCCTCTAGGCGCCGGCAGATCCAGTCTAGCACCCGAGCATTCTCTCCAAAGCCTGGCCACAGGAAGTGGCCTGCCTCGTCGCGCCGGAACCAGTTGACATGGAAGATGCGGGGCAGCCGGGTCCCCTTGAGCCCCTCCATGCTCAGCCAGTGTTCAAGGTAGCGCCCAAAGTTGTAGCCAAAAAAGGGCCGCATGGCAAACGGGTCGTGCATGATGACCTTCCCTGGGGAGGGGAGCAGGATGGGTAAGGAACCTCCCTTCTTACTGGAGAAGAGAAAGGTACCCCGCCTCCAGCCGCAGGAAGCTGTGAAATGTTGGCGGTTCTGGAACATCCTCAAGGCAGGGTGAGGGGAAGGGAATGGGGCAAAGATACACGTGGGAAGGGGTGGGCAGGAGGAAGGTCTGGTTCAGGAAGGGAGAGAAGAGGCAAGCTGGGCACACAGGAGTGGAGCTCACCTTTGTGTTCAGCCGCGGCAGTGGCCTCCGAGCGCATGGCGCTGCCCACAAACACCCCATGGCGCCAGTTGAAGGCCTCATATACCAGGGGGACTCCTGGGACACCAGTGCACATGGTCAAAGGTAGCCCTTATCTTTGTACGATCACTCCATCCCTTCTGGTGATCTTGACTCTTACTCTCTCTCTCCTAGGACCTCAGCTGCCCATTTTCAAACCCCATGCCTCCCCACTCCACCTCGATTTTGCATTCTCCAGGGGGCTGCTCTATAGGCAGATAGCTGTAGTTGGCGATCCAGGTTGAGGCTCTCTGAGCTTTAAGTACAAGAGGGAGGTGGGCCCTGATAGAGAGCCCAACCCTTAACCCAGTTGGCATGGAGCCCCCACGATGTTTACCTTTGGGTCTGCGGCCTCCAAAGATGATGGCGTCAATGGGGACACCCTCAGGGGCCTCCCAGGCTGGGTCTATGATGGGGCACTGGCGAGCCGGGGCACAAAAGCGAGAATTGGGATGTGCACAGGGCTCCTTGTCACCTGGCAGAGCAAATACAAATACTATCACTTCCAAGGGCACGTCCACCCCCAATACACAGAGACATTTGCAGACACTCTTGCGCAGTTTCTTTTTGCCTCATCAGCTCCCCACAACCTCGGGCTGGAGGTTGGTGAGGAGCAGGGAGAAGGGAGCCAGGACGTCTCCCCTGAAGATCAGGTTATTTATCCATAATGGTACTGCTGGCTGAGCTATGGGAGAAGAGAGCGAGAGAGGAATTGGTGTTTAGCAGGACACTAATGTTTATGCCAAGCTACAGCCACTTGGCACTGAGCAGTGCTCAAGGGAATGAGGTTAAATATTGGCATAGGGTTATAATGGAAATTTTCGCCCAGGAACTCTTCTTTTAATTTACGGGATTATTATTTAAATAAACACTCAAACCTAAAGCAAAAACTGAGACAGGTCAGTATTTCAGACAACCGACTTTCTTCTTTGCTATTGTCTGTGTTGTCGCGTTGTTTCTTCAGTTTACAGACAACTGACTTTCCATCAGCAGACGGCGGAAGACAGAATCTCCTGAGCTATGAGAATGCAAACAGGAACTGATTTTAAAGCTAGCGAGGTTTTGGTGGTTTCCCTGGGTCTGCTCAGATCCGGCTGGAGTGACAGGGCTTGAAGAACTCAGACGAGGACATAACCTGGGCAGTCATAACCTGAGGAGCCCCAGGTCATTTGGCCCCTTCAGGTGCCTGGAGAGGAGTTGGGACCGAGTCAGTGGCATATGTATAAAGCACCATCACGGGGGCCCTGAAGGGACACAGTGCTTTCTCTGCCAAAGGTTACTGATTGGACCTGGGGGGCAAGGGAGTCACGGAGCCAGCGCCCCTGCCCCCTCTGCCCCCCAACTCCTGCCTCCACTTTCATGTAAGAACCATCCTTATGCTTCTCTCTTGCACTTTCATCAGCCCCCAGTTGAGGACCTAGCACAAGGTATTATTCTAAGAACTGAAGCTGAGCACAACATGCCCTCGTTACACCCCTGAATCCAGAGGTGGTGAAAGGGTTGGGCAACTAGCCTGTGGCGAAATATGAAAGTTTCTTGGATTTCTCAGTTGGGTGGGGAGGCTAAGGAGGGCTTAATGATGGTGTTAGAGAAAATGAAGGATGATTAAATGAGGGGGGTGACTGCTAAGCCAGCCTGGAAAACTTGAATGTAGGCTTCAGTGACCACAGGCCACCCTCCCCTGCTAGGCTCCTCTTTGCTCCCACCCCTAGGTCTTGGCTGGCGGAATGCCAAAGGCCACTGAAAGCTGAAGGTCCAGAGTGCAGGGCTGGAGGACGGGGCAGGGCTGCAGGGCACAAGGGAGTAATAACAGGGTTGAGAAACTAGCTTCTAGGAGAGGCTAAAGAGCTGGTCTGATTTCGTTCGGAAAGATTGGGGTGTCTGTGTTGGAGGGGCAGGGGAAGGGTGAGGGTAACAATACTGACCTTTAGGCAATGGTTATTACATGGGGAGTCGGGGTGGGGTGAGGGTCCAAGTGGCAGGGGGAGGGGCAGGCTTCTTCCTAATGGGTCAAACTTTATGACTGTGCTTTGAGTCCAATTCTTTCTGTAATAATTTCCAAGACACCCCCCCTTAAAAATATCCAGCTTATATTAATTGAGAATTTACTATGTATTCGGGACTACGTTGAATCCTTTGCATGCATTTTTTTTTTTTTTTTTTTTTTTTTTTTTTTGCGGTATGCGGGCCTCTCACTGTTGTGGCCTCTCCCGTTGCGGAGCACAGGCTCCGGACGCGCAGGCTCAGCGGCCATGGCTCACGGGCCCAGCCGCTCCGCGGCATGTGGGATCTTCCCAGACCGGGGCATGAACCCATGTCCCCTGCACCGGCAGGCGGACTCTCAACCACTGCGCCACCAGGGAAGCCCTGCATGCATTATTTAATTTAACCCTCCAACACCTTATGAGATAGGTACTATGAAAACTACCCCCATTCATGTGATGGGGAAACTGAAGCTCAGGAGGTTAAACGACTCAGCCAGGCCACAAACTGAACGGGGACGTGAACTGAGATCTTGCTTAGGGTTGCATAACTCCCTTTGAGTCCCAGAGGCCCTGGAAGATGGCTGCAGGTTGAGGAAAAGGCTTTTACATCATCAAGGTGCTGAGCCCTGGGGGCTGACTTACACCCCCTCCCTGCCCCATACCAGGTTTCCAGGGTTTGCCCAGCCAGGAGGTCACGGTGACGCCGGGTGGAAGAGGCTGGTCAATGCCCTCCCAGTATACGCCGCCATCGCTGGTCTCAGCCACGTTGGTGAAAAGGGTGTTACTCTGGATTGTGGCCATGGCATTGGGATTGGTGGTGGCAGAGGTGCCGGGGGCCACCCCAAAGAAGCCGTTCTCAGGGTTGATGGCCCGGAGTCGACCTGTCGGGAGGAAATGTGAAAAAACGGAAGGACTGACCAGGAAGAGTCGAGAGGTTCAGCCTCGGAAGGTCCTGCTCAGCCCCTCCGTGCCCCGAGCTGGACCCTAGATCTGAGGGGAAAGGTTTTGCATCTCCAGGGCGGCTGGGCTGCCAGGAGGCATGGGGGAGGGGTGGTTGTTCAGGAGAAGGTTCTCACTGACAAAGTTCATCCTGAGCAGTGGAGGCAGGAATCCTACACTCTGGTAAGAACCAGAACGGCGAGTATGATCCAAGGGCCTCTCACCATCACTGTCAAACCTCATCCAGGCGATGTCATCCCCCACACACTCCACTCTCCAGCCTGGCAGTGCCGGCCGCATCATGGCCAGGTTTGTCTTGCCACAGGCGCTGGGGAAGGCAGCTGCCACATAGCGCTTCTTCCCCGCGGGGTTGGTGATACCCAGGATCTGCCAGGTGGGGAGAGGGAGCAAGGAAGAGGTCACCAGAGGTTAGGCGTGGTCTGCATGGGAAGGACAGCTAGGGGTCAACAGGGAGGACCAATGTTTATTCATGAAACAGGCGCACTGCCTTGCTACAGGGCCTGGGGTGGCAGCAAGGGGAAGCCCCCCCCCCGCCCCCCCCCCGCCACACCGACATTCAGCAGCCTCTGGCCAAAGCTTCGGGCATTTGCACAGAGTCCCTGGCCCGCCAGTTGGGTACCTGGCAGTGGAGAGGCGAGGCTGAGGCTGACTGGCCAGGCCCCACCCTTGGCCTGCCCCCCGAAGCTGCCCAGATCCTCACCAGGCCCCTCACCAGCATGTGCTCCGCCAGCCAGCCCTCATCCCGGGCCAGCCGAGAGGCGATGCGAAGGGCAAAGCACTTCTTGCCCAGCAGGGAGTTGCCACCATAGCCGCTGCCGAAGGAGACGATCTCCCGCTGGTCGGGCACATGGCCAATCAGGGTTTTCTCTGGGTTGCATGGCCACTGGCTCACCGGCTCCCCTGGGGACAATGGGGTCATGGGGCTGCTGGCAGGGGCACCAGGCACTGGGGTGTCAGGGGCCGGAGGGATCAGGGGCTGGCGGGAAAGACACTCGGCAGCAGTGGTGGTGTCAATGGTTGGCTAAGGTCTCCCACCTCGTAATATGCATCAGCTCCCATGCCCTTATTCTTGGATGTGGATAATTCACTCTTCTCAATCTTGAGCAAGCTGCTTTGCCAACGCAGCCTCACCCCCAGCGCACTGCTGCCCTAGCTCTTGGGAATTCAGTATCTCACTCATCAGGATGGGTAGGATGTGGGGTTCCCTCTGAGCACAAGCAGGCCTCTGTGTCCCCCCACCCCGGGCAGAGCAGGCGCTCACCTTGCCCAGTCAGGGGCTGGCCCACGGAGTGCAGACACTTGACAAAGTCGCCATCTCCCAGGGCCTGAAGCACGGGCGTCCCCAGCCGGGTCATAATCCGCGTGCTTGCCACCACATAGGCGGAGTCCGTGAGCTGCACTCCGGTGCGGGACAGTGGGGAGCCCACGGGACCCATGCTGAATGGCAGTACATACATGGTTCGGCCTGTGGAGGAAAACGCCACCTGGCTGAAGGGTTCCAACCTGCTTATTCCTTCAGTGCCCCTGCCTCTGTATCCCTGCCCTGGTTACCTTGCATGCAGCCTGGAAACCTCTCATCCACGGCTTGCTGGAACTCAGCTGGGGACATCCAGTTGCCCAGCTGCCCACGGGCCCCGCCAGCCGGGAGGGGCACCGTGTCCCGTTGAGAAGGAGTTACAATCACCGTCTTGCTCTCTACTCGTGCCACATCCTTGGGGTCTGTGCGGGCCAGCCAGCTGGGGGAGAGCGGATATCAAGAAGATAGTGGTCAGTAGATCTCCCTCATCCCAGACCCACTCTTTCAAGTCCAACTTTGTCTCTAGGTCTTCTGTTGGCCTTATTTTTTCCCATCCATTTGCATCTCAGTTGCTTTCTCCAGATTTCGTCCGAGTCTAAGGGGTAGTTCCCAGCTCCCTAATGGCCTCTGCCCTGGCAAAAACTCCCTGAACTTGTAAGTAAAAAAAAAAAAAAAAAAAAGCAAAGGCTTTTATTTGTATCAGCTTATTCACTTAACATAAAAATACAGACCAATCCCAATAATTCCTGATTGTTTCCTCCAAAGCTCCCATTCTCGCTCATTCCATTGGGATGGTCTACTTAAATTTGATTTCGTCTTGGTAAACCCAAAGTGGCCTCCGTCCCCGCAGCTGCCCCCATCTCGCAGGTCGCTGGGCTCAGGGCTTACCAGTTGTTGTACTTTGGGAGCTTTCGGATGAGTCCCTGCTGTTCCAGCAGGGTTAGTGTGGCCGTGTTTTCCGCCTCGGTCCCATCACAGATGTGGATGTTCTCTGGTTGGCACAGGCGGGCACTGTTTTCCACGAAGTCTCGAACCTTAGCAGGCAGCTGGTCCAGGTCTCCACTCAGTACTCGCAGGGTCTGGATACTGCGCCGTGAGGGCCAGCCCCAGGGGCTCAGCCCACGCCATTTAAGCCTGCAAGAGAAGAAACAGAGAAGTAATGGGCCAGGTGTTCTCGTGGAAGATGGGCAAGTCAAGGGGACAGAAAGCTGGGCTGCTGGGGATGTGCTAAAGTAGGTCTGGGTACAGGCACCATGAAGAGGTCGGAATAGGTAAGGAAGGTGGGTTCAGGCCACGTCTGTCTTGTGGCCTTTATGAGGCTTAGTGAGGGTGTCTCCTGATTAGCAAGGGACAGGTATCACCAAACGAGCATAAAGACACATGCCTGGCTGTGTGGCTGTATGTATAAGGCATGCTGATGTTATTGGAGGCTTAGCTCATGCCCATTTTTTACTATGTCTGGTCAATGTTTAGAAATGAGCAGGTGTCCTATGGCCCAAATGTCAGTAAACTGTGCCCAGTTGACAGCTTCATGTGTCTGGTGTCCTTTTCATTCTCAAGTATAGTTTTTATAAGTCAAAAAGACAGCTGTTTTCATTCTTTTCTTCTGACGTGCATGCTGTACGACTGGGAAAGCCTCAAGCAGAGGACTAGGTCTTCGAGATGGTAAGTCCCAGGTTTCTAGATTTGGGACCTTGCACAGAGAGTGGGTGATTGGATGTCAGGGTCCCAGGCACTGGATCTGCGGTTGCCCACCTGGGCCAACAAGGATTGCATAAAGTGCTACCACTGGGTAGGTATTTTTGAACTGTGTAGAAGGCTTACTGTTGCAGAATGTCACTGGCTGGGGTGCACGCCCCAATTCTTAGAACAGGGTCCCTGGAGTCTGTCTCTTCACACCCGTAGGAGAGGGAAAAGTAAGGTCTTCTCCAGTTGGCCTGGACCCAGGGTGGAGTGACCCAGAGAGAGCAAAGGCCAAGAGAGAGAAGCTGTCCTCCTAATGCCAGGGCCTTGCCCGCCAGAAACTGTGCCCCACACGTCCAGCACCGCATGACCCTGTCCCTCCCTTGGCTCTCTTTCCTAGAGAGCACATGCCTAGAACTTTGGCTCTTGGTCGTGGGGTGGAACATTAGACTGCAGGGTGCTCAGACTCACAGGGAATAAGCCTGGGGAAGGGAGGACGCTCAGACCATGAATGTGGGAGCTGGGTGGCTTCACTGGGCAGGGCAGGGTGGAAACCCAGTGTGGCCCCAGGGGCAGAAGTGGAAGCCTCCTGGAACCTGGTTCTGTTCCCCCTCAGAGAGAAATTTCCCCTGAGCATTAATTTTAAAGGCAGACAGCCTTGGGGAGAACCTGTCTCCATGGGGATGCTGGCTCAGGAAGTCTCCTGGGAAGCTCCCTCCCCCCCCCCCCCCCCCCCCCCCGGCTCCTGAGTAGGACCTTCTCCTTTTCCCCTTCTCCAGAGACCACCCACAAGGGCTGGCCAAGTGGAACCAGCTGTGGGAGAGACAGAGGGTCAGCTCAGACCCTGGGACAAAAGCTGAGAAGGGAGGCTACAGAGGGAAGACAGGAAGCTGTGAAAAGGGGGAGAGGGCAGACAAGCAAGGCCTAGGGGTTCCCGTCCTGGACAGGGGATGAAGCCAGCCAGGTAAGAATGAAGGCACCTCGGCCCCCTCTTCCACCTTGCCTCCCTTCTTTCCCGGGCCCCAGGCCCCTCTGGCTGTGCTAGGCTTCCCGCCAGGTTCGTCTGCCTGGATCCAGTCGCGGGGGAGGCTGGGGAGTGGCTGTTTACCTTCTACCTTCTTTAGGGAGCTCAGAGCTCAGTCCCCAGGGGCTCATGCACCCTTGACCTCCAAGCCCCTACTGCTCCTCACCGCAATCTGGGGCACAAGCGCTACATCTGTAAAGCAAAGGAGGAGACACGGAGACCGGGCCCAGCGAGGACGAGCGAGGAGGGGAAAGGAAGTTCTGAGGGTGGCAGATAGAGACGGTGTGGTCAGGGACCAGCAAAGCGGGGGGTGGGGGTGGGGGTGGGGACGGAAACCGAGAGACCCGGGGCGGCCTCCAGCGAGACGCACGACCCGAGAGGCCGTGGATCCAGACGCACTCGCCACCTGCCCGCCTCCTCCTCCTCGGAGGCGAAACCAGGCGGAGGAGAGCGAGCAGGAGAAGGCAAATAGCAGCCCCGAGGGGGCGAGCGCGGCGGAAGGTGCGGGTCGGCCCCGGACTGGGGGTCACTCACCGCAGGCCGGGGCGGTACACAGCGGCCATGGTACCTGGGCCGGGGCTGCGGGGTGGCCGCGCGAACGGAGCGGAGCCGGGGAGACAAGGAAGGCAGGGAAGGAGGGAGCGCGGCGCAGAGAGCGGGAGCGCAGGCTAGGCAGGAGGCACTTAAAAAGGAGGAGGGCGGGCGAAGGGGCGGGACCCAGCAGGGCCGGCGCGACCCTCTCTCCGCCCGGGGCTCCAGCCCCAGGTCAGCCCAGCCATAGCCCCACCTCCTGCATCTTAGCCCCCAAACCCTTGTCTCCCATTGGAGGATTGGGTCCTCTCCTCGGCTGCCTCCTCCCCGAGGCCCCGCCCCACCCCTACGCCTCGCCCCCTGCACATGATGTAACTTTGAGGACTCTTGCTCCCGGGAGACGGCGACTGGGAGACGTTGGGTGACAGACAAGTTAAGAACAAGGGGAGAGGCCAGGGGCTGGAGCCCACGGGGCGCTGGAAGTCTAGAAGCCGGGGGCTGGGCATTGCCTTTCTCCTTCTTCCCGGGGCTTGGGTACTCTGAGCCCAGGCTCTTCTGTTGTCCAGGGCCCTAATGCCATGGTTCCCTCAGTCCCCAACTCCCAAATCCCTGTTTCTTCTCCCTGTGATGAGGGCTCTTTTCTGCCTTACCATGAAGTGGTGATGTCTCTCCACCCCAGAATCTCTTCTTTGGACCTCTGGCCTGGTCATTCTCTCCACATTCCCCTGGAGAATGCATCTGCCCCACCCAACCACCACCACAAAGTCCTCTGGTAATTTCTCAAGTTATGTCTCCAGCCAGACATCTCTCTTCAGCTTGAGACCACGGGTATCACCCCAAAGGCCATAGCACCTCAAACTCAATGTGGCTATGGTAAGCATTGGCCCAGCATCCACTCCCCCTTTCTGGTAAATAGCACCCCAATGTTCCTTTGGGGAACCACCTCCTCAGTCTGTGTGGTCTTGTGGGTCTCCTACCGGTGGGCTCTCAGCTTGGCCAATTTGTGTGTCCGTCACTCTGGCCACAGCCAGTGGAAATGTTCAGGAATGGGAATGAGGTCTCTTTCTGGGGCTTTTTCTGTCAGCTTTCAACATGAGATCTCCTTCTGCTGGGGTTGCTGGGCTGGTAGAACCTAAACCTGATGCTGCTGGGTGTCAGCTTGGCCCTGCAAAGCAGGAACCTGCCTGAGATGGAAACCAGGCTAGAGGAAGCAGGCTGAGGGATGGAGAGTGACAGATTCCTAATTCCGGGTATAGGAGTCAATAAATTTCTTCTCTTGCTCAAGCTAATTTCAAGTGGACTTCTGCTATTTGCAACAGAAACAGCCCTAATTCTCAGATTTCTCAGAGTTCTGTACTGGAACATAATGGGACAAAAGAGCTGGCCTCCAGCCTTGGGCTTGCTGCTGACCCTCATCTCTTCCACCCAGGCTCCATCCTGGACTCAACCTCATGTGTATGTATTTGGGACTCTTCCCTCCAATCCCTACATCCAAACTTTGTTCATACCCACTCCACTGCAAACAGCTCCTCTTTGGTCACTCTCTGGGCTTAAAGATGTGCACACTGGTGGCATCATGGCCAAGCTATTGAAGGTCATCACCTCTTCTGTGATCCTGCACCTGCTTTCATGGTTCCCTATCTCAGCAAATGGCACCACTATCTAGCCAGTTGCCCTAGAGGAGCCTGAATCAGTCTAGACTATTCCTTTCTTATCGTCCAGTCAGACAGCAGGAACTTTGGATTTGTATTTCACAATTAGCTGTCAAGTCTGTGTCTGTTCCCCCTGGCCACTGCCTTAGTTCAGGGTTTATCTCTCACTTGGCTTCAAACAATAGCTTCCAAGCACCTTGGCATCCCACCTCTCCAAATGCCACCCCCTCTCCCTCCCACCAAGTTATTCTCCAAACTCTGCACATAAGTTCACTTTGGAAAATTAAGAGAGAGGAATATTTATTGTATGGACACCAGGTGCCAGGCTCTGAGCCAGCAGCTTTACATGCATAATCTCATTCAGTTTCACAATAGCCCTATTTTACCGATGTGGACACTGAGGCTTAGAGGTTATGTCATTTCTTCAAAGTCACACAGCTGATCAGCAGGAGAAATGGAATCTGAATCCAAGTCTTTCTGACTCTAACTACCAAGTTTCCCTCCCACACCCCGCGCTACAATCCTATACTGTCTCCTCGATTTGTCCTTAAGGAAAAAATGAGATCATATCACTCTTAGGCTTAAAATTCCTTCAAGGCTTCCTACTACATGGCAACCGATGTCCTTCATAATCTGGTTCCCATTTATCCAATGGTATCACCCCCACCTCCCTACTTGCTGCCTTCTGTCCTATATACCAAACTCTGCAGTTCCCAGAGCACTTCTGTGAACCTTTCTGCCCTTCAGATTTAAATTAAACATCGCCTTCTGTGCGAAGGTCAATGTGCCCCTTAGAATTAACATCTGTCTCATCTATGTTGGTTCAATACTGTGTACATACCTATATTTTTGAATTAATCACACTTTATTGTAGCAGTTTTTGTATCTCCGTAATCCTCACTGGAGTGTTAGCTACTTGAGAAAAGGACCCAAATTTCATTTTATTTTTAAAATATTTATTTATTTAATTTTGGCTGCGTCGGGTCTTAGTTGCAGCATGTGGACTCTTTGTTGTGGTGAGCAGGATTCTCTTTAGTTGTGGCACACAGGCTCCAGAGCGTGTGGGCTCTGTAGTTGCGGCATGCAGGCTCACTAGTTGTGGCACAAGGACTTAGTTGCCCCACGGCACGTGGGATCTTAGTTCCCCGATCGACCTGGGATCGAATCCACATCCCCTGCATTGGAAGGCAGATTCTTAACCACTGGACCACCAGGGAAGTTCCAAAAGGACCCAAATTTTAGTCTTCTTTTTATTCTAGCTCCTAGAAGAATCTGGCCCATAATAATTAGGCACTTAATCAACACTGGTGGAGTGAAAGAATGAATTAATCCCACATTTCTAATCTCCCCCCATTCTTCCTTAACTTTAGGCAGACTGAACAAGGGGCTCCCTTGAGCGTTTCCTTATCCGATTCCCCTTATGTGCCTCACAGTTTTGCTCGGTTCTCTAGCCCTCCTCCTAGCCTGGTCCACCAGCTGGCCTAGTGTCTGCGGCCACCACCAGGGGGCAGGGTGTGACCAGCCTTGCCTTGGTCTGCGTTTTCTGATCTCCAGGGCCCTCTGGATCAGCCCTTGGATGTCTCACAGACCCGCTGCAATGGATGCTGGGGAGTGTGGCCCAGATCCCCCCCTTCAGGGTCACGGCATTCATTTAAACTTAGCAGGACCCCGTGGAGCCCTCCCAGGTACAAATCCTTTTTGTGTCCCCGGTTTCTTAGTTGTAGGAAAAAGGCTTCAGCCTCATAGACCTTCCCCAAAGGGCAGATTCAAACAGTTACTAATCAGGGAGGGGAGGTAAGGCAGAAACAGAGGAGGAACAGTCAAAAAACGATAGTGCAGCGATAAAGCAGGGCCCTGGTTCCTCCTCAAGGGATATCCATAACAATATCTTTGAGCTCTTCTGCAGGAACTAACGCCCCCACCCAGGTGGAGAATGGTAACTTCATGCTGAGCACAAGATCCTTGGAACACTGCCCTGTTATCTCACCACCAACCAGTCAGAAGAAAAGTCACATACCCTGCAGCTCCCACCCCAGATTTTGCCTATAAAGACTCCCAGAAAACCACTGGGAAGTTTGGGGTTTCTGAGCACAAGCCACCCTTTCTCCTTGATTGGCCCTGCAATAAACCTTTCTCTACTCCAAACTCCAACATTTCAGTTTGTTTGGCCTCACTGTGCGTTGTTGGGCACACGAACTTGTGTTCAGTAACAGGGGCAGAGTGTGACCAGTTTTGCCTTAGTTTGCATTTTGTCCTCCCCAGGGCCTTCTGGGCTCAGCCATTGGACGTCTCACAGACCCCCTGCAGTGGGTGCTGTGGTGTGCTGCCCAGATGCCCCCTTCAGGATCATGTCCCAGCGGCTGAGTGTTGGCTGCTGATGGTGCAAAGCTGAGCACTTCCCTGAGCACCACCTGTGGCTGAAGGGAACTGTCTTGCCAAATGCCCCCTTTCCTGGGGCAGCTGGTATCCAACGACTGGTTGATGCAGGGCTCCAAAGTCCTGGCCCCCTTGCCTCAATTTGGGACACTCTGAAGGTCCAGCCCAGCTCCAGAGCTCCTAGGGGGTCAACTGAAGCCTCTGTTTCAGCTGTAATGCTTTTCAACTCTTCCCGCTGCCCAGTCCCACTTCTCTCACTGACTTGGAAAATCCTCCCAACAAATCACCTGTACACAAGTTTCCATCTCGGAGATTTTTTTGTTTTGGGGGTTTTATTCCAGCTTAAGATATCCCCCCAACTCGACTTGGATAACTGCATTAATCCCCTAATATGACTCTGATTCCATTTTGGCCATCCTCCACCCTAGATCCAAAGTGATCTTTTCAGACACAACCTGATCATTCCACATCCCTGCTGAAAATCCTTTAGTAGCTTCTCATTGCCCTTCGAGTAGAGCCCCCACATCCTAAACTTGGCCTACAAGGCTCTGCATGATCTGGCCCCACCCTCAGCTACTGCCATTCTTCCCACTTTCCTTGGTATCTGCTTTCTGGTTACACTGGGTTTTTTTCAGTTTCATGAATGTGTCTACCTCTTCCCTGCCCAGAGTCTTTGCGTACATTATTCCTGTGGCTTGGAATCTCCATCTTCTCCACACCACCAGGCACGGTCACTTCTTACTCCCCTGACCAGTCTCAGTTTAATGTGACTTCTTAGGCGAGCTGTCCCTGCAATGCTACCCTCTCCCCTGCCCCCACGTTAGATTAGGTCCTCATGAAATAAAGTCTCATAGCCCCCTGCCCTTCTCCTGCATAGCACCCATCTCGTTATGTTAGGGGAACCACTGACCGAAACTGCCCACCCTGGCCAGGCACCACACTAACCCATTTGTATGAGCTGTTTTATGACAGGAGGTCCTGGTAAGGAACATGGAACAAACAAACCATCACCAACCAGAAGAATTTGGGAAAGGTGAAAAGGTGACGCCAGTCCATATGTCCTACCAACCTCCCAGAATCCTCCTAGCTGGAATCCATCTTGGCTGAGTGATGCGTGCACCACCAGGAAGGACCCTGAGTCAGAATGATTGGCCAGAGACAGCCCAGAAACTAATCCCATCACCGTAAAGCTCGAGACTGCGAGCCACGTGGCAGAGCAGTCCTCCTGGGTGCCCTTACCCTCCTGTTCTCCACCCAGGTGCCCCTTCCCAATAAAGTCTCTTGCTTTGTCAGCATGTGTGTCTCCTTGGACAATTCATTTCCAAGTGTTAGACAAGAGCCCATTCTTGGGCCCTGGAAGGGGTCCCTCTTCCTGCAACAGTTTTAATGGTTTTTTTTTTTAAAAAAAAAGATTTTATTTATTTATTGGCTACGTTGGGTCTTCGTTGCTGCACACAGGCTTTCTCTAGTTGTGGGGAGTGGGGGCTACTGTTCTTTGTGGTGTAAGGGCTTCTCATTGAGGTGGCTTCTCTTGTTGCAGAGCACAGGCTCTAGGCACGCAGGTTCAGTAGTTGTGGCGCACGGGCTTAGTTGCTCCAAGGCATGTGGGATCTTCCTGGACCAGGGCTCAAACCCATCCGCTGCATTGGCAAGTGGATTCTTTACCATTGAGCCACCAGGGAAGCTCTAATGGTTTGTTTTTATGTAGGCCCATCCCTAGCATATGTAGGGCCTGGGACAAGAGTACAGATAGAGGCTCACAAACCTTGTGTTTAAATATTTTAAATGTATGACTCAAGCTAACAAACTATTAAATAAAATATATTCTATCCTTCTACCTTGACAAATATACACACAGTGGTCTGGAATTTGGTTCAAATTTGGATTTTGTTTGGAATCCTCAAGATTCCACAGCAGAATGTGGTGGTGTGGAGAGAAACAGCTTTCAGCCTGTGGTCTTCGGGCCCACTTCTTTTCCCACCTCTGACACCATATTCTACTTCTACACCTCATGTGCATGCACGTGGACCTCCTGTCTATATATCCCAATTCTGTACACAGCCTCCGGCAAACAGCCACCCCTTGGCCACCCACTGGGTCTAGAAATGTGTGTACAAGTAGTGTGATCTACCCTCGGGAGGGCAAGCCCAGGAAAGAGGTCCATGTGGGCCCTAGAAGTGGGCTTGAGGATCTTTGGACAAGGAATTCCTAAGTATCTGGAGTGTGGTCCAGAAGGGGTTTGGGGTGTGGGCAGGGGATGCCTGGACCCCTCACTCCAAGGGACACAGCCAGAAGAGGGCCAGAGTGGAGCCTTTCAAAGCACAGGGCCTAGGGCACGGGCCACTCCTGCCTGGGCCTAAGGGCAATAAATTGACTTTTCTCTGGTTCATCAGTCTATAAGCTCCATGAAGACAGGGCTGGTGTCAGTCTGATTTACTGAGGTGTCCCTAATGCCCAGCACAGTGTCTGGTGCGTAGTGGGTGTTTAATCAATATTTGTCCAATGAATGAATATATGAGGTAGACCAGGAAGAGGTTTGAGGATTTGAATCCATTACTGAAGATCTGGATTCCGTAAGCCAGAACTAGAAATGAGAATGGGTGGTACGGGGCTGCAAAAATGGGGGTGCAGACAAAGGAGAATGGAATCCTGGATTACTGACTCTGTCTCCCATCCTCTCCTTCCTCTTTGTTTTCTACCCCACTTCTCCAGGCCCTTTACCTGCCTGGCCCTCTCTCCCCATGATCCAGCATCCCTCTGTCCATATCCTTTGACCTTTTTGTCCTTTGTCCATTGCTCTTTCTCTATGGCCTGACCATCTATCTGTCTGTTCTTCTGTATTTGTTTCTAGTTCTCGGTCCCCAATCTTCTTTTTTTTTTTTTTTTAATTTATTTAATTTTATTTTTGGCTGCGTTGCGTCTTCATTGCTGTACGCGGGCTTTGCCTGGTTGCGACGAGTGGGGGCTACTTTTCGTTGTGGTGTGCCGGCTTCTCATTGCAGTGGCTTCTCTTATTGCAGAGCACAGTCTAGGTGCGTGGGCTTCAGTAGCTGTGGCACGTGGGCTCAGTAGTTGTGGCTCATGGGCTCCAGAGCGCAGGCTCAGTAGTGGTGGCGCATGGGCTTCGTTACTCTGCAGCATGTGGGATCTTCCTGGGCCAGGGCTCGAACCCATGTCCCCTGTATTGGCAAGCGGATTCTTAACCACTGCGCCACCAGGGAAGCCCTCGGTCCCCAATCTTACTTTCCTCTCTCCCTTCTTCTACCACTTTTGCTCTTCTAGTCACTTGTTCTCATCACCTCTTACTCCCTCTTGATCCCCTTCCAGAAGCTTTCTTCTCTCTCTTAGTTCTCCGTGGGCCTTTGCCCATCTCTTCCATGTGCCTATGTCCCTCTGTCTCCCTCAATCCAGATTCCTGGGGAGCCCCTGACTAGTTCTGCCCTCTCTCCCAGGTCTACACCTACAGCCTCCTTAGCTAAGTCTTCTTGCCTCCCTTCCTCTGGTTTGTCCTTCACAGAGTCCACCTGGTTTCAACTTTTTCATCCCCATTTCTCTGTCCCCAAATGTCCTTGAGCCAGTCAGTCTCAGCCTGCGTCCCCCCGCTGCCAGGAAAACCCATGAACCACTTCCTGGGTCCTCACTGACCAACGTGCTTCTCCTCTCTGTGTCCTTGGTCCTTTCCCCTGGTCCAGCCCTCACCCCTCAGACTCCTTTCCCTGGTCAGTGGTGCCTGGTCTGAGCCCTGAGTGGCTCAACTCGCCTGAGCTTGTTTAGTCTGACTCCTTCAGCCCATTAGCAGCTTAGCCCTCCCACCTCTCCTCTGAGCGCTCCAGTAAACAAGAGGATCAGCGCAGACCTGACAGCTGCTGGGGGGCAAGTGTCTGGCGAGACCAGACCAGGCCTGCAAAAGGGGCTGCAGTCAACACTTGCTATTCCTTCTGCACCAAGGAAATTCTGAGGTCTCTTTCCTGGGTATTTACCTTAGAACCACATTCCGTGCGCATGTGTTGGCCTCTGGTCTCCATGGTCCCCATTCCCATTTCGTGGCCTTGTTCCTAGGCCTTGGGCTTTTCAATTCTTTTGCAAAAACAGCACTAGATTCAGGCAATCACACCGAGAAGCCTTTCCACTTGAATGATGACAGTGGTCTCTGCTCTATAAAATGGAGGCCAAGTGCGGGAAGAGAGATGTCCTCTGATGTTGGTCTTCTTATATGTGTGTAGAGAGCATGGTAGGAGAGACCAAACACACACATACACACACACCAAAGGAATCTGAGTTGACTATAGGCACTCTGTAGATCAGGGGTTCTCAAACTTCAGCGTTCATCAAAATTACCTGGAGAGCTTATTAAAACATAGATTTCTTTTGGTCCCATCCCCAGAGTGTCTGATTCAGTAAGTTTGAGGTGAGGCTAGAGAATTGCATTTCTAGCAAGTTCCCAGGTGGTGCTGCTGGTCTGGGGACCCCGGGCTGAGAACCACTGTCTTAGATCATCTGAATCTACCAGCTCTTTACCTAACATCTAAGGCTGGGACCAGGTTAATTTTTATCATTGATCCTTGGGGCTGATGGACCCCCAGGTCTCTCTCTCGGTTGGGAAAGAGGACCTGTTAACCCCAGGGGAGTGTTTGGATGTCCTTAGAATGTAGGAAATAGCTTTTAACTCCTGGAGTTCTATTCTAGTACAGACCCTATTTAAACAGCTTCAGACAGGTTTAAACATCTCCTTGGCTAATTCCTAGTATCTCTGTTCCAACTTCTACTTGGGGATGATAGCTCTAAGAAGTGTTAGGGGATTAGGCTGAAAATGTAGGTCACCCCCCAGCCATCTGGGAACCAGGAGGAGTGAGAGAGGAAGAAAGAGGGACAGAGACACACACAAGGAAAAGGTGAGGGGAAGCAGAGGGCAAATGAGGACAGTTACAAAAGTGTCTCTGATGGATCAGTGGTGATTGGATTTCAGTGTCCCGAGGTGTCCTGGAAGGAAGGAAAAGGGTTCCTCATTCCCCCTTCTGCTCCTGAACCCAAGCTGGCCTGCCTGTCCTGGGGCTGGGTCCGCAGGAATTAGAGAGGCTGAGACTAGGATGGGCAAGTCCTGGAGGGTTGTTTATCTTTCTGATGCCATAACTGTGAGGGGCATGAGGCCAGATAAGGTGGGAGTGAGGCAGGGAGCAGAAACGTGAACGTTCTTGAAAACAGGAGACAGACCCAACAGGCCAGGTGAGAGTGGGCTTAGGAGAGCTTATACTCCCCTAAAACACCCACAGGATGCTGCGGAGCCTTGGAGGGTAAAGGTGCTGGAAGCTTGTCTGGCCCTCTTTTCCAGTCCCGGGCTTTCAGTCACCAAGGGCTGAGGGTTGTGTCCTCATGAGGGTGCCGGCAGGGGCCAATGCGGCACTCTGTACTGGGGAGCTGAGAACGGTGAGTCAGACCATCAGTGAGGTGCTTTGTTGGGGAAGATGCCCCCTTGCCTTCCTTGAGAACAGGCAGACTTGTCCTCTCCTCTCATTTCCTGCAACCCCTCAGGCCAATGAGATATGCAAATGATCCCCTTACCTCATTGGTTGGAGGCCTGAGAACCATGGATGACCTCAGAGAGCTGGCCCTTTAAGAGTACCCAGTGGGCTCTGTGCCCACAGCCCCTTGTTCTGAGCACAGAGGCACCAGGCCCTGCTCAATGGGGCCTCCAGTCTCTGGGGAAGTTGTGCCTGCCTGGCTTTGACACTGACCAATCATCTCTGCCATCCCTAAAGTGAGTATGTCTGAGGCCTACTTGGGTGCCAGGCCTCTCACCTAGAGCCCCCTCCTCTGACACCTGCTGTCTGCTTTCTGTTGTTTGTTTTCAGGAATCTTCACACTTCTGTCCCCTGCTCTACTCCCACCCTGACTGGCTTTATGTCCCTCACTGCTATCACATCAGAAAGATAAACAGCCCTCCTCACTTAGCTTTTCATCCAATTCTTTCTGGACACCTCTCTCTATGTCTCACCTTCTCCTCCCCGCCAAAGATCAATTCCTTCAATTTGTGTTTTTGTTCCCATCCCCTCTGCCTTTTCAAGGGTGAGGGGCTCAATAGATAGGGCAACACCTGGGACAGGAAGAGAGAGAGGACCTGTCCTTCCTGCCACCTCTCTGGGCAGAGCCTGGGGGCCTGAGATGTGGTTGGAGAGTGGGTTACCTAGGTTTGGACATCGAGATGGAGCCAGACTCTAAGCCCTGGGGACGAGCACTCTCTGCCTTGTCCTTCCTGGGGCTGTTGGAACTGGGAGTTGGGCTCAAGATTGGGACTTCCGGGCTGGGAAGGCTCTCCAAGGTCACCTAGCCAGAGGTGACTCAGGTGGGCACATGTTCCGTGGTTGATAACAGGGAGGAGGGTTCCTGGGTGACATAAGTTTGGGACACTCTGTTGAAGTTGAACAGATGGTTTACCGAAGGACTTCTCAGATTACTATGCTGCGGTGCTCTGGGAACCTGCAAGAGGCTCACAGGGATGGGAGACAGCATTTCTAAGAATGATCTGCGCATAGACCCCTTCTTGGATAGGTCTCAGACTTCATGTTTCACAGAACACTCTCTGAGAAATGTTAAAGTCTAACTACCTTCCTTGAACAGAAGGGGAAACGAGGGTCAGAAGGGGAAGGTGACCTGCTCAAGTTCATACAACATCACAGGTCCTGGATGGAAGGAGGAAAACCAGTCTCGGTTGGTTTCCCTTGGAGAGATTAGACTTGGGGAAAGATGGTCACCACTCTGTCCTGATCTTTCTAGAACTGATTCTTGAAAAGTCTCTTGCTTCTAGAAAAGGGATTCATCGATTAGTACATAGAATGAATGTGCATTGAGGGTCTACTATGTGCAAGGCACTGGCCTGGGTGTTCTGAGACAGAGAGAGATTACAGCATGTTATCCATCTATTTTAAAATCCACAGCACGTGTGCCTTTCCATTGCTCTAAAATATACACATACTCTGTCACAGTTAATTAAGCAACATTTTTAAATTGCTTGGAAATGAAATGATGCCTCTTGAGATGACAGAGATGCTCAGCATGTCCCAGCACTAGAGTTGGGAGTGCTGCCACAGTCTTCTTGTTTTTCGTAGATCCCAGTGGGCCAGAGGTTCTGCTATCCTCTTCTTCACTCAGGCTTTAAGCTGCTTTCCCCCTGGTCAGGAGCCCCTGCCACCTAAGAAGTTGTCCCTCAGCCCAGAGGTGACTGTGCAGGGAACAGGCTGCGCCATCACCCCAGCTTTCCAGAACTCTGTCCCCAGGGCACTTGGGCTTTGGGGGAAATGGATTTTGGTCAAGGAGGCTGGCAGGCAGCCTCCAGGTGCTCCAAACCTGTCCCCTTTTTTGCAGGTGCACCCCTCCTAATCCAACCCCAGAATGGCACTGCCTCCCAGTCCCCTGGCCATGGAATATGTCAATGACTTTGACTTAATGAAGTTTGAGGTAAAGCGGGAACCCTTGGAGGGGAGATCTGGCCCCCCGACAGCCTCACTGGGCTCCACACCCTACAGCTCAGTGCCTCCATCACCCACCTTCAGTGAGCCGGGCACGGTGGGAGCCACCGAGGGCACCCGGCCAGGCCTGGAGGAGCTGTACTGGCTGGCCACCCTGCAACAGCAGTTGGGGGCTGGGGAGGTGCTGGGTCTGAGTCCTGAGGAGGCCGTGGAGCTGCTGCAGGGTCAGGGCCCAGTCCCTGTTGAAGGGCCCCACACCTACTACCCAGGGAGCCCAGAGGAGAACGGAGCCCAGCATGCCCAGGTGAGTGATCAGCGAGCTGGTCCGAGGGAGGGCAGGGTGAGGGAGGAGGCCAGCCCAGAGAGGAAGGAGAGTCCCCGGAGAGGGTTACCTATTGGGAAAGGGGTAGAGGACAGGAGAAGGGAAGAAGGACTTTTAAAATATATCAGATAGAGAAAACTGTTTTCTGGCCCTTTTTTTTTCTTTTTTCCAAATAGAGAGAAATGAGTAGGCTGAATCAGGAGGAAGAGGGAGAAGACAAGGTTAGAAGAGGATCGACCAAAAGGGGAGAGCTGAGAATTAAAGGGCGTCAGGAATGGTTGATTAAGGGAGGTATATAGATACTCAGTCTGGGGAACCACGGAAAGGGTTGTGCGTGGAATGGAGCAGAGCTGAGACTGTGGGAACCGGAGTGAAGTTGGCCTTTTCAAGACTTCGTGCTGCCCCAGCCCCCAACCTTCTCAGGAAGGATTGGGACTCATCCTATTAATTATAGACACAGACAGGGGTGTTGAGGGCATTAAGATGTAATCCAAATCCTTTGAGGGTCACAGGGTTGCAGCCTTCAGGACAGGGGAGCGAGGTGTGTTGGAGGGGAAGGGTCTGTCCGGCCCGAGCCCACGGGACACACATGGGCCAGGAGCCGGTTGCTCATGACCCCTCTAGGTCAATGTGGGGTTCAGGGGCGCGACTGGCTCGCCCGACGGTGGGTGGGACACGCAGGGACCACCCAAAGGGGTCGGAGACCCGTGGCGGGGGTGCGGGGCAGGGGAGGGCGTGTTGGGACCTGGAACGGGATCTAGACTGCGGGACAGATTCAGGGGAAGGCGCACATTCAGGTAAAGGTGGGAGCCGGGGGCGGAGCATTCCCGAGGGCGGGGCCGGGTGGGCGGGGCCACCCGAGCTTGGAGCAGGGCGGGAGCCGGCGCTGACTCGGGCTCTGCCCGTTCCCTCTGCAGCTGGCCGAGCGGTTTTCGGACGCGGCGCTGGTGTCGATGTCTGTGCGGGAGCTAAACCGGCAGCTGCGGGGCTGCGGGCGCGACGAGGCGCTGCGGCTGAAGCAGAGGCGCCGCACGCTGAAGAACCGCGGGTACGCGCAGGCCTGTCGTTCCAAGCGGCTACAACAGCGGCGCGGGCTGGAGGCCGAGCGCGCCCGCCTGGCCGCCCAGCTGGACGCGCTGCGGGCCGAGGTGGCCCGCCTGGCCAGGGAGCGCGACCTCTACAAGGCTCGCTGTGACCGGCTGGCCCCCAGCGGCCCAGGGCCGGAGGCCACGCCCCCTTCTTCCTCTGAGCCACTGGCCGCGGAGTGGTGGAGTCGGTGGGCGGGTGGCGCGCACCACCCGGGAGGCGGCTGTACCATTCACTAGATGGTTTCTGAGCGCCTTCTGGTGCCAGACACTCCTTTGGATGACCACACAAATATCCCCAACCTTCCTGGACCCTCAAGGCATGCTCTGAGGTTAGATGCCGGTCATTTTCTGGAAGAGAGGTCCCCTTCCCTCACGCAGGACGTGCACAGAAACCCTTCACCTTCTGCTCCACTCTACATGACCAGGTCACTGAAGTCTGCAGGAGTCAGTGCCAGGCACTTGGGGGGGGGGCGGGGCGCAAGGAGGTGTGGATGATGCACAGTGAATGGGAGGTGAGGGAATGGTGCAGCTCCCGGCTCAGCTTAGATTTTAATTCAAGGTTTTCAACCTGTAGTGCACTAAGGTGGTAATTAGCAATGAGGCTATGTTTTCATTCCAAGGCTTGTAACCTCCCCATTTGAGGACTACTGCATTTTCAAGATCTCAATTCCCAATATCAAGACAGACCAGGAACTCTATTCAAGAGGCTTTCTTGCAGAAAGCCCGTGGCCTCCAGGGCCCAGAGCAGCAAAGGCCTGAGGAGCTCTGGGGGTGGTTGGTGTGGGCTGGGAGAGAACCCTGGGCAGGAGTCTGAAGCCAGGGGTGCTAGTCTCAGCTCTGCCACAGGATACCTCGCAGTCACCCTGAGCAAATCACTTGCTCCCTGGGTCTCGATTACCTCATCTAATCCTCATGTGAATTGGATGACTTCTGACACCTTTCCAGTTCTGGCCTCTCCTTAGTGTGGGAGCCCCAGTGGTCTCCCCAAGAAGCCCCGAATTCAGCCTCACCAAAGGGACTTTCTGTCCTGCTCCAGCTTGCCGACTGCAGCATAGGCCCGTGCCCTGGTCCTCTGTTGCTCCCGCCGTGCTGCCTTGGCCTCCAGACCTGCATAGGGTGCCCCTGCTCCCTCCTGTCTCTCTGAGGGCTGAGGTGAGACTTTCCCCAGCCTGGCAAGGAGCTGAGAGAATGCAGCTTTTGTGAATTAAACTTGAAGTCTAGGCACAACTGTACGCTATTGGCTAGATGTTCCTGCAATTTAAGAAGTGTTTATTCTGTATCCTTGCTCCAGGCCTGTGTGTGTGTGTGTGTGTGTGTGTGTGTGTGTGTGTGTGTGTATGACAGAGAGAAAGAGAGAGAGAGGGAGAGGGAGAGCGAGAAGGAGAGAGGCTGGATAGCCCCCACCTGGGCGGAGTGGAGCATCTCAGTTCTGAAGCCCCAATGAAAATGGGGGGGAGGGGTGGGGATTGGGCCAGATGGAGCCTCCCCCTCCCACCTCCACTGCATAGAAGCCCTGGAACAGTAGTGACCCGGCCAGGCCTGCCTGTGGCTATCCTGGCGGCCCACAGTTGCCATGGTAACCCAGCCCTCTAGTTCAGCAGCCTACAGAGAGAGTGGGCGGGGGCTCTGGGCAGAACAGAGGCATTGGGCTGGGAGCAGTTACCTGGGAGCAGCCTCTGTTGTAGGTCCTCTAAGGGAAATAATAAATGGGGAGAAGGAGTTGGGTGTGGGGGACGAGGCTCCCATATGTCTCTCTTCCTTTCTGCCCCCTCTACCCACCCCCTCCCCAGCTGTCTCTTCCCATCCCCGTTCTTGTTCCCCCCTCCCCCTCCTCTAGCCAAGCTCGTCCCTCCTCCACTCAGGAGCCTGCCATGGGAGTCCTTTCCTCTATCTCCACCAGGATTTCTTTCTCTTCTCTCCCTTTCCCACTACTGGCTACTGGCCACCCTCTTTGACTCTGGCTCCTCTCTCTGAGTGGCTCACGGCACCTTTAGCCTCTCCTCCTCCACCCCCTTCCACGTGCATCGTTGAAGGGAGAGGCTGGGGCAGGCAAGGTCCTTCTAGGAGACCTTCTAGGAGATCTTCTTCCCTCACTCTGGATATCCCTCAGGTCCTCACCTGCTCTCTACAGCTGTGATCCAGACCCTCTACTGCTCTTGCCTGCCTTCCTTAAGTGGCTGAGGCTCTGCACGGCACACATATGGGCAGAGACGCCCATCCATATGCACCTACACCCGTACACACAACCGGGCCATGTTTACACACACGTGGGTCACAAGCTGAGGGTCACATGGATTCACATCAAACGGAAGTTGCACACTCATGATTAAATGTGGGCCCTTTAGTCAGTTGGGCCTGGACTCAAGTTTCAGGCTTACCAGTTCTTCTTTGACCATGGGTGAGCTTCAATCAAGCTTCATTTGCTTTGTCAGGAAAATGGGGAAAATAATGGTAACTACCTAGTGAGAGTGAACGCATTTAAAACACACTAAGTACAAAGGTTCACACATGCTAAATGGCAGTTTGCTATCGTTGTCAATGTTATTAAGAGTACACAGGGAGTTCCCTGGTGGTCCAGTGGTTAGGACTCAGAGCTTTCACTGCAGGGGCCCGGGTTCAATCCCTGGTCAGGGAACTAAGATCCCACAAGCAGCAAGGTGCGGCCAAAAAAACCCCAAAACAACAAAGTACACAGCTGGACTTCTGAACCACTAAAGGCCACACTCTGGAGAGTCAGGGATATGCAAAGCATGAACACACACACACACGCGCACACACACACACACACACACACACACACATGTACACACACACATTCACACACCAGGAAAACCAGGCTGCAAAGACCTTAGATACCCCCTCTGTATTCATAATTCACTAGCAGACCTGCTGCCCTCCTTCAGTCCTGCACCCCATCCCTCCCGCCCCTTCTCAGGCTGCCTCATAACTGTGTGAGGGCTGGAGTTCAGCCCCTGGGGGGCTCAGCTGGGCTTCTCTGAAGACAGCGTAAGAGGGCATCAACTTGCCCCCTTGACAGCCCCTTATTACCCCTCTATCTCTGGTAATTAACCCCCAGGGGGCCTGGGCCCCCCTGGGGTTGGGAGGTGACGGGAGGGACTCCTCAGATCTCACTGGCACATAGTTGGGGTGAAACTGCAGAGCCACCAGGCTGTCTGGGGATCTCTGGCTCAGAATTCAAAACGTGCTGGTCCTCATTTCTTAACGGTGTGTGTGGGGTGCTACGGACTGCCCAATGGGCATCTGAGGCATGATGGGTAGAGGCTGAGGTGCTAGGAGTGGTTCCCTTTATTAACGGCCAGAAAGTCAGGATCACTGAAGAAAGTCACTGAGGGGCCACAAGGCTGAGGGGTATGGGGCCTGGAGAGATGGCGCAGGGCTCACCACTCACTTCCAGGACCCAGGGGACACAGCTGGTCCAAGAGGGAGAGGCACCGGTCACTTGAGTCACAAGGGTCAGGACAGGCACCTGGGGGAGAATGGGATAGTCATAAGCACCCTCGTCTACACCACACCCAGCCGAGATGGACTCCACCAAGATCCACCCCCCTAGCGTCCCAGGACTCACTGAGAGACTGAGGGAGTGTCGGTCCGGTTGTCGGCTGTCACAGGCTAGGGCTGGGCGTCGTGGCTGGCGTGCAGGACCTGGGAGGCCCGGGGCTGATGCCCTGGCTGGCGTAGTACTCCACCACCTGCCGGGGCACCTCGGCCAGGACGCACTTAGCTAGCGCAGAGGGTGCGGCCTGGGATGGGGACGGGGGTGTGGTTAGGGGCGGGAGAGTGGGGGAAGGAGGGGCTCAGGTAAGAGGCGGGGCTTCGGGTGGCCGGCTGAGCTCCAGCGTCCTTCGCAGGACATCAATCAAGTGAGAGAGACGGGTCAGATTTGGGCGGCAGGAGGAGCTGAGGAGTCCTTCAGCAGGGAGGGGCCTCCGGGCACTCACGTCCTTGAAGTCCCGGAAGGGCACGAACTGGACGATGTCGCGAGCTGCGGGCACCCCTCGGGGGCAGCGCAAGGGACCGTCATCGCCGTCCAGCAGCCGCATGTCGGAAAAATCGGCGTTGCCCACGCCCACGATGATGATGGACATGGGCAGGCGGGAGGCGCGCACGATGGCGGCGCGGGTCTCAGCCATGTCGCTCACCACACCGTCCGTGAGCACGAGCAGCACCGAGTACTTCTGAGGGCAGGCGGGGGGGGTGGGGGGTGGGGGGTGGGAAGGGTCAGCTCTGCGGCCTTGGCACCGGCCCCAAGCCTCACCCGAGGACACCAGGTTGCCCGCTTCAGCTGGGGCTCCTCACCGTGGCTTGGCCAGTGCTCTGCTCCCGCTGGGCTGGCGCCGCCACGCGGTTGATGATGGGGGCCACGTTGGTGGGGCCATAGAGCTGGATCTGGGGCAGGCAACGGCGATAGGAGGTGATGACCCCCGAGATCTCTGTGGGCAAAGAGGTGAGGAGGGCAGAGATTAGCGGGAGCCCTTCCTGAACCCCCTTAAAGCAAGGAGGTGCTTCTCTGCCTGAGGACTGCCCTGCCACCAAGTTCTTCACTAAGCAGGAGAGTTGGACGGTCCAGGTGCTGGCAGAGTTGGGTGGGCGGATACTGGGCCAGGGGCTGGAAGTCTTACCAAATGAAGGAGGGTGTTGGATGGGTGAAGGGGCAGGGAGCAGGGCCCAGGGGAATGGCGTCTGTGCTCCTGCATGGGGTGTACAGGAGTAGGCAGCAAGCTGCATGCAGGGAGGCGGGGCTGATGGGAATCTCCTCTCTTACCTTCACATTCAGGATTTTCCGGGTCAAAGTTGATAGCAAAGTCATGGGACACCTGTGAGGGTAGGGTGAGGCCAGCCAGGGCATGTTTTTCCTTCTTGTCTGACCCTCCCAACATCTGCTCCCTTCCCCTCGCACCCAGCCTACCTCAAAGTTGGGGGGGATTCGAGCCCCAAAGCCAAACGCTGGGAACCGTTTGTCACTGGGGAGAAGAAAAGTCTGTGGGGGCCCATTGGGCAAGGCGTCCCTGCCTGTCCAACACCCCGACCTCCTGCTACCTGTCGTAGTCCTGGCAGATGCCTCCCACCGCACGCAGGGCCTGCAGGTAGTGGTTGGGCTGGCGGGGGCTCAGGCAGTGCAGCGACTGGCTGCTCCTCGGGTCCCCGTTGGAGGCGGTGAAGTCAATGGCCACCTGGTGGAGATGGGGAAAGTGTTATGGTGCATCCGTGAGCGCCAACAGAGAGGCTGGGCCAGAGCTAGGGCCTGTAGGGAGGCCTAAGGTGAATCTAAACAAGCCCACTGGTAGTCTCATCATAGAGTCGGGTGAGGGGAACAAGCTGACCACGCTAAGGCTCATGAGAGGTCCAAGTAGGGGCAGTGGGGATTCTGAGCTCTTTCTGTTCACTGTGGGCCTAGCCCCTCCCCCTTGGCCACGTCCCCGTCCCCTGGGCCTTTACCGTGAAGTTGATCTGGCAGCCGCCCATGATGTAATCCAGGAAGGTGTGCACCTTCTCCACCTGGTGGGAAGGGGGGAGTAAGGTGGAGGGATGGTCCCTTGAGGAGGAAGCTGGGTGGGGCTTCTGCAGGAGAAAGGGAGGGACCAGAGTTTTTGAGGTTGAAGTTGGTGGTGGATAGGGCAAGGGTTCTCAGTTCCCAGGAGCAGAGAAATGATCTTTGAAATGAGGGCAGGGTTGAATCTGAGGTTGCCTCGGGGGTCGGGGTGGGGCGGGGCTTGAGGTGGGCACTGGAATTTACCGTGCACTGGGCCAGCACTACGGTCCCTGAGCTCTTGTAATTCTTCTTCTTGTCCCGGTACTTGGGGTTGATACAGTCCCACTGCATCTAGACCCCACATACCCCACAAGCCCAGGGTCACATCACGTGACCCTTCCTCCCCCTTCCAGCGGAGCCTCCCAGAGTGAGACCGCCATGGCTCAGTCCTCAGGCTGAGCCCAGGGCTTTCCACCCTCTCCACCTCCTATCACGTGTGGGGGGGCTCTTCAGCATCACCCTCAGGATTCTCCCAGGGATCTTGGTGGGGTTCTGGCTGAGGGTCTTTGTGGCACCTCCTGCCCAGGGTTTGCTGTTCCTTCCTGCATCTCCTGGAAGGTGCTGGTGAACTCTCCGATGAAGTCATGCTTCCCACTGGAGTCATAGTCATACACCAGGAACTGAGAAGGCAAGGGGGGTGGGGCGGTCAGGGTCGGGGAGGCTTTGCAGAGGTTCCTGGGGGCAGGAGGAGGGACTCAGGGTGGTAGGGGCCCAACAGTCACTAGGCCCAAACAGATGTCCTCAACCTGCCTAGAGAAGCCACTTGCTGAACTTCATCCTTTGTCTCAGTCCGGCAGGGACTTTGGCCTCCGCTAGAAGGCACACACATAGGCACATTGAGCTGTGACTGGTTCTTTAGCCGCAGTGGGAAGGGGTATCACATGGGGGAGAGGGAGGGGCTTGCCACACTCGGGGGTGGGGGTGGGGGAATGGTCTCCGGCAGAGGCCGGATGCTCCAACGGGCCACCCTTGTTTGCAGGGGCCTCACCTTGAGAGGCCGGTGGACATCACAGCTGCACAGCGAGTGCAGGGACAGACGGAACGGCTCCCAGCTGGGGTTCAGATTGTTCTTCACCACCTTGAAGAGGCACAGAGAGCTGGTCACCCCCGATCTAGTTTCCCCTGCTCTGCCCTTCCTCCATCCTTCCCCCCAGCCCCAGGCACCAACCTCTGTCCTCCAGACCAGCTGGTCGCTCTGGTCCCCATTGGTCTTATAGATCTCCATGAAAGGGTCAGACTTGCTGAACAGATCCTGGGGACACGGGGGAAAGCGTCCATGAGCCTGGTGAGGTCTGAGGGGGAGGTGGCTAACACCAAGAAGGGAGCAGAGCTGGGACCTGGGATTTGTGCCGAGTAGGGGGCTAGGCTCCCTAACGGTAGAGATGGGCACCTGGACTCTGGGTCTCCAACCTTGTTGTCCAGCTTGTGGGCTCTGAAGGCGAGCTGCACGTAGTCATTGGTGCCAGATACCTCTTCGGCCACGATCTGCAAGGCGGACACGAATGACAGGATTCCCCCAACCCACTCCCACAAGGCCCTTTCCCTTAGGTGGGAGCTAGCCATGATGTCACCGTGGATGTCCATGCAGGGGCATTGAATGCCCTGCCCGAGGGTGAGTACAGGTGACTTTGCCTACCGTGATGGTGGACTTGCCCGCGTTCTTCCCATTCTTCAGTAACAGCGGCTTAGTGACCTTGGTCTGTGACACAACCTGGGGATGGAGGTGGAGGGGGACCCAGCTGTGACACCCCCACCTGCTTTGGCCAGGGTACAAGGGACAGGGTAATAAGGGCCCTTGGAGCTCTCACAGGGGCTGCGCTTGGGCTAGGATTGGACTTAATTTCTGCAGCAACCTTAACGGGTAGGCACTGTGACCCGCATTGTTTAGATGAGGAAACTAAGACTCAGAGAGGTTAAATATCTAGCCCAAGGCTGCACAGCTGGTGAATGGTAGAGACGGGGTCCAAGCCCCGACTGAACTAGCTCCAGAGCTTATCCTCTGTCTCTTGGCTTCCAGAGGCGGAGCGATGGGGGTGGGGGTGGGGGTGGGGTGGGAATGCAGACCTGGCCCAAGGTGCACTCGGTAGAGCCGAGGAAGGTGTCATTGCGGGGGCTGGTGGCTCCGTCCTCGGCGTCAAACACGTGGAACTGCAGGGGCTGCTTCTCCTCAAAGAAGTACTCGAGGGCCAGCACCCGGGAGAAGACAGGGCTGGAGCAGGAGCGCAGCACCTCTGTGCGCTCCACCTGCGGCAGAGGGGAGCATGTCCTCTGGGAACCTGGGCTGCTTTGCCTTGCCCTGGACCGCCCCGGGCTTGCCTGCCTTCCTCAGGCTTCCGCACCCCAGTGACTAGCTCTTCTCTCCCTGGGCTGAACCCCAAGCTCAGGGTGTCGCCAGCCTGCAGGACCATCAGCCCGCTGGGGCTGTCATATTTGGGAGCGGTGCCACTGACTTCGGGGGCGATCTCAGGACCCAGTGGGACTCTGTGGGCTTTGGAATCTGTAAAACGGTCTGTGTGTGTAATGATGGCACCCCCATCTGCGGGGTTACCCACACAGCCTGGAAGAGGCCCCTGGGAGTCCTGACAGTCCCCCACGAGGCTTTCACTGCCCCCACCAGCCTCCTCCCTCTCAGTCCCGGAGGTTAGTGAAGGAGATCCCAGCCGCTCTCACCTCCACCCACTGCTCATCGGAGTGGAGCTTCAGCAGCACGCAGGGGTGGGGCTTGGTGAGCGTGTCTCGGTCTAGGAGGCCGTGGCAGGACACCCGCAGCTCCACTCTCGAGGCCCCCAGCGTCATGGCTGGGGGCTCAGGCACCCATGCCATCTCTGGGTCGGACATGTCACTGTGGGGACAGAGCAGATGGCCTGGACACTGGAAGGGGAACCCCTGCCAGGGGCGGGGGTCTGTCTCTGGGAGCCACGGCCCCACCCCCTTGCCCTTCTCCCTGAGGCCCTGGCATCTCATGGACCTGCTTCCCAGTGACCTCGCTCAGCTTCCCCTGAGCACTGAGCTGGCGAGGGTGGAGGACCCGAGCCCCCCACTCCTGCACGGTCCAGTGCTCCTGTCACCCCTGCTGGCCTCATATGTGTGGATGGGGCTGGAGAGGGCTAGAGGGCTGGGGGGCTTCCTGGCAGCCTTGCTCCGAGGCCATCAATTGATCTACACTTTCTGCTACCTCAGCACCTTCTGCTATTTCCTGACTGATGTCTGAGTCAGCGCTGCACTCAGTCTTGGCTCAAGGGAGCTGAACTGGGGCAAGGGGTCCCTGCCAGTCTGAAGAGGATGGTCAGGAATGGAGGCTGCAATGGGCAGGAGGAGGCAGATTGGAAGGTACCCTCCGGGGCTGTCCCCATCCACCTCCCCCGACTCACCTTCTGGTTGGCTGACGGAAAGGGAGGAATGGTGGGCTTGCAGAGTGAGAAGCAGAGCCCAGTCCCTGCTGAAATCTCCTCCAGGTTCCTGGCAGTGGCTCCCACTATGACAACGCTGGCTTTCCTCCCCACCTCCCCTGTTCTCACACTTCTTGGCAGCACTGGCACTGTCTCTTAGCGACAGGATTTTTGGGGAGCCTCGGCCCCCTCCATGCTGCCCGTGGGATGCACGCACGCCACCCTCCCCCAGCAGAGGCACCAAGCTTTGGGCAGCAGCAGGCAGGGGTCCGCTGGCCTGAGTTCATGGCGGGGCCATCCATCTATCTTTGTCTATCCACATCTCAGGGTGAGGCTGTCTGATCCCATGTTGTGCTTCCCCAGCGAGTGTCCGTTGGTGTGTCTGAATGCCCCCACCCCGTGTCTGTCCCCTAGTCGGGTGTCCGTCTTCAGGAGGGTGTGACAGTTCTCGTACCTCCCTCAGAACTGGGACCCTTCCCTGGCTGGGTCCCCCCTCCCCACAGCGTGTGCCTTTCTGGATACGTGAGGGAGGGTCTGAGTTGAAGGGGTCCTCTGCATTCCAGCCACAAGTCTCCCAGCTCTCACAGGTCCCCTGAGTTGGGCAGGGGCATGTGATGGTGAGGGTATTGGGCAGGACTAGAGACCTCTCTGGAGGCTGGGGGCGATGTTGTTATGGAGACTGGGCCAGGCTGGACCGGGCTGGGGCTGGGCTAGGGAGGGAGGGTGGGCTCACCTGGGCTCTAGTCGGGGGCTCCTCTCTCCAGCTCTCTGGCCCTGGCCCTGACTCCTTTGGTGTTCCAGCCGCTGGCGCAGGCTCCGGCTCCGGCTCTGCAGCTATTTATGGGGCCTGGATGGGGAGGGGTGGGGGGGGCCGCAGCACCAGCTCCCCCCCCCCCCCCCCGCACAGACCGGTTGGGAGGGAGAAGAGGGGAGGGGCAGGGCCACTGCCTAGGAGGAGCCACAGAGCCGGAGGAGGAGGAGGGCGGGCTGGGGGTGGCTCAGACGCAGGACCCCTGCAGACAGTGACACACATCCTCCCCTTCATGCCACACCCACACCCTGCATCACAGAGATGCACACGTTGCGGTGGTGCGTGCACGCACACACATTCACGCCGGGAAATGATGGAGACATATGCACACACGACTCACAGGCTCACACATATCTTGACACAGACAGGTGCCAGCACATAAACTCACTGTGACACCATGACAGTTACAGCCCTACGCATACACATAGGGAAACACACCCGGTCTCACAACACTCTCTGTAGCACATTTGTTAAGGACATTCACAGTCACGTATAAAAGAACACTGGGCTATACTTGTCACACACAACATACTCTCATTCACGCCAACCAACCCGAATACGACAGAATGGAGATCTTCACGTGCTTCTTAAAAACCATCATGTACCATGCTAAGGCTCATAACTTTGAGAATTCAAAGTTCCCTAGCCACCTTTTAACAGGGAGACGAGGAAATGGACACAATTGCTTAAGGGAACACAGTGTCACATCCTGGTCGCGAAGCCCCCTGAAGATAGGGGGAGATGTGCTGGACTGATTCCTGAGGCATCTTCCTGGTACCCACAACTCCCCCCTCCACCCCAAGATTCAACTCATATGGCCACATCCTTGTGGGACGGGCCGTGCCACACACAGATCTCGAGGAAACAGGACAGTCATTCTCTAGTGAGGCCAGGGGAAGTGAGCAATTGCCCGGGAAGCTGCACGCCACGCGTGAAGACATTTGGGTACATGGTGATCTGGGATGAGTATGACAGAGGGGCCACCAAGATGTCTTCACCCGCCATCCCCGAAACTGCTTGTGTATTAAGGTAGCAGCCATTTATTGAGCATCTCCTGGGTGCCAGGCACTGTGCCAGAGGTTGGGGCTACACAGGTAATTAAGACCCAGCTCCTGCCCCTGGGGGAGGTGCGTGTATATGGAACAAAAATCACACAGAGATGATCAGCCAATGCACAAATGCAATGAGGTATGACAGGTGCAAAGTACGGACCTATTCAGGATGCAGCGGGCCACAAAGAGGGAGGGCTCAATTTGGATGAGTCAGGGGAAGGCATCAGGAAGGGCTTCACAGAGGAAGAGGCTATCGAGCCCAGCCTTTTTTTTTTAATATAAATTTATTCATTTATTTATTTTTGGCTGCGTGGGGTCTTCACTGCTGCACGCGGGCTTTCTCTAGTTGCAGCGAGCGGGGGCTACTCTTCCTTGCGGTGCGCGGGCTTCTCATTGCGGTGGCTTCTCTTGCTGTGGAGCACGGGCTCGGGCTTCAGTAGTTGTGGCGTGTGGGCTCAGTAGTTGTGGTGCACGGGCTTAGTTGCTCTGCGGTATGTGGGATCTTCCCAGACCAGGGCTCGAACCCGTGTCCCCTGCATTGGCAGGCGGATTCTTAACCACTGCGCCACCAGGGAAGTCCTTGAGCCCAGTCTTGAATGCCAAGCTGGTATTTGTTAGTACACTGATGAGAAACGATTAATTTTAATTACTGATCTTCTCCTGCTCTAGGCACTTCGGCTCACCTGCAGGCCACTCTACTGTTGAGATTTCTGACTACTGATGGTGCCCCCAGGATGACACGATACCATTTAATTCCACCATTAGTGAGCCTGCCTGTGCGTAAACATACACACACACACACACACACACACACACACACACACACAGAGCACACTGCTCCCCAGTCTCTTCCTGGGACACTGGGATCTCCCCAATCCCACTGCACCTCCCCAAAGCCCAACATACATTGGTGTTGGTTCCCCCCTTCTCCAGCCAGCTCAGCCAAGACCCTGCACATAACAGCCACCCTTCTCGGGGACTTCTGAGTCCCCTCCCATCCAGCAGCTCTCCAGTCTTTCCTACCTCTCCCCTTAGAGCTCTAGCCCCATCTCTGGGGGGGATGTTCCCCACTTTTCCCCACTGTGGGGCTTGAGGGAAGGGGAGCAGCTGGTGGGAAATGGGAGCAGAGAATGGGGAAAACAGCAGAGACTCGGGCAGGCGGTGATTTTGGTTTTTTTATTCTATACAAGTGGAGAGAGAGCCCCTGGGGACAGAGGGACAGATCTGCCCTCCCAGGTGAGGAGACACCCCCCACCCCCCAGGTCTGCAGAGCAAGCAGAGCCTCTCTCTCCAGGCTGCTCCCTCCCTTCCTGTCCCCCACATCCTGTTCCCCAGGCCTCATCCTGATGTACTGCGTCCGTGGGACAGGGGCTGGCAGAAGGGCCTGGAGGTGCGGGGATGGGTGGGGGTCTGAGTCCTTGTGAGGCACATGTCGAGAGGAGGGCTGGGGGTGGGGCGTGCTGCAGCGGCTGTCACCCTGTTCCTGGCTCGCTGGCTCCTGCTGGGGGAAATCCAGGGAGTCCTGTTTCCCAGGCAGGGAGAGCCAGCCACGCCGTGTGGGCGGCCTCGTCACATGGATGGGTGGGAAGGGGGACCACCCTCTAGCCCACCCCTCTGGCACCTGTGGGGTCAGGGGGCTGTCTTCTATCAGGCTCCAGCTTGTCACAGGACTGTGCCCGCCGTGTCCTCTTGGGCTTCAGGGGGGCAGTCCGGCGGCCCGGATCTGGGGGCCCTGAAATGACAGCCAAGGCAGGCCTGGCCCATGAGTGGGGCTCACAGGCTGGGCACTCATCCAGGCTATGACTTCTGGCTGTCTGTCACTCATCCTGTGCCCAGGAAGGGACCCGATGTGGGCAGCAAGGCCCCAGAGGTGCCCCACACCCCCTTGAGCCAGGTGGCAGACCTTGGACCTCAGGCTCCTCTTGGTCCTGCTGGGAGCCCAGCCTCAGTCGGGGTTTGTTCATTCCTGGGGCCGCATCCCCAGTCTCAGCCTCCTCCCTGTCCCCTGGCTCCTGGGGGAGCCGGCGGCCCCTGTGCACAGCCACCGGCTTGGGGGGCCGCAGAGCTAAAGGAGGGTCCTGCAGCTGGCACAGAAGGAAGATGCTCAGTTAGTTTGTCCTTCTGCCTCCTCAAAGTGCCCTCCCCGCCGCCTTGCTGGCTCTCACCTTGGCGTTCCTGGCGGGAACCGTCCTCTCTGGGAACAGGGACCCCTCCTTCTCCTCCTCCCCATCTTGGGATGCTGGGCTGGGGCTCTGGCAGCTGTGGTTGGGGGCGCTCTCCTCAGCTGGGGGATGGGAAGAGAGAAGAAACTGCAGGAAAAGACATTCTTGCACAGCCCTCCCTGTCCCTTGTTCCTGTGGAGCCCTGGAGGCCAGGACCTTCCCCTCCAAGCCCACTTGCTCCCATGTCTCTGCCTCGGATGTCCCCTTCTGCTCTCACGGTCCCCAGGATCGTCCTGAGCCTGTCACCTCTGCAGGGGGCTCTGGCTGACCCTCTTGAAGAGCAGGGACAGAGCCAGGGCCCGCGGCCTGCCGGGTCCACAGGCATGGCTGCCCATCCAGGGCTGCAGTGCCCCGGCGCCCTGCCAAGGCTGCAACCTGGCACTCCTAGAACTCTCCGCCAGTCTGATTTAGATGGTGAGTCTGGAGGAGAGGTGCCTGGCACCCTCACCATTCCCCCTACCCTGCCTCCGTGGCTTTAGGCACCCTGGACCCCAGGATGTGCCACGTGTTTGGGGTTGTCTGTGTGTGTATCTGTGAGGTGCGGGTGAGGAAGCCCAGGAGGGTGCCGGCGGTTAGGGTGTGTGCAGGGAGCACCCGGCAATCACCGTCTCCTAAATGAAGGATGGAGCCCCTCCTCCGGTGTCTTAACTAGTCTGTGTGGGGGATGGGATCATCAGCGAAGATGACCCCAGCGCTGGGTAGGCCTTGGAGGGCGGGGCAGGAGCTCAGGCACTGCCAAGCCTCGGGCCAGCCTGGCTCTGCACCGCGCCCTTATGCCCTAGCCCTGGGGTGGGAGTGGAGGAGGGAAGGGAGTGTCAACCTCTCCAGGGAGATTTGTCCCTGTCACTGTTGTTGGAGGGTCACATTCCAGACCTGGGGGAACTGAGGCTGATGCCGAGCTGACCGGCTTTCCTTTAGCTGCTCCCTAAGTGAAAGGTGCTCTGAACCCAGCAGAAGGGAGGTGTCATACTATGATTCCCCTGCCCTTTATTCTGGAAGGTGAATAACCTGTCGACACTGTGGGTGGTGACTGAGCCAGCACTTAACACCCAGGGTGTCTGACCTCCGAGGCAGGGGGCTCTTGCCCCTGCCCTGGGGTACCTTTCTGTGTGAGTGGAGGATGACCTGGTGAACTATTTTGGGGGGAGACTGGAGTGTTGGAGGTGGGCCTGGTATGGCTGGTACTGCCCACCCTTTCCCCAGCTGGGGTGCAGAGAGAGTCCTTCTTTACAGAGGGTGCCGTTCTGCTGATGGCCCCCGCTCTAGAGAATTCCCCAAGCCACCCACGAAGTGTTGTTCCTTGTAGGCTAAGCCTGGCAAAGCCACTTCTGTTCTGTGGGACCTTTCTTTGGATCGGGTTGTTTCTTTTGGATGTAGTCTTGTAGCTATACTGAAGGATTTGCACAGTGATGACATTTTACTGCTCCCCCTTAGTTGGCTTCTGTCTCTTTGGACATAACCCGGGCCTTCAGAGCTGCTGCCAGAGAAGAGGCTTTCCATACCTATGTGCCACGTGGCCTCTGCTCGGCGCATGGCACTGAAGCTCGGCTTGGTGCTTTGGGGTGGTGGTGGGGGCTTCCAGGCTCCAGGCCCTGGAGTGGATGGGAAAGGGGAAAGGGGAAAAGGCATGTTAGCGGGGGCCCTGAGAGACGGGGCAAAGGAAGGACGTGAGGGCGATCATTCTCACCTGCATCGTCCGAGGAGCGCCGTTTCTGCCAAGGCTGGACGCTGCCCTCCAGGTCTGGGCCTGGGCCCTGAAAGGACAGCTGAGTCAGGTCATTAAAAAAGTCCCTTCTGCGTGGGGACTGCAGTTAGCAAGGGGCTTCTGCTCTAGCATCTCATTAGTCCCTACACATTCGGACTGTTTTCCCCAAAGAGTGGCACTCATACCACCCCTAGGGGTGTAAGAAATGGTTTACACGAATGAACATACGGTTATTTTAATATGTGTTTATTTTATGTGTAGTAGAAAAAACATGACGAGTTCAACAAGCCTGTGATTCTAAAGATGATAATGCTTAGGTCCAGACTGAGTTTAAAAAGGTGAGTTGAGGGATTTCCTGCTGGCTCAGTGGTTAAGAAGCCCCCTGCCAATGCAGGGGACACAGGTTTGAGTCCTGGTCCGGGAAGATCCCACATGCTGCAGAGCAACTAAACCTGTGCGCCACAACTACTGAGCCTGCGCTCTAGAGCCCAAGAGCCACAACTACTGAAGCCCATGCGCCTAGGGCCCGTGCTCCGCAAAAAGAGAAGCCACCGCAATGAGAAGCCCGCACACCGCAACGAAGAGTAGCCCCCGCTCGCCGCAGCTAGAGAAAGCCCGCGCGCAGCAACGAAGACCCAACGCAGCTATAAATAAGTAAATAAAGAAAGAAATAAATTTATCTTTAAAAAAAGGTGAGTTGATTTAAATAAAAATATTATGTAAATAATGCCATGGTATGTGGAGAAGGTGAAAAGCAGTCATAAAAGTGGTAATCAAATCAAAATTTGGGAAACAGCTCTAGAGGTAAGTATTTTTAGGGCCACACACTTTATAAGGAAGCAGAGGCTCCAGAGTGAGTTGTCCAGGGTTGTGCGGCAAATGTAGGGGCAGAACTGCAGCTGACACCTTCTACTCCAGAGTATCTCTCTCTCCACTGACCTACCAACTGCAGGGCCGTGGGGAGGGGAGGGTGGTATGCAGGGACCCACGGGACCCTCAGTTCGCCTCCCCAGGTTCCGCTCACCTCTCGTTTCCCATCGAAGCTCCAACCCTTGGCTCTTCCCAACCCAGGAAGGGCGACACTGTGGACCCTTGGCTGCTGTGCTGTCCCAGGGGCCTGGCCCCCCTCCCCAGGCTCTGCCCCGTCGGTGCCCTGGAACAAGGTTTCGGGTTTAGAATCAGTTCCCGATGGAGAAGGGGCTCCACAGGCAGCAAGGGAGCAGGGGAGGCCCCCAACCCCTCAGAGCCCTCTGCCTGGGGAAGCCCTACCCAGACCCTCTGAGTCTTTCCACTGCCCTTATTTGCATGGTGGACTCCCAGCATGCGCTGTGTCACCAGGCTTAGCCCAAGGAGCCCAGGAGCGAGGAACTGGAATGACCAAGTTCCCGAGTCCTCACAATCTCCTGTTAATTGCCTAGCGTGGGGTGCGTGGATGGGCTATGTGTGGGGCAGCAAACCAGGACTCGGCACCCTTGCCTCACTTACCATCTTCCCGTGGAAGGAAGGCCCCCGTTCCCCGCCAAATGCAGGGAGGAGTCTGCTCTCCTCTTCTGGGCTCCAGCAGGGGGAGGAATTATTGCCGAGGCTGGGGGGATCTGGGCTGGGGGGGCTCTCCTGAGTCGGGGGCGGGGGCGGGGGCGGAGGGAGGAGGAGCCCGATGGTGGGGGACCCTGGCCCCCTGTCCCCCTTGAAGCTCCGGGGCCGGCGAAAGTGAAACAAGCCTCGGCGCCTCTTCTTCTGGAGTGGAGGGAGTGGCGGCTCCGAGAGGCCTGGCCGCAGGGTCCTCAGAGTCCGGGGGTAGCTGGGCAGGGTCGGGGTGAGTTAGTGACAAAGTCGTGGGGAGATACCTAGGTCAGATGCCAAGGTCGTTCAGGGCCCAGGGTGGTGCTGGCGTTAGGCCAGTCCTGGCTCTCCGGAACCTCCAGCTATCCTGTCTCATCTAGTCTTTCCTGCCGTTCCATAACCCTTTCCACCTATTCTCAGGGGATGTTGTCCTCACCTTCCCTGTCACAACCCTCCAGCAGCCTCTTCCCTCCCAGGCACCCATCCCCCCATCTCCTCTCAGCCTCTCCAAGTGACCCAGTTCCTTCTGGAGAGATGCCGGGGAGTCTGTGCAGGACAGTGACAGAACACACCCTCCAGGCCTGGTACCACTAACCGTCACCCCATTCCAGGGCCTGCTATCCCAACCCCAACCCCGCTGTGGTGGTTCACTCTGGCCCCATTCTTTTCTGCTGTCATGAGGGGATTCAGAGAACATGGGAACTAAGGGCTTGGTGTGGAGGAAAGAGAATGTGGGGGCATCTCCCAGAGAGACTGGCTTTGGAGAGGGCTCTCTGGGAGATGGATGGACACGGGAGCCCTCCAGGGCCTCGAGGCCTGCTGAAATTGGAGGTGTGCTGGGGCACCACACCTGGAGCTTTCATCCATAACCCTTCGGCTGAAGAAGTCCTCCAGCCCCTCATCCAGGCGGGTGGCTGTCCCGTTCTCCTGACGGGTCCCAGGTACTGGCGCCTGCTGGGAGGAAAGTCCTGTAGGATATACCATCTGGGTGAGGAAGCCCTCCTCCCATCCACTCAAGGCCTTCCCCTTTGGACTTGGACTTGCCTCTTCTTGGCCCCATGGAAACTTAGACCTCAGGATACCTGGGCATTTCTTAAACTTGGTGACTCTTGACTCTCTCTCACCAAAAGGAGAACTGCCACTGTCTAGCAGACAGAGATTTCCTATCTGTGACAAGGTCTAGCTCCATCCAATCCGGATAACTCCTCTTCTTCTGTTCCATGGCCTGCCTGGGCCCCTGCCCAATCCCCCAAGGCTAGTACCTCTGGCATTGGTGTCCTAGAGCTAGAATCTCTGGCTCTGGCACTGCTAAGTGAAGTTGGTCCTCCTGTGAGGCTTTAGGGACTCACGCTGGGCCGACCAGGTCCCGGAGGGGTGGTCCTGGGGGGCCGGGGCCTCCCTTGTGTTTGATGCCTTAGTTTGTAGCCATGAGTGGGCAGCTCAGATAGACCTTCCCAAGAGCCACTAGCTGTGGACTGGCTGCTCCCGAGTCCTGAGAACCAGCCAGGGGGGATCCCCAGGCTCCCCAGCTGGCTTTCCACGTCCTGAGGGCTCCCACCTGTGGGGACAGCAGAGTTAGAGGGACTAGCAGGAGAGACAGGGAGAAAGCAGGCTGGAGAGGCAGAGATAAAAGAAAGGGAATCAGGGCCATCAGTGTGGAGGCTGGAAGACTCACTAATGAAGGCAGACACCGGCCGGATCTTGCGGCAGCGTTTCTGCTTTTTGATGGCCATGGTGTCCTGCAGAGACGGAGGCATACGGTGGGGCCAGGTGGCAAACCCCAGGAGCCTCGCCTGGAGCCTCCCATTCCTCATAAAGCCTTCTCTTTAGAGTCCATCCCGCTTCCCTGTCCTTAGGCGGCTGAGGCAATGGGACAAGGGAAGAGGCTGGGCGGGATCGGGGCAAGGGGATGAGACCCGGTGAGGGGCAGAGAGTGGAGTCCAGGGAAGTAGAAGGGGACAGTGTTTTGCAGGGGCAGGGGCAGGACCAAGGTTAAGGAGGGGAGTGGGGGTGCTCACGATGTTGGTCCCAAGTTCATCATCTGTGGTCTCGTCACGGTCATGGTTCCGGCCTCGGCCCCGGGAGGACAGATCCTGTCCTTGGCACGGTCCCCCTGGCGGATCTGACAGTGTCTTTAGCTGGGCCAGGTGTCGGGCCTAGGGAAGGACAGGTGTGAACAGGATCCCAAGGAGGCCGCCCACCGCCCAGGACCTTGACAGGGAGGGCTGGTGGGGGGAGATGCGGGTGATGCGGGGTGGAGGACATGTCTGGGCCTGGCTGAGGCTCAGAAGTCTTACCAGGCTCTTGTGGGAGTGGTACAGCTCCTGCAGGATCTCGTCCACTATGGAGTTGGTCAAGTAGGTGACAACCGAGAGCTTCACTTCACTGTGGGCACAGGGGGGTGGCTCAGCTCCTCCTTCCCTGCCCCTGAGCCTCTGCCCCAGCCTTCCCCAGACGCCTGAGGGAGCGGGCCAGCCGCCCTGGCTGCCCACGGAGAACACAGCTGCTGTATGAGGCACCTGGGATCCACCACCCAGCTCCACCCACAGCCCTTCCAGCCTAGGCGTGTGTGGAGGCGGAGGGTGGACGAAGGCGAACTGAGGGGAAGGAGGGGCAGAGGGGCTCTGGGTCCGGCCCCTGGAGCTCCAGTGGAACAGAGCAAGGTAAACTGAGGTGTTGAGTGAATTCTGCCCGTCTCTGCTGTAAGAGCAGGAACCAGCACTTCTTGAGCTTGGCCATTTCACGGGTTTGTGTAATAATTTTCCTTCATTTTAGTGAGAGGTGGCACCCAGACTGGAATGAGAGAGAGCTCTAGGGGCCATGAAAACTTGGGGGGATGGGCAGCGCAGTCCATGCACCCCTATTCTTTGTCCACACCTCCGAGGAGGCTGTGCTCTGTTTCTAGAGGTCAGTTCCTGGGGGTATGTGCGCGGCTGTGTGTACGTGTACACGTGTGTGCACTGTCCGGACTCCTAGACCCCAGCTCAGCATTTAGACTGCTAGGGCAAAGATGAGTCAGACCCTAAATAGCAAGGTGGCAGTTGGTTAAAGATTCATCCCTTGTAATGTAGATTGTGTCATTCATTATTCATGGCTGATGGCTGGGGCCCCCCCCAAGTCCCTAAGCGCTCCAGGCCAAGTCCAGCCCCCCCTCCAGTCCCACCCCCCGCCTCTCACTCCAGCTTGTTCTGAATGTCCTGCCCCGCCTGCTCCAGCAGCGCCCCTCGGATGAAGTTCCGGGGCACGGTGACGCGCTCAGCCACGTTGCTCAGCATCTTGTGCCCTTCAGCCACCCGCATGGCCACGGGGCATAACTCTTGCGTTAGGCTGACCATGGACTCCAGGATCACCTAGTACGTGGGGAAAGGAGGCCAGAGCCCCAAGGAGGGCAGGGTCAGGGCTGGCACCACAGTGGAAGAGACTCCAGCCTGTCTATTCCAGCCCCCCGTGGGGAGACTGAGGGGCCGGCCAAGGTCACAGGGCAGAGCCTCGGACACTCAGGCTTGCCCACATCCTGGTCAGTGTCCTTTTCATCCTACCACATGGACACATGGACAGGGGAGAGTCAGTCCAAGGATCAGGGTCCAGAGGGAGAGCTCAGGGTTCAGGGGCTAAGGCTGAAACGAGCAGCAGATATCTGAGGCCGGTTCTCTAGCAATGCCTTGGCACAGTGGGAGTGTAGGTGCTCTCAGCTCTGCAACTCCTTCTTGCCCATGGTAATCTTCCCGTGCTGGCCTCGGCCCTCGGCTTAGGGCCTTGGTCAGCACCGGGCTCCCTCCCCAGGACTTGCCTGCAGCTCCTTGTCCACAGCCTTGGACACCTCACTGGCTACTGACTCCAGCCTCTGCCTCACGGGTCCGTCGTTGGCCAGCACGTGGCCCAGCTCATAGAGGCTGGGAAACAGCTGGGGAAGAAAGGGGCTCTGATCAGAAGGTCAGAATCTGGCCTCGCTGGGTCCCTGGCCTAGGAGGCCATGAAAACTTGGGGGGATAGGCAGTGCTGTCCACGGGCGCTCCTGGGCCTGGACACTCCTGGGCTGGCACGCTGGCCTTCTTGGGCTCTCTAGACTGTCAGGGGAGGGTGGGGCTGCGGAGGGCTCACCGCCCGGGAGTTCTTGGCATCCCTGATGAGGTCCCGAGCATAGAGCAGCTCATCCTGCACGGGCTCCAGGGGGCACAGCCTCAGCGCCCGAACCTCCTCTTGCACCCGTCCGCACAGCCGCTGCAGCATCTGTATCACAGGTGGCAGGAGTGTTAGGGGGACTCCTGCATCTTCACCTTCCTGGGTGGGCCCCCAGGCGCCCCATTTCTTGGCCCCCTTGGGCAGTGTTACTGGTGCTGGCACTGACAGGGGTAAGGGTGATGTCTCCCGATGGCCTGTTCCCTCTTCTTGGGATGCCCTCTCGAACACTCAGTGGAGCTCCCACAGTCCTGGGACCCCTTGTCCGGGACCCCCGCTGTTTGCACACATGTCCTCTCATGTTTGGGGCCCACATTCTGCACGTCCTGTCTTTTTGCTCTCCCACATGCTCAATCCACTTATGGGCTCCACACGACGCCTCTCTCATGACCCCTCCCGCCCCGACCTGCGCTCCATCACATCAGCCCTGTGCCCTGCGGGCCCCACGTGTGCCCCCTGTGTCTCGGAGGGAAACGTTTACTTGCTCGGCGCTGCTGGTCACCAGGCCCTGCTGCAGCCTGAAAGCCTGTTCCTGCGGGCACGTCTGAGAATGGTTGTTCCTCACCAAGTACCACTGGATCTGGAGATGATGATGGGTGGGTGGGGTGAGGGCCAGGGGATGTGGGCTGGCCCCTGCCCCTCGGGTTCCACCCTGCTCAGGCCGCCACCTTCTGCCAGACGTCCTCGGTACGCTCAGGGGCGCTGCGGTAGGCTTGAGAGATGTCGCTCACGGGGAAGGACATGAAGCGCAGCGTATGGTTGCTGTGGGACAGAGTGGCTCAGCTGGGTGGGATAGAACCTCCTGCTCCCCAGACCCCACCTCTTGCTGACCATTTCCCTCTTCTGTGGTCCTTCCTAACATTTCTATGCAAGTAGGTCAGGTGCACTGGGGTGGGGCTGGTGTAGTTCAGGCCTGGTCCAGGTACAGGGAAGCTGGGGGCTAGGATCAGGGCAGGGCCCTGGTCTACTCACCTCTCCAGGGCCCTTGCAATGTCCAGAAAGCCTAGGGCAGATGTATTGTTCCGATCCCATAGGATAGTTCTGGGGAAAGGGTGAGCATTAGCGTATTACCCCTCCCTCGGGGTCTCTCTTAGGGGGAGGGGACACATCCCCCTCGGGAGCCTTCCCTCTTTTCCTGGGTAATGAGGCTGACTCAGAGATGGTCCTGGGACTAAGGGTCTCCTGGAAGCTGGGGTACAGAGCAGCGAGGCAGCAGGGAGGGCATGTATGTGCGTGGGGGAGGGCTGGGGCTCCAGGTGAGAGGGTCCAGGTGTGGGCCCCACCTGAGGGAGGAGTTTATCTGCAGGGCCTTGGACAGCATCTTGGCCCCGATGTCCTCCATGCCGTTGCCGCTCAGGTCCACCTTCGCCAGGCAGGTGTTGCTGCCCAGCGCGTTGATGAGGATGCTGGTGCGAAGCTTCAGCCGGGAGTCTGCCACTGACAGTGACTGCAAGGACTGTGTGGGCAAGTGGGGGGTTTGGCCCAGTCCCTGCAGCCCCTGTCACTGCAGGTCCCCTCCCAGGCCCAGGCACTCACACAGTCCTCTTCCTGGATTAGCTGCACCAGCTTGTGGAGGATCTCCTCCAGGGTCCTGCGGGGAGTCGGGGCTCAGAGTAGGAGGGGAGGGGGCTGGGGTCATGTTAGTGGAGCAGTGGAGAGGCGGCCAAGGGTAACACAGTGAGCCACAAGGATAGGTGGATGATGGAGTGAGGGTCTGTGGGTATAGGCAGGGGCCCTCACTTGGCCTTGACGTTGAAGTTCTTGCCCAGGAACAGGTGCTTGAGGGACTTGTTCTTGCCGAGTGCGGGCACCAGTGTCAGGAGGTCCGAGTCAAACCCTGGCCAGTAGATGGGAGAGGCCTGGCCTTGAGGCCTGAAGCTCACTGGAGTCTCCTTAGGGCGTCTCCCCCGTGCTCTAGGCCCCTGTCCGCACCTGGCCCCCAGGAAGGGAAGTGCCCCCACTCACCATTGTCTGACAGATCCAGGCTGCCCACACAGGTGACAGCCCACAGCTGCTCCTGCAAAGCCTGGGCTCCAGCTGAGCGGAGCTGCAGGGACAGGGTGTGGGTGGAAGACAGGGCACCCTTAATGCTTAGAGATAAGAGGAGTCATGCCAGGATTCAAGGTCATACCAGGTCTTCTCGGGTGTGAAATCTGGAGGCCCCTGCTCTATACCCTTCCCCGGGGCTCTCTCCCCTCCCTTCAGCCAGAAAAATGTCCAGGCCGCTGCTCTGGAGACAGCTCGCTCCTGCCATCTGGTGGGAAAGCCTGGTATCTCCCACCCCAAAGCGGTCAGCGAGGAGATCCTGGAGACTGAAAATGACCTCTAGAAAGAGGGCCGCAGACCACAGACGGAGAGGGGAAAGTGGGGGTGAGGTCAGGGCGGGGGCGGGTCGCTGAGGGGTAGCGCGGAGGCAGGACGGAGCCAGAGCTTGACTTAGGGAAATGAACGGTGGGGTGACGGGTGGCGGACTGAGGGCTCACCTCACAGCTGCTGAGGTCCAGGTGCAGATCGCTGAGGTGACTGTTGAGGGAGAGGCCCTGGAGCAGCGCCCTGTGGGAGGAAGGTCAGCAGGCCCGCCTTTACCCCTCGCCCCCTTCTCCCAGGGTTCCCCCTCGGACGCCCCCCAACCCTGCACCCACCCGACCTGAGGGCCTCCAGGGGCAGCCTCGTGGCCGACAGGTTGATGTGGCTCAGGGTGTAGGTGCTGCTGAAGAACTGCTTGAAGGCAGGTGGGGCCTCCCGGCCCTTCCTGCGGAGATGCCTGGCGTCAGCAAGGGAGGGGGTGCCCACGACTTGCCCCGCCCCTCCCTGCACCCCTGTGCCCCCACCTGTGGGAGCAGCTGTTGCGCGCCAGGTTGAGGTAGGTGAGGTGGGAGCAGCAGCCGTGGAGCAGGGCGCCCAGAAGCTGTGGGGTGGAGACAGGGTGCATCTCACGGGGCTGGGAGGGCTGCCGGGAGGGGCGACGAGGACTCCCTCCTCCTCCCCAACCAAGGTCCTGGCGCTTCGTCCTCTGCGGTCAGTCTGTGAGGGCCCCGCTGCACCTGCCTACTTAGCCTCTTCAAGCCTCAGTTTCCCCTCTGTGGAAAGTGGGTCTACTCCCACCTGCCTGGCCCCCAGGGGGTGAGAGGCTCATAGGCAGTGGATGTGTAAAGCCAGGGCGCCCACAAGCTCGTAAGGTGCCTGGTTCAAGTTAGGGAAGGAGTCCTTTCCTCCGGTGGACTCAGCGCTGCGCTGGGGCTCACGGCTGAGGACTGGATCCGGGCTGGCTTTTAGGCACAGCCAACACAGCCTTGGCGGCGCACGGATAAAGTGCTGCACAGGTGTGAGCTTTGGCGTTGATTTGTAATTCAGCTGAACCTGAAGCCATCCTGCCAGCTCCGCCCATCTCTATACTCAAGGAGGGGGTGACCCACCCCAGCCTCCCCAGATCACCACAGGCTGGCTGCCCCGTCACCAGCCCCTCACCAAGTCGATGGCGCAGTCAGTTCCCGCCAGGTCCAGGTGCACCAGGGCATTGGGCTGGGCCAGGAAACTGTAGAGGGCCTGGGAAGGAAGGACAGAGGGGTTGCAGGTGAAGGGGTGACAGAACCCCTCCCCTCCCCAGGGCTAAAGGGCAGAGACCCCAGGCCCTGAAGCCCGAGTGGGCCTCTGCAGGGGCTTGAGGCTATATTCGTGGACTCACGTTGGCCTCATCTGTGGCGAGCAGCCCAGGGTTCTTGCTCAGGTCCAGGTATTGAAGGGAGCTGGCGAAGGCCGGGTTGGCCCCGAAGGTCTGGCCCAGCGCCTGGAGCCCTGAGCACAGCGGGCACTGGGCTGGATTGGCCACCCCCCCATGAACTCTTCCCCTTGCATACAACTCTTCCCCACTCTCCAAATGCGGCTCCTTTCCCTTCTTTGATCCCTGGGATGCCGTGTGAGTGTATGGGTACACCTCTGGGACTCGACACCCAGGCAGTGCTGGGGGAAGGTCAGAGGTCAGGGGTCCCGGGGCAAGTACCTCGAGGGGAAATGGCAGTCTTGGCCAGGCACAGCTTGGTGAGGCCAGTGGGGAAGCAGAGGAGCTGCTGGCTCAGGCTGAGGAAACCTGGGGAGTGGAGAGACAAAGGGGTCCACTGAGAGATGGGCAGTGGGGGCAGGTGGTGCAGAGTCAGACTGGGCGCTTGAGTGGGGTATGGGCCTGGGGTCAAGGATGGCATATTGGGGCAGGGGCTGGCATCAGGTCAGAGAGCCCCTGTTCAGACTGGGTTGGGCTCTGGGCTGGGATAGGGGTCTGCGTTGTCATGGGGGGTAGGATTCAGGGCTGGGGCTCACCCTTGTCCTCGATGGGGTTGTGGGACAGAGTGAGGGCATGCAGCACACAGCTCCCGTTCTCCCCAAATACCCCGGCCAGCTTCTGGACAAAGTCCCTTCAGGGAAGGGGAGGAAGGATGTGTTTGTCCCAGGCCCTGGGCTTCCCCTCCTCCTCCACCTGCCTGCCTGGCTGGGGCTGCAATGGTTGGAGGCCCCCGCAGGTGGGGAGCAGCTCGGGGCCTGCCAGGGAGCTTGCCGTCACTCCGGAATACCTGGGAAGTTGTGCTGAGACGAAGCCCAGCTTAGGCTCCTCGGGACTGGAGCAGCGCACTCTGCTCGGTGGCTGACGGCAGAAGGGGACGGGGCATGGAGGTACGGGGGAAGGCTGTGGAGCTGGGGGTCAGGAGGCTTAGGCTGGCTTGCTCTGTGCCCTCTTTGGGCCTCTTCTGTACGGTGAGGAGCTGGATGAGATGGTTCAGAGGCCCATATCATGCTCTGAGGTTCTGGGGCCCTAAGACTACATCAAGGGGGTACCACTGCCCAAGGAGGAGGCTGGCCTCACGTCTTAAGCCCGGCGTTGTCCAGCACCAGCTCTTCGAGGCTCCCCGACTTGCTCAGGGTGTGTAGCACCTGTTCTAGCACTTCAGAGCCCTGAGGACAGAGGGGTCATGTGACCAGGAGCCAGAGAGGGCAGTACTCTCCCCTCCCCACTGCCCCTCCTAGACCCTACCAGCCGCAGGTCCTTGCAGTAGAGTTTGGTGAACCATTGGTTGTAGGCCAGGGCTGCCACCATTAAGGCCAAGTCTCTGTGGGGAGATTGAGGGCGACAGGAAGGTGGTGAGCAGGTAGCTAGGGCCGGGAGGAAGAGACTAGGGCTGGGGTGGCTGGGCTGGGGAAAGCCTAGATGGGTGGAAGGCAGGGGGGGTGGGGGCTGGGAGACAGAGCCTAGGCTGTGGGTGGGACCAGAAGGGAGAGCCTAGAAGGGCCAGGGCTGGGCTGGGGCTGGAATGGGGGCTTGAGTCTCTACCCCATCTGCTTACCGGCTCTCCAAGTGGCTGAAATCCAAAAGATTGAACTCCCGGTTATCCTCGGCATGATAGATGGTGTCCACATCCTTGGAGAGGTGGAACTGGCTCACACCTGCTTCCCTCCTCCTCCTCCTCTGCCCCCTCCCTCTGGGTCCCACCTGCCCGCCCGCTGGTCCTGGCCCAACGCACCCATTGCACCTCCTCACGGCAGTGCAGCCCATTGTAGTCGCACAGGGCGGCGTAGGTCTCGGAGAAGCCACCTGTGGGGCAGGAGACGGGCTGGCTCCTTGAGCGGTAATGGGGTGGGGAACAGGCTTGGAGTTCAAGGAAAGGTCAAGGTCACTTTATGCACCAGTGTCCTGGGTTCATGAACCTCTGAGGTCTGGGAGCCGTGGAGTCTCAGGGCAGGCAAAGGCCCGTACACAGAGGACTCTGAGCAAGGGGCAGGGTGGTGTAGGCCCCACTTTCCTCAAGTCTGCCCCTGCTCACCGCAGACGCTGTGAGCGGTGGACGTGGAAGTCTCGGAGTTGGGGGACGTGTCTCGGGGCCCTTCTGGGGTATCTGCATTTCCACGCCGGATTAGACTCCTGGAAAATGAACAAATCCATCCCAAGATGGGTGGAAAGAGGCTCTCAATTCTTACCCTGTTATAGCTTCTGGATCCCCAGCAAAAGCAGGAATAGGGACACAAGAGCTCTTCGCCTTGATGTCTCGGGGGCCCAGGGGAAGGAGGGAGGGAGGAAGGAGGTCTCCTTGTCTGACCCCTGCGAGACTGCTTCTCTGCCACTCACCCAGGGCCAGGGCAGACCTTGGAGAGGGCAGAGCTCACATGTCGTGTCACCTGGTCCACACTCTCAGCCGACGGCAGCCGCATGTTCACCACGCCACGCTCTGTCTCCACTAGGACCTGGGGGAGAGGGAGCAGCAGGGCCTCAGGTGCGGGCTCCCTCCTCCCGCTGGCCCAGGAGTGGGGCCCGAGCCCTGGGGCTCACCTGGTTCTGACTGAGCGTGTTGAAGGCGCGGATCTCCAGGACATTGAAGGAACTCTCCACCTGGGGGGAGGGGACACGGGGATGCCCAGCTCATGGTCAGGGCCTGGCTGCCGGGCTCAGAAGGGAGCACGCCAGGTGCGCTCCGGCTCATCGGCCCAACTCACCTTGGCTGGGACTTTAAGGGGGAAAAGGTGGAGGCGCCAGGAGGTCAGGGCCTTCAGAAAGGGGAAAAGAACGTCAGCAGCAAACGGCAGCTTCCTGGGCCCTAGTCACCCTGCCCTCTGTTAGCCCCCTCAGCCTGTGTGCACCCCCTGCCAGCTGACCCTCTGCTCTGGAAGTCCCCCCTGTCTCACATGCCCCACCCTAGGCTCCTAGACATCCACCCCGTCCAGCCTCCCCCCGCCCCCAGGCTATGTCTTCTCAGCTCTCCCTCCACCTCTGTCTCCCCTGTCCCCCCAGGCTCCTTGCCCTCACCAGCCCAGGTGCTCTTGGCCCCCCCTCCCCTCCCTCGGCCCAGGGTCCTCACCAGCACTCGGTCCTCGAACTTCTTGGGCTTCGTCTCCAGCTTGACACGATGTTGTTGGAGCACAGCCGCTTGGCTCAGGCACCTCCGGATGCTGTCTGCAGGTGGGTGGTGGGCTGCTCAGAGCTCCCCTGACCCTGGCCGCCCCCGCAAACCCGAGGCTCTCCAGGGGCAGGGGCAGAGGAGAGGAGAGAGAATCAGAGAGAGACAGAAGGACAGGGACCGAGACCTTTCCTCCTTGGGTGACTTTTCTCTTTCTACTAGAAAGGCAGTGGGGTGTGGAGAAAACTCTGGCTCCTGACGTTCCTGAGTCGGGGCACAGTAGCTGAGTGACACTGTGGGAGAGTGTGAAGGATTTTTCCAACCCGTGCACTCCAGCAGCTGTCAACACATACAGAGTGAGTCAGTGTGTAGGGGTGTGGAGGGTATCCCTTTGGCTGCATTCTAGGTGGTCTGGGTGTGAGTGTCTACCTTTTACTACGCATGTAAAGAAGATGCTAGGGAGCCCGTGTGTGGCATTGGTGGGGATGGATAAGTGTGAATGAGTATGCTGTGTCTGCAGTTGTGGAAGGGGCACAGAGCCAGCCAGCTCTGGTGTGGGTGGGAGCTGCGGGGTAGGAAGGAGTTAGTGTTTAAATGAGTTCCATACCCATCTGCTGGCAGAATCATCCAGATATCCCAGTGTGTGTGCGTGTGCGTGCGCGCGTGTGCGGCTTCTGTAAAGATGTGTGTACACACATCTCATGATTGTGTTTGTGTGCCTGTGGAGCTGTGGGAAATCGCCACGGGGCAGCGTGCCTCTGAGTATCCTTGAGCGTCCTGGTCTCTGCGTGGGCTAGCCTGTGCTCCTGCCTCTGGGGGTCAGGGTTGGCAGTGCTCGGGGGTCGGGCCTTGGTTTGGTCTGAGTCTGAGAACCAGGCAAACAGGAGAGGCCGTGAGGTTGAGGTCGTGAGGTGTGGGTGTGGGGTAGAGAGAAGGGGGCAGGCTGGGATGCGGGCTGTGGTAGATAAGCTTCAGTAGACCCTGCTCCTGGTTTTAGTTCCAGTCCAGGCCCTTTTCCCTGACTCCCTTCTTTGCCCCACTGGCCGGGGCGCTAGGGGGGTTCTCGAGCCAGTTCCGGGGCCGGGCCCAGAGGAGGGAGGGTGTTGAGGCCAGAGGAGGTCAGGACCTGGGGCAGCTCCCATCACCCGGCAGAGCTGGCCTGGCCCCGCCCGGCGGGGAAACGGGGATTCTCCGGAGGGGACACTGGATGCTTCGCCGAGGGATGGGCCAGAATCGCTGAGAGTCGGCCCCAGGGAGCGTGAAGGGACTGCACCTGTCACTGAAGATCAGGACGGGCGGCTCTGGGACACGTAGGTCCTGACGGGGTGAGGCGAGGGGGGCAGCGGAGGATGCTCTGGGACAGCGATGCCCCGAGCTGGGATGCAGGGGCAGGGAGCTGCCTTGGAACCGGATGCATGAGGGGCGGAAGGCACCGGGGTGTACCGCGGGGAGGAACGCACTGGGTCTGGGAGGCTCCCGGACGGGGCGTCCCGGAGACCACCGCAGCCTCGTACCTTGCAGCTCGCGGGTGAGCTCCGCGCTGGACTTGGCCATGGCGGCCGTTGCTGCCGCTGTTGCTGCAGAGGAGCCGCCGTCGCCACCGCCGGGGAGACGCGGCACATGCTAGACCCGGCTCCGGCAGGGCCCCGGCGCTGAGCGCTGCAGCAGCCGCTGAGCCCGCTCCTGTGAGGGGCGGCTGCGCGAGCGCTACTCCCCCCGCCTCGGAGCGCCGGGTCTCCCGCCCCGCCCGGAGAGGTGCCAGACTGAGCATGCGCGCCGCGCCTCCGAGCCGCGTGAGACCCTGAGAGCGCTCGCGCCCACCCCTCCCGCCGGCTCTAGCGTGCTACGCCCTGTGCGTGTCGCCTGCCGCCCGGGCCATCTCCCGGAAGGGGGGCAGCGTCCCCACTTTCCGTGTCACGCACTCCTCGGGCACCGTGAGCAGAACCCACGTCTTTTGTTCGTAGGCCTGGGTACCCCTCGCCGGGTCATCTTTGCAAGGCTCCTCCCTTTTCACTGCTTGCTCGGGACCCGTCCAGCGCGTCCTCGCTAACCCTCGAAGGAAGAAACTCTAGGCCGAGGGCGATGCCGGCAGAGGACATGGCTGAATGTGGGGGACTTCGTCCTTCGTTTTCCGCTTGCCCAGCCTCGGGGATTCCTGCGGTGTTCTTGGCACCATCCCCGCGGGTGTGAGGCTGAGAGCAGCACCTGGGAATTCCCGTGCCACTTCCTCCCAGCTGGCAGCTCTGCAAACACCTCCACACCCAGCATTACGCTCAGGTCCTGGAGACAGGGAGGAGGGTTAGGAGGATCCAGACTTAGTATCTGGGGGGATCTTAGGGGAATCCAGTCCACTCAGATTTATGCTCTCTGCTCGGCTCCCACACCTATGCACCCTACACTGAAAAACGAACACATTGATTCAAAGCACCATGATGATCTGTATTTTATTCGGACCTCATTTGCGAGTTGTTAATTTCCAACCCTGTTCCTTCCACTCCAGGTTCCTTCTCTCCCATCTCCCTCAAATTCCTCTGATGCCCAGAAAAAAATATTAGTCTTTGCCGCCATAGACTAAGCCCTCTCAGCAGGCCTGCCCTGTGCTCTCAAGGGAAGTCTTTATCCAAGGCCACAGCAACAGTGAGAATCCTCCTAACCACACCTTGACCCCAGAGAATGCTGGAGCTTTTCACAGGACAGAATTGATATGGGGGGGGTGGGGTTAGGGTGTAAGGTGAGCAGTACGCTAGGCAGAGGTGGGAAAGGCCAGTAGATGGATGCTGGAACAGGACCCAGGAGATGGAGCCCAATCTCTGTGCTGGTGGATGTTCTCCAGGTCCTCAGAGGCGGGATGGCATCCCTCCAGCCACCACCACCGTCTCCCCAGTGATGTAGCTGGCGTCTTCGGAGCAAAGGAAAGATACGATGCCCGCACAGTCCTCTGGCTTGCCTATCCTGGGGAGGAGGGGAAAAAAGGAAGGGAGTAAAAATCAACCTGGGAATGAAATTTGCTTAATCAAGAAGTATCAGGTGATTTTTCAGGACCTGTGTACTGCCCATAGGGTAGGGGCAGTAATAGGGTTACCATGAATATAAGCTGTTATAGTTCAGTATAACATTAATACTGTACTCTGCAAAAACCACTGCACATTATATTCATATAATATAGAGATACTTTGTTTTTTAGAGAACTCAGGACACCAAAATCCAAAGTTACATAGATGACGTTGTGAGCAGCTATTTCACTCTTCAAAGAATTTGTTTCACATGTGTGCATACTATTCAAATGTCAGGGAGTCTGTGAGACAGTAAATGATCTGTTTAAAATGATTCCATTTGTACAGCTTCAATTCACAGACACCTTTTTCAGGAATCTATTTTTGTCCCTTAAAGTCATTTTGTGAGACTGTGCTAATTCTCAGTGCTTGTATCAGTGATTGCATAGTTAGGGAACACTTTAACCTAACTGCTATAGAATGCTCTAGAGGTGGGTAGAGTGGGTACCTCAAACCTAGAAGACGTGGATTAGTGGTTCTCCATCCTAGCTGCACACTGTAGTCGTCCGAGAGGCTTAACTATCCCCACCCCCACCCCCGCCAAAGATGCCTAGGTTCTACCTCGGACCAATTAAAAAAGAATCTCTGGGAGTGGGGTCTGAGCATCTGTGGTTTCACAAGCACCCCAGCTAATGTGCATCCAGGACTGAGAAGCATGGGGCGGGATCATTCACTGTGGCTCAAGGGTGACAATACCCTGACTTATTAATGAGTTGTGAACTAGGCCAGCAGCTCATGCCTAACATCAGAATGGCTTTGGGAGCACTTGAGGGTGTCTCCCCCCTCAAGCAGGCATTGCTGGTATGTGTCCTTGAGGAGACAAGGCGGAGGAGCTAAAGACAAGAGAGTTCCCAGAAGCCAGAAGCTGGAGAGAGGCAGGGAACTTAGAGGAAAGAGAGCCAGATGAAGGTACCTGAACAGTTCGGCCAACCCTTTGGGGAAGAGGCTAGTTTTCTTAGGCAAGGGGAGTTTGGGGACTTGGTAAAGCTCTTCATTCCTTTTATTTGGATTGTAGGATCATTAACCTGAGCTTTGGACACATGACTTTTTATTCAAGGGGAACTAACAAAAGCATGTTTTGGTTTTGGTTTCGGTCCCTCATCCTTAGGGATGCCCAGAGGTGGAGGCAAACACCCAGGTGGAGAGAGGGGTCAGGGCCTCCCCCAGGGCTCTGCTCTGCTAAACCTGGATGCCTCTGTGTTTCGTTTTTGCAGTGGAAGCAGACTCCTTGCACACGCCACTGTAGTGATGCTGTGTTCAAGAACTTGTGAAATCTGTGTGTTTGAAGCAGAGGAGAGCATGCCTGTGTTGTCTGCAGGACCGAGAGTCAGCAAGCCATGGGCTGTGAGGGACCATCTTTATCCCTCCTCGCCCTCCCCTGTGACAGCCTTACCTTTTTTTTTTTTAAATTTATTTATTTAATTTATTTATTTTTGGCTGTGTTGGGTCTTCGTTGCTGTGCACGGGCTTTCTCTAGTTGCAGCGAGCGGGGGCTACTCTTCGTTGCAGTGCACAGGCTTCTCATTGCAGTGGCTTCTCTTGTTGTAGAGCGCAGGCTCTAGGCGCGCGGGCTTCAGTAGTTGTGGCACGCAGGCTCAGTAGTTGTGGCTTGTGGGCTCTAGAGCGCAGGCTCAGTAGTTGTGGCGCACTGGCTTAGTTGCTCCGCAGCATGTGGAATCTTCCTGGACCAGGGCTCGAACCCGAGTCCCCTGCATTGGCAGGCGGATTCTCAACCACTGTGCCACCAGGGAAGCCCCCAGCCTTACCTTTTGATCTGCATGGTTGCTTTTAGGCTCTCCAGTCTTTCCTGGTCATCCCACAACTGCAGGAAAAAGGGAAATCTCTTCCTGTGAGGGACAGCGAGGGGAGAAACTGCCTGCCCTCACATCAATTGAAAGGGCCTTGGAGAGGCACCCCTTCAGTTCCTAGACCTTCCCAGGTCCCAGTCTCTACCCTCTTCCCTCTTCTGCTCCATTCTCTTCAAGTTCTAGTGAGGCATTTTCCTGGGTCGCCCCAGGCCTCACCTACTTAAGGAGATATGAAATGGCCTGAGTGGTATCTGAATTCCTCAGTCTCACTGTGCACCTCAGGAAAGGATCATGTGGGGGTCTGGTCTGGACACATGGCTGGTATGGAGTGGGGATATGGAAAAGTGCAGAGATGGGGGTAGAAGTGGTTGGGAGCTCAGGACCAAGGAGCTGGGCTTTTCTACCTAAGAAGATGCCTTTTAGGGTCCCAGTGGGATGCAGGACTCTCCTTCCTCACCATACGGCTGAAGCTAGTCTTGATGAGTCCAGGTGCCAGGCAGTTCACCCTAATGTTCCTTTGGGCCAGCTCTACGGCCAGGTTCTTGGTGAGGCCCAGCAAGGCTGTTTTACCAACATTGTAAGGGCCCAGGCCCTGGGGAAAGGAGAGAATGGGTTATTCTCTTCAATTCCAGTTCATTCTTGGTTCTTAACATAAGATATAAAGGGTTATAAACAGATAATAGGGTATTTCTTGTAATGGAGGGTCCCAGTTAGAAAACTGTCTTGTGGTTAAACCTCCCCTAGGTTAGCGTTTGTGGAGGCAAGGCCTCTATTTTGTTGGAAGGTACTTGGTGATGTGATTCCAAAAGGGGACACAAACGTCTTAGGGTGACTGGAAGGGTAGAAGGTATAGGATGGAGGAAGGGATAAAAGTAGCGGAAAAGGAGGTTCTTACAGGAAATGGTCTGTAGGCTCCTACAGAGGCCACAATCACCACTGAGCCGCCTCTGGAAAAAGAACAGAATGACCCTCTTCCCATGGACACCCTCCCCTCAGCCTTCACAGGGCCCATCGAACGCAGGCTCCCTCTTGCTCTCTGTACCCTCGTTTCTCCATCTCTGGCACCACTGCCTTTGTGATCAGGGCTGTGGCCTTCACATTAATGTCCAGAATCTGCAATAGAGAGAAGAGGGGGAATGGCATGAGGGAAGAGGGCGGCACAAGGCAGGGCAATGGGGAGTGACAGTGTGGTTCCCAGGATCTGTTTGTCAGGGCTGGCAGAGATCCTAGGGGTGATCTACTTGGCCTTACAAGTGAAGAAACCGAGGCCCAGGGAGAGGTGGCTTTCCCCGGTTTATTCAGTTAGAGGATGACACATTAGGTTCGGGTGTGGAAGAATGGAGCCCGGTTCAGCTTGTTTCCTAAGTATGATTTGACCCAGAATGGGGCTGAACTCTCAGGGCTGCCTTGGACTTGAGCTGCATTTTCTGTGTGTCTTCCAACTAGGGAGAGCCTGGAATTGGACGGCTTCCTGGACCTGCCCCAGAGTGCGCTGTGTTTCTCAGGGGAAATGTGGCCTGACCTCAGGCACCTGGGGTTGTTCCAGCACTTTTCTGGCTTCTGAGCTTAGGGAGTGAGATGTTCTTGGCCCTCCAGGATGGATTGTCTGGCTGGACATGTATTGGCAAGTGGGATCGTGAGGAGGTACTTCTGGGGGAGCTGGAACATAGCCTACAATCAAAACCCCACATGTGTAATTGAAAACAAATACATGACCCTTGTTTACATTGTTCCAGGCACTGCTGGGATAGTCCCCTCCCATACCCCCCACGCAACTTCTTATTTAGAAAATGTTCACTCTTACAGAAAAGTTGAAATAGAAGGACAATGAATATCCAGATATCCTTTACCTACATTCACCAACGGTTCACATTTTGTACCATTTGCCCTATCTATGTACCTATGCAGTTTTTTCCTTACCCTTGGAAGGTAAGTTGCAGACATCCTCATGCTCTAGCCCTAAAGACTTTAGCATTACTTCCAAAGACTAAGGATGTTCTTCCACACCACCATCCATTATCACACCCTAGAAATTTAACATGGATAATCATGATTTTACCTAATAAACTGTCTGTAATAAAACTTCCCCAGTTGTCCCCCAAATGTCCTTACGTTTTTCAAAGTCCAGGGTTCAATCAAGGATCAACCATTGCATTTAGATTTGATATACTGTGATATTAAAAAAAAGCCAACTAAACCGGTTTGCAGGGCAGAAATAGAGACACGGGTGTAGAGAACAAACGTAGGGACATCAAGGGGGGAAAGTGGCAGGGGGTGGGGGTGGGGGTGTGATGAATTGGGAGATTGGGATTGACATGTATACACTGATGTGTATAAAATGGATGACTAATAAGAACCTGCTGTATAAAAAAATACATAAAATAAAATTCAAAAAAAAGCCAACTAAAAAGAAAAATTACTAGTTTTATAACTGATTTTCACGTGGTCTCCGTTCAGACTGCTCATGAAAGATGTTTCTCTACTTTGAAGAATATCAATCAGGAACTGATTCACTGAAGAGCGTTTTGGCACTTTGGTCTCTATGTCTGTGAAACACTGATAAACGAGAATAGTTTAGTATCCTTAAACTTCAGTGTTGAGAAATTAGGGATGACGTCAGGGTAAAAAGCAAAACCATGCGAGATCATGAAAAATTTAGCATTTTCAAATCAGGTGGGAATATTAACCTCAGTAAAGAAAGACAAATCTTTTAATTAAGGCTTTATAATTAAAGAATGTAGGTGTGTGAAATCTATTATAAATATAATGTAATTGTACACATTCACATGAAAACTAATATTCTCGTTCTTGAATTTAGACATCTGGATCTCAGATGTTCTAGACATTGGAGTTAAAAAGGAAAAAGCGCAGGTCTTTTTAAAAGGCTGTATGTTATAAAGCAGCAACTTAGTTAATGTCACGAGAATTGATATTTCACTTAACTAGCAGCTATTAAAGTTTTCCAACTAATGAAAAATCATTCTTTTTTGGCAGCTGAAAAGGGGAGGGGTGGCGGGTAAGTCTGAGCGTACTAGTTATTGGCATATTAGCTGCCCTGTCTGCTGGAAATAAACCAGGAAGAAGAGCCTGGATAAGCCCACGGGGTCGGGGGTGGGGGAGATGGGGGAGGGAGGCTGAAGACGGGTTAGCAAGGAGCAAATGAAGACAACTGGGGAGAAGCAGAAATGAAAGAGAAGGGCAGGGACAGAGGAAGCCCCCCACCCTGCCATTCTCCCTTTACCAGGTGCACTGCAGGCGTGTGGCAAATTGCAAGGATTCCTCACATCTACACTGCACTTGACAAATACATTCTAAAAGCAGACTGAGTGTGTGTCTTCTGAGGCCCACCCCCTGCTGCTCTCATCCAGTCTCACCTTGTCCCATACCTCCTCGGTGACATCCATTAAGTTTCCAAAGAAAGGCATGACGGCAGCATTGGAGACCAGGATGTCCACACCCCCGTGAAGGTTCACAGCCTAGAGAGGAGTAAGGTCTGAGTTAGGGCTGCAGGACAGTAAAGGAAGTGCATTTATCAGTGTCGATAAAGAATTCCTTCTTAGGAACAGTTGTCAAAATGACCTCTTTTCCTTAAAACATTTTCTCTCCAAAACACCCCAAGCTCTGCTGCTAAAACATTTAAGGTCGTCTCATTTCTTTGGCAGTCTTTTCTTCCTGCCCCCACTTCTGAGGCTGTCACTGACCCTTTTTTCTTTAGACTTTCCCTTTGGGAGCTCCTTTATTCTCATGGCCTCAGCTCTCACCTCAAAGTCCATTTCTAGACCCTTCCTCTTTCTTCCCAGCCGCATTTCTCCCAGTGCTTACTGTCCAGTTCTCCTTGAATGAGTTACCATTATCTCAAACTCAGCCTGTCCACACGTACCTGAACAGAGAAACAAGTTTAAATAGACCTATAGGGACTTCCCTGGTGGCGCAGTAGTTAAGAATCCGCCTGCCAATGCAGGGAACATGGGTTTGAGCCCTGGTCTGGGAGGATCCCATATGCCACGGAGCAACTAAGCCCGTGCGCCACAACTACTGAGCCTGCGCTCTAGAGCCCACGAGCCACAACTACTGAGCCCGTGTGCCACAACTACTGAAGCCCACGTGCCTAGAGCCCGTGCTCTGCAACAGGAGAAGCCACCGCAATGAGAAGCCCATGCACCAAGACGAAGAGTAGCCCCCGCTCGCCACAACTAGAGAAAGCCCGTGCAGTCACGAAGAATGAACGCAGCCAAAAAAAAAAAAAATTAGACGTATAGAAAGTTGCCACTCAGGCCTTTGAGATCACCTAGCCCAATGTCCTCATGGTGAAGGTGATGAAACTGAGGTCCAGGGAAGTTAATTTCTCAAGGTCATATAGCTCAGTAATGACATATCAGGGCCAGCTAAGAAGAGGAGGCCTGCTCATTCAGTCTCTGGGAAAGGTGAAGTGATTTGCTCAGGGCACAAGGCTAGTTAGTGGTGGCAGAACTTACACTCTAACCCAGAGCTAATTCATAAGAGTTCTTCAAAAGTGAGTTGGGGTCACTATGAAACTGGCTACTCAGGAGAGCCACGATGGAGAGGATGCCGGCCTGGGCTTAAAGCAGTTCCACACTCGGTTATGAAGCCATTTCTCCCTTCCCCCTACCCCTTGCTTTTATTTTTTTGGCCTGGAGGCATGGAAGATTCAAGGCAGAAACTGAGATTTAAACTGGGAAAACTAAGAGAGGCAACATCTCACCTCCTTAATAAATTGTAAGTATGTGGTGAAGACACGTGTTGGAGTAACGAGTAGCCAAACAGAATCTGCCAACATCATGCCACGCTGCAACCAGACTTCGCATTGGCCCAGAATTGGGAATTTTGATGCCTTGGGCAAGCGGCACTAAATGGGCCCTCCACCAACTTTGTGCTTCCGGATTTGGCACACAGAGGTGTGTTATTAACAATCTGCTAGCTCCTGTTTTAACTAATTATTCTTGCTAACTAGGTGCGAAGCTCAGTTGCTTCCACACTGCTGAGGGGATGCCTGGGCTGTCAACATGTAAATTGAACAAATTTTAAAATCACATAATCTTTGCAAACCTGTATCAATAGTCTCTTGGCACTCTCTAAAGTTTGATGTCCCGGCACAAAATCCCAGTCACCTGCCTTGGCTCTGTGTAAGTTTCATGATGAGGAAAACTCGGTATGCGTTAGAAAGTGATGTGTGCTGGGCCGTGTGCGGGTGTGTTTGGGGGTGGGGAGATAGTGGATTGCTGCAGAACCGCCTGGAGCGCTTTTCCACTTCTGCTGTGTATCCTGTCCCCTTCTTTTTCTAGGCCTATCAGCATAGAGAGGAGGGAAGGCTGGCTTTTGCCTGAACGGACAGAGAACACTGGAGAATTAATGGCAAAGCTACTATGACCACCCAGGTGTCTTCTAAGGCTTGCTCTAAATTGTGTGATTGCTACTCTGTGTTCTGACAGGTCTATTTTTTATTTTTTTAATAAATTTATTTCTTTTATTTATTTTTGGCTTTGTTGCGTCTTCCTTGTGGTGCACGGGTGTCTCATGATGGTGGCTTCTCTTGTTGCAGAGCACAGCCTCTGGGCGTACGGGCTCAGTAATTGTGGCCTGCGGGCTCAGTAATTGTGGCACGCGGGCTCTAGAGTGCAGGCTCAGTAATTGTGGAGCACTAGCTTAGTTGCACGCGGCATGTGGGATCTTCCCAGACCAGGGCTTGAACCCGTGTCCCCTGCACTGGCAGGTGAATTCCCAACCACTGCTCCACCAGGGAAGCCCAGTTCTATTTTTTTTTTTAAATAGTAGAATCAAGTGGAAAAGCAGCTAATCTGGTTTCGGCTCATGACATCTTTGAGAAGCTTTGAGGTGCAGATTAGGAGGCCACTGGGGAGTAACCATCCTCAGGGCAGCAGCTTACCTCATCACAGGTAGTGGCTGGCAATAGGCAGGACGCATCTCAAACCGCTAACAAGTATCCTATCATTCTCCACTCGACATTCGCCATTCAAACTACTTGAGAGTCAATTTTGATTCATCCCTCCTATTTCCCATGTCTTGACACCAGCCAGGAAAAAAAAATCTTGGTTGGTTCCCACTAAATGTCTCTTGGGCACATCTGTTCTGGTCCTACTGCCACTGCTCTTACCTAAGTGACAGCATCAGCTTCCTCCCTGATGTCCTTGGCTCAGAGTCTTCTTTTCTCCAATATATCCTTTCTCCCAGTGCCAGATTATTGTCCTTTAATAACCATTTTCACCTTGCTCAAAACCTCACATGGCTTCTTATTTCCTCCAGGAATGTCTAAACTCCTTTGGGAGGCCACAGAGGCCCCTGTCCCCCATCCTTCCCACCCGGCCCATTTCCTACCAGCCCTCTCAAGCCTGTGCTCTCTCTCTGCTGTGGGTTCACAATGCTCCCCTCTCCCCTTCCGTCCCTCCTTGGCTGTCTGCTCATTTTGCAGGGTCATCTGGAATCCCGGCCCTATGCCATCTGCCCAGCCCCACGCACTCTTCAAGGTCTAGTTCAAACCCTGCTTCTGGGCCAGAGCGGTAAAGTGGACCTGGTGAGGGTCCAGAGGTCATTTTCCCAGCAGGATTTTTTTTTTTTTTTTTTGCGGTACACGGGCCTCTCACTGTCGTGGCCTCTCCCGTTGCGGAGCACAGGCTCTGGATGCGCAGGCTCAGCGGCCATGGCTCATGGGCCCAGCCGCTCCGCGGCACGTGGGATCTTCCCAGACCGGGGCACGAACCCGTGTCCCCTGCATCGGCAGGTGGACTCTCAACCACTGCGCCACCAGGGAAGCCCTTCCCAGCAGGATTTTGACACTAAGTGGCCACATACATTTCATACAGCTAGTCACTAGTTGGCCCAGGATCCCAGGTGGCTCCCTCACCCTGAGGATCAAGGTCTCAATCTCAGGCTCTGTCCAGCTGCCTATGCCAGGCAAGGTGGCTTTCTTGGACCCCCAGTTGGCTCTCTCCAGAGCACATCTGAGCATTTGCCAAATGACTCCTGACAAATGGAATAACCTTATGCTGTCTACTACACCACCACCTACGATCATTTCATGTCCTCCTTGTCTAAGATTACCCAAATTATTTCACCATCTTTCATTCTGTTACACAATATCCTTTGCTTTCCATTCTTGGGCAGATTCTCCCTTTTACTCCAAGAAGTAAAGGGTGTGCCCTGAGCCTAGGGAAGAGCAGCCTCCTTTGCAAAATGTTCATATTTTCTTGCGCAGCTGGAAGACTGGTGCCAAGCACCAGCTCTGACACTGGCTTAGACACTGTCTTTGAGGCTAAAGTCCAAGTGGGCACCTAAGGCCTGACCTGATGGGGAAATGCCTGGTAGTCTGTAGGTAGCTTGGCAATTCTGGGTTGGCTCACAGCTCTTCTCTTACTAACTGTGGGACCTTGTGATGTTGATCCAGCTTTCTGAACCAGTCTTTAAACAGGGAGACTAATCCTGGCCTTGCTTGGGTTGTTGTTTGGAGAGAACCTGCAAAAGGTTCAAAACAAAGCGCATGGCACACAGTAGGTGGTTGAAACCTGATGGGCTGCCTCCTGTAGGTTCCCGGAGACTCGACTTTATAAGCTGAAAAACAGGGATTGATTGTTTATTAGCTCAGACTGGGAATACCTATTTTGCAATTGTATTTGCCCTTTTTATCTGCCCAATTAGATTGGAAAGCCAGGACCAGCTGTTTTTTTTGGGGGGGTGCCCCAAGGCACAGCGCAGGGTTGAAACAGTAGCGTGGTTTTTTGATTCTCTGACTGAGATGAGATGATTCTTGGAGGCAGGACAGAAAGGCACACAATAAAAATGTGCTGGTGGACTGGAGTGGGTATGCAGATCGCACTGGTGTGTTTTAGTTAACAGTGCTGGCTTGGATTACACCCGTGTTGTCCAGGAAAGCCTGCTCAGGCTGGCTCCCTTCTGCTACCTCCTGGCTCTGCGCCCATATCCTTGCTGCTCACCGTAGCTACCAGCCGCTCTCGGTCTTCGCCCTTCCCCACATGGCACACGGTGCCCGTCACACTCAGCCCCTCCCTGTGCAGCGTTGCCACTGCCCGATCCACGTTCTGCTGCTTCCGGCTGCTGACCACCACATGGGCCCCATCCTGGGCCAGACGCCGGGCGATGGCGAAACCGATCCTGTGGGCAGAGAGAGATAAGGACTTTTAAGTTGGTACAGGAAAAGAGCGTGAGAGCGTGGGCTCCTGAATCAGACTGCCTGGGCTTTGAATTCCAGCTTTCTCTCTGTAGGACCCCCATGTGTTACATAGGGTTAATGACACAGCCATTACCATGGACATGCTTAGCATATTTTTGGCACTGGTTTACTTATTTTTCTTATGGTTTTGGCCTTCAGTCTAGGTTCCCAGGAAGTGATGTCACCTTCCACAGGTGCCACCACGGGTCACAGTCCCCATACCCTGTAGGGACTGAGGAGAGAGAGATGAGCTAGGGGTATAACAAGCAGCAGCTATTTCTGTGACTGGAGGGTCTCAGGTACATGTGAAACTGGGGGTCTCCGGTTACAAACGTACATTTTTTACATACTCCCCTGGGAGAAAGGGTTACACATTTTGCATTTAGCCATTAGCATTTCCCATTCACTTGTATTTTATATTTGTGAAGAGCTGGCATCTAGCAGGGTTCTGTGGGAGTGAGAAACAGGGTAGACAACAGTGGTTGGTGAGACACGGGCTGGGCAAGAGAGGCCAAAATGTACTGAACTAAACAAGAATGTGGACACACGGCTTTTGTGTCCCCTCTAGGTAAGGGGCACAGTTCTATGAGACTAGTGGGGTGCCAAAATGGGGTGTCTGGAACATTTCCACCGTCGGTGCCGGCAGTGGATAGGATTTTTGGAATCTGGACTGTCTTGGATTTCCGGCGTCTGGTCTTCCCAGACTGTAGGTGGGGCTAGTTGACCCGGGCAGCCCAGAACCCTGGGAGATGGGATTGACGGGGGCGGGCAGCACCCAGGTGGCACAGTTGAGCCAGAGGCAGCAGTGACAAGAGGGCCAGCAATTGCAAGGTTAGGGGGGGAGGCGATTCCGAGGGGACTGCAGGCCAACCACGTAGTTCCTTTCTTCCCGGCCCGACTCTGGCCACACGTGACGCCTGAAGATGGGGCACGGGAGGCCAAGGACAAGGGGTTAGTACCTGTTTGCAGACAGCGGGGGCCTCCGAGACTCGGGCTCGGGCACTCACCCGTCAGTGGAGGCCGTTACTAGGGCCACCTTATTCTCAAGCGGGTTCCGGCGCGCCACCGCGGAGCTGGCCATCCGCACGGACTTCCACGTCCGCGCACAGGGACGCAACAGCAGCCCTGCCTTTTGCATGGAGGCGGCCGGTTCGGGGTTCTGCGCCGCCTAGGGGAAGTGACAGGGGGCGGGGCGAGGGGCAGGGCGAGGGGCGAGCCACCTTCCCGCCCGGCTGCCCGCTCGGAAGCCAGATGCCCTCCGCGCTCCCAGCTCCCCACCAGTCCTAGAGCGGGACAGCTCGCCCTGCTTCGCGCGGGCCCTTGGCGCAGGGAGCCGGCTGTGGCCGCGGCGCCCCTCAGTCCCCTGCTCGGCCCGGCCGGCCGGTGTGGGACTGTTCCGTCGGTTCCGGTTCTCTGTAGGGCTGCTCCCGCCTTCGGGAGTCCGTAGACTTCCCTGTCCTCCCGCCCCTCCTTCCACATCTGCTTGCCCACGTCTTTTCTTGGGGGAGAGGGGACTTTGAGTTGGTTGCTTTTCCTTCCCAGAACCTCAAGATGGACTTTGTTTTACAAGAAAGTCGGGGTCCACATTTGTGACAGCCCACAGGAGGGCAAATATTTTGAGACTGCCCATGGGGGTGAGACCCGTAGCCCCCATGGAGCCCACCACGTGAGGGTCTCAGGTGAGGCTGCAGGAGCCTGGGAGAGACACGAAGTGGGGAGCAGCTGGGTAGGCCTGCCCTGCCATTCACTCTGGCTCAAGTTCTCCTCCATCCCCACAGGCCTGGAGGGCAGATTCTGATCACCAGTGGTAACCAGTGTGCAGAATTAAAGATCCTGATAGGACAGGACCTCTTATACCCTCCACTGCAAGAGGACTTCTCCATTTTCAGGCCTCAGTGGTAGCAAGGAGGCTAGAGAGTCCCCCAACAAGTGGAGGAAATTCGGAGAACTCAGGAGCACTCAAGTTCTCCATAATCACTATGTCCCCAGGTCTTAGCCTCCATTCTAGTTCAATAAATATTTGTTGAATGTAAAAGCACTTTATAAACTGTAAACTACTAAACACGTAAGTAATTATTGCCACCATAAAGTAATTATTATGTCCACCACAGGCCAGGCTCTTCGTTTGTAAACTGAGGGTGCTGGAGTAGATAATGGATAAGGTCCTCTCCAGCTATAAATTCTGTGTCCGAGACTTCAGCCTCCGCTTCTGCCAAGTGGGCTGAAATGATCTCCCTCCTGGGTTCCTGGGAGAACTAATAAATCTGTATGGCTTATGATACACTGTCGAAAGGCCCCGACAGGCCCAGTGTCAGCATCTGAATTGGTTTAACCCAGTGGCCTCCAAATGCCAGCCTGAGATGTTGTGCAGATCCATGGCAAAGTTTTCTCTAGTTCAAGCACAAAGAGAAAAAGACAATATAGTGTTTCATAAATCTAAGCTTATTTAACTTCACACATTTTGCACTTAATGAATCCTTTATTTTGGGATATGCTTTTGCGCCTTTTTCATTTTTTTGGTGTTAGTCTTTTTGTTAAGAGAAGATGATGAAAGCAGATGGGTAGGTTGAGAGAAGTGTTGTTAGTTGGTGAAATCACCAGTCTCGCAACCCGATGTCAGTCCCTACAATTAGAGGAGAGAGAATCCTGGTTTGTGAAATTCAGTTCTGGGGATCGCTGCTTAATAAAATTCATACTTGCTAAAGATTTGTTTAGTATACGTGTAGGTCAGCTGAGCAGCCAAAAAGGATTTCAGCATTCAAAAGGGGGTGTATGAGCAGCGAATGATATACCAAGCATGCACTGGATCTATAGTTTATTCCTCAAACTAGATGTTACAGCTGTGGTACTCAGCTCATCCTGATGAGATAAGAGAGCTTGAGTCTAATTTTCCCCATGTCTGGGGAAAACTGACTCTCTGACTGGTGCCCCTCAGTCTGAACCTCATGAATTATTGACAACAGAGGCTGGATAGCATGACACTCCTCTTCTTCCTGACCTGTTCAGAGCTAATGCACTGTGGGAACCCTTCCCAGTGCTCTGCACCTGCCTGTGGGGCTGGGGGAGGGGATGTAGGAGGCCTGGAGCAGAGCCTCTCAGGGTTTTAGTTCAAACGGACAGGCCTGCAGGGCGTATTTGATCTCTCTTCACCTCCTGTCCAGAGGTGGGCAGCCAGATCCAGGGGTTGAGGTTGGCAGTGGGAGGCTGAGGGAGACCACACCCCAAAGAGCAAAGGGTTTGGGGAAAATAGAATTCTGGCCTGTGAGCTCCTGCACATCACATGGCCCCTCGCTGTCTGGGCGGGGTTGATATTTGGCCTCCAGCACCATTTCTTTTGGGAGAACACAGGGAACATGAGGGAGGGGATCTGTGAACAGAAAAAGGTAGAGGGAAGGCAAGAAGAGTGGGAGTCTCCAGCTCCGACTACACATCAAGCTGGTTTGTTGGAGATGAGGGTAGGAAATCTTTGGGGGAAATACATATGTGTGTAGGAGTCTCTTTGAAATGGGGATTTTAATAGGTGATGGGATTGTTCTTGTATGGAGGTGGTACCATCTGCAGATCTTAAGGAAATGCCTCCATGATTGAGGAATACACTCCCATCTTCTTCAAAGGCTGTGTTGACTTAAAAAAAAATGCACAACGTGAGAGCTGCGAGTTAAGTTTTATTTGGGGCAAAATGAGGACTGCAGCCCGGGAGACAGCGTTTCAGATAGCTCTGAGAAACTGCTCCAAGGAGGCGAGTGGAGGAGCCAGGATATATAGGAGTTCTGCAACAAAGGGCAGGTAGTCGGGAATGTCAAAGGATTATTATTAATTAAAGAAAACCAGATATCTCAAGTTAAGTAATTTAGCGCTTTTCTGTGTATGGGAAGATGTAAGAGTCTGGGCTCACTGAAATCATTCCTTTGATATGCACGTCAGCTATCTGGGGCCAGTATCCTGTGTTTTCATATCTTGAGTTTCCTCAGGTCTCAGCATAGGGAGTGGCTGCGGTCTGTTGGCTGCTAGATGGTATTCTTTTCAGCCCTGAGTTTCCTCAGGGCTCACCGGCTCATGTTGGAGGGTTACAATCGTTGATGACTGTGACATCCTCTGTTTACTGATATGGCAGGAAATAGTCCATATATAAATATTCCATTCCATTTATAAATATTCCATTTATCAGCTGACTGCAGACTGGAAGGAAATTCACCTGGGTTGGAATTTAAGTCTTGTATCTTGCAACAGCCATTCCACATTGGTCATTGACTCATGCAATATTGACACAAGTCAGTCTTGGGTGGTATAGTAGGGCTGTGTGATAACAACGACTTTTATTGAATACTTACTAAGTGCCAACAACTGTTGGGTGATTTTTATAAATTTTATTGAATGTGTCTAATCCAGTGAGGTAGGCAGTTTTATTTCTATATATGAAATCAAAGTGAGTTATGACAGCCTGACCTGCTGTCAATGTTGAATAGCTACTTTTAATTTTTCTGACGTTGTTAGAGAATGACAGTTTTCTTGGAAATTAACTTTCTCTTAATTGGAATTTTACTTTCTGCATCAATTCATTTTTGTTTTAATCATTATTTTTTAAATTACAAAAATAACACATGTTCACAATTTTTAAAAGAGACACAAGGTTATAGAGTGAAAAGTAAAAAAGTAACTCTTCCCTATGCTTCCTTTACCTGCTCCCCATATAGCTCTTGGTCTTGTGTATCATCCTTCCAGAAGTTTCCTATGCATTTACATACATATTTTCCGTTTAAAATGTTTCCCATGAATGGAATGACACTATATATAATGTCCTTCAAATTGCTTGTTTCTTTTCTTTCTTCCTTTTCCCCACTTCTCTCTTTCATTTCTTAGAATACATTCTTGGAGAGTGTTCTGAGTCGTACACAATAGATCACCTTTATTCTCTCTTTCCCTTTTAAAAATAGCCGTACAGTATTCCATTGTGTGGATATTCCATAATTTACTTAGCCAGTCTCCCACCGAAGAACGTTTAAGTAGCTTCCAGTGTTTTGCCATTTCAAACAACGCTACAATGAACAAGCTTGGATGTATATATATATATATATATATATATATTTTTTTTTTTTTTTTTTGTGGTACGCAGGCCTATCACTCCTTCTAGAAAGGACTCACTCTGGCTGCTGGGAGTCTGATTAGCTGTCAGCTGCCAGCCGGCAGTTAACTCCTTCCAAGGGTGGCCCCAGCCAGTGACTGAGCAGGATGGTGGTACAAGAACCTCACCACTTCTGCCTAACATGGGGCTCCTCTAAGGGGCCATCTTTGCTTTGGAGCTTCCTATTGGGCTGGCGTTGGTCAGATCTGCATCTCAGGGTCTCACGGATCCTCCTTCTCAATCCTGCTTCCTCCCTTTTCCTTTCACAGATGTTACTCCTGAAACCATGCACCTCAGATTGGGACTTGAACCCACGTGGCAGGGACTCAAACCCGGCCAAAACCCACAGTCTTCCAACTGACATCACACACCTGGTTTCAGGACTTAATGAAGCTCAGGTTCTTGATGTCTCATCGCAGAAAGAATTCAGCGAGAGACAAAGTGATAGGTAAGAAGTGGATTTATTTAGACAGAAACACACTCCACAGACAGAGTGTGGGCCATCTCAGAAGGTGAGAAAGGCACCAGGTATGGGGTTGTCAGTTTTTATAGGGGTGGGTAATTTCATAGGCTAATGAGTAGGAGGAGTATTCCAGCTCTTTGGGGAAGGGGTGGGGATTTCCAGGAATTGGGCCACCGCCCACTTTTTGATTGTTATGGACAGTCTGGAACTGTCATGGCACCTGTGGGTGTGTCATTTAGCTTGCTGATGTGTTACAGTGAGCGTATACTGAGGCTCAAGGTCTAGTGGAAGTTGACTTGTCTGCCATCTTGGGCCCACTTGGTTCTAATCAGGTTATGTCATGCCCTTGGGCTATGTCATTCTTTCAAAGGTTGTGTTCTGTCCCCTTCCCTCTTGTTTCACTCTGACTAAACCCTTTGGTCTCCTAATTCCATCTGAAACCGATAGCTGCCGTGCTGGGGGGCCGCCAAGGTGTTCCAGTCCTTTATGTCTCAACGCAGAAAGAAGCCAGAGGGAAAGTGATAGATAAGAAGTGATTTATTAGAATAGACACTGTGAGGTTTACAAGTGGGTGGGCAAGAGGTGCTGCCCGAGAACTTAGTGGGCTACAGTTTTATAATCAAAGGAAAAGTGGGGAGGGAGAAAAGACCACCTTCTTCCTTATTCTTTTTTAAAACATCTTTATTGGGGTATAATTGCTTTACAATGGTGTGTTAGTTTCTGCTTTATAACAAAGTGAATCAGTTATACATATACATATGTTCCCATATCTCTTCCCTCTTGCGTCTCCCTCCCCTTCCTCATTCTTAAGTAGACGTCATGCTTCCATCATCAGCTCCTCCTCCAGGTTGGGCAGGGGAGTTTTCTTGACCCTACACGGTCAAGTTAGGACTATCATGGCACTATGAAAAAATTATTTTAGGTCTCAGTACAATGAGAGACTTTCACTTTGAAATGTTACCTTTCCATGAATTATTGCTTTTTATGTGTACAGAGAACATGTCTTAAGGGTCATTAACTTACTGAGCTCACTGGGCAGGATGTGGGTCTCATGCCACCATTGTTTTATTGTTTTGGGGTATGTCTTGTGCTTCTGTTGCATGGTTTTGCTGTTCAGCAAACCTGTTTGGCTTTGTGGTTAAGCAAATCTGCTCTCTTGAGTAATCATTAATTTACAGGGGTGTCCCATACTTTTTTCTGCTTACAATCCCCTAGTGAGGTTAACTGTTTAATCGCCTACTTTGTCCCTTTACTCTGTCCCTATCACAACCAGGCATCTGCTTTGCTGGGGACTCACAGTTTCTTTCCTTCAGAATCTTTCCAGTGTACACCCCCACTCTCAACATACAGGGGATGTTCTCCTAGAGGATCTGTCCCTTCCCCCCAAATCAGAGCATCAGTGCGCTCTGAAGCAAGAATCCCCTGTAACTGCAGTTCCTGCCACTTTAAATTTTTCTGTGGGGGCTTGAGTAGAAAATTGCAGGGTGAGCTTTGGCAGTGTCAGGCCAGCACAATAGTGCAAGGCCAGTCCCGGAGCTCCACATGCTTTCCTTGCGATCTCTCTGCTGGTATGAGATGAAGAAATGTTCCCTGCCCGTGCCGCCCCGCCCCGCCCCGCCCCGCCCCTGAACTATTTCATTTTCCTGTAAATTTCTGGATCAACTGAACACACACATAAACACACACACACACACACACACACACACACACACACACACACACACACACCCCTTCCAAGAACCATCAACAATTCCTAGGGACAAGGCAGTCTAAATCCACAAAAGAAAATGAACCATTTCCCTAGAGGTGCCAGCCTGCCCTCTCTGGAGATAACGTTTGCCATTATTATGCAAAGCAGTTTCACTTACCCTGTCCTGCTTTTAGAGCAGCATAAGAGGCCTGTGGTATGAAATGAATAAGGCCTACCACAAACCTTGCTGAAAGGACAGAGCAATCTGCTTCTGAGGGCTCTCTCTTTGTTGGGCCAGATCAAATTCTTGAGCAGCACGCATTCTTTTTAATCTCTGCAAAGGAAGTAGGGGTACTTTAAGAATTTCTTATCCTTCTGTCTCAAGCAAACCCTCAGGAGTGAAGGGGGTGGGTGGGTTTGTCCTTCTAGTTACATATGCTTTTCTCACTCATTTTGAATTTAATGACAAGGGGACTGTTCTTACCTTTTGATATTTTGTAAAAAAAACCAAGGAATCACACAATACACACTTTCTGCACCTTGTTTTTTTTTAAAAAACTTTTTATTTCAAGTAATTATAGTCTCACAGTAATTATAAACTCAAAAGTAATACATAGAGTCCCTATGTACCCTTCCCCCAACTTCCCCCATGGTGACATCTTACAGTGGGAACATCTGTAGTACAATGTCAAGACCAGGACACTGGCATTGGTGCAGTGCTGTTAACTAGACTATAGACTTTATTTGGTGTCCATCATTTTTTATGGGCACTCATTTGTGTGTGTCAGTGCATGAATGTTCCCTAGCTTATTGGCATGTGTTGGAGATATATTTTAAAAATTTTTTATTATTATTATTTTTAATTTAATTTTTATTTTTTTGGCTGTGTTGGGTCTTCATTGCTGCGCGCAGGCTTTCTCTAGTTGCGGTGAGCGGGGGCTAATCTTCGTTGCGGTGCTCGGGCTTCTCATTGTAGTGGTTTCTCTTTGTTGTGGAGCCTGGACTCTAGGCATGTGGGCTTCAGTAGTTGTGGCACGTGGGCTCAGTAGTTGTGGCTCACAGACTCTGTAGTTGTGGTGCACGGGCTTAGTTGCTCCGTGGCATGTGGGATCCTCCCGGACCAGGGATCGAAGCCATGTCCCCTGTATTGGCAGGGGATTCTTAACCACTGCGCCACCAGGGAAGTCCCTGTGTTGGAGATCTTTGACCAGCAGTCCATACTTCATCATTATTCCTTCTTTCATTATCTGGATAGACAATCATTTATCAGTTACCCATTGAAGCCCACTTCAGTTGTTTATGCCTTTTCTCTGTCGACTTAAGAAATATTGCACAACGTGAGAGTTGTGAGTTGTTGTTGTTTTGCTGTACGCGGGCCTCTCACTGTTGTGGCCTTTCCCGTTGCGGAGCACAGGCTCCGGACGCGCAGGCTCAGCGGCCATGGCTCACGGGCCCAGCCGCTCCGCGGCATGTGGGATCTTCCTGGACCGGGGCACGAACCCATGTCCCCTGCATCGGCAGGCGGACTCTCAACCACTGCGCCACCAGGGAAGCCCCAAGCACATATTTTTTGTAGAAGTTTTCTGCTAGTCGCGTGAAGGTTACTGCTAGTGATGAGGAGCAGACGTCACCATGAAGGATTTTAGTGTTTTTCTAGGTACGAGGAGATACAAAAATTAAGCCCATAAAATCAGCTCCTGAAAATATTTAACGATCTGAAGACCTGTTCTGCCAGTTTTTCCCAGAGCACAGAGGGCCTCGTCTCTGCCCTCCACCCTCCACACTTTTCAGGGGGTGCTGAAAGTCAGCAGCTGCAGTGCATGATTAATCCTTGTAGAGGTAGATGGCGAGTGCCCATGGTGAGTGGCAATTGTAGTTGACATCGCCCATAAATATGATGTTGCAATAGCATCTTTGTTCACTTAGGTAGGAGAACTTGTCTGTACGGGCCCAAATAAATAGTTGAAGCAATAGGGCAGAGGGTATGTGCCTTTGACATTTTGAGAGAAATTGCCAATTGCCCTCCAGACAAGCTGTGCCCTATTCCAGGCTTAGACACCCTTCCTGAGAAGGGTATCTGATGGTATCCATTTCATCCCACCCTCATAGCACTCAGTTTCACCAAACATTTTAACTTTTGCCAATCTGGGGGAAAAAGCTATTTTTGACTTATATTTCTTTATTAAGATTAATTTTTCATATGTTTACAGGTATTTGTATTTCTTGTTTCGTAAAGGACTTGTTCATGTCCTTTGTCCACTTTTATTGTTTTCTTATTTATTCTTATAAACCCTTCATGAAAGGAAATTAACCATGTGACTGTCATGTATGGCAAATATTTTTCCCAGTTTGACTTTGGAGTTTATGTCTTTAATGTCATGTAGATGTTTTAAATCTTTACGGAATCAAACTTATTTATCTTTTCTCTTATGGCTTCTGAGTTTTATGTCATGCTTAGAAAGGCCTTTCTTACTCCAAAAATATAAAAAATTCACTCATGTTTTCCTATAGTTATTCAATGTGGGTTTTGTGTGTGTGTGTGTGTGAGTGTGTGTCTGTTAAAATCTTTGGGCCATCTGATATTTGCTCTTGTATGGGAAATGAGGTAGAGATCCAGGCTAATTTTTTTCTCCTAAAGGGTTAATCAGTTATCTCAGCACTGTTTGCATTATCCCTCTATGCCTTGATTATTGTTATTGTTCCCATATGTATTTGAGCCTATTTCTGGATTCTGTTTCATTCCATTGATTTGTCTGTTTGTTCCCATGTCAGGATTTTAATAGATACCGCAAAGAGGTAAAAGGAAAGTGGAAAAAGTTTTATAAAATAATTTCAAATAGAATAGCATGTCAATTCAGAGGAGGGAGAGAGTGTTTTTAGTTGGGGTGGTCTGGAAAAGCTTCATGAAAGAGGGACATCTAAGACAAAGCTTGGACAATGAGTGACATTAGTCAAAGGGAATAAAGAGCTGAGGCATGGAGTCAGGAGGTGGTGAATATTTGTGCAGATGCCTGGTGTATCTCTGCAAAGGAGCCCATACTCCACCACTTGTGTTTTTATGCACGCATGTCTTGAATACGTCAAGAACATACAGCCATTTTTGTATTACTTTTTCCAGGTATTTTGAAGATATATTTTTTAATCATAATAGCTACAAGTGGAGCACCTACTGTTTGCTAGGGATATCTATATCGATTTTGATTTTCATCACAATGAACAAAGTTGATAGTTATTCCCATTTTAGGAATGAGGAAAAACCTCAAACAGGTTAAATAACAGCTCATAAGTGGCTGCACTGATATTCAAATCCATGGCCAACAAGTTAAAGAACAAAACAAAACAAAACCAGAGTAGAAAACGTCACAGATTATCATTCATGTTTAGGGTGTTTGGAGCAGGTGCTGTCCCTTCTGTGACTATGTCACCTGGGATTCCTTTACTTTTTCTTTTTTTAAATATTTATTTATTTTCTTTATTTTTTGGCTGTGTCAGGTCAACTGCAACTAAGGTTGCAGCACGCGGGATCTTCGTTGAGGCATGTGGGATCTTTCGTTGCTGTGCTTGGTCTCTTCATTGCAGCACTTGGGCTTCTCTCTAGTTGTGATGTGCGGGCTCCAGGGCGCGTGGGCTCTACAGTTTGTGGCATGCGGGTTCTCTTGTTGAGGCACGCGAGCTCAATAGTTGTGGCGCGGGCTTAGTTGCTCCGCGGCATGTGGGATCTTAGTTCCCCGAACAGGGATCAAACCCACATCCCCTGCATTGGAAGGCAGATTCTTTACTACTGGACCACCAGGGAAGTCCCCCTTTACCTTTTTTAGAAAAAATTTTTTTAGAGATTGGTCTAGGAGAGAAACTATTTTTGTCTTTTCTTTTGTCTTCACTGCGTGGCTTGTGGATCTTAATTCCCCAACTAGGTATTGAACCCATGCCCCTTGCAGTGGAAGGGTGGAGTCCTAACCACTGGAATGCCAGGGAATTCCTGGAAAGAATTATTTAAAAAAATATTCTATTGACGTATAGTTGACTTACAATGTTGTGTTAGTTTCAATCTCTTTATCCTCTTTGTGCGCATCAGCTGAATTCCAGTGTGCGTGGCCCTTGGCCAATGACTGTTGGAGACGGGGATGTACACACTCCAGCTCTATTGCCCTCTCATTGGGATGATTTTGACTGCAAGTCATTGTGACCCACAGTGCCCCCCAAGCCGTCTGTGGGAATGAGTCAGAATTATCCTCCGTGTGACTTGGCTTGATATAGCACCCTTTCTCGGCCCCTTCCTGGTCCAACTTCCTCATTCCTCTCTCTCCACTGGAAGTATTTCCTAATAAATTACTTTCACATGCATCTTCCTCTAAGGCAGTATTGTTTCACGGAACTTTTGTTTCAGTTATGTGGAGGGGTGTGTGTGTGTGTATATGTGTGTGTGTGTCTGTCTCTCTGTGTGTCTGTGTATTGGGTTGCCATATAACGTGCATTTCTTACTATGAAGCTAAAAAGTTTGAAAGCCACTGTCCTTTACCACATTAAACTGTCTTTCTATTTGTGTATGGTTCATAGAGCTGGAAAGTCTCCTGGACGCCCCAGGATCAGAACTACAGATCAGATTCCAGGTCTTATTGCCTGTTTGAGCACAGCGACTTAAAATATACTGGATAAAAAATATCTTAGTCACGTGTCTAGAGAATGCCGTCAACTTTGACACAACTGGCTAAGCTGTTCTTTGAACTTCTTTGGGCAGTCAAGCCTGCCAATTAGCTTTCAAAGTCCAGATTTCCCTTTGCTAAGGTTGATAAATGTGGTATAAAGGTCATGATGGTTGATTATTAATTTTTTGTGAACCAGCAGAAGCAGGAAGACCAAGTTTGTCTTGTAGCAGAGTCAGATGGTGTACCTGACCACGTGGCAGGGTTGCCATCCCAGAACCCTGGCCCTAGGTTTGGCTTAGATGGGGAGAGTGGGGTGTTCAGAATTGCTCTGCATTTACCCCCAAAGACAGTGCAGTTAAAAAGGAAAGAGAGCACAACACACACTCACTAACAACCAATGAGACCTAGCTAAGAGGTCAGGCAAGTCTCTGTCGGTCAGATCTGCAGGAATCCTGGGGCAGGCCTGGCTGCAGAAATCCACTGGAGGCCATGAGTGGAAGGCAGAGAGCACCGATACCCAAAGTACGGTGGCAATGAGTTCTGGAAGGCAGTGCAGGGGAGGGGGCAAGATACCCATCTTCCCAGGAAAACCTTTCAAGCCCTGCCATCATCGTGTCAGCTGAAGATCCTTATTTGTCAGTACATATGATGTAAGATTGGTTCCATATTTCGAAAACAACAAAAATATGTTGAAAACCCAATGGCATGATTAAGGAAAAAGGAAGCGACCTCAGCTTATCAAGTTTAGGATGAAGACTGCTGGGAGTTAAGAATTCATAGGGTCTCTAGTGTTGTCCCAGGGAAGAGCCGTGCTTTCTGGTCGATGTGACATTCTGGTTACCCCGAAGGTGTGCTGCAGTGTGGGGGGTGGTTGCTCGTCAGCACGGTCAAGGTCTGGTTGGAGGACCCTCAGATCTCTCCTGATTCCAAACTCACTCCGCTGCCTTCTGATTATTACTCCAGGTAGGAGGTACGGATCATGGACAACTTTTTCTTATCACTGCAAGGGCTTGTTCCCTACCCAGACTGAGTCCATTGGCTTTTGAGACTAAATCAATTTCATGTGTGTTTGGGGTATGAGAGTCAGTACCACATCCCCCCGAGGTGTTGACTCTCCAAGTTCCTGGCTGACCAGTCTGAGAGCCACGTGTGGCTCAGGACCCTGTGGGACTTAGCCCAAAGTGGGCAATCAGATCTCACAGGCTCCAAGACCATGGAGGAGAGCCAGCTCCTGCCTCATCCTGAGGCTGAGCTGAGACCCCGGGGTTAGGCAGTACATGCTGATTCCTGACTGGAAGTAGCAAACCTGGACTGTTGGTGAGACTCTGAAGTCCAGCACGAAAGGGGTGTTCACATGGGGGTGGGTGAGAGAGACCTTTGACTCTTGGTAGCAGAGCAGGAGTGGAAGGAAGATGGGGTGGGGTGGGGGTCAGTTTTGTCCTCAGTTTCTGTCTGGCCTGCCGTTCCTAGAAAGTTAGGTGAGAAAGAAGTCTTTGGGCTCTGTCTCCAGTGGAAACTCTGCTCAGTTTCAGTGGTGATGAACTTCTGCCTTATTCAGGCTCCTCTGTCAGATGTCCAGGGTGGGGTGGGTGGCTCCTATGAGGCCCAGTACGGGGTGATGTGAGGAGATCCTTGTCTCGTAGCGCACAAATAGTCAATGTTTTATTTATTTATTTAGGGCTGTGCTGGGTCTTCGCTGCTACGAGTGGGCTTTCTCTGGTTGCAGCGAGCGGGCGCTACTCTTCATTGCGGTGCGCGGGCTTCTTATTGCAGTGGCTTCTCTTGTTGCCGAGCATGGGCTCTAGGTGCACAGGCTTCAGTAGTTGCAGCACACGGGCTCAGTAGCTGCGGCATGCGATCTCTAGAGCACAGGCTCCGTAGTTGTGGCTCTCGGGCTCTAGAGTGCAGGCTCAGTAGTTATGGCACACTGGCTTGGTTGCTCCGTGGAATGTGGGATCTTCCCCGACCAGGGCTCGAACCCGTGTCCCCTGCATTGGCAGGCGGATTCTTAACCACTGCGACACCAGGGAAGTCCCGTATTCAATGTTTTAAACCTTATCGTATTCATCCAGTACTTTCAAATAAACCTTACACTGTAATTGTTGCAAGGATACACCATTTTTTTTTCCCACCAAAGCAGATTCTAATTAATCAACAGTATGCTGATGACGCATCTGTAGGAGAAGTGCTGGGCTGAACACTGTAGTAGATTAAAGATTTACAGCGTAAACAGTCCTTGCGCTCAAGAAATTTACAATCTAGCTGCAGAGATCGGACATGTCAATGAAACACCTAGAAAACAGCAGTTTAAAAAAGTACTCAGCTAAGTGTTATTTGCATCTCCTTTCCACCCTTTCCACTGCATCTGCCCCATGGGGAGGCTCTCCGTGCCCCAGGTGCTGGAACCCTGGAGACAGTGGGCAGATAATAAGCATCTTCCCTCTGTGCCCCACCCCCTCCTCATGCTGTGGGACTTGGTCTCCTATCTTCCCCTTGAGCTTAGCACACATGGCTGAGCGTAGGGTTTTGTGTGGAGATAATTCCAGAAAATGGACCCTGCAAAGGGGATCCAGCCCAGATGAAGATAGGTTTAATTCTTCGATCATCTTCTGTTAAAATTGGATGGGTTAGGTTAGTTGAATGGTCAGAGGGACAATAAAAGGCCATCAGGAGACCCAGGTGGGGACTTCTTGGGGGCTTCTCTGGTTGTTTTGCCATGTTCTCTCACTATGCTTTAATACCCATATTCTTAAAATAAACATCCCCCCTCCCCGACTTGTGCTAATGCTTGTGGGTGGAACCTTTTTTTTTTTTTTTTGGCCGCACCCTGCAGCTTGTGGGATCTTAGTTCCCATCCAGGGATCCAACCCGGGACCCCAGCAGTGAGAGTGCCGAGTCCTAACCACTGGGCCGCTGGGGAATTCCCCTGGGTGGAATCATTCGTGTGTGATCCTTTGAATCAGACAGGTTCAAGAGAGTGACCAAAGCATTACTGGGACCAGCTTCTGCTGTTGGGCCAGGCTTTCTCAGCAAGGGTTCCGGGGGAGAATGAAAGTTTATAGAATATTATGAGAGTGACTATTTCCTCAATTCTCCCAAAGACGGTACATAGCTGGTACCATTCCTGAAGCATAAGAGATACAAGTTAATTCATTACGTGTAATAGATGCCTTAGGTCTTAGTTCTCTCATGGAACCCAGATTGAGAAGGGCTGCTCCAGGCCCACGTGCCAGGGTCTCAAGCAACACCTGAGCTCCCTCCTTTTCTTGGCCTGCCTTGGTTGCCACAACTGACCCATAGTGGCTTCTTGAGTCATGAGTTTTGATGGTGTAGATTAAGTATAATTGGAGTTCGAAGGAGAGACCAGAGACCTGTGGGTGGTAGTACGCTGAGGTACAACGTTTTTAGATGTGCTAAGTTCCAGTATTGACCTACAGTAGGCAGTGAGCTGGGAGCGGGGAGCAGATCCTCAAACTTTGCTCTCTCCCTCCTTCCACACTGGGAGTTCCCGCAAGGCAGGGTGGCTCTGAACAGCCGTGCATCTGAGTCATGATTTTCCTCTATAGTATGGAGTTGGAAAACCTCCATTTAAAAAACACACTTCAGATCTGCTAAACAGTGATTTAAGTGGCAAAAGTGAAGAGAGTATGCCTCTCCCATCTGATACATAAATCCAGAGCTTTTGTGATTTGGCAAGAGGAGCCCAGGTGTTGAGTAAATCTGGAATTCTTCAGGATGGAGGGGTAGATGGAGAGGATGAAAGTGCCATGAGCTCCCCAAGGCACGAGTAGAAACCTGTTGGGACAAAAGAGCACAGCTGGCTGGCCCGCCTGCTGGGGGCAGTGCTAGGGTGGGAGGAGGCCCGGGAAATACTGGAATGTTGGAGCTTAAATCTTTGGGAAGGCATTTTCTCTGAATCAGGCTTGGCCTGGACATTGCCTGACTCCTGTGCTTTGGAGGTTGCCAGGGGGACAATACATTCCCCCAAGATTCTGGTTTCTCCCCTGCCTGGACCAGGCAGAGCCTAATTTTCTTGGACCCCTGAAGGCTGCTGGAACAACTCCATCTCTGCTTCTCTGCCACGACTGTGCACTGAATCCTGCTTGAAACCCCTGACTTTCTTCTTTCACTAGGGACTCTTTCTTTCTCCCCTGCTGGATCCAGGAAGGGTGAGAGGTAGCATTAAAACTTGCTGTGCTGCAGCCACAGCTCATGGGGCTATGTCTTTGTGTAAAGACCCATTGACTTAGGGTTTCTAGTGTCACCTATAGAACTATTCTTATTCTAGGTTAGGTCTCTCTGCTGTATGTTCTTATATACTTCTCTTTTGAAATATTTATCATGCTACTGATGGTTGGTTTAACATTTGTTTTCCCTGATAGACTATGAGCTCCATGAGATCTGGAATGGAGCCTGTCTTGCCCACTGCGATATCCTTATTACCAAGTACAACAAAATCATCCTGGGCATTTCAAAGAGGGAATTTAAAACAGGGAATTGACTACACAGGAAATGCACAGAGGTGAGAAGCTGAATGCTACTACCACGAGGGCTTGAAGGACACAGGAAAGGGATGGTGTCACCAGAATCAGAGGCTGAGGCTGTCCCATGGCTGGGACTGGCAAGGGCCCTGGAGGGAAGGGCTGTCTGATGGGGAGCTGGAACCACTATAGGAAAATGATGCTCAAAACAGAGAGAGAGGGCCAGCAAAAAGAATCTGGCTTCTCCTTACTTCTCAACCTCCAGTCTCTTGCCAGTGCCTCCCACTGGCCATTCTTGCTGGAAGATAGCTGGCAAGGATAAACAGGAAACTGTTTTTAGGAGAAGGACAGGGAAGAGATCTGAGAGCAAACAGGCAATGACTGGTACAGTATGAACTAATAAGTATTTGTGGTTTGCATGAATGAATAGGCATAGAGACGTGCATTAAACATTGGCTGAACAATAAAGTTGTCACAACCTTCCCATTCTCAGCCTGTCAAAATAATTCCATCCCTCACTTTTCTGCTACTAGTTGCCACAGATATCTTCTTGAGATGTGAGTTTGGACAATGTAAACGAAGTGTAATTGAAGTTCAAAGGAGAGACAAGAGCCCTGAGGCTGGCAACTTCATTCTGAAGCACTTGAATTTAAGTGTTTTTCTTCTGCTGGGAGAGCCAAAATACTAGTAAATATGTAGGCCATTTAACATTACCCAGTTTGAAATCCAGCCTAGTTTTCTTGAGCCTCAGATCTAACGGCTGCAGGGATAGTGTGCCTCAGAATGAGGCACCATTTGCAAGGCAAAGACCTAGGGTTTCCGGTCACTGGTGCCTTTCTGGATGCAGAGAAGGCTGCAGTTCCACAGTGTGTCCACGAGAGGGCCGCAGGGCCTCCCCTCGCAGAGTCCAGACTGAGCTGAGGCTTGGTGCCCCATCCATGCCTTGGCTGCCTGTGGTGTCTACTCTTAGGTACCTCGTGTGTTGGAGTACATCTGGGAATGCAGAGGCTGCCCTGATTCCAGAGGGAGGAATTTCCGATTTACTTCCCTTATTTTCCCTTTCACTGGTTCATTTTATGTTTAATAACAGTTGATTTGAAAAATGTATAAGTGGGGAAATCGAAGTAGGCCTGTGGTGTGTGTGTGTGTGTGTGTGTGTGTGTTTGTGTGTGTATGTGTGTGTGTGTGTGTGCACGCGCGCACAGGCACACAGACCCATATGTACCTTTTGAAGGTGGAGTATCAGGAAGTGGGGATAATTCTGGTTACCAATTCATGCTTGAACCTGCAGCTTAAGTATTATTTAATGTAGAAATTCAGAACTGGAAAAAGACCTTGGAACTAGTTTAGCACCCCCCTCATTTATAGCTAAAGAAACTAACCCAGCCTTTGCTGCTTGCAAGATGCCTGGAAGGTTCAGAATGCAGTTAATAAGTAGAGTTATTAAGGGGTTGGTGGTAAGATTTTATTTCAATATTCCATCCTTGCTCCCCCTTTCTTGGGCCCAGCCTGAGCCTTGACAGCAGCACCAAAGCACAAAAAGGCATCTTCTAGTTTTCTATTAAAAATGCTTGGCTCTCAGTTTTTTTTTTTTTTTTGCGGTACGCGGGCCTCTCACTGTTGTGGCCTCTCCCATTGTGGAGCACAGGCTCCGGACACGCAGGCTCAGCGGCCATGGCTCACGGGCCTAGCCGCTCCGCGGCATGTGTGATCTTCCCGGACCGTGTCCCCTGCTCCCGTTGAGTCCCACCCGCACCAGGGGACACTGGTGGGTGTCCATCCTGAGCCCTTTACAGAACAGCTGTGCTGTCTTAGTTCAGATCCTGAGGAAATACATGATTTCTGTAGATAAAGGGACAAACTCTCTCCTGTGACTCGCGGTGTGGAAGTCCATTTCAGCTAGCAGAGGAGAATTTACTGTTTCATCTCATAACACATATATTTTAGTTATTCCCACTACCAAACTGAACAAAGCCCTAGAGTTAAAGTAGAACGAGGATTTTCTGAAGACCTTGTATAATAAGTGAAGTGACAGCTAATTACTTTTCTTACTATTTTCAACGGGAAAAATTGTTTAGATCTCTTTCTCCTCAGGTCTCCTGAATAATGGGGGTGTATTTTCTCTCCAATGGCATGGAGAAGGCCCCTCTTCTGCTGACTTTATTGATCGGGTTTGAGCAAATGGTAGTGGTTTGTTTGAAGTAGATTTTTGTATGTGTGTGTTTGAGGTAACATTCACGCCAAGAGACAGGTGAAATAGTCCTCTGGGTTCTCGCTGTGACCAAGAAGGTTTTATCTTTTTTTATTCCCCTTTCTTTCCTTTGGGAATGAAAATAACACTTAAAACTCTTAGTTGGCTTTGTAGTCGGTCCAATTATTGGAGTTCAAACAAATCTCATCAATGACATTACTGGGTTTAATATAACTCCATTTGTATGATGACAAGGACCAGCTGTATTTAAAAAACATTTATTTTTGATGAAAACATAAATACTTTTTAAAGCACTCTGACTTCCTTTTTTCTGGTGACTACTACCTGAAAATATCTCTGAATACTGTCCGTAAGGGAAAATATTTTGAAAAGAGTGAAAAATTATGTGAGAAGGTATAGAAATCACATGCAAAGAGCCAATATATATAACCAGTATGTGTGTGTGTATGTTTGTGTATCTATATATAGATATACACACACATATAACTATATGTATATATAATATGCCACATACTTTCTTCCTTCTGCTCTGCAATAGAGCCTATTATTCTTGTCTTGTATACTCAGGAACACAATTAGTAATGACATATTTCTAATGATCCCCTAGAAATCTTGATAAGGTTGACTAAGGGTAGGAACCTGTAATTAAGCTTTTTGTTGGTGGCACGAAATAAAGAAGGTGGCACAGGAAGCTGAGGGCAGGATCCACTATCTCTTTCTCTATGCTGTGATTCTATGCGGTTCTTGCAAAGCCACCCTTAGGCTGATGACGGTAGTGACAAGGATGTTGAACCTGGAGATGAATCAGAATGAGGCCTAGAGACTGAAATATCAAGAGCTCTGCACCCAGTAGAACAAGGAGGAAAATGCCAGTCAAACCTTTCTTTTTCTTTTTTCAACTTCCCCACATTAAAAAAAATTATTTTTTTAAGTGTTTTTCTGGGAGGAATGATTAGAATGTCCAGGGTGGAAATGGGGAGAGAAAAGTGGTAAAAAAAAAAAAAAGCATTTACTATAAAGGGAAATGCAGAAAAAAACCCACCAAAAAACGGAATTGCTCTGTGGTTGGTGGAGTTCTTCCAGCTCTATCTATGAAAAAGACAATGGACAATTGGGGATTTTCCTTCCGGACAATTATTACTACGCTACTACTGTGATCAGAAGCATTGCCGCTGTGGATGCCTTTGAAGAGAGTTATTATTGAGAATCATTTGTAATGGGATTTTACTTCTAGTTATGGAAAACTTGATAACCAAATTTATAATACAAATGATTAAAAAGGCCAAGAAATCTTTAATGGCAGAATTTGTTAAATGATGTATTAATCACAAATACCAGTATCTTTCTAATGCATGTGCTTCGCTTGGGCATATTGAATGTGTAACCTGTGATCTATCTGGACTGAAATAGGCTGTGTTAAGACAGCATTCTGGAAGAGACTTTTTTCTCCTGCCCACTACTAACCTGAAGTTTTACTGTAGTCATTTCTAGAAGATATGCAACAACATTTCTTAGATTGATTGCAAGCAAAGTTCAACATTTATTAATCTGTTAGCGGGGAAATTAAGGAGTGTGCTGGTCCAGAAAGGGTATGAAAATGGAGGGTTTTAGAGTTGGCAAACAACGTTTATGTAAGCAGCTAGTTTAAAGAACTATGAAAGGTTGCAGTTTCATGTCAAAGGTCACCAAAATATCTAGTCTGCATTGTTTGTTGGAAAGGAAGCCCACACAGGATGGCCTGAGATGACAGGCATGCAGACTCCCAGGTCCGGTGAAAGTAACACATCTCAGAAGCAAATGACAAGGGGCTGCAGTATGGCCAGTAATGCAAAAGCAAGATTTCACCCCCAAGTTACATTAGGGCTAACAACCAGCAAGCGTGAATGGCACTGAGCCTCCAGGGGAGCCACCAGGTAACCAGGTCAGAATTTTGAGCTGCCTGAAGCCAGTGGTTTTTCTCAAATGCAGACAAATACGTCCATTTCTTAATTTTGGGACACTTTTTTTTTTTTGAACTCCTTTTGACAAAAGACTTTTTTTTTGGATGTTGCGGGTAGGAGTTTATTAATTAATTAATTAATTTTTGCTGTGTTGGGTCTTCGTTTCCGTGCGAGGGCTTTCTCTAGTTGTGGCAAGCGGGGGCCACTCTTCATCGCGGTGCGTGGGCCTCTCACTGTCACGGCCTCTCCTGTTGCGGAGCACAGGCTCCAGATGCACAGGCCCAGTAGTTGTGGCTCACGGGCCTAGTTGCTCCGCGGCATGTGGGATCCTCCCAGACCAGGGCTCGAACCCGTGTCCCCTGCATTAGCAGGCAGATTCTCAATCACTGCGCCACCAGGGAAGGCCCGACAAAAGGCTTTTTGACTTGAAACTGATTGAGAATGACTAAAACAAAATAGCTTGGATTCTGTTTCAACCTGCACTGGTCTGACACCACCCGGTGTACTGCAATCCAATTGTGATACTAACCCCCTGGAGTTACTGTAGACCACAAGCAGGTGGGAACTCAGTCCTCCAGAAGACGGCCCCCACTTCAGATGCCAGGCATACTTTGGGGGTTCCCAGGTCACCCACACTTTTGACCAACAGGCTACAAATCCAGGAGGTTCCCGTGACCCCCTCAGTTTTGTTAGTTCTCTGCAATGACTCATGGAACTCAGGAAAGCACTATCTGATGATAATTTTATTATAAAGGATACAGATCAGGACCAGCCAAATGAAAGACACATGGGACAAGGTCTGGGAGGCCCCCGAACGTAGAGTTTCCCTGCCTGGAGGATTCCCTCCAGGGGAATCAGGACAGGTCACCCTCCTGGCACATTGATGTGTTCACCAACCAGGATGCTCCCCTGAGCTTCAGTGTTCAGCTTTTATTGGGGCTTCATTACAGAGATATGACTGATTACATCGCTGACCAGGTGACTGAATGCAGTCGTCAGTCCTGTTCCCCACCTGGGGATAGGGCTGGGCTGGTTGCACATCATTTAAAGACCTAACCTTCTAATCGGGTTTTTTGGGTGACCAGCCCCCATCCTGGAGACCCCCTGAGTCATTTAGGAGACCCCCTGAGTATCTTACTAATATAAATTCAGGTATGGTCCAGGGGCTCAGGAATAACAGTATCACTTGGGAAATTCCAAAGGTTTTAGAAGCTCTGTGCCAGGAACCTGGGACAAAGGCCAGACGAATTCTTCATTATACCATAGCATGGGAATATAGGTAAGGTTAGCATGTTTTGACATAACTTTAAATGTCATATAGGGGGTTCTGATACATTTCCCAAAATGGAACCAGAATGATCTTTTCAAGCCAATATCTAGTCATGTCAGCCCCTGCTTGAAACACGTCAGGGGCCTCTTAACGATCTTAGAATAAAGAGTAAAATCCTTAACCAGGTCTCTGAGGTCCTGTGTGCTCTGGCCCCCCGTCCTCATGGCCAGCCTCGGCTACCACACCCCTCTCTCTTGCTCTTAGGACCTGGCATTTTAGCTTCTTGAATGTAGATTGATTGTTCGGTCTAATTATTCTGCTGGAAAGTTATAGGAAACAGACACAGAGAATTAAGTAAATCTTACCTGAGCACACACAGCTAATTAGTAAAACAGTGGAATTAGAATACCAAACTCCTGACCTCATAGTTAATGGTCCTTTCTAGTCTACCCCTGAATTGGTTCACATTTGTGAGCAAATGAGTAGAAAATGGTGTTGATGCTCTTTCTACCTAACAAAGTGTGTGGAACCACAGCAAACATTTTCCTATTAGTTTCACCTCATTAGATTCTTGGACTGCAGGAATGGGAAGAACCAATTAATAGCAACTTTTCTTAACTGTCCCCTTCAGAGGTTCTGAGCAAAGAGACAAAAACCCAGCTCACCCCAGAGCTCCAATTAAAGGGAACTTGACTGCATACCCAGATGTTAAAATTGCTGCCAATCACCCCAAGTCTCCTCTTCAGTGTCCACTTTGTGAAAAGTGGCTGGTGAATTCATCCATACCAGACACTGATAGGTTTATGCCTTCAGTTTTTATTAAAATCAACGCGAAAAAGACCTCGGTTTACCCACCTGAGATAAGAAAGTGTTCTAAAACTATCTTTTTATGGATGACTTGTTTATGGACACCCAAAAGGTTCCATAAAAGATGAAATACAGATATAATTTAGGGAAGATGGGAGATGAAGTTTAGGGTTTTATGAGATTAAAAAAAAGGATGCAGAGAAAGTTTCCAGCTTTTCTAGTAGATCAGACGGATGACTGAGGTCTCGATCATCTTGATCTATCACCAGCAGCCCTCATGTTGAAATGAATAAAATAGAAATGATTAACCCAAAAATAGGCAGGTCATCTGACCAAGAGGAAGCATAACCATCTGCCGAGAGGACCTGTCCTACTAAATCTTCTGCATCTCCTCTAAGGTTTAAAGACATTTATCTTTCTCATCAAGCTTCTCCGGTGTCCTTGCTCAAGCCTTCCTGCCATAGACACCTGCTTCCTTATTCCACTTTCACACAAATCCACCAGTACCGTGTTTCATGACTTAGATGGGTTTTTCCCTTTTTAATGAGGATGCACTCAGGATGAGATCTGCAACAGCAGCAGTTTTAGAATTAATCATTCTCCTTGTTTGTTTTTAAAGCCCAAGTTAATAACTCCTTCAAAATAAATCTCAAAACTGAGTAAACCAATTATAATCAAAATTCTGGTGCATAGCTTTGCACATCACAAACCACTGCCTTCCCCAGGTGTGCTTCTTAATCATTATATATTGTTTTCTCAATCTGTTCATGTCATTAATAGAGGCAGATGGAAAAGCAGCTTAGCTCTTTGTCCTTTTCCTCTGTTGGCTCCTGCATTAGTTGTCTTCTTTTTGCCCCTTCAGACCCACTTTCCACCCATCCACTCCCAGCCAGGGAGGCTGGCGCATATGGACATTATCAACATACTCTGATGCCTCCAGCTTCTGGTTGGGATCGGCTGGTGGAAAGCATCAGCAGGACATGGAGATGGAGGACTCGGAGGAAGGTGCAGGTATTTACTACACCGGTTTGTGCCCTTCCAGTTCAAGAGGGATACCTGCATCCCACTTCCCATGGGTGGCCCTTTTCTTGTAGCTACTCTCTGGGTGCCCCAGAGCTCCCTTTCTGAGACTCTTCCAGCCAGAGGTGGTATCCATTGCAGTATCCATTGTTGGATACTGCAAAATTCCAAAATTCCAAATTCAAATCCAAAAATTCTTCCAAACCGGGAGTTCTCCAGTGTATGATCTCCTCCAAAAGGGAGAGTCACACACGAAAAAGACAAATACAAGACTTGAATGTAGACTAGAGATAGCTGGTGGTTGAACCTTGGGTGTCTCTAGCAATGCCTTTAGGGCACACAGGGTGGTTCTTAGTCTGTAAAGTGAGTGGGATAGGCCACCTTTACGAAGTACTTTCCTCTATAGGAGAAGAAGGGGAGAAGGTCCTATTTGTCCCTGCTTGCAGCCCTGATGGGCAGGGTTTCCTCCAGGTGGGACAGAGCCTGGGGGCTCTGGCTGTCTCTCCTACGCAAAGGATCAGGTAAATGAGATGCGGGGGGGCCTGGAGAGATGGGAGTGTTGTGCTTGTGTGGACACAGCGGAAGTTCCTTCCCTCGCCTGAAGGGGTCAGCAAAGGCCCAGGAAGGGTAGACACATCTTGCCTCCCAGGAGAGAGAGAATTCCTGATAGGCCATTAGTTCCCAAGGGATAGGCCCTAACTAGCCACAGTGTGATTTCTCTGCTTGGGTGTGGACCGATCCGCCCACAGGGCTCCCCTAACTGCATGGAGATGCTGGCACTGGCCCTAGCTGTTTAAGAACGGGTATCTACATGGGATACAGGAACGGGAGTGGGCCCAAGGGCCCAGATTGAGGGGGGCCATAAGGGTGTAGAATCCCCCAGCTCATCACTCTTGGACACTTTCCCTGGGTTGTCTGTGCCCCAACCAAAGCCTGTAATCAAGCCATCCAAACTAATAGTATGATTTCCACATTAAATGAAATTGTGGATGAAGCATGGGGATGGAGGAAACCGACTAATGGTTCTAATGTTTTTTCCCAACCTTTCACTTCTCAGTAAAGTGCAGTCATCTGACTCCTTGTTTGTGTGCTAAGGAAATGATGAGTCCTCTGAGAAGCTCTTAGCAATAATCATTTTCTTCCTTGTTCCCTCATGTCTATTGGGTGGGTTCAGGCAGGAGAAACCATGGCAGAAATGAGCAGAAAGTCACAGTCTGCCCCTTAGGGGAGCTTCTAGCTTCCCACCAGTTTCACTGCTTGCCATATGTGTAATAGTCAATAATATTTATTTTTTAATTACAAGAGTATGACAGGCATACACTTTTCTTTTGCCACGCCGTGCAGCTTGTGGGATCTCAGTTCCCCGACCAGGGATCAAACCAGGGCCCATGGCAGTGAAATCGTGGAGTCCTAAGCACTGGACCGCTAGGAAGTTCCCCAAGAATACACTCTTATTAAAAAACAGAGGGAAAACAAAAAACTTCTTTTTACTTGACTCCTCTAGTCTATTCCCTTCCTCAGAAGTATCCATCATTGTTGATTTGGGAAATTTCCTTCCTTCTGTATATACGCCGTGGTTTGAAAATACATCCACAATTATTTGATACTATTCTTCAAAAGGTGAAGACTAATCCGCCATACCTTAAGTGTAGGAGGTACTTCGTGACTTGCTTTCAAAGAATAGAGTGAGGCAGAGGAGGGTCAGGCAGCCACTTTTCCCCACCGCTAGTAGTGACCTCGAGCATAGACTCCTTGAAGCCCAGAAAAAGGAAGGAATTGGACTCCCTAGGCAGGTCTCAGTTGGAGGCAGGAGTCTCCTAATGGCCTCTCGCCTCCCTGGTGGCAGTCACTAGGATGGCCGTGACTTCTCCTTCTGGCAGAATCCCTCCTACTCACAAGGGCTATGGCCTCCCCAGTTGACTTCCCAGGTGGTACCACCTGCCACCAACTTCAGGAGGAAGAACAGCTTCAGGTGAGAAGCACATGCAGAGACTCAGATGCCCGTAATACTACAATGGACAGCTCTCCACCAGGGCACGGGAGCTGGGGGCCTATTTCCAGAGGCCATCCAGGATATGAGTTAAGTACATGTAGACTTCTTTATTCCTCCAATCTAGAGCTTGCCCTGATCCTTCCTAGCTCCATCCTAGGATCCTGTGGCTTCATGCCCTGAAGGCATTGAAGCTATAAGCAGATTCTTGATGCCCTTCTCCACCCCTGGACACCTGCCTCGTTTTTTCACTGCAGTGATGTTGCTTACCAATGGCAATATAAACTTTCTAAGCCTAAGGCAGTGTGGGGTCATTTGGCCATCATGTAGGGCTACGCGATAAATTTCTGTTGAATCGTTAGGGATAATTGAGAGGGCTTGGATTAGAGGCACACCCTTAGCATCTCCAAATCAGATGTGAAGAGAAACCAGTGGCCACACTAATTCTAAGACAGAAAGAGGACAGCTGATCCCACAGCAGGAGCAGGGGTTCCACAGACAGCTGCAGAGTCATGAAGTGCTGGCATAAAACTTAGAAGGAAGAACTCTTCCTTTCCCCAGCCCCACACACTGTCCAGTTATGCTTCCTGTGTCTGAGCCAAAATGCTGGAGATGCAGAATCATTAACCTTCCCCCAGGGCCTCTGAGGAATTGATACTCTCCGGGAAGGCATGACATTCCCAGGGAGACAAAGAGAGACTTAACCTGAGGGCACTGACCAAACCTAGTAATTTCCTGGTGAATCTAACCCTGGTTACCAGGAATGTAACAGGATTTAACAACGGAGTGATTCCTCCCTTTGTGAATTACTGTTATAACAGTAAAAGGATATTAACCTGAATGAGGGCCTGGATTCAGACTCTGTAGGCAAATGGTGTCCCATCAGCCTCCTCTGATATACCCACTGGAATATGATATTGTACGTGGTTCTTGGATGCTCTCAGGCATCCAAACCCATACATATCTCTCTGCTCCTACACATTTACACGGAAGCAGGACCCCTGAGAGGAAGGAAGGTGAGTCCCTTTGACAGCCAAGTTTCCTACAGTATCTCTGAGGAGCTGGGGTTTCCCTGACCAAGACCAGCTGGCAGGACCACTGGTGTGGCCCCTGAGAGAGAATCGTGGAGGGAGAGAAGGAGGCCGTCGCGGTGGAAAGAGGACTCACTGATGCCAGAACCTGCCCTGACCCTGTCAGCCCCAAATCAGGTTTATGCCCCACCAGAAGGGCTCAGGGCTGCTCTGAGTGGTAACATGGGGGAGGCTGTGTCCGTCACTATGTGGTACCCTTTGACCGAGTGTAACCCAGGGGAGAGGGCGTGATCTCTCCACACCGCTCAACACACACATACACACGCACACCTTTTATACCCACACAGAACCCACCAGGAGGTGGCTTCTCTTACTGGGAAGGCTGAGGTGGTGAGTGGGGGCTGGAGAAGTTGCCAGGTGAAGACACACGAATGGATTCTTTACCAGGCTGCACTGTCTGACGTTTTAGAACTTAATTGACATATGATTTGAAGCCCCGAAGGCAGGAACAAAATATTAACCCTCTCCCCACTTCTTTTCCTGATTTCTCGATATTCTTAAATAGCATTCAATCATTTTTAAAACAAAAAATGTAAAGAATAAAATTTAAATGGCTTATAATACCACATCTCAGACATTTGCAATTAACCATTTGTAAATGAAAGCAATATGATACATGGACATGATAAGTCAAATATTACAGAAAGACATACATTTTTCTTTAAAAAAAACTTGCCGATTTCATTCCTGAAAGGCAACCTCTCGTAACAATGATGCCAGTTGGGTGGCCAGTAATCCAGCTCTAAAATCCTGTCTCATCATCTGTTTTCTTAGACCACTCTTGGGTACCCACTATCCCTGCTTGGGTTTCCCAGGAAGCAGATTCTGAGATGGAGATGAACATGTAGGAGGTTTTTTAGGAGGAGAGGGAAGCAGGGTTGGGCAAAGAATGAAGTCTAGCTGAATGCAGTCTCAAGGGAACGTCTCAGTCAGTCCTGCGGGGAGCTCGGAAGATGGGATGATCCTTCAGAGCTCTCCTGAGCTGGGGTGAGAGGGCTGGGCTCCATTCCACTCATTCATCCATCACTGGATGTGGGCTGCTGGAAGAAGGGCGCTCTTCAGCTAAAGAAATCCCTAAGGGGGTTGACTGTTGAGGGCTTTCTCCCAGCAGCTGAGATAATAAATCTTCTAATCCTGAAGGGTAATTCGGGCAGCGAATATAAGCAACCACCACATAACCCAAGCTCTGGAGGCTAAATATACCTGTTGTATAAACCCTCAGGTATCCTTGTCAACAGAAAAATGTCCCTGGGGATTATGTGCTCTGTCCTCTGCTCATTCCCACGAACAGGGAACCCTGACTCAGGAGAACCTGTGCCCTCACCAGAGGCAGAACCTAATATTATAATAATTTCTTTATGGCTCAGTCACATGGCTGTTGGCAGGAGGCCTCAGTTCCCCACCACATGGGCCTCTCCTTAGGGCTACTTGAGCATCCTCGCTTCCCCCCAGAGCAGGTGGTCCCAGAGAGCAAGAAAGAGGGGCAAGACTAAACACCATTCCGGTCCTAATCTCAGACACCACAAACCACCACTCCTCAGACCCTCCTCCTCCACACTTGCTTACGGTAAGCTAGGCTATGTTAGATAATAAGCCAACCTTGGGTTAATTCTCTTTGTCCTCAACATCCTTTTTGATTTGGTTTGCCCTTGTGTGTGTTGGCCTGGACTTGCTCCTCTGGACTGACTGATACAGAAGATCCTTGCTGGTCTTTGTCCGCAGAGTGAGGGCGGGTCCCTGGAGCCTGAGCCAGGCTGGGCCTGGCCAATGTGAACCTGGCTGTGGCAGGTGCTGAGTTGTAAACCTATTAGTGGCTGCCTGAATTATCAACACATTTGATCTGCCTATTCTTCTTCTGTACTAGGATATTACTATTACTAGCAATGAGGAGCTTTACCAATAAATGTAAAGGGCCAGGATTTAATGGTGTCCTGCTTACCTCTCTGTGGTGTGGGCTTTGGTCCTGTGTATTTTCACATGCTTTATTGAGGTATAATTGACAAATAAAATTGTATATATTTAAAGTATAAACGTGATGACTTGATATACATATACATTGTGAAGTGATTACCACTGTAGAGTTAATTAACACACCATCACCTCACATGACTGCATCTCGGAGGATAACCTCTGAGTACTTGGAGTATTCTTCCTGATAAGAGTGTTTTTGCATGCCTGAGGTTTTGGATACACTGTGTTAGTTTGACCTCTGGTGGGTTGGAGGCTGGGTAGCTAAGATCAGTCATGTGAGTGTTTTATGACTGACTCCCAATAAAAACTCTGGACACCAAGGCTTGGGTGAGCTTCCCTAGTTGACAACACTTTGCACATATTCAATATTGATGCTAGAATTAAGCATGACCCCATACGACTGCACTGAGAGGGGACACCTTGAAGCTTGTACCTGGTTGCTCTTGGACTTCATCTCATGTGCCTTTTCCCTTTGCTGATTTTAATCTGTACCCTTCCACGGTAATAAACTATAACCATGAGTATAACAGCTTTTCTGAGTCCTGTGAACGCTTTTAGTAAATCATTGAGCCTGAGGGTGGTCTTGGGGATCCTCAACACAGTGTGATACCCTTCTCCTGCCTTTACTTTCAACCTTCTTGTATACCTCAGATTTTATTTTTAAAGTCTCATATGTGTTTATATGGTTGGATTCCTTCCTTCCTTCCTTATCCAGTTTGATAATCTTTTTCTTTTAAGTAGACCATTCAGTCCATTTACACTCACATATATATTTGGGTTTATATCCATCCTCTTATTATTTTGTATTTTCCACTTATCCTATGTTTGCTATTTCTTTTTCTCTTTTTTTAATATTTATTTTTATTGATTTATTATTTATTTATTTGTTTTTGCTGTGCCAGGTCTTAGTTGCAGTACGTGGGATCTTTGTTGAGGCATGTGGACTCTTAGTTGCGGCATGCAGACTCTTAGTTGCGGCACATGAACTCTTAGTTGTGGCATGCATATGGGACCTAGTTCCCCGACCAGGGATCAAAACTGGGCCCCCTGCACTGGGAGTGTGGAGTATTACTTACTGGACCACCAGGGAAGTCCCCTTTTTGTCTTCTTGATTTCTTTTGGATTGATTTTTTAAATCGTTTTATTTTTCTTTGTTAATTTGTAGCTATATATCTTTTGTTTCACTTAGTGGTTACTGTAGAAATTGCAACACATTAGCTTAACTGTCAAAATCTAAGATTAATAACTTGACCATCCTCCTAGTCCAGTTGGACATCTTGTTTATCCTTCCATAACCACTTTCCCCCCTTTCCTTCTCTGCTCTGTGCTCTAGGAGACTAACCTGTACAGGCTGATCAACAGGCTCCCTCTGGCCTCTGGTTGGATATTTATTCCCCCAACTCTGTCTCTGCTAGGTCACAATGTGTGGGCTGGGACTCTTTACCTAAGTCCAGGGGTCCTGTCAGTTGGCTTCTTTTTTTTTTTTTTTTTTTTTAAACATCTTTATTGGGGTATAATTGCTTTACAATGGTGTGTTAGTTTCTGCTTTATAACAAAGTGAATCAGCTATACATATACATATGTTCCCATATGTCTTCCCTCTTGCGTCTCCCTCCCTCCCACTCTCCCCATCCCACCCTTCCAGGCTGTCACAAAGCACCGAGCTAATATCCCTGTGCCTTGCGGCTGCTTCCCCCCAGCTATCTACCTTACTACGTTTGTTAGTGTGTATATGTCCATGACTCTCTCTCGCCCTGTCAAAACTCACCCCCCCCCCATACCCTCAAGTCCGTTCTCCAGTAGGTCTGCGTCTTTATTCCTATCTTACCCCTAGGTTCTTCATGACATTTTTTTCCCTTAAATTCCATATATATGTGTTAGCATACGGTATTTGTCTTTTTCTTTCTGACTTACTTCACTCTGTATGACAGACTCTAGGTCTATCCATCTCATTACAAATAGCTCAATTTCATTTCTTTTTAAGGCTGAGTAATATTCCATTGTGTATATGTGCCACATCTTCTTTATCCATTCATCCGATGATGGGCGCTTAGGTTGTTTCCATGTCCTGGCTATTGTAAATAGAGCTGCAATGAACATTTTGGTACATGACTCTTTTTGAATTTTGGTTTTCTCAGGGTATATGCCAAGTAGTGGGATTGCTGGGTCATATGGTAATTCTATTTGTAGTTTTTTAAGGAACCTCCATACTGTTCTCCACAGTGGCTGAACCAATTCACATTCCCACCAGCAGTGCAAGAGTGTCCCCTTTTCTCCACACCCTCTCCAGCATTTATTGTTTCTAGATTTTTTGATGATGGCCATTCTGACTGGTGTGAGATGATATCTCATTGTAGTTTTGATTTGCATTTCTCTAATGATTAATGATGTTGAGCATTCTTTCATGTGTTTGTTGGCATTCTGTATATCTTCTTTGGAGAAATGTCTGTTTAGGTCTTCTGCCCATTTTTGGATGGGGTTGTTTGTTTTTTTGTTATTGAGCTGCATGAGCTGCTTGTAAATTTTGGAGATTAATCCTTGGTCAGTTGCTTCATTTGCAAATGTTTTCTCCCATTCTGAGGGTTGTCTTTTGGTCTTGGTTATGGTTTCCTTTGCTGTGCAAAAGCTTTGAAGTTTCATTAGGTCCCATTTGTTTATTTTTGTTTTTATTTCCATTACTCTAGGAGGTGGGTCAGAAAGGATCTTGCTGTGATTTATGTCATAGAGTGTTCTTCCTATGTTTTCTTCTAAGAGTTTGATAGTTTCTGGCCTTACATTTAGGTCTTTAATCCATTTTGAGCTTATTTTTGTGTATGGTGTTAGGGAGTGATCTAATCTCATAGATCACTATGATCTAATCTCTCTTCCTTACAGCTACCCTTTTCAGTCCCTGCATCTGCTCCCTCCTTTTTTCCTTTGGGCCTAGAAGAGGTGCTGCCCCCTCCCCCAACCACTGGTTTCCTTAAACCCTGACCACACCTTTGTAAGTGGTACTTTTTTTTTTTTTTTGTGGTACGTGGGCCTCTCACTGTTGTGGCCTCTCCCGTTGCGGAGCACAGGTGCCAGACGCGTGGGCTCAGCGGCCATGGCTCATGGGCCCAGCCTCTCCACGGCATGTGGGATCTTCCCGGACCGGGGCATGAACCCGTGTCCCCTGCATCGGCAGGCGGACTCTCAACCACTGCGCCACCAGGGAAGCCCCCTGTAAGTGGTACTTTTATTAAACCTTCTCAAATCACTCAGTTTAAGAGTTTGTCCGTTTCTTGCTAGGATCTTGACTAATACATAAATATGAAAATCTAAAATACTCTTTCTTTACTCCCTTCCAACTTATATGTCATTTTATTTGTTATTTTTCAAATTATGAAATCTTTTATTTGTATTACAATGACTCAAAGCCAAAGTCCTACTCACACCTATTATGTTTTTAACATTTAATTGAGAAACATGATATATGTACAAAAAAGTATGTAAAATATAAACGTAGAGCTTAATGAAGTATTATAAAAACCAATGCCTATGTAACTATGTACCAGGTCAAGAAACAGAAGTGGGGAAAGTGAGACCCTGGAGGGAAAATAGTCAACATTAATGTGCAAATTATCACTGTAACAGGGCCTCATTCTTGCCTGGCACTCTCTGAAAATCCAAGTGGGGAGGCTGGCATTGATCCATCAACTCCCATCCTCTATCGGTGAGGGTGACCTCTGCTGGTGTTAACTCCTCTGTACTCTGGCTTGTTATCTGTGTACAACCAAGCCATCTCCTATTGTGCTAGGGATGTACAGGTACTTGAGAAACTGTCAGTGTGCCAGGAACTGCCCACAGCTGCAAATGGGCTCAGGCCATACCCGTTCTAGATTCCCTTCACCCTTGGTCAGCATGTCCTCTGGTCTAGGCTGCTCACCTAATGGCGTGGCCCAGACTTCATCTCTGAGAATGCTGATCTCTTGGTAACTATGCTGTTGTTAGGCCATGGTTCCTAATAACCAAGGTGCGAAAGGGGTGAAGAAAAATGAAAATACTCAATGACAGTTTTATATTGTAAACTTTCTTTTCTTTTCTTTACTATTTTACCCTCTGGTGATTCTGAACTCAAAGTGTGTATATTGAGCACAGGGTCGTCATTAATAGATGTTTTCCAACATGGTGGCCCAGAACCACATAGGGCCTTCACATCAAGAGGCAAGCCTGAGCTCTGAGCTCATACCCCTCAGAGGTGGGGGAGAAGTTGGGCACCATGATGTTCTTGCCAGTGATGTAGCTGGCATCTGAAGAGCACAGGAAGGACACCAGTTCTGCACAGTCCTCAGGCCACTCCACTCTGCACAGAAAGAGGAGGTGGGGCTGAGAGTGGTGACACCTCCCCATGAGCTCTAGGTTCCTGTGGGATGCTGTGAAGTCAAGACCCTCATGGGGATGAGTGGAGGGCTGCAAATGGAGATAGATGGGCTCTGCAGGGACTTATACTCATCCCAGGGCTAGGCGGGTGATCAGATCTCAGAAAGAGGAATGGGTAACAGCCTGCAGAGTGATGGCATGTGATCTTTTATCCATCACAAAGCTTCTAAGGTCACGTTAATCCAGATCCGGATGGATACTGCCTCATCACAACATACCTCTGTATTCCATGGAATCTTTCCAAACAGTTCCACAGAGTTGGGTCCTCAAAGAGCTAAAGCAAAGAACAATAATAGGTCATTGTTACTCAGACAGATGCAGTTACATTGGGAGTCACACCATGCACGTGCCCTTGTGGAAGCATGGCCCTGATCAGAGGTGAGGCAGGTGGGGGAACATTCCCTGCCCCTCCCTTAAGGAATCAAAACCCTAAATCTGAAACCCATTCTCCTGTATTGTGGGCAGAAGCTGCCAAGTCTCAAAGCTGTGGACCAGAATCTAGGTGTGTTGGGCTTGAGGATAGAACTCCACGTTTGTAAGCGTGGGTCTCTTTGGCTAAGGTCTTGCCTGGGGAAGACAGCAATGGGACAGGGTGGGAGGGTCCAGGAGCTGCCTTTGGTCCTCACTGTTTGACTGCAGTCTGTGTTGATGATTCCTGGCACCAGGAAGTTCACCCAGATGTTCTTTGATGCCAGCTCCACTGCCAGGGTCTGGGAGAGTCCCAGCAGGGCCATTTTACTGACGCTGTAGGCTCCTATTTTCTGTGGGCAGAAACGGAAATAGATAAATAACCTAGAACTGAGAATAAGGGAATGTCACTTGGATCTCCTGGGTTCTGCCTGGGAGCTCAACCCAATAGCACCTCCATATCATCACAATGCCTGAAAAAGAGGGTAAGAGGCTCCCACTAAGTGCATTTATGTAAAAGGCAAGATCTGTGACACCCAGTGATGTCATGTCTGCATGTGGGGAGTCCTGAGGAGCAATTGTCAAACCTTGGATATCTCTATGCACCCAATCTTCCAGATGAAATGAGAGCAAGTTTCCTCGTGGCTCACCTAGAGCCACAGACAGTCGTATTTACGGCAAGTGGAATATAGGCTGCCACTGAGGAGACCAGGACCACTGAACTTTGCCTGGGAAGAGAAAGATAGGGTGGCATGTGAGCTGAAGACACTTGTGTGTGACTGAGAATGGAGACTATGTGGATGAGGGGGAGGACTGTGAGCGTGAGAGAGGTTGCTGGTGCAGGTATATCTCTCCTTTTCCTTTTAGGTCTTCAGTGATGTTTCTCAAGTTGTATTGCCAGTAAAGACATCTGTGTTTGGATTTTGTTTTTGGAGGAAAAAATTTGACTATAGATCACATTTATCTAATGGTAATATCATGTAATATAATAGGTATATAATATTAAAGAATTTGTCCATTTCAATGCAATTCCAGTTTAGGTTTGGAATAAAGATCTCTGTCACTATCATTCTCTTAGTGCCTTTTTATTGTCTTCAGGATCCGTATGATGTCTTTTGTTTTTTTATTCCTGATACTGGTTATTTGTGCCTTACCTCTTTTTTCTTGATTAAACACACCATAAACTTGTCAAAATCATTTGTTTTTTTAAAAAATAAACTTTTGGGGACTTCCCTGGTGGTGCAGTAGTTAAGAATCTGCCTGCCAATGCAGGGGACATGGGTTTGATCCCTGGTCCGGGAAGATCGCACATGCTGTGGAGCAACTAAGCCATGTGCCACAACTACTGGGCCTGTGCTCTAGAGCCCGTGAGCCACAACTACTGAGCCCGCATGCCACAACTATTGAAGCCTGTGCCCCTAGAGCCCGTGTTCCGCCATAAGAGAAGCCACTACAATGAGAAGCCCATGCACCGCAACAAATAGTAGCCTCTGCTCACCACAACTAGAGAAAGCCCATGCGCAGCAACGAGGACCCAACACAGCCAAAAAAAATTTTAAAAATAAACTTTTAGTTTTCTTAATCCTTATGTTATATTTTGTTTTCTTTTCCATTAATTTGTGCTCTTTATTATTTCCTTTCTTCTTTTTTTTCTTTATTTTTTCCTTCTTTTTTTGTGTGTGTGTGTTTCCTTTTCCCCCCCGTACATTCCAGTTTTGGTTTTTGTTTAACATTGACAATATAATACTCTGCTAACCACTATCATTTACAACTCAGAGATATATATTTACTTCAGTGTCTGTAAAGAGGGATCTAAAATCTGTATTTTAAGCACAGCAGTTGAGCTGAGTACATTTTGTATAATGTACTGAGGTTTATCTGTCCTAGTTCAAACAACTTCTTTTTCTTTTTTTAAGTTTTTAAAAAATTAATTATTTAATTTTACTTATTTATTTTTGGCTGTGTTGTGTCTTTGTTGCTGAGCGTGGGCTTTCTCTAGTTGAGGCGAGCAAGGTCTACTCTTCGTTGTGGTGTGCGGGCTTCTCATTGTGGTGGCTTCTCCTGTTGTGCAGCATGAGCTCTAGGTGCATGGGCTTCAGTAGTTGTGGCACGTGGGCTCAGTAGTTGTGGCTCACGGGCTCTAGAGCGCAGGCTCCGTAGTTGTGGTGCATGGGCTTAGTTGCTCCACGGCATGTGGGATCTTCCCGGAACAGGGATCGAACCCGTGTCCCCTGCATTGGAAGGTGGATTCTTAACCACTGTGCCACCAGGGAAGCCCAAACAACTTCTTGATTCCTAGTTTTTTCTAGAATTATACCTTTGCTAGAACTACAAACTCAATAGTCAACAGAAATGAAAAACTTAATAAAACATGTCATTGTTGTCTAAAGTAATCACATTTCCCCCTTGTCATACGGTACTTTTTAGGTTGGCCAAACTATTCAGTGTAAACTGATAGCTTACTTTGAATGAACACAGTTTAAAATACTTTCCCTTTATAAAACATTTTTTTTTGCCATCATGACAAAAAAAAAAATAGCCTCACATGTTATGAACATAAGGAATATCTTAAATAATTTCACTGTAGTGCTAAAATTTGACAACCTTAAATCCCTTAAGAGAAGACCAGTGTTTCTGGCCTGTCCTATCCTGTATAAAATGGTCACGAATTTGACCATTTGGGCTTTAGTTAGCTATTATTATTTCCATGTCTTAAGGTGGATGCTTAATTTTCTTTTGTAAATAAGCATTTAAGGCTATCAGCTTCCTAAGAACAGCTTTAATAGTTTATGTATACAAGAGCAATTTCATTGGGTTCAGCAGGAGATGGCTCACAAAGCCCGATTGGATTGGTCCAGGAAAGAATTTGGGGTAGGGGAAAGGAGTCAGGAATTGAACACTGACAACTTTTGAGAAGTTTTTCCTAAAAGGGAAGGAGAAAGGGGGTCACTCCTGCAACAGCAGTGTGCAGAGCTTTGCATAAGCTCTCTCCAGGGAAATAACCATGAATGGTGAAAATTATTCTTAAAAAAACAAACTGGAAATTGTCCTAAAGGCATATAGAGAACGATGAGACCTTCATTCAAGAAAAATCTACTGTCTTGGTAAGAACTCCATGAACCCAATGAAACTGCTCTGGGCAAGGTTGCCCGTGCCTTCCACATGGCTAAGTTCAACAGCCCAATCCCATTTTCATCTTACTTGGCAGCAGTATCTGATACAGTTGATCTCACCTTGAAGGGCTTTCTTTGCTTTTGGGACACTACACTGTCCTTCTTCCTAGCTCCTGGTAGTTTTCTTCCTACCTCATTTATTTCTCCTTCTCGGTCTCCTTTTCTGCTGCCTCAGAACCACTCCTTTGACCTCTCGTCCTTTTTATCTACACTCACATCCTTGATGATCTCATCCGGTCTCATGGTTTTCAATAATCATCCATTTGTTGATGGTTTTTAAATTTGTATCTCTAGGCCAGGCCTCTTTTCCAGACTGCATATCCATAATATACTGCTTACTTGACATCTCCACATGGTTGCCTAATAGGCTTCTCAGACTATTCATCTACAAAACAGCTCCTGATCTTTCCCTCCAGATCTGTTCCTTCCAGTCTTCCCCATCATTGCAGTTGCTCAGAAACCATGGCGTGTCATTGAGATTTTTCTCACTCTGTGTCTAAACTGTCAACAAATCCTTTTGACTCTACCTTCAAAATTTATTCAAAATCTGATTTCTCCCAGTCTCCACTGATGCTCCTTGTCTCTTGCTTAGATTATGTTGAGAGCTGCCTAAGTGGTCTTCCTGTTTCTACCTTGCCCCCCTTAGGCTGACTCTGAACAAAGCAGTCAGAGGAATCCAGCGACCTCTTTGACCTCATCTCCTGTTGCTGCCTCCCTTGCTCCAGTCATACTGGCTTTTTCACTGTTTCTTGAATATACAAAGCACATATCGGCCTCAGGGTTTTTGCGTTTGCTGTTTCTTCTGCCTGGAGCACGCTTTCCTAAATTTATCCCCATGGCTCATGGCTCACTCCCTCATCAGGACCTCTGTCAAATATATCTTTCCCTCTGGCCTGAAATTCTGCAATAAGAGAATCACCTTCATGGACTTTATAGGAATTTCTTTTCAAAATCAAGTATACTTGGGGGACTTCCCTGGTGGTCCAGGGGTTAAGACTCGGTGCTCCCAATGCAGGGGGCCCGGGTTCGATCCCTGGTCAGGGAACTAGATCCTGAATGCTACAAATAAAGATCCCGCACTTGGCAACTAAAAGCTCCGGTACGCGGCAGCGAAGATCCCACACGCAGCAATGAAGATCCTGAGTGCTGCAACTAAGACCCGGTACAGCCAAATAAATAAATAAATATTTTTAAAAAAGCTATGAAAAATCAAATATATTTGGGAGGGATAACACTGAATCAATATTATACATAATACCCTAGCATTAAGAATTTACTGTATTGCTTTTTCTTGCAGATAGCTAGCTGAGAGCAGAGTAAGAATAGAAATTCGGTAAATTTTGAATGATGCTCTTACCCAGTGAGGATTAAGAGCGAAAAGCATGAATGGAGGACCCTGGACAGACAGTGAAAAAAGTACATGGGGAATAAGGGAGGTCACTGGGTTAGAGGAAGTCTCAGACAAGGAAGATGGAAAGAAGATGGAGAGAAGAAGGATGTGGAAGACACACTGTCCCTTCTAAGACTTTCTACACCACCACTTTAGCATAGGGAGTATAAACAGCATATTAGAAGTATAGATGCTCCAAAATCCTTTGAGGAAAACCAGATAAAACTAAGAAATGGGTTAAAATGTATCAAAAGTACCTGAAATTGTCTCCACAAACTGTGGAGGGCAAGTGTAAGTTCTACTTATTTTGCTACTGTGTAAGCCTCCCAGTTCTAGATTCTGCCATATATATGTCTCTTGTTTGGCCGGTTCTAATTTGTATTCTTTCATTATAATAAAACTATAATCATAAAAATAGTTTATACATATTTTCATTATAATTCAGTTCTAGATATTTTCTAATTTCAATTATAATTACCAAACATATGAAGTTTTTAAAAGTAACTTTGTTATTGATTTCTAGTTTAATTGCATTGCAGTCAGAGAAACTAGTACTTTTTAATTCAATAACTTGAAGTTTGTTGAGGCTTCTTTTATGGCCAACATTATCAAATCTTGTAAATATTCTCTCTGTGCTTGAAAAGAATGTATATTCTACAGTTGTTGGTACATTTTCTATGTGCATTCATTAGGTCAAGTCTGTTAATCATGTTATTTTAATCCTGTTTATTCTACTGATATTTTTGAGGATACAGGCCCACTTGCTCTAATTAATACTGGGAGAGAGGTGACACTATCTATCCCACTCTAATTGTGGATTTTTCTTCTTTTCTTTGTACTTCTGTAAAATTTTGCTGTATATGTTTGGAAGCTGTCAGTGTATATAGAGCAATTAAAATTTTTATATCTACTTAGTGAATTGATCCTTTCAACATTATGAAACAACCATTTCTATCTTTAGCAATGACCTAATATCTCTTTCATCTCATATTACTATAGTGATACCAGCTTTCCTTTGATTGAAATTTACCTTTCATTTTTGTCACTCTTTTCTTTCAACCTTCAGTAATTTTTTTTGTTGTTGTTGTTGTTGTTTTGTTTGTTTTTGCAGTACGCGGACCTCTCACTGCTGTGGCCTCTCCCGCCGCGGAGCACAGGCTCCAGACGTGCAGGCCCAGCGGTCATGGCCCACGGGCCCAGCCGCTCTGCGGCATGTGAGATCCCCCCAAACCAGGGCACGAACCCGCGTCCCCTGCATCGGCAGGCGGACTCTCAACCACTGCGCCACCAGGGAAGTCCAGTAATGTTTTAAAAATATATTTCTCTTGAACAGAGCATATAGTTTGATTAAGAATTCTAGCTCGGCTATCTTCGTATTTTAACTGTAATTATTGATACACTGGAATTAATATCTAACATCAAATTTTGTGTTTTATTTTTTATTCCCCAGTTCTTTGTTTTCTTTCCTTTTCCTTCTTGTTTTCTTTTGGATTATTTTTCCTTTTTCCATTTCCCTCCTCTACTAGTTTGAAAATATATTGTGTACTCTCTTGCCATTCTTGTAGCTGTTATTCTAAAAAGTCAAACAGGCCTGTTTACCTTATTAGAGTTTAAAGGTAATACCCTTACTCTCTCTCTCTCAAAGAACATGAAAATCTTACAACACCTTAACTCCATTTCCATTCTCCTGATTTGAGTATTATTTTCTTTGTATATTTTTATAAAACATCATTATTGCTTTTTATAGTAAATGGTTATATTTGTTCATACGTTACTATATTCTGTGCTTTTCAATCTTATTTTCATCTTAGATTTTCCATATGGGCTCTCATTTTCCTTTCTATCTGCAGTACATCATAGACTTTCTTTTCATAAAGGTCTTCTGAAAGTGAACTCTGTTTTTGTATGCCTGAAAATGTTATTACTTTGCCCTAGTTTTTGAAATATATTTGTGGGTATAGAATTCTAGGTTGATAGCTATTTTTTCAGCATATAGAAGATCTCATTTCATTCTCTATGATTTCTTTTGTTACCAATGAAAAGGCAGTCTAACTACAGTACCTCTGTTCCTTTTGAAGGTAATCTCTCTTTTCTTTTTGGATGCCTTTTAAGATCTTTTCTTTTTCATTTGTGTTCTGAAATGGCTCATGATAATTCTCAGACTCGTTGTGATTTAAGTGTAGAATTTAAAAAAATATATATTTTGCTTGACACTTACTTCTTGGATATGTGAATTGGTAATTTCCATTAGATCTAGAATTTCTCAGATATCATCTCTTCAATTATTGTCTCTTCTACTTTTATTTTCTGTCTCTTATCATTGTGAGTATTACTTAGATGTTAGTGTAACTTTCTTGCTTTCTCCTCCATGTCCTTAATGTATTTATCATATTTTCCATCTTTTTGTATTTTTGTTTTACATTCTAGAGTAATTTCCTTAGTTCCATCTTTCAGTTCACTGATTCTCTCTTTAGATGTGTCATATTTGTCCTTAAGTCCATCCATTGCATTTAAATTTGAATAATTATATTGAAATTTTCTAACATTCTTTTTCTCTACATTTCAAGTTTGCCTGGTCATTCTTTATAGTTCTTTTGTTCTCTTAACACATTTCCTAGCTTATCTTTTATTTCTTGAAAAAAAAGTATATTTAATTATTTTATAATCTGTGTCAGATCATTCCAGTATTTAAAGAACTTGAGGGTCTGTTTCTGTTGTCTGTTGTTTATGCTAATTTTTGCTTCTTGCTCTCTGTTTTTTTTTTTTTTTTGCGGTACTCAGGCCTCTCACTGTTGTGGCCTCTCCCGTTACGGAGCACAGGCTCCGGACGCGCAGGCTCAGCGGCCACAGCTCACGGGTCCAGCTGCTCTGTGGCATGTGGGATCCTCCTGGACCGGGGCACGAACCTGTGTCCCCTGCATCGGCAGGTGGACTCTCAACCACTGCGCCACCAGGGAAGCCCTTGCTCTCTGTTTTAATTATTATTTTGAATGTGAGCTGATCTTACCGTAACATTTTATTTTTAAGAACTATGTAAGGTCTGTGATTAAGGTAAGTTCATTTAAAGAAGTTTTTCTTTTGCCTCTGTGAAGCACCTGGGGCCAATATTCGCCTGGGATAACTTTAAATTAAATTTTTTCTTTTTGGCTGCGCTGGGTCTTCATTGCTGTGCACAGGCTTTCTCTAGTTTTGATGAGTGGGGGCTACTCTTCATTGTGGTGCACAGGCTTCTCGTTGTGGTGACTTCTCTTGTTGCAGAGTACGGGCTCTAGGCACGCGGGCTTCAGTAGTTGTAGTACATGGGCTCGGTAGTTGTGGCTCGCGGGCTCTAGAGCACAGGCCCAGCAGTTGTGGTGCACAGGCTTAGTTGCTTCGCGTCATGTGGAATCTTCCTGGACCAGGGATCAAACCCGTGTCCCCTGCATTGGCAGGTGGATTCTTAACCACTGAGTCACCAGGGAAGTCCCTAAATTAAATTTTTGACTTCTTTTTTTTTTTTTATTGCTTGTTTGTTTGTGTGTATGAGGTGTGTGTGTATGTGTGTGTGTGTGTGTGTGTGTGTGTGTGTGTGTGTGTGTGTGTGTTGAGTCATCTCGGTAGCAGGAATTTAGATTAAAAATCTGCATGAGGGCATAACTTGGGGTCCAAATCCTTAGCCATGTTTTTCTTTTCCCCTCCATTGGTTTCTAACTTTGCAAAAGCTAATTTTCCTTGTAGTCTTCCAGGGGTCTATTTCTAGTTCATCTTTTAATTGAGGGGTAGTCATTTGGGGTCCCAGCTTCATGACTGGAGTGTCCCCCACTGGATTTTCTTCCTTGGGCAGGCCTTTTTTTTTGTCTCCTATATCCTGCGAGGCCATGGAAACAGAAGCTAAAGGGTTTGGCATTTGTCAAACAGGATTTGGAAAATACCCACAAGGCAAAAGCTGACTGCAGGGCTCAGCTTACTTCTCAAGGCTCCTAGTTTCACTTAGTTTTTTGGTTTAAGACTGTTTAACTTTCTTGCTTGTGTTTAAGATGATACATTAAAACTTTCTTATCTTTGATTTTTAAATTATTTACCTCCGCCACATTGTGTCCTTGTGGCTTCTTCCTCTTTCTGGCTGTTTATACTGGCTCCCATAACCAAGGTCCTTTTTCTCTTCATACTTAAAATTTAGAAGGATGGATGAAATATGCTCAGGATTATTAAAATACATGATCACATGACTTCTTGCTAAAACAAGTCAGAGCCTCCTCCCTGCCTACTGCATAATATCTAGACACCCAGTATTAATACTTGTTTCCTTGTTTCATGCTGTCTGACCACTTCTTTTTATTTCCCAGTGGTTTTTCGGGTTGCTCTTTGAACCTTCTCTAAGCTTCCCATTATTTTTTCAATTGTTTCCATTTATTCTTATCTACTTGTCAAAATCCTAACTGCCCTTCACAACGCAATTTAAATAGAGCTTCCTTCATGAACTCCTGCCTTGCCCACAAGGCTGGAGAAAGTAAGCTTTTACTTGCTCAGATCCTGTAACTGGTAAGAATAGTAGTGGCCCCTGTGCTTATGCCCCTTCTAGCATTTATCTCACTAACTCTAAGTGACTGTGTTGCATTTATCACTTTTAACAGGGTGCCCACCACCTAGTAATTGCTTAATAGATATTTGTTAAAGGAATGAAAACTATGAATGAATTGAGATTTGGAGGCAGTGAGATAGTGATGTTGTAGGGGCCCCACTAGACCCATGAGTTAAATTCCTCAGCCACACTCTTCCCCTCTGCTGTCCAGTTGTGTCAGTTCAGCTCTGATCTGGAAATATTTACTTTCAAGTAGCCATTCTTGGCTTTTAAGTGCTCAGGCTTTGAATGGCATCAGGACTTGTGTACACAGTGAACTTGTGTTTTCCTGATGTTTAGGATTCTGACCCTCTGCTCAAATCTCCACAAATCTATAGCTATGAACTGATTTACATAAAACCAATTCCCTTATTTAAGCACTTAAACTTTAGTAGATCTTAGGCAAATGTCAAAGCAGATAATGCTTTCGAAGCAAATATACACAAATTCATAATCTTTTTTCTCAGAAACTTAGCTTCTGTGGTTCCTATTCATTCATTATGGTTCCTTACCTCCCCTTCAGCCAAGGATTCAAAATAGAAGGGTTTCCTTGTCCTCCTACTTAACTTTTTCTCAGTGTCACTCCAGGAAGTTTATTCTTAAATCTCTGGGGCTTCATCTTGTCCAAGGACAGAATCACTTTCTCACCTTTCCCCAAACCATTTCTCAGTCTTCTTGACAAGGAAGAATCTGCTTGGGGGAAGCAAAAGGCTAAGTATTTCTTTTCTTCTCTCTCTCTCTGCTCCCATCACATCTTTATTTTGGAAAAAAGATACAGAATCTAGGAGTATACTAGTTTCTTTGTTCTTTCAACAAACATTTAATGGGAACCTACTATGTACTGGGCACACAGAATATAAGGATGACTCTATCATAGTTTTAGTTTTGGTACTCAAAGCTCTCATATTCTGAACTGGGCCTGCAGACAAAAAATGGTAATTATCCATTGTGTTAGGAGATAAATATTATTAACACAGTTTTATGGGGACAAAAGGGAAGGAGGGGTACCTCACCTAACCTCGGGGTTGGAGTGGTTAGATAAAATATCCTGGGGAAGACAATACCTGAGTGGACTCAGGAAAAGGAGCTTCTATTATTTTTTTTTTTAACTTCTTTATTGGAGTAAAATTGCTT